>NC_083226.1:101551360-102914860 GCF_032191835.1 Heteronotia binoei | reverse complement strand
TGTCTTATACTGAATCAGATCCTCAGTCCATCAGTCATTACTGTCTACTCAGTCTGATAGTAGCGCTCCAGAGTCTCTGATAGAGGTCTTTCACATCACCTATTGGCAGATCTTTTAACTAGAGACATCGGGGATTGAACCCTGGGACCTTCTGCATGCCAAGCAGATGTTCCACCACTAAGTCACGGCCCTTCCCTACCACATCAGAAACAATCTTTCAGATCCAAGTGGGTAGCTGTGTTGGTCTGAAGCAATAAATTAGAGTTCAGGGCATCTTTAAAACCAAACAAGTTTTATTCAAGGTACAAGTTTTCATGCGCATCTAGCAAACAGGCTATTGGTATGTGACCTGTATTGTGGCTTTCATACACATTCCAGCAAATTGTACTTGAGCTTGGCCTGGAATAAAGATTATGAATTGGATGTTTTCCCATTGGAAACTGATACAATACACATTTTCAATGTGCAATTCTAGTTAAAAAAAGAAGTTTGTTAGTTTTCTTTCAAAAGCCCAGAAAGGGCATTATTATGATCAGAAAAATTAACACTGTTAAGTGATAATTCAATCTGCTGCAATAAATTTGCTATATTCAAAGGCAATTTGCTTTTGTCTTGGCATAATGTTGCTGACATTGGACAAACTATTCTGTCTCTTATTACCTTTTTAGATGCTCACATGCTGAAGTTTCAACCAGCCAGATCTGCTAAGCTCTGCCACCTCAGAGGAGCCAGCCACACTAGCTTTAATCTGTGCTAGGAAA
Source organism: Heteronotia binoei (assembly GCF_032191835.1). Classification (NCBI taxonomy): domain Eukaryota; kingdom Metazoa; phylum Chordata; class Lepidosauria; order Squamata; family Gekkonidae; genus Heteronotia; species Heteronotia binoei. The sequence continues at coordinate 102,914,099 of NC_083226.1, read as the reverse complement.
GGTCAGGAACAGCCAGTCAGCTTCAGCTGCTGACAAGTAGTGAGCCGGCTGTTTTGCCAGAGGAATATTTCTAGAGATCCATATGGTTCTAGTTATGCTTCATCCTGGGAAGTCAGCTGACTTGGGAACTGACCTTTTTTGACTGCCTGTGTCATTGGTGAATACTGACATCATATATGAAGTATTTTACATTTTATTTCTCTTAAGAGCAGAAACACAAAGCTTCAAGAGTCTTTAAAATATTCCTTTTGCATTTTCTGTTTACAGATTTAAACACCCATGCCATAAAGTAGGCTAGGCTGACACTTGTCAGAGGTATACAAGAACCTGAATCACCATATCAATACAAAAAAATTGTATCTATCAACCTACACTGCATTGTACTGCAATCTTAACACATCCACCTGGAAGCTAACAGAGCAATTCTTTTAACTATCCTAAAAATGTTTACTTATGAGAACACATGGACATCTTAAGGCCACATTCTTTACACACATTTTACCAGCTTCTTGTATCAGATGCCATTTAAGCATTACAAATCATTTTAAGGGATCTCTCGATGGGACTCAGCAGAGTGTCTTACTCATTACTGATCAAAATTTCTTTAAAGCATAAAAATAATTGATTCTCTCACCGTAAGTTTAACAATTCAAGTAACTGTGCTCAAATGTGTAGCAACTACTATAAAACGTAGGAGAGGAGACCGGTTACACCTTGTGTTACTAGTCTTACTAAAAATAATTATCAGTAAAAACCTTATTTATGGTGGTTACAGCTTATAGATAGACTATAAGCACACTGCCAAGATGCCCTGAAATGTGTGCATAATGTGTCCCAGTGTGCAGAACATCTATCAAAGGAATTCAGGCCATTTGTCAGGAATGGTGGACAAATTTTGTATCTGCCATTACATTGCTCCAAATGTAGTACTTTACTTTTCCTCACAGGAGGGATTGGCTACCAATCATTTATAAGGAGAAAAGAAGGAGTACACTTCAGGAATGACTTCAGAGCCTCATGCCTTCCTTCCTCATGCCTCGAATGGGGACCAAAGCAAACCAATCCCTGACATTCATGCCAGGAATTCCACTAATAAAATCCAACTACAAACACTAAAAATCCCAGCTCACAAGCTTACTAAAGAAAAAAAGAGTGAATGACAGAATAAAGTTAAACAGAGAGATGAAATTAAAAGCTGTGGACAGGGAAATGTATTCCACAAACAGAAATCAGCAAACCAGGAAAGGTGAGAAGTTCCTAGCTTTAAAATAAGGTTAGAATAAAATAAATAGCAAATGTGAAAAAAATGTGAAAAGCAAAGGGTCATAAATAGAAGTACTGTATGCTCTGAGGATAATGAAAGACTGTAAATAGTCATGCTTTAAAGGGCAATGGCTTTTCACGTTGTCTTTATGGGGTAAACATTATAAAAGTTAACAAAGTTGTCATGGCTTTAAAAAATGTCTATCTGCTCTAAAGAGAACCATCATAGAAAGTATCTAAACTATATGTTTAAAGATATATTCAACACTGCAAAACATTTAAAAAGTTTTTAAACACTGGAAGCAAAAAGGAACAAAAACATCTCCATATGAGACATACCAACTGTGTAGTAAGAAAACCTCTTCAGCCAAACAAGATAAGTGTTAAATAAAACTGTTTTGATGCTGCTTTACCTTGTTTCAATTAGAGATTGCAGTACTCCTTGAAGAAAGAGTCCAGCCATATTAAAGGATCAATCATCCATATGCTCAACAGCGCTTTGCTTCTTAAAAGCTGAATACGGAAGAGCACTTTGCTCCTAGTTTTAAGTGTTTATTAACAGCTTTGCATTGAGCTTCAAAGTGCAATCTCCTGTCTAGCTCATTAATGATTTTCTTTGCTTTCTTCTCAGTTCATACCAGGAAAGTGGAAATGAAAGAACATTTTTCTTTTTATAGTTATAAAGATAAAAAAAAACACAGAGTAAAAACTGGACTTCTGGTCACTTCCTTAAGGAAATGCTACTCTACCCCACCCAGCTTTCAACACAGCAGTACACTTCATGTATATAAGACAGACAAAAAAAAACCAGGAACTGACTTGGGCCAACACACAGATGTTGCATATATAGGGGGAGGCAGAAAGTGTTAGGAGGACATTCATTCCCAAACAGGCTGCTCTCTTTTGTCTGAAGAGATCAGGCTCAACCAGCACAAATGGAAAAGGAACAGTGTGATGAAGCAGTTCTGGGAAGCCCTACTTTCCAGGAACACCAGGCAAACATTCCTAGAGCACTGCTATTTGTTTTGAGAAAAGGAATCTTCTCTGTTCTTCCAGATTCCAATACCAGTTAGGTGGACTGAAGACATAGGGTGATTCCGCATTAGCCTTTGCTCCGGCTCCGACGCTGTGTTTCCCCCGGGGCAGATGTTGGTTTCCGCACATTTTGACTCGCCTCCGAAGCTGTGCCGCCCTGGATCAGGGTGATCGGCAAAATACCAGATTTTTTTTTTGCTGCGGTTCTGAGGCTCGGAATTTTATGTGTGGAACTCGAGCCAGTGCGCTGTCAAACTTGTCACATCATTAGAACACACCCACATAACTCCACGCCTCTGATTCCGCCCAGTTATTTTGTAACACCCTCTTACTTTTACTCCCTTTTAAAATTGTCTGCCATTATCCGATTAGGAATTTTTTTTTTAAGCAAAGCTGGTTTTGCGTTACAACGCTGCAACGCATAACGCTGCAACACAATTCTCTTCTTTGCCCGAATGCATCCCTTACTTTCAAACGCCCTCACTCTTTATGGTGTTCCACGAGATTTTGGTAATGTGCCCTCCATTATCTGGGAAGTAATCTGCCATAACATTTGATCGTTCATGTTATCCCCCCCCCCACTGAAAGCACTTCGCGCTATCATACTTTTTTTTTACAATAGTTTCGTTACAACGTCACGAAATGAAAATCAATGTTACGCAAATTAATTTTAAGATGTGCTGATGCCACTTTTATCCACCACCGCCCCCCACATGTTCCTCAAGAGGGAACTTGGCTATGTTTATAGCCCTTGGCTGATGTGCTGGGGACAATACTTTAGATACCACCCCCCTTCGGGCTCCTTTATATATATATATATATATATAGTTTTTCCCTGAAAACTGTGTGTTTAGCATTCCAGCAAGTGTGTGCTGAAGTATGTGCTTCCTGCTTTAGACAACAGACCAGGGGGCAGATTAATGACCAATGGCAGGTGGGAAGGAAAACACATGACTTTGCAAGTATTGTGCCTCTGGTGTTACATCGTAATGCAATAAAAAAGGTTACGTTGTAACACGAACACGCATGCGTGTAAAAAAAAGGAACTACATGGATGAGTGAGGAGAGAGGGGCATGAATGAGGAGGGAGGGGAGGGGGAAATTGCTCCGATTATGGTGGAAACTCCGGGAGCAACAGTACTGCAGAATCAAAACAAACGGAACAGACTGGGAATTGAATCTGGGAGAAATCCTCTAGTGCGGAATCGGGAAATCAGGCCCGCATGGAACAACCCCGAAGCGAAAGGAAGGCAAAAACGGCAAATGCGGAATCATGATGCCCCTTTAAAAACTGTGAGCTGAGCCTAGCTGGGATATCAAAAGCAGCTTTCAATGTGGCATGCGTGACTGTTTATTACATCTGAAATTCTAGTATGCAAATACTCCCAGAATTAAAACTTTAGGCTTTTCCACATCAAGTTTTTGCTGCAGGTCAAATTTTTAACTGCATAATTCCCCTCCCTTACACATAGTATTGTCTCCCAGATTCCACCCCTGCTTTTCTTCCATGCTTTTCATGCCACTGCATACATAGACTGGGGTCATATAGGCAGAAGCAGTCTATGAAAAGCACTAACACTTCAAACCAGCAATCGAATGAAGTCTCAAAATATTGGGGGTATAAACTGCCTTTTCTAGATTCCTATTAGAAATTTTCCAAACACTTTTCAGACATAGTCCCATCAGTTCAATATGAATGTCACTACAGAATATGTAATCATTACCAGACCTAAACTCTTCAGAATTGTCTGAACCTCCAAAATCAGGCCCTGTTCACATAGTGTGTTGAGTCGGTGTTAAACTGACCCGGTTCTGTTTTGAATATCTTTGTTCCAGATATTATCGATCAGACTGTCATACTGCAATTCGAATCACTCCGTGGTGAAACCATCTTCTGCCGTCCACACAACAGCACCATGCAGTTCTTTTTCTCCTCCACTATTATGCACATGTGTGCATTATGTGCATGTGCATATGCACGCATCATGCGCATGTGCACATGTGCATAGGTTAAAAATTATGTGGTTATGCAGTTATGCGCATATCGCTAAGTAGTAAAAAAAATGGCAACGGTAAACTGGATGTCTGAGGCTCCTTTTGCTCTGGGACAGCCTTCAGACTTCCAGAAATTGGTTAATATCGCAGCAGAACTATCCAGATGGAGAAAACTACGAGGTGAAACCAGAGAACTCAAAAAACACCGCAAAGGAGCAGGTAACAAAATAATCCGGTTCCAAGGATTGGGGGGAGGGGCTACCACAAGTTAATACCGGGAGGCAGATGTTGCTATCTGATCAGCCATTTTAAATCCGGAAGCGACTTCTGATTATACTATGCGTCTGAACAGGCCCTCAGTCTGACAAAAAGCACTCTTAGACACTTATGTAACCATCACCTTCTGGAATTTGTCTATAAAAATAAAAGTAGTAGTAGCAGGATCCAGATGAGGGAAATTGCTGAATTACAAGTTGTTATGAAACTTGGAACAAACTCCTCCCCGGTACTGAGCAGTGACAAAATTAAATACGGGATATTGGTTGTCTATCTCATTACATATGCTAAACCCATCTTCTACTATATTCTATTATATTCTTTTTTGTATTGGCAAACTGGAATGTTTATAATGTATGCTACATTTTAAAAAGTAAATTAGGTAGACAGGAACACCTCTGAGAAAAACATGTTCTCAGTTTAACCCAGGCTTGAGGAGCAATACAGCAATTAACAGAGTCCGCATTCATTGCCTTGTGACTCTCTCACCATCATTCTCCAATTCTTACATGTTTTACTGCCCAATTCTTACATGTTTTACTGCCTTTGTTGTTTTCTCATGCAAATGCTATCCAGATCAAACTTCTTTAAATTTAAGTTCACTTTCAATTTGTTCTTTCAATTTGTTAATTTCATTATTTTGCCATTGGTTTCTAACTTTTTACTACTTTGCATACTTAACCACTGCCCACCAGCTATATGTAGCACTGCTCATTTTATCCCATTTCATTGTCTGACAAAGTGTGCATGCACATGAAAGCTTACATTCTGAATAAAACTTTGTTGGTCTTAAAAGTACTACTGGACTCCAACTTTGAAGTAGTAGCAGTCATCATAGTTACAACATCCACTAGAACAGGGATGTCAAATATGCAGTTTGGGGACCGAATCAGGCCCCTGGAGGACTCCTATCAGATGATCTAGATGAGGGAAAAGTAGTAGTAGCAGGATCCAGATGAGGGAAATTGCTGAATTACAAGTTGTTATGAAACTTGGAACAAACTCCTCCCCGGTACTGAGCAGTGAGAAAATTAAATACGGGATATTGGTTGTCTATCTCATTACATATGCTAAACCCATCTTCTACTATATTCTATTATATTCTTTTTTGTATTGGCAAACTGGCTGTCATCTGCTTCCTTCTCCCTCTCTCTCGCTTCCTTCTGCATAACAGCTTGCTTTGCAAGGCTTGCTCAATTGCACAGGAGCTACAGAGCAAAACCTCTTATTTTCTCCCTTGGGGAAGAAGGGGGGGGGGAGGAATAGCTTGCTTTGCTAGGCTCTCTCAATTGCACAGCAGAGCTACTGAGCCAAGCCTCTCTTCCTTCTATTGGTTGAGGCTCCCTCCCAGTTATAAAATTTATCTCTCTGCTACCTAATCTTAAATAGGTACACACATGGCCCAGCCCGATATGGCTTGGCCCAACCTGACATGGCCCAGCCCAACAAGGTCTCATTTATGTCAAATCCGGCCCTCATAACAAATGAGTTCAACATCCCTGCACTAGAACTACTACTGCTACATATTTGTATACAGATTTAAGGAATGTTTAAATAGTAAAATGAATCTGTGGCATCAGCAAAATAACTTTACTCTATGCTTCATTTATCAATCCAGTATGGAATAACCCATTACAGAACAAAGTTTCTATTTCAATTCCACAAAAACCTAAACAGAATTAAGATCCAGGTATGTTTCAATTCCTGGATTCTTTTTTCACATCCATCCTTCTTGCTCTTACTCATAATATCCTTCCTCCACTCTTCCACTGCCTTCTACTCTTCTCACCTCCATACAGTTATTTCACACACTTCAGCTGGAATCCTAGGAATACATCCATGAATAAAATTGGGCAATTTTTACTAGACTTCATTAAGACTGTTCCCTACACCCCCCACATCCCTATCACCCCCCCACTCTTTCCAACACCACCAACAGCAGCACTTCCGTACTCTCATAGTTTCTTTTCATTTACTGACTTCTTCCTTCAACTGCATCTACCGCACCCCTTATCTCCCACGACCCATTTTGTAGCCCTTACCTCTATTCTCCTCTTCCCAGATCACCCTCAATTCTCTAGGCTCCAGTTAACCCCACGTATCTCATTCTGCAGCTTGCCCTGTTAATTACCTTCCCCCAGTCTCCTCCAAGTCTTCATATCACCTCAGACCTTCATCCAGCATTGCTAGTTTTTCTGCATTTTCTAGTTTCCTCACTCATGGCTCTCCCATCTCTGCCAAAGGCTGCTGCTGAATAGGAGGCAGATGCCTCCCCATTCAAAATGGTTGCTATGGTAACAAAAATGTTTAAATTCTCTCAAGATCCCCACATCTTGCAAGAGTTCAAGTTTCACTTTGGTTGCTTTACCAGCCTCAGCAGACAATGATATAATCACACTAAGTTTTGCCACAGGGCATGTGCTGGGGATTTCTTCTGTGCTTCCCTCACACACACAATATAGATGTGTAGGGGGTTAATGTTTATTTAGGGGTTCCCCTGAATATGCAGAAACCTGCAGCACCTACACGTCTTCTATTGAATCACTTTCATTACATGCACAGGGACCAGATTTAATAACATGAGAAGGTGAAGAATTTTTCCAGAACTAACAGAGAAATCGTTCTGCCTCTGGCAGGATGTAGTGTAAACTACAGTCTTCCTAACACTGGCAAGAGAACAGAAGAAAGTGAGGAAGGAGCACACTTAAAGGAAGAACTAAAGATAATTACTATACATGGGCATTATCACCCCCCCCCAAATATCTATTATTTTCAGTTATCTGAACATCACTCTCTCAGTCAGATACCAATACCTTCTTCTCTCAAGAGAGGAAAAGGACTTGAACTGGTTTTACTCTTTTAGAGTCAGAACAAAATAGGAGTCGATTGCAGCTTTAAGACCAACTTAAGTTTTATTCAGAACGTAAGCTTTCGTGTGCTCTCTAATATATAAACATCATTCTAGTTTGCCATAAAAAGTAAATTAGGTGACTAGAACATCACTATAGTGTATTTCTCTTTTAGCTGTATTGACACACTCAAAACAGGGATATTGGTTGCTTATCCCATTACATATATTGAACCCATCTCCTATTAAATTTTAATGCATTTTTCTTCTAATGACAAACTATATGTATGTTGCATGTGTAAAGGTGGGTTAGTTGGATGGGAAAACATAATAATTCCTTCCTTTTGGCCCAGGTTCATAGCAATAGAGTCATTGACAGACACTCTCACATTTTGACATACTACGGGTGTGTTGCTTTCGCATGCTCATGCTACTCAGATCAAAGGTTTGCTCAATTTGTTAATTTAACTATTCTAAATCACTGCCTACCAGATAATTTTACTTCACTGTCATTGGTTCTTAAATCTGTATCATTCTACATTCTGGGCCACTGCCTACCAGCTACGCATGACTCTGCTCACTGTGCCAGATTCCTCGTCTGATGAAGTGTGCTTAGAGAGCACACGAAAGCTTATGTTCTGAATAAAACTAAGTTTGTCTTAAAGGTGCAATCGACTCCTATTTTATTCTACTACTTCAGACCACCACGGCTGCCTACTTGGATCTATCTTTTAGGGTCAATGTCAGTTCTTCAGCAACTGCTATTTTTTTTCTATACAGAAGGATGATGCTCACAGCCTATCTGTTCATCTTCTAAGCAAGCACAATTTCGCACATATATTATCATAATAGTGTTCCTCATAAAAATGTACTTCAGTAAGGAAAAATACTGTTCATACAATGTATGTTTCTTCCCACATATACTGTTGACAGATTCAGAAGTACTTAGAAGTGTGCTTACAAATCATTGTGAAATGATTTGAGCATAAAGAACAAAATAGAATCTTGTATGTGTGTGCTAGACTACAATAGAGAGTAAAGAAAAAACTATAAAATTCTTAAACAGGTAAGCCAAGTGGAAATATGGCTGCAGGAGCCCTGCAGAGCCATGATCTGAATTACATTCTTCAGCAACATTAATACAATTCAAACTGACTGGGAATATATTTTTTAAAAAACAAACAAACCCCTGCATAGTATTTCCTTTTCCAGTGAAATCACAGCTCAAATATTCCTGGCTACTAACCCAAAATGAAAATCCTGTATAAGGTGTACAGCCTTGCCATTATTTACAATAACTGCCCCCAAAATATGTAAGAAAAGCAGCATTTTTGTTCTGCACATGAAATGTATAATTATGTTTTCATTTTAACAATAGTTGTAATTCTTGTATATAATCTCCTTTGGTATGGCTTATCTCCTTACTTGAGTGTCAGTTATTTGAACTGTTACAAAGACTACAAATTTTAAGGTGTTTAAGTTTATAAGAAATGCATCCTACAGAAATGTGGGATATGTTTCTGAATAAGTGTGATTACAGATTGGAATGTAAATATTAGGGAGCAGAATAAATAAAAAATAACCACAACTAAAGTTACATAACATTTTGAGAAGATACACAGCAAAATTATGCAAAGAATTATTCACATGTTCAAGTATACACAAAGAAATAATAATTTGCTTCAATACAGCATTTCAAGTTTTCAGGATTATGTTACATGTAGAACAAATTCATCTTTTCTAGTTTCCCAAGACATTAATTGTTCAAATAGTAAACCAAGAGTATTCAATTAAATGCATTACTGTAATACAATTATTTTCATCAGATAGTTTACACACGTTACAAATCTTATTTAGGCCTCTAACCTAGGCATATTAATAAAAAGGCAGGAAATTTAATTCACAAGGTTAATAACATCAGCTGTCACTAAATGAACGGATGGCTCGAAGTTTTATTCATATTAAAATAATACTATTAATACAGTTCCAAATAAAAAGGAATAAGTATATTCAGGAATCAAAAGGTTATATTACATTATCAGAAAGGACTGAAAGCACAACTTTATGAACTAACTCTAGCACAGTCCATAAGAATACAAAATACAGTATTCAATTGAAATGATACAGATAACAATGGAACCTGTAAATACGCTTCCTGTTAATGCCTTAAGTCAGAGGTGTCAAACATTTGTTATGTGGGCCAGATGTGACATAAATATTACTTTGTCAGGGTAGGTCATGTGTGACATAAATTGTAATGCCAGGTAGTGGAGATATAAACTTTATAAACGACACTTTGAACAATGTTGGTTTTTTAAAAAACTCAAACGTCAAATAAAAGCAATTGATTCCTAGAAGTGAAAGAAACTGATTTACTGGAGAATCCACAAAAGTCTCAATAAATGTAGTTACTGTTTTTTCCCCCAAGGGATACCACAAAAGGGGAGGCAGATTAATCTTACATTTCCATACAAATTAGTTATCTGGCATTTCCATGCAAATTATACAACCCTTTTTCCTTCATGGGCTGAGAACAGAGGTGGGAGAGAAGGGAGGTTGCTGTCCCCCACTATCCTCAACACTCATTCTGCCTTCAGGCTCCACATCTGTTCAAATGTGCAGCAGCAACTGCGGCACTCCTTTTCCCCTTTGCTCCTCCACTCGCTTCTGAGGCCAGGACATCTTTCCTCTCAGAGCAGCATGCACAAGACAGACCCTCCCCCTCTCCCCTGCCGGCCCCATTCCTTCACCAGCAAACCACTGCTCCATGCACCTGTTCTCACTACCGCCCACAGTCACTGTTTGGAGCAGCAGTAACAGTGCCTGCCACTTGGCTCCACCCATCCAAGTAGTGGCTTCACCAGTCTTTGCAGACCTGCATTTGGAAGAGTCAGGAGGGTGGGGGAAACCATGCCTTCTCTTTCTCTGCCATCACTACCATGTTCCCCATGCTATTTTACCTCAGCCTCATAGTCCTGCCCCCTAGCAATTTTATTTCTATTTCTTGACAGCTTTGACCATGCACCCCTCACTGTGTGTGCCCACTTGCCCACTTCCTCAAGAGCAGCCTTCTGCCTTCCCACCCTTCACCAGTTGCTTGCAGACTGGATAGGAGTCCTGGATGAGTCGGTTCTGGCTCCCAGGCCTTGTTTGACATTCCTATCTCAAGTGGTACAGCCAATTTTACTATATTATCTGTAGTTTATAACAACTTACTCTTATAGAAATAGCTATGTACAGAAACACTGCTGAAGCTGCTTGAATTTACTGATGTAACTGACAAAAAGCATGGGTGCAGATTTCACCATAACCTCCTCAGGATTAAACCAGGATTAAAGACAGGATTCTAGAGTGCACCTATATGTAAGGAGGTTGTTCTTTTCCCATGTAGAAACAGTTTTGAACCTGCATTGCTTGATAGGAGTCTAAATATTAAAAACCACTGCTAATATTCTACCAATTAATATTTATGCCAGCATTTTACTTCTCAAATAACTTTCACTTTTTAAATATCAAACATTTCCTACTCCCTGAATTCACCCATGATCCTTGAGCAGCATTCCTTAGGCACTATTCAACAACTGGCAAAGCTGTTTTCCTGTTCTGACTCAAGAGATAGAATTTTCCCATGATGGTGCAGAGATCCCCCCAAGTTTTGCTGCTCTGTTGCATATCAGAAATACTGATATGTAAAATATATATTGGAAAAGTCTTGAAAAGATAACCCCAAAGTTCTCTTGCTAACAAAACATTCATCTCTCGCTTAACTTCTTAAACTGCTCTTGCAGATTATATAAATTTGTCTGAAGTCAAGTAATAAAATTATATTTGAAGGAATCATGTGTAAGATACTAAGACAAGTCTCCCCCAAAGTGTAGTGTTTGGAGAAGGCAACTTTTTTTTGCTAAAATTGCTTACTCCTGAAACCACTAACTACAAAGTATTTTCAAAGCTTACAACATTATAGGTCAAGAAAGCTCTCGTATAGAAAGTATTCTGACAAAGGAGCTGAACTAGAATGAGGGTGCCCAACCCTCTCTATTGTTTCCCCAGACAGAATGATAATTTAACACATATTGCATGGAAAAGAATAGTTACTTGTTCTATTAATTTTGAAATCTCAAGAATATCTTCCAGGTAAGAGTAAGGCCAGTAAATTAAATCCAGAGTTTGTGAATGGCAGATGTTTTAACCACATCAGAGTAGTTTTTACCAAGTCAGCTCAAATTTAGAAAAGCATTAGTTGGAATTAGAGGTACACTCAGGCTTCATGCCTTTGAAAAGAACATCTGCATCAAGTAGGGCTTCCCCCCTTTCGGGTAAGCACTGTGGTGTGAAATAATGGGATAACTATAGTCATCTTTGTTTAAATATGACAGAATTGTTACACACACACACTCATTCCATGGGAATGATTCACTATCATTAAAATCAGTTACACTGATCTCAATATAGTATGGATGGTACCCATTCATATATATTTAATGTCAATCAATTTGTAAACATTTGGTATTCTCGTATACAGAGTCAGGCCAACAGTCAATTCAATTCACTGCTGTCTACTCTGGCAGGCAACAGCTATTTAGGGCTTCAGGCAAAGAGGCATTTGCTATTTGATTGGTAATCTCAGGAACTGAACCATGGCCTTTCTGCCTGAAAAGCAGGTCCTAGTGAACCACATCCCTTTACTTGATTATTAAGAGAAACAGCATACTGTGAGTTTATTTACACAGTACATAGTATTAGGAAAACTAAAGCATAATGGTATCTTTCTCCATAACTAAACCATTGTCATGATTGTCTGTAGAATTAACAGCAGCAATAGCAGCAATATATATTTTGAATTTGTCTCATGCTGTAAAGCAACTTTGTTTATGTGAATACTTGAAGAATAATATTTCATGAATACAATATATGTGAGCCGCCCTGAGCCTGCTTCGGCAGGGAGGGCAGGATACAAATCAAATAAATAAATAAATACATAAATAAATAAATAAAATATGGAATAATAAATACTCTATATGACTATAGATTCCCTTTCTTCTGTTATAGATCTAGAAAAATTTACATGAAAGCACAGGGCAAAATGGCTCATAAATTAGCCTTTCCAGAACAAGCACTTATTTACCATATTAATAGATTACTACTGCTTTCTACAAGATAAAACATTGGCAATAAGCATCAAATGGGTGACAAGATTCTCAGACTTAATAGCAGTTACTTTCTTCTACTATATTTCAGTACAACTTCTGAAAGGCTACCACTTTTTTAAAAAGAAAAGGAGTGATAGAATCTCACAGAAAAATATTTATAATTTGGTAGTTATGGGGGCTAAATGGTTAAAAAACGTAAAATAAAATGTAGCCAAATTTATGAATATTATGACCTTTCAAAATGTACCATGTGTCTTTGAAAATGTACTAAAATATACCATGTACACTGAGGGTCCTATATTATACATCATTAAGAAGGAGCCTGGCCACTCATAGTGATGGAAATTGCCCGCAGGTGACCAGAAATTGCATCCAAGGTAACTCTGTGGTTCTGATTTCCATCATATTCCACAGAAGCATACATTTTTAAAAGCATGCATTTAAAAAAATCATTGAGGGTTAAGCAGTTACTCTTGTAAATTCCTGAATTTAGCTTCCCTCCCCGCCTCCCAAATAAAACTGTTTGTATTCTTTTTGTCCCTAGTCAGGACACAACTTATATTAAGGGTTCAGACCCTAGATTAGCATGGGCTTTTATTTACCTTTTGCTTGCTTTGAGGCTGTCATATGTCAGGGTGTGAAGTTAAATCTAATGTTTTTTCTATAATAATTGCACCAAGGTTCAACTATCTTAACAAAAAAACCTACTTTCCTATGAAGCTTGATGTTTTGCTTATTGTTAGATTATTTTTGTATGTGAGCAAGAGACTGGTTCCCCAAATAGAGCAAGCACCGGCATGTTTAGGTGCAGCCAGTGTTACTATTAGCTGGATGATTTCTTATTTGCAGGTAATGCTGGATTTAATCAGTGTGAGGGATAGAAAAAGAAGAAAAGATTTATTCCCCATCCTTCACTCAGAGTCTCAGAGCGGTTTACAATCTCTTTCCCTTCCTCTCCCCACAACAGGGGCTGAGAGAGCTCTTTCCAGAACTGCTCTTGAGAGAACAGCTCTAAGAGAACTGTGACTGACCCAAGATCACTCAGCAGATGCATATGGAGGAGTGGGGAATCAAACCTCATTCTCCCAGACATATGGATGTTTTCCATACCCTCACAGCAGAATTAGGGATCCCTCTGGCTGTAGAGAAGATGAAAAGGTCAACTACTGCTCTGTCATAGTTGGGAATCCTGGTCAATTACATAAGAGAGATTTGCATGTTGCCCAATGATAAAGTTTCTGATTTGGTGGGTGCACAAAATGTGCACAAAAAAACCTCACTACGCAAGTGGCAAGTATTGCTTGGGCCCTTAATTTTGCCTGCAAGGTAGTGGCACCAGGCTGGGCTTTCATGCATAGAATCTGTGGTTCCCTGGAAGGGAAGGGACGGTGGCTCAGTGGTAGAGGTAAGGTAAGGTAAGGTAAAATTTTATTTGTATCCCGCCCTCCCCGCCTAAGCAGGCTCAGGGCGGCTAACAACTTCTTATACATATACAGTAATAAATATAAAAACTTTAAATTTAACAATAAAACTTAAACTTAACATCATAAAAACCCGTTAATGTATTTAAAAATTCATAACTTAATTTCATCTGGCAGCAATGGTGGCATTCTGACGCTAATTTCTGCCGATATGATTAGTTCCATGTTAACATAGGTCCTTGAAAGGACCATGTTGGCGGATCCTTAATTAAGAGGGCAGTCTTGCAGGACCTGCGGAACTGGTCAAGGTTCCGCAGGGCCCGCACCTCCTCAGGAAGCTGATTCCATAGGGCGGGGGCCGCTATTGAAAAGGCCCGTACTCGGGTGCTCTGAAGCTTGATCTCTTTTGGCCCAGGGATAGTCATTTTATTTTTACCAACTGACCTCAGTGCTCTCTGGGGTTCCTATGGGGAGAGACGGTCCCTCAGGTAGGCCGGTACTCGGCCATATAGGGCTTTAAAGGTAATAACATCTGCTTGGGAAGCAGAAGGTCCCAGGTTCAATCCCTGGCATCTCCAAAAAAGGGTCCAGCCAAATAGGTGTGAAAAACCTCAGCTTGAGACCCTGGAGAGCCGCTGCCAGTCTGAGAAGACAATACTGACTTTGATGGACCAAAGGTCTGATTCAGTATAAGGCAGCTTCATATGTTCAAGGGCTTTCTAGTTCTCATAAGAGGATCTAGGTCTCGTGGGGTATTAAGGCCAACCTATTAATGTGGTTGGAGTTCCTGAAGGGGTTCAATGGTATATATATTTTGGTGCAAAGACTTACTACTCAAAGCCTCCCTCCAGATCTCGTTGGATGTTTTAGGTAGCCTTGGATTTGCAGTCTTTTTTGGGGGGAAGCTGGTGTGCTCAACCTTGGCCATGGGAGTGAGTCGAGTCAGGCCTCACCAGGGATTTGACATTTTTGGAATTTTTTCTTATAGTTGCTGCACTTCATTTGTAGCACCTCTGGCTTAAGAACAAGGTGGTCAAGTTCTGGTCTGGCAACCAGGCCATGATGCAAGTTGTTAATAAGCTGACTTCATGGTGCCCCATGGTTATGCAACTTCTTAAGAGTTTTCATATTACAGTGTCTGCGATACAATATATTGTTTGTAGCTGAACATGTACCTGGCATGGACAAGAGTGCTGCAGATGCCTTATCTTGCTTTCAGGAGCACTGGTTCAGGGAGATAGCCCTGGATGCAAACAGGGAGTCAGAGATTATGCTAGAGGCTCTGTGAAGTCTTGGCAGAGCAAGGTCAAGAATGCAAACAAGGCATCATTAACGCCATGTATGAGGTTTTCTTACAACAGGCATCTAGCAGTTTTTTCTTACTTTATTTTTCTCAGAAGCTAGGGCAACTTTGGCCTATTCCAGTTGAGCATTTATTGCATTTTGCCATGGAGTTGAGGAGAAAAAAGCTGGCAGTTAAAACAATAAGGGTTTACAGTGATACCTTTTCACTCAAAAGCTCAGTGACTTGAGGACTATGTGAGAGAGACAGTGCATGTTAGAAGGTTGGATCTGTGAGCCACCCTCAGCACCTTATGTGCAGTGCCCTTTCAAGCCTGAGAGTATTGTCTTTAGTTGAGCTGTTTGGGGGAATATGTCCCCGTGGGAGATGAGTTTGTTCACAGTTGCTACATTACTAGCTTTCTTTGAGGAGTTCATGATATGTGAATTGTTAGTCATGTCACATTGGGATAAGGGAAACAGGGATCCTTTTTTGTCACAGATGTTACACCAGAAAGTGCTATGGTCACTTTAAAGGTTCATCAATCTAAGACTGACCAGAAAGCAGAACAGTCAGCAACATGACACCAGATTATGGGTAAAATATGCCCAATGCAAGAGCTGACCCACTGGCTAGAATTGTTAGGCCATAGGGTGGGACCACTATTCCAGCATGAGAGTGGCCTTCCCTAACTCAGTATCAGTTTTGGTCCATCATTTGCAAGGCCACTCTTTTTGCACTGGGGCATCACTGACAGATGCCAGATTAGGGTTTAGCCCTTCTAGTGTTCAGTGATTAGACCAGTGGAGATCCAAGCCTACCGTGCATACATTTGTGCTAAATGTTCTGTTACTTTCATTACAGAATTCATAGAATCATAGAGTTGGAAGGGGCCATACAGACCATCTAGTCCAACCCCTTGCTCCATGAAGGATCAACCTACAGCATCTCTGACAAATAATCATCCAGCTGTGTTTTGAAGACTGCCAATGAAGGGGAGCTCACCACCTTCCAAGGCAGCTGGTTCTACCGCTGAACAACTCTGATCATTTTTTAAAAATTCCTAATATCCAGCCAGTACTTTTCTGCTTGTAATTTGAGCACATTGCTTCAGGTCCTGTCCTCAGCTGCCAAATGGAACAGCTCCTTGCCCTCCTCTAAATGACAGCCTTTCAGCACAACACCAACCAGTTCTAGCATTCTGATTTGCAAGCATTTGATCTTGTATTGGGTAAAAAGGACGGCAAGCTACTATAGTATTGGTACCCAGTTAGGCATCAGAGACTACACCTCTGTTGAATGGCTGGGAAAGAGAGGCATGTGTGGCAGTCAGCTTTTAGCCCTCCTACACGATTTCAAGTTAGCAGGAGCGCCTCCCCAGATCATCCTTATGCATTTGGGCAGGAACTACCTGGGCAATAGGCTGGCAGTCTCCTTGTTTTCAGAAATTCTTTATGACTTTGGAGTCATTTGACAATAGTTTCCTAGTACTGTTTTAGTTTGGTCAAATACATTACCTGTTTGGAGGGGTGTTTGGAGGGGTGTTTTCTGTCCTGCTAGAACTGATAAGGCTAAACAACGTTACTGGCAGGTCAGTGGTCCCACTGGATGGAAAGGTTATTCCTCATCAAGATCTTGCTGCTGCACCTGTTTAGGTCCAATGAGGTTCATTTGTCTGCTGTTGGGACAGACAATTTCTTGGCTGATCTGCAGGCTGGTGTGCACACCAAAAGGTGCACAGATAGCGGGAGGGGAGATCAGCCTAGGCTAAACCCCCCTGTGGCAGGAAAAGCATGGCTTAAGGGGAGTTTAGGTTGGTAAACACCCTGAAATGCTGGTGATGGGGGTCCACAACTGGGTCTCTATCGGCTGTCCAGTCTGGGCAGCTGGGTGAGGGCCTCTTTGAGGTTAGGAGGACACACGACAAGCCTTATGGCTAAGTAGTCTTAGACAGTGATTATGCCCATCCATTCACTCAATGAACACTAGGTCAGGCTGTGAGGAGAAAGGTTCTGAGAGATTCCAGACCTTCTTCTGAGCTGGGGTGATTTTGTCCAGTTAGGTGGCTTGCCTTGCAAGCCAAGCACAACCCGTGCTTTAGGAGTTAACTGAGTTAATCAGATAAAGCTTGTAACCAGTTTAACCCATAACTGATGTTGTGTTTTCATTCGAGATGGACAGATAAGAGACATTTATACTCAGAGACCCGCCTGTTACTTTGGGACCTGAGCAGATGTGGTCTGAGTTCTAGCAAACCCTAATCCAAATTCAAAGGAGATGGAAATATTTTGTTGGTGAATTTTCATATATTCTGGTTTTTGCAACCAGGCTGCAATCTGAGACATGGTAATGAGAGGTAAATACCAGAAAATAAAGCACAAGTGCAAAAAAAAAAAGTAATTATGTTTTATTAGTTTTAACTTGTAAATATGAATGTTGTTAGCCACCCTGAGTCCGTTTGGACTATGATAATAAAGGAAATTGAATAGATTACTCAAGTGAAAGTACCATTGAAGCCTGAAGTAATTTTAATAGATCTTATAGATAAAGAGATCCTAAAGAATAAGAGGGAAATAATTTCTTTACTGATCACCATTGCTCAACTAGTGTTAGCCTCACATTGGACATCAGAACATCTACCAAATAGGGACTTGTGGTATCAAAAATTGTAGGATTATTTCATTATATATAAAATAACAGCTAAGCAAGAAGGGGATTATACAAGTAATCAATATCAGAAATTCTTAGATTTGTGGTACCCAATACTCACTTATCTGACAAAGATATCCTGCCAGAAAATGAAAGTTATAGAGATTTTTTTATATTTTTAAATGTTTAGAATATTCGCATTGAGAGGAGATGGAAATAGGTCTTATTACGTAAATTCCCAATTTCCCGAGATAACTATATGAGATGCATTTGCTTGGAAGGAACTGATCTGTAAGAAGGATAAAAGTTTAGTTGTGAATATAGTGATATTGGATAGTTTTAAATATGTATTGTTTTTGTTGATTTTTCACTATTCTTGTTGTTATCTGTAAATAGTGTTTTTTTAAACAATTTGGTAAATAAAATTTATTTTTTTTTTAAAAAGATAACTTTTTAATGTAGGCATAAGCAACTTAACATTACAAAGCTTCTTGCATCATAGAAAATGGGTTGCAGAAAATGCAATTGAAAGGTCTGGTCACTAAGTCCAGTTCCTGATAATGCTTGTGATGAGATTATCACTTGAGGATGCTCTAGTCTCAGGGGCATCAAACATATGGCCCACCATGAGATGAATCAGGCCCTTCAGGGCTCGTATCTGGCCTGTGAGCAACTGCCTCTCTCTTACCTCCCTTTCTGGGGCTGCTGCTACCATCACATCGCATCTCACTTTTGTCCACCTCCTTCTTCCTGCTCTCCTTCCATTGGCTGAGCTCTCCTCCTTTGGGAGGAAGGGAGGGAAAGTGAAAGCAAAAGTGAATACTCATGCAAAAGAAAAAGCAAAGCCTGACTCCCGTGGCTCCTTTAAGACCAGCAAAGTTTTATTTCAGGTATAAGCATTCATTCAAGCAGGGAAGAACAAGCTGACTATCCCTGGGCCAAAGGAGGCCAAATTGCAGAACACCCACACACGGGCCTTCTCCATTGCAAATCCATGCCTATGGAACCAGCTCCCGGAAGAGGTGCGGGCCATGCGGAGTCTCGACCAATTCCGCAGGGCCTGCAAGACCATCCTTTTTAGGTTGGCCTTTGCAGATTGTTGATTAATGATCGTTGAACAAATGGATTCGGCAAAATTGTTTTTGCCCCAGGGATCTTCGCTATCATGTAAACTGACAGAATAGCGCCAGGAAAACCAGTGTTACTGTCAAGTTATGTTAAATGTATATTTAGAATGGTTTTTAGATAATGTTGATTTTAATGTTTTGTATAACTACTGCATTGTTAGTCGCCCTGAGCCTGCTTAGGCGGGGAGGGCAGGATATAAATAATTTTATTATTATTATTATTATTATTATTATTCAGAGGGAGCTGAGTAGGTGGATGCATGGATGGATTCTGCTGCCAAGCACAATTTATGCTGGGATCACTGTGCTCTGTTGTTTTCTTTGGAACTTATTCTCTCTCTCTCTCTCACACACACACACACACACAAACACACACACACACACACACACACACGTACATGTGTTAAAGGGAAGGGGCATGTTGGGATAAAGGGAAAGGAGAATTAAGAGTGGAACGGAACAAGAATCCAGCAGCACGTAACAAAATTTGTGGCAGGGCATGAGTTTTTGTGAGTCAGTGCGGAGAGTGGAGTGATTTCAGATGCCAAATGACAATAGCAGGCTTTGGTAATGAGACAGGAAACCTAGGTCTCAATTCAGTCCAGGAGGATGCATCGTCTTGAGCTTAATTATCAGTTGAAGTTCAGCAGTCTCTCTAATCTCATTTTGAAATGCCTTTGTAAGAGAACCGCTACTCTTAGGTCAGCTACTGAATGTCCTGGAAAGTTAAATGTTCCCCCACAGATTTTTTAATATTCTGGTTTTTAACATCAGACTTATGTCCATTTATTCTTTGCATTCTCCAGGGTTGAATTCTCCTGGAGATCTAAGTTTCCTGTCTCATTATCAATGCTGGTATCTCCATGCCTACTAACAATAGCTCATAAACTGACAAATACAGTAATTCAAAGATACAGAATAATACAATCCAGTAATATAAAAGGTAACCAAATAAACAGAGATAATAAATACACAATTAAAAATCTATCATTAAAAAAAGGTCATTAACCATTCTACATCTGAAATCACCTTTATAAAAAATTATGTAATATCCAGCCCTTGTAACAAATGAGTTGATGTATGCTCTACTGGATGCAGATCAAGCAATTCCAGCCGTAAGAAAACATCACAGAAAGCAAATACAGAAAAAGTGAAAATGTTTGCAAGAATTAGCAGAATTACTACCTCCAACGTATAGAGATTCTGAATTGTTTAAACGGTGAAAAAATTCAAAAGGAGCAATGAATTGCATGCTGCAACTTATTGTTGCTATCCTTTAAAAACAACTTGAAAGTTTAAGTGTTTTAATTTTTGCCAATTGGCACTAGATAAAATCCAATTTGAAGAAATATAATAATTTCAGGTGGTACTCTGTTCTAGCCTTTTTTTAGTTTACAGTCCTAGAATGACAAAACTGACCTCAGAAAATTAATGGGTTTCTGACTTTTCACCAAACATACCTCCTTCATTGTTCTTTCATGGAATGTGTCCTAACTATTGGAGAATGAAATTTTTCTCTACCTGGAAAGTTAAGCATCTAAACTATACATGCTGCGGAAAGTTATATTGTCTGTACAAAGTTTTCAGCTGCACAAATGCATTACATCATAATAAATTCAAAGATCTTACAGAGGTTAACAAAGGGCAAATATGGCCATAATAGGGGATATAAATGGGCCAATACAATTATTCCTATACAGAGGTTTATATAATTCTATTAGAGTTGACACTATAGACATAGGATTATTGATCATTAACATGAAGATCAATAACTTATCTGAAGGACCGTATCATTTGTAAATAAATGGGAACATAAAATACAAACACTGCTGTAGAGTAGAGAACTCCAGTGATTTTTCAAACCAGAACATTTGTATGGAATGTAAAGCAACAGCTGAAGCTGTACTAAGTTGTACCAACCGCTGAATTATGGCCAACAATTCCATTGCAGGAATTATGGTCTTATTTTAATCTGTATGTATTATATTTATGAGATTTTAAAATTGTTGCGTTTAATTTGATATGTTTATTCATTGTTAGTGTAATGTTTTAATGTTGCAAGCTGCCCTGAGCCCGCTTTGCAGGATAGGGCAGGGTATAAACTGCAAATTAACTTAACTTTAATTAATATATTGATAATTTTCCACAACATACACTAGATTGGTTAAGCATAATTTTAAAAAATTTGTTTAGAAGGAGAGCATTAATGCTTAGCAGATAGATCAGGGGTGGCTCCCATTGGCACCATGGAGCCCACCAACACCATTTCTAGCGCCCGTCAAGTGTTTATAGAGGCACAGAAAAAGTAGTAACAACATGGGGCAATGATTATTAGAACTAGCTAGGACGCAGAAGACACATGTTCAGACAGAGAGAGGACTCTTTGGGAGGTGGTTAGATTAACTTTATTAATAATATTCTGCTTTTCTGAGCAATTTAGAATACCTTTCACTTTGAGTGAAACTGATTAAACATATAGGAGAGAAGTTCAGAATCACAAGAATTGGCTGGGTGGAATTAAAGTAATTGCCATCCAAGATAGGCCCTTGACAATGATGCTCCAAGGCTGAGATGGCACAGTATGGCTACACTTGAACCTTTTAATGGCAGAAAATGTACTCCAAAATTGGAGTACAAAGTTTGAGTCCACTGGCATCTTTAAGATCAGCAAAGATTATCATCATCATCATCATCTTAAACCTTTGTTGGTCTTAAAGATGCCACTGAACTCAAACTTCGTTTTGCTGCTTCAAACCAATATGGCTGTCCATCTGATTCTTTAAAAAATTGGAGTTTACTAGCCTGCTATCTAGTGCTATAATCAGTCGCACACACATACAGAGAGCCCAGTTCCCTTTTCCTGACGCTGACCCTCAGTACAAAGAAACAGCTTTTAAAAAGGTCAGCTGTACAATGGTCTGCTCTGTTTTATGGACAGTATTTATGCTGCTTATTTTTAATGGTTTGCAATTATTTTAATGGCTTACACTTTGAACTGTGGTTTTTAACTGTAAGCCACATAGAGCTGGACTCTGAGTTGGCACAGAAAAATTCTAAAATAAATAAATAAGAAAAGAACAGTTAGCAAAGTGCAAATATGTGTAACTGAGGCTAGTTCTCCTTTTCATTTCCCTTGACACCCTCCCCCAAATTTTATTTAATATAATCTGTTTGCATTCATAAGACAGGGAGGAAGGGAGCACCAAACCTGTCTTTGTTTTTTTCATTAGTAAGCAGCGGCCACCTCCCTTACCCTTATGTAAGTACAAGGAGCCCAATCCAAGCAAAGAATAACAGACACAGCAATTCTTCCTGTGATGTGAAGTACTGGATTCCATACGACGATCTGAATTAACGGAGTCTTTTCAACAAAAGCACAGTTGACAAAATGCAAATATAATATAAACTGTAAAGGTGCCAAATGAAATCTGGTGATTATTATATGTATTTTTACCATTTTCATGTTCACCCATAAATCACATATTGTTTATTACGTTTTGCTAATCACAAACATATGTTCTTTGAAACATTCTGTGCATGAAATGTAGCAATAGAATAAAATTTCTAACAGATATCACCAACAGTTTAGCAATGATGAAATGTCAGTGGTTTGCTCTCTGGCCAAAAAGCTCTCAGCTTATCCAGATCAATTGTTCTCTCTAATGCAGCCTAAAATGTCAGAACAGATATTTGCAAGAAAGAAATAACAGGCAAGAAAGTGAAAATGTCTATATTGCAATACATTGAAATGTCATTCAACTTCTATAAAGAAATGAGCCCTTTTTCCAGTTCACACACAACGACACACACACAGCACTTTTGCCTTTCCCCTCTAATTTACTGAAGGAAATCTTAGGTGGGTGATAATGGATCTTCTGCCACTAGTACAAATCTACCACAGAAAGAAAATGGCTGCATTAAGCCATTGTGATAAATCACAGTTTGTATTTATTATTACTTAGAAAAATTTCTATGCCACCTGTCCAGAGAACTACCATTCGGAGGCAATTTACAAACCAGTTAGACAAACCTCTGGTTTATTATGATGCCTCATGATGCCCAAACTAGGATTCTAAATGCAGATTTCAGGTCCCTGGAGATTTTCTCAGCAAATCATTTGCCCCCACATTGAATGTTCTTTTGTTATTCTTCTCTATCTTGCCTGAGCCTACAGTCTTAAAGAGTGTCTATGTACCTATATAGCACATTACATACGTACACTACTCTATTTCAGATTTTTCTGAGCTATACAAATAATCTGGTTTGAATGTCTTCCCTGCATTGGAATTCAACAGTGTTTCATTAATACTATTACAAAAGTCAGTCTAACATGACTTAATAAATAAAGCAAGGTGTAGTCAGCTCTTTAAGATGGCCACATTGTACAGATGACAATGAAAACAGCATTGATGCTACAAGTTGTACCTATTACAGTAACTGAGGGTATTGAAGGAAGTTCAACTACAAGAAGAATCATAGACTCTGTAGAGATTGAAAAAAGCTGTGGAATATGCAAGAGGTACTACAATCTGATTCAAGCCAGTAGCCACAGGGGGCTTGTGGGGGACTGCCCCTGACTTCCAGGGGGCCCTCCAGGACACAGTCTGCTTTTTCCTTTTTCTTTTTGCTATGGCTGAGCTGGCAAAGTGTCAGCAGCAGCAGCTGGAGCCATGAGAGCTGAGCACGGCACAGTATTGCAGCAGCAAAAGCAACAGGCAGAGAGGAGGGAGGGGGGGGGAGCGGAAGGTGGAGGAAGCCACATGGAATGGGCTGGGGAAAGGAGAACAGATGGAGCTGTTGGCTGCAGAGCGCAGAGGTGGGGGAGAGGGAGGTGAAAGGAAACCTGCTTGCGCACAAGGTGCAGTCCTTTCTTGACACCGAAGTTTTAGGGTTGGCTTCCTCAAACTGACCACATTCAGAGCCTCCAGCTTTTGCCCCTACCCCAGAAAGCTTCTGAGAAGCAACAAGCCCCACAGTGGATGGGAAAGGATGTCCCCTGACTTCCTAAAAAACCACCTGACTTTTAAAAACCTGGCTATGGCCCTGATCTGAATACTGAAATGTATAAGGAAGACATGGGAAAGGAGGAAGTCTTTGATTGGATTACAAAATAGCTATAAAGCTGACTTGAGACAATTCAGGTACCTTAATGTATGCTTTAGACTCTATGGATGAAAGAGACAAAAACATTTTGTCATACAGCGCAATATAATGATAGCAAAAAAGATTGTACAAAGGAATTTGTTTTTCCCTACTCAGTGGTCCCAAACTTATGAGTTGCACAGTAGTGGTTCCCCTAACAGGGATACACTGCAAATTAAACTGAAGCTAGATTTAACAATGTACTTTCTAGAAAGTAGCACAAAATCATC
This sequence comes from Heteronotia binoei, assembly GCF_032191835.1. NCBI lineage: Eukaryota > Metazoa > Chordata > Lepidosauria > Squamata > Gekkonidae > Heteronotia > Heteronotia binoei. The sequence continues at coordinate 102,889,678 of NC_083226.1, read as the reverse complement.
TGCCACTGAGAAGTTATTTTAAACACTATGTTATCAAGAGTAAATGTAAACAAAGAGTTTTAAAAGATTAAGAATGGCTAATTAAGCAGATCTGCAAATTCAAAAATGCTGAATGTGTGTTGTACATAATTTTATTTAGCTTTCTTAAATATCTACACTAACATTTCACAACTGCACAGATTATTACAACTACCAAGTATAAAGACTACAAAACATACATAGGCCCTGTTCACACAGTGTGTTGAGTCTGTGTTAAATTGACCTGGTTCTGTTCCGAATATCTTTGTTCCAGATATTATCTATCAGACTGCCATACTGCAAATCGAATCACTCCGCAGTGAAACCGTCTTCTGCTGTCCACACAATGGCACCATGAAGTTCTTTTTTTGTTTCCCCCACTATTATGCGCATGTGCATAGGTCAGAAAACATTATGTGGTTATGCGCATATCGCTAAGTAGTAAAAAAAATGGTGACCATAAACCGGATGTCTGAGGCTCCTTTTGCTCTGGGACCGCCTTCAGACATCCGGAAGTTGGTTACTATCGCAGCAGAACTATCCAGATGGAGAAAACTACGAGGTGAAACCGTAGAACTCAAAAAACACCGCAAAGGAGCAGGTAACAAAATAATTCGGTTTGGAGAAGGACAGGGTGTGTGTGTGTGACAATGATTGACTACTGGGAGGCAGATGTTGCTGTCTGATAAGCCACTTCTAATCCGGTAGGAAACAGAAGCGACAACATTAAACTGTGCATCTGAACAGGCCCATGGCATTTCATTGGAAGTGCTTTTTGAAGAAAACCCAACCTATCAGGATTAATTAATTCTCAAGACTCCCTTTCTAATATTATCAGTCAATACTATCTGAAAATAAAGACACAGTTTACTTCACAGTATAACCTGGAGATGAAAATAAAAACTGAGTCTTAAAGAGACATTAACCAAGGATTGGACAAAGAAACATAAAGGACAGTTGTCAGTCATTATGTTAATATAGAGGGAATTATGAAATATATTCAAAATGAGTAAGTGCTTCAAGAAAGGACATAAGATTCCACTAGCAAGAAAAGACAAAGGAGTCATGGAAGTACCTTCAGCATAAAATGATTAGGTGACCCAAACAGCAAAGACAACAAAATAATTAAAATATTTAAATTATGGTCTATTCAAGGACACCTGCAGGGTTTTTTTGGCATGCAAACAGGGAGATTGTTAGTAAGAGAAACTGTCTACTTTCTTTCAGCTACTTTGGTTCCCGAATTCCTTCTGATCTAAGTAGCACAATCAAAGATTACAGCAGAATAAGGAACAAACAGACTGAACAAAAGCAGTCTTGGGAATTAATTAGTCCTACTATATTAAAATAGGTTTTCTTCAAAAGAAAGGGAAAAGTCCATATCGTTACAATGCTAGTTGGTTTGTTGTGTCCTGTACAAAAGAAAGCAATTAATTTGCTGAGAAAGCAGATTCCCACCATGCTCAGATGGGTTTTTATTAATTGGTTATTTTTATATATTATGTTACCTTAACCTATCATACCTATGCAATTTCAGATCTGTTCTAAAAACCGATTAATTATAGATTTTCAACATCCTATGACGCTACTAAGATTTGCTTAGTTATCTGCATTTAATTTTGAAATTTAATTCAACTAATGAAATTAATTTTAAAGCTCCCCCCCCCCAAAAAAATAGCTGACAGCCTAATTAATTTTATTTTGTTTTCAGGGCCAAGATACATCTAGCACTATAAAAAAGAAAGCATGCAGCCAGGCTTTGAAAGATTGAGTTATCGGATTATCTCATAAAGTGTCTGACAGTCACAGTAATACAATATAATTAATGCCCTGAATTTTATGTACCTCCATACCCCTCAACAATATTTTTATATTAAAACTGTAATGAAGAACTTCAGAGTGTAAATCATAGCACACTGATTTGCTACCACACAGCCATATTGCTGTCCTAAGTTGCTACCATGAATTTCAGTTCAAATGGCTGTCTGAAGTCAATAAAGTGTGCTACTTATCTTACATATATAATTTGCTAATGGTGTTGGCAAAATAGAGCTCTCCCATTGGTTTAGGGGTACGTTCCATACACTCCACAAACCATCGGCCCATCATGGCTCAGTCAGCATCTCTAGCCTCCTTTTGGCTGACTCCCTTGCCCCTGCCTACTGTAGCTCTGGCGATGTTGAACAAACCATCAAACCAGTCTTAGTTCAGAGACAGACACATCTCCAACTCTTCTCTTTGTCCTCTCTCTCAACCAGCCTCATGAAAGGCATTACCGACAACAGACCTCTGCCACCCCATCAACAACCCACACAGATGGCTCTCCAGCACACACTGCATCTGAAGGCTGCAGAAATAGCCAGGGAACTGCTGATGCCATAATGTGACTAGGCAGCAAGGCCTGGCCCTGCTGGGAGCGTTTCCTCAGAGGCATGGTTGCCACTTTTCTTATTACTCCCTCTCTCTCTCCTCCCCTCAGCATTGCCCCCAGCCAGAGGTTGTTGCTATGCAACCAACTTCTGTCAGTAAAGGGAGAGGCTATCCTGCAAAGCAGTTATTTTCTCCAGGATGGGAAAAAAAATCTGTTGTCTGGAGTTCAGTTATGATCCCAGGAGATCTTGAGCCTCCACCTGGGCCTGGCAGCACCCTCTAGGTGACTTGATGCCACCTGGCTGCCATGACTTAACTAGGCCCAGCTGCTTGCTCCTGTTCAGTAGCAGCCCCACTATGACAGCCAGTGTGATTCAGCAGTTGCCAACTCCAGGTTGTAAAATTCCTGAAGATTTGAGGAGTGGAGCCTGGAGGTGGTGAGTTTGAGGAGAGGTGGGACCTCAGAAATGTACAATGCCATAGATGCCGACTTCCAAGCCAGCCATTTTCTCCTAGGGAATCAGTGTTGCCAGTCTCCAGGAGGAGATCACTCAGAATTACAACTGCTTTCCAGATGGCAGAGGTCAACTTCCCTAGAGACAATGGCGGCTTTACAGGGTGGACTCTGTGTCATTATACCCTGCTGAGGTCACTTCCTTGTTGTCGTCCCACCCACCCAAGTGAAGGCATTCACTCCCCCAACCTCCAGGTGAGGTGATGTCTGTCATCTGGAGAGTTCCTGCTTTTGTCCCCACTTTGGAGAAATACTGTTCTTTTCCTAGGAAGAGGCTGCAAGGAGGGGAGAGGAGATGAAAAGCTTAAGTCAGATCAGTTCCCCTGCTCTATGGTATACCATAACACAACCAAGCCAGACTAAAAAAAAAAAAAATCATGCCACAAGCTCATGCTGATGTTAAATGCCACAAGACTGACTATAACAGAAAAGGGGGCAACAATGCACTACAAAGAAAAGGAATGTTGTTGTGCCCCCCCTGCACCCCCCTATAATTATTCTTCTGACTGGCATGACTTAACTAGGCCAAGCTTCTTGCCCCTGTTCAGCAGCAGCCCCTCTAGGACAGCCAGTGTAACTTAGCAGTTGCCAACTCCAAGTTGGGAAATTCTTGGAGATTTGAGGGGCTGAGCTTGGAGAGGGTGGGATTTGAGAAGGGGTGGGACCTCAGACAGGCACAATGCCACAGATGCCACCCTGCAAACCAGCCTATCCTCCTGGGGAGCCATTGTTGCCAATCTCCACATGAAAGCTGGAGATCACTCAGAATTACAGCTGCTCTCCAGATGACAGACATCAGCTCCCCTGGAAGTGTGTGTGTGTGGGGGGGTGAATGCCTTCACTTAGATGGGTGAAAAGATAGCAAGGGTCGGGGTGCACTCATCCAGAGCCTCTTTCTAGAACCTGTTGTATTTTTCTTCACAATAGGCCTTATTCCTATTTAATAAATAATTCCTGACACACCCCACTGATCTTTTTAATGAGACAGACATGTATTACTAAGGCCCTGTATTCTCAGTGGAGTCATAATTGATCACACATCTACTCTATACAATCTCATCAAAAAGGGTTGTAGATGTGTCATACTAACTGCTAAACAAATTCTTGCAATGAAGATCAGTAAATAGCAATAGGAATCAGTTATCTAAAAACAACTTTATATCACTGGTTTTGCCTTCTGTATTTTTTTTTCAAAAACCTATTACACCTTCCATTTTTACCTGTCCTCCAAACAGCACATCTTTTACATTCCATTAAGAGACTCCCTATAGCAAACAACTCTCACTGGTTTGCACTGGATTTCCGACAGCTAGTATGATGTAATGTCTGATTAGGACCAAGCAGACCCAGGTTCAAATCTCCACAAAGACAAAAATTTCATTGTGTAGCCTTGCATTCTTCATGCATTCTGTGCCTCACCTATTTTAATGGGTTATTCTGAGGGCAAAACAAAGGAGAAGAAAGGAGAGTTATGTAGAACATCCTGAGTTAAAAGGTAGAAGGGCAGAATACAAACGAACAGATGCATGCTGGGTAGGCTTGTTTGTTCCATCACAGTAATTGATTTAGAATTTGCCTGGGTTGGCAATTGTGGGATACAGAAATATCTTGCTGTGCTTTAATGCCAGTATTGCATTCAGACCCTAATATTCATGGATATTTGCACAGTAGCAAGCTCCATAAGCATAGTATTATGTAAGCACAATGGTGTCAGACAGATGGGTTCTGGGAAGCAAACTTAGAAACAGGGGTAAGGCAAGAAGTCTAAAACAAAAAAGAAATCTGAGAAGTACTTCTAAACATAATACTGAATAGATTACTAAAAGTTCATGGCCAATTTCACAGTCATGCTTAAAACAGTCTGGCTTCAAGTTGTAAGGGGATCATTTCTTGGCCTCCACAACTTAGATTATTCACAAGCTAGTGTCTCTTGCTGGCATATTTCATGGAAATTGTCATTTCAGAATATAGTTTGAGGAACAATTCATCTCTAGCAGCCAGCAGCATCGTTGCTTGGCTGCAGGGATGTCTTTGCCTCCTTGGAAGGAAAAGGGAGGACTTCTACTGCCCGTTTGGGCACAATTCTGACGGGGCAGAGCTTGCTACTGTAACGGCAGCACCATCCACCCCCTACCTCAGTCTTCGACAGACGATCGGCAGAGCAGGACCGTTTTCGGGTTGCTCCTTGCCGATTGTGTCAGTTTTGGCTGGGAGTGTCGAGCAGGCCCTGATAAACCAGGAGGGAGCGCCTTCCTCACTTCTTCTCAGCCACATTATTTGTGGCTGAGTGTGTCAGTTTCGGGCCGGGATTTTTGATCGGGGCCCTGATAAGACCGGGGAAAGCACCTTGCATCACTTCTTCTCAGCCGCGTCAATTGCAGGAGATCTGGGCCCTGACAAGCCCGGGAGGAGCGTCTTAGCTTGCTCCTTTTCAGCCATGTCAATTTTGGCTGCGTTGCTTTGCGGGGAGATCCGGGCCCTGACAAGGCTAGCCTGGAGCTCTTTAGGTGGCCTGTCCCTGGCCAGCTTTGGCCACGGCAGTGCTGGCAGCACAGGTCTGGACATCGGGCCTGGCGTCTGGGCCGTGCTGAATGCGGCATGATCAGAGAGGGAGGAAGTGGATCTCCTTTGCACAGCCTGTTGTGACTCTCCCCTCTCCCCCCCCCCCCAATTAGAGTTGAATCACCTATCTTAGGGTGGTTTAAGGAGGTATTTGGGGGTCTGTTAGGCTGTTTCATAGCCTGGAGTTTTCCTCGCTATCCCCCCCCCCCAATTTTTGCTTTGTCATTGCAGTTTGTAAAAGGTGGGCAGTTAGGTGGTGAAGGACAGGTTTCTTACCTGTAACTGATGATCTTCGAGTGGTCATCTGTGCAGTCACACATATGGGTAATCCGCAGGATCGGGCCCGACCTCGGAGAATTCAAAGCAATCTTTAAGCATTAGATTTGGCGCGCCTTCTCCTCGTCCTGGGGAGGAGGCACCGTATGCGCATGCCTGGGCGAGGGGGAGGCGCTAGCCCACTCAGTTTCTTCCCGCCGCCGAAAAGGTGGAAAAATAAAGTTGAGGAGTGTCCAGTGTGCAGCAGCGGGGTAGGCTGGGTGGGTATGTGTGACTGCACAGATGACCACTCGAAGATCATCAGTTACAGGTAAGAAACCTGTCCATCTTCATCGTGGTCTCTGTGCAGTCCCACATATGGGTGATTAGCGAGCTATTCCATCAGGAGGAGGGTGCTGGACCTGCAAGAGTAAATCTGGTTAAGAAAGGTAATAGAGAGTGAGGTACTCACGGTAAAATGTGGAGAACCACTCAGTCAAAGATGGAACGTAGTACAGCCTGTCCGAAGGATGAGTCCCGCCTGGCACGGACATCAAGAGCATAGTGCGAGGCGAAGGTAGATGGGGAGGACCAAACTGCAGCAGCACAGATGTCCTCTATTGGGACGCCCCTCAGGAAGGCTGACGAGGTAGCGACGGCTCTGGTGGAGTGAGCTCTTATGTGCTCCGGGACTGGCTGTTTCGGTAATTGATAGCATAATTCAATGGCAGCAACAACCCACTTCGAAAGTCTTTGGGTAGAGATTTTACTGCCCTTGTTATGAGTTGCATAAGCAACAAAGAGTCTTGGATCTTTACGAAATTGGCTAGTCCAGTCTATATAAAAGGCAAGGGCTCTACGTGCGTCCAGGTTGTGTAACGCCCGTTGACCTGCATCTGAAGGGTGTTGGAAGAAAGCCGGAAGGGTTGAGGGTTTTCCTAGGTGAAAGGGTGAGACGACCTTAGGCAGGAAGGTAGGGTCAGGGCGGAGAACCACTCTGTCATGATGGAAAGTGGTGTACGATGGGTCTGCCCTGAGTGCACAGATGTCACTGGCTCTCTTGCCTGGAGTGAGTGCAGTTAACAGTGCCGTTTTCCAAGACAGCAGATGAAGAGGGATAGATGCCATAGGCTCGAAGGGAGGCTTCATGAGTTGGCTTAATACGAGAGAAAGGCTCCAAGTCGGTAGAATTTGTCGAATTGGGGGGTGTAGGCGAATAATGCCCTTGAGGAAAGCTCTTGTAGCGTGGTGGGAAAAAACTGTCACGCCTTCGATGCGAGGATGGAAAGCAGATATTGCCGCAAGATGGACCTTCAGGGAGGAGTAAGAAAGTCCAGCCTTAGAAAGCTCTAGAGTGTAGGATAGAACCTGAGAGATGGTAGCTCGGGCAGGGTCGAAGTTATTCTTGGAAGCATAGATAGAGAAGCGTTTCCACTTTAATGAGTAGGATTTTCTGGTGGAAGGCTTCCTGGAGTTCACTAGGATGTGACGGACGTCTGGAGGAAAGTCTAAAAACTGATTTTCCAAGCCGTCAGTTTCAGCGGAGCTGGGTTGTGGTGCCAGACTTTGCCGTGTTGCTGGGATAACAGGTCCTGTACTTGAGGGAGCTGAAGGAATGTGTTGTTGGACAGGAGCAAGAGGGTGGTGAACCAGGGTTGACGTGGCCACCAGGGAGTTATTAGAATACAGTTGGTGTGATCCACTTGTATCTTCTGCAGGACTCTGGTTATGAGAGGAATGGGAGGAAAGAGATAGTGTAGTACTCCCTTCCAGGATTGGAGAAAGGCGTCCCCTAAGGAGAGGTGGGACGGGGGCCCTCTCATGTAAAAGCGGGTGCACTGGGCATTGGACGGGGATGCAAACGCATCTATCTTCGGGGTGCCGAAGAGTTTGAAGACCGGTAGGAGGTATTGTTTGCTGATTGACCACTTGTGGTCGTTGACCGATTGACGGCTCAGGGCATCTGCCTGTACGTTCTCGATTCCTGGAAGATGGACTGCTGTGAGAAAGATGCCCTGGCTGATGCACCAGTGCCACAGGGTTAGTGCTCTCTTGCATAGCCTGGTGGAGGCGGTGCCCCCCCGTCTGTTGATGTAAAAGACAGTGGCTATGTTGTCCGAGGTTACCTGGACATGGGAGTTCTGTAGAGATGGAAGGAATGACCTCAGAGCTCTGTGGACTGCTAGAAGCTCTAGGCAATTGATATGTAGCGAGCTTTCGTAGTTCGTCCATTGGCCTTGAACTGTGAGGGCTCCCAAGTGGGCTCCCCATCCCCACTTGGAAGCGTCTGTGGTGACGATCACGGAGGGAGGTGCCTGTTTGAATGGCATTCCCACGGAGAGGTGGCGTTGTATCGTCCACCATCTTAAGGATGGGATGATGTGAGACGGAAGAGTCAGCAGTATGGACTGATGCTGCCTCTGAGGGTGGAAGGTCCTGAAAAACCATAGTTGAAGAGGGCGCATGTGGAGCTTTGCAAAGCAGAGAACTGCAGTGGTAGCTGCCATTAGACCTAGCATTTTCTGGTAGATGAGTGCTCTTTGGGAGCGGTGAGCGATAATAGTATTGGCTAGAGACTGGATGCTGTGTATTCTGTCTTGAGGCAGAGAGGCTGTTTGGGAGACCGTAGAAATATTTGCTCCTATGAACTGTATTGATTGAGTTGGGATTAACTTGGACTTTGATGTGTTGACTTGGAGGCCGAGAGTAGCTAGAAGAGAGAGAGTGGTGGAGACGTCCAGCTGGAGTTGTTCTCTTGTGGGGGAGACGATCAGCCAGTCGTCTATGTACGGAAAACTTGATATTTTTCGTTGACGCAAAGCTGCGGCCACCACCGCCATACATTTGGTGAAAACTCTCGGCGCCGTCGAGACACCGAAAGGGAGAGAGCGGAATTGGAAATGTTGATCTCCGATGGCGAACCTCAGAAACCTTCTGTGGTGGTGAGTGATGGTTATATGGAAATAGGCATCCTGTAAGTCTATCGATGCCATCCAGGCTTGTTCTGGGATAAGAGGCAGGATTGATTGAAGGGTAATCATGCGGAATTTCTTGTAGGTGATATGGAGATTGAGCTTGCGGAGATTGAGGATAGGGCGGAGTCCCCCGTCTCTTTTCGGCACCAGAAAGTAACGGGAGTAGAATCCGGTACGATGATACTGAGGTGGTACCGGTTCTATCGCACCCTTGTCCAGCAAGGATGAGATTTCCGTTTGGAGAGGTATGGAAGGTGGTGTGGTGATGAATCTGTGATGTTTCGGGGTGGATCTGAATTCTATTGTGTAACCCCTTTGGATGATCGCCAGGACCCATGAATCCGATGTTATGGACTCCCATTTGGGGTAAAAGGGTAGGAGACGGATGTCTGAGCGATTGTGTGGCTGAAACAGAATGTCTGGACGTCTTAGGGGGGTAGGGGAGTCAAAGAGACTGTTTGGCGGTAGGAGTAGTCTTCTTTGATGTTTGCGGGCGAGCCCTTTGTTGATAGGGCTGTTTGGATTGAGGAGGTTTACGTTTCCATCCTTCTGGTTGTCTAGGAGATCTTGAGTTTTTATAGTAGTATGGTCTCCAATTTCTTTGTTTGGCAAGTTGAGGTTGAGGCTGAGTGACTCCTAGTCTCTTGGCTCTCTTGCGGCTATCGTCTACGTTGGTGAGGATGTCGTCTGTGGTGGCGTTAAATAATCCAAGACCATCGAAGGGGAGATCCTCGATCTTGAATTTAATATCTGGTTGGAGCGAAGAGGATCTGAGCCAGGCATGCCTACGTAGAGCTATGGCTGAGGCGAGAGTTCTTGAGGAACATTGGGCAGCATGGCGTGCTGTATTAATTTGTTGCTTGCTCACTCTGGCAATCTCTTGCAGGGTGTTGGCAGCTGGTTTCTGTGCCTCCTCCGGTAAGGAGGGGATCAGGGTGTTCAGATAAGATGTCAGGTTAAATGTATAGGCTGAGAAATATGCCATGTAATTGTGAATTTTAGTCATGGCAGTGGTGAGAGAGTAAATCTTTCTCCTGATGGTGTCTAGTTTCTTGCCTTCTTTCTCCGGAGGCACAGGGTGTCTGGTTTGCTTGGATTTAGAGGAGGAATGAACTATCATAGAGTTCAGTGCAGGGTGGTTAAACAGAAACTTAGATTCTGGAGCATGGACCTTGTAGAGTGCTTCGACCTTTTTGGAGGTTGGTGGTACCGATGCCGGCTTGTCCCAGGCTTCCTTGAGAGTTTCGAGATGAACGGGAAGCATGGGAAAGGATGAGCCAGCAGGAAGGTCAGCATTCACCAGGTCATACACAACGTCAGAGACTCTGGGGGCATCAGAGGTGAGTTTGATATTAAGCGAGTTGGCCATATTAGCCAAAAGGTCCAGGTAGGATTTAGGACCTTCAGAAGGCGACAATTCTGCCGGTTTAGCTATGTCAGAGAGTGGAGAGTGTGGGTCCGAAGTCGAAGAGTGAGAGGAGTCGGATTGCTCAGCTTCGGAGTCGATATCGGGTTCGTCTCGAGGTTTAGGCGGAGGTTCGAGGATAGGAGGCTGTTTCTTCGGAGCCGAAGAAGTGGACCTCGCTGGAGAAGTCGGTTTGGGTTTAGAGATGTGATGAGCCGGATCTTCTCTGTATTGAGGGCGATCCTCATAACAGGGGTAGCGTCTGTGTGGAGAGGATTCGTAATATCGAGCTCGATGAGCTCTGTAGGCTCGATCACGGTACCGAGGAGAGTCTGGTCCGAAATCCTCACGGTACCTAGGCTCTGCCGGACGATAGGAGTCAAGAGAGGGAGATCTTCGATGCCTCCGACGGTCCCGGGGAGACGGCGATCTGGACCTCGAAGGGGAATAGTAATAGTAACGTTCCCTATGGCGGCTTCGGGATCGTTGTGTTCTATGATGGAGTGGTACCTCTTTAGGAGTCGAAGGTTCCCTGGCCAGGGAAAGAACCGACAGCGGTTGTTGAGGTACTTCGCGAAAGGAACGTACGTCGAGGGTATTGAGACGCTGGCTTTTAGGTGAGATGGGAGAGTCAATGTCCAGTATTTTCTCCGGTGGAGAGCCCTGAATCGAAGGTGATTTAGACGAAATACAAACTATCTCGAGTGGCATAATGGCTGGGGTCGAAGTCGATCTCGAGCCTGACGAAATAGGGATCGAGGCGGTGGAGGTCGTCATCGGGTTCGAAGTCGAAGGTCTAGAGTCAGAAGACTTATGAACGATCTTAGGCTTCTTCGAAGTTTTAAGGCCGGTCGAGTCCGTATGAGTAGAGTCGGATCGATGGCGCTTTTTGGCGTCGTCAGATTTTTTTGAATGTTTTCTGGTCTTAAGCTTACAGGGATCCTGAGCCACGGAAGCTGCCGGCTGCGCCACTCCCATAGTAGTTAGGGAAGCTGGCGTAGATTGGTGAGCCGCGTGAGACATATCTGGTAGGAGAGAGGATTCCAGAAGATGGCTCTTGAGCCGCGCGGCGCGGTTTTTACGGGCCTGCTTGCCGAACTGAATACAGTGATGGCAGGTATCCGTACGGTGCTCCTCGCCGAGGCAGAAAAGGCACAAGGAATGTCCGTCAGAAGACGGGATTTTAGCAGAGCAGCGAATGCAGCGTTTGAAAGTGACTTTGTCTCTTCCTTCCATCCGCCCGGAGGGGAAGGGGGGGGGGAGAGAAGAGAAATATCGAAAATAGCAAGAATTTTTTTTTTATATACGATACCAGAAGAGGAAAGGTGGTGAAGAAGCTGAAGGAAGCTGGAGAAGAACGTTGAAGGTAGATTGCGATGAAAAGCAGGAGACTCAACGAGATAGGTATGATCCGGACGGCGGTAAAGAAGAAACTGAGTGGGCTAGCGCCTCCCCCTCGCCCAGGCATGCGCAGACGGTGCCTCCTCCCCAGGACGAGGAGAAGGCGCGCCAAATCTAACGCTTAAAGATTGCTTTGAATTCTCCGAGGTCGGGCCCGATCCTGCGGATTACCCATATGTGGGATTGCACAGAGACCACGATGAAGATCATCCCTTCCCTTAGTATTAAGGGATCTTAGGTTTTCTTTTTGGAGTGTCATACTTTGTCGCTAGTGGGCTAAGCTGGGCTGGGGCAGCCATATTTGCTCCCCTTGTGACTTTCTTCATGAGAAGGAGGGAAGCCATTTTAGGCACTGTAGACTAGGGGCCATTCTGGCTGTAGCCTGTATCAGGTTTCTTGTGGCCTTTATTATTCAGGTGACCATTTTAGGTGCTGTCTAGCAGGGGCCATTTTAATACACTTTTGGCCTTATTCTTACTTGGTATTGCAATGTGTCCGGTAAGAAAGGGATAGGAGGATCCAAGGGTAATTAGCCTGCGCAAAGGCCCCTAAAGCCCTGCCTAAAAGTCCGGCCCCACCTTTATTGTTTTGGGGAGAGATGGTGGCTTAGTGGTAGTTCATCTGCTTGGTAAGCAAAAGGTCCCAAGTTCAATCCCCAGCATCTCCAACTAAAAGGGTCCAGGCAAGTAGGCGTGAAAAAACCCAACTTGGGACCATGGAGAGCCGCTGCCAGTCTGAGTAGACAATACTGACTTTGATTGCCAAGGGTCTGATTCAGTATAAGCAGGGCTTTTGCAGATGATGAGGGCGATGATGGGGTTGACGCAGCTATTTTGCAACAGCTTTGGGCATTGGAACAGGCATCTGGCATTTCTTCCCCACAGGGCTCAGATGTTGGGGAAAATCCTAAAGCTATGTTTCAAGCGGATATTTTAACCAGGTTGTCTATCCTTTAGGGCAGGTCTGCTGGAAATGTCGCTGCCGGAGTCTGGGGATCTGATGGCTCAGACTGAGGTGCTGGTCCACTTCGTATGGATGCTGGAACAGGGACAGCACTAGTATTAATCGGATCGGAGGGTAAGGCTGTAAACATTATGCATTCATACCCTGGGCTGGCTTGGCCGTGAGGCCCATGGGGCCCTGCCACTGCGGTGGTGCCCAGTGTTACCACAGGGGCTTCTGGTACCTTCCCCTCTCCTGGCATGGGTACATGGCAAGTTGGGGCTTGGCCAGCTGGACAGTTTGGCCCCTATGGGGCTTGGCCAGCTGGTAGGCAGCAAGGTATGCCAGGTCCCATGTTGGAGGGATGAGGCTTTTCTTCTTCTTTGAGTGCTTCTTATGGGTCTGTCCCTCCCTTTTACTGCGTTGCCTTTTGGGGACTTAGCTTCACCCTTAGGTGATCAACAAAATATAAGAATTTAAAGGGTGAATATGTGGATATCTTCTCCCTACTGTACCGTGACCTGGAGAAGAAAGACAAGGAGGATTTAGACGATAAGGAGAAAAAGAAGCTGGAAAAGCGGACAATGGACAGGACCTGGGCCAATTGGCTTCCTGGGTTTTTCATATATGCTGGTTTGATAGCATGCTCTCAGCCTTGGAGGGGTGCTTCACTGATTCAGTATGTGGATATTATTTATAAGGAGTATACAATGTTTAATGGGCCCACTTGGCTCCAGTATGACTAGGAGTTCCGAAAGCGGGCTGCCTTATACCCTTCCCTACAGTGGGACCACATCCACCAGCACCTTTGGCTCCAGGTCTTGTCCCATGAGCGACCGAACTTGGGTGATCGCTCTGATTTGGTTGCCAGGACATTTGTGACTTCTTCATCTTCTTTCTGCAGTTCAGCAGGACAGGCAGTTCAGCACCGCTTGAACATATGAAGCTGCCTTATACTGAATCAGACCTTTGGTCCATCAAAGTCAGTTTTGTCTTCTCAGACTGGCAGCGGCTCTCCAGGGTCTCAAGCTGAGGTTTTTCACACCTATTTGCCTGGACCCTTTTTTGGAGATGCCAGGGATTGAACCTGGGTCCTTCTGCTTCCCAAGCAGATGCTCTACCACTGAGCCACCGTCCCTCCCCAAGAGCCACTGTCCCTCCCAGCTTGCTTTGCTGGGAGTTTGGGTACCAGGGAATGTGCAGTAGGAAGGGTTGCCAGAACATGCATGAATGCTCCATGTGGGATGGTTCTCACTCCTTTAGTAACTGCCCCAGAGCCTGGCCACATAAGGGCAAAAGAAGCAGGATGGGGGTGGAGGTAATTACCAAGCTGGAATAGGGGCCTAGTCCGATAAAAGTGAGACCTCTTTATCCCGGTCCAGCTGGCTGCAGGAGTTTTTTGGAGTCTTTTAATGGGATTTCTTTTTGGAGGGCAGACATGAAACTTGAAGCAGAGCTTCAGGTCAAGTCTGATGCTGCTGGGTCTTTAGGTTTTGAAGTTTATTTTGCAGACATTGGTGCACAGATATATGGCCAGATTCATGGGTTCAGGCGGGTGTGAACCAAGATCTTATGTTTCTTGAGTTCTTTCCCATTCTTGTTGCTGTTTGATTGTGGGGGAGTTATATGACCAATCATTTTTGGTCTGATAACATGGCAGTGGTACATGTCATTAATTCCCCTTTCATCCAAATCTCAACGGGTTATGAAATAGGTGTGGGCTATCACTCTGCGTTGTCTGCGGCTTAACATACTGTTTTTAGCCAAGCAAGTTACTGGGGTGAATAATGGGGTGGCTGATGCTCTCTCTTGTGAACAGATGTCGTCAGCTGGCCCCAGAAGCTGATTGAGAGCCAGCGCAAATGCCCCAGAGTTGTGGCTGATTGGAGAGCCAAGGCCTGCAGAGCAATAGCCTAGCCACAGTGCACAGCACCAGGAAGTCTTAGGTTAGGGTAGGGTATCGCATTGTTCGGCCCCTCCTGGTGAAGCAGTTGCTTCACTACTGTGTTTCTTTTAAAAGGTAAGGGAGGGGCTGTGCAATCCATTAGGGGATGCCTGTCTCTGCTGGCTTTTGCTAGTAAGGCGTTGGGGTCTTCTGTGGAAGATGCTGGAGGGCTGGGCTAGAGAGGCCAGGCCTAATCCTGACTCTAGGAAGCCTATTTCCCTTTTGATTCTTAGGGGCTTGAAGGGGGTTTGGGGTACAGTGTGTGCATTCTATTTTGAATCCACCTTGTTTCATGCTGCTTCCTTGGTTGCCTTCTTCGGGGCCCTCAGAGTCCGTGAGCTAGTGACACGCTCCTGAAATGATGTTTCTGATGGTGCTTTGTTGCCACAGGTCCTGAGGTTGGTGGAGAGTAAGGCGGTCATTACCATTCAACGCTCTAAGACTGACCAGTGTCACAAGGGAACCATTTTGGAGCTGGGCACATGCTCTGAGCAGGACTTGTGTCCCGTTTCTGCTTTGGCTGCCTATTTGGCAGTACGCAGTCCTAGGGATGGATTTTTGTTTTGTCACCACAACAGCAGTCCGCTGACAAAACAACGAGTTGTGACTTCTTGGGCTTTAGCTAAGCTGCCTTAACTCCCTAACTTAATTTCTAACTTTGTGTGGTTTGTAACATGAATTTTATGTTTCTAGTTTGACTGTTTTTTCTTTTTAGATGATGTTGTTCCTGGCCAGAGGAGCCAAGATCTCATCTGTGGACACAGTTATGTGTTTTGGGCTGCACATCAGGCTCAGAAAACTTTGGTTGGCTCTTAGCTGGGACTCAGCCAATGCGTCACTATAGAATGGCGTGGGTGCCAGGGTCTTCATTGGCCTGGCCTGCTGTCATTGTTATTCTACGGGAATGCTGGCCCTCCTCCCCAGGTCCTAGTTATTCACCCGTGTGGGAATGATCTCGGGCTAGTAAAAGGCAAGGTGTTGGCCTTGCAGGCCAGGGACGATTTTAGGGCCATTAAGATAAGATGGCCTGGGACCATTATAATATGACCAGATATGATTCCCCGCCTTGTTTGCCGTAGTGTTTGGGACCCTGCAGGCATCGAGAGGGCATGTCACAAGGCTAGCAAGGAGATTCGGAAAGCCTTAGAAGGAGGGGTTGGGCCACTACCTGCCCCATCTGGATAGTTCTCTTAAATTCCCTTACCTCTACAGAGGGGATGGGGGCATCTCTCTGAAAAGAGTAATATGCTTTTCTTGAGAGATATTTGGCAAGGGCTGCGGGTGGCATCGGGCCTTCTGGTGGGTGCTAAGGCCTGAGCAGAGGTTTGGCCTTAGTGGTGGCAGGTTTTACTGTGCTTATGGTACTGTGCAGCTAGGGGAGGACCAGAAAGCATCCTCGCTTGGGGGGCTAGGGGTCTGGCAGGATCAACCTTGGGGTTTGATGACCCGGGGTGGGAGAATGCAGACCGTCCTTTAAGGCTCGACTGGAGGGGGCCTTCCACTGAGATGTGTGTCTGGTTGTTGGACCCTCTCAGGCTTGCCTTCTTGCTGGCCTGGGCTGAAGGGAGCTGTGCCACACAGCTCTAGCTGGAGGCCAGGTCCCTCGCCCATTGAATGGCAAGGGAGGGGGCTGTTGAGTCCCCTGGCCCTGACCAGGCCAAAGTTTCAGTACTGGAGGGTGCCTTCCACTGAGACATGTGTCTAGTGGATAGACCCTCTGGGGATTGCCTTCTTGCTGAGCTGACCTGGGGGAAGCTGTGGCTTACAGCTTCAGCTGGGGACTGGGTTCCTCAACTGTGGAATGGCAGGGGAGGTGTCTGTTGAGACCCCTGGCCCTGACCAAAACACCGTTTCGGTTAGCCTTTGCCATTTGTTACATAGTTTAATAAAGTGGCCCTTAGTTATACCCAATACCTTCCA
Organism: Heteronotia binoei; assembly: GCF_032191835.1. Taxonomy (NCBI): domain Eukaryota; kingdom Metazoa; phylum Chordata; class Lepidosauria; order Squamata; family Gekkonidae; genus Heteronotia; species Heteronotia binoei. The sequence goes on along the minus strand of NC_083226.1, from coordinate 102,873,371 downwards.
TCTGACTCTTTATTCCGTTTTGGGGGGCAAATTGATTTAGTCACAGGATTACTATTCTGATGGATTATCGTATCACAGTTATTCTTGGCAAAAGCAACAGCCACAAGTGATTGAAATACAGAGTCTCATCTCTGCCCTCATACACACCTGCATTGAAACCTTAGTCTTCAGAGAAAGCAGCTGATGTTTGTTAACAAACATGAACACAAGAAACACAAAAAGACTTAATTTGGGGAAATGTATTCTGCTACATAAATGAGCTGTGGGCTCTACAGTGAAATTACAAAATATACTCATAAGGAGCCCTTCAGAAGGACATTGTGATTTCATAGAAGTAAGGATGTTAGCGCATATATTTTTAGAACAAACAGACGGCAGGCATGGGTGTTTTGAAGAGACCTCTTTCTTCGGAAGAAACTTCCTCCAGAGATTAGAATTAATAGCAAATTTAGTTTTCATGCCTGTATATAATATGTCCAAGCATCAAATCATTAACCTTCTGAAACTTACGGAGGAATAACATCATTTTTTGTTCACAGTGAACAATGCTGCTTCTATGGATATGCCACCTGCACATTTGTACAAATATTTCAGGGAACTCTGAAGAGCTAAAGTAAATCATTCTAATGAATACTGAAGATTTATTAAGAATATGGCTATATGACATTATGAATGGAGCAACTTACCCATATCTGATTAGAATCAGTTATTAGCTTTTCATAGCAGCAATTCTACACAGGGAAATGGATTTACCATTTACCCCCCCCCCCCCACACACCGCCTATAACACAGGAATACAAGAATCCAGAGCAATTTCCTAGGATTAAGGGAACAACTCATCCATGAAAAGTGATTAGTATATTTCTTCCAAAGGAACAGATATTGAAACTCAATTGCATGGACTTTCATAGCTAGTAAACAAACACACCAAATCAAGAGCCAGCATCTGGGGAACTGGAATGCAAAGTACATATATATGAAAAGGCAAGAGGACAGGACAGTAGAAAGCCATATTGAAGACACTGCTGAAGAGTGGGGAGTACACCAGGTGGGAAATCATGACAACCACCAAACTCTTCTGAATGCTTTTGCTCTTTTCCTTTATCTCTCCAGTTCCAATTCAATATTTTTTGGGAAAACTTTGTTTCATTGTGTCATAACTACAGGTACTCTTTGAGCACTCAAGAGGATGTTACAGCACACTTTAGGGTCTGTGATCCATTAATTGAACATGCCATAGCCCTCTATCATTATACCCTACTTTGAATTCTAAGGGGTTTGCAGGGTTTGGGGGGAGGGGCAATACTGGGATCAGAAGGAAGGTGGAGACTAGTTCCCCAATGGGATGCTGTCTAAAATATCATAGAGAAGAAGTTGAGGAAAGAGTCAAAGGATGCTCCTTCTAAGCCTTCAACTCATTTCCAGTGATAGTGAGATTGAAGTAAAATCTTTTCAGCAAAGACTTCCAAGGATGGTAGGGGATCAGAGATGGGACCCATGAGCTCCACTGTCTATCAAGACCTGGACATACCCCAAGCAGGTGGGGAGACCCACAGCTGCTACTTTAAATTTAGAAGTAGTTCCTGGGTAGAATCAAGTCATAGGGGGATTACAGTTTCTGGAATTTTTGAAACCCACAAACCTGATTACTAATTATTACCTAAGAACAGGGTAAAGTTAAAGTCCAGTGGCAACTTTAAGACCAACAATGTTTTATTCAAAGTATAAGCTTTCATGTGCATGAATACTTTTTTCAGGTCTGTGCACACAAAAGCTTATACCTTAAATAAAACTTAAGTCTTAAAGGTGCCACTGGATTCAAACACTGTTTTGCCACTTCAGACTAACACAGCTACCAACCTGAATCTACCTAGAGCAGGGTAACACCATATATTTTACTGTTCTAGAATGAGGCTAGCTTTTTGATACACTACATAGCAATGTTTGTAATTTTATACAACCACTAGAATTACATCTATTTCAAGTCCAGCACCCTTAGAAATGAAGCTATAATCAGTATTTTTTAAAAGCCAAAAGTTCAGAAAAAGAACATTAATTCTGAGTGTGTATCACTGATTCTAATACTCCACTCAGCCATGAAGCTTGATTGGTTGGCTTGACCTTAGACCAGTCACTGCGCCTCTGCCCAACAGTGAAGATAACAGAGAAGAATTGTGTATGCTGTTTGAATTCCACAGAAGGAGGACAGGATGGAAATGCAATAGACAGACAACACCATGAAGACTTGGTTTATGTCAGAGAGAGTCAAGTGGAAACCCAGAGGCCTGAAATAGATTTGGCCCTGGTGGCCCTAACAAATTTTAATCAAAATACAAAATAAAGAGTTTACATGCAGGTGGTGGGGGGGGGGGGGGCGGAAAGGTTTTCAAGCTGCAAGAATCAAGGTATTTTTACACTTAAAACATTCAGAATAGTTATATTTCATCAAGTCTGTACTCTGTGAGTACTCTGCTTTTGGGAAGTTGCTACTGCTAGGTGACACCTGCTTTACTGCAGGACCTGACTATAGAATGTTGAGACAGGTGCACACACTCCCACAGTGTTCCCTCTAAGCTGAGTTAGTGTGAGCTACCTCACAGTTTTATAGCCTTTGGCTCACACATTTTTGTCTCAGCTCAGGAAAAATTGCCCCAGAACAAACTAATTTACGCAGTAGTTCACAATTTTAACATCCATAGCTCACAAAGTAAAATTTTTGTTCACAAGACTCCACAGCTTAGAAGGATTACTTTGGATTCTCTGGAGAATAGAGAGACTGTTAACAAGGAGTTGTCATCCTGATTTTTTGACAAACTAAAATGAAAGGAAATTATCATCAAAATCAAGGCTTACAATCTAATACATTACTTACCTATCAAAACAGAATATGTCGTAAGCAAATACATTCAAATATTTATTATTCATTAACAAATCTAAATTAATTAACAAATCCATTAACAAATCCTTGCAGCTTTTCAAGATACTTGCAAAATACACCTGGGGGAGGACATATTCACACATTTACATCCCTTAAATCCAGAACTAAATGGAAGCCTTAGTCCCCACAAAGAGAAAGCAGAAACTAAATCTTCACTTAGCACGGGACTTAGGATAAAGAGGACCTTAACAAATCCTGATAGGGTGGGAACACAAAATAAGAGCAGTAGCCAATCTAGCAAAGTGCTAGAATGTTTTCTAGGAATAACTGTCCAGCTGCCTATTCTCTTCCAGGCTTTTCCTCCTCTCCTTGCATCTTGCCAAGTTAGTGTTTTGTAAAGTGGGTTAAAATAGCATACATGGGTCATACCAGAAATGCTGCCTTTCAGCCAGATCTACTGGTGATTTTGCTTCATTCATTTTCATTCTGCCTATTCTCCCCCACCATTGATTAGAAACAACATATACTCACAGTTTCTAAACCACACACACAAATCTCATGCATACAAAACTCCACTCTACCTCACACTTCCAGCTGATCCAGAAAGGCTGAAAAAACTTAACCAGTGCCTGGAGGCAGTTTTGGATTTGAGCAATAAACTGAAGCTTAATCCTGACAAGATGGCAGCGCTATTAGTGGGCAGAAGATCTTACTTAGGATTTAAGGTGTTACATTCCCCTTGAAGGAAATGTCCTTAGTTTGGGGATGCTCTGGACCTGGGCCTACTGCTGGATAAGCAGATGGCAGCTATGTCCAGGACTGCCTTTTATCAGCTTTGACTAGTTAGCCAGCTGCTGCCTTTCCTGGACAAAAAAGATCTGGCCTCTATTGTACAAGCCCTGGCTATGTCTAGATTAGATTACTGCAATGTGCTCTATGTGGGGCTGCCTAGAGAAATGACTGAAAGCTCCAGTTGGTGCAGAATGCTGCAGCCAGGATATTGACTGAAGTGGGTTGTAGGGACCATACCACTCCAGTTTTGCCCCATCTATATCGACTCCCAATTTCCAGACACACATCAAGGTGTACTGGTTTTGATGTTCAAAGCTCTATCTGATTTGGGACCAGCATTCCTAAAAGACTGCCAGAAAGACTTCCTACTCCCTTGTAAGCTTGCCTAACTACTATGGTCATCTTTGGGTGCCCTGCTTCAGGTACCCCCACCTTCTAAGATTAGGGGATTTCTCAGATATGGCACTAAAGCTTTGGAACTCTGTCTACAGGGAGATGAATATGCTCCTTCTGTTACCATCTTGTGCTCGCAAGTGAAGACTTTTTTGTTTTGTTCTGAATTCCCTCAGTGCTCTTTCTCCTAACCAGGGCTTTTTTTGTAGAAAAAAACCAGCAGGAACTTATTTGCATATTAGGCCACACTGCTTGATGTCACCATTGTTTCACACAAGAATTTTTTTGTAGAAACCCCGCCAGCAAGACCTCATTTGCATATTAGGTCACAGCCCCTGATGCCAAATCAGCTGAACTGTGTTCCTGCTCAAAAAAAGCCCTGCTCCTAACCAATGATTTAACTTTTTGAAAATGTTTTGTATGTATTTTACCTGTGGTTTTAAATTGTTTTAATAAAGTTCATTGGATGGGTTGATTTCAAAGGTTTAATATGTGGTTTATTATGCACATTTTAATTGCGCAGAAAGCCAGCACATAAATGTTGTAAAAAATTTTTTTTAAAAGAATGGAGACTGTTTGAGAGCTGAACTACTGCATGAGGGATGAACCAGATATTCCCTACCAAATGTAAGCAGTGTATTGTAGTAGTTAAGAGTGGCATACTTTAATCTGGAGGATCAGGTTTGATTCCCCCACATAAGGCCTACTGGATGACCTTGAGCCAGTCACAGTTCTCTCAGAGCTCTCTCAGCCCCACCTACCTCACAAGATGCCTGTTGTGGAGAGAGGAAGGGAATTTGATTGTAAGCTGCTTAGAGAAAAGCAGAGTATAAAAATCTGCTCTTCTTTTTCTAATGGCAAATTTTTCACTGTTGTTGCTTTTAAAGAACAGAGTCATGAACACTTTAAATCTATCAGAGGAATAGCCAGTGAGAGGGGTAATTAACCTTTTTTTCTCTCTGCTCAAAACTGCAACACTCAAGTACTTCCACCTCGGGGATACATAACAACAAATACATTTTCCTGTAGACCTGGAAAAGCAGTGTGCTCGCAGTCTATAGGAAGAAAGTTAAAGCACTCCATCAGAACTTCCTCATTCCTCTGATGAAATGTGGTGCTTCCATAACTGAGTGCCAGTTTTGTGTAGTGGTTAAGAGCAGCGGATTTTAATTTGGAGAACTGGGTTTGATTCCTCAGTCCTCAACATGCAGCCAACAAGTGACTTTGGGTCATTCACAGTTCTCTCAGAGCTTTCTCAGCTTTCTCACGGGGTGTCTGTTGTGAGGAGAGGAAGGGAAGAAGATTGTTAGCTGCTCTGAGATTCTTAGTGAAGGGCGGGGTATAAATCCAACTGTTTGTTGTTGTTTTAAGTCACAAGAATACTGTTACACATATCTAACATGTAATAATCTTGTTTGTAACTCAGGTATCTACTTGATTTTTATCCTGTCTTCCAAGGAGCTTTGGGGGGCACACATGACACTTCCTAACCCATGCTTTCATCCTCAAAATAGAACTGTGATGTAGGTTATGGTGAAAGTGTGTGACCTGTTGAAGATCTGTTTATTTTGTTAAGATTTTTATCCAGCCCTCTCCTGCATGCAAGGAGCAGGGCAACTTACAACAAATGATAAAACAAAAACAGTAAAAAACCCACTCAATTGGCTAAATTATACAGCAATACTAAATGTCAGAATACAAGGCGGCAAATAGGCATAGTGCTCTAATAAGATATATACAAAGGTGTGTCCATAATTAACCAGCTAGATGGTGGGCAATTGCTGCCTGTAATCTCTGATCAGAGATCATACCAGGCTAGAGTGGGATAAAACAGAGGAGGCCAATATAACTGGACACCTATTGCTTCAACCAAAGATCTGGAGGAACATCTCCTGTGGATTGAAGATCCTGCAGGGCCCTGATCTCACTTGAGAGATTGTTCCATCGGGCCAGAGCCAGAGCCAAGAAAGCTGTGGCTCTAGTCAAAGCTAAGCAGATGTTCTTTAGGTAAGGGAACACCAGCCGATGTTGACCTGATGAACCCAGAGTTCTTCAAGTGACATAGCAGGAGAGGCAGTCCTACAGATATGTTGGTCCCAGACTGCACAGGGCTTTAAATACCATAACCATTGGTAATTCACTGGAAACCAGCATAGCTGGTTGCCTATGTGCTCTGAGAGGTGTTCTGGGCTGCATTTTGAACCAGTTGGAGTTTCCAAGTCAACCTCAAGAGCAGCCCTGTGTAAAGCGAGTTAAGGTAATCCAGCCTGGACGTGACCATTGTGTGGACCATTGGCTGAGTCACAAGCAGAGAGATAGGGAACCACTTGCCTGACCAGACAAAGATGGTAAAAAGCTGTTCTGGCAAGTTGTGATTTGGGCCTCCATAGAAAGTGAGACATCCAAGACCATACCCAAGCTCCTCACAGTTGGCAATGGTGTCAACAGCATCTCTGTGACTCAGACACAGGACCTCCATCTTTGATGGATTTAATTTCAGACAACTCTACTACAACCACCCAGCCACAGCCTCCAAAGCTTTAGCCAGAGCCTCTGGAGTAATGTCCAGATGGCAGTCCATCAACAGATATAGTTGGGTGTCATCAGCATACTGGTGATAACGCAGCCCAAACCTCTGGACCAACTGGGTAAGAGGGCATATACAGATGTTAAATAACACAGAAGAGAGGATCGCCCCCTGTGGGATGCCATACACAGAGGGTAGCATGATGAAACATCTCCCCAATTGCCACTCACTGCCCTTGACTATGGCAAAAAGAGATGAGCCACCACAAAGCAGCCACTCATATCCCCACCTTAGCAAAGTGGTGGGCCATAAAGTCATAGGCAACTGTGTCAAATGCTGCTGTTAGCTGGCGTAACACCAGCAGCGCTGACCCACCTCGGTCCAGAGATGATCTGTGAGGTGACCAGAGCCATCTCCATTCCATAGCTGGGGGAAGAAGCCACACTGGAATTGGTCCAAGATACAGGAATCATCCAGGAAAACCTAGAGTTGTTCCAGTCTCTCAACCACCTGACTCAGAAGATGGGTGGTAGTTGGCCAAATCCAAAGGATCTAAGGATGACTTTTTCAGGAGCAGACTCACCACTGCCTCCTTTAAAGCCCCTAAGGAAGTCCCTGAACTCAGAGAAATGTTGATAATTTCTTCCAGGGAGCACATATTCCATCACTGCTGACCTTCGCCACCCATAACAGACATGGGTGGACTTCACAACATCCAGGATCCTTATCAACCTCATTCTGGGAAAGTCAACTGAAATGGTCCAAAATAAAGCCCAAAGACAGCCAAGGGGTCTCCAGTTCACAAACTGTATCAATCATGGCTGGCAAATCCTGGTGGAGTGAAAAGGTCAGCCAGTAAGTTCCATGACTGAGAAGAAAGAGCTGTTCGTTTAAAAGTATATACTGTCATTCATAATATATTTAAGTGTTCACAGTTTTAAACAACAGTAAATCAATTAGATTGACTTAGGGGCATTTAGACTATGCTAAAGCCTTTGAATGTGTGGATCACAACATACTGTGGCAAGTCCTTAAAGAGATGGGAGTACCAGATCACCTCACATGTCTCCTGAGAAACCTGTATAAGGGTCAAGAAGCAACTGTCAGAACGGGATATGGAACAAATGATTGGTTTAGAATAGGAAAAGGAGTTCAACAAGGATGTATATTGTCACCCTGCTTATTTAATTTATATGCAGAGTACATCATGCGGAATGCTGGCCTGGATAAAGCACAAGCCAGAATTAAGATTGCCGGGAAAAACATCAACAACCTCAGATATGCAGATGACACCACTCTAATGGCAGAAAGTGAGGAGGACCTAAAGAACCTCTTGTTGAGGGTGAAAGAGAAACGCACAAAAGTAGGCTTGAAACTCAACATCAAAAAAACTAAGATCATGGCATCCAGCTCCATCTCACCGTGGCAAATAGAAGGGGGAAACATGGAAGTAGTGACAGACTTCACATTTCTGGGATCCAAGATCACTGCAGATGGTGACTGTAGCCATGAAATTAAAAGATGTTTGCTCCTTGGAAGGACAGCTATGGCGAACCTGGGCAGTATAATAACAAGTACAGACATCAGCCTGCCAACAAAAGTCTGTATAGTCAAAGTGATGGTATTCCCAGTAGTAATGTATGGCTGTGAGAGCTGGACCGTAAGGAGGGCCGAGAGCAGAAGAATAGATGCTTTTGAGCTGTGGTGCTGGAGAAGAATCCTGAGAGTCCTTTGGACTGCAATAAGATCAAATCAGTCAGTCCTAAGGGAAATCAACCCTGACTGTTCCCTGGAAGGTCAGATGCTGAAGCTGAAGCTCAAATACTTTGGCCACCAAATGAGAAGGGAGCACTCATTGGAGAAGATCCTGATGCTGGGAAAGACAGAAGGCAAAAGAGAAGGGGACAGCAAAAGATGAGATGGCTGGACAGCGTTACTGATGTAACAAACACAAATTTGAGCAGACTTTGGAGGAAGGTGGAAGACAGGAGGGACTGGCGTGACTTTGTCCAAGGGGTCGCAAAGAGTCGGAGTTGACTGTGCGACTGAACAACAACAACAAATCAATTAGATTTTGCTGAATTAAAAATAACAGGGATTTGATTTAAACCATACTTTGAAACATCTAATTTTAATGTATCTAGACTTTCTGGCTACATTTCATGAACTCTACCATTAAAATTTCCTATTTATATTCATTTTTCAAACTAGATAACCCCCTATATGCTTCTTTTAAGACTCCATTAACTGGGCAATCTTGAATGTATCAATTTGAAAGGAGAAAAACACTGCTAATATTAATTTCATTCAAAGTTTTCAGACTCATATAAACAGAGGAACACACTATACATTCCATGAACATGTAATCAAAGCATGGAAATTTGTTACAAAATAATATTAGATAGCTGTCTACCATGGAAGCTTGCTGGGTGACCTTGAACCAGTCACATGCTCTCAGCCAAATCCACCTCACAAGGTTGTTATGAGGATAAAGTGGAAGAGAGAAGAATTATGTAAACCGCTTTGCTTTCCCATTGAGGAGTAAGACGTGGTACAAATGAAGTAAGTACAATAATAAAATAAAAATAAATTTGCTTCCACTGCATATACTAAACCCACAGGATTAAGGATGTGAGAACCATGAAATCATAGTCTACGTTTTGTTGCTATTTTCCCGGGTCATACTGCAGATTTCCAAGTAAAAACCCATTTTCCGGGTGAATTTCAGATAGTTCTTGCCTCATCTTTGCTTCAATGTTCAGGCCAGGGCCAATGCTATGATTAAATTGCTAAGGAAAAAATTAGCCTTGCTGCTGAAGGAGCAGTTATGAAGAAAACCTTCTTAGACAGCTTTAAAAGGAGATTTTTAGATAGGTTCATAGAGGATAGTGGGTCTATCAGTGGCTACAAGCCATGGTGACTAAAGGAAATATTCACATTCAGAGGCAGTCAACCCAGTACCAGGAGGCAACATCAGGGGAACATCTTGGCCTCTATGTCCTGTTGTTGGATCTCTAGTGGAACTGTTTGCCCACTGTGTAAGACAGGATGCTGAACTAGATGGACCACTGGTCTGATTCAGAAAATTCCAAAGCTTGCCCATGTAATACATTATAATATTATATGGTAACTGGGTCCCAGACAGATTCTGCTGACATTGCCATGTTGATCCATCATCTGTTGAGTTATTATAATGTATTACATGGGCTAATGAATTCCATAGGTAGAAAACATGGCACTTTCCCTTTTCACAGGCATGCTGCATCACAAACTGATTGTGCCAGTACTGAAACAGTCTACACAGGCCCCCCTGTGGATGCCAAAATATTTATCTTGGTGGCCTCATTAGTTCAAGTATATCAGGCTTCAGAGTGGACTCATTCCTTTACTGTGATGACTCCTTTATAGCAGGTTTCTTCTATCCTACCTCTTCCCTTTCTACAATTTCAACAAACTGTAAAACCTGCTGTCTTTTGGGTAGTTTTGATTGAAATGTCCTCTTGTTGGTTTTAATAGGACTGTTATTTTGGTATACTGTGGTGAGGTACTGCTTCAGACCAAAGAAGAAGCATATACATGTTTAAATAAGTAAACAGACTCAAAACTGTTAATTACAGTTAAATGCCTGTGGTGTTTTCACTCACACACTCTTTCCTTTGCTCAATGTCAAGCTGTACTGCAGAGTTTGCCAAGCTACTCTCTTTGTGTATGTTTTCCAGGACTATATAGTATTTGGCATGAAAGAATTAAAATTTGCACAGATAACTCATGACTGCCACATTGTTAATGGGTGACATTATATGTACCATTGTGGCTACAACATAGCTGGAACCCACTAGAGCACATATTATATAGGTATGGCTAAACATGGTGAGAACTGCATCAACAAAAACCAAAATAAAGGTTGTTTAAGCCAGTAAGAATGATCATTTCCATTTAACAAATATACTGCAATGAGGACCTTATTCTTTATACAGAATCTGTTGGGTTTATGAGATGTGTTGGTGCTTCCCTCAGATGTCTACAACATATCCAATAAATAATCAATTAGGAAATCTGATTCAGATATGTGTGAAAAGCCGTTTGAACACATAAAACTGCCCTACACTTAATCAGACCTTGGTTCATCAAAGTCAGTATTATCTACTCAGACTAACAGCAACTCTCCAAGGTCCCTGGCATCTTTCCCATCACCTACTGCCAGATCTTTTAATTGGAGATACTTGGGACCTTTTGCATGCCAAGCACATGCTCTTCCACTGAGCCACAGTCCCTCCCACCAGAAGTTCCAGGGATAAAGTATACCACACCTGGAAGATTTCAGAGGAGGCACAAAGAACTGGTCCAATCTGTTCCAACATTATTCCTAAACATGAGCATCTCCATTTTAATAATCTTAGCACTTCATTTGGATTGAAGTATGTAACAGCTCTATTAGGTAGGCCAAAGTTCTCACAATGCAAGCAACTGCACATTTGGTCAAAAGTCCCACTTTATTACTCCCAAGTAAGTGTGCACAGGATTGCAAATTGGATCAGGGGTGAAGACAGGCCATTTAGTAAATTCACAAAAAGGTGACATTTGAACTCAGCTCTGCCTTCCAAGCCTTGAAACTTGCATGCAAGTTTTCATAATTCTTCCATAATCTTGTCCACCTACGGAAAGATGTTGCTCAGACCTTGCCTAAGAACTGATCCCTCAATGCCAAGAAAAAGCTCATTGGGGTTTAATTCCTCCATCACACAGAATGCTAGTGCAAAAATACCACATCTTGCCCCAATTCCTAACCATGCCAGCAAACCATGCCCCTTCTCAGAGGGCATCTGAGAATCACCAGCAGGAATGGAAGCCCTTCAGCTTAGCAATGCAACACTACACAACACAACACAACAATGGAGGCAACCGACACCACCACCTGCCAAACTGGAGTTTGTTTTTTTAAAATGTTATATTGTTTTATTATATGAATCTGATTTTAACTCTGTATTGATTGATTATTCTTACCTGTTTAGAGCCCATTCATGGAAGGGCAGGTTATAAATAGAAAATAATAAATTAATAACCTTCCATGCTGGAGGCCAAGATGCTAGCAGAAAAGAAGAGGTTCAAGGAGCACAAAGGAATCCCCAGAAAAGCTGCAGGTGGCATTCACCTTGAGGCGAATCCCTCAGCTCATTCACAAAGCTAAAAGATATCACTCAGCCGCACCAAATCCAGACTGTCCACCTACTCCACCATTTATACACTCCCAAATGGTTGCAAGAAGCGACAACCTATTTTTTAACACACAGCAATACGTAAACCAAAAATCATGCAATTCAAGAGGTGGATCCTTTACAGAGGATGCTTGAGAAGCATTGTACCTATCAGGACCAAATCCTGGGCAGGTCCCTCAACCTCCAAACTAGGAGACACTGCGAAAAAACCCTAAAAAACAGCTCTCTGTGCCACAAAGATAGCAGTAGACACACAACAGAAACATTCCCCTCTGCTACGCAGGACCTTTAGATCACTTGAGCGAGCAAGTCAAGCACACAATGAAAGAAAGTAGCTAGAAATCTGAGCAAGCAGGGCAAAATGGCACCAGATCTTAAGCAGGAGCGAAGAATCCATCCATGGAAACACTTCCAACAATCACATGTGTTTATTTGCCAACAGCTCCATGCAGCTCCATGGCATGACATGACATGAAGGGGCAATCAGGAAAAGGTTTCCTCCAAGGCTACCAAGGCAGTACAATTGAAATTGTAGAGGACATCTTGCATCCAAGGAAAACAGAGAATTAACCAATTTGCTCTGGTCTGCCAGGGAAGCCAGTTCACATTGCAAGGGAGACCACACCCTCTGCAGGAACTAACAGAGCCTGCTCTTGCACACACACCCCTTGACCAAAAAAGCCTGCTTTGCTCTGATCCAGAAACTGGAAACATGGTGGATACCATTTTGAGGCAAACCAAAAAGTAAGACTCCAGACAGGGCCCAGAAAGGAATGGGGAGCAGTGCAACCCCCATCCCCTTGGAGAGTTTTGAGATCAGGTCATGCATTGTTATTGTTGCAAAGGGGGGTGACTCATGACCCACTCTCAAACTATGGAGGGTGAAGCTTCCTGCCTTCATCTTCCCCCCACCTTTCCACAGCATTGCTAGGAGCTTCAGAAAACCTGTTTCCAAGAGAACCCCCTCCCCTATTTTCCTCTCCTTTTCTATCAACTGAAGGGATCCACACAGTATGATTTTGGGGAACCAGGTGTGCTTTAAATTGTAAATCTTCCCCTCAATTACCAGGTGTTCTTAACCAAGTGTACAGAAATGGGTTCACTACCCTGAGTTAAGTTCTGTGGTGTGCAAGCAGAATATGGAAATCACTGAGGCAGGATTTGTATATTAACAACACAGAAGATTTATTTATTTACAGGCTGGTTTCAAAGAACAGATCAGCAGCACAGGTTTCCAGGTAGACACAGGAGAAACCTATAAATGTAAATTAGTTAGGTTTCAGAGAGTAGTTTGGATTTTCTTTAATGCTTTAATGCTTTACTGACTAGCCATTAGTTTGGATGCTATCACATAGATTCCAACCAACACCAGCCTGGCCTTTCTCAAGACTCAGACTAAATGATACAAGGTCTGTTCATTACCAGAGACAGGCCTAACAATCAGGTAATCAATTCTCACCCAAAGGCAGAGCTAAACGACTCTGCCACACTACCAAGCAGACCAATTCCATCCCCCTCTGAAAGGTGATTGGACACTGGAGCAGCACTCCCATAGGCTCTACTGTGGCTGTTTTCCTCTTCAAAATAGGACAACCTCCTGCTGCAATATGCTCTGAGCAAAAACAATGTACAACCTTTTATTTTGATTTTACTGAAAAAGAAGCTCTTCTTAAAATATATGGCAATGAAATTGAGAAACAGGCAACTTTGCAAGTGTCCTTAGATATTTCATGATTCAGATCTGGCACTTGTGTGGAAGCCACAGCTATGCTGATTCTTCCCACACTACCATCACTGTCATGATAGGTCAAGGTCTAAGCTGAACTTCCTCTCATGGCCAGTGTTAACCGTTTTCCAAGGACTGATTTGGAGTGGACCTGCTGTGTGGGTTCCCCCCATATAGTTCAGGACTTCACCTCAGCATAAAGTTGCCAAGTCCAATTCAAGAAATATCTGGGGACTTTGGGGGTGGAGCCAGGAGACATTGGGGTGGAGCCAGAAGCAAGGTTGTGACAAGCATAATGAATTCCAAAGGGAGTTCTGGTCATCACATTTAAAGGGACCACACAGCTTTTAAATGCTTTCCCTTCACTGGAAATAATGAAGAATAGAGGCACCTTCTTTTGGGGCTCACAGAATTGGATCCCCTGGTCCAATCCTTTTGAGACTTGGGAGTGTGTTTTGAGGATAGGCATTGGATGCTATGCTGCAAATTTGGTCCTCTATCTAAAAAAACAGGCCCTCATGGATCACTTCATTATATCCTATGGGAATCAGTCTCCATAGGGAATAATGGAGTGCCCAGCAGACATTTCCCTCCCCTCCCTCCCCACAGCTTTCTGATGACCCTGAAGCAGGAGGAGGGCCTCCAACCCAATCGCAGCAGTGCAGCGGTTACCACACTGCTGGGATAAAGTGAGGGCAGACTAAGAAGAATCACAATTAGGTTTACCAGTTTCAAATCCAACATGGAACACTGGATCAGTGTTCTAGGGCTGCTCCTTCAAGCATTAAGATTTCTAAGTAGCACAGAGGCTACTTGCATGAGATTGTACATGTTCACAATCATACTTTAAAGTTGCTGACGGTATAATTATATATCAGCAAGCAATAATGATTAACAGTTCCCATCCAAAGAATATACAAATGGCTGTAAATTCACAGAATTACCAGTACATTAAAAGCACTGGATTCTCATCTGTCAATATTTCTGTATCATAAATCATTATGGTAATTTTGTTTTTTAAGAAGAGGTGAGGATCACCTGCTGCAATACTGCAAAATAGATTTAGAGTGGGTATGCAAGATGTCCCAATTATAATATGATCCAGAGGTTCTGACACAGTCTATTCTTCATTACACAAACAAAAAAACAAAAAACAGGACAGACAAGCTTAACAGCACAAGGAAGGACAACACAATATACCTGTGACATCTTCCTCCCAGCCTGAAATACACATAAAACCTGTTCCCAGTTAAGGCATTCCACTTCTTTTCCTGTATGCCACATCACTTTAAACAAGTAAAATCATGTCTTGGAAAGTGTTCAGAAATACTCATCATGCTTGGGAAAATAAATGATGTTTGGTAACTGAACACATCCCACTGCTGTCTGTTCTAACTAATATTTGTTCTGCTTATTGTTCATCTAATGAGCCACATCCATGACTCGGGGCAAACAGGGTTTCTTAAGCCTTCAGAAGCTGCTTTCCTCTGCCTCTCGCAATATCTAGTGGTCATGAGTGGGAAATGGCATCTCATGCCTATGATGTTTATAACCAGCACATCCCCAAAACCGGGAACACTATTTTTTGTTGTTGTTGTTGTTATTCTTGTATGAATCTGCAGTGGGGGTTTTTTTAATCATTACTTCTCTTACTATCAAAAGTTCACCATGAAAAATCCCCCAAACTTGACTCTTTTTCACATTGTAACTATATAAATTTCTTACATTCTCAGAAGCAAAGGAAAAATCAGAACACCAACATGTATTTAAGAAGCATTACAGTTCTCCTGTCAATCAACTGACCAGTCAAGTATTCTAAACTGACTACCTATTCTTCTGTTGTAGAGAAATAATTGTCATGTATTCTATGAATTCAAAAATTCCACTTTGTAGATAGCAGTTTATTTTATGATGACATCATTTGCTAGCAAGTTCAGAAGGGCCAATTTAGCCCCTACTAGCCACCTGCTGTACCACACACCTCCAAACAGGAAAAACCGGCTTATTGCCTACTTACACACCCTCCTTTAAAAACAGACTTTTGTTTTTCCAATAGTTGCTGTTTACATGCTTTATTTCAAATTTGAATTTGAATGGATCCTTGTGTTCTAGGATAATTAAAGAAAAGTTCATGGAATAATTTACATTAATAAATCTCTTATCTAAAATGGCTGAAGTTACAATAATTCATTACATTTCAGTAAAATAATATTATTGCTTCATAATTCATCAGATAGGATGAATAGGAAAAATAGGAGGCTGACTGAACCCCCACATGCCTGTCCTAATGCCTGATGAGCATTTGGTTTTACAGGTTGCAGATTGTGCAAGGCTGTCAGAGTGAGTGCCTTCACTCTTTCCCCTTTCAGATCCTCTCCCATCACGTAACTGCATTCCAGAAACTTTTTTAATGAGATAAAGTAAAAAGCTATTTGTGGGCATAATGCACAACGGGAATTTGTAGCAATTTTGTTTTTTGAGTACCTGGGTGTTGATATATTCAATAAATACTGTTATTAAATGAGCTCTTTTGTCTCACTGCATCCCCTCCCTTGTTAAAGCATTGAGCCACACAGCAATTTTTTTTTGCAAATCACACTGTAATAAAGAGCTGGGCATGAGATGTGCTTGGAGGGGAGAGGGAGGGGATTCAGAAACTGATATTCGAAAGCTGCTTGCTAGAAGACCCTAGGCCAGTCACATGCTGTCAGCCTACCTCACATGGTTGTCGTGAGGACAAAACACAGGAGATCAGAACAATGTACCGTAAGTCACTTTGAGGCCCCACTGGGAGAAAGGTGGGATATAAACGAAATAAATTCTTTCATCCACTCCTCAACTGCTTTCTCTGTATCCAAATGAAAGTAAGGATTGTACAACTGAGCAAATTAGTTAACAGAGTCACCACAACAAACCATGATCATCTGTCAAGCTGTAAGTACTAACTATTATACAAGCTTTGCTGCACTATAAAATTTCAGATGTCATAACAAATCAAGATTTGATAAAAACAAAACTAATTATCATGTCTGGATCAGCCATTAACAATGATCAAAGGAGACCTTTTCATACCGTCACAGATATGTTTCTTAAATACTGGCTGCAGTGAAGTTTAGGAGAATCACTGAGAGGACTAAGCTCTCTGCACATTCTCTGACTCTTTTCACATTACCATTCTAAACTGGATTATATTCGTTGATGGCCTAATTCTAAATAAAGCGATACAGAGATGAGGGTTTCATCCAACAAATTTCATTCTGTTAATGAATTGTTTCTGAAGCGTGATGGTAATTTCAAACAGTGCTGCTTTTCCCCTGGTCTTTTTTACCATGCAATCTTCCTCAGACTTCAATGTTTTAAGGTGAGCACAGTGCTAAATCACTATAGCACTGCAGCACTATAGCATGACCATTGAGACACACTGACTCAATGTAGTCAAAGCACCTCAATGGCACCGCTTCACTGTTACACATAGGCCCTTTTCACACTTATCAGTGGAAACCAGAAGGGAGCCGGTATTGCGCTGGCCTGGAGTAATCTGGGACAGGGATGGGAGTTTTCAGACACATTTCCCTCCCCCGATAGGGCTCCGTGATTGAAGCGAGTCATTTCACACTATTCCGCTTTTATCTTGCTTCCACGAGCGCCGGCTGTTTTCGTGCCCTTTTTTGCCTGCTGGCACATGATCGCTGGCTTTTTTTTTTGAATGTCGGGCTAAGATTGCTATAGCGCTATAGTGATGTTTCAAAACAGCACCACCATAGGATTGGATACACAGTTCAAGCGGGAAGAGAGTTTACAATGCCTGGCAATCTGAACATGATCTGTGGCTCCCCCCCCACCCAACATTTATAGCTGCTGCAGCTTGGCACAAGTCACTTTCCAGCCAATAGCCTGTGAGCACATCAGGCTGGGTTAGCAACATCTGCCTCACCAATCACTGTTGGCCTGTTCTCCCACCGAAACTTGCTGCCCTATGGGGCAGGTGGCAACAGCCCCCCCATAAATGTGCCTCAGAGTCACCTACAAACCAATCACATTCCCCTGACTTCTGTGTGAGCATGGAAGTGATAGCAACAGGTGACAGACCAATGCCTGGTGCCCTGATCTCCCACTTGAACTGTGTATCCAATGGGGCACTTGTTACCAAGTGTCAGCAGCAGTGATCTCAGGCATCTCAGTGGAGCCCAGGCATCCCTATGGTGGTGCTGTTTTGAAACATTGCTATAGCACTATAGCGATCTTAGCCCGACGTTCTGTGGGGGGAAAAAGCTGGATATCGCGTGCCGGTGGGCAAAAAAGGGCGTGAAAACGGCACTCCCGGAATCACTATGGGACATTTCACACAGCGTCCCATAGCAATTTCAACCTGGAAGGAGAAGCTAAAAACTGAAAGGTGCTCTTTGTTAATAACGATTCAGGCATGCCTCACTACCAGGACAGCCTTGGGACTGTGTGAAAAGGTAACAGTATTCTGGTAGCAGACAGTTACTGAATCGGGTCTGTCTGAAATGCCAGCAGAAACCCGTTACTGTTCAGTAACTAACCAGCTGCCATACCGTAATACTTAGATTGTGTGAAAAAGCTCATAGTGACAGTGTTAGATAGTTAGATAGTGACATTGTTAGATATAGTGAAGTGCTATGGTGGTTTAGCATTACAGCACTCACCTTAGAAGGGCTTTTTTTTTTTTTTTAAGTACAAGGAAAATACTGCCAAAAAAAGGATGGGGAAAAAATAGCATTGGAAGGAAGCACCATGGACATTTTTAACAGCATACCACAGCAATTCAGAAGTGCAACAAAGAGGTTGAAAATGGGAAAAAAGGCGTTTCCTACAAAAGCAGCTCAACCACACTTTGATAACCTAACGTAAGCAGGTTTGTAGGAGCAGGTTAATGAATTCTGTTAGCAGCTGATTATTAGAACAGATCTGTCTGAATTGACAGAAAAAATCCATTAGCAACCAGTTACCAAAACAGAATACAAAGGCAATTTGAAAAGGGTCTCTGGTATGGCTTCAAAAGGAACTTTCTTGAAGACTGGAATAATAAATAGGAAATTATAACAAAATACAGGGATTTTTTTTAGCAGGAATGCACAGGAAAAGAGTATGATGCCAAGGGTGTGGCCTAATATGCAAATTAGGTCCTGCTGAGCTTTTTCTACAAAAAAGCCCTGTGGAAAACAATGGTGACATCAGGGGGTGTGGCCTAATATGCAAATGAGTTCCTGTTGTGCTTTTTCTACACACACTCCAACCCTGACAAAGTCCGTATTTATATATCACCTCCTTGAAAGATCTGCATGTAACCCAAGAAGCAGAGAATGTTGACAATCAGTTTTTAGGGTGGGAGCAATAGAAAGAACAGAGGCAGACTGGGAAATGGGGTTGCTCAAATCCCTGAGAGATTAAAGACTCTTAAAGGAGTAGATTTAAAGCTCATATGGGAGAATTTCTAAATTGTTGCTCACTCCAGCAGGCCTTCATCTTGTTACTATATCTAACAATGAAGTGGGTGGTTTATGCCAATCAAGAAAGCAGAAAAAACAGATCATCCACAGACAAGGAAGGTATGAATTTCTACATCCCTGGGGATTCCAAAGGAATACAGAAAAAATTACTCTGTATATCAAAGGAATGAAAGACACACACCCCCAAACACACACACACATCCTGTTGAAGACTGAATTTATTCCAGAAGGTATAGAATGGCTAAAGGAAGGTGAGAGGGAAAATCAGTCTTACCAGTCCCCTGAGAGATTGTAGAATCCTGGAAGAAAATATTTACTCCTTCCCTCCTTCACAATCCCTTATGAGGTACTTAGCTTTTTATAATATATCGGTGCTTATAATAAATTACTGCCCTGACATTTAGATGCCATATCCATAATAAAATGAGTTATCTGAGAACAGTGTTCTTATAATAGCAAAACACCACAGAATAATACAACTGTAATATTACTTATACAAAATTCATAGTATGAACTCCTGAGTCTTGTTTCTTAACTGACTTACTGACTTGCATCCCAATTATCTGTTGTCTGTGGCAGGGGCGAGCCTACTGATATTCTTAATCATGCAAACTGAGACAGGAATATATTCTGTCTGAAATTCATTCTGATAAAAAAATTAGCAAACACTTTAAGTTTACATGAAAATCAAGCTATTTGTATATAAAATTTGCTATTATAAAGAGATATGCAATAGGACAGTATAAACCTAGGAGAGCCCAGCTAAACCCAGTGTCTTCCATGCCTTCAGAAGGCCAAGGGCATGCAACTAAAACGTTCAAGAGAACAATCACACTGAAAGGAGAAGGAGAAGAAGGACGAGAAAGAGAATCAGTCTGGAAGCAGAGGAGTGAAGAGGAGGAGAAGACAAGAAGTATACTGCCATGATGACACAGCAATTTACAGATTGCAGATTTCAATAAACAATAAAAAAACAGCACGCATATGGCTTAAATTCATTAATTAGTGAAGTTAAGACTCAAGTGATCCAAATATATGAGGTTTCTACTATAAATTCATTATGCAAAAAATGTGAGACACAGTTTAAAATCATGATCTCCATACAGAATCCTAGAAAGTATCTCTATTTTTAAAACTGGGGTGGGGGAACATCATCACCAAACATACACCTGAGGTCACAAGAAATATATTGAGATGCATTCAAACAAAGTAAACAAATTTTATTCCTGCAATGTTGTAACTGGGGACAGGAAACATTACATTTTTGTGGTAGAACATTACATTTTTGTGGTAGATTTCACTCTTTGTATCAGTAATTCAATTGCTGTAAATTAATTTGCACAGCTACCACCAACATAACCAGCCAAAATTTACGTTCCCCCCGCCCCAACCTAGCTAAAATAAAATAATAATGGCCTGGTATTCCAGGACCTTGCGGCCTACTGAGTTCTGACTTTAAGAATTCCAGTTCTGACGCAACAACATAGTTAGCAATAATGGCACACATCACCAGTGCTGGCACAGCAGTGGCAGTAGCAGTCACCCCCACCAGTAAGAGTGACAGATCATCTACATGCATCCTAAATGGAAGCATTTATCCATGAGACATTAGTGTTTCTCATGTATTTACGTTAAAACTGAGCATAAGATTCTGCTGAGCATAAGATTCTGCTTTATCTACAGCAGAACAAACCACTGCTGGTGCCACCATGGCTAACAAAGATTCTTAAAACTGGCCAACACAATTATATCATAGGGAGATAAAATAGCATGGGAATACTCATGTTATTGCCCCATTTTAAATGATATTCTGTGTACACATGGACCAGAGAAGTGTGAAATGGGGAGGGCAGGATAAAAATCAAATAAAATAAATAAATAAAAACAGAGAAGGAAAAAGGATACCATTCTTTTTTTTTAAAGTCCTCAGAAATAAAATTGCAAAGCAAGAACTCTAGCCTGATCTCAACTATATTACAGGACTGCATTTATTTAAGAAGGGTCAAAGTCAAAACCAAATGTTACCTCAAGTAGACATTATACTGACACCAAAGGACATCTTATGCAGTTTTTATTTTAAAATTATGAGTTAGGTTTTTTAAACTTTGAAACAGAATATACTTTTAAAAGAAGCAGCCATCCCATATAACAGTAGTTCCAAACAAAAGGACAGTTTTGCCCAAGGATGTTGGAGCAAACTAGAAAAGCCTTAAGTCTTAGTCTTCATGCTAAATAGACAGTTTTGAAAAACTTCTAGGTATCACCAAAAGTGTTTATCATTTTATTACTGCAAATTGAAGACTTAATAAATAATTAAAAAGACAAACTGCATGATAACAGGTCTGCTACTGTCCCCAAACTCTTCTTCCTTACCCACCTCTCCTCTTCCTCACATACTTGACATGATATAGTTTTCCTGGTACCTTAACCATTTCAGCTCTGTTTCATGCAGTATTTCTTTCTTGGGCAGCAGCACAATAGCCAGAAATTCAAACAGAGCAAGACACCAACATCCACACAGCTTCCTCCTTTCACCAAACACTTTATAAACACACACTATAGAATTAAAACTGCATATCTAGGACAGACAGTTTAAAAATGAAATAATCATATGAAACATTCTTAAAATACCAAAAACATAACATACATTCCAGGCTATGTCCTGTAATTTATCTCAAGGCATTTGAAATCACTGATGATTGTGTATTCTGTTATACCTACAGCCACCAAATCTCAGGAGTTACAAGGACACAGAGCTCCAAATGTATACATGTTTACTCAAAAGTCAGTCCTACTGAGTTCAAGAGGACTTTCCCTTTATAATTGTTTATAAGATTGAAGCCTTCATTAGAAAATTCTGGAAATGCTTAGAAATCTGGAAGCAAACACAAAATATATTTACAACAGCTAAGGTAAGGTTTAAAAAGCCTTTTGTCACCAAGAAAAAGAACTTCCTAGGACTTACTTCTGCCAGGTAAAATGTTATATATTTACACTAGCTTAACCCAGTCACTCTGATGCTGCTGTCTTAATTTTTTTTATTTGCCTTTCTAATTAGCAACCATCTGCTTGATTTCAACTGGGATCTCGCTGGTTGTTTTACCTACTGCGGAAAGGAATGCTGTGTGGAAAACACTGCACTTGGGAGGTGGGGGGGAGGGAGGGAGATTCCTTGCAGCAGGATGCCAAGAAGGAAAAAACCCTCTCTACAGTTGCAACCATTTGCTTTTTACCACTTAATCCTTTCGAAGCAATCTCAGATCATTTCCAGGGAACAGTGCAAGTTAGAACAAGGTACATATCTCCATTAATCTTTCATTGTCTCCAGAGTGGATACTCAAAAAGGGAGAGTCTTTAATCTGAAAACAAATTCAAAGCAGTGTGAAAAAGGACAGCACTGAAACATCTTACCTCACTCAGCTCTGCAGAGGAGTCATTTCCATATTTCATGGCAACTCCAGAATTCATGATGAGACTTTCCAGGGCTTGACTGCTTTCTATGGATTTTAAGCTTTCCAATCCTTGCTCCGAAAGGCTCAACACCCCCTTCTTCTCTGAGCTTTTCCTGTCTTGCACATTTTGATCTAGCCAGCCATTTTTACTCAACATTTAGACAGTCTAAAAATTAACAATGCACAGGGGCTCCTAAAGAGAGACAAAAAACTGGTTGTCGCTTCACAAACAATCCATTGCTGTGAGTTACTCATTAAAGCACTGTGCAGAGTACACGGCGAGACAGAGCACAGACAGGCTGTAATGATCTCCTGGCCACTAAAACTGCTTGGCAGAGCCCAGCTTCAGCTTTATGCCTTCATTCTCCCCCTCAGCTAGATCAGAAAGCATCTCCCAAAGGAGTTCAAAGCATCTGGAAATATTAGGGGAGCCTCAGACTACCAATCACAGCCACCAGTTCAGAGGATCGGTAAGGTCCTATCAGGCACTAGGAAAAGAACAAGACAGAGACCTATCCTGCTGTTCACGCTAAAGTTTCCCTTTCCAGGGAGCCTGGAGTTGTAAGTGGTTTATGATCAAACACAGCTGTCTTGCTGCTGGCTACAGGATGCATGGAAGAGGCGGTACCAAAGAGGGGAAGGACTAAGAAGAGAACGGGAGGGGGAAGGAAACAGAACGCATGCTACAGAAAGCTCAGTTTGGAATTGCAGGCACTTTTCCTGAGTTTAAAATGCTAATCAAAAATTACTATACAAAGTACAAAGCTAAATAAACTTAAAGTGTCAATTGGGTCACCTTGATACCAGTTCTTCATTTGCAATCAATCTACCAACCCTTTGTGATTCAGAAGGAAGCTACTACAAAAAACCAAGCTGCTCAATTAAAATTTTACAAGCACGGAAAGCAGATATTATTGTATTGTTTTTCAAAGAGCTTAAAATGAAGCCAAGAACTTAAGTAACACTAGTTCTTAAAATAATGAGCTAAGCACTTCAAAATAGGCAACAGAAAATGTGACACCAAACTTCCACTGAAGACTCTCCCAACTCTTACAAAAAGCCAATCACTACTATGAAAAGAAAGCTGTAAGAAACTGTGTCCAGAGATCTCTCCAATATGAATTTTTGGGCTCATGAGCAGTCACAGTTGTAATAATGTTACAAAGCTAACTTTTACAAAAAGCCCATCTTTTTATACCCTTTCTAAAACACACATCACATGATGAACATTCCTATTGCCACATGACAAACATTTCTTGTGCCACAAAAATTGAAGAGCAGATAGTTTTTAAACTCACAGTGGTCTCCAATCACACGGCTCTCATATATTCACTGCAAATTAAAAACATACTTCTAAAATACAATAAACCCAGTTCCAGGTTCTAATCCATATGACTTGTGGAAAAAGGCAACACTATAGTCACAAAAATGTAACCCAATTATGGCACATCAACATTCCCTCTCCAAAACTGGTTACACTAGATTATACAGTCCTGGGCTAGCAACATGGAGCCCAACTACTAGGATAATTGTGCTGAGTAGGGAAAAAATGAAATAGTAGTCAGCATTTTATAGTCTAAAAGATAATCATAGAAGCCCAGCAGAAAGTAGCATCATAATGCTACATAAAAAGTCATAAAATGGGTGCATCTTTCCTCTTACTGAAATCCAAATCTACAACAATGTGGGAAATGTCAGCAGCACTGAAAAATACAGTATACATTATTATCTTCTAGATCAGAGTTATACAGTTTAATTTCCTACTTGTGATCACAAGTCATTCCTTTCATAATAGAGACACTGGATGAAAAATTAAATCACTGTAATACTATTTGATAAAAATGAAACAGTCTAGCATTGTTAGCTGCTAGACAAAATTTTCTTCCTAGGAAGGAAGGAAGGAAGGAAGGAAGGAAGGAAGGAAGGAAGGAAGGAAGGAAGGAAGGAAGGAAGGAAGGAAGGAAAATATATGGGGAGGGAGGGGAGGTCAAGAGAAAGCAACTTTAACTTTAAATATATTATCTAAGCCACTGGCTGGCTTGGCTTAGAGAAATGATTTAAAGAGAGAAATGCCTTCTCCAAACCAGCAAAAGGGTGGTGGGGGGCTTCAAGAGTTACACAATATGTGTGAAACAGCCGCATGTGGCTCCTGAGTCACAGTTTGGCCACCCCTGATTTAGAAACTCTGTGTTAGAGACATCTGTCTGAAAGTGTTGTCTGTGTCAAGCTGTGAAAAAGCACTTCAGGGATACAATGAATTAGTTGTTTCAGACAGGTAGGTAAACAGCATTTTCCAACTATTAACAACTATATGAATGAAGTATGATCATGTGCTTCGGGGCAGAACTTCATCATAGGCAGGGAACCAAAACACAATACAGCAGGTCATATGTAGGACTTCCGAACAGCTATATCAAATTAACAAATTGTTACACTGGTTCTAAATTTCAAGTAACATTCCGATGCCCCCCCACCCATCGGAAGAAAGAGGCGAACACGAGTGTTGGATAACTAAAGGCCACTTTATTAACTTTAACATAGTTTAAACGGCAAGGGCAACTAACTTGCAGTATAGGCAAGGCCAGGAGTCAGTCAAACTCCTCCCTTGCCCAATAATGGCTGAGCCCCTTAGCCCCAGGCTGGAGCCAACAGAACCTGGCTCTGACCTGGCCAGCAAAGTAACAGGGATTGCTCAAGAATTCCTCCCCTGTGCCATCCAATTTAAGGGAAGATTCAAACTCAAGCAATCCCTAAAGGCGGCCAGTTTTCCCTACCCAGAGCTGTACAACCCCAGGCTGTACTCATCCAACTCCTGATCCCTGAAGGGTTTTTTTGCTGCGGCTTCACCAAAACTACATCTCATGCCCACTAACTTCTGCAAACAATAAAGTGACAACCTATTTGGTGTATTTACAGTAACAACGTTATTTATTACATAATCTCTATCACTGCTTCTTTCTTCTATAATCTCTGGTCAGTCCTCCTTGCCATTCATCATCCCTAGACTTTTCCAGAGGACACATATATCTGTAATGGCACTTCACTGCCTTCTAGTCTTCAAAAATACTCATCATAGTGTGAGAAAAAACCCTTGCAGGACATCATAATCATCAACTTGGTTGCCAGGTCACCTGGAGAAGTGGCTCACACATGTCTGACCAGAGAGTGTGAGTAAACCTATCCAGGGGCAAGAGGGACTGATGCAGTACTAGCAGCCATAATGCCACAAAGGCACTCAAGACTGGTACAAGAGTGCCCAACAGGAGAACAGATGGCTTCCTGTCATTCTGTACCATGTCCGTCCTGGCCATGGAACGGAGGAGACTGCGCCGCCAGGAGCTATCCAGGCGAACGGTTTGAAGCACTGACCATGGAATCCACCATGGAGAGCTAAAACCACACGCAGCCATTTTGCTACCAGGCCAGACTCTATTCCAGCGAAGCGAACGGCTCACATACTCGCCAGATGTCACCTGTGATTGCAAGCCATCAACCCACCCCAGAAGTGGTTAATAGCCCAACCACCACTGTCTTTGTCCAGCGGAACCCATGACAAAGACTGGTACCAAGAAGAAGACAGAAGACCATCTTCAGCCAGAGCCAAGTTCCTTTGTGTAAACCGGGTTGTTATTTTAGATAACAATTTGGCTCCCTATTATCACCTTTTTAGATAAGTGTGATACACTCAAGCACACCTCCACCCAGTGATTTCCTCCATTCTTCTATAGACAATCCCCTTGGAACATCCCCACCCTGGTCCATTTCAACCTGAAAGTTCACTCAGGTATCCAGGATCCAAGTATGTTCATTGGTCAGGAATGGGCACCCAATTAGGTTCCACCAATGAACTTTCTATTAGAACAACCAATGAACTTTCTATTGGTTGGCGCAGTATTAAAACTAAATCATCAGCAAAGGCTCTCAGTTTATATTGTTCATCTTTTATCACAGCACCTTTTATGCTTGGATCTTCCCTTATTTGGTTACTCAACATCTCTAAAGATAAAATGAAAAGTAGAGGTGACAATGGAGAGCCTTGTCTTGTACCTTTTTGAATTTTAATAACATCTGTTAGTTCGCCATTCACTGTCACCCTTGCATTTTGTGAAGAGTTTATTGTTTCTACTACTCTCAAAAAGTTTTCACCACACTTCATGCCTTTCAATTGTTGTAACATAAAGTGCCAATGAACATTATCAAATGCTTTCTCAGCATCTAGACAAATTAAGGCCAATTGCTTCTCTGGATGTCTCTCATAATATTCCAGAATATTACAAACTGTTCTGACATTATCTTTCATATATCTTTTAGGAAGAAATCCTGCTTGATCATAGTGTATTATAGACTGTAAAACTTTCCTCAGGTGTTGCACCAACATTGCAGCAAAAATTGTATAATCCACATTTAAAAGGGAAATTGGTCGATAATTTTTAATATTTTTCAAATCGTTATTTTCTTTTGGGATCAAAGATATTGTGGCTTCTTGCCATGAGGCTGGTATTTGACCTTCATCTTGGATCTTTTCAATGAGATGTTTGAATGGTAAAAAATGTAACACTAATTTAGTCTGAAAATGTTATTTTAATGCTATCAGAGGTCTATTTTTGTGGTCTATGTTTATATGCTGGGTTTTAATTATTTTCTTTTCATGTTTTCACAGAATCATAGCTTTGTCTTTTATTATTTTTATTTTAAAGCCACCTTGGGTAGATTCTTGGAGAGGTGGCATAAAATTTCTGAAGATTGAATAAAAAGAAATAATATTCATGAATTCAAATGTAAGTAGCTCAAATAAGATCGGATGGCAGAATCAATTAGTAACAGAGCAGTTCGTATTACATTGCTATAGAACACTGCTGGCAACCATGCCACAAAAATGGTAAACAAGAACATCAATAAAGCAATTTTTGCCAAAGTTATTTAGAGCAAGTGTTAAATGGACACCTCTTCTCTCCTCTCAAGCTCCCTTAGCCTGTTCTGTTGATTCTGGGTTCTCTTTGCCTCCCCATTAAACTGCAGTGATTTTCACAGTACTTCCCATATATGTCTTCTATAGACCTACCAATCCATATCTAGAGCACTCACAAACTTTAAAAGCGAAACAATTTATTCCTGCAGTGAGGAACAACAAATGTATCTGAAAACATACAGAACCAGGTTTTGAGGACAGGTTCCAGGGATCATATATTGAATCAGAGGTACATTGCAACCTGCTGAAAACAGGATTCACAGATATCCACCTTACAACATATAGACAAACATGAACAACAGGGCAAGCAACATTTGCCCTGCAAATGCCCATCTATGGGATGTTGCCCCAAATGACTGCTGAGATTTTAGTTCCTTCAACTGTACAGAAAAACTCCCAATTAAATGGTTATTCCAGTGTCCTGTAAACTCTGGAAAGAGACACAATAATATATCTCATCAGTTTCACATCCGGCACTTTCTTCCCTAGATAACATTGCTGCAAAGAGACAAAATGGTAGTATCAAGCAATGCCTAGGTACAGTCAATATAATATACTTGTCCTAAAAGCAAATATATGCCAGATCTTTAGCTAGGCAAAAAAGAAGCCAGGGAGTTCTTGCTATCTATAAAAGGCTGAAACTCAGTTAAGGGTTAATGACTGAAATATGCAGAGCTTCTTAACCACAGAAAATACTAGAACTGATCCAGTATAGGCTTTTAGATCCCAGCTCAGATTCTCCTAAAGAAAACTACAAAGGTCCTTGGAAGATCCACGGTGAAGGAAATATCCCTTGCCTAGTCTGGCATCACATCTTAATGCTGATAGATCCAAGTGGGCAGCCTTGTTGGTCTGAAGCAGTTGAACAAAGCAGGAGTCAAGTGCACCTTTAAGACCAACAAAGTTTTATTCAGAATGGGTTAGGGCACAGAAGAGGGCATTTTTGCAGATAAATGCAGATGATTCCTCTGGTAACCAGCTTCAAAAAGGCTATGAGCAGCAATCACATACCTCATTCCCATCCACCTATCAATGATGAGGGAGACAAGTTATCTTTTGGCTGCAATCCACCAACTGAGCAAAGGCAGATAAACCTTGGTCAACTCCCTTCCTTGTGAGCCATATGATTTATTACTTACTGATGTTCAGTAAAAAAAGAAGAAGAAAAGGAGAGCAACTGAAGTGGAAAGAAACAAACATGAAACTGAAAGATTAAAATGTCTCTTCGGGAGTCTCAAATTACCTGCTTCCTGGCCAATGACTGGGGCCAGTCTGGGAAGCTAGGGATTGTCTCTCTTTGGAAGAGGCAGAAGACTGACCCTACCAGGTACTTTCCTGGGTGTTGAAACTGACTTCTGGACATGGTGGAAAGAGGACTTGCCAGCAGTTTCTGAATGTAACCCAGATCCTCACTGAAAACCATACTTCTTTGGTTTAATTAAACTAACTGTTCATTTGTAACTAAAATAACCCAATAACCCAATTCAGCCACTGGCATATAGTATTGGATATATGGTGATGTGTGTTTCTGTTCCTTAACCAGAATTCTAAAACTTGCTGCAAGTTTCCTCCCGTAATTCACAGGAAATAATTTGAATAGTTTTAGTGTGTTCTGTTTCAAAACAAGAAGTGGAGTAGCAAGTGTGGTGTGGAAAAGGGAAAACAGATGTTTGACCAAAGGAAAGCAAAGAAACTAGTTTTAATGGTGAAGAGTCATGTCCTGAGAGGGCCATCTGTTGGAGCAGAGTACAGGTTCTCTTTTATATGTATGCTAGGAAAAAGGCCTGTTGTGAAGAAAAATAGAACGGGCTCTAGAAAGAGGCTCTGGGCAAGTGCCCCCCACCCTTGCTGTCTTCTCACCCACTCAAGTGGAGGCATTTGCCCCCCCCCCCGATCCTTGCTGCCCTCACTCACCTCCACCCCCATTCCTTGGCATTCACTCACCCCCCACTCTTGCTGTCTTTCCAGAATCCACCCTGCAAAGCAGCCATTTTATCCAGGGGAGCTGATCTCTGCCATCTAGTGAGCAGTTGTAATTCTAAGTGATCTCTAGCCCTCATCTGGAGATTGGCAACAATGCTTCCCTAGGAGGAAATGGTTGGTTTGGAGGGTGGAGTCTATGGGATTGCACCTTCCTGAGGTCTCACCACTCCTCAAACCCCACTGTCTCTAGGCTCCACCCTTCAAATCTCCAGGAATTTTTCAACTTGGAGTTGGAAACCCTATCTCCTTCCCAGCCCACCATCAGCCTACCTTTATTTGCCCCTCTCACTTCAGCTTTCCATCTCCTCCCCCTCCTGCAGCCTCTACTTAGGAAAAGGGTAGTTTTTCTCCACAGTGAGGACCAAAGCAGCTTACATCAGTCACCTCTACTCCTTTTGATCTGCACAGCAACCCTGTGAGGTAGGTTAGGCTGAAAGTCTTTGACTGGTCTGAAATCACCCAGTCAGCTTCCACAGCAAGAACCTGGATCTGTCAGACCCTCCCTCTGAAGGAGTGCTAACTCCTATGCCACACTGGCTTTTGGGGGGGGGGGTGCGGGGCTGCTGCTAAACATTAGCAAGCAGTCAGACCTAGGTTAGCCAACCTCCAGGTGAAGCCTGAAGATCTCCTGGTATAACAACTGAACTCCTGACAACTCCAGACAACAGAAAATAACTGCTTTGGAGGGTGGACTCTATGGCATTATATTCAGCTGAGGAATCTCTCTTTACTGACAAAGCCAAACTTGGTTGCCTAGCAACAGCCTCTGACTAGCAGCTTCTGCAGTTTCCTAATATTCATCTGTCCTGGGGTGAGGCTGAGGGGAGGGAGTGACAGAAAAGAGGCGGGCACCATGGTATCTTAGGAAAAACTCCTGGCTGGGCCAGGCCTTGCCGCCTAGTCACATTATCACCTTAGTTCCCTTTCTCTTTGCCATCTCTCTGCCATTGCTAACTTTATTTTCCAAATGCCACAGAAAGTGTGGTGACAGTGGGAGAGAGAGGAGTGGACTCAATCAATGGAATGCAATGGAACTTGAGTGGTGGTTGATGGACCAATGACTGATGGAGCACACACCACAGCCAATGGGAGAGCCAGAAAGTGCCAAGACACTTGGGTTTGTAGATAGATAGATAGATAGATAGATAGATAGATAGATAGATAGATAGATAGATAGATAGATAGATAGATAGATAGATAGATAGATAGATAGGATGCTTACTTTAAAGGCAAGTCACTAAAATGGTGTGTTGCTATTGGGATTCTACACCATGTGGTCACTGAATAATTAGACAATCACATGTAACAATGAGATTTTTACAAAATTTGTTCTGGTTAAGTAATGTTAAAATGTTCAGGTTTGAAGTCTGTTCAACATTTCAGTGGTTATTCCTCATGTAGTCAATGTAATTAAGACCACACCCTTCAAATTTACTGTCCTGTTTATTGCTTAACTACAAAGCTTTCCATAAGCATCCAACAATGCCATTAGAGCATGCTGTAGTACCTAATCAGCACCACATGCCACAAATGTGCATTGTTTGAATTTTAAAGGGACAGAACCTGATGTTTTTATATAAGCAAATGTACTGAAATCCCACAACAGTACACAGGTTACACAAGGTGCATATATTCACCTAAAACTTATTTGGGAAGAATTATTTTTTATTCAAATAAAATTTACAGATAGTATTACATACTTAGTCAAGAGGCCATTCACTGCTGCTTATTCCTATAATGTTGAGCTTAAATGGGAGAAAGGGTGGGGATAACAGCGAGCAAGGCTTTTTTTTTTTAAGAAAAAGAAGCAATAACTTATTTGCATATTAGGCCACACCCCTGGTGCCAAGTCAGCTGGAACTGCATTCCTGCTTTAAAAGAAAAAAGCCCTAACAGAGAATCTGTTCTCAGGAAGCTGTCCCTTTGTAACTTAAAGCCTGGAGCCATGAGAGACTAAGAGAAGGGGTTTACAGGACACAGTTCCTCTCTCCAAAAATAATCTTTGGGTACAAAGATTATATGTCCCTTTACTGCTGAAAGGTTAGCACAGCAGGAGAATATGTACCTCCTCTGGAATAAATTCTCACCAGGAATTTTTACGGGTCTCAACTTGTGATTTCTATAGCCAATTTTCTGGGTCTCAGCTTGTAATTTCTATAGCCAACTACATACTGCTTAACATTTACCTTTTTAAAATCCTCACAAGAATTCTTATATTACTTATACTGGCTTTTACACCAATTATAAAACACATCAGTTCCAAATTGCCAATATGTGTATTTCAAGATTTTTCTCTTCATTATGCTTGCAAACACTCATTAACGCCTTCCTGACTTCTACTTGCTGGCGTTCTGACATGAAAAGATGCAAACTATGGGTTTCTCATAGCTATGCTCTACATATTCTGCAACATTATGGTTCCCAAATGAAAATGAGCCAAAGCATGAAAACATAGATGGTTTGGAAAATAAGCCAATTGAAAAATTAATAAAATGTAGTAATTGGTAGGACAAAAAAAGAGAGAACACAGAAAACTTACTGTGGATGCATTACCTGCACATCCATCAGCTTCCTCACAACTCTGTCACAAACTCATCAAATGCTAAAATCCACTGAAAATGACATGGCCCTGCCTAAACTAATCTCCTTCACAGCTGATGCTTGATTCTCAGGCTGCCAAACCATTAACTAATCTGTCAAAATTAACTGACTTACATTTCATTAGAGCACTGTTGATCACATAGAAAAGAGCCAAAGGATCAGGCCCAGTTCAGTTTATTTAAATGTTATCCAATCATTTTTCATGAAACTAGAAAAACATTAACAGAGGCACCTGTTTTACATGGTTTCATTTGTGATGTCTCCTTTCTGCTTTCTTACTTACCCTTCCAGACTAAGATGAGGTCAAGGCATAGAAACATAGCTACCAACATTTTCAAAACATACTCTGCACTGAATGTGGCTAGCAAAACAGTTATCTACTTATCTTTTTTGACATAAACAAACAAGTATGTGTGCACACACCAAAAATCAGCTAGTATGCAAAGCACAAAATAATGCAGCATTCATCCCCTCCTGCCTGATTACATATGCAGCATTAAATATACAAGCAGAAAATACCTAGCATAAAAAATTAGACCTGGCATTTTAACTTAAAAGGAAAGCCTCACTTGGGCTTATCAACAAGGTTATTATATAACAAACAATACACAGAACAGCAATTGCCCTTCCCGAAATTGG
The DNA here is from genome assembly GCF_032191835.1 of Heteronotia binoei. Taxonomy (NCBI): domain Eukaryota; kingdom Metazoa; phylum Chordata; class Lepidosauria; order Squamata; family Gekkonidae; genus Heteronotia; species Heteronotia binoei. Next base: position 102,840,721 of record NC_083226.1, on the reverse strand, counting down.
AATTGCATATTTTGATTGCTTCCCACAAGGATGAAAAGTGTATCTTACCAATACACTGCACTGTAGCTATAATCATATTGTGTCTCCCTGCTGTGGAAATGGCAATGTGCTTTTGTACTTTGAAACGAAGCAATCACAGTGAAGTGTTTTTCCATAAAAATGAAGGAAAAGAAAAAAGCTACTACTCCTCTCAAAGGATAATGTTTTTTCCTGCTTCAATACTGAAATTATTAACAGCAGCTGGGTTGCTAGCCATCTTTTTACTGAGAACAAAACGCAACAGGAATGATAGCAAGATTAGTACAATAAACTACTGGAAACTCTCAGTCCTAAATGAAAGCTGGTGTCCTGCAGCTGGAGCGACAGTGACAAAATTCTCAAATTCCACAGTCAGTGTTCACTTGCAGTAAGTATTCATTTCTGGAATGGAATTGGTGTCTAGATAACTGTTTGAAAAGAGTTAGAAACAATGTTCCCTCTAAGCTGCAGAGTCTTGTGAGCAAAAATTCTACTTTTTGAGCTACTGGCATTAAAGTTGTGAGCTACTGCATAAATTAGTGTGGTCTGGGGTCATCCTTCCCAAGCTAAGACAAAAATGTGTGAACTAGCTCATGCTAACTCAGCTTAGAGGGAACATTGGTTAGAAAGTATGGTCAAAGCAGCCAATGTAAATGCAAAAGCAATCTCTGCAGCAAAAACCCTTTGGAATTCTTGGCTTCACAAAATTACAACATTCATTTTGGTCCCTCATGTCTTCATCTTCAGACCAGAAATTGTATCATGATTGTTTTTAAAAGCATATCAAAGTTGATTTTTCAAAAATACAGTTATTGTGTCCACTTTTCTAAAGTATGTGCTCTAAAAACAAAAGGTAAATAGATGATGATACAAAGCAAAAACTTCTGTAATCAATAATCTAAAAAAAGCAAATTTGTTTTAAGAATGCTTTAAGTAAAATTAAATTTTCTTGTTCTTCCAGAAAACCACCTTCTTCTGCCAACCTTTTATGATCAGATGTGATAATTCCAACTTGGATCCCACCGATCATGGCCAGAATTTGAAGTATCATGAAACTAGCCCTGCAAGAGGAAGTACATCCTAGTTTTTGCTGTCTTTTAACCTAGAGGAGTATTCTTGCACATAATCCTGGCACACTCAGAATGGGAAACTGTATGCAAAGTGGGATACCTCAGTTGCTTATTTAACTTGAGGGATTTTTTTGCAATTCTAGTTTTGGAGCAGCAGTGTCAAACTCATTTGTTATGATGGCCGGATCTGACATAAATGAGATCTTGCTGGGCCGGTCTGGGCCATGTTGGGCCAGGCCATGTGTGCATCTATTTAAGATTAGGTAGCAGAGATATAAACTATTTAAAGGACACAGACAAACATGATTGAAGATTAAAAAAAAAAAAACCTTAAAATAAAACATGCTTAAAACATTAGCACTTGTTGGTCTTATAGGTTCTTTCTTTGTATTTCTCCCACAGGATCAAGGGAGCTGGACAAAGGAAGCTGTGGCTCTTTCCTTCCTTTCCCAGGGGACCAGGATGGGGAGGAAACTCAGCCAGTAGAAGGAAGAGAGGCTTGGCTCAGTAGCTTTGCTGTGGAACTGAGCAAGCCTTGCAAAGCAAGCCATTATGCAGAAGGAAGCAAGAGAGAAGAAGAAAGCAGATGACAGTTGCTCAGGGGCCTGATAGGAGCCCTCTGGGGGTCTTATTCGGCCCCCGGGCTGCATGTATGACACCCCTGTTTCAGAGGCTGAAAAATGAATACCAAGTTCTAACTTAAAACAGTAATACAAAACATGTTAGTTACACAAAAGAATGGTACAGGATTGCTTAAATGGAACTGGATAGGAAGACTCTCTTTAGAACATTGGGGAAGGGAAGGACAAAAAATTACACTTAAAAGACATGTCAGTTGGGGCCCTGACTTAGATATCCCAGGCAAGCCTGATCTCTTCAGATCTTGGAAGCGCTAAGCAGAGTCAACTGTGGTTAGTACTTGGATGAGAAACCTCTTTGAAATACCCAATTGGAGGGACAGGGACAGGATTTATTCAGTCACTTCTCTGAATATCCTCCAGGCCCCCAAGTAGGGATCAGTCACCAGAGGTCAACATGACTTCCAGGTAGAGACCAATATTCCCTCTAAGCTAAGTTAGTGTTAGCTAGCTCACAGTTTTTTAGCCTCTGGCTCACACATTTTTGTCTTAGCGCAGGAAGGATGGCCCCAGAGCAAACTAATTTATGCAGTAGCCAAATTGCTTGCTCACAGCTTTAATGCCAGTAGCTCATTACTTTTTGCTCACAAGACTCCACGCTAACTTTTGAATCAATCTATCTAAAGCAGATTTTAGTAGAAATATAGGTTTCACTATTCAGTGCACTTTTCTTCATTGTAGATTGTTTCATTTTAAAGAAACTGGTTAAGAATAGCTTGTTGTCCTTGATAAGTGGGCATTATGTGTGAAAATGAGCCAAACTATATGCTACATTCACCATGGCAGGCTGGGGATTCAAACTAGGGTTTCCCAAATCCAAGTTTGATAGTTTAACTGCCCCATCACATTTAGCCCATATGATCCTAACAGCCTCCGTTGGAAACCCTACAGAGATCGACGTTTCGTAAGAAATGGCCCACACACAGTCAGAAAGTCTTGAACATGAAAGTCAATGTAGTATAGTGTTTAGAGGAATAGATTAGGATGGGGGAGACCTGGTTTAATCACGTTCAGTCATGAAATTAATGGGATAACACTGGCTAGTCAGCTTGTGACCTCACACATGCTGTAAAGATAACATGAAATAGGGGGGAATCAAGTACAACACCCAGAGCTCCTTAGAGAAAAGGTGGGACAAAAATATGACGGAGGCAGACTTCATAAGCATGGTGAGGTAAGTGCTGAAAAGATGTTCAATAATGTGCATAATGTCGACATGAGCTTCTTCTGTAGCTAGGTGAAATGCAGAATCCAAAGAAACACTGGTCATAAACTAAGCACCTAACTAAGCACACAGTGTATGGTTTTATCAGTTTTCAACAAGTAGAACACTACCTTGAAATGCAATGGATGCACTTCTGGCTTGTAGCATATATCCAGCTACACAATTCCAAAGACTTTATTTACTTCATTTATACCCCACCTTTCTCCGAAGTGGAGATCCAGAGCAGCTTACAATGTTTTCTTCCCCTCCATTTTATCCTCACAAACACCCTATGAGGTAGGTTAATGGCATTTAGTCATTGAAAAAGGAGGCAGCAATTTCCACAAAGCCCCCTGATCTGCTACAAACTTTGCTCCCGGTGTTCATCTTAAGGGTTTGCTAACTCAAAGAACAAAATTTTAAAGGCCCAGTAGACTGTTGTGGAAGGGGGAAGTAGGAAGATCCTGCTCTGCAAAAAATGTGGATGGTTGGATATACCCAACAATTTTGGAATAAAAATAAAACTATGTTTATTTAAAGCTTCTTGGGTTCCTCTTTTTAAAAAACTGCAATTAGTCCATCTGGGTTTTTTGTAAATACCATGTGCCATTTGAGAAGCAGAGAAAAGACATGAAAAGATAAATACAACTCTGAAACATAAATTAGATACAAAACAAACAAACAAAAACTACCCCCATAGAGCTTAAGAACACACAAATTCCTCATTTTATATCTTCATGCATATGTGTATTCTGAAGATGCACTATGCCTGATACCTCATGTTCTATAATCATATAAATAAAACACCAATCCATCTGCAAATGCTGGCAAAGCACTACTGTTTTCTTCAATGAAAGCTACATTACTTCCTTAAAATGGAAATGTTTCTACCCCATATATAAAATCTAATTAAAAGCCAAGAGCATCTATTTAAAAAGAGGCTGTTGGAACAAATCTGTTTTGTGAGGCACTCTGAAACTTGCCATTATGTGCTCTCATCAACCACACAGAGAATGACAGATTGACCTTTTGAGTGTAGTTCACAAATATACTATCAAACATTTTTAAAACACACTTTGATATAGTACTACTGATGTACAATTGATAATAGTCTGTTCCAGAAGGGGGTCCTCATAGAATTTTTATATTTTCTGCTTTACTTGTCTATATTTTCATCATGAGCCAAGAAGCTGAAAAAAATAAAAACTGCACTTCAAACATAGAATAGACAGTCCTAGCAATTCTAATATAGTCTGTACTAAAAATATAAAAGGAAAATAGCCCTATATGGCCAAGGGCCCGCCTACCTGAGGGACCGTCTCTCCCCATATGAGCCCCAGAGAGCGCTGAGGTCAGCTGGAAAGCACCAGCTGAATATCCCTGGGCCAAGGGAGGCCAGATTGAAGACCACCCGGGAGCGGGCCTTCTCCATTGCGGCTCCACTGCTGTGGAATCAACTCCTGGAGGAGGTACGGGCCCTGCGATGTTTAGACCAATTCCGCAGGGCCTGTAAGACCTACCTCTTCAAAATAGCTTTCACCTATACCGAGCTAAGATAGTGTCACTGTATATGTTTTTTCCCACTGAACTTATGAAAGACCTATTATAGCACCTTAATGTTAATTTTAATGTAATTTGTAAATTGATTTATGATGATTTTATTGCTATGTATGATTTTATTATATTGCATTTATACGTTGTGAGCCGCCCTGAGCCTGCTTGTGCGGGGAGGGCGGGATATAAATAAAAAGTATTATTATTATTATAAAATGAATATAAGGATCATTAACAAAATTTATAATCCTATTACACCTGATGCCCAATACTGATTTTCATTCATTTCACTTATTGCTCTTCTGACTATAGTCTTGAGAAGTTTAACAACAAAGCAACAACAATAATAATGATAACAACAATAAATACTGGTAACAGTAATAACAGCGTTGGTAATAAACAATAAATACCTTATGAATGACAATCTTCAGGGCACAGAGCATGGCTTGTGGGGGTGGGGCAGAGATAACTGAATTTCAGTCACCAGAGGTCACCATGACTTCCAGGTAGACAGAGAGAGGGGAAAAAAGCATTTAAAAGAGTAATGTCTAAATGTAGAGGGCCATTAGACACAATCCCCCCTTTTGCACATGAACGCAAGGATCTCACCCCTCCCCAAAGCTAATCTTCACACAACTTGGAGGGTAGCTAGAGGGATCCCAGAGAAGCCCACCATGATTTTTAAGGCTTTAGCTTGCAGGGGGTCCATTTGACATACTCCTGAAACTGTACTTTTCTGGGGGTACCTGCTTTGGAGGGCCATAACTCAGCCCCCCTAAATCCAACCTTCACCAAACTTGGTGGACAGTCAGCTGGAGACTTGTTGCAAGTTTGGCCATGGAAGGACATTTACTGCATCCAGAAGTCACAAACATAATGAATGATGAATCAGTCCATTAAACAAGAAGGCCTGTAGTGGTTAGTGAAAACCCATGGACCACGAACCCATACTAACCTCCATTGCTTGGTCCATGCTGATCCCTAATCAAGACTCTCTACATCACAACCAATACTCCCTCTAAGCTGTGGAGTCTTGTGAGCAAAAATTCTACTTTGTGAGCTACTGGCATTAAAGCTGTGAGCTACTGCATAAATTAGTTTGCTCTGAGGCCATTTTTCCTTAGCTAAGGAAAAAATGTGTGAGCCAGAGCCTAAAAAACTGTGAGCTAACTCACACTAACTCAGCTTAGAGGGAACACTGATCACAACTACAGAGTCTAGCAGCTACTGGGACCTTCCCAAAACAACTAAAAAGATCTGCTGTTGGAATGGAGTTAAAACAAGCAAGCATAAAGGCTTGTTGATATTTAGGAACCATCAGAAATAAAGGTAAACTGTGCTGAATTTTGACTATGCCAGTCCCAGATAGAGGGGTGAACAAACTCTATGATCTCAAAATCTAGTGCTGGATTCATCCAAAGCACAAAGATGTCTAAAGATCAAATTTCCAACAGATGTCAAACTCAGTCTATCAATGTTTTAAAGGCACCTTTCCTCAATAGATGGGAGTCCACTTGTTCCTGGAGTGGCAAAAATTAACTTAAGCCAAAATCTAATCCTGATCGTTTTACTAACTGACTAAAACATCTGTCAGCAAAACATTTTTGTCTTTTTTCAAACATCATCAAGCCTATTTGCTAAATTCATATTCCTTTAATCAATTTTAATTTTAATAAAATCTTTACTTTCTAATTCAGATCAAAGCGAAACTATAAGTGCATATAAGAAAGTAACCTTTGTAAGAAGCATTGTATAAAACCAGAATTCCACACTTCTGTTTAGTTTCTAGTTACCCTCTTTAATTTGTGACCTGCACAACAGTACCATCAATAAAGAGAATGATAGGTAAAAAGGACAACTCATTTTTCAAATTAGCATAAATGCTGCAGACTGCATATCAGCTATGGGGTGAGTCTATATGGCAACTGCCAATGTTCTTGGCTGACACTATAGTACACAACAGGGAGTGTGGGAATGTCCTCAATAAACTTTTTTCTTGAACAAACAAGTACCAACAAGGAGAAGCAAGCCCCATTAATCTTGCCAGCTTATGTAGATGGGTAGAAAGCCTTCATAGGATCAAATACCAAACACATGAGTAATGCAATGATTTAATGCAATCCAATCCCAAAACTAAGCCCCATACGAGATAAGCACATGTTATCTGACTCCCTTTACTCATCCAATACCTACATGTTTCAACTTCCACATACTCTCTACACACACATAGGATGGTTCCACATAGACCTTTATCTCTATCTTTGCTCCCAGACTGGAATGCTGGGGGGTTTTTGGAGCATCCATACAACATTAACCTCGGATCATCCACTTTCCTAGTTTTCCCCATCTCACAAACCTGCTTTGCTATGATCTCTTTGGGAAAAACACAATCAACTGGGGTACATCTTTCCACACAGGTTTTCCTTCTGTACATCCCTTATAGCAGCTGCCACTTTCCCTGTCATGTTAACAAAAGAGCCGCAAAACATGAACATCAGATTTTGAGAGTCACAAGGGAGGGAGGAAAAATGGAAAGGAAGGTGGAAAGGAAGCAAATATTTGGGGGAAGAGGAAGAGAGGGAGAGGTGGAAAGACAGCAAATAGATGGGGAGGGGGGAGGGAGAGGTGGAAAGAAAGCAACTTTAAATGCATTTTCCAAGCCACTGGCTTGACTTGGAGAAGAGATTTAAAGAGAGAAATGTGGCTCTCCAAGCTGGCCAATAAGGCAGTGGGGGCTTTGAGAGTCACAGAATATATGTGAAAGATCCACATGTGGCTCCCAAGCTGCAGTTTGGCCACCCATGTCCTAGAACAATGCTTTATCCATCTGACTGCTTAGGGGACAATCTTCTAGCACTGTAGAAGCCATATATCCAGATGCATGCCTGAAATGCAGTGTAGGTCATATTGTGGTGCTTCAGATCAAATGCAACTACTAGGCTACCCTTTTTCAGGATCTGCCCTCAAATACATTTATATTAAACAGCAGATACTTGATATCTGCCTGAATTAAAAAAAAAAAAGTTAGGAAAATAAGAAAACCAGATAACGGAATCAAAGCAGTGAGGAAGCCACGTCAGTTGAAAGGTTTTGCTATTCAGAGAGCACAACAACATGCTAAAATTATTTTAGCAGACATTTATATGAGAAAAGCAAATATAGTTTTTGGGAAAAGCATTTGTAGAAAAAGTAAAAACAGTCTCAGTTTTAAAAAATAAATTTATCTAAAACCTTACTATGCCACCTTTCAACCTAACTCAGTGTCCCCAAGGTGGCGAATATTAAAACATTAAATTATTCCAAGCATTTCAAACATTAAAACAGTGCTTACACTCACGATGGAATTGATTTAAATCACTCATCAGTAAGATTAGATTTAAATCATGTTTTTTAACATAAAGACTCATTCTTGCTGGTAGTAGGGAGAAGCCTGCAAAACCAGGAGATCCCCTGCACAGACCTGGGGGCTGGCAAGCTTATAAAACCTCAAGCCGTAAACACAGAGATCTCAAAACTTGTGCGTTATTCTGCTCAAAAGGTTTCATTTTAATTTTTACTGCTTGCCCCTCCCTCCTCACACTTAGCTTTTTGAGATCTGGATACATGGGTTTGGGGGGGAATCTGGAATTATTTAGGTTCCATTATTCCCTATGGAGGGTGCTTTTTCAGGGCAGTAGAGCGGCTGTTTTTCAACTAAATGACACCAAATATTTCTGGGGACATAGTACTGTCTGTCCTTTGAGAACCTCCAAGTTTCAAATGAACTGGACCACAGGGTCAAATTCTACAAGCCCCAGCAACCCTACTTTTCATCATTGTTTCCAATGGGAAAAAAATTCAAAGAAGTCAATAGTCAAACACGCAAGAACAACTGGTCATGAAACAACAAACCCAACAGAACAGATGTCAAACCAGAGAATCCCAGCAGAACAACAGGCCAATGGTGTAAACCAAAATGAACCAATGTCACACCAGAGAATCCAACCCAAACAATCTTTTAAAAATAGCTAAACCAGGATGGCCAAACTTGCTTAATGTAAGAGTCACATAGAATAAATGTCAGATGCTTGAGAGCCAAGGAACATGTCGAATTTCACTGCCACAGGAGGTGGTGGCGGCCACAAGTATAGCCACCTTCAAGTGGGGTTTAGATAAAAATATGGAGCACAGGTCCATCAGTGGCTATTAGCCACAGTGTGTGTGTATATATAATTTTTTTTGCCACTGTGTGACACAGAGTGTTGGACTGGATGGGCCGTTGGCCTGATCCAACATGGCTTCTCTTATGTTCTTATGTTTTAACACAACTATAGCTGTACAACTTCAAAACCAGAATGAGAAGAAAAGAAAAATCCTGTGGGGGGGGGGGGAGGGGGGTGTCCCATAAAGTATAAACTCTTTAAAAATTAAGAAAGTTTCAGAAATAGAGAAAATGTGGTTAGAATTCTAAAGCAAGCAAAAAACCCCAAACCTTTTGAAAACAGTACAAAACAAATCAGGGAAATTATCGTTACAAGAAGAAGAAAAAAGGAAGAATAGGCTCCCTCTCCCACCAGCAACAAGTACAAAAACAAAAAACATAGGAAAACTTGAAATTATATTTTTAAACAAACTAAGAAATTGGAAAACCAGTCCTGAAGATGTCCAGTAGCCAGGCACAGAACAAGAAGGTCTTGCCAGCCAGACAACACTCCAAGGCAGAGACCTTAACAGCAGCAGCAGCACTCCCAAAGATCTAGCCACAAATGGAGTTCAGCTGCCGGCCTTTCTTCGTTCCCCATGCTCAGAGAGCAATGGAGGGGTGATAGAATCATAATGATTGGGTAGACAGTTTAATAATAAATTTTATTTGTATCCCGTCCTCCCCGCCGAAGCAATCTCAGGGCAGCTCACAACATATAAATTCGATATACAATAAAACTTTCATACAATTCTATAGATAATCCATTAAATAAAACCATCATTTAAAAGCAACATTACTATTAAAATTAATATTTATCGTGCTACATCTCAGACCTTAAGTGAATATAGTGGCGGAAACGTCAACAGTGGATCTAACTTAACTCCATATTTAGACGAAGGCCATCTTAAAAAGAGTGGTCTTGCAGGCCCTGCGGAATTGATCAAGACTCCGAGGGGCCCACACTTCATCCGGAAGTTGATTCCACCAGTGTGGAGCTACCATCGAAAAGGCCTGTTCTCCTGTGGTCTTCAACTTGGCCTCCTTAGGCCCAGGGATTGTCAACCAGTTTTTTCCTGCTGACCTCAGTACTCTCTGGGGCTTATATGGGGAGAGACGGTCCCTAAGCTAGACAGGTCCTCGACCATATAGGGCTTTAAAGGTAATAATCAGCACTTTGTAATGAACCCGATATACCTGGCAGCCAGTGCAGCTCGCGCAGCCCCGGCTGTATGTGCTCCCACTTCGGGAGCCATAATAACAGCCTAGCCACCACATTCTGCACCAGCTGCAGCTTCTGGGTTCGGCACAAAGGCAGCCCCATATAGAGGGCACTACAGTAATCCAGTCTTGAGGTGACCGTTGCATGGATCACTGTTGCTAAATCATGACGCTCCAGGAAGGGGCCAACTGCCTCGCCCGTCTCAGATGAAAAAAACGCAGATTTGGAAGTGGCCACTATCTGGGCCTCCATTAACAATGAAGGCTCCAGTAGAACCCCAAGCTCTTGACTCTGTGTGCTGCTTTCAGTGACACACCGTCAAAAACTGGGAGAGGGATTTCTCTTCCTGGAGTGCCACGACCCAAGCAAAGGACCTCCGTCTTCGTTGGATTCAGCTTCAACCTACTCAGCCTAAGCCAACCTACCACGGCTTGCAATGCTAGGTCCAGATTTTGTGGGACGCAGTCAGGCTGACCATCTATTAGTAGATAGAGCTGGGTGTCATCTGCATATTGATGAAACCCAAGCCCATACCTCCGGGCAATCCGGGCAAGGGGGCGCATGTAGATGTTAAATATCATTGGAGAGAAACTGCCCCTTGCGGCACCCCACAATCTAGTGAGTGCCTCTGGGACAGCTCTCCCCCAATTGCCACCCTTTGTCCCCGTCCATCAAGGAAGGAGGAAAGCCACCGTAAGGCCAGCCCCCTGATCCCTGCATCGGCAAGCCGGCGGGTCAGTAACTGATAGTCGACCGTGTCGCAGCCGACAGATCTAACAACATCAACACCGCCTCGGTCCAGATGCCACTGGAGGTCATCTACCAAAGCGACCAGCACTGTCTCCGTCCCATGACCTGGGCGGAAGCCTGACTGGTAAAGATCTAAGATGGAAGCATCATCCAGAAAACCCTGCAACTGTAGCGCTACTGCCCTCTCAATAATTTTACCCAAAAATGGTAAATTTGAGACCGGTCAATAATTCGCCAATTCGGCCAGATCTGCTGTTCTCTTTTTCAGGAGAGGGTGGACCATAGCCTCTTTAAGAGGTGTTGGAAAACGCCCCTCTGAGAGGAATCTATTTACGATGTCCCGTATAGGACATCTAAGTTCCCTCTGGCAAGATTTAATCAGCCAAGAGGGGCCCGGGTCCAGATCACAAGTTGTTGGGCGTACAGTAGAGAAAATTCCGTCAACTTCTCCCAGGCTAAGTGTGTCAAAGTGATCCAGAACTGAACCAGAAGACAGACATGGGGCCTCAAGTTCTTGCACTGTATCCAATGTGGCGGGAAAGTCATGGCGGAGTGACATGATTTTGTCTGCACAAAATTTCGCAAAAGCCTCACAGCCAATCTCTAATTCTCTCACATTTGGTCTGCCCTGAGGCAGTATTGTAAGGTTCCCAATTATCCTAAATAATTGTGCCGGGCGCAAATTTGCAGACGCAATCTTAGTCACAAAGTAGTCCTTCTTTGTGGGTTTAACTGCCATCTCATAAGACCTCATAAACATTCTATAAGATGTTGTCGTTGCTTCGTCCAAGTATGCCGCCACTGCCTCTCTAGCCGTCTGAGCCCTTGTTTCAGCTGTCGTAGCTCCGGGGTGTACCATGGAGCCAGCTTAACACAAGGGCGCAGAGGACGTCAGGGTGTGATCTCATTGATAGCCCTGGATAGTTGGTCATGCCAAACCTCAACCAGGTCATCAAGGGAATCGCAAGGGGGCCAGGGATCCCTCAAAGCCATTTGGAACCACTCAGGGTCCATCAGACTCCGTGGGCGAGCCAAAATAGGCTATCCACCCATACAGGGTTGGGGCTGCGCATTCACACGAGCCTTGAGGGCAAAATGGTTTGACCATGGCACCGCCTCAATGGTAATGCCGTCCACCAAAACCTCGGCTGCAAAGACCAAATCTAACATGTGTCCTGCCTGATGAGTGGGAGTGGTAACAAACTGGGAGAGTCCCAGTGTCGCCATGGAAGACACTAGGCCCATCGCCTGACTGGACATTGAAATCACCCAGGATCACAATCCTTGGGTATTCCAACGCCCAGCCTGCCACGGCCTCCACCAGGGATGGTAAGGCACTGACCGATGCATTAGGCTGATGGTACATCAGCCAGATCGCCAAGTTCTCCCCTTAAGGTACCTAATCCCACTACCTGAGAGAGCCACTTCCTTCTAAACCTCCCCCCCACCCGCGCTGTTGTCGGGGAGTTCTGAAAATATTAAGAAAAACAAGTAAGGGAGCCTTTAAATGTCATCCCCCTCCCCCCAAAAAAAATCTAGAAATATCTGGGCATAGCTGGGAATATTCTGGACCTGACTAGTCAGTATCCCCCAACATACAGAATACCATCTAGATATATGAATATACCTGGAATATACTGGTAAGAATTTTTGCGGTAGATATTTGAACCAGATATATCCAAGCACAAACCCCTATATCAGGTATCAGGGGTGGCCAACGGTAGCTCTCCAGATGTTTTTTTTGCCTGCAACTCCCATCAGCCCCAGCCATTGGCCATGCTGGCTGGGGCTGATGGGAGTTGTAGGCAAAAAACAACTGGAGAGCTACCGTTGGCCACCCCTGAGGTAGACTAACCAGAGTTTGTACTGAGGTTTATTCTGCAAACTAATTACCCCCCCCAAGTCGGAATGAAGAGTCGGACACAAGCCATTGGTATAACTAAGGGCAACTTTATTAAGCATAATAATAACAATGTCAAGGGCACCCAAAAGTGTGGCCTGGTCAGGGCTAGGGGTCTCAACAGACCACTCCCCTGCCATTCACGGGCGAGAGACCCAGCCCCCAGCAGGAGCTGTGCAACTCAGCTCCCGCCAAGCCAGCCCAGCAAGGAGGCACGCCCCAGAGGGCCCAACCACCAGACGCACGTCTCAATGGAAGGCACCCTCTAGTCGAGCCTCCAGGACAGTCTGCATTTCCCCACCCCAGGTCATCAAACCCAAAGGCTGATTATGCCAGACCCCTAACTCCCCAAAAGGGGGATGCTACATGGTCCTCCCCTAGCCGCATAGTACCCTAAACCCAGTAAAACCTGCCACCACTAAGCCCAAAGCTACCCACAGCCTTTGCCGGAGATCCCTCAAGAAAAGCATATTACCCTTTTCAGAGAGATGTACCCCATCCCCTCTGTAGAGGTCAGGAAATTTTGCAGAAATATCTGGATGGGGCAGATAGTGGCCCAATCCCCCTTCCAATGCCTTCCTAATTTCCTTGTTAGCTTTGTAGCGGGCCCTCTCAATAGCTAGAGGGTCCCAAGCACTGCACCAAACAAGGCGGGGAATCATGGCTGACAAATTATAGTGGTCCCAGGCAATCGCTCCCTAATGTACTGAAAATCCTCACGGACCTGCAAGACTAACGCCTTGCCTTTTACTAGCCCGAGATCATTCCCTCCCAGGTGAATGATTAAAACCTGAGGAGGAAGGCCCATACTCCCTTGGAATAACAAAGGCAGCAGGCCTGGCCAATGAAGGCCCTGGCGCCCCTGCCACTTGATACAAACATATTGGCTGAGTCGCAGCTGAGAGCCGACCGAAGTTCTCCGAGCCTGATGTGCGGCCCAAAACACATGGCTGTGGCCACAGATGAGAACTCGGCTCCTCTGGCCAGGAACAACAGCATCTAAAAAGAAAAAACAGTCAAACAAGAAACGGAAACCAATAACATTTCAACCCAACAAGCAAAGCGAAGGACTGAGCAAAGGTCGAACACAATTTGTAGACAGATGAGCGCCAATGGCCCAGGTGCTAATGGAGGAGGAAGGATATCCCAGGGCAGCAGCTGTCGAGGCTGCCCCAATTCTAAAGGAGTGGGTCCCAAACCACACCCCAGACAACCCCAGCTCACCTAAAGCCCGTGATGTCACAGCCCAAAACTGATGATTTGTCAGCGGGCTACCATTATCGTGACAGAACAAAAACCCTTCCTTGGGCCCCCGAACTGCCAAATAAGCAGCTAAAGCAGAAACTGGGCACAGCCCAAGCTCTGAGCAGGTGCCAAGCTCAAGCACGGCACCTTTTTGACACTGGTCCATCTTAGAGCAACAGACAGTAATGACCGCCTTGCCCTCAGATAACCTCAGATCCCATAACAACAGAGCATTACCAGAAACATCAATTCTGGACAGTGCCACTAGCTCACTGAATCTAAGAGCACCGAAAAAAGCTACCAAGGACACCGCATGAAACAAAGATGCCTCACAATATGAAGCACACACAATGCCCCAAACCCCCTTCAGGCCCGTAAGAATCAGAGGGGAAATAGGTTTCCGTGTGTCCAGCCTAGGTCCAGCCTCTCTGGCCCACCCCTCCAGCATTTTCCAGAGACAAAAATCAGCTGTTTCTTCCTTATAACCCAGCATCTTACTAGCAAAAGCCAATGTAGACAGGCGCCCCCTAATGGATCGCACAGCCAGTCCCTTACTTCAAAGAGAAACAAAGTAGTGGAGCAACTGCTCCACCGGGAGCGGCCAAACAATGCGATACCCTACCTCAGCCCTAAAGTCCTCAAACTGCCGCACAGCATGTTCGTAAGACTTCCTGGTGCTAGGCCTATCTCTCTGCAGGCCTCGGCTCTCCAATCAGCCATAGCTCCCATCATTAACGGACTTCCCTTTGGGAAAGGAAAAATGGTGAATCAAGCAAAATTCCCCAGGCGCCTTTTTAGGCACCACGCCCTAAGGTTATGCATAGGGGGATGGGGAAATGGGCCCAAAACCCTGCCCTCAGCCAACTCCTTGGCAATCTTATCTTTGACTACCTGCTCTAAACCATTAACAGAACTAAGATTCCCAGACATAAATGGAACGCGGGGCCCCTGAAAAGGGATCCTAAAACTGAACTTAAAACCTTTAAGCAGGTAAACGCTGCCAGCCCTCCATGGGTACCTGGACAGCCAGTGTTCAAGAGTTCAGACTGGGCCCCTTTTCCAGCCTGATAATTTCCTCCATCTCCTCCTGGCTTCTTTTGATTCTTACATACCTGGGCTTTCAGGCAGTTATTGAACGAGTGAGACCTGCCATACATAGGGCATTCGTGCTTGAACTGACAAGCCTTTCTGCTACACACTCCCTGAGAACCGAACTCCCAACAAAGCAGGCGGGGTTGAACCGCCTGCCCCGCAGAACTGCAGGAAGAGGCTGCCAAAGCTGAGGAGGTTGCAGCTGACCTGGCCACCAAATGACCGCTGTCAGAGCAGTCACCTCAATTTGGCCGCACAGGAGACATGACCTGCAGTCACAGCTGCTGGTGAATGCGGTCCCACTGAAGGGAAGGGTATAAACCAGCCCTCATCCTGAATTCCTCATCATATTGCATCCAGGCAGGCCCACTGAACATTGTGCACCCCTTGTAAATTATGTCCATGTATTGGATAAGGGCAGCCGCCCTTCAAGGCTGAGCCCGTGCAATCACCCCAGCGTAGATAAAAAACCCAGGCAGCCAATTAGCCCTAGTCCGCTCCACTTTGCGCTTTTTCAACTTTTATTTTTCTTTCTCATTTAGCTCTTCTATCCTTTTTTTCCAACTCCTGGAAAAAGAGGAAGAAAATATCCACGTACTCATCCTTTAAGATTTTGTCCTTTGTTGCAGGCAACAAATGATCCCCCAAAGGCAAAGCTACATCCCCAAAAGGTAAGGCAGTAAAAGGAGCCGCCCCATAAGGAGAAGGGACACCCCAACCCCCCAAAAGAAGAGCCTGCAATACCCTGCTGCCCCACACCCGGCCAAACTCCCCAAGGGCCACACTGACCAGTTGGCCAGACCCAATTTGACTACGAGCCCATACCTGTGGGGGAAGAAAACCCTGGACTTACAGCAGGGATGCCTTGCCCAGTGGGCAAGGCATGACCCCAAGGTCCCCAAGGCCAAGCCAGCCTAGCATATGCCTGCAAAATGTCCCCAGCCTTACCAACAGATCCAACCGGCACCAGTGTTGACCCAGTTCCAGCAGCTCCTGATGATGACACCGATCCCCCATCTGGACCACCGAGACCCATGGCACTGCCAGTGATGAATGCACCAGACCTGCCCTCAAGAATAGACAACCTGGTTAGCACATTCGCTTGGAGTGCCCTTTTAGAAGCCCTTTCCACTCCTACCCCTTCAGAAGGAGGAATACCAGATGCCTTCTCCAGCTCCAGCAACCTTTGCATTATGCTAGCATTAACTACCTCATCACTATCCTCATCAGAGGAAGATAAAGGGGGTGGAGGCCTCTTATATGGAGCCTTAGGGCCTTTGGTGCAGGCTGTTTGCCTTTGGATTTACCAGACCCCTTTCTACCTGACATCTTGCAGTGCCCACTAGGTATCCACCCCTGGGAGCAATGACGGAATGCCTACCAATGAGCAGTTAACGCCACCTGGGGCAGACCCACAAAATGGCCTCCCTTCAAATCCCTCTAAAATGGTCGCCCTCCCCTGAAGCAAAGGATGTCAATATGGCCGCCACACCAGACAACTAGTAGGGGAAGTGAAGTATGGCCGATTCAGTCAGGAAAACACTCCGCCCCCCACCCCTACAGGGTGTCCAAGCGCCTCAAAACCAAAACCCCTTTAAAAAAAAAAAAAGGAAGGGAAGGGAAGGGAAGGGAGAGGACCGACCATCCAAACCAAAGTAAGCAATTTAAACCCAACGCCGATACACCAGCCTTAAATGAGCACGCTCCAGGCAGCCTCTGCAGACCCCCAGGAGCATGCTGCTCCTGCTCCAAATTGCCCCGTCAACACCGCAACAGTCACCACAGCTCCCAGAAACATGCTGCTCCTGTTCCCCTGCACAAACACCAACGCTGGCTCCGATGAGGAGGGAGGGCCTCACAAAGCAAGTACCCCCCCCCCACGCCATTCAGAGCAGTTAAACACAACCCGCCCGGACCGATCGTCATCCGGGACTGAAACAGGGAGTGGAGGTTTGGCCATTAGAATGGTCAAGCCCCGCCCCCTCTAAAGTGCACCCAAAAGGACTGAAGTTCCTCCCTTCCTTCCCCAGGGGAGCAAAGCTTGCCAAAGCAGCCTAGCAGTGTTGAGCAGGCTGCAAGCAATGAAATAGAACCAATAGTGCTGCTATAGTATTTAAAGGCACAGCAGAATTCTAAATCCTCCAATTTTTCTGAAAGCAGCCCTCATATATTCCAAGGAAATATACTTCTGAACTTGTGGGAGGAAAGCAGCAGCAGTTAGTGAAAGGAAAAGTAACTGTAAATACCCACTGTGTCCACAGAAATCCTTGTGCATCCCCAAAAAATAATTATTGTCTTGAGTTTTCAAATCATCATCGACCAACATGGATAGCAGTTCTTGATTTCCAGAAGATTTGGGTATTTTCTTGTATGCCTGGGCTGGGATTGTGGTGTCAGGTAACATTAACAGAGACTTCTTACTAATGATTTATTATTTAACAATTTCATGCCATGCCAAGAACTCAAGATAGTGCACATGGAACACTCCCCTTTTAATTTCAGAACAATTCCTTCTTGTGATTTTGCTTCTGCATCACAAAATTTGTACTGCAACAAGCTGAACACATTACCATAACACTATTTTAGAAGGATTTAAATCCACAGGTTACGTGGATTTAAGAATTTAAATCCACAGATTACATAAATAACACGTATCAAAAGGTACAAACAGGCTCCCTTAAAAAAAAAAACAGCTTGGGACATTTTTGTCCCTTCATAACTAGCATGAGTAGTCTTCATTGAACATTCTTTAGAAAATTAAAACCATTAGTGCAAATTGGATGCAGAGGCACATGCAGCTGGAAGCCCAGTTTTCAAATGGAGTTCAAGTTTAACATGCAATTTTTATGCAAATGTTTCATAGATGCTCTAATAAGACAGACAATACAATGCAGTGCCTGAACAAAATTAGATCCTGATCCTGCAGCTGGTGCAGAATGCCGCGGCCCGGCTGTTATTGGGTCTCCCAAAGTGGGAACACATTCAGCCGGGTCTTCGGACCCTGCACTGGCTTCCAGTGATATACCGAGTCCGGTACAAGGTGCTGGTTATTACCTTTAAAGCCCTATATGGCCTGGGACCTGCCTACCTGAAGGACCGTCTCTCCCCACATGTTCCCCAGAGAGCACTGAGGTCAGGAACACAAAATCTCCTCACTATCCCCGGGCCAAAAGAAGCCTGCCTGAAAGCCACCAGGGAAAGGGCTTTCTCCGTTATGGCCCCCGTATGGTGGAATCAGCTGCCGGAAGAGGTGAGGGCCCTGCGGGACTTAGCGCAGTTCCGCAGGGCCTGTAAGACGACCCTCTTCCGGCTAGCCTATACCTAGCCTACATTTAGCTAGGATAACAACCTGAGGAAACTGGCCAGCCATCTGTTCATAGGAAACTGCATTACTCTGTTTTAATGTTTTAACTGTTTAAATTATTTAATTGTTTTACATTTGAAATTGTTTATTTTTAAGTTTGATTAATTGTTGGAAGCCGCCCTGAGCCATCCGTGGGAAGGGCGGGATATAAATCCCAAATAAAGAAAGAAAGAAAGAAAGAAAGAAAGAAAGAAAGAAAGAAAGAAAGAAAGAAAGAAAGAAAGAAAGAAAGAAAACAAACATAGGCTACTTACTGATTGCTCATTTATAAAAGTATGGTATTTGAATTGTACATTCCGCTCCCCCCCCATATACATCAAAGAATCCCTATTGGGCTCTCACTTGAAATCTGAGAAAAACAAATTCAAATCAGATTGTGATAAAACAGTCCACAAAGAAAGATTCCAGAAATAAGTCAGATATCATTCTGAAGCAGCGTATTAAAAACACACAAAAATGAGACTGATGGAATAAATTACATCATACTGCCATGAAGAATACTTGCACAGCAACAGAACAAAGCTTTTTGTAAGTGTGCAAGTGTCAAAAGTGAAAACATTTACATCAGCAAGATATTCATACTGTCTCCTTTGCTAAGAGATAAGAAATATTTGGGTATCTTTTTAATGAGACTAGTTTTCTTGCATAACAAAACAATGGATGGTTATTTATGTAACATCTGTTGATTTACAGGTACAAGCTGAGGAGAAGACACCAATATAGACAGTGTTCTTCCTTAAAGCAACATCAGTTTCCCAAAAGCAAAACAGCATACTAGTGCACTATTCCAGGCCAGACATCATTTTCAGTTCCCATCTTGACTAGCAGACACAACCTCCAATTTTCAGAAGCTTGGAGCCATTTAAGGGAATAACACAGGGTACACAGGTTAGGTCTCTACCATGTGTAACAGGCAGATGTAACCCTCATGTTCTCCTCAACACCCATGCACATAATGGCCTAATCCAAAGATGACTATATACACAGAGGAGCATCAACCTTCCCCCGGAGCACTGTCCTACCTGAAACTATCCAGGGGAGGCAATATTTGGCTTAACTTGAGGATAGTATTTGGCTTATTGTATTCCCTGGGACACAAGTAACTTTCTCCAACAGGACAAACCAGGCCATCCTGGGCCATTCGAGGTCTGGAGAGGGGAGGCATGCATTTACATTTAATTGTTCATATCTCCCTTTTCTTACCAGTTGGGATTGAAAGAACATCATTCTCCCCCTATTCCATGTTCTCACAGCAACAACTCCATGAGGTAACCCAGTGAGCTTCCGTGGCTGAAGTGGAGATCAGAGTGACAGAGCAAGACAATCTTTATTAGTCAATGAAGAAAACAAGAAAGATTTCTGAGTTAATAGAAAGATTTCCTGCAACATCTCAAATAGGTAGTGGTCTAAATAAAGAAATTGTCCTCCTTGCTCTGTTTCTGTTAGTTACAATATTACAATATTTCAGTTCCCAAAATCACCAGCTAGTTTCTTGTAATGGGGGAGGGGACAAGCATAATGGTACTCATAACGTAAAAGTTATTGCAGCTGACTTCCTGAAAACCAATCATAATGCACCATATATTGCCAGGTAAAAAGGACAGTATAGTTGCCTCAGCAGATATTACTTTTTAGCATTAAATAAATAGTATTTTTGGAAATGGGGCCACACTTGTAAAGAAAACCAAAGAAATGTTATCATCAGAGAAACATCCATATTTGCTTCTAATCACAAAGGTGCTTTACAGGCAAGCAGTCAAGTTATCTAAAAAAATATATTGGTAGAGGTACAAATTAGCATTTTCCCTATTATCTTTTTTACTGTGCGCTGAATATGCAAGCTGTTACTTGGCATATCTTGCAGATACTGGAGGTATTTGCAATAACTAGCTTCAAGGACAAACCATGCATTTGATTTATCACACTGGAAACAAACAGAAGCAGTGAGGTAAGAGAGAACTAATGCTACCTAAGAATGCCCCCTGCCAGTCATTCAGAGAAATACATTAGCAACTACACCTGAAGAGAAATTAAAGAGAAGCTAAATAATGATAATCAAATAAATAAAGTTAGGCACAGAAAGATTTAAAGCAGTTTAAAGGAGTGTAACAGTTTAAAATAATCGATATACTATCATAAGACATTTTGTAATATAGCCTTGTAATAAGACTCAGCTATAAGACAAGTGGCTTTTTATTCATCAACAGCCTTGTGAGGGAACAAAGTTAGATCCAGTGACACCTTTAAGACCAATAAAGCTTTATTCAAGGTGTCCAACAACCCTTGTTGGTCTTACAGGTACCACTGGACTCTAACAGGCAAATAGTTACCCATTATTTCAATGTAAGCAGAACATTAATGATCTTTTGGGCAGACATCCAGAATCAATCATTTTGCACTCTGAAATTAATTTAATCCTCAATGATAGTCTTGATTTCTGTTGCCCCTGGAAAGATGGTTAACAAGGAACAAATTTAATAATATACAACAAGAATAATATACAATAGGTTGAGTTCTACAAATCCCTTCCATTCAATGTGGAGCTTCTTTGCAGCAAGTCTCTTCATTCTTTCGTCCACTGAGTGAAGTCTTGTTCTGAAGGGAGTCATAGAACTCACATTTTCATTTGAGTTTTCTCTATGAAAAAGTAAAATCAAGTCCTCATGTATGAATGGACTGAAATCTATAAAAGCAAATGTTACCCTACACACACATACACAAAATAAAAACGGTTGCTTAAATTTACTGTTTGTATCAGTACACAGCAGAATACCTAAGACATTCAAAATTGTATTTAACACATAAATTCTATCTAAAAGTAATTCCAAATATTCAAAATCAAGTATTTGGATAGAAAAAAAATACATATTCTAAACATCAAAATGTAGCATAAAATAAACTTCGAAGGCACCACACAGCTGAAGTTAGTCTAGTTAATCCTCACAGAAAGCAGTGTAATGGAACTTAGCCATGACTATTTGAAGACTCACTAATTTCAGTGGAAATTAGTCATGGATAATATTCTCATCATGTACCATGAAGATCCTAATGTAATATCATATGGATCAACAATAAGATATAATATTCTACAAATGGTCAAAAGGTTAAAAATGCACAAACCAAGCAAACAAATATTATCATTAAGCTTCAGAGACGCATAGAAATATATGCATGCCCCAGAAACACAGAAGAATGACCCCAGAAAAGATGAAAAAGACCATATAAACACACAACTAAGTATTATGGAATGATTAACAATCTACTAGAGATCCAGAACATATACTGAGGCTTATTTATTTATTAGTTCCATTTATACCCCACTCTTCCTGCCAAGGCAGGCTCAGGGCGGTTTGGAAGAGGGAAAACTAAAGTAGAACTAAAATGAAATTATTCCTCAAACTAAAGTCCTTTTCCCCCTAAATTCCACAAAAATCTTTGTATAATATTATTGGCACAATGTTGTGAAATGTTATATGTTTAATACTAATATGCATTGTGATAGTTATAAAGGCATCCTTCCACTAGCAAACAAGGCAGAGTGTTCAAAACTCTACCCAATCCATCATAAGGAAGTCATACACAGAGATACAACATCATTTTAAGTCTTACTTAGTGTCAAACATGCAGCCAGCGTGCTGTAACCTGCCCCTGCAGGGTTCCCTTACAGGCCCTGGGGCAACTGGCTCCCTCTTACTTACTTCTCTGGGATTGCTTGCTGCCACCACATCGCAGCTAGCTTTTGCCCAGCTAATTCTTCCTGCTTCGTGCAGGAGAGAACCAAGCCATGCCTCCTTTCCCTCTATTGGCTGAGCTCACCTCCTCTGGGAGGAAGGGAAGGAAAGTGAAAGCCAGAGGATGGATTCTTCTGCCAAGCACAATTTACACTGAGATCACCATGCTTTGCTCCCCCTTTCTTTCTTTTTTGTTTTGGAGACTTGGTCTCCCTACTCCCTCCCTCTCTTGTGTTAAAAGGAAGCGTCATATTGCAATAAAGGGAAAAGGAGAATTAAAAAAAAATTATTTTTACTTATTCTGAAAAGGTTTTTTAAAAAAAAGATTAGATTTCTCAGTGCCTATCTGTGATTTCATTTTCTTTTAAAAAGATGCTGATTAGGAATTAGACAACTGTGTACCAGATTTGCTTCAAGGTGCTGGTTTTAACTTTTAAAGTCCTATGTGGCCAGGGTCCTGCATAACTTAGGGACCGCCTTTCCCCATATATGCCCCAGCGAGCACTTCAGTCTGGGTCTCAAAACCTGTTGACAGTCGCCAGTGTCAGGGAACTTAGGCTTCAGTCAACCAGAGCCAGGGCCTTTTCCGTGGCTGCAGCTTGCTGGTGGAATGAGTTGCTGGAGGACGTTAGGGCCCTGCGAGAGCTTCCACAATTCTGCAGAGCCTGTAAAACAGCACTCTTCCACCTTGCTTTCCCATAAGGACAACTTCAGCAACGGATTAGGCCCATAAACCGGAACTTAACATCATTCTGGACTTCCTACCATGCTATGGTGGTTGGGGTCCCTTGGAACATCTAAGATTGACTATCTAGTTATACTGCTACCATTGAAATTTAATTACATCATGAATCATTGTACTAGCATCTACTGTTATATTATTTTTAAACTGATATTTTAATATTGTTTTTATGTTTTATGTATTACCAATGTTTTATCCTGTTTGGTCATTTTTTACCCTAACCTGTGAGCCACCCTGAGTCTGCCTTTGGTGGGGAGGGTGGGATATAAATAAAATAAATAAGTAAGAAAGGAAACCTAGGTTGTAAGAAAATACCCCTAATATTCAGAACATCGTAGTCACCTGCCTGGTTGCCAGGGTGCCTGGAGACTGAACTCATACACATCTGCTAGGAGAACGTGGGTTTGGTTGCCAGACTGGAAAGGAATTATGAGTACTAACAGCCACAATGATAAAGCAGCACTCCATGTTTCTGGAGGAGTGCTAGCAAGAAGAACGGATGGTTTCCAGCCACTTCGTGCGAACACCATCTCTATCGTTGGAGCAGAAGGTGCGCCACTAGGAGCTATCCAGGCCATGCGGTTTTCAGGCTGGACCACAGAATCCACTTTGGGAGGCTAACACCAGCTATCTTCCAGCAGTGCCAAGACTCCATTTCAGCAAAGCGGGAGGCTCACGTACTCAACAGATGTCACCCAGCCATGAGGCCATCAAGCTTATCTAGGCGTGGACCCTGCCGGATCGCCTAACCTTTGTCTAACGCAACTAAGGACAAAGACTGGTGCCAAGAAGAACACTGAAGAAGAGGAACACCATCTTCAACCAGAGTCAAGTTCTTTGTATAAACCGGGTGTTACCTAGGTAGTAATTTGGCCATCTATTGTCATCTTTTTAGATAAGTTTAATAGTCTTAAGTACCCCTCCACCCAGTGATTTCCCCCATTCTTCTCCCCAATGGTCATCCTGGAGCTTTCCCACCTGGTCCATTGTTACCTGGAAGTCCAATCAGGTAACCAGGGCTCAAGCTTGTTCATTGGTCAGTTATGGGTACCCAATTAGGTGCCACCAATTAACTTGCTATTGGCTACTGCAGAAGTCCAGCCCTTATGGTCTCTGCAGAGCCTCCCCTTTTTCCGCCCCTATACCTCCCATCCCCCGAGGGTCTAAGGTAGTCTATTTAACCTCTGACCCAGCTCCACTCATGTGTGCATCTAGCAGTATCCCAGTTCCGCTGTCTAGACCCACCCCCGATTCCTGATCAGTTGAGGGTCCTATTCCCCCTGTCCTCTTTCGTTGCCTTTGGAGCCTTCCTTGAAGACTATGATCGGTAATTATCATCCTGTTTGTCTACCCATGTGTTGTCTCTATCTATCTCTCTATTTTTCTTAGGACTATATGTGTGTATTGTTAATTATTTCTTGTATGTAAGCCTATATTTTTCTGGAATAAATTTTAATTACTTTTACTTAATTAGAGTCCTTGGTAAATTTAAGCCTTAATTTCTGGACGTGGATCCTGTATACATAGATAAAAAATTCTGATTAAGCCAGGTGCCCACCTGACAATTCCCCAACCTCGTTTTGAGGGCATTTTGGCTTACAAGGTCTCTGTTTAGCCCTGGAGGATGCATTGAGCTTCATTAGTGAGATTTACAGCATACTCTTTTCAAACTGAATTTTATTCAGATTCCTTCTGTTGATAATTTTATTTGCTGTTTTTCATTCATTACCATGTGTCTGCCAAGGAACACACGTCTTCACCTTCACAATCTACCCAAACTAAGGAGCAAGAATCCAAAAGTTCTACATGCTTTGCAGTTGAGCCCCCACCTCAGTTAAAAAAACAAAAACAAATAAACTTATACAGTTAAGAATTCATTATATTTTTCTCCTTAAAGTTAGAACATTTTGCTAACAACTCATGACTTTCCAAACAGAATAAACAGAATTTTAAAAAAGAAGCATGAAATAGTAATTTATTTATAATTTGAATTTATAAACTACTTGTCCCTGAATACACAGGGCTCAGGGCAGTGGACAACAAACAGAAAAAAAACATTCATAAATAATAGAACAATTTAACAAATAAATACAACAATCTCAGATGGCTCAATAATCCAACTATATCATGCATCATGGGTGGTAAAGAAGAAGCAGGAAAATGGGGGGGGGGAGTAGAGAAGGAGTGCCAGTAAAATGGTACCCATTGTGGTCCTCAATCAAAAGTCTGGGGGAACATCATTGCCTTGCAAGTTCTGCAGAACTGCATTAGTTCCTGCAGGACATGGATGTTATTCAGCAGAGAGTTCCACCAAAGGGGAGCAAGGGCAGAAAAGGCCATGGTTCTGGTTGGGGACAGCCAGGCATCTTCTGGGCTGAGAATCAGCAGAATCACTACGTTCTGTTCTATGCAGAACGTAGTGCTCTTCAGGGAACATACCAGTCCCAAAGATAAGTGGGTGCCTGACCACTCAAGAACTTTAAGGTCAATGCCAGAACCCTGAACTTGACCACTAGAAGTCAGTGCAGCTAATGCAGCACAGGTTGAATATGTGCAGTCCATGATATTCCAGTCAGGGCCTGCACTGCCATATTCTGAACCAGTTGGAGTTTCCAGGTCAGTCTTAAGGTAAATAATGTAATGGATTTTTCCATGCATGATTCTGACATGAGTAAAACAGGTTTTTTGCACTGACTTAAAACACTTTTTACATTTTTATGCACTGCACAAGATAGATCTGAATAAGTTACAAAGCACAACTAAATGCCTTATGGATCTAAGTCTTTTCTGAATATCAGTTCTCAATAGCAAAGTGACAGCTTGGTACTGATTGATGCTGAAATAAAAATTAATTATGCTCACAAAAACAACAGCAGACTGCTGATCTCCTAAGGGATAAGAATAAAAACATTAACATATTTGAGCTGAAAAAACATGAATAAAAAGTGTACTTACGGTATTAGCAAGTTCTAAATAACTTCCTCCAACCGTATTGCTGAGGTTGGAAGCCTGGGTAAGCAGTTTCTGCAGCACAACTTGTTGATTCATGGTGTTGCCTCCATATTCTAAGAGCTTCTGGAGAGTTGAACGACTTGGCAAGTCAGGACTCTGAAGGTCTCTGGCTCCAGAATCATACTCCCAACTCTCTCTAGCACCTGATAGAGCACCTGGATATTTTTAAAAAATGAACAAATTACAATGAACAAAAAGCACTTCTGTTGTCATATTCCATCAGCAGATAAGAACTTTCATTTTGTTTGGCAATATTTCAGTGTTCTTTCCTTCCTACCCAATGTTTTATTGTTGTGTTGGTGTTTTTTATTTTATTTTAGCTTTTTTAAATTCTTTAATAATTTCTGTAGGATTTAAAATGTTATTTTATGATGTTTGTTTTAATTTGTTAACTGCCCTGGTGACCCTTAGGAAAGCCCCGAAGCTCTGATCATGACCTGAGTTCGATCCCCGGCGGAAGCTGGGTTTTCAGGTAGCTGGCTCCAGGTTGACTCAGCCTTCCATCCTTCCAAGGTCAGTAAAATGAGTACCCAGCTTGCTGGGGGGAAAGTGTAAATGGGGAAGGCAATGGCAAACCACCCCGTAAAAAGTCTGCCGTGAAAACGTTGTGAGAGCAATGTCACCCCAGAGTCGGAAACGACTGGTGCTTATACAGGGGGCCTTTCCTTTCCTTGGTGACCATTGTGGGTGTATAAATTTTGTAAATGAACTAAAAATGCATTATAATAAAGAATTATATAATCAGTTACACATGCCTTAATTCTCCACACATTTCATTTATGCATAAAGTCTTGCTTGGAAGTGACAGGACTCAGTCCAGTGGCGCACCAATAGCACTGGATCTTTCAGCCCAATGAGATCTAGTATCTTCTTTGACTCTGCCCATAAAGGTTTCAATGAGACATCCAGTTTAATTGATGCTCATGCACCTAGCTCTTCCCTCTTACAGAGTGAGATAAAGAACAGTGAACAAAGGCTAGTTCTTCTTACACAAAACTTACAAAATCAAGATAAATTCTGCTATTGGAGCTGGCCATAACCTCCTAGACACTCTCTGTTGGGAACTCCTTCCTCCTGAGATGGAAGATCCACCACAGAAGTAGAAAGTTTCAGGAACTTTAGACCAGCAGCTGAGATGAAGGAAGACCTTGGTGGCAAAGGGCTTCTTGGGCTTGGAAAGGGAAGGTTACCCTCATCAGCGAACTGATCTTCCTCATTTTCAGACAGGTCAAGGTTACTAGTCGGGAGAACAAGAGAATTAGCCAAATTTGGATAATGGTCTACTCACAAGTAATGTGTAATGATCTGCTCACATGTAACATGCAACGGCCTGCTTGTGAGTAACATGTAACAATCAATGCTTCCTTTCTTGCAAACTAGCTGAGGACCTTGGATGGATCCTGCCCATCTACAACTCCTTCCATAAAACACTCAAAACACTGTGGAAGCCCCCTGGCATCCCTAGGGGGAGGGTCAGAAAATTCCTGCTTCAATTCTGATGCCACTTCAACCCTAGTGCAGGCTTGAAAGACATGGTCACTTTCTGGTGCGGGGAAAGTGTGCATCCCTCTCTGGCACTCACTGCCATCTTATCCCTTACCCGCTCACTCTCAGAGGAAGAGGAGAATTATTTGGGAAGAGTTCCGTGTCCCAGATATCAGTCCCTGGGAGCTCTGCTAAGCATATAATGCCTCCCACAGCCCAGGAAGACCCCACTGACAGCTCAGTTGCTCAGCTCCCCTACTGTTTCCAAGAAGAGTAGCAAAACTGCAAATCCTCTGAGCTCTCCTGAGGGAAGCTGAGGAGATTGCTGAAGCTAAGGACAAATGCTGTAACTTCGAAGACAGCTCTGAAAATGAAACCACTTAGAAAGCTCTCTCCAAATGCTGCCCTCTCTATAGGCAGTAAGAATGGAGAGATGGGGGAACTCCTCCTCTCTGGAACAATAAAGCTGGACTTTCTGCCACCAAAAATAGAGGGAAGAGAATTTGCCACACATCCAGGTCTTCTAGTCCTTCCAAAGGAGAATGTCAGTATTCATATTTGTCTTTCTGTATTATTTATGCCATTTAACGTGTTTTTACATACTAAATTTGGTATGTAAATTTGGCACATTTCAGAGAGAGAGCAGAAAAGAAATGCTCCAAGGGCGAGGTTTGGCTTTCTAAGCAGCTGGGGAAGTTGCTGAGAATTTCTGAGTTTGTGTGACTGATTGCTGAAAATTCTGAGTTTGTGGTTGCTGGGGAACTGCTGTTTGTTTGGTTTGAGTGGGCTGAAGGTGATAGTTGCCGATTGATTAGGAGTGGCTGTGTTCCCCACTCTCTTTGCATTATTAAGCTGCGCCTTGCCAGAGGCGTGAGAGCTAAAGGGCTCTTGGCCTGTGGCTCTTAGCATGGGAGCTCTGTAAGGGCCAGGAACCCAGATCCCTAATTTCCTTGTGTTCCCAATAAGTTAAGTAGACCCTCCAGAAGGAGAGCCACATAAACAAACAGGATTTAAAAGGGGACTGTATATTTTTGAAAAAAGCTATCATGAAGGTAGAATGCCAGAAGGGGGGTGGGGGCTTTCCAGTGTTTTGCACTGAGTGTCACATGTACGACTATCTGCCCACAGGACAAAAGTCTTGGGTGTGTTCTCGATGCAAGGAGCTCCTGGTCCTCAGGGAACGAGTTCGTACCCTTGAGGCCGATGTGACTGACCTGGAGAAGCAGAGACAGTAAGAACATAAGAGAAGCCATGTTGGATCAGGCCAACGGCCCATCAAGTCCAACACTGTGTCACACAGTGGCAAAAAATTTTATATACACACATACACTGTGGCTAATAGCCACTGATGGACCTGTGCTCCATATTTTTTATCTAAACCCTTCTTGAAGGTGGCTATACAGTCAGTTAGGCACTCGGAGAAGACTCTTGAGGACGTATTAGATGAGCCCCACTCTGAACGTGGCAGCCCCGTTGCTGCCAGAGAGCATGAGGGTTGAGAGGGAACAGGGCACCAGGCTGAGGATAAGGGGAATGAGCCCTCAGTAGGGACCTCTTCTTCAGTTGGTGAGCTGGTATCCTTTTGCGCCAAGGAACCATCCCTGGGCAGGGAGAGGGGGAGGGGGTCTTGGTAGTTGGTGATTTGATCCTTAGACAAGTAGACAGCTGGGTGGCAAAACCGCATAATGACCGGATGGTGACTTGCCTGCCTGGTGCAAAGATAGCGGACATTAAATGTGTTGTAGATCGGCTGATAGACAGTGCTGGGGAGGAGCCAGTGGTCGTGGTGCATGTTGGCACCAATGATG
This sequence comes from Heteronotia binoei, assembly GCF_032191835.1. Classification (NCBI taxonomy): domain Eukaryota; kingdom Metazoa; phylum Chordata; class Lepidosauria; order Squamata; family Gekkonidae; genus Heteronotia; species Heteronotia binoei. Next base: position 102,811,706 of record NC_083226.1, on the reverse strand, counting down.
TGGGGAAATGCAGTCGTGAGGTCCTGGAGGAAAAATTTAGGCTGCTAGGCAGGAGACTTAAGGCCAGGACCTCCAAGGTAACTTTCTCAGAAGTGCTACCTGTTCCACTTGCAGGCTGGAGAGACAGGCACAAATTAGAAGTCCCAATATGTGCATGAGATGATGGTATAGGGAGGAAGGGTATAAGTTTGTTAGGCACTAGGATGCTTTCTGGAACAATCGGGAGCTGTACAAAAGAGACCGTCTCTACTTGTCCCAAGATGGAACCAAGCTGCTGGCACTTAAAATCAAAAAGGTGGCAGAGCAGTTTTTAAACTAAATATTGGGGGAAAGCCGACAGGAGATTAAATGTCTCTGGTTCGAGAGGACTTGTCTCAAAGAGATGAAGGGTTAGCTGTTACTTTTCTACCGGATAATGGATCAGAGTTGTCCACTGAGATGGTGACAAACAGTATGGGCTGCCTGCCAAAGTCTCGAGGCAGCAGGAGGAAGGTTGCGAGCCTAACCTGCCTGGGAAATTATAGATATTTGTATACAAATGCTAGAAGTGTTCGAAGTAAAATTAGTGAGTTGGAATGTTTAGTGCTTGGGGAAAATAGATATTGTGGGAATTTCAGAAGCTTAGTGGAATGAGGAGAATCAATGGGACACGGTGATTCCTGGATATAAGACATATCGGAAGGATAGGGAGGGAAGGGTTGGAGGTGGGGTGGCTCTATGTCAGAGAAAGTATACAGTCCAGTAAGACTGAGGTCAAAGAATCAGATTCCCTTCTAGAAATGCTTTGGGTCGAAATAGAGGGCCGAAAAGGAAATTTAACTATGGGAGTTTGTTATCGCCCACCAAATCAAAAGATAGAGAATGATTATAATATGATGGAAGGATTAAAGAAAGTGGCTAAACGTAAAAACTGTGTTGTAATAGGTGATTTTAACTACCCACAGATTGATTGGGTCAATATGTGTTCAGGTCAAGAGAAAGAGACTGAGTTTCTAGATGCTCTCAGTGACTGTGCTGTGGAGCAGATGGTCACAGAACTTACCAGGGGTAGGGCGATCCTGGATTTGGTCCTAAGTAATGCCCAAGACTTGGTGAGAGATGTAAAACTGATCGCACCGCTTGGGAGCAGTGACCATAACATTATTGATTTCACCATTTGCATAAATAAGGAGTTGCCCCAAAAGACCAGCACAACCACGTTTAACTTTAAAAGCGGTAAATTCTCTAAGATGAGGAGGCATGTGAAGAGGAAACAGAAAGGAAAGGTAAATACAGTCAAAACCCTTGGGGAAGCTTGGAGACTATTTAAAACTACAATCCTAGAAGCTCAGATAAAATATATACCACAAGTTAGGAAAGGCACAAACAGGTATATGAGAAGGCCTGAATGGTTAACAAACAAAGTAATGGAAGCTGTAAAAGATAAGAAGGACTCCTTTAAGCAGTGGAAAGCTAGTCCAAGCGAGATTAATAAAAGGTAACACAGGCTGTGGCAAATCAAATGCAAGACTGTGATCAGGCAGGCAAAAAGGGACTATGAGGAGCATATTGCAAAAAAACATAAAGACCAACAATAAAAATTTCTTCAAATATATTAGAAGCAGGAAACCAGCCAGGGAGGCAGTGGGGCCCTTGGATGACCAAGGGATAAAAGGATTACTGAAGGAGGATAGGGAAATGGCTGAGAAGCTGAATGCATTTTTTGCCTCAGTCTTCACTGTGGAAGACGAGAAGTGTTTGCCCACTCCAGAACCACTAATTTTGGAAGGGGTGTTGAAAGACCTGAGTCAGATTGAGGTGACAAAAGAGAAGGCCCTACAACTGATTGACGAATTAAAAACTAATAAGTCACCAGGTCGGGATAGAATACATCCAAGAGTTCTGAAAGAACTCAAAGTTGAACATGTGGATCTCCTGACAAAAATATGTAATCTTTCATTGAAATCTGCCTCTGTTCCTGAGGACTGGAAGGTAGCAAATATCACCCCCATCTTTAAAAAGGGTTCCAGAGGAGATCGGGAAATTACAGGCCAGTCAGTCTGACTTCAATACCGGGAAAGTTGATAGAAACCATTACCAAGGACAGAATGAGTAGGCACGTTGATGAAAACAAGTTATTGAGGAAGACTCAGTATGGGTTCTGTAAGGGAAGATCTTGCCTCACTAACCTGTTACAGTTCTTTGAGGGGGTGAACAAGCATGTGGACAAAGGGGACCCAATAGATGTTGACTTCCAGAAAGCTTTTGATAAAGTTCCTCATCAAAGGCTCCTTAGTAAGCTCGAGAGTCATGGAGTGAAACGACAGGTCCTCTTGTGGATCAGAATCTGGCTAATTAATAGGAAACAGAGAATAAGTATAAATGGGCAGTCTTCGCTGTGGAAGACGGTATGCAGTGGGGTGCCGCAGGGCTCAGTACTGGGTCCCATGCTCTTTAATTTGTTCATTAATGATCTGGAGTTGGGAATAAGCAGTGAAGTGGCCAAGTTTGCAGATGACACTAAATTGTTCAGGGTGGTGAGAACCAGAGAGGATTGTGAGGCACTCCAAAGGGATCTGTTGAGGCTGGGTGAGTGGGCGTCAACGTGGCAGATGAGGTTCAATGTGGCCAAGTGCAAAGTAATGCACATTGGGGCCAAGAATCCCAGCTACAAATACAAGTTGATGGGGTGTGAACTGGAAGAGACTGACCGAGAGAGAGATCTTGGGGTTTTGGTAGATAACTCACTGAAAATGTCAAGGCAGTGTGCAATTGCAATAAAAAAAGGTCAATGCCATGCTGGGAATTACTAGGAAGAGAATTGAAAACAAATCAGCCAGTATCATAATGCCCCTGTATAAATCGATGGTGCGGTCTCATTTGGAATACTATGTACAATTCTGGTCACTGCACCTCAAAAAGGATATTATAGCATTGGAAAAAGTCCACAAAAGGGCAACTGGAATGATTAAAGGTTTGGAACACTTTCCCTATAAAGAAAGGTTAAAATGCTTGGGGGCTCTTTAGCTTGGAGAAACATCGACTGAGGGGTGACATGATAGAGATTTACAAGGTTATGCATGTGATGGAGAAAGTTGAGAAAGAAGTACTTTCCTCCCTTTCTCACAATACAAGAACTTGTGGGCATTCATTGAAATTGTTGAGCATATATTGGCCACTGTGTGATACAGAGTGTTGGACTGGATAGGCCATTGGCCTGATCCAACATGGCTTCTCTTATGTTCTAAAGAAATTTGCCTTTTTATAAGAAAAGAAGCACTTTCTTCCTCACATGGTATTCAGTTAAAGTGCAATGGCCAGAGGGGGGGGGGGTGGTTCCTCTTAGGAGGATGATTTTATAGAATCACTTCATTCACTTTTTGTCTTGCAAGTCATAGAATATCATATACAAACAAGAATTCTAGCATCTTCCTTGAAAAGACAGCCATTACAAAGTAAGATGAGACGGGTATAACTTAAGTCTGTAACTCTTACCACCTTTATTCTAGTTAGAAACTTTTCATTTCTTTGCAAGTAACTGATTTTCAGAACTGCCATACTTTGTGGGAAGCCTCTAAACCAGGGGTCCTCAAACTACGGCCCGCAGGCCAGATGCGGCCCACTGAGGACATTTATGCGGCCCGCCGGGTTATGGCAAAATCAGACTGGAAGTGACGTTCGACCTAAACTCGCGTTAGCAACACACACTTCCGGCACTGGGCTGAGGCGGCGGAGACAGAGTGTGAGGTGATACCGAGGTGAGGTGAGTTCCCAGGCCAGGGTGTGTGGTGTGGGGAAGGGAGAGAGATGCAGAAGACGGAGAACTGACGGCCCGCGGCCTTGTACAGTAACGGCAGTCTGGCCCTCCAACAGTCTGAGGGACAGTGAACTGGCCCCCTATTTAAAAAGTTTGAGGACCCCCTGCTCTAAACCATTTTTTCCCTGATCACAATTTGAGACAAGCTACCTTCATATTTCAAAAGTCAGTGATCTGATTTATTATGAATACCTTAGTTTCTTAATGTGTGATTTACAAAAAGGTCAGCTTCCAGATGGAGAGAGTCGTCAGGAGTATATTGTAATAGTACACAAATTCCAGAGGCTAACAGTGCAATCCTAAAAAGAGTTACGCCAGTCTAAGTCTATTCGTTTCATTGGGCTTAGAATGGAGTAATTCTCCTTAGGATTGCACTGTCAGTCACCAAAGACTCTTGTATCACCTTAAAGACTAACAGATTTAGATTCAGAAAACTGTAGTCTTTGAAAACTTATGATACAATAACAGAGCAATCCAAAGGGGGGAGGACAAATTGGAATAGGGACCTGACTGACCCCTACACCAGTGTAACTCAGAGTTATGCTGGCGTAAGGGCAGTTTATACTGGTGCAGGGCACCAGCAGTTATGCACCACTGAATCCCATCAGTGTAGGAATGCCACATGTTGGCAGAGCAACCGCACAAACCCCACCGGCAGTGTAAAAGCTGGCATTCCAAGAGGCATGGAGACAGGCAGCTTCCAAAGTGTTTTTGAGCATAGGAATCCCGCCCCCCCAAAACACATACAAAGGTGCACCTGCAAAAATGGTGTCATAGTCTGTTGAATAGCCATGGTAATGTCAAACTGCACTCTGTAGATCTGAATTTATTGGTGGTCCCCGGCCTGAGAGACATCCAGCTGTCCTCAACCAGAGCCAGGATGTTCTATGTCCTGGGTGGAATGCTCTGTCAAATAACATCTGTGCCCTATGGGACTTGCTACAGTTCCATAGGGTATGCAAGGCAGAGATGTTCCACCAGACATTCAGTTGAGGACAGCAATGGTTCCATCTTCACGCTCCCATCTTCCTGCCCTTTCTCTTGAGGCAGCAGCTCTATTAGGATTTCAGGGCCATCTCTAGTTAAACTGCTGTATTTTACTGGTTTTAATCTTTATTAACTGGTGTTTTAAATTACTGTGTTGTGCACTGCCCTGAGCTCAATCCTTTGGGGCAGGGCAGTTGAGAAAACTCTTAATCAATAAATAAATTTACACCTCCCACACAGCGGCGACAATACCCAACTCAGCAGCTCAGGATACCATCTAAGTGTACATTCAATTAGCACACGCTGCCACTCTCCTACTCAGGCTTAACAGCCCGTCCCCCCACAATGGTTACAGGAAGTTGCTCCTATTGAGGACTCACAGGCCCCTCACAAATGGCTCCAGGAAATTGCCCTAGAATTCCAGAGGTAGGACACACAGCACAGAATGCTGGCAGCTCTCTGCCATGCAAGCTTACAGTGAGTGCACACGCAATCCAGGCACAACATAGACATAGCACCTAGTACCACTGGCTGAGCACCTGGGGGGAATACACCATAGGGAGAGCAAAGTCCACACTTTGTGGCTGACCTCTCCCAGATTTTACCCATAAAGTACAGCAGCCCCTCCATCAGGATCCCAAGGGGCAGTTGCACATGAACTGGTAAGGAAGGCTCCCAGTCCCCTACTCCCACACTTCCCCTGAGCTTGCCACAGCAATAGCAAACTGCACTGGACAAAGCATCTCTCCCTCCAAACCTGACACCCACGGCGGTGGAGCAACAGGCCAGCAGACAAACATGGATGCTACACACCAGGCACTTAAGTGCGTCAGGACTCACACAAGGCAGCTGCCTGGGGAGGGAGCCACTGTGACAGCCATGGACTAGGCTGCTTGCCTAACCATGTGGCAACACTGTCCCTGGCCAAAACCAAGCAACAGCCAGAAAGCATCACCGACCTATGAATTGGTGGATTCCACATGATGGCTACACCCTTTCCCATCCAGAAGTATGCCCTTTTCAGTGAATCCTAAATGATGTGAAGAACAGAACGGTTGCTAGAGCTGGGCTACCTCCTGGGCACAACCAGTGGCCAGAGGGTCCCAAGTGCACACAGCCCTCATGGCAGCAACCTCACCTCTGGATGCAAGAAGCCACAATGGCTCCCACAACTGGGCTATAGGCACACTTCTAAAGATCTAACTAAATCCTGTTCCCGGCTGGGTGCGCCAAAAGGTAGTGCTGTCTTTGATCTGTACTGGCAAGCAGACATGCATGTTACATGCAAGTAGACATGCAAGGTGGGGCCATGGGATGGGTGCGTGTGGGGGCCGGAGGCATCCCACACATTGTGGGGGGATTCAGGCATCATGGGTAGACCACCAGCAGGTCTGTCATTCTTGCCTGGGATGAGGGGAGAGCCTCCCCCACAACTGCTGTCATGGACATTAGGATGCCTCTGCCACCAGATGCATACCTGCACATGTTCCCACTTGAGATGGTTCCCACTTGAGATGGTTCCCACTTGAGATGGTGAGGAAAGTGTTTTTTAAACTGTGCATTTGAAAACTTCAGTGTTTTAAACTTTCAAAGCCAGTGGGAGAGAATAGGGAAGCCTCATCCTGGTCCTGTGTGTTGCTGATGTTTTTATTTAAAAGTTTGGAGCAAAACTAGAGTCATAGGCATCCTCCTCAAACTGCTCCCCTCCCTTCATCTCCCAGAAAAAAACCCTTACATCTTTTCAAGTAACCCCTTTCCCACCCGGTGTGCTGCAATACACAGGCGTCTTTTTTTGGAAGGTTTTTTTTCATTCTCTTTTTTAAATCAAACTTTTAAAAACTATATTCAACAAGTGCAGTCAAACAGTCACAAAATCTTAACCCTTTAAATCCCCCCTAAGCTCTCTTGTGTATAAGCGGGGGGGGGGGGGTGTGAATATGCAGTTATGCTCACATCACTAACTTGTAAAAAAAAATGGTGGATGCTAAGTGGAAGCCTGAAGTTTCCAAATCACCATTTGAACTGAGAAAGCATGTAGACATCCAGAAGTGGCTTGACATCATGGTGGGAGGGTTCAGACAGTGAAAACTGCAGGGTGAAGCTGGACAACTCTGAAAACACAATGGATCAGGTAACAAAATAATCCAGCTTGAAGTGGGATTAGAGTGGGAACATGCCAACTCGCTAACGGGATGCAGATGTAGCTGTCTGATCATGTACATTAAATCCAATAGAGAACAGTAACAACAACCAATCAAATTGCAAGTCTGATCACTGCCTGCATGTGCGTGATACAGTAGCATACATCAGGTCTCCTTGCTTTTAAAATTCTGTTTCTTTCCTCCATGTTATTCTGTTGAAGCTCTAAGAAGCTCTGCTTCGGATTGTCAGCCTTGCCATCCATAATATATTGGACTACTGTACATATATTTATATTAGAAAAAGAAGAGTTGGATTTATACCCTGTCCTTCACTCAGAGCAGCTTACAATTTTCTTCTCTTCTCTCCTCACAACAGACACCCTTTGAGGTAGGTGGGGCTGAAAGAGCTCTGAGAGAACAGTGACTAACCCAACGTCACCCAGTTGGCTGCCTGGGGAAGAGGAATAGGGAATCAAATCCGGTCTGCTGCTCTTAACCACTACATTAAAACTACACCAAACTATATTATATATAGGCAGTAAGATAATGAAGAGCCCCGTAGCACAGAGTGGTAAAGCTGCAGTACTGCAGTCTGAGCTCTCTGCTCATGACGTGAATTGCTGGGGGTAAAGTGTAGATGACTGGGGAAGGCAATAGCAAATCACCCCGTAAAAGTCTGCTGTGAAAACATTGTGATGCGAAATCATCCCAGAGTCGGAAACAACTAGCGCTTGCACAGGGGACTACCTTTACCTTTTAGGAAGATAATATAAAAAGCTAATGTATTGGTTCTGTCTCTGTTTCATATTCTAACATCTCAGAGAAAGAAGAACTAAACAGAATGGGGAGAGGGCTGTGCACACAACATTTTGCTCAATTTATCCAGAGATGATTAGGAATCTCAGCATGTACAAGCCAGGGAAAAAACAGGTTTTTTCCTGTAACTGATGATCTTCAAGTGGTCATCTGTGCATTCACACTCGTGGGATGAAGCGCCAGCGCCGATCCTCGATCAGTAACTCCAAAGTCCCTCCCCCGCCTCGGCAGTGAGACAATAGTGCACGCACGGGCGTAATCCCCATAGTGATAGCTTCTCTCTTGTGCCCATTCATCCAGCTGTGCTCCGTCCCCCTCCCCACCTGGCGTAACTTCTCTCTTTTGGAAGCCAACTATGGTCACCCACATTAGTTCCACACTCGGGCAGGGCTACGCACTGGTACTCAGGATTGGGCTGCCTGTTTCCTACCGAACAAAAGTCAGCATAAAAGAGTTGAATGACTGAGCCCATCACCAACTTAGAAAGGCAAAATGGGTATCAAGAGTTCTACAGAATTCAGTTTGATTATATAGGTATACATATATAGCACACATCAGAAACATCTGCAAACAATTCAACTCATAAACAAATAGTACTGTTATCACCTGACTCTGAGAAAACATGCAATAAAGAAACACACAAAATCTCACAGAGGTCTGAGAGCAGAACAGAGCAGAGCAGCTCTGATAGCTGAGACAGCTGGAGAAGTTGCTGAGAATTTCTGAGTTTTGAAAGACTTCATTTTGAGGTTTGTGGGACTGCTTAAAATTCTGAGTTGTGATAGCTGGAGAACTGCTGTTTGGTTGAGTGGGCTAAAGGTGAAAGTGATTGAGAGTGATTGCTGCTAATTGCTTAGGAGTGGCTCTGCTCCACCCTCTTTGCATTTTAAGCTGCGCCTTACCAAAGGCGTGAGCCGAAGGGCGAGAGCTAAAGGGCTTTTGGCCTGCGGCTCTTAGCCTAGGGGCTCTCTAAGGACCAGGAACCCAGATCCCTAATTTCCTTGTTCTCCCCATAAGGTAAGTTGACCCTCCAGTAGGGGAGCCACTTAAACAAACAGCATTTAAAGAGGACTGTATATTTTAAAAAAATATATATATCATGAAAATAGAATGCCAGCAGGGGGGTGGGGGCTTTCCAGTGTTTTGTATTGTGTCACATGTATGACTATCTGCCCAAAGGACAGAAGTTTTGGGTGTGTGCTCGATGCAAGGAGCTCCTGGTCCTCAGGGAACGAGTTCTTACCCTGGAGGCCGAGGTGACTGCCCTGGAGAAGCAGAGACAGTCAGGCACTTGGGGAAGACTCTCGGGTGCGTATTAGATGAGCCCCGCTCTGAACGTAGCAGCCTCGTTACTGCCAGAGAGCTTGAGGGTCAAGAGGGAACAGGGCACCGTGCTGAGGATAAGGGGAATGCGCCCTCATAAGGGACCTCTTCTTCGGATAGTGAGCGGGAATCCTTTCGCACCAAGGAACCATCCCTGGGCAGGGAGAGAGGGGGGGTTTTGGTAGTTGGTGGTTCGATCCTTAGGCAAGTAGACAGCTGGGTGGCGAAACTGCATACTGACTGTATGGTGACTTGCCTGCCTGGTGTGAAGGTAGCAGACGTTACGCATGTAGTAGATAGGCTGATAGACAGTGCTGGGGAGGAGCCTGTGGTCGTGGTGCATGTTGGCACCAACGATGTGGGGAAATGCAGTCGTGAGGTCCTGGAGGAAAAATTTAGGCTGCTAGGCGGGAGACTTAAGGCCAGGACCTCCAAGGAAGCCTTCCCAGAAGTGCTACCTGTTCCACGTGCAGGGCAGGAGAGACAGAAACAAATTAGAAGTCTCAATGTGTGGATGAGACGATGATGTAAGGAGGAAGGGTTTAAGTTTGTTAGGCACTGGGATGCTTTCTGGAACAAGTGGGAGCTGTACAAAAGAGATGGTCTCCACTTGTCCACGGATGGAACCAGGCTGCTGGCGCTTAAAATCAAAAAGGTGGCAGAGCAGTTTTTAAACTAAATCTTGGGGGAAAGCCGACAGGAGATAAAATGTCTCTGGTTCGGGAGGACTCGTCTCAAAGAGATGAAGGGTTGGCTGCTATTTTTCTACCGGGTAACAGATCAGAGTTGTCCACTGTGATGGTGACAAACAGTATGGACTGTCTGCCAGAGTCTCGAGGCGGCAGGAGGAAGGTGGCGGGCCTAGCTTGACTGGGAAATTAATTATAGATGTTTGTATGCAAATGCTAGAAGTGTTCGAAGTAAAATTGGTGAACTGGAATGTTTAGTGTTGGGAGAAAACACAGACGTTGTGGGAATTTCAGAAACTTGGTGGAATGAGGAGAATCAGTGGGACACGGTGATTCCTGGATATAAGTTATATCGGAAGGATAGGGAGGGAAGGGTTGGAGGTGGGGTGGCTCTGTATGTCAGAGAGGATATACGGTCCAGTAAGACTGAGGTCAGAGAATTAGATTTCCTTTTAGAAATGCTTTGGGTTGAAATAGAGGGCTCAAAAGGAAATTTAACTATGGGAGTTTGATAAAGTTCCTCATCAAAAGCTCCTTAGAAAGCTTGAGAGTCATGGAGTAAAAGGACAGGTCCTCTTGTGGATCAAAAACTGGCTGAGTAATAGGAAGCAGAGAGTGAGTATAAGTGGGCAGTCTTCGCAGTGGAGGACGGTAAGCAGGGGGGTGCCGCAGGGCTCGGTACTGGGTCCCATGCTCTTTAACTTGTTCATAACTGATTTAGAGTTGGAAGTGAGCAGTGAAGTGGCCAAGTTTGCGGATGACACTAAATTGTTCAGGGTGGTGAGAACCAGAGAGGATTGTGAGGATCTCCAAAGAGATCTGTTGAGGCTGGGTTAGTGGGTGTCAACGTGGCAGATGAGGTTCAATGTGGCCAAGTGCAAAGTAATGCACATTGGGGCCAAGAATCCCAGATACAAATACAAGTTGATGGGGTGTGAACTGGCAGAGACTGACCAAGAGAGAGATCTTGGGGTCGTGGTAGATAACTCACCGAAAATGTCAAGACAGTGTGTGATTGCAATAAAAAAGGCCAACATCATGCTGGGAATTATTAGGAAGGGAATTCAAAACAAATCAGCCAGTATCATAATGCCCCTGTATAAATCGATGGTGCGGTCTCATTTGGAGTACTGTGTGCAGTTCTGGTCGCCGCACCTCAAAAAGGATATTATAGCATTGGAGAAAGTCCAGAAAAGGGCAACTAGAATGATTAAAGGGCTGGAACACTTTCCCTATGAAGAAAGGTTGAAACACTTGGGGCTCTTTAGCTTGGAGAAACGTCGACTGAGGGGTGACATGATAGAGGTTTACAAGATAACGCATGGGATGGAGAAAGTAGAGAAAGAAGTACTTTTCTCCCTTTCTCACAATACAAGAACTCGTGGGCATTCGATGAAATTGCTGAGCAGACAGGTTAAAACGGATAAAAGGAAGTACTTCTTCACCCAAAGGGTGATTAACATGTGGAATTCACTGCCACAGGAGGTGGTGGCAGCCACAAGCATAGCCAGCTTCAAGAGGGGGTTAGATAAAAATATGGAGCAGAGGTCCATCAGTGGCTATTAGCCACAGTGTGTATGTGTGTGTGTGTGTGTGTGTGTGTGTGTGTGTGTGTGTGTGTGTGTATATATATATATATATATATATATATATATATATATATATATATATATATATATATATATATATATATATATATATATATATATATATCTCGGCTTGGCTTCGCGAACGAAGATTTAAGAAGGGTGCAATAGTCCACGTCTGCTGCAGGCTCGCTGGTGGCTGACAAGACCAATGCGGGACAGGCAGGTCCGGCCACAGTGGCTGCAGGGAAAAGTCTGATTTAGGGTTGGTGCTGTAGCAGTGCGATTCTTCCTCAGTCTCCTTTTGTCCTCAAGACCAGCTATGCGTGCGTTCTCAAAGGAAGAGACAGCCTGGTGGATGGTGTGTCTCTTATATATATAAATATATATATATATAATTTTTTTTGGCCACTGTGTGACACAGAGTGTTGGACTGGATGGGCCATTGGCCTGATCTAACATGGCTTCTCTTATGTTCTTATGTCACATCCATCACAAATAATGAAGGTTCATGCCTTTATGTGGAAAAGGAATAGTATAAGAGTTTTACTTTGGTAATTTAAGATATTCTGAAATGGAATAAATTAACGCATGTATTATTTAGAGAGATGTAGTTTAAGTAAAGTTAAAATGACCGTTTTCCCCATTCTAAACTGTCTGCCAAGCCTAAATTTTGACTCTGATACTTCCATTACTTTATTCCATGCTTGCATTTCAAACCTAATGTAAATGCAGTTGTGTCAATCTTCAGATTTTTATCTTTCTTAGACAAGAGGCAATGAAGCCTGTGATCATTAGTAACATCTACAGGCAGCTGATGGGAACACTTGTCCAGGAAGTGGGACTTAAGAATATGGTGCCTTCTGCATTCAAATGACACTCAGCTCTATTTTTCCATTTTCACTTACGGCAGATGTCCTTGAGTGGTGCTTGGAAGCAGTAATAAGCTTGAGGAAGATTGAAGGTCTGTCTGGACAAGCATGAGATGTCAGGGGTTTAGAGTAAATCTGGTGGAGGAATACAAAAACAGCCTGTTCCAGACTAGATCAAAAGGAGGAGCAGGTTCACATCTTGGGGATTCTGTCAGATCTGGAATTACAGATGGAGACACAGATCTCACATGTGACAGCTGCAGCCTTTCCTCAGCAGACAAAAATCTAGTATCATTATTTGATCACATTCAGTAATCTATTCCACACAGAGCTGCCCTTGAAAACAGTCTGGAAGCTTCAAATTGTAACAAACTGCTTAAACCAGATTGCTTAAATCCAGGGCAGGTTGCAAAGAACACAACATACTAATATAGAAAGAATTTCACTGGCTCCTTATTTACTTCCCGGTACAATTAAAAGAGCTGAGACTTCAGACCTGATCTTGTCAGAAGCTAAGCAAGGTCAACCGTGGTAAGTACTTGGATGAGAAACCACCAAGCAGGTCCAGGGCTGATATGTAAGAGACAGGCAATCCTGAACCACCTCTGTTTGTCTCTTCCCTTGAAAACCTTACAAGGTCATCATATGTCAACTGCAACTTGATGGCACATTCCATCATTCCAATCTATCATTAGGATACAAAGGATCACCTTTACCATACATACAGCTTACCATGCATACCATACAATCTGATCCCAGGATTTTTTGTGTGTGCGCAGCCACCTGTAGAAGGAGGACTGGTAGCCAATAAGGACCTTTTCTACTGAGTACCCCATTTATACAGCTTCTTTCCAGAAGGTGGGTAGCCTTGTTATTGTTACACAGCATGCCTAACATTTATCTTTCACTTGGACTTTTTCATTTTTAACTGGAAGATATAGGGAGTACTGTGGTAGTTTTAAAGTTATGTTTTAACTTTTTATGGTATCAGTCTTGTGATCCCAGCAAAGATGAGAGTGTGTGATATAACTGTTTTAATAAATAAATACTTACCAGGGAGCAAATCCTTCCAGAAATCAGTGGCATTTGCTTCTGAGTTAATATGCTTAGGATCTGTCCTTACTCCCTAACACACAATTCAGGAATACTTGTGGGGTTCATGGATTTAAGTCAACAGTTGCAAACACAACAGCTGGATACTTACTTACAATACTAAATACATACTAAATACTTAGATGCACTATACCATATGATACCTGTGTCCTAAGGCTACAAATCTGGTTTGTTTATTTTTTACTTATTTGCTATATTTTTAAGACACCCCCTAATAAAGGAATGTAATGAAAGATTATAAAATAAATACGATTTGCACTGATAACAAAGTACAACCCTTTCTCTAGTCATATTTTACATATATAATTACATTTTGCAAAAGCATCTAGGGGCAAGATCCACTCCTGCATTCCAAGCAGCTGTATTTGATGTGTTATGTTAGAATGCTTTGCTCCCTCAACTCTGACTTCCCATTGGCTAGGGGTTCCCCCTTATTAAGAAGTGTTATATATCCATTTTTACAAGCTATCACCAACAAACTTGCCATCTTATCCTTCAGTCATGTTCTGCCATTTTTTAAAAAAAAATCTTTTTTGCAGGCTGTTTCTCCCCTGTTTAGAACTGAAGTACTTTTCTTTTTAAAAATGCACTGAGTACGTACCTGCTAACCTCTGTTAGGGGAAAAGGCAATTTTTAGTGAATGAATTTCTGTTCTTATTGAAGACAGGAGATCATTGCACACTGGATTAGGTCCTACTTCTAGCAACTGATTAAGCAGGCCTAAAAGCCTCATCTTAAAGGAGAGGCCTTCCTCAAATTTCCTGGATTGCTAAGCAATAAAAAAGAAACTCTAACCCAGTCTAGTACCGGCAAACAAACAAAATATTTAGAAGCCTGAAAAGACCAATATTAAAGCAGAAAATACAGCGTTCTAAAAATGTGTCAGTATGCAACACAGGCATAGATACCTTTTCCATTAGTATAAAAATCCATCTACCAGGTAGGAATTTCCTTTGCTCCTTTGGTGGATAGAACATTCCACATTAAGATGTTGGAAACTGAGTGGATGCACACAGCCTCTGTTTTGAGGGACCATATTTATTTTGAACTGCAAATCTTCCCTTCAGTCACAAGATGTTTTTAGGGTAACAAGTGTAAAGGCTTTGTTTTTGCTGCCATGAGGTAAGTTTTCTGGTGAACAAGTAGATCACTGAGGTAGTTGTATATAAATAAATTAGAAGACTTATTTATTTATGGATTGATTTAAAAAATAGATCAACAGTAGAAGTCCTCAGAGAGGCAAAGGAGGAATTTGGCAGAGGAACACAACTTTAAGCTAGTTATGGCTTCAGAGTATGATCTGAATTCTCTAATGCTTCCAGGTACAAACAGGCTTTTACTGACTAGCCACTACATGAGATCCTTTCACATACATAGGGCACCACCCACACCATCCGGCAATTTCCATGCAATCAGATTAAATAGTCTGCTGATCACCAGAGACAAGCCTAACGACCAGGTACTCTATGCTTTCCTCTGCTATGCTACCAGGCAGAGTTACCATACAAATGGTCTGTACTTTTGCTGAGGCAAACCCAAAACTATCAATGGACTCTCCCTGAGACAGGCCTGAACTAAACTACCTTTGTATTCCCCTCTAAAATTCAATCCTCTGAAAGGTGACTGGATGCTGGAGTAGCACTCCCATAGGCTCAGGGATGAAACACCTGAATGGCTATAGTTTTCCTTTACAGGAGAACAGCCTCCTGCCAGTCATACTATCATACTTAGATCACATCATGAGAAGACAAGACTCAATGGAAAAGACAATGATGCTAGGAAAAGTTGAAGATAGCAGGGAAAGAGGAAGATTCAACATGAGATAGATGGATTCAAAGGAAGCCTGCCACAGCTTGCAAGGTCAGTATGAGACTTGAGCAAGGCTGTTAATGACAGGACATTTTGAAGGTCATTGATTCATAGGGTCAGCATATCTTGAAAGCAACCTGACAGCACATAACACACAAACAATCTGTCCAAATAACTTCATGGTTACACAGAATCACAAGACTACAGGACTTCCTGTAATATCCTCCTCTCAAACACTGGCTTAAGATAGTCTTCTTCACTACTTCCCCCTAGTTTATAATACCCCATGAAAGGCCCAAGCAGCTGTTCTATAAATCTCTTCCAGTGAGAATCTTTTCTAAAAGACAGAGAGGCAGCATTCCTCTACTTGAGTGAGCCACTATGTCATCTGGGGCCTATAAATCCGATGAAGAGTATGTCAAGGCCCACAGCCAACTAGACTTTTCATCACTAGCAAGCAAGGACAAAAAGAAGAACCGCCCCCCCCCATCTAAGTCTTCAAAAGTATACAGATGTTCTTCATTATTTAAATGAATTGTTTGAGAGGGCAGTTGCACAGGAATAATCTCCTTGACCATTCCTGAACAGTGTTTCAGGAAGCAGTAAGGAATAGGGAAACTGGAAAGACCAACCAGTTTTAGAGATACCTTGAAATGGAATACTAACCTGTACCCAACTCCAACCCACTAGACCTTTTCAGATCCAGCAACACCCTCAAGCTACAAACCTGTTCCTTTAGGGGGAGTGGAATCCCACCCAGAACAGAAGACACACCTCAATTCCTAAGGTTGTCTTTCTGCTCACCAGTGTCACCTCTGACTTTTGGAGACTAAGATTCAGTTTATTAGTCCTCGAAGGTAAGGTGAAGGTAGTCCCCTGTGCAAGCACCAGTCATTTTTTACTATGGGGTGACGTCGCTTTCACAATGTTTTCACGGCAGACTTTTTACAGGGTGGTTTGCCACGGCCTTCTCCAGTCATCTACACTTCCCCCTCAGCAAGCTGGGTACTCATTTTACCCACTTCGAAAGGATGGAAGGCTGAGTCAAGCACGAGCCGGCTACTTGAATCCAGGATCAAACTCAGGTCATGAGCAGAGCTTAGGACTGCAGTACTGCAGCTTTACCACTCTGCGCCACGGGGCTCTTATTATTATTATTAGTCCTCATCCATCCCTAAACAGCCTCAAGGCACTGGTTCAAAGCTTCCACATCCTCCCTGGGATCCACTGGAAAAACAAGATACAGCCACGTATTTTTGGATATACAAGGCATAATGAAATTATTCATACCTACCGAAACTGTTATCACTACTTGTTGGCCAGGAAGCTATTCTGTCCCTTAACGTTTTCTTTTTACAAGAGTCATCTGATTTCACAGAGAGCTCTACTTCTTCTTTCCTGATTTCTCGCACAAGCTGCATGCGACATCGTGTAAAATCTTGGAAGGAAATCTTTCCATTTTCATCTGCACCAAGCTGATGCATGATCTCAGCAACAGACTCCTCCATGTTCAGTTGGCGGCACACCATCAATAAGTCATTCCTAAGGAATTTTTATAAAGCAAAAGGTGGGAATGGGGAAGGGAGAGAGAAGAACAAAAAAAGGTAGTTTAGCTCATAAGCACAATACTCACTCTGTGCAAGAATGCTCAATAATTCAAAGTCATCTGAAGTCCAATAAAGTGACTGCATTTTCTCATTTCAACAAAGGTACTTTCAGGTCAGCCAATTTCAATCCCAAAAGCCAATGTCTGAACAAAGAACATCCTCCAGTGGTTTCCTGGCACAGCCATGGACAGCAAAATCTTAGGAGGCTGCAGGCTCAAACTGTATTCTATCAGCAAGATGTTTATTCTTACGCAGTTATGAAGAAACACAAGCACTGTGGAATACTCAAGAGAAAAAAGTCAGGTGGTAAGGAAGAGAGATAAAGTGATCTTGTTCTGATATATTTTGAACTTCCACATTTCTCCCTACAAGAGAAAGAAGTATTATGCAGGACTGAAATTTAAAATTATACTTCACAATATCTAAAAATGCATACAGCATGGCAACCTGACTGACTCCGCCCACCTAGGTCACCTCTAATTTCAACAGGGCCCCCTTTTACATTTTCTCCCTTCCTACATGTACAGAGGCAGATCCAGGTCAGTGTGGCCAGGGGGGATGCACATCCCTCCTGTTCCTTCAATCAAATTTTCCCACTCTGCTATGTGCAAGTTACTCAGACTCTGCAACACAAGTAACTTACCTTGATACAAGCAGAAGGTGGTATGGGAGTGATACACAGGCCGCCAATTCCCCTAACAGCCCATAAGAGTGGAACTAATCTCTGTAACCTGGAGACTAGTTGCAATTCTGGGAGACCTCTAGCTACCACCTGAAGGCTGGCAACCCTAGAATCCAGTGTAACAATAGGTAGCAATTTGGCAAGAAATGGGAGACTAGTTACTTTTGCTACAACCCAATCATACTAACATAGATCAACCAAAACAGTCATGACCATCCAAAAAGGAAGCTGCATCCAAAGAAGCAAACAGGTCAGAAACTAGGCTCAAGACTGCACTATTATATTTATTGTTATTATTAACTATATTTATATCCCACCTTTTTATTGGAGACTCAAGCAGACTACAAACTATGAAAAGCAATTCAACTAGAGACCTAAAAAATGCAGCAGAATTACAATTATAGAAACTGGGAAACAATGTAAATAAAAACTGTCTAAGGCAATAAAGAACTGTCAAAGTGGTTACACTCCAGTAAAGAAATTGAGGGGATATGTGCAATAAACATTACAATGGGCTACAATGTTATCCCTTACAGAAGCAACCTCCTGAGCTATTCAATTATACTACTGTTCTAATACCTTTGTAAAAATTCCCTTCTGAACATTTCTGATTTTGTGCATGAATGGGAAGTTACCACTCGTACCTATTTAGCAGGTGGTAGTTTCAGAAGGCTTTGCTCACATGAATGAAGCTGCTGCAGCAGAGAATAGCAAGAGAGATGGTCCTGCAGGTATATGGTTCCAAGGTCATAATGAGCTTTGTAGCCCTGAACTGAACCCAGTAACAGATAGGTAAGAAACAGAGTGACACACACATTCCACTTCACAAGATAGTAGCCCAGGCCCATGATGTTCTGTATCAACTGGAGTTTCTGAGTTGTTTTTAACGTCAAATCCATATAGAATGAATTACAATATTCTAGCCTCAAAGTATCCATAACACAAGTCCATGTGGCCAGATAAACCAAATGAAGGATAAATGAACATGAAAGAATGCCTTTTGTGCAGCTGCTTTAACTTATTTCTCCAGCAGTGATGCTATAACCTCTAGCATCTTAACTGAATCAGTGTCAGCTGGACACCATCCAAAGTGGGAGCACAGGGTCTTTCAAAATTTCAGCCTTCCCAATTAAAAATACCTCCACCTTGTGAGGATTCATTTTCAACTTATTTACCCTAAGTCATTTAAACACAGCCGTCAGGCACTAATAGCAGCCTATTCCAAACTTATGGATGATTTCCCTTACTAATGTTAGAGATGGAATAGAATGGGGGACAGGACTAAACCTTGTAAACTGCCTTGTTGAGGAGGGGGGGGGGTTTCCACATCTACTACATAAACAAGCAATTATTTTGCAGGACAAAAAAAATTAAATACACATCATAACAAGGTTCAGACATGACAAACCATGATTTGGCTTCAGCAGAATAATAGTTTGCAAGCCATAATTTAAACAAGCTGTGACTTGACACAGTGTCTGATTAGTGAGCCACAGATTTGGCAGTGAGCATATGAAAACATGAAACTATCTTATACTGAATCAGACCACTGGTCCATCAAGTTCAGTATTGTCTAATAAGACTGGCAGCAGCTCTCCAGGGCCTAAAGCAGAGATCTTTTACACAAGCTACAACGTGATCCTTTTGTTTTTTAATGTAAAAATGCCAGGGATTGACCCTGCGACCTTCTTTATGCCAAGCAGATGCTCTACCACTGAGTCACAGTCCCTCCCTCTCACTGCAAGTTGAATTTTTAAAAAATGTAATGACTTTCATAACCCTAAGAGCTAGATGAGTTAATATGTTATGGCAGCAGGAAAAATGCTTACAACCAACCAAAATTTACATTTAGTTTTTGGAGCTTTAAGACACATTTTCTCAGTTAACTGAGAGAGCCAGTTTGGTGTAGTGGTTTAAGTGTGTGGACTCTTATCTGGGAGAACTGGGTTTGATTCCCCACTCCTCCACTTGCACCTGCTAGCATGGCCTTAGGTCAGTCATAGCTCTGGCAGAGGTTGTCCTTGAAAGGGCAACTGCTGTGAGAGCCCTCTCCAGCCTCACCCACCTCACAGGGTGTCTGTTGTGGGGGAGGAAGGTAAAGGAGATTGTGAGCCGCTCTGAGACTCTTCTGAGTGGAGGGCGGGATATAAATCCAATATCTTCTTCTTCTTAACAAATAAGGACACACCAATGAAGAACACACATCTGATAAATGGAGTTCCTGTCCATGAAAGCTTCTGCCATAATATACTAGCATTTAAGGTACCTCAATACTTGTTTTTGTTTCTCAAAGATCTACTATGGATTGAATTCTGAAAAACAAAAACTTTTAAAAGCTTGTGGGAAATTACTTCCTGACCACCAGCACTGTAACATGATAGGTGTTAAAGAATGAGATTTCACTGATTTCATTGCAGTCATCTATACTACCAAAAACTGACACCTTACATTCATTTTTAAAACTTCAATAATATGTTAATGGAATGGAATGTATCGACAGTTTTCATCCATATCTGGTTCACTCAATTCTAATTAACCTTGCTGGCTGAGTGACTCAGAAACTGGATTTAATGCATATATAGCCACTTTGAGCATGGGACATTATCATACAGCAGAGTTGCACAAAAGAAGCATAGGATAACATTAAATAAGTTGATACAATGTGTATGATCATTTTGGCAGTTCCCCTAAATACGAACATCTAAATTTTCAATTAACTCAGTTGCAGTTGAGTACAGTTCAAATAGTTCCATCACATCACCCTGGAAAGTACAATGCTCACAATACCAAAAACAATTTGGTGGCCTTCAGCACAATTTGCATTTGTGTTCCAGATTTTGCCCCATTTAAACAACAGGTCTGTACCAGTTTGTATTCTATTAGCCATCTTCCATACTTCATATGGCAAATCAAACCCTGTGTGCCTCTCGTTATGGATATTGGGTGGAACTCATTGCATCCGTGTTCACAACCATTCATTCTCTAAATGGAAATTTTGTGATTGCAGGACTGGCACAGATCTTATTACTGGGCTCTGGGATCTTAGTCTGTATAGGTCCACATTGGCCATTTTTTTTTGGATGGGCAACTTGTTTTCAGTGATCTTTCTGTAATCACAAAGAAGAACATCTTGTCTTCAGAGATGTGGGGAAGCAATGTGGCAAAACCTGGGTAGCCAAAAAGCTGGAATGGGTTTAATATATTCACTGATAGTCCTCTACTTGCACCTGCTGACATGGTCTTGGGTCAGCAATAGCTCTGGCAGAGGTTGTCCTTGAAAGGGCAGATGCTGTGAGAGTCCTCTCAGCCCCAACCACCTCACAGGGTGTCTGTTGTGGGCGAGGAAGGTAAAGGAGATTATGAGCCGCTCTGAGACTCTTGAGTGGAGGGCAGAATATAAATCCAATGTCGTCTTCTTCATCTTCATTGTTGTGTTGAGTTGGCCATCAAGTTTGTGGACATGGGGGCTGAAGATCCATATTCTACAGTACTATGTACCAACCCCAAAACTGAGCATCTAAGAGTTGTAGCAGATGCACCCCAATTTAGAATGTTGTTTTGCATGCGTATTTTTGCTGCTATATTGATAAGATGGTGTTTATAGCTCAAGGTCCTGTATAACTCAATGACAAGGTATTTAGGTGTGTGGTTGTGTGTAAGTCATGTGCCATTAAGGTAGACATTAAGTTCATGGTTGGCATGATAGTTATTGAGATGGAACTAGGAGCATTCTCTGTTTCCTGAACCACCATTTATATAAGCCACCATTTATGGTAGTAGTCAGCTAGAATTTTGAGGTTCCTAGTTAGTATTTCCTCAGTCCTTTCAATTAATTTGTGCTTTTCAGTTAATTTCTAATCTGTGCTTTTCAGTTAATTTCTAATCGGCATAAGCAAACTTCCTAGATATTATCTCAGGCACATCAGAGATGTATAGATTGAAAAGAACTAGAGCAAGGACCAAGCCCTGGAGTAGACATTCAGTTTCTTCTGCTTGCTGACTGACTCATCCATAATTACTTGGAAAGTTCAATTTAAATGTAATCCCATCATTCAGGAAGTCAGATGTTATTTAAAACAATTTGTACAAGAGAATTCAAAGATCTCAAAATTACAAAACAGTTTAACTAATGTAAGTAAAAACATCAATTGATAAAAACAAAAGGAGTTAAATCTACAAAGAGAGCACCAAGAATGTAAAATATGACATGCTTTCTGCTGCAAGGTATTCATCCAGCAACTGCTGTGCTAGGAAGGGTCTCATTGCTAATATGAACTGAAATGCTGCACTCTCATTCTTATCACTATTAACTGATCAAAGGGATACTAACCAATTAAAATAACTTCATCTTCTGTCTTGTGTAGATATTTAGAGGGCTCCTATGAAATCTGTGACAGAACAGACATGACTGCATTCTGGAGATAACCACAGCTGGAATCATATCAACAAAGCAGTATAGGCAAACTGGTTTAAGCCTATTAACATATTGGTTCCTCTTACATAAAAGTAACCCCTACTATACACTTATATGACCACATACACAATTATAAACACAAGATTTGTTTGATTTATTACAAGTTTACTTTGAAGTAGCTCTAACACATCCTCTTAAAAACAGGCTTTCAAATTAGGGCTACTTCATGTATTATATGAACACATGAAACCTATCATTTCCATTAGCCAACAGAACTTTCTGGAGCTACCACTGTCATGAAAATATGGCAACTGCCTGTACATGGCCTTCCCTTAACAGAGACATCTGCTGACACAGTGACCTTTTCAGTCAGACAGTGGATGATGCTCCATACCGGAACAACATAAGGGAGGGTTCAGCTGCCTGCTACAGGAGAGGAGGATCAATGAAAATCATTTCTCTTCCATTTGCAAAATTTCTCTGTGGGATCCAACCACTACACTGGCCATAAGCACCATGTATGTTCCCAAAATGTTAGGAAATCAGACGTCATAGGTTTCATTATGCTAGGAATCAGAATTCCATTTTTGCTTATATTAAAACAAAGAAGTCCTAGGACATGTTCAAAGCATAACAAACTCATTCCTGAACTGCTGTAAGCAAGATAGTGTACTTATAAGAACACTGACTTCAACAGAGTTATACTAAAATAATGTTGCATATGGTTGCACTGTTAAGACACCTGCTCTCCTGCAATTTCTGCTAAATTATTTATTTTTGCTATTCAAAAAAATACCCTTAACTCTTCCAAGCAATGGGGGGGGGGGGGTATCAAAAAATCAATTTGTCACATACAATGTCTGTTTGTTTTGATCATCCTCATGTTGTAAGAACTGCAGGAATTGGTATTATTTAAATGTGCTTTGGCAGAAGCTAACCCCAAGGTAAATTACACGCACCTGTGCTGCCAGTTATTAGATAGCAGGCCAGCTAATCCTAGCTTTGACAGTTAGTGATCTAGAGTGAGTAGTTTGACAGTCTTGATTATATCTCATTCTTGATTGGTTGCCTAATTAAACCTGCTAATGGCAAGAACAGGATATTAGTGGGTCAGAGGCTACATGGAATCATCATCATCATCATCTTCATATAAAGAAGCTATAACCGGCAAAGTGGAAGAATGCCTGGCCAAAGAAGGATCCAAGCAGACAGAGACTCAGAATAAGAAAGCTGAAGTCATTCTGCGGAGGAAGAATTTGCTTTGCTGTCTTTTTGGATTGAAGCAGTGCCTGACATGCCAGGAGGGTAAGCAGGATGCTGGACACTCTGTAGAAGAAACCTCGGCAAGGCAGCAGGTTGAGTTCCTTCATTAGAAGGGTTAGTGCAAATGCTTGTTATTCTTTCTGTGTTAAAGCAAGGAATTCTAGGAGGCAAGCTCAATGAACTGTACTGCCCTGAAGTCCCTCTCTGCTCTCCCCACTGCCTTTCTTTTTTATTTTTAGTTAGAACATAAGAACATAAGAGAAGCCATGTTGGATCAGGCCAATGGCCCATCCAGTCCAACACTCTGTGTCACACAGTGACCATACACACACACACACACACACACACACTGTGGCTAATAGCCACTGATGGACCTCTAACCCCCTCTTGAAGCTGGCTATGCTTTTAGCCACCACCACCTCCTGTGGCAGTGAATTCCACATGTTAATCACCCTTTGGGTGAAGAAGTACTTCCTTCTATCCGTTTTAACCTGACTGCTTAGCAATTTCATTGAATGCCGATGAGTTCTTGTATTGTGAGAAAGGAAGAAAAGTACTTCTTTCTCTATTTTCTCCATCCCATGCATAATCTTGTAAACCTCTATCATGTCACCCCGCAGTCGACGTTTCTCCAAGCTAAAGAGCCCCAAGCGTTTTAACCTTTCTTCATAGGGAAAGTGTTCCAAACCTTTAATCATTCAAGTTGCCCTTTTCTGCACTTTTTCCAATGCTATAATATCCTTTTTAGTTTCATCAAAATGGTAAACAGGGTCCATCTGGTCCCAATAGACTTGGCTTGAAAATAAAAAAACACTATGTATAATCATTACTGGGATTTCTATTTCCCCCAACAAATACTGGGGGGGAGTAAATATCCCCATGTTTAAATAGATGGACAAACACCTATTTTCTCCATTTCATTGAAAGGTGGAGTAAAAACAAAAATAAAATTCTCTATTTATATCTATAGACTTTTTTTTTGGCTTTGAGGTTTTACACCACTTTTGGAATTGGGGGTTGCAATGACCCCCAGGGAAACCAGTCGTTACAACCTGAATTGTTGAGTATATAGTAGGAGCAGGTAAAAGTCCTGTGTTTGTGCTCTGTCAAAGCTTCCCTCATGCCCATAACCACATGGAAAAGCTCAAATTGAACTGTACTAGAAAAAGAGTCATTCTATCCCCCAGCAGGATAAGCATGGATATGTTTGAAGGAGGCATCCTCTGAACCTCACATTTTCCAGACTTGAAGGATTTAAGGAGCCTGGAACTCTAGATGACCCCTGGTCAGCTGTTTTCTGAACTAATTGCTTCCCTTTATCATTATTTGTTGTTCCACTATTATCCCATTAAGTTTCAAGGTTGTAACAGTTAAAGTGATAGTTTTCTTTTCTTTCTTTTTTTTAAACCCAGTTTTATTGATTTCCAGCTGCGTCTTTTGCTTTAAAAACGGTAGAGTCAATTTGACCCCATTGACATTTTTGTGGAGTTCTAATGTTTTCAGTTGGTGTATTTTTGAGCCCAATTCCAAATTTTACTCTCCTTTGTCCTGCATTTCTGAAGGAAGTTATTCATGAGTCCTGATTTTTTTTTCTTAGTAGCTAATGCCATGATTGAGAGAGCTATCGGGTTTCCATTGCTTTTTGCTGTAATGTGGGGTCACTTTAACCCCTATGCCAAAGTAGTATAGTTGTTTTTTTTCTCCTTGGTAAGGTTAATACACTGCTTTGTTTATTTTTGCTATTCAAAAAGATATGTTTAATCCAAAAAAATCCATTTAAAAATGCCTCTACTTAGTCAGATCAGGAACAGATCAATTTTTTGTAAACAGAGGACTCCTTGAGACGAATATAGTATTACCAGTACACACTTAATCTGCTACTACTAGTAATTTTGCTAATTTTAGAATTTGCTTCTAGAACATGCTAACTTAAATCTAATTAGGCACAACCTGCCTGTTTAGCTGCAAGGTAATTACTAACGAGACCTAAGATTTCAGGGAGCTGCGATGACTGTTTCTAATTATAGTTAACTTTCAATAGTTTCATCATTCTCTAAACTTCTTTCTACTATTTCTGCAACTATACAAATAAGTTTGCATAATTTACAAATTTAGTTCCAAATAAAGTTATCAGTAGACATGCTGTGTTAAATGCTCTAATTAACTTGAACCACACAAATTAAAAACCAAGTGCCAGAGAAAAGTCACTTAACAGATACATTCTACACTTCCACAGCTAACTGTAGCAGATGTACAAGAATGCACTCAGCGAGGTAGCCAGCAAGTATTCATGTGGAAATTGGGAGGGGGGGGGTTCTCCTTCCAAGACAAAAGACTTTTCTGGACAATCCTGACACCGCCCTTCCTGCTCATAAAACTCAATTAAGTATGCTCTGATTTCAATTTACTCTCTACCCCATACTTAGGCAAGAATTAGAAAGGATGGGAATATAAATTTTCATTAACATTATCTACTCTAAAAAATACTTTTCTCCCTTCTTGATTGTCTCTATTTAAGGAAGGTTTTTCTTTAAAAATGTTTGGCACAAAAGAAGAAAAAAATGGAAAAGCAACCTCCAAAATCCCAAAATCATTTGTTTATTTGATACGTTAATTGTTGTTTGAACAGAAAGGGTGCCCAAACCATACCATAATGCAGTAATAA
Organism: Heteronotia binoei; assembly: GCF_032191835.1. Lineage (NCBI taxonomy): Eukaryota > Metazoa > Chordata > Lepidosauria > Squamata > Gekkonidae > Heteronotia > Heteronotia binoei. The sequence goes on along the minus strand of NC_083226.1, from coordinate 102,785,943 downwards.
AAACAAAACAAAAAACCCAAACGATTCATAGTATCTTTAAAAATGCCACTTACCCTCAGCAGTGTCAACATATAAAATAAATTCCCCCAAAAGCTGTATTCCAAATCAGGGATTTCTGATTAGACATAACAGAGAACTTGCCAGCATACCAACGCTGACAGTACAAAACTATTCAGTCATACACTTAGAATAGATCCTACAATGATCTCCCTCACACACTGGATGGATTTCTCTAAGTGATACACCTCTAAGCGTAAGTTGTGGGAACCTGGAAAACTACTCTTAAGATTACTACATTCTACATTATAGTATTTCTACTCTTTAACCACCTTTGGAAGCACAGATAATTTTATGATGTTGCAAGATAAAGCTATAACAGTAAAGTGGATATCAACCGCACAACTGGAATTAATACCCACCAGCGAAGCTACTATGTCTAGTAATTAATATATTTAACATGACCACACTAATAATATTTGTCTACTGCAGAAGAGCAATGAACAATATACAGCTTTCTTAAACAGGTCTAATACATTATAGCCAATGTAAAGACAAACAAGGCACAAAATGAATGTTTAAATGTGATTGGGATTCATCTAGACAGGATGTTTCACATGGCTTGGCTATCCATTTTCATATGCACCAGTTCTAAGCAATACATATAAATCTTTAAAATATTCACTTTCAAAGACACCATAAGAACACATACTCTCTTGGGCAACTCCATCATATCAATTCTTTTTAATTCTCCTCCAGAACTTTATCACATATTTTATTAATAGAGCCATGACGATTAAAATGGAATTTCCATGACCAGAAGCAGTCAGCTTCCAAATATCATTATTGAGGGACCATCAACAGTGGAAGGAAGGCATTGGACTCCATGCTCTTCTTTGTAGGCCTTTTAGGGGTAACCTTTCAGGTTGGCCAATGTGTGAAACAGAATAGTGGACTAGACTGTCTGATCTAGCATGGCTAAAACTCATGCTAAAGCTCATGCAATTAATAGTAATTACAAATGTGGCTCTCAGCAAAATGAATACCATTGGTGTAGTAAGTTCACGGAACTTCACAGATGGTGCAATACTTATTTCAAAATTTTACTGCAACCATAGGATCTAACACCTATCATCTTTTCTAAAATGGGAGGTTATCTGAATTATTCTATCATCCACTTAGCAGACTTGACTGTAACCTGTTACATTCTACTCTTACAAAAACCACCATAAATAATAATATGGCTGAGGAACAAATACCAAACCAGCCCTATACTAAATAGTTAAATTTGTGTGTGACTGTCAGGGGAGAATATAGATTGTCTGAGAATACAGACCCCATATTCTTCATAGGCTTTCTGGTCTGGCAACAGCATGCCATTGCTAGTGTGATGGGGAAAATTATCCATGTTTGATTTTTTTGAAAGGAAGCATGATTTCAGCAAGCATTTTCCCAAATATACATAAATAAATTAGCTATCTTGGTAACTCAATCACAAAGTGGGCACATTTTAAAAACTGGCTTTCTACCTGGACTACCTTGCATTCCTTCAACTAAGAAGTTCATATTGCTACTGCTTGTCCTGACCTCATAGTGCGTTGTACATATAAATTAATGTTTTGCATGTGAACTTTCCAAGTTAAATAAGTAAAGGACCCCTTCTCCTAACAATATCAAAAAGTCATCACCACACAGTTACAAACAAGAAACACAGGCAGATTACACAAAATTCTTCACAGACTCTGGTTTTTTTTACTCTGCTGTATCCTCTAACATTATCTTGGCCTGACTTTCTAATTACAGCCCTTATCTAGTAAATATATATATGATTGATATGCACTTATGGTTTACAGTGCTTTACAGAAAAGTCTGCAAGAGCAATTCTGTATATCTGTGAAACTAATTATGATGCAAAGCAGAACAGTACTTTGTGATAACAATACTACAAAACACTAGCCTGCCAGAGAATTTATGAAAATGAGCATGAACTCTATTTCTTCAAGCCCTGTCCTATCATGACAAGCTTATAGGAGGTCTATCAGATGTTCTCACTTAATCAATAAAGCATATTGGTGATGCAGAGGAGACAGTCAAATCACGTATCTGCTTCCACCCCAAATCATTTTATGATCATAGCAGAGATATATTTTTCAAACAGCCCATATTAAATAGGACAAGTTGGGAAGGTATTCTAAAGTATTTCTGGCAGTCCAATTTAAATAAAGAATTTCCTCCTTACAGAAGGCAGAAAACAGAAACCAAACTGGACATGACTTTTTTTTTTAAGTCAAGTCTGGGTTTCTCAGGTCCAACAAATTTCTGCTAACGTCTGCAGGGAACAGTGCAGAGGGAGGCTTCTGTCATCCTCTTCCTCACACTTTTTTCCAAGCTGAACCTAGGAAGTGTTCTTTGTCCCACTGAGGGAGCTGCACATGCCACACATGCAAGTACAACTTCAAGGTAAAGCAAATACCGTACTGCCCCCTGTGGCCATTTTAACTCTGGGAAAGGATGCTGGAGGGAAGCAGAAGACCCACACTTCACTACATATAGTGCTCCTGAGTGGAATCAGCCTCCTATGATACTTTAAAATGACTTAAACATGATACTCTTAAAAAAATGAGTTCCCCATTGCTGTGGGAAACATGAGTTAAAAATTGTCATGTCTAGTTTTGACCACAGAAAGAGCTTCCAGATGATACAGAAAAGGCTTGGTCAGCTTTGCTCAAAGAACTATATTGCAGAGAAAGGCAATATAAAATATTCAATGTTTCATATATCTGATTCTATCCTGGTTTGAAGCATCTGAAGCAGGTTTTTGGTTATATACTAAAAATGCACATTAGCTTATAGTAAACAAAACAGCTAACACAGCTGTGGAATGGTATGTCCCTATTGTGGTGTTAGTTTAGACTTTCCCATGATGAAACCCACGTAGATGTGACTCTCCCAACTAGTGACTCTACTGCTGCTATTGCCTTGGTTGATGCATCTGAGAAGATACTGTTAGCCAAACTGCCTTCAGACGAGGTATGGGGAATTAATTTTAGGTGGGCAAAGATGGCAAAATTGAGTGGGGTCAATAACCTGTTTATACAGAAAGTGGTTTACCAAGGAAACCCTAAAAGAACGAGGTGATTTTGACAGTAAACTAAATGGTTTTTATTAGAAAAATAGTTCAGACATACAAGGACAATAAATCGTACAAGCAAACACACAATCCTAAGGAAAACATCAAGAAAATTTGGATAGGGAAACATAAAAAGGTAAATGACAAAAGACAAGGTGATACTTCACCGATCTCAAAGGATCCAGGAACACCAACCAAAAGTGGAGACGATGCAGGGGGAGGGAAAGCAAGAAACAACCAGCGCATCTTGCCAATATAAGGACCCAATACTGATCAGGTGATACTTGGGGGTGACTCAAGTGGTTAGGGATGGGGTACCACAAGAGACACACTGCATGGTCAAAAACTGATATAGATATAGCCCAATTCATGTTCCCAGGCAATAAGGTCATGTGATCCATGACATAGCTGTCAGATGACCTGTGACATAGCTACATGTGACTCCTGACATCATTGAGGGGCAGGCTCCCAGGAAATTTGAAAAAAGGATTAGTGGTCACTGAAGGGTTTGCCTACTGTAAACCATATCTAAACAAATAAAAATGATGGCTAATATGGGGCCAAATTGCTACCTATTGTGACACCAGAGCTAAGCACAATGGGGATGATCCTCATGTCTGGAACAGGTCTCTGCACAACAATCCTTGTGTTGGGTATGGTATTGTGTAAACAACTGTCTTGGCTGTCGGGCAAGAAAAAGTCTTTTGTCCAAGTGTGCAGGCGTGAAAGCAAGCCTTTTGTTGACAGTTGGTTCCTCCATTTACAACGCCATGACCCACCCAAACAACATGATCCTCTCGCCTTCGCTTCATGGCATAGAGGAAGACTTGGGGTTGTTGTTTCAGAACACAGCAAAAACATGGCTTCTGAGGAGCTCAGTCTTCAGCGCTGTACTTAACAGGAGCGCAGTTAAGATCTGCGAGGCTGGGCAGTTCATGTTAGAAATATGATCCGAGGTCCTTTACTGCAATCAGAGTATAGACATTCAGTTCCCCATCTTCCACTATATTTTAATGTATTCTTTTTTTCTAATGGTGAAGTAGAATGATTATAAGTATGTTACATGTTGAAAAGTAAATTAGGTAGACAGGAAAAACCTCTGAGAAAGAAAAGTTCTCATTTTAACCCAGACTTGCTAGCAATAGAGTAATTAACAGACATATATTAACTCATTCTCCCATTCTGACATGTTACTGTTTTATTAGTTTCCCATGCAAATGCTATGCAGAACAATGTTCTTTCAATTTGTTAATTGAAACAAATTGAAACAAACAGCAGCATCTGTGAGAGCCCTCTCAGCCCCATCCACCTCACAGGGTTTCTGTTGTGAGGGGAGAAGATATAAGAGATTGTAAGCTGCTCTGAGTCTCTGATTCAGAGAACAGGGCGGGATATAAATCTGCAATTCTTCTGCAATTCTTCTAATTTAACTATTTTGCCACTGGATTCTAACTTCATACCACTTTGCATTCTAAATCACTGCCAATCAGCTATAAAAAGCTCTGCTCACTGTACCCCATTCCATTGTCTGATAAGTATGCATGCATACGAAAGCTTAAATTCTGAATAAAACTTTGTTGGTCTTAAAGGTGCTTCTGCACTCCAACTTTTTTCCGCCTACCTGTAGAAATTCTTGCATTTTGAGAATGTAGTTACAAAATGTCCTGTTTTTCAGTTGGGAAGTATAACAAAATCAGATTCCAAAATATTACTGTATCATCAGATTCAATTCTTTGTAAGATCATTCAGCAATTATTCTTTTATTTGTCATTACAACATGGCAGCTTAATATTCAAAGACTAACAATTAATTGTTCTCTCAGGAGGTGCCCATTCTTTCCATATGTGGTTCCAGAACCCTATCATGTTTAAAGAAGTTTCCAATTTAATACACAACAATGGGTTTCCCACAGCTGAGTCTTTACATCATTTCATTAGGAATGCAAATAACTTGTCTCCAGACGCTAAATGAAGATGTGTGCAGTGAAGCACTTTTCTTTATTGCAGAGTAAAAAAAAGGAAAAAAACCAGCTCTGACAAAACTTCTGAAGGTTTTTAAAGCCAAGAAGCAACCTCACAGATATACTAGTAAGGAAAAGGAAAATTCACACAAAGTTAAATTAATTCTGGAGCTACAGCTAATTTTAAAGTTCAAAATATTCACAATCGGCAGCAAATTACATTCATATAAAGGCACTCCAATAATTTTCAGACTGTACATAGCAACCATTTGTGGTCTAAACTATAATTTACTGGTGGTCCAGTATTTAAGTTTCTGTTCTTGGCTTCAATTCAGATGTGTGAACGCTTTACCGCAGAGTAAAGCCTCAAGGCCTGCATCTGGAAATAAAAGTTAACCTGCAACCTCTACTGGGCCATGTCTATGTCTTTAGAGGCAGTAAAGAAACACAAGCTATCCCTAGGGACTTGTTTCAGCAACTGGGAGGATAGAAAAATATAGAACAAGACAGCAAGATCAAGGCAGTCAACATCTACTTAAGACAAGCCTGCTTAGAGTACACATAAAAACTTTAATCCATAATGCTTCTTACACTGCAAACAATGCTCAGCCTCTTGGAAATGCTGATCTTGCAAATGCTAAACATGCTCTCGGGTCTTTATGGGAGTAATTATGGAGTAGAAGAAGAAGAAGATATTGGATTTATATCCCGCCCTCCATTCCGAAGAGTCTCAGAGCGGCTCACAATCTCCTTTACCTTCCTCCCCCACAACAAACACCCTGTGAGGTGGGTGGGGCTGGAGAGGGCTCTCCCAGCAGCTGCCCTTTCAAGGACAACTTCTGTCAGAGCTATGGCTGACCCAAGGCCATTCCAGCAGGTGCAAGTGGAGGAGTGGGGAATCAAACCCGGTTCTCCCAGATAAGAGTCCACACACTTAACCACTACTCCAAACTGCTTACTCCAGTTGCTGGAGTAAGCAGCAAACCTACCAATAGACATGTACAGTCTAAGATAGGGGTACCCAACCCCCAGGCCGTGGACCAGTACCAGTCTATGGCCTGTTAGCAACTGGACCATGAGTTGTATAATTATTTCATTATATATTACAATGTAGTAACAATAATAATAATAAGACAACATTGGATTTATATCCTGCCCTCCACTCTGAATTTCAGAGTGGCTCACAATCAAAGGAGATTCCTCCCCCACAACCTACCCCACAACAGACACCCTGTGAGGTGGGTGGGGCTGAGAGCACTCTCACAGAAGCTACCCTTTCAAGGATAACTCTGTGAGAGCTATGGCTAACCCAAGGGCATTGCAGCAACTGCAAGTGAAGGAGTGGGGAATCAAACCTGGTTCTCTCAGATAAGAGATCACACACTTAACCACAACAACCACATCAAAATAAAGTGCACAATTGTATCATCCTGAAACCATGCCCCCCCCCCATCCCGGTTCATGGAAAAATTGTCTTCCACAAAACCAGTCCCTGGTGCCAAAAAGGTTGGGGACCACTGGTCTAAGACAATGAGAAAATACTGACTGAACATCAAGAACACATGACCATACCAGGAGGACACACAGCAAAGTTCCCACTTTCTATATACTCTGAGGCAGGGGGATGTGTCTTTATCTCCATCTGCCCTTTCAATAGCCACCAAGGCTGCTAACAATTTAAAGCATACAAAGTAAAAATATTTTTAAGAACATTTTAAAACCAGGGCTTTTTTGTAGCAGGAACTCCTTTGCATATTAGGCCATACACCCCTGATGTAGCCAATTCTCCAAGAGCTTACAGGGCTCTTAGTACAGGGTCTACTGTAAGGTCAAGGAGGACTGGCTACATCAGGAGTGTGTGGCCTAATACGCAAAGGAATTCCTGCTACAAAAAAGCCCTGTAAAAAAAAATGATTACAAAATTACATATATAATATAAAAACAGGAATTAAAACAGTGGTTAGGAAGGCTCACTGAGGGAATGCCAAACAAAACAAAAAAGTGTTCACCCACTGGTGGAAGACAATGATAAAGGGGACAGAGGATACTCCCTGTGGACAGAGTGACATGACTGAGAAGGCCCTCTGCTGGTTTGCCCCCACCTCATCTCAGAAGGCGGGGGGGGCGCCTTTAATTATGACCACAATGATTGAACAGGTTCATAAGGGAGTATCTAGATCAGAGTTGTCAAACATGCAGCCCAAGGGCTGGATCAGGCCCCCGGAGGGCTCTTATCAGGCCCACAAGCACCTTGCTGTCATCTGCTTCCCCTTCTCTCTTGCTTGCTTCCTTCTCTCTCTCTTGCTCAATTGCACACCAGCTACAGAGCAAAGCCTCTATTTTCTCCATTGGCTGACCAATGATGTGAAGTAACTTATGTACAAAAGCTCACAATGCCCATCCACTTCATGTTTTCCCCTGGGTCTTAGGCTCAAAGCAGTGATCATGAGATTTCTGCAATGAATGCCAATAAATCAAAAGTGAGATTGTAACTTACAGACACACACTGATTGATATACACTCAAGATTGATATAGCACAGACATTATCTCCAAATTTTGATGCAATAATTCAGAGCAAGAGGTGTCAGTTATCATAAACTGTTAAATAAACAAAATATTGCAAGAGTGCTAATCTTGTAAGCATGTTTTAAAGTTTGTTTTTTAAAAAAACATTTGATTGTGTTTGTCTGTATCTTTTATAAAGTTTATATCTCTGCTACCTGGCATTCCATTTTATAACACACATGGTCCAGCCCAACAAGGTCTCATTTATGTCAGATTCATCCCACATAACAAATGAGTTCAACACCCCTGATACCCACACAATAAGAGCACCATTTCTATAACACTGAGGACTTAGCAAATCCACTGTTTCATGGATGGCACTTTGTTCACTAACAAAGACAAAGGATGACTGCCATTCAATTCACTTCAGTTGTTCAATTCAGATGCTTGCTCATAAACTTGTATGATCATCCTAAAGTTTTCCAGTGCTGTCCCTGAGGTAATTTCCACTGTGAAGCTACATAATGCGTTTTTCCCTCCTCTTGTGTCTTAGAAACAACCTTCATTAACTGCATAAGTAACACACCATGTTAAAAGAAGCAGGGAGCCTCTTTGTCCTAGTGCTATATTAGATGGAAGTGACACTACAAAATAAACCCATAGGAAAAGATCATAATAGGAAGGCAGGAAAGGTTGCAATAATGCTTAGTTCTTGTGGCCATTTTTTTACATGCCCAATGAAATGCTGATTACCACTTTGTGCTCAGGCAATTTTTTTCCAGGCCATTTTGGCCAGGGATCCTGGAAGGTTTTTGGCATCTTCTGAGCATGGGTCACTGTGTGCGGTGGGGGGAGGTATTTGTGACTTTCCTACATTGTGCAGGGGGTGGACTAGATGACCCTGCAGAACCCTTCCATCTCCATCTATGTATACTTGTGGCATCACATTTCATTACACCTTCATTACATTACAACTTTGTCCCTTGCTACTCCAGTACATAGCACTGCATTATCACTTTTTCTTCCAGAAAGAAAAAAAGCCCACAAAAACTTGATTCCAGCATCACTGTGAAAATTCTTCTATAACACAAATAGTGACATACAGAGGTGCTCTGTGCCAAGAAGTGAGTACTCTACTTTCTATCTCAGTAAAGGCATAATCAAAGGTCAGGGGAGGGAGAGTAATGGATGCCGTCCAGTCCGCTCCATTCAATTCAGGAAATCAAGCCATCCAAATAACAACATATCTCAATGGTCCTTGCACCCACCCAAAACAGCACCCAGGCACAAAAAATGGTGGAACACACAATGCAGATTCAAAGTTTGAAAAAGTGAGGCCTTACAGAATGGCTGCTATTGTCATAAAAATGTAAAAAGAGCCCTGCTGGATCATGAGTGATCCATCTAGTCTAGCATCCTATCTCATACAATGGCCAACCAGTTTCTCTGGAGGTCCTGCAACAGGGCATAGATGCCAGTCCTTTCCTTGATAGTACCTCCCAGGATTGGTATTCAAAGATTTACTGTCTCTGATTGTAGGGTTTCCTTTAATCACAACAATAATCCTTTTCACTGCTGCCAAGAAAATAAGAAAAGGGGGATGACAGGGAATAATGGCGCTGGGCAAGCGTTTTATGAGAAAAGAAAGAATGGATTTTCCATTACGGTCTCTGCGCCCAGACAGCCTATCTGGGCCAAGACCTTAATGGAAAATCCATTCCACATTTTCCTTGCAACTCTGTCTGTGCTGCAATGTGTTTCAATGGAATGGAGCTCAGTTTCACTTTCCAGTGTTTGTATGGCCAGCTGAAGCTCAAGCTTCCTGGAGTTGTGTCGTTGTAAATAAAGGGTTGATGCTTTGAGACAGCTTCTCTGCTGAATGTACCTGAGAACTGGTGCCTAGTGAGTACTCTAACCTGGGAGCCCACAGCCAAACAGGGATATTACACTGGAGAGCCATTGCCAATCTAGTAGACCTGGGGAGAAGGGGGAAGAAGCTTGCAATGCCCAGCCATTTCATATTTTCCTAGGTTCAGAGTATTTTATATTTTTAGTTTCTGCTGTGATTCTTGTGCTTTTTCTTGATGTTTTATTTTAAAGATTGCATTGCCAAATCCCACTATTCCCCCACCTTTCCATTTTAAACAAAGCACTGCAGAATTTTTAAACATGTTTGTATTTTTACTTAAAACAAAATACCTTTGGGTTTGTCTGTGTCCTTTATAAAGTTTATATCTCCTCTACCTCATATTATATTTTATGACACACATGGCTCAGCACTACAAAGTCCCATTTATGTCGGATCTGACCTTCATAACAAATGAGTTTGAAATCCCTGCTCTAGCCATTATGGTTCATATGACCAGGATGATGCACAGAATGACAAACAAAAATTCTGACTGGGTTTTTGCACTATTTCTCCAGCATGGGAGCTACAGTATGACTGCTCTGCCCTAATGAACCAAAGTAACAGTGAGAAACCATGACAGTAAAGGAAGGGCATTGCACAGCCATTCTTTCCCATGCCAGTACTTACTACCTCTTGAAAAGCTGGATTAATGTTGACACAGGAAGGACCCACAATATGGATTCATCCTACGTAACACGCAACCTTTCATACTACACTATAGCACAAACTATCATTGCTTCTATGCCATCATAACATCCAGTTTCAGGGCCAGACTAACAATTAGGCCAACTAGGCACTGGCCTATGGGCCCCCACACCTTTAGGGGTCCTGGGTTGATCCCCCCCGCAGTTTTCCCCCTGCTTGCAGCCCTCCTGGCCTGCATGTAAAGCCAGCAACTGAGCCACTCATTGCCCAACTTGCCTGGTGTAGCTGCTGCTGGCGTCTTTCCAAGTTTGCCTCTCTTTGCCTCTCCCACAGTTTTGTCCAAGGGGCTTTTGAGAAGGTGCCTGCAGGTCGCTGTGTGGGCCATGGGTGGTGGGGCGGGTGCTCTGACTCAAGAGATAATTTGCAAGGGGGGCTCCAAGATTTTGACTGCTTAGGGGCCTCCATAGTGTTTAATCCAGCACTGTCCAGTCTAAGCAAATCGGAGGTAGAGTTTATGGGTAAAAGTACCATCAAACAACTGCCTACCCTTTTAATATCACTGACTTTTGTTAAAATACATCTAAAATCAGCCACATAACTTCGTTTGCGATTAACACTGTTTCAATACAGAGTATATATATATATAGTAACAATGAAAAGGGTATTTCCAACATTCATAGAATATCACTCTGTAACAACAATAAAAACATTTAGGATTAATAGTATTTTGAAGTTAACCACTTGTTACAGTCACAGAAACAAGAGGCCTCTTGAAGAATAAAGGCTTTCTTGGAAAATAGTAGACGAGTTACCCATAAATTCTACAGGAACAGTTTTAGAATTGCAACGGCTGGTTCGCAAGAAAGGTCGACAAGCATTAACTAGCCGAGTCCGACGCCCATCTTCCCTGCAGCACTCTGCTAAGCGCAACTCTCCACTAGGAAACTTATTGCGAAGTTGAGGTATCACTTTGCCAGAGGTGCACTAAGAGAACCCTTCGCTGGCTACAACCAGCCTTGGCGGCAGCTATTACCTGCTGATATAGCCATCGCCATCCCCGTCGCAGGTCTGGAACAGGCGCTTCATCCTTTCCTCCTCACCGGTGCTGGAAGTGTCGCTGCTGCTGCTCCCAGTGCTGCTGACGCTCACCTCTACCACCGCGGCCGGGGCGGCCGCCATCATGTGTTCTCTTTCCGGAGGACGTGGTACTCGTGCTAGATGCCGCCAGGGAAGCAGCACTGTCGCCTAAGTTGCTCAGGATCCTCAGCCCGAGAGAGACCCTCCCTCGCTGCCCTGGCGTTGCGCGTGCAAAGCACCACACAATGCAAACAAGGGGGCGGGGGGAGCCAGCCGCTTCGCCTACCCTCGTGCACGAATTCAGCGCGCGCCGCCTCATGGGCCAATCAGCGGCATCATAGTGACGGAGTGCGCCGTTGCTGAAGCAGCCGTGCTCTAGCACGTTCTTCGCCCCGGCGAGGAAGGGGGAACGGTGGGGGTTTGCGCGCTCTCTGAGAAAGGCTGAGGGAAGCACAGATTGGAGGAGGTCGGGCGTCTATAGCCAGCAGGGGGTCGCGGAGCTGAACTATCATACAGTGGTTTTGCATTTAGCTTCACTTCAGCGCTCGTCTTGAATGCATGTCTGTGAGCAACTTGAATATTCACGCGATACCTTCCTTTTGAAAGTGAAAGGTTTCGAGGCCGAATTGCGTCCCGGCCCTGTTGACTATTTGGAGCTCTGTTGTTTATCCCTACGCCAGTGAAAGCGATGAAAGTGTGATGGTCATAGTAAACAAGCGGTTGTTCATCTGAGTTAGGACGTGGTTCCCCGGTAAAACTTCTGTAGGTGCATTCACACTACACTAAATAATGTGTTTTGCAACTGGATTTTTGCTATTCTTACACAGTAAAAATCCAGTTGCAAAGCACATTATTTAGTGTAGTGTGAACGCACCCTGTATTAACCACATTCGGTATATGTGTGTTCTGGGTTTTAGTCCTATATGAAGCTGTTCTGACTCATTACTTCTTTACGGGACCTACTGTACAGTCACACCGAATTATGAACGTTCTGTCATAAGAATGTAATTAAATATTGATGGGACCACGGTTTTCCCAGGAAAGTTTTCCTTCGTTTTCATAGGGTTGGTGACTGTATTCCTCCTTCCACACATTAATTTTAAATTATTGCGTCTCTTTTTTATTGTATCTTAAATATATATTTTTAAAACCCTGACGTTTATTATAATTGCATCGACTTGGAGATAAAGATCTTTCCCCCCCTACTGGGTATATCTAACCATGTTTTCATTTCCTCCACTTCAAGGAAATCATATTGTCTGAAACCACATCTTACATCACAAATGAGCTGAGGAAAATAAACCAAGTACGAACTTTCCACATGCTGGAGTTATTTCTGATTTTATTAAGAGCTGATCCACAAGCACTGAAATTGATCTGGGCAGGGTGTGTTTACATTTCAGCGCCCCTGTCCATTTTTACAGTTGTGGAGTTCATTTGTTTTCTTCCACATGTGACTTAAATAATGAAACATGCTGTTGTCATTTGTCTTATTAGTGTGTTATCAGTCACAGCACCCCTTTTATAAAAGCCCTAAAATATCAATATAACACTGTAGTGTTGTAATAATAGTTTACATAGGTTCTCTGAATTCCCAGCTTTCTTTTTTCTTTCTTTTTTTAAAGAAGACTGCAGATTTATATCCCACCCTTCTCTCTGAATCAGAGACTCAGAGCAGCTTACAATCTCCTATAGCTTCTCCCCCCACAATAGACACCCTGTGAGGTGGTTGGGGCTGAGAGGGCTCTCACAGCAGCTGCCCTTTCAAAGACAACTGTGATAACCAGGGCCTTTTCTGAGCAGAAACGCACAGGAACACAGTTCCGGCTGGCTTGGTGTCAAGAGGTGTGGCCTATGAGTTCCATCTGGGATTTTTCTACGGAAAACCCCTATGTGAAACAATGGTGACATCAGGGAGTGTGGTCTAATATGCAAATGAGTTCCTGCTGGGCTTTTTCTACAAAAGAAAGCCCTGGCAATAACTATGGCTGACCCAAGGCCATTCCAGCAGGTGCAGGTGGAGGAGTGGCGAATCAAACCCAGTTCTCCCAGGTAAGAGTCCGCACACTTAACCACTACACTAAACTGGCTCTCTCTTAAAGTAAGCCTCTAGCTTCTTCCTTCACAGAGATGTAAGGAAAAGGAATACTCCCCAAGGGAAGGAACTAAAGATTTACTTTAAAATAAATGAAAGCTGGGGATTCAGAGAACCTGCTTAAACTATATAGCATTATATCATTATTTTAGAGACTTTTTTAAAAAAATGTCATGGAGGAGTGGTTTAACAATGAACAGTCCTATAATTGAAAAGTGTGGTGGTGGGTGGAACAAAGAAAACCAATAGAAACATTACACAGTAGTTAAAAACCAACTCAATATTGGCTTGCAGGAAAAAAGTCTCAAAAGAGCCAGGGAAAAAAAACTGGCAGAAGAAAACAAACCAAAAACAAGTGAAAACTAAAGACACAAAAAAGTATGCAGAAATCAAGAGATAAATTAAAGCAAAATGGGGTTTGAACTGACAAAAGAACCCATGCAGAAAAGCCCTAAGTCTATCCAGCTGCGGTTCCATTCTAACACTCCAATTGTAAACAAATTCAGATGAGTGATATTCAGCTGAATCTATTGAAGTTAATTGACTTAGGAGGCTGTAGTTTTGCTTAGGGTTGTAGTGTAAATAAGTTTTTTTTAATCATAAGGCTATGATTCTATGCATACTTTACTGGCAAATAAATATACATAGGACCAGGGCTTTTTTTTGAGCAGGAACGCGGTTCCAGCTGGCTTTGCATCAGGGATTAATGTAGCAGAGGAATAAACGAGGCGTACACTTACTGATTGAAAAACGAGGTATTTTACTTTGACATCAAAGCAGGTTCATTTGAGCATCCCAAAAATAATGAACCCCGGACACTTCTCAAAACATCAGCTTTAAGCAAAAGCAAGCCTGCAACCTGCTGCCTTACACGTTATCTGATTCACTTCTCTCCTCCCCTTCTCCCTGGTAGTCTGCTTATCTTATTCAAATCCACCCTTCCAGTAACTTCTAGCATTTTCCTCTGCTCTCGCCTTATCAACTTTCGGCAAGGAGCTTATTCAGAGGGCCTCTTTATCAGTACCCATCTGTGTCTTACACCCATTTGAGCTGCCTGCTTTTCTAACAATTACAGCTCTTCAAATATTGCATCAGACATTCTCTTTGCTGTTAAAGGCAAAACCATATTTTCAATTATTATTATTATAGGGGTGTTCATAATTAATCAGGGGTCCCTCTTCATTGAGACCTAGTATGCAAATGAGTTCCTACTGTGCTTTTTCTTAAAAAAAACCCTCTGTGAAACAATGGTGATGTCAGGGTGTGGTCTAATGTCCAAATGAATTACTGCTGGGCCTTTTCTACAAAAAAGCCCTGCATAGAACTATGCTGTAAAACATGATTGTGCCAAAGATGCTACCTAAACACTTTCACAAACATTGAATAATTCACTTTCAATCCACGTTGTGACTGGATTTTACAGTGTGAAATGACAAAATCCCCTTGCAAACAATCACTAAAGTGCACTGAAAGTGGGTTGAAAGTGCATTATTCACAATTCCTCAGTCACATAATGGTTTTGTATCAGGTGGGTTTTTTGAGTCAACTGGGTGACTGCAGCTTTGATTTGTGCTGCTCATTTCAACAGTTTGATAGCGAGTGATGACACCATGCCACAACAATCGTATGTTTCATTTTGAATGTTCCAATGGAATAGATTGCATGATTAGTTAGGGTTAAAAGGAGGCAACATTTATATAACAGACTGTAGATTTTGAGCCACTTTTAACAGGTCTTTTGGACTTGTTTAGATTTCTGTACCTTGGAAATACTCTACAAAAAACAATGTGTTTTAGAACTATGCTGACAAGAGCTTTGTTCCAAAGATATTGGATGTACTTATCTCCCCCATAATTTGTAATCACAGTATATTGTCACTGAATATAATGTCTTTAGCATGAAGGTTACAATTTAAAACTGTAATAACCAATACTCCCTCTAAGCTGTGGAGCCTTGTGAGCAAAAATTCTAATTTGTGAGCTAATGGCATTAAAAGTTGTGAGCTACTGCATAAATTAGTTTGCACTGGGGCCAATTTTCCTGAGCTAAGACAAAAATATGTGAGCCAGAGGCTAAAAAACTGTACTAGCTCACACTAACTCAGCTTAGAGGGAACACTGGTAATAACTATATATATGTGTGTGTGTTTTTATATATATATATATATATATATATATATATATATATATATATATATATATCTATATCTATATCTATATATATATATCCCCTCAGAATGGCTGCATTGGGAACTATGCTGATGTCAAGCTTTATTTCATTGGCTTTAGGTCACAGAAAACTATAAATTATAATTTCAATTAGATTTTGTTTTGATAAAAATTCTAACACTATGCTTTTCACTTTGCAATTGTTATATCATGCCCCTCCACATTTCACAGATAAAACTTAGATATCTTGCATCTTCCATAATCTCACACTGTCCGAATACTAAGTACCCTACCTTTACACCAACATCTGTAAGAGTTCTTTTCCACTTGCTGTATGCAGTATTAAACTACTGGAGCAGGCAATCAATGCCACTGAAGAATGGCTGCTTTAGTGCACATTAATAAAATATTTAAAGAGGTCCCCCCAAATCATAAAATCAGAGGTTTATTGGAACAAGAAAATAGAGAATGTTCTTGGTTAACAGAAACAGTTGGAATATTGTTAGTGGATGCCTCCCCATAAAACCATAAGGATATCAATGGCAACCACACATTTTAAACTGTCACCCTTGAACTGGACTCAGTCACCTGAGGACCCAGAAATGTGATCTGTGGTTTTGAAATGCATTGACCACGTAAAGAAAATTAAATTTTCTGCTGTAACAACTGTGCTAAAGCAACCCTTTCCAGTTTCAGTTTCAATACTTCCTGGATAAACTTACTTCATTCTGTTTCATCTGTTGTAAACTTAGTACTCTACCACAAAATAGAGTCAAACCTTTGAAGTTGCTTCTGGGCCTTGTCCCATAAATCTCCATCAAAGACCAAAATAGCTGTGTTGCTTTTTACAGACAGAAACCAAAGCTTAAATCTGACAATACTATTGTGGTTGCTGAGCAATGGCCACAGAGGTCATCTGTTTCTTAAAGCTACAGGCCTTGTTTCTATTATTTTGGAGAACTTTACCCCCAAATATTTTTGTTCTTTTTTGTTTGTTTGTCTAGATTTCAGATTTTTTGCAAACCCTTAACTTGTCTCAGTTTCACAGAAAGATCTGTCTAGTCTCTTGATTTAAGTATTCATGAATTTGGCCATGCTGTGAATTAGATATATAGATTTTGTTGTTCAGTCGCACAGTTGAGTCCAACTCTTTGCGACCCCATGGACAAAGTCACACCAGGCCCTCCTGTCTTTCACCATCCTCTGAAGTCTGCTCAAATTCGTTTTAGTTACATCAGTAACGCTGTCCAGCCATCTCATCTTTTGCTGTCCCCTTCTTTTGCCTTTTGTCTTTCCCAGCATCAGGATCTTCTCCAGTGAGTGCTCCCTTCTTATTTGGTGGCCAAAGTATTTGAGCTTCAGCTTCAGCATCTGACCTTCCAGGGAACAGTCAGGGTTGATTTCCCTTAGGACTGACTGATTTGATCTTCTTGCAGTCCAAGGGACTCTCAAGATTCTTCTCCAGCACCACATCTCAAAAACATCTATTCTTCTGCGCTCAGCCTTCCTTATGGTCCAGCTCTCACAGCCATACATTACTACTGGGAATACCATGTGACTATACCGACTTTTGTTAGCAGGGTGATGTCTGTACTTTTTATTATACTGCCCAGGTTCGCCATAGCTGTCCTTCAAAGGAGCAAAGTCTTTTAATTTCATGGCTACAGTCACCATCTGCAGTGATCTTGGATCCCAGAAATGTGAAGTCTGTCACTACTTCCATGTCTCCCCCTTCTATTTGCCAAGGTGCGATGGGGTCAGATGCCATGATCTTAGTTTTTTTGATGTTGAGTTTCAAGCCTACTTTTGTGCTCTCCTCTTTCACCCTCAACAAGAGGTTCTTTAGGTCCTCTTCATTTTCTGCCATTAGAGTGGTATCATCTGCATATCTGAGGTTGTTGATGTTTTTCCCAGCAATCTTAATTTAGCTTGTGCTAAATCCAGGCCAGCATTCCACATGATGTGCTCTGCATATAAATTAAATAAGCAGGGTGACAATATACATCCTTGTCAAACTCCTTTTCCTTTCTAAACCAATCATTTGTTCCATATCCCATTCTGACTGTTGTTTCTTGACCCTTATACAGGTTTTGCAAGAGACATGTGAGGTGGTCTGGTACTCTCATCTTTTTAAGGACTTGCCACAGTTTGTTGTGATCCACACAATCAAAGACTTTAGGGTAGTCAATGAAACAGAAATAGACGTATTTCTGATACTCCCGTGCTTCCTCCATAATCCAGCGAATGTTGGCAATTTGATCTCTAGTTCCTCTACCTCTCCGAAACCCAGCTTGAACTTCTGGTAGTTCCCAATCGACATACTGCTGAAGCCTAGCTTGTAGGATCTTTAACATGACCTTGCTGGCATGTAAAATGAGTGCAATGGTGCAATAGTTTGAACATTCCTTGGCATTACCCTTCTTTGGGATTGGAATATAAACTGATCTTTTCCAATCCTGTGGCCAGTGTTGCATTTTCCAAATTTGTTGACATAATTTGTGTATCACTTTAACAACATCATCTTTCAGGACTTTGAATAGCTCAACTGGGATACCGTCATCTCTGCTCACTTTGTTGTTAGTAATGCTTTCTAAGGCCCATTTGACTCCACACTCCAGGATGTCTGGCTCGAGATCAGCAATTTCACCGTCATGGTTGTCAAGGACATTGAGATCCTTCTTGTATAATTCTTCTGTGTATTCTTGCCACCTCTTCCTGGTCTCTTCTGCTTCTGTTAGGTCTCTATCATTTTTGTTCTTTATCATGGCCATCTTTGCACAAAACGTTCCCTTGATTTCTCTAATTTTCTTTCTTTTCTTTTTTTTTTATAGAAAAGATTTTTATTAAGAAAAATTGGTATACATAGAAAAGAAAATAATAAGCATGACATACAAGAACAAGAAGAAAAAAAAGAAAAAAAGAAAAGATCATTCATTCCTAACAAATCACAACAAGACATCTACCTCTACATACAAACACCTAACATCTACACCTAAACCCAGCCATACCACTGGGAGGTGGAGAGGTTTAAATATCAAAGAAAAGACAAAAACATGATTACTCCAATGTAAAACCTCTACTTTTAACCCATTTATAAACAGGATCCCAAGCCTCTTGACATTTTTGTACATTACCATTTCTTAATCTTACGGACATTAGATCGGATTCTGCAGCGCCCAGCAACCTATTGATAAATTCATCTCTATTGGAGGTTTTATCACTTTTCCAATATTTAGCATATAATATTCTAGCAGTAGTAACTATATACAACAACAATTTCAGTTTAGGCAGAGGTAAGTTTTGTCTACAGATATTTAACAAATACAATTCCGGTACATGGTTAATTTGTATTTTCAAATTTTTTTGAATCCAAATATTAACTTGTGACCAATATTTTTTAGCCTCTTTACATTGCCACCATATGTGAAACAGAGACCCTTTAGCTTCATGACATTTCCAACATTTATTGGAATACGTGGGGTAAATTTTTGCCAACCTGTCTGGTGTGAGATACCATCTGTATACCATTTTATATAAATTTTCTTTCAATTCTGCTGGTTTGATCAATTTTAAGTTCTGCTTCCATAATTTTTCCCATTCTTCCAAATCTATGCTATAACCAAAATCCTTCAACCAACGTATCCATGTTTCTTTCACCACCTCATCTTGCATCTTGATTTATAATAGCCAATCATACACTTTAGAGATCGTCTTCTGTTTAGAATCTAAAATGAGATCTAATTCCATCGGTGTATTCGTGAAACCTTTTTCCTTGTCCTTACGAAATCTTGATTTAATTTGACACTGAAGCCACCAACTTAGCTTAGGAAGCTCCTCCTCAATCAGTTCATTCTGGTCATTCAACAAGTAAGTGTAATCTTGTAGATTGTCCCAATTGTACAAGTTTGCGTGAGTCAAAGCTTCTATCGGAGAAAGCCACTTTGGAGTGTAGGTATATTGGTCTTTGATTTCGTCCCAAACCTTATATAAAGATCTTCTTATTTCATGTCTAAGAAAGCGGCCAGTTTTAACAGGTACATGATACCACATATAGCTGTGCCAGCCTTCGCCCAGGCCGGCCCCTTCAATAGTCAGTAATTTTCTGTTATCTAACTTACACCAAACTCTCAACCATGCGATACAAGAAGCCTTATAGTACAAGTTCCAGTCAGGTAGGGCTAGACCACCCCTTAGTTTGCTATCTTGTAAAACTTTCAGTTTAATTCTAGCCTTTTTACCTTGCCAGATAAACGTCTTAATCATGGAGTTGAGTTGTTGGAAGAATAATTTAGGTAAAATAATTGGAATTGTTTGAAACAGGAATAAGACTCTCGGAAGAATATTCATTTTTATTGTGGCAATTCTACCTAAAAGTGAAATTTGAAGATCTTTCCAGTTGATTAGATCATTACGAATTTCCTTCAGTATTTTTTCATAATTGTCTCTATATAAGGACTTTAAGTCACTTGTGAAATAAATTCCCAAGTACTTTATCTTTTTTTCGTGCTTAAACCCTGAAAGGTGCTCTAATACTTCAATTTGATTCTTCACCATGTTTTTCGTTAAAATTTTGGTCTTGGCAACATTCAATCTAAATCCGGATACCTTTCCGAATTCACTTAATCGCTGCTTTAGAGGAACGATCGAGGAGGAAGGTTGTTCCAAGGTAAATACAAGATCATCCGCAAACGCCATAGTCTTAAACTCTATGTTGTTGATTTTGGTCCCTTGAATTTGAGTATCTTCCCTAATCTTCTTAATTAATGGTTCCGACGTCAGAATAAAAAGTAAGGGGGATAGTGGACACCCCTGTCTAGTACCTTGTTCAATCTCTATTGAGTCAGACATTACTCCATTAAAGCTCACTTTTGCTGTCTGCTTTGAGTAGATCGCTTCAACCATTCTGAAATATCTTTCACCACAGCCAATTGCAGTCAATGTCGCTTTAATAAAATGCCAGTTAACATTGTCGAAGGCCTTTTCTGCATCTACAAAGATGGCCGCGAATTCTTTATCGGAATGTTCTCTGTAGTATTCAAGCGCGTTCAATAATAGTCTCACATTCTGGTTCATTAATCGACCTGGAACAAAACCAGTTTGATCTTCGTGAATTAAACTGGCAACTACTTTCTTCAACCTGTTAGCTAATATGGCTGCATAGATCTTATAATCACTATTCAAGAGCGAAATTGGTCTATAATTTTTAATTTCTGAAGGATCGGTTCCTTCCTTGTGGATGAGTGTGATTAAAGCTTCTTTCCAGGAGTCTGGAATCTCAGCTGTATTATAAGCATTCTCCACTACTTCCTTAAAGGGCAGCAATAGTAAGTCTTCAAAAGCTCTAAAAAATTCAATCGGGAGTCCGTCTGGACCTGGCGTCTTGTTACTTTTTTGGGTTCTGATTACGTCAACTATCTCCTGTATTGAAATGGGATTCTCCAAACTTGCTTGCTGTTCTTTTGTTAATTGTTTCATCTCTACCCGTTTTATATAATCTTCTTGTTTTGATAATTCAATCTTCTGCTTTTTATAGAGGTTTCGATAAAAATCTTGAATGATTTCTTTCATTTGAGAATTTTGAAATACTTCCTCCTTAGCTTCATTCTTCAACATTTTTATTATCTTCTTCTCCTTCTCCTTTCGCAGCCTATAGGCCAACCATCTACTCACCTTGTTAGCGTTCTCAAAATGATTTTGTCTTGTCAATTTCAGTTTTTCTCAATTTCTTCCGCCAAAAGCATGTTTATTTGGTGCTGGATGAAGGTAATTTTGGCCTGCAACTCCCTAGGGTTTCCGGCTTTCTGTTGTCCCTCAAGATATTTCAGTTTTGTTATTAGTTCATTATAGGCTTTCCTTTGGTCTCTCTTCCTCTTCGATGAATATCTAATCGCGATTCCTCTAAAGAAGGCCTTAAATGCATCCCAAATAATTGGAATCTTCGTATCTTCGTATCTTTTTCCAAATTAAGTTTGAAAAACTCCTGAATCTCTTTCTTGGCCTGATCCAAAAATTGAGTCTCTTTTAAAATTTGTAAGTTCAAAGACCATCGAGGGCTTCTCTAATTTTCTTGAAGAGATCTCTTGTCCTTCCCATTCTATTATTTTCCTCTATTGCTTTGCATTTTTTTTTTAGGAAGGCTTCCTTATCTCTCCTTGTTGTTCCCTGGAAATCTGTGTTCAGTTGGGTGAATCTTTCTTTTCACCTTTGCCTTTCGCTTTCCTTCTGTCCTCAGCTATTTGGAAAGCCTCATCAGACAGCCACTTTGCTTTCTTGCATTTCTTTTTCTTTGGGATGGTGCTGATTGCTGCCTTCTGTACAATGTCACGAACCTCCATCCATAGTTCTTCAGGCACTCTATCTATCAACTCTAGTTCCTTAAACCTATTCTTCACCTCCACTGTATATTCATAAGGGATGTGATCAAAGTCAACCTGAATGACCTAATGGCTTCCCCAATTTTCTTCGTTTTAAGCTTAAATTTTGCAATGAGTAGCTCATGATCTGAGCCGCAGTCAGCTCCAGGTCTTGTTTTTGCTGACTGTAAGGAGCTTCTCCATCTTTGACTGCAGAGTATATAATCAATCTGATTTCTGTGTTGCCCATCAGGTGATGTCCATGTGTAGAGTCACCTTTTAGGTTGTTGGAAGAGGGTGTTCGCTATGACCAGTTTGTTCTCTTGACAAAACTCTATTAGGCTTTGCCCAGCTTCATTTTGTTCTCCAAGGCCAAACTTGTCAGTTGTTCAGTTTTCCTTTTGACTTCCCACTTTGTCATTCCAGTCCTCTATGATGAGAAGGACATCTTTTTTAGTGTTAATTCTAGAAGGTGTTGTAGATCTTCATAGAACTGGTCCACTTCAGCCTCTGCTACATCAGTGGTTGGGGCATAGACTTGGATTATTGTGATATTGAATGGTTTGCCTTGAATACAGACTGAGATCATTCTGTCATTTTTGAGATTGTATCCCATTACAGCCTTCCTCACTTTCTTGTTAACTATAAAGGCCACACCAGTTCTTCTATGGGACTCTTGCCCACAATAATAGATGTAGTGATCCTCTGAGTTAAATTCACCAATTCCCGTCCATTTTAGTTTGCTGATTCCCAAGATGTCGATGTTCAGTCTTGCCATCTCTTGTTTGACTACATCCATCTTACCTTGTTTCATAGATCTTACATTTCAAGTTCCAATACAGTATTGTTCTTTGTAGCATCGGACTTTCCTTTCACCATCAGACACATCCACAGCTGAGCGTCCTTTCGGCTTTGGCCCAGCCGCTTCACTCTTTCTGCGATTATTTGGGCTTGCCCTCCGCTCTGCCCCAGTAACATATTGGGCACCTTCTGACCTGAGGGGCTCATCTTCCAGCGCCATATCTTTTAGCCTTTTGTTACTGTACTTGGGGTTTTCTTGGCAAGGATACTGGAGTGGTTTGCCATTTCCTTCTCCAGATACACAGATATAGATACGCAGTGACAATGTACATTAGCCATTAAATCCTAGGGGCTAACAAAATGGAATGACTACCCCATCCAAAACAAGATGTGAACTTTCTTGAGTCAGGGGACCACTGTTGAAAACTAAATGTTGGATTACATAAACCTTTGTTGGGGCCAAACATCCTTTTTATGTCCATAAGTATTTTCCCCCATCAAATCATAGCAAACATGGCAACCCTCTAGGTAAGACACATTAAAAGGTGGTTTGCCATTGCCTACCTCCACATCACAACCCTGATATTCTTGGAGGTCTCCCATCCAAATACCAGCTGGGACAAACCTTGTTTAGCTTGCCAGATCTGATAAGATCAGGCTATGCTGGGGCATCCAGGTCAAGGTCTTTATAAGTATATTGCACAGTAATTAGTTTCTCTCAATCCAGCCACACATGATATGAGAAAATATGAATGAAGACACATTCCTATGGTTGATTTTGTTTTGTTTTGTTTGTCTATTATATCATTTTAGTCAGAACTAAAAGCAGCTGGCAACCCATGCATACACGTGCAGCATGTTCTTTTCATGTGATCACACATTGGACTATTACTTTCACCCTCCTGACAGTGCTGCATACCCCTGCAGGGGAATGCAGTAGCAGCAGGGAAGAATCACAGCATCAAAGCCCTGTTCCCTTGCCTGAGCCTCCAGAAACTTAGCACTCAGCCTTGCTGGATTCAGTATGACCCTGAGGTGAGTCAGCAAGAGTCAGCTGAACGCCATCAAAAGTGGGAAGAACAATGTCTTTCAAGGCCTCTACCTTTCCGACTAGCATTAGCTCTGTCTTTTTAGTGTTTAGTGTTTAGTTTATTAAGTTTTAGCTGGTTAACCTCTGCAGCCAGGCAGTGATTCAAGACCTCTGCTGTATCACCAGGAGATTTGGATAAGGATGTATAGAGCTGAGTATTGTCAACATCTTGAAGACAACAAACCTCCCAACTATGAATTATTGGTCCAAAATGTTTTACATAGTGATAAATTCATCAACACATTTTATAAGATGTTAATCCACTTGTATATCATGTAATGTATCAAGGTTGAAATGGGTTTTAATTTTTTTGGTGCTGCTTTAATAATTTTGTAATAGGAAAATATAACCCCACCTTAATTTCTTTTTAGTTGGATTCAGGTGGGTAGCCATGTTGGTCTGAAGCAACAGGACAAAGTATGAGTCAGTAGTGCCTTTAAAAGCAAAAAAGTTTAATTCTGGGTGTATGCTTTCATGTGCATGAACATTGCTTTAGAAACAGTTTTCCTCAAGCCTTACATATATATGAGGGGGCGAGTTGCCAGGAAGGACTAGTTGGAGCCAAATGCATAATTAACTGGGCAATAAGTATAGCTGACACTGAATTAAAACAGTTGGTAAGACCTGTGAATGGCATCAAAGCAGCATACAAATAAAAGAGTTAACAAAGATTGAAAACTAAGTAGTTTGATTCTGGGTATAAGTTAGAATTGAATGACTTAGCATGTGTAGCTAAATAAGAACCTGATATCTCTGTTAAGCTCAACTGCGACTGGCCGGACGGTCTGCTGTACGCCTTTCCGCCACTGCAACTGATTCCTCGTTTGGTGAACAAGGTTCTTCAACAATCCGCGGAGCTGGTGCTGATTGCCCCCTTCTGGCCGAGACGGGGGTGGTTCCAGGATCTCTTGCGACTGTCGACGGAGAAGCCTTGGCGTCTTCCAGTATCCGAGACGCTACTGACGCAAGGGACAGTACTCTACCCTCAACCGGACATGTTGCAGTTAACTGCGTGGAGGTTGAGCGGTCGCAGTTACTGAAGTTGGGGTTTGACTCAACAGTGATTGACACTATGCTGGCATCTAGGAAGGGTTCTACCACTCGGGTGTATAATAACACTTGGCGGGTGTTCTCCAGTTGGTGTGCAGAAAGGGGCTGGGATCCTTTGAAGTTACCTGTTCGGAAGCTGTTGCTGTTCCTGCAGGAGGGCTTGGATAAGGGGCTGGCCACTAATACCCTTCGTAGACAGGTGGCGGCTATTTCGGCGGTGCGTGGAACTCGAAAAGGGGGTTCCTTGACACTGCATCCACATGTTAAACGTTTTTTGAGGGGGGTGTCTTTGTTAAATCCCCCTACAGCACATAGGTTCCCTACTTGGAAGTTAAATGTGGTGTTGAAGGCGTTGTGTCATGCACCTTTTTGAGCCCATGGCCACCTGTAGTTTGAGAGACCTTACCCTTAAAACATTGTTTTTGGTGGGGATAACTTCAACCCGCAGAGTATCTGAGTTGCAGGCCTTGTCCGTAGATAAGGACCTTTGTACCTTCCATAACGACAGGGTGGTGTTAAGACCTGATCCGACGTTTGTTCCTAAGGTAAATTCAGTGTTTCACCGCTCACAGGATGTGGTTTTGCCTTCGTTCTGTCCTAATCCCAAACACGAGAGGAAGGAGGAGTGGCACCGGTTAGATGTGAGGCGGGCCTTGAGTTTTTATATAGATAGAACCAAGGACTTTAGGAGATCGGAGTCTTTGTTTGTTTCCTTTAATTCCCCCTTGCGGGGAAAACCAGTTTCTGCTTCTACTCTGAGCAGGTGGTTGGGGCAGTGTATTTCATCTGCATATACAGCGTCAGGGCTGGAGCCTCCAGGAGGCGTCACGGCGCATTCCCTACGGGGAGTGGCTACGTCTGCAGTATACAAGTCCTTCTCCTCTCTAGAAGGCATCTGTAGGGCAGCCACCTGGAGTTCTGTCCATTCCTTCACCAGGCATTATAGGGTGGATAGGTGGGCAGCGGCTGAAGCGGCCTTTGGTCGCAGGGTATTACAACAGGTCATACACTGAAGGTAGAGGTCCCCGCCCAGGGTACATATTGCTTTTGTATGTCCCAGCAGTTTAGGACCGTCCCACTACCATGGACCACCGGAGAACGGAAGATTGGAAGCTCTTACCGTGAAGCTTCCTTCTCGGTGGTCCTGGAGTGGGACGGTCCATCCCACCCAGTGTATTATCTCCGTCAAGTGGAGGTTGGTTCTGACTGTTTACCATTACTTCTGCTGTTTGCAGTTATTAAAATGGAGTTGCATCAGTATGGTCTCCGTGCGGTTTGTTACCATGATGCAGAATTTTGTTTTATAGATCCAGGTCGATGGGGGAGCATGGCTGTTCTATGGACTGAGGAGTTCCTAAGGGAGCGGCCCCTCCCCCAGGCCAGATCAAGCGATCAACGACCCTGTTCCGGAGGAGGAGCCTACTCCCAGCAGTTTAGGACCGTCCCACTCCAGGACCACCGAGAAGGAAGCTTCACGGTAAGAGCTTCCAATCTTCCGATCTATTGTCAACAGATCCCTCATAGAGGGGATCTTCCCCACACCTCTTAAAGAGGCTGTGATCCACCCTCTCTTGAAGAAACCATCTTTAGACCCGACCAATTTAGCCAACTATCAGCCGGTGTCAAACCTGCCATTTTTGGGTAAGATTATAGAGAGGGCAGTGGCGACACAATTACAGGGTTTCCCGGAGGATGCTTCCATACTGGACCCGTTCCAGTCTGGCTTCCGCCCAGGCCACGGGACAGAGACGGTGCTGGTTGCTCTCATGGATGATGTCCTGAGACACCTGGATCAGGGCGGCTCAGCAGTACTGTTCCTATTAGACCTGTTGGCTGCATTTGATACAGTCGACCACCAGCTGCTGTCGAGCCGTCTTGCCGATGTCAGGATACAGGGGTCTGCCTTACAGTAGCTCTCCTCTTTCTTCCAAGGTCAGGGACAAAGGGTAGTGATTGGGGAAATGCTGTCTCAGAGACATCCACTTATTTGTGGGGTGCCCCAGGGGGCAGTTCTGTTCTCAATGTTGTTTAATATCTATATGCGCCCCCTTTCCCAGATGGTCAGGAGGTATGGGCTGGGTTGCCATCAGTATGCAGATGACACCCAGCTGTATCTATTGATGGGTGGCCAGTCCATCTGCACCCTAGAGAATTTGGACCTGGCGCTGCAAGCCGTGATATCATGGCTCAGGCTGAATTGGCTAAAACTGAATCCAACGAAGATGGAGGTTCTCTATCTAAGCTGCAGCGGCCCAGGAAGGGTGATTCCTCTACCAGCCTTCGATGGGGTGCCATTGACGCCAGCGTTGAGGGTTAAGAGCTTGGGAGTGCTCCTTAACTATGGAGGCCCAAGTAGCAGCCATTGTCAGAGTTGGTTTTTTTCCACCTTCGGCGAACACGGCAGTTAGTCCCCTACCATGAGCGCAGCGACTTAGCAAGGGTGATCCACACCTCGGTCACCTCAAAAATCGATTACTGTAACATTCTCTACATGGGGCTGCCCTTGACTCAGATTCGGAAGCTGCAGCTGGTGCAGAATGCTGCAGCCAGGCTACTAATCTGGCTTCCTCATCAGAGGCACATTCAGCCTGTGCTGAGAGCGCTGCACTGGCTGCCTGTTGCACACTGAACCCGTTTCAAGGTCCTGATATTAACCTTCAAAGCCCTATATGGCCTAGGATCTACCTATCTGTGGGACCGCCTTCTCCCACATGTTCCCCAGAGAGCACTGCGATTAAGTTCTCAAAAACTTTTGGCTATCCCTGGGCTAAAGGAGGCTAGGCTCAACTCCACCAGAGCAAGAGCCTTCTCGGTTGCAGCCCCACTACTCTGGAATACCCTCCCAGAAGCCATCAGGGCTCTGTGGGATTTATCACAGTTCAGAGCCTGCAAGACTGAACTGTTTCGGATGGCTTATAACATCTAATGGGAGAGGGCTGCCACCACATCTGGATCCATAGTGCTTTTATTACTAACTGCCCAGGATCTGTGCGCATTAGAAAGAAAATATTATATGATCTGCCTGAAGTAGCACCATTGTTATTTATCTGATTGTTTTATTGTTTCAGTATTGTTTGTTTACTATTTTATGCTGTTAGCTGCTTTGAGTCTGTATGGAATGGGCGGGATATAAATATAATGTAAATAAATAATAAAGCAAAACAGGAGAACGATAATAGAGGACTGCTTGTCACACCCAGTTTCAGCCTGGTCTGTAAGGTACCCCAATAAATGCAGAAAAAGAAAAAAAAATGCTGGGACAACAGTGCTTAAAGGATTGAAATAAGAATTTATAAAACTACTATTAAAACACATTGCAGTCCAACAAGCATTTTAACAAGTTAGGAGCTATTGTTCTAAAAATAATAGTTCAAGAAAGAAACGCAAGCTCATTTTCATCCACTGCAATAATTTTATGCTGTTCATGCAATCCAATGAGACATTCACATGAATAATTTACTAGGATAATTTATTAGCATAATAGCAAATAAATCTCCAATTAAAAGTTTGACACCTGAAAGGATACTTGATGCTCCGAGCTGGAATAAATACTGAAGATTCCCAATTCTTGTGTTTTAGTTCTTTAAAATAGCTAGCTGCAAATGTGTCACATTTAATCATATATTTAATGATATATTTCAATTTCCCCCAACATTTTTTTCTCTCCCATGGCTTCAAAATTTCTACAAATGTTTCAGCTCTAGGCTAGCACTACCAGTTTGGTAAAATTCACTTGAAATAGCTCTTTGTTGTGCTCGCTTCGGCAGCACATATACTAAAATTGAAATAGCTCTTTGTCTTGGTTTGCTTCAGATCCTAGACCAGAGGTGTCGAACTCATTTGTTATGAGAGCCAGATCTGACATAAATGAGTCCTTGTTGGGCCGGGCCATGTTGGGTTGGGCCAGGCCATGTCAGGCTAGGCCATGTGTATACCTATTTAAGATTAGGTAGCAGAGATATAAACTTTATAAAGGACACAGACAAACACAAAGATTTTTTTAAAAAACTTAAAACATTAGCACTGGTTGGACTTAAAGGTGCTTTCTTGTTATTTCTCCCATGCAATCCAGGGAACTAGGCAAAAGAAGCTCTGGCTCTTTCCTTCCTTCCCCACGGGACTGATGGAGGAGGAGCCTCAGCCAATAGAAGGAAGAGAGGCTTGACTCTAGTTCTGCTATGTGATTGAGAAAGCCTGGAAAAACAAGCTCTGCCTTCCTCCCCAAGGGAGGAGCCTCAGCCAATGGAGAAAATAGAAGCTTTGCTCTCTAGCTCCTGTGTGATTGAGCAAGCCTTGCAAAGCAAGCTATGATACAGAAGGAAGCAAGAGATAGGGAGAAGGAAGCAGATGACAACCAGTTGCTCAGGGGCCTGATAGGAGCTCTCCGGGGGCCTGATTCGGCCCTTGGGCTGCGAGTTTGATATCCCTGTCCTAGACCATCTTATACCAGGTTATTCCAAGAATTCATTATAATAAATTAACAAAACTCCTAATCGTAAAACATAAGGTCCAACACCCCAGTCACCTGTATATTGTAAGCAAGCATTCTGAAAGCATTCTGTAGTATATCCAGAGGTTTTCTAGCTCAAACTACTTCTGATTATTCCCACCTTTTTTGTTAAGAGATGAGTGTCAAACTCATTTGTTATGAGGGCCAGATCTGACATAAATTAGATCCTATTGGGCCAGACCATGTGTGTTATAAAATGTACTTCCAGGTAGTGGAGATATGAACTTTATAAAGGACACAGTCAAACACATTTAAAGATTTAAAAAATAAAAATAAAACCTGCTTAAAATATTAGCACTTTTGCAATATTTCATTTAACAATTTCTGATAACTGACACCTGTCGCACTGAATTATTGTATCCAAATCTGGAGACAATGTCTGTGCTGTAGCAATCTTGAGTATGCTGCTCAGGTGTTGTTCAGGTGTGTATCTGTAAGTTGCAAACCTATTTTTGATTTATTGACATTCATTACAGAAATCTCATGGTCAATACTTTTAGCCTAAGACTCAGAGGAAAACATTAAATGGCTGGGCATTATGAGCTTTTGTATAAAAGTTGCTTGTTGGGTTGGTCAAGAACATGTGAAGGTACCATTACACAGACAGCGGGTATGTGTTTGTCTACAAAACCATAGTCTTTCCCAGAGAAATAACTACAGCTCCTGAGAGTCAGTGCCAGAATAGAGAGGCAGCAATGTATAGTGGTCAGTATTGGCCTTCTTATACGGAAAAACTAGGTTAAAATCACCAGTCTACAAAGGAAATGTGCTGGGTGAACTTGGTGTGAACACACAGACTCCGTCTAATCCATCTGACTAACTTGCTGTTATTCCTCATCTAAATAGTTCACATTGCTTTTCTACTGAGAAAGACTGGATCACAAAGGCACAAATATAGAGAAAAGGGAGAGGCAAAACATAGTTGCACCCAGGAGAGCCCTGGCATAATAAGCCAACAAAACACACTCTCTCTTTTGTGGAACTGATACAAGCCCTCTGGGGGCCTGATCCATCCTGCAGGCCACATGTTTGATACCCCTGATCTAACAGGTCAGGGAAAGAATAATTTATATATGTTTCTGTCCCTAAAACAGGTACTGTGTATACATATATAATTGCAAATAACGTATGTGTTTTTACACAACCCCTAAAATGCTGTTGTTTAAGAGACACTTAACATGTACATAAGGAAAATAAAGTGTAGCTTGTGTGCAGATAATTAGTGTACAAATCTGTAAATGCTTTCTGTTCAGGAAAGGCATAATATATAAAGAGGCTCTGAGCTCTTTGCAGAGGCAGCTGATTTCTGTAATGATTAGGAATAGGCATGAACTGGTTCACAAATTAAAGTTTGTCACAAATTTTGGCCAGTTTGTGGTTCATGAAGAGCAGTTTGTGGCAGGGTGACCAGCACAAACATTTCACAAACTTTCATGCTGTTCATGGTGGATGGATGGATACATTTTCAGATGAATGGATATATTCATTCCTAGGCGGGGAGGGCGGGATACAAATAAAATTTAATAATAATAATAATTTTCAGACAGACTGTCTCTGTTCTATTCAAATGTTTACAAAAACTTCAAAACAACGGGGGTGGAATTCTCCCACCTTGGAAATACCAATAGGTGCCCTCCAAAACTTAAGAAGCACTGTTGGCTGCCAATAATTCTCACCCTGCTGTATGGAATTAGAATGTTATACCCTCCGCTCAGCTCTACAGCCTCTTCTCTGTTGGCTATTGGCAGTTAGACAGGGGCAGAAGAAGAAGAAGATATTGGATTTATATCCCGCCCTCCACTCCGAAGAGTCTCAGAGTGGCTCACAATCTCCTTTACCTTCCTCCCCCACAACAGTCACCCTGTGAGGTGGGTGGGGCTGGAGAGGGCTCTCACAGCAGCTGCCCTTTCAAGGACAACCTCTGCCAGAGCTATGGCTGACCCAAGGCCATGCTAGCAGGTGCAAGTGGAGGAGTGGGGAATCAAACCCGGTTCTCCCAGATAAGAGTCCGCACACTTAACCACTACACCAAACCAGCTCTCCTGGGAACTTAATAAAAGCAGAGCACATTCATTTATTCCTGACTAGGAATAAGTCGATGGAGGCCCATTATCGATGGAGGCCCAGATAGCAGCCACTGCCAAGTCAGCATTCTTCCATCTGAAGCGGGCAAGGCAGTTGGCCCCTTTCCTTGAGCGCCGGGACCTCGCAACAGTGATCCACGCAACGGTCACCTCAAGATTAGACTACTGTAATGCCCTCTACTTGGGGCTACCTCTGTGCCGGATTCGGAGACTGCAGCTAGTGCAGAACGCGGCGGCCAGGCTGTTGTTGGGACTCCCAAAACGGGAACATATACGGCCGGGGCTACGTGAACTGCACTGGCTGCCGATCATATACCGGTTCCAGTACAAAGTGTTGGTCATTACCTTTAAAGCCTTATATGGCCGAGGACCTGCCTACCTGAGGGACCGTCTTTCCCCATATGAACCCCAGAGAGCACTGAGGTCAGTTGGGAAAAATCTAATGACCATCCCTGGGCCGAAGGAGATCAAATACAAGAATACTAGGGCACCGGCATTCTCAATCGCGGCCCCTACCCTATGGAACCGACTCCCCGAGGAGGTGCGGGCCCTGCGGAACCTTGATCAGTTCCGCAGGGCCTGCAAGACCGCCCTTTTTAAGCTTGCACACTTGGACTGCTAAGAAGATCGGCAATTAAGGATCCGCCAATGCGATTTGAAGACCTATACTGCTGAATAACCGTACTCATTGGACTGGTTTTAATGTTGTTAAGTTAGTGTTTACTGTTTTATATTGTTAAATCTAAAGGCTTTTAACTACTGTATGTTTTTATAAAATGTTGTTAGCCGCCCTGAGCCTGCCGAGGTGGGGAGGGCGGGATATAAATAAAAATTATTATTATTATTATTATTATTATTATTATTATTATTATTATTATTATTATTATTATTATTATTATTATTATTATAAGATGCATTGTGAGAATAAATACAACAGGCTCTAGAAAGAGGCTCTGGGTGAGTGCCCCGGCTTTGGGCACTCAGGGTCAATTTGCTGTGGTGTCATAGCATGATAATCATACTCAGCATTCCTTTTGTCTGCAATATATTGTGGCTGCCTTTTCCTGTTGTATTCAGCTTTGTGGCATTTAGCAACAACATGTGCTTGTCGTGTGATCTGGGTTTTTTTGCCTGGCATGGTTGTGTTATGGTATACCATAGAGTATGTGCCTTAACATGGCTATTCTCTGTAGGGGATCTGATCCGACTTCATCTTTCCATCTCTTCCTTCAGCCTCTACCTAGGAAAAGGACAGTCTTTGTCCACAATGTGGACCAAAGCAGGAGGGAAGCAACCTCAGCAGGGTATAATGAAAGAGAGTCTACCTTGCAAAAGCAGCCATTTTCTCCAGGGGAAGCCATCTCTGCCATTGGGGGAGCAGTTGTAATTCTGAGTGATCTCCAGCCCATACCTGTTGGAGTATAGGACATAGGAGAACCATTTTGCCTGTGTAAATGTTGGAACTGATTTCCTTATAATGCTATGTGCGTTGGGTAAGTAACATGTAAAAATTGCAGCCTTTATTATATGTAATATGAATTGGTTGTTTCATTTAAATGTTTGTTGTATAAATGTAGCTCCAGAGATATAATCATGTGGTTAAAGAAGATGTGAAGATAAGAAACCTAGGAAGCGTGTTACCACGTTACTGAATCCATACACATGGATAATCAACAGAAAAACAACTTTTAATTCATTCTTCTAAGCCTACATTTAATTCAAGGACTGTTGTCTTTGTGGGCTGAGTATACTGCAAACCTTACATGTTGTACACAGAAGTAATTGCTGTTTAAACCTGGCAAACTATGCATGTTTTTCTTAGAAGCAATTGTTGTTAAAAAGTTGATTGAGGTGCTTTCCCTTTAAACGCCGTGAACATAAATACTCAATATACTGCAGAGTGCGGCCAAGCACTGATATAATGTTTATGAAGATTGTGTAATTCTTATATTAAGCTGTGATATACTAGTTGTAATTATTGTTTGCACAGTATATTTTTTCACAGCCTCCTTACGTTTTTCTCACCTGGAAATTGGTGATAGTGGTTCCCCAGGAGAAAATGGCATTGTGTCTCTGAGGTCCCACCCCTCCTTAAACCCCACACTCTCCAGGTCCTACTCTTTAAATCTCCAGGAATTTCCTAACCTGGAATTGGCAACCCTATCTCCTTCCCTTTATCTGCCCTTCCAACCTCAGCTTTCCACCGCCTTCCTCCTCCATGCAGCCTCTACATAGGAAAAGGACAGGTTTTTTTCCACAGTGGGAGGGGGACCAAAGCAGCTTACATCATTCTCCTCTTCCCCCTTTGATCTGCACAACAACCCTGTAAGGTAGCTTAAGCTGAAATCTGTGACTGGTCTGATATCACCCAGTCAGCTTCCACAGCAAGAACCTGGGTCTGCCAGACACCACTCTGAAGTCCTAATTCCTATGCCATACTGGCTATCATGTGGAACTGCTGCTGAACAGTAGCAAGCAGCCAGGCGTAGGGTAGCCAACCCCTTGGTGAAGTCTGAAGATTTCCCAGGATCACAACTGAACTCCAGACAACAGATCTCTCTCCCCATTCTGGAGAAAATAACTGCTTTGGAGGGTGGACTCTATGGCAGGGGTGTCAGACCCGTGGGCCAAAATCGGCCCACAGAGGCTCTCAATCCAGCCCGTGGAGAGACCATCCCCTCACTCCCCCCCCCCCGAGGGAGGGACTGGGGCACAGAGCCTAATGCTGCTCTGCTGGGCAGTGAAGACTGGAGGGGCCCAAGGCCCAGTAAGCAACTGGGACACAGTTTTGTCTTACTCTCTGGGCAGCCATGAGAACAACTTTTCGCTCTGCTTCCTCTCCTCACCCCCTTCCCGCCCTGCCTGCCTCTTCGCTGCTGGGTACCTTTCTGTTTCTGTGAAGTTTTGAGTCCACCGGCATTAAAGAATATGTTTACTTGCAGATATGAGCAGGCTCTGCTACTTCCTCCCCTTTCCCCTCCCCCCCACCTCTTTCCCTCGCCAGTGTCTGTGTGTGTGTCTGAGAGAAAGAGAGAGAGGAGCTAAATTTTGAGTCCACCAGCACTAAAGCAGATGCTTACTTGCAATTATGAGCCAGCTCCGCTTCCTCCTCCTGTTCCCCGCCCTCTTTCCCTCCTGGGCTTGTGTTTGTGTATATGTGTGAAAGAGAGAGGGGGGGAAACTAAGTTTTGAGTCCACTGGCACTGAAGCAGAAGCTTACTTGCAGATATGAGCCGGCTCTGTTTCCTCCTCTTCTGCCCCGCCCCCTTTCCTTCCCAGGCTTGTGTTTGTGTATGTATATGTGTGTGTGTGTGAGAGAGAGGAAGATAAGTTTTGAGACCACCGGCACTAAAGCAGACGCTTACTTGAAGTTATGAGCCAGCTTTGCTTCCTCCTCTTGTGCCCCGCCCCCTTTCCCTCCTAGGCTTGTGTTTGTGTGTGTATATGTGTGTGTGAGAGAGGAAGCTAAGCTTTTAGTCCACCAGCACTAAAGAAGATGTTTACTTGCAAGTATGAGCTGGCTCTGGTTCCTACTCCCCTCTCCCCTCCACCCTTGCCTGCCTTTTCCCTTCCCAGGCATCTGTGTGTGTGTTTTCAGTCCATTACACTGGCACCTAAGTTTTGAGTCCACTGGCACCTAAAACATTTCTTTTAAGTTATGGGCTGTGTTTTGTTCCTCTCTGTGTATTTCTTGGGCTTGTTATGCTGCAGTTCTGAGTGCCTCCCCCTCCCCCTTCCCCTAGCCTTTCTACTGAGTCTCTGTGTGTGTGTGTGTGAAGCAAGTCATAGAGGTGGGTTAGGCTGAGAGTGTCTGTCCAAATCAAGTTCACCCAGCACATTTCCTTTTATACACTGGGTATTTTGAAATTAAGCCTCCCGAATAATAGTCTGACCACTATACATTGTTGTCTCTCTATTAATGCACTGCCTCATAGGGGTTCTAGTTATTTTTCTGAGGAAGACTCTGGTTTTGTAGACACTCCAGTTTAGTTATGTAGATTCCCCAGTGTAGTCAGCATGAGGGCATCAGCAACGAAATACTGCATGAATGTTAAATGTTTTAAGCAAGTTTGTGTTTAAAATAAAAAAGCAGGAGTCATGGGTGTGGGGGGAGGTATTTGTGATTTTCCTGTATTGTGCATGAAGTTGGACTATATGACCCTGGAGGCCCATTCCAATCTATCATTCTGTGATTCTATAATATCTGTATTTGTGTTTATGTCTTTTATAAACTTTATATCTCTGCTACCTGGGATTCCATTGTACGACACCCATGGCCCAGCCCGACAAGGTCTCATTTATTTATTTGTTTAGGATTTGTATCCCGCCCTTCCCACAAGTGGCTCAGGGCGGCTTCCAACAATTAGTCGAACATAAAAATTGAACAATATTTAAATATGTAAACAGTTAAACATTTAAAACAGATAAAACATTAAAACTAATAAACAATCCAAATATATATAAAACAGAAGTCTGGCAAGCTACATTGAGTTCTCATCTTAGCTAGGTGTAAGCTAGCCGGAAGAGGGTCGTCTTACAGGCCCTGCGGAACTGAACAAGGTCCCGCAGGGCCCTCACCTCCTCCGGCAGCTGATTCCACCATGTAGGGGCCATAACAGAGAAAGCCCTTTCTCTGGTGGATTTCAAGCGGGCTTCTTTTGGCCCAGGGATAGTAAGGAGATTTTGTGTTCCCGACCTCAGTACTCTCTGGGGAACGTGTGGGGAGAGACGGTCCTTCAGGTAGACAGGTCCCAGGCCATATAGGGCTTTAAAGGTAATAACCAGCACCTTGTACCGGACTCGATATATCACTGGAAGCCAGTGCAGGGTCCGAAGACCCGGCTGAATGTGTCCCCACTTTGGGAGACCCAGTAACAGCCGGGCCGCGGCATTCTGCACCAGCTGCAATTTCCGAGTTCGGGACAGGGGCAGCCTCATGTAGAGGGCATTACAGTAGTCCAACCTCGAGGTGACCGTAGCATGGATCACTGTTGCTAGGTCGTCGCGCTCCAGGAAGGGGGCCAGCTGCCTTGCCCGCCTAAGGTGAAAAAACGCGGACTTGGCAGCGGCTGCTATCTGAGCCTCCATCTTTAGGGAAGGCTCCAATAGCACCCTCAAGCTCCTGACCCTGTCCGCCGCTGTCAGCGGCGCACCGTCAAAAACTGGTAGGGGGATTCCCCCTTCCGGGCCGCGGCGACCCAAGCAAAGGACCTCTGTCTTTGCAGGATTTAGCCTCAGCCCACTCAGTCTGAGCCACTCAGCCACGGCATGTAGTGCCCAATCTAGGTTTTCTGGGGCGCAGACCGGCTGGCCATCCATCAGTAGATAGAGCTGGGTGTCATCAGCGTACTGGTGACACCCTAGCCCATACCTTCGGGCAATCTGGGCAAGAGGCCGCATATAGATGTTAAATAACATCGGGGAGAGAACCGCCCCCGGGGCACACCACAATCGAGTGTGCACCTACGGGATAGCTCCCCCCCAATTGCGACCCTTTGTCCCCGACCTTCCAGGAAAGAGGAAAGCCACTGTAAGGCCAACCCCTGAATCCCCGCGTCGGTGAGGCGACACATCAGTAGCCGATGGTCGACCGTGTCGAACGCCGCCGACAGGTCTAACAGCATCAGCACCGCCGAGCCACCCCAATCCAGATGCCGTTAAAGG
The DNA here is from genome assembly GCF_032191835.1 of Heteronotia binoei. Taxonomy (NCBI): domain Eukaryota; kingdom Metazoa; phylum Chordata; class Lepidosauria; order Squamata; family Gekkonidae; genus Heteronotia; species Heteronotia binoei. Next base: position 102,748,904 of record NC_083226.1, on the reverse strand, counting down.
TCATCCACTAGGACAACCAACACCGTCTCCGTCCCATGTCCCAGGCGAAAGCCGGACTGAAATGGGTCAAGGATGGAAGTGTCCTCCAGGAAAGTCTGTAACTGCATCGCCACTGCCCTCTCAATAAGTTTGCCCAAAAAGGGCAGATTTGAGACCGGCCGATAATGTGCCAATTGGGCCGGATCTAAATATGGTTTTTTTAGGAGGGGACAGACCACAGCCTCTTTGAGCGGCGTTGGAAAATGCCCTTCCGTCAGGGATCTATTTATGATATCCCGTACAGGATATCTGAGATCCCCCTGGCAGGATTTAATAAGCCAGGAAGGGCATGGGTCCAATTTACAAGTTGTTGGGCGAGCCGATAAGAGAATCCTGTCAACTTCCTCCAGGCTGAGGGGGCTAAAGCCATCCAGAGTATAATCCGAAGACAGGCTCGGGGCCTCGGTTTCGCTAACTGTCTCAAAACTGGCAGGGGGGTCGGGGCGGAGTGACGCGATTTTATCCGCAAAAAATTTCGCAAAAGCCTCACAGCCTATTTCCAATTCAATAGAATTTGGTCTGCCTTGCGGCAGCGTAGTAAGTCCTCTAATTATGTCGAACAGTTGTGCCGGGCGTGAAGTTGCGGACGCAATCTTAGCCGCAAAGAATGCTTTCTTTGCGGATTTGATTGCCATCTCATAGGCCTTCAAACTCTCTCTATAAGATGTTCGGGTCACTTCGTCTCAAGTACGCCGCCATTGCCTCTCCAGTCGTCTGAGTCCCCGCTTTTGTTGCAGCTCCCGGTTAAACCAAGGCGACGGCTTCGAGTGGGGGCGCAGAGGGCGCTTGGGTGCGATCTCCTTGATGGCCCTGGAGAGCCCATCGTTCCAGGACTCTACCAGATCATCCAGGGAATCGCCAGTGGGCCAGGTGTCCCGTAGAGCCATTAGGAACCGTTCCGGGTCCATCAGGCTCCGCGGGTGAGCTAAAATACGCTCTCCGCCTAAACAGGTTTTGGGTGACACCTCCATACGAGCCTTAAGGGCAAAGTGATCTGACCATGGCACTGCTTCCATTGCAATATCAGTCACTGATATTCCGGCCGCAAAGACCAGGTCTAACATGTGTCCCGCCTGATGAGTGGGCGTTGTAACAACCTGGGAGAGTCCCAGTGTCGCCATGGATGACACCAGGTCCATCGCCTGGCTGGAGGCCGCGTCGTCGGCATGGACATTGAAGTCACCCAAGACCAAAAGCCTTGGGTGCTCCAACGCACAGCCCGCCGCGGCCTCCACCAGGGATGGTAAGGCGCCGGCCGGTGCGTTAGGCGGTCTGTACATCAGCCAGATCGCCAACCCCTCCCCAACATCCCACATCAGGCCAACACATTCTATGCCTGGAATCTCTGGAGCCGGAAGAGCCCTAAAGGAGTAAGCCTCTCGTATGAGGAGTACCACCCCTCCCCCCCGCCCGCTAGTCCGTGACTGGTGGAAGACCGAGTATCCCGGGGGAACGGTCTGGGAGAGAGCTACCGTCTCCCCCTCACGCACCCAGGTCTCGGTCACGCAAGCCAGGTCCATGTCCTGTTCGGACAGAAACTCCCGCAGGACAGAGGTCTTATTATTGATGGACCTGGCATTGCATAACACCAGTGACGGAGGTGAGTAATTCAACCTGGCCCTACTACCTGTCACCGTCAGGATGGGACGAAGGCTGGAAGGGGGTCGAGCACTATTATGTCTCGATCTCCTTCCCTTGTAATTCTGCCTCGTCCCACCGTCATATCTTCCCCTCCCCAGGAGTACTGGAATTTATGTCAGACCCAACCTTCATAAAAAATGAGTTTGACACCCCTGCTGTATGGCATTCTGTTAACCTGAGGCCTCTCCCTTTCCTGACAAAAGCAGCCTGAGTTGTCTTAGCAACAGCCTCTGGCTAGCATTTCCCAAGTTGCAGCCATGACCTCTAAGGAAACACTCCCAGTGGGGCCTGGCCTCCCTGGCTATTTTTGTGGCCTTTGGAGGTTATGTGTGCTGGGAGGCCTTTTGTGAGGCTGTAGTAGTTCTGCAGCCCTTTCTGAGGCCAGTTGACAGAGAGGACACAGAGAAGAATTGGAGATGTGGTTATCTCTGAGTTAAGACTGCTTTTAACAGTTTGTTCAACATTCCTGGACCTGCAGTAGGTGAGGACGAGCAGAGTCATCCAATGCGAGGTCGGAGGGAGTGGCAGATGTGTGATGAGCCAATAGTTGATGCCCACAGGCCCACCCAGTCCCAACAAATTAGGTTGCTCCATTTTGCCACCACAACATGGGTTTTATTACTAAAGGATGTGTCAGATTGTAATAGCTTTTGACCACAGACAATAAACTTTATTGGATGATTTGCCCCAGGCTGGCTGTATGGGCATAGAGCACAATGGTGATGTTTGGGAAGTGCTTTATACACTGTGGTATAGTGGTTAGGAATGATGAACTCTAATCTGGAGAGCTAGGTTTGATTCCTCACTCCTCCACATGAAACCAGCTGGGTGGCCTTGGGTCAATCTCAGTTCCCTCAGAGCTCTCTCAGCCCCACCTACTTCACAGGGTGTGGGGAGAGGAAGGGAAGGCTATTGTGAACTGCTCTAAGACTCCTTCAAATAATGAAAACTGGGGTGTAAAAACCAACTTTTTTGAAGACAAGCACCATTGGGGAGGGGGTGCTAGTCAGTGGAGATGATGTTAGGTTCTTCTTCCCTGTGCAGATGGTCACGGAGAAGATGGCTTTCTGTGCCACAATATTCTGCTCCACCAAAATTGCAACCCTGGTGTAGGTGGAGTTCCTCATTTCCCTCTCCCTGCTTTTTGCACAATAGACTGGGAGACTGGATGCTGCTTGAGAAGTGGGTGGCCTGGTGCTGGCAGGTCTCAAGCAAGGACCACATCTCAAGGAGGGCAGCAACCCAGGTGGTCTTGACAGTGCTCCCCAGCTTCAGAGCATCCTTCACCGCTAGGTGAAGCATATGCACCAGGCAGACGATGCCCTTGTGCACAGCCCTCATGGCTGCCAGCATGTTGGTGCTGGTGCCCGTGACCATGTAGCCAGAGACATTGTTGCTGCTGCCCACCTACTCCTTCAAACTACTCTGTATCATGGTGGTGGGCAGGGCTGTTGTGCCCAGTCCCAATGACTGTGCTATGGAGCAGATGGTCACAGAACCTACCAGGGGTGGGATGATCCTGGATTTGGTCCTAAGTAATGCCCAAGACTTGGTGTGAGATGTAAAAGTGATCGCACCGCTTGGGAGCAGTGACCATAACGTTATTGATTTCACCATTTGTATAAATAGGGAGTTGCCCCAAAAGACCAGTACAACCACATTTAACTTTAAAAGGGGTAAATTCTCTGAGATGAGGAGGCATGTGAAGAGGAAACTGAAAGGAAAGGTAAATACAGTCAAACCCCTTTGGGAAGCTTGGAGGCCATTTAAAACTACAATCCTAGAAATTCAGAAAAATATATATACCACAAGTTAGGAAGGGCACAAAGAGGTATAAGAAAAGGCCTGCATGGTTAACAAACAAAGTAATGGAAGCTGTAAAAGATAAGAAGGACTCCTTTAAGCGGTGGAAAGCTAGTCCAAGTGAGATTAATAAAAGGGAACACAGGCTGTGGCAAATCAAATGCAAGATTGTGATCAGGCAGGCAAAAAGGGACTATGAGGAGCATATTGCAAAAAACATTAAGACCAACAATAAAAATTTCTTCAAATATATTAGAAGCAGGAAACCAGCTAGGGAGGCAGTGGGGCCCTTGGATGACCAAGGGGTCAAAGGATTACTGAAGGAGGATAGGAAAATGGCTGAGAAGCTAAATGCATTTTTGCCTCTGTCTTCACTGTGGAAGATGAGAAGTGTTTGCCCCCTCCAGAACCACTAATTTTGGAAGGGGTGTTGAAAGACCTGAGTCAAATTGAGGTGACAACAGAGGAGGTCCTACAACTGATTGATCAATTAAAAACTAATAAGTCACCAGGTCCGGATGGCATACATCCAAGAGTTCTGAAAGAACTCAAAGTTGAACTTGTGGATCTCCTGACAAAAATATGTAATCTTTCATTGAAATCTGCCTCCGAAATTGCTGAGCAGTCAGGTTAAAATGGATAAAAGTAAGTACTTCTTCACCCAAAGGGTGATTAACATGTGGAATTCACTGCCACAGGAGGTGGTGGCGGCTACAAGCATAGCCAGCTTCAAGAGGGGATTGGATAAAAATACAGAGCAGAGGTCCATCAGTGGCTATTAGCCACAGTGTGTGTATATATATGTGTGTGTGTTTATGTGTGTATGTGTATATATATACACACACACACACACATATATTGGCCACTGTGTGACACAGAGTGTTGGACTGGATGGGCCATTGGCCTGATCCAACATGGCTTCTCTTATGTTCTTATGCCCATTAGACAACTTTAAGCGGTCGCCTAGGGCACAGCCCTGGGGGGTATCCCCTCCCTCCTGGGTGATTTAAATCATTTGGGAGGATGCCTAGGAGCAGCCACTTAGAGCCAGTTTGGTGTAGTGGTTAAGTGTGTGAACCAGGTTTGATTCCCCACTCCTTCACTTGCACCTGCTGGAATGGCCTTGGGTCAGCCATAGCTCTGGCAGAGGTTGTCCTTGTAAGGGCAGCTGCTGTGAGAGCCCTCTCCAGCCCCACTCACCTCATAGGGTTTCTGTTGTGGGGGAGGAAGGTAAAGGAGATTGTGAACTGCTCTGAGACTCTGAGATTTGGAGTGGAGGGCAGGATATAAATCCATTATCTTGTTTTTCTTCTTGCGCCCAGGAAAGGTCCCATCAATTAACTGATTGGTGGGGCCTTTAAATCTTCCAGAAGGCTGGCACCTACTCCTGGGCACTCTCATGATCACACGGGAGCACTGGCAGAAGCAGCCAGGCCAGCATCCTCCTCCATTTAAAGAGCATACCAACTGGCTGGTCAGCGGGCTCTTTAAATGGGGGGAGGGAGGCTGGCCTAGTTGCTTCTGCCAGTGTTGATCGGCGGGACCTTTCCCAGGCACAGGAAGGGCAGCGGCTACTCCTGAGTACCCTCCCACACAATTTAAATCATCTGGGAGGGAGGGGCGGCCCGCACACTTCCAGCCTATGCTGGCACCACTCCTGATGGTGATATTTTGCACTGTGTGATTATCCCTTGCATATAGAGTAGAACCGCTTTGTGGCCTGGTGACAGGATTGCCCCCTTATGGGGCCTGGGCTCAACAGTTCTGCTGGCTGTTCCAGAGGTGTTGTGGGAAGTGCATGGATCTGCCTTGCACTCTGGAGAGCTGAGTCTTGACTTCGCCACTGCAGCCAGTGAAAGGATATGTCCTCCACGAGGGAGGAGGGCTGTCCATCCACAGCAATTATCTTATCAACAAGGCAAGTGACTACTTCTTGGGCCCTCCATGTAGCCCTTTTGTCTTCTTGCAGGATGGCCCACCCCTGGCAGCCCAAGTGTGGGGAGCCTTTCTTGGAGGGGCCTCCTGCTCTCCTTCCACTTCTCCCGGCTGAGAGGGCCTCTTTTTCTTCCCCCTGCCACCACTCTTTCTTCCAGCAGCAACATAGTTGGGAATACCCTTTGCAGGTGAAGAATGGAGGAGGAGGAAGAAGAGTTGGTTTAATATCCACCCTTCACTGCGTGAAGTAATAAACCGGGAACACCACAAAGCCTGAACTGAACTGCATTTTTCCAGTTCATGCCCATGCCTAGTAGTGATGTGAAGATTTATTATCTGATTTATTAATTCTGCCCTTCTTCCATGATATAAATGGTACTTACCTTGTCCATTTTATCCTCCCAATAATTCTGTGAAACAGGTTAGGCTGAGAGAGAATGGCAGTCTGTTGACTTTAATGGAAGTGCATATTTGAACCCAGATCTTATATGACTATTCTGACACTCTAATCACTATGCCACATTGATTCTTATGAAAGGATATGGATTTTTGAATGTTTAGGCTTTTTTTCTTTTGGAATCCAGTTTCAGTGTATGGGTGGCCAAACTTTCTTAACACAAGAGCCACATAGAATGAATGTCAGATGTTTGAGAGCTGCAAGACATGGACGCAGCCAGACTCTCTCATCTCCTGAGATGCTGATCATGCCCATGTCTGATTCACTGTGCAATTATATATTATTAGACATACACAGAGAGAGAGAGAGAGAGCATCAGGCAAGAATAAAAGCAGCTTTGAGCTGCTGGCACATTTTATTTATTTCAATTTTAACTGATCTTTGATGGTAATAAACTGAACTACTATTTGTTTCCTGGTTCTTCCCCCCCTTGTTTCCTGATATTTTTGGCAAGCATTCTCTAGTTCACTCAACTGGAAACAAATGAGAAAGGGAGAAAGAGGTGAAAAGAAAGAAAGAGATTGAAAGAAAGCAAATAGGGAGGGAGGACGAAAAGAGAAAGAAAAATTGAAAGAAATCAAATAGATGGGGAGGAGGAAGAGAGAGAAAGGTGGGAAAAATAGATGAGGGGGAGGAAGGTAGGAGGGAGAGGTGGAAAGAAAATACCTTTAACTTTAAATGTGCTTGGTCTTTCTTGCCCTGCAGAGTTTAAGGAGGTCCCCACAAGGCATGCGCCTCCTCTTCAAGCAACTAGTTCCACAGGACACGGCCTCTACTGAGAAGGCCCTCACCCTTGTTGACACCAGGTGGACAATTTGTAGACCAGGGACCTTCAGTAAATTCCTAAATGATGATCAGAGAAGATGGGGAGGATTGTGCCTGGAGAGGCCATTTGGGGCTTTAAAGGTACTTTAAAGGTACTTTAAAGGTAAATTTGGGGCTTTAAAGGTACTTTAAAGGTACTTTAAAGGTAAATTTGGGGCTTTAAAGGTAAGAGCCCCGTGGCTCAGAGTGGTAAAGCTGCAGTACTGCAGTTGGAGCCCTTTGATCACAATCTGAGTTCGATCCCAATGGAAGCTGGTTCAGGGAGCTGGCTCCAGGTTGACTCAGCCTTCCATCCTTCCAAGGTCGGTAAAATGAGTACCCAGCTTGCTGGGGGGAAAGTGTAGATGACTGGGGAAGGCAATGGCAAACCACCCTGTAAAAAGTCTGCTGTGAAAACATTGTGAAAGCAACGTCACCCCAGAGTCGAAAACAACTGGTGCTTGCACAGGGGACTACCTTTTTTTTTTTTAACCAATATTTTAGATTGGCACGGGAAATTAATTGGGAGCCAGCACAGTTAATGCAGGAGAGGTGTTATATGTGCTGATTATGATGTTGTTGTAAGCAACCTGGGAGCTGCATTCTGGATCACCTTCAAAGGTAGCCTACATAGAGCACTGTGTAGAGCACATTACAGTAGTCCAATCCCAAGGTGACCATTTGCTTAAATTACTATGGCAAGATCCACCCCGGACACATAGGGGGCCAGCTGGTAAAATGCAGTTTCTGTCACCGTGGACACATCTGTCCATGGGAAGCAAAGATTCCTGACAGAATCAAATGTAGAAAGTCGGACCACATCAAGGGGTGGTAAAAGTGGCCATCTCAGCAGTCCAGGATTCCCCAGCCACGTGATCTCTGCCTTGGATGGATTTAGCTTCAACCAACTCTCACCTAGCCATTCCTCCACTGCATCCAGGCAGAACGCCAAAACCAACATTTACTGGATGTCATCTGCATACTGATGGCACTATACTCCAGACCTCCTGACAATATCCACCAGAGGGCACATATAGATGTTAATTGACACTAGGGAGAGAATCCACCCCGGGAGACTCCACAAGTTAGGACTCACAGTGACAGCCTTTCTCCACCCACAATTACTCTCTGGGGCTGATTCTGGAGGAAAGAGGAGAACCAGCTCAAGGCCATAGCCCTCACCCCGAGGAGGCTAAGCTGTTGACCAGGACCAAGTTGTCTACTATGTCAAAGGTCGCAGACAGATACAACAGGATCAGTAGCACCATCCTGCCTGTGGCAAGATTTAACCAAAAATTAGCAACCAGAGACGTCTTGGTCCTGAACTCTGGGCGGAAAACAGAATGGAAAGGATTTAAGCAGGACCAGATCTACATGTTTTTTGAGCGGGGGGGGGGGATTAAAAAATGACGCCCCCTTTTGGGCCATTCTATATTATGGTCCCATAGAATACAATGGGCTCCATACCCAATTTGGTGCCCCCCCATCAGCGCCCAGGGCAAGCACCCCCCTCTGCCCCCCCCCTCCAGATTCGGCCCTGGATTTGACAGATGTCCCATCTAGGAATTCCTGGAGCTGTTGAGCCACTGTTTGCTTAATCACCTTTCCCAGAAATGAAATATTTGATACCGTGCAGTAATTGGCTAGTTCCCTCTCATCTAATGAAAACTTTTTCAGGAGGGGTGTCACCATTGCTTCCTTGAGAGAGCTAGGGAAAGAGCCCTGGGAGAGTGAGAGTTTTATGATGTCTCTCAAGGCTCCTCCTACCACTTTCCTGGAGGCTTTCACAAACTAGAAAGGTAGAGTTGCCAGGCCTTTGTTGGAAGATAGTTGGAGATTTGGGGGTGGACCGAAGAGAGGGTGGGGCTTGGGGAAGGACCCAGGAGAGGGCGGGGTTTGGCCTCAGTATGATACAATGCCATAGAGTCCAACCTTCAAATCAGCTATTTTCTCCAGGGGAGTTGATCTCTGACAGTTGGAGATCAGTTGTAAAAGCTGGAGATCTTTAGGCCCCACTGGAGGCTGGCAAACCTAAGGGCAGGGATCCAAGGAGCAGGTAATAGGCCAAACAGCCAATAGGACCTTTTCAATATCTACCTGGGACCTGACTATGCAGCAAAAATGAATCTGATTTTGCAGGCGGGGCCCCGCAATTCCTACTGACGGTAAATCTGGCAACCAAGTCTTGGCAGAGGAGCGAGACTTTATCAGAATAGAATATTGCAAATGTGTCACAACTAGTAGCCAACTTTTTATCTACTTTGGAGCCACCTAAGGGGTGGTCAAATGGAGCTTGACATGACACAGCAGGTGCAATGGAGGCAGAGAAGTAAGAATGTGTCACTGGCTTTACTGTCACTCCATAGGCCTTCAAATGGTCCCTATAAAGTGTTCTTGTTGCTCATCATGTTGGACTCCCCAAAATGTTGGGATTTCTGAAAATCCAGTTCCTAATACTGGCAGAGTATTCAGACCCAGGATTTTACAGAAAACCCTATTTTTTTAAGGTCCAATAGACCCGAGATTTTTGAAAACGGAGGAACTAGGAGTGGCAAAGCAGCAAAACAGCCTTCAGCTGCTTTTCCGAATTCCTTCTGCAGTCTGTGTAAACCAGCCTGTTTTAAAGGGACTGTAGAAGAAGCAGGGAGAAACAGCTGAGAGGTGGTGAACAGTCTCCCCACCTCTCAGCTGTTTCCCTGATTTTTTTCTGCAGTCCCTTTAAACCTGCCTGAGAACCCTCCTACATTTTGAAAAATATAAGGTGGAGAGAAGACTGCTGCCACTTATAAGGGTGATTTTTCAACCAAGACTGATATAGGATAATGGGTTCTGAACAAATCAAGAAATAATTTAATTCTGTTGAAGGTTTGAAAAAAGGATTTGCACAAAACAAGCCTTCATTCTGGAGAGGCATGTGACCTTCACATCTTGACAGATTCCAGCCTGAGGCATACAGGTTGCCATCTATTTCATCTGCAATATCTTGTAACAAAAAAGAGTCAACTATAGAAACTGTTAAATCATTATTGTAAGTTAAATTGTGCCTTGCTTCATTACACTTCAAAGTTAGGTTTGCTTTGGAAACCTTGTACATATTTGTTAAGCGATTGTTTCTTATTGTGCGAAAAGGTCTCTTTAAATAATAGCACCTTACAACGGGCATACCTCTACAGTGCATGATTCCAGTTTGTTCATATAGACACTTTTGTGAAAACATAATTAGAGACCATTCAACAATTATTATTCTAAGCTGGTAGCATTTTGCCTTGTCATATTCTCAAGGTTAGTTTTGTTTTGTAAACATTGCAATTTTTTATTAGAAGATTATTTAGTACTGAGGGTGTAAAAGGTCTCTTTATATAGTAGCACCTTAGAGTGTTTATGCCTTTACATTGTATGTTTCTAGTTTATCCTTGCAGATATTTTTGTAAAAATATTTACATCTAATGCAATTATGTGTTAATGTAAATCAGGAGGAGGGCCACACTTATAAAGGGTGTTAGAATAAATTGATATGAGTAGTTTATATTTAAAACTTAATTTATTTCAGTGTTTTCTATGTTATACTAACTTCTAGGTGGGGTTGGAGGTTTCTCAGAATTACAATTTATTTCAGACATCAGTTCTGTAACGTACTCAATCCGGAGACGCAAGTCGGGCAACATTCTTTATTGAGAGCACGTTGCAAGAGCGAGAACATGCGGGCCGGGCCCCGCTTATATACAAAACCCCGGTTCAGCCTACTGGACAGGTCAGGCCAATAGTGGCCTGTTGAACTTCCCGCCGCTGCTGGTGATGGGCGGGGCTCGTCGTGCCTTGCGCTGGGCGTCCAGCCACCTGGTCGCCGTCGCGCAAGGCCTGACGCGCTGCCGATACACTACACCCCTCCCCTCCTAGTGAATGCACATACTCTTGAAGATAAGCTGGGGGTCGCCGTTCCCTGGTGGACCGGCGTAGGGTTTCCGGGGGGACCCCGGCTGTCGGTGGTTCCGTTGGCGGTGGTGTCGGCCGCGGCTGCTGGTCCGATTCTGCCGGTCTATCGGTCGCTGCCGGCCCGGCCGCTTCCGGTGTCGGGATATTTGGTGGGGGGGATGCGTCCTCCGGTTGAGCCCTGGGCGGCTCCTCCCTGGGTTTCCCTTCTTCCCACCCCACTGGTTCCTCCGGTATTGTGCGGCGGCGTATTTGGTCAATGTGCCGCCTTACTACCTGGCCCCCTTCTGTGGATATGTCGTAGTGGTGGGAACCCGTGACCCTCAGTACTCGTCCCGCCACCCACTCGGGGCCCCTGGCGTAGTTTCGTGTGTACACCGGATCGCCCGCAAAGAACCCCCGGGCTGCATCCCTGACCTCGGGGTCCCCGCGAATGTCTGAAGCCCTGTCTGGGTGCAGCCTGTCGAGTCGTGTAATGAGCTTGCGCCCCATTAGGAGTTCTGCGGGACTCACCCCGGTGGCGGGATTGGGAATCACCCGGTTGTCGAATAGGAAGGCCGCTAGCCGGTGTTCCCAATCTCCCTGCACTATTCGGCTTAAGGCCTCCTTTGTAGTGCGCACCATGCGCTCGGCTTGGCCGTTGGTGGCCGGATGGAACGGGGCGGACCGTATGTGTTTGATGAGGTACCTCTGGAGGAACGCCTGGAATTCCCCCGAGGTAAACGCCGCCCCGTTATCCGAGACGATGGTGTCCGGAATGCCGTGGGTGCATAATGCCCTGCGTAGGGCCCGGATGGCAGAGGCTGAGGATGTGGATGCTACGGGAAAAACCTCCAGCCATTTGGTGTAGGCGTCCACGATAATCAGGAAGATTTGCCCCTGAAAGGGCCCGGCGAAATCGAGGTGAAGCCTCGACCACGGCTTCCTGGAGGGTTCCCAACGTGTGGCGGGCGCGCTAGGCGGATCGGGCCTTGACTCTTGGCAGGCCTGGCACCCCCGCACCCAGCTCTCGATTTCCCCATCCATCCCCGGCCACCATACGTAGCTTCTGGCCAGGGCCTTCATGCGAACTATGCCGGGGTGGGTCTCATGTAAGGACTCTAGTACCCGCTTTTGTAACGGGGGCGGCACCACCACCCTGCTTCCCCATAAGAGGCACCCTTTGTGGGCTGTCAGTTCCTCCCTCCTGGTCTTGTAGGGTTTGAATTCCTCCCCTATGTTCTCCTCCGGCCACCCCCTCACCACCCAGTCGAGCACCCGTGCCAGTATCTTGTGTTTCTGGGTGGCCTTGGCGACCTCCGCCGCGTGTAGGGGTTGTTCCGGGAGGCTTTCCACTAGCATGATATGGTGCGCGGGGGCTGGGTCTGGACCCTCCTCGGGTAGCGGCAACCTACTGAGGGCGTCTGCGTGGCCCATGGATTTGCCCGCCCGGTGGACCAGAGTGTACATGTAGGAGTTCAGGAACTGGTTCCACCTCAGTACCCTCTGGGACAGGATTTGGGGGGTTTGGCGGTCCGGCGCTAGAAGACCCAAGAGCGGTTTGTGGTCGGTGGCGATCGTAAACCAACGCCCATAAAGATAATCATTGAACTTGTGGACCCCCGCTACTATGGCCAGCGCCTCCTTATTGATCTGCGCGTAATTTCGCTCAGCCTGCGTGAAGGTGCGAGAGTAATATGCTACTGGTACCTCCCTCCCGTCCGGGAGTTGGTGCCCGTGGACGGCGCCCACCCCGTATGGCGATGCGTCGCAAGCCAGTATGACCGGGAGGTTCTCGTCAAAGTGGTGGAGCACCGCATTGGAGACCAGCGTGTCCTTCACCGCCTGAAACGCGGCGGCTTGGCGTTTGCCCCAGACCCAAGGGGCGTTTTTGTCTAGCAGCCTGTGTAGGGGTTCCGCCAGGGCTGCCTTGTGTGGGAGGAACGTGTGGTAAAAATTTAATAGGCCCAAGAAGCTTTGGAGTTCGGCCTTGCATTTTGGGGCTGGGGCCTGAACAATGGCTCGTGTTTTCTCCTCCGTTAGGTGGATCCCTGCTGCGTCTACAGCGAACCCCAGGAACTCCACTCGCGGGACGCCCAGTAAGCACTTTTCCCGCTTGACCTTGAGCCCCGCTGACTGGAACCGACGGAGTACTTCTCGGAGGCGGTTGTTGAATTCCTCTGGGTCCGGGGCGGCGATTAGAACATCGTCAAAAAACGGTTGGACTCCGGGGATTCCTTTAAGGAGAGCATCCATTATGCTTTGGAAAATCCCCGGAGCCACGCTCACCCCGAACTGTAGCCTCCGCACCCTGAAAGCCCCCCTGTGCGTAACTATGGTTTGGGCCTCTGCCGTTTTTTCGTCTACCGGGAGCTGTTGATAGGCCTGTGCCAGGTCCAGCTTCCCAAAGATTTTAGACCCGGCTAGGGCCGCCAGGACGTGGCTTACTACCGGGACTGGGTACGGATTGTCTTGAAGTGCCCTGTTTATGGTGCATTTGTAGTCGGCGCATATGCGCACCTCTCCGTTGGGCTTAACCGGTGTGACTATTGGGGTCTCCCACGTGGCCTACTCTACTGGCTCCAGTACCCCCTGGGCCGTTAATCGGTCCAGTTCTGCCTCAATCTTAGGCTTGAGCGCGAACGGCACCCGCCTGGCCTTGAGCCTAATGGGTCGGACTGTGGGGTCCAGCGGTAGGGAGATGGCTGGCCCCTTGTAACTGCCCAGGGACCCATCGAACATATCGGGGAACTCTCGGCATACGTCCCCGACCCCGCTGGTGGATAGGATTTGCCCCACCCCCTCCAACCGTATTCCCAGGGGTTTAAACCATGCCAGCCCCAACAGGGTGGTTAGCTGGCGCTTGACCACCAAAATGTCCAACCGCCCCTTGAAGGACCCCCGCTCTACGTTCACCCGGGCCCACCCCGCGGTCTGGACCGGGTTCTTCTGGAAGTCTCTTAGAACAAAGTCCGCTGGTCTTGTCTGAAACCACCTCCCGGGGCACAGGTCTCTCAGGGTCTCCTCCGATATAATCGAAATGGAGGAACCCGAGTCCACCTCCATTTTGCATGGAGCGCCCTCGATGCGGACCGCCATTTTGATTTTGTTAGGGACGCATGGGGGCAAGTTCAGTACCTGTAGGGAGGTGGATGCAGTGGAGTGGTAGTCTGCCGACTCTTGGTGTGTGGCTGGCCTTCGACGGCCCGTTCTGGCCCGGCAGGCCCTCGCGATGTGCCCGGTCTTTCCGCAGCTCCGGCAGTCCCAGGTCCTGTATTGGCAGTCCCGCCTGTCGTGGGGGCCCCCACAACTGGCGCACTTGGGGGCAGGCGGCCTTTCCGCCGATGGGGGCCGTTCGGCCGCTCGGGGGCGCTGCGAAGCTCGGTTGGGCGGGCCGGCTGGTGGCCGGCGCAGCTGGTGGGCTTCACCCTCCTCTGGACGATCCTGGTCCAGGTCCTCATGGTGCACGGCGTCCGGCCGACCCCTGGGAAAGGTCTTTGAGGTCCGCTCGAACGCCACAGCCTCGCTGAAGGCGCTCTGTAGGGTGAGCTCTTCCTTGGCGAAGAGCTTCTGTTGGAGCCTCTCGTCGCGGAGACCCCACGTGAAGCGATCGGCCAGGGTCTCATCCAGCTGGGGGAAGTTGCAGTTCCCGGCGATCTTGCAGAGAGCCGCCAGGTAGTCGGCGGCCGATTCCCCCACTGCCTGGTCCCTTCTGTGGAACAGGAACCGACGGGCCACCCGCGAAGGCTGTGGCAAGAAATGGCCCGTGAGGAGCCTGATGATCTCCTCGTAGGACTTCTCCGTGAGGCGGACGGGAGCCGAGAGACCCTTGGCGATCTCGAATGTGGCTGGCCCGCAGACGCTTAGGAGAACGTCCCTCTTCGTGCCGGCGTCGGTGATCTTGTTGGCCCTGAGGTAGAACTCGACCCGCTCCGCGTAGGACTCCCAGCCCTCGGGATTGGCGGGGTCGAATGTCTCGATGTAGCCGGTGGTCCCGCTCTGGGTGGCCATGGCGGCGGTGGTGGTCGTTGGTTGCCCTCGATCTCCGTAGTAGCCGATGAGGCTAGAATCCCATCCTCGTCGCCAGTGTAACGTACTCAATCCGGAGACGCAAGTCGGGCAACATTCTTTATTGAGAGCACGTTGCAAGAGCGAGAACATGCGGGCCGGGCCCCGCTTATATACAAACCCCCGGTTCAGCCTACTGGACAGGTCAGGCCAATAGTGGCCTGTTGAACTTCCCGCCGCTGCTGGTGATGGGCGGGGCTCGTCGTGCCTTGCGCTGGGCGTCCAGCCACCTGGTCGCCGTCGCGCAAGGCCTGACACGCTGCCGATACACTACAAGTTCCCTTGGAGAAAATGACTATTTTGGAGGGTGGTCACTATTGCATTTAACCCACTGCGGTGTCTCTCCTGCTCCCTAAGATCTACTCCCAAATCTCTAGGAATTTTCTAACCTGGCATTAGTAAACCTATCTCCTAGCCTGTGATGTACCACTTGGATTTTGGCTCTGTATCTGCCTCCTGCTCTTTCTTTTGAAAGTCCTGTCTCCTCTTGAAAGTGACTTCTTTCAACTTTGTGGTTTCATAATTCAATCCTACAGTTGATGGCTTAGATCCAGGCTAGCATTTCTGTGGGTGCAAAGCACAACTTTCTTGTCTCCCTTCCTCATGGCTTCCTGAAATGCCCTCCAGACTAGCATCTCTGTGGGTTCAAAGCACAACTTTCTTGTCTCCCTTCTCCATGGCTTCCTGAAATGCCCTCCCAAATTCTTTTCCAGGAAGTCTCCAATTTCTTAGAAACAGGAAAGTTGGGGGACACTGTGGGCTATTACAGCACAGGAGACAGATGTGCACAGCTGGCAGAAATCCTGACACATAAGAAAAGGCTAATCTGGGACTGAAACAATAAATCCAAAATGATGTTTCTGGTACATGCTCATGGATTCTACATGTCCTAAGCAATCAAGTGCCATCTATGTGCTAAATGCTCCTAAAATTCAGCCCAAATACTCAATTTATTAATTTTTGCTTCTCTCCCTTGTTATGCTGTCACTCTGCTACTCTGATTGCAGCACAAGAAAGCACTTTTGTTAATATTTCTGCCACAGAAACCCTGCATAAAATCACTTGATCTCAGAACACAGTTGTCTCACGTACCTTAAAGCTATGGTAGGCATCCATATCTTCTGGTTGAACCTTTCATGATAAGGAAACCCCAGTTCTTAATGCTATTTCTGCCTCTTACATCCATTACCCTGTTGCTTAACAAGGGTTGTGACTGCTTTTGTCAGTTCTGTGCTGCCATTTACAACCTTTTTTTCAGTTAATGTAATTGTTCTTGGTATTTTAAGACATATTTTGTTGGAGAGTCCTCTTTACGTTAGCCTTAGAAATTGGTTAACACAGTAACTAATTTTTAAAAATATATATATATATTTGTTTCATCACAAGTTAGTTTTGCTCCTATTATCTTACAGAATTCCAAACCTTACCCTCGCTATTGTGAGATTTTTCCATTGGTTTAATGTTGTTCCCAGATGATACAAGTTAACAGATGGGTTTTTGACTGCTCAATATTTTTAGTCAAGGAGCTTTACTCAGATTAAAGGATAGGAAAAGAAATGCTCCATTATTGTTTCTGAGTCATGGTCCAAATCTGCTTCAAGAAAATCTTGTGTGTAGCAAGCTGGAGAAACCCAATATTCAAGGAAACTCTGTTTTATTAACATTGACTTGCATAATTGCTGCAGTCTTATGCACACCAACATAACAGTAGTAAAGTCAGTGACATTTATTTTTTAGTAAATACATATTGAATCAGATTGTCTTTCAAGATTTGGCAGACATAGTTCCTATCACTGTACTGACAATATTTTCAATTTTTGGGGCAGTGATTTCAACCTAAAGACAATGGCACCACCTTGTGGGAAGCTAATTTTATATGAGGAAAGGAAAAGGAAAGGTCCCCTGTGCAAGCACCATTCGTTTCCGAATCTGGGATGATGTTGCTTTCACAACGTTTTCACGGCAGACTTTTTACGGGGTGGTTTGCCATTGCCTTCCCCAGTCATCTATGCTTCCCAGCAAGCTGGGTACTCATTTTACCGGCCTCAGAAGGATGGAAGGTTGAGTCAACCTTGAGCCGGCTACCTGAAAACCTAGCTTCCACTGGGGATCGAGCTCAGGTCATGAGCAGAGATTAGGGCTGCAGTACTGCAGCTTTAACACTCTGCACCAAGGGGCTCTTAATTTTTTTTTTATATGAACAACACCATAAAGCTCCAGATTCCTTGTTGAAGAATTTCTAAAGCTGGAAATCAACAATATTTTTAAAAACTGAGGTAATCTGAGAATTTGTACAGTATTTTTTCTTGTCCCCTTCTTGTTACAGGTTTTATGGACTTTTTATCAAAATACAAAAAATCTGCAAAACCTGTTTATGCAAAAATAACATAAATATCCACACCATTGCAAGGGATCCCTCTTTCAAATCACCATTGCAGTCTGTTATACACCAAAGGTGGCCAAGCTGTGGCTCAGGAGCCACATGTGGCTCTTTCACACATATTGTGTGGCTCTTGAAGCCCCCACTACCCTGCTGAACAGCTTGGAGAAGGCATTTGTCTCTTTAAATCACTTCTGCAAGCTAAGCCAGCTGGCAGCTTAGAAAATGCATTTAAAGTTAAAGTTGCTCTCCATCTCCCCATCTATTTGCTTCCCCCCCATCTTTCTTTCAATCATCCTTCCCTCCCTTCCTTCCATGAAATGAATAGGCTTAGAATGGAATAACTCTCTTTGGAATTGCGCTGTTAAGTGTTTGAATAACATCTTCACCACTACATGCATCTACAAAATATTTGTTAATGTAACAGTGAATGCCCAATCATCCTGCCTTTACATATACAGTGCTATATTTAGATATCAGCATTTATTTACTTACTTAATACTCTGGCTTTCTCAAAGTATTTGACATTATTCTCTTCTCCATTTTATCTTCAGGGTTTGGGTAAAAGTTGGATCTAGATAACTTTAAATGGATCCTCATGAATTTATATGATTTTTACATTGAAACAAAATAAAACCACTGTCATATTGTCAGGGCCAGCCACCTAGAGTGTGGGCTGGAGGAAGGTGCCAGATTGGACCCTCTCACCCACCCCTGCTTCCAGGGCAATTCCCTGTAGGAGAGGCCCCTGGGAGCTTGGAAGAGACCGTGTGCTGCCCAGCCTCTTCCGTGGCACCCATTCCACCCTGCTGCCTCCCAGTGGCCCCGCATGGGCAAAGGCAGAGGGTGGGGAGGCACACACACCATTGAGTCACTCTGATTCTGCTTTCGGAAGCTGGAGCAATGGCACTGCAGTGAGTGCCCTCCTTGCCATCTGCCAGCGCAGGGCGGTGAGGACAGCAGCGAGGGTGGGAGAGAATGGGGGCAATGGGGCACCTAGGGCATGTGGTGCCCTTGGGCTGCTCCTGATTGTAGATCATATCTTGGTTTATAGGCAGCACCACAAAAATAATTCATCTACCACTTTGTGGCATGGCCATTATGCAAAAATGTAATTCCAAAGCATGGATCCTCATGATTTTTGTGCGGGGGTCTTCCCAAACTCAACATAAAATCACATTTAATGTCCATAGCCACAGATTACACCAGAAAAGTCACAGATTCACTGCTTTGTGGCACTGCCATGGCACAAAAACATGGGTCTGAAGCATGGATAATCATGGAACTTAATTATTTCTGTGTCACCTCAAATTCACCATCAAATCATGTAGTATGTCCATAGTTACAGATTGTACCACAAATATCATATATCAACTATTTTGTGGCATGTCACCATGGTGCAAAAATGTGTTTCTGAAGCATGGATTCTCAGGATTTGTACTGTTGGTTACCCCAGATTCGTTGTTGTTGTTGTTCAGTTGCACAGTCGAGACCGACTCTTTGCGACCCCATGGACAAAGTCACGCCAGGCCCTCCTGTCTTCCACCATCCTCCGAAGTCTGCTCAAATTTGTGTTTGTTACATCCGTAACGCTGTCCAGCCATCTCATCCTTTGCCATCCCCTTCTTCTTTTGCCTTCTGTCTTTCCCAGCATCAGGATCTTCTCTAGTGAGTGCTCCCTTCTCATTTGGTGGCCAAAGTATTTGAGCCACCAGATTCATTATACAGTCACATATATTCATGACTACAACTTGCACCACAAAAATCATGGTAGTGCTACAACACAACACAAAAATGTAGTTCCAAATTATGGATCCTCATGATTTTTGCATTGAATCACCCCAAATTCAATATAATATCACATTTGATATCGGTAGCTACAGCTTACACCACAAAAATAATGTATCCACTGCTCAGTGGAGGCACCGCAGTGCAAAAAGAGTTCTAAACCATGGATCCCCACAATATTTCATTGGGTTTCCCCTGGCTCCCCATCATATCACATATCATGTCCATAGGCAGAACCACAAAAAATCATGCATCCACCATTTTGTGGCACTTCTGTGGTACAAAAACATAGTTCCAAAGCACGGATCCCCATGGATCTTCAGGATTGTTATGTTCAGTCTCCCCAAATTGACCACCAAATTACTCATCATATTTCTGGCATACCATAAAAATCACAGATCCACCATCTTGTGGCACCATCATGGTGCAAAAACATGGATTCAAAGCACGGATCCATATGAACTCATAGGATTTTAATGTGGGGTTACCTCAAACTCACCACCAAATCACTTATACCCATGGCCACAGTTGCAAAACAGAAATCACTAATTCACTATTTTGTGGTGCCATCATGGCACAAAAATATGGGCCCAAGGCATGGATCCTTATCATTTTAAAATGAGGTCACATAGAACTTACCATCAAATCAATTATCACACCTATGGCCACAGATTGCATCACAAAATATATGGACAAATTGTTTCATGGTACTGCCATAATGAGGATCTATGAGAATCTGCTTTGGAACCATCTTTTTGTGCCATGGTGGTGCCTCTCTCTCTCGGCTTGGCTTCGCGAACGAAGATTTAAGAAGGGTGCAATAGTCCACGTTTGCTGCAGGCTCGCTGGTGGCTGACAAGACCAATGTGGGACAGGCAGGTCCGGCCACAGCGGCTGCAGCCGGTGGTGCCATGAAGTACTGAATATGCGATTTTTGTCATGCACCCTGTGGCCATGAACATAATGTGTGATTGGATAGTCAAAGTCAACCCAGTGTAAAAATCTTGAGGATCCATGAAGTTCTGTGCTTCAGAACCACAATTTTGCGCCATAGTGACACCATGAAGCAATGGATATCTGGTGTTTTTCTGGTGTAATATGTGTGTATGGACATGCTTAGGGTTGCCAGGTCTGTGTTGGAAAATACCTGGAGACTTTGGGGGTGGGCTCAGGAGAGGACAGAGTTGGGGAGGGGAGGGATCTCAGCATGGTACAGTGACATGGAGTCTATCCTCCAAAGCAACCATTTTCTCCAGGGGAGTTGATGTCTGCCAGCTGGAGATCAGTTGTAAAAGTGGGAGATCTCCAGGCCCCACCTGGAGTCTGGCAACTCTAGACATGATACATTATTTGATGTTGCACTTTAAGTGACTCAAAGCAAAAATCCTGAGGATCCATGCTTTGGAACTAAGTTTTTATGGTACAATGGTGCCACAACACAGTGGACAGATGGTTTTTGTGGTGCTGGTTATAGACTAAGACATGATCTACAATATGATGGTGGTTTTATTTTGTTTCAATGCAAAAATCATATGAATTCTTGAGGATCCATTCCTCAGATCAATGTTTTTGTGCCATTGTTGTACTTCAAAGTATTGGGACCATGACTTTTAGTCTGTGGTCCTGGCCTTCACATGTCCTTTGCTTTGCTACTGGATTTTGGGGAGTTGGTGAAAAAATCTAGAGGATCCATTAGGGTCCATGTAGATCTGGCTTTTACTTTCCCCCTTATTTTCATAGCACCCTGTGGTAGGTTATGCTGAGAGTGCCAGACTGGCCCAAATTCATCCAGCAGACTTCCATGACAGACGGGGATTAAAACCTGGGTCTCCCTAGTCCTACATGTTAACCACTACATAATGGTGCAATGGAAGCTGATATACTCATTCATGATAACTTGTTTATGATAGATCCAGGTGGGCAGCCGTGTTGATCTGAAGCAACAGAACAAAGTAGGAGTCTGGTAGCACCTTTAAGACAAAGACCAACATGCATACGAAAGCTTACATTCTGAATAAAACTTTGTTGGTCTTAAAGGTGCTACTGGATTCCTGCTTTGTTCTGTTGGTGTTTATGAGTAAAACTTGTTCACCCCGCCCCCCGGATGATCTGTAATAAGGTTTGAGCCTTCAAAACTGTACTTTCATAGATTAAAGCGGGGGAAGTCATTGAGACACAAACACCGTGGGGTAGAAGACACTATCAGATGCACTATCAGATCTCAGTCACTACAACCAGGTATAGGCAGATATGAAGAGGTGGAGGGAGCGGGGCAAGGAAGATAGCATTCTGTTTTCTTGTGGCAAGTCTGGACTCCTTTTAATTTTTGAGACAAGAGACTTTAGCCTGGCAGCCCGTCTCTGCAAATAGCTTAAATGGAAGAAAGTGCTTGGGGCTTTGCGAACAGGGGCTTCCGGTATCTGAAGAGCTCTGCAATATTCAGCCTCTTTAACGTAAAATCTGACTCGGGCTAAAAAAATCAGACTTGGGTGGGCCAGCTATCCTTAAGCGGGTCGCGCAAAGCCTCGCTCAGCTGCTCCCCGCTAGCCCCGCCCCCTCGCCTGTGTCCCCTCCCTGCCTCCCTCGCTTTCGCCTCTTTTTCCCGCCGGGTAGGCTGTGGCGTCACCGCGGCCCATCCGAGGTCCCGCCTCTTGCCCTCAGACGCCGCCCCTCCTCCTTTCACTTTCCTTCTCGCGAGCGGGGCGCATTCGGCCTCTTGCAGCCGGCAGAGTTGCGGGGTGCGACCGAGCTCGGTGTTGGCTGGCTATGTCCCGCCCGAGCAGCGTCTCCCCTCGGCCTCCGGGCTGCGGCCCGCCCAGCGGGGGCCCTTCCGCTGCCTCAGCCGCCTCCCTGTCGTCCTGCTCCGGCAGTGTCCGTGCCAAGGGGCTAAAGGATATTCGCATCGATGAAGAAGTGAAAATCGCCGTCAACATTGCCCTGGAGCGGTTCCGATATGGGGACCAGCGCGGTGAGGAGCCCTTTGCCCGGCTTAACCTGAAAAGAGGGGGGGGGGTGTTGCTCTTTAAAGCACACAGCGACGAGCCTGTTTATTGTTCCCAGGCCGGGTAGGAGTTGTGTCTCTTGGCTATGGCTCGAGTCCATCTAGAATCTGGACAGTGAAACTGAAGTGGTAGAATGTTGAGGGAAAAGGGTAGGTGCAAGAGGAGGAGAGAGAATTTATATTGTTCGCAATCCCGTGTACACGGAGAACCGGCATATCTTGGGAAGGACTGTGCCAGCACCTTTCTCCCTGACGGGCTAAATCTTAATATGTCAGAAGTTTTTACATGGAGGAACATTAAAAACAAGACTCTCACCCTGACCTGGGTAGCCCATGCCACCCCGATCTTGTCAGATCTCAGAAGCTTAAGCAAGATTGACTGTGGTTAGTATTTGGATGGGAGATCTCCTTGAAACGCCCAGTCAGAAGCACAGTAGCAGGCTCTATTCAGCCACCTCTCTGAATATTATCCAGCCCCCAGTAGGGGTCAGTCACCAGGAGCTGACATGATTTCCAGGTGCATCAAACCCTCACCCCACAAGGAGGCTTTCCCTACTTGTGGTGTGACTCATATACAACCTCAGAATTCTTCCACCTCATTCTGCTGCATATGGAGATTAGGCATAAATTTGTTTATCTATATCAGGGGTCCCCAGCCCCTGGTCTGTGGATCGTGGACTGGTCCTGGTCCATGGCCTGTTAGCAACTGGTCCGTGAGTTGTATAATTATTTCATTATATATTACAATGTAGTAGTAATAATAAGGACTATTGCACCCTTCTTAAATCTTCGTTCGCGAAGCCAAGCCGAGAGAGAGTAATAATAAGAAGACATTGTATTTATATCCTGCCCTCCACTCTGAATCTCAGAGTCTCAGACCCGCTTACAATCTCCTTGATCTTCCTCCCCCACAACAGACACCCTGTGATGTAGTTGGGTCTGAGAGAGCTCTTACAGCAGCTGCCGTTTCAAGGACAACTCTGTGAGAGCTATGGCTAAGCTAAGGCCACTCCAGCAGGTGCAAGTGGAGGAGTGGGGAATCAAACCTGGTTCCCCCAGATAAGAGTCCACACACTTAACCACCACACCAAAATAAAGCGCACAGTATCATCCCCAAACCCTCACCCTACTCTCGGTCTGTGGAAAAATTGTTTTCCGCAAAATCGGTCCTTGGTCCCAAAAAAGGTTGGGGACCACTGATCTACATGATTATTTAAGGCTTAGAGGCAGAAACATCCTCTGAAGCTGCTCACTGTAAATACAGCAGCCTATGTTTTTTATGTATGCATAAAATTATATCCTATCTCTACAGAGTTCTGTAAAGGTGGCTCACAAAATAGAAACAACATAATAAAGCAAATTATGAGTTGGCAGTAAAGCTAGTAATATACCAACTACAAACACAGCATAGAACAATATTAAATGGCCTGAAATGATATTGGTAAAATTGTTCTCAGGCTGTAAAAATTGGGGGTGGGGAAGGCCTGGATAAAAATAATTGGTTTGACCTGGTAGCTAAAGGGCAGTACTGTATTCAAGAAGTGAGGTGCCACCACTGAATAAGCCCTGTCTCTGGTCCCCACCTGCCTCACTTCTGTGGGAGAAAACAGAAGACATGTCTCAGGAAGAGGACCTTGAGTGGTTGATGAGAGGATGTGGGCCTTCAGCTATGCTGACCCCATACCTTCTAGGGCATTAGAGGTAAGAGCCACCACTTTGTATTGACCCTGTCAGCAAATGAGCATCCACTGCAGATCTTTAGTACAGTGGTGATAAGATCCTTGTGTTTAGCCCCTGTCGATAGCTGCTGCATTCTGAATTAGATGGTGTTTCTGAACAGATTTCAAAGGCAGCACCATGTAAAGTGCATTGAGGACGGTAATTTAAAATGGCTAAGTTAGAGCATCATGGCTTGATACAGCTATACACCACCTGTCTCCCATTTACATGCAAGTAGTTTACAGTTTTAGATTTATATCCTGCCTTCCCCTCCAAGGCAGGCTCAGGGTGGCTCACAGGCCAGTTGAAAATAATATAATGCAAAAGGAAAGAGGAAAACAAGCAGGTTTAGGCATTATCTTTTTAAAAACCGCTTATTTCACATGTGTGTATATGCATGCATAGTGACAGATCAGTTATAAGAGTTGCCTTCATGGATCATTGGCAGGCCACATCCCGTAAAGATACAATGATATTTTTAATTAGATAATTTTTATCCTGTATTGTCCTTTCCTTTTAAGATGCACATGTTCTCCTGCTCCCTCGTTTATTTTTACAACAATTTTCCAATGTATGTTTTGTTGAGAAAGAGTGACCTGTCAAAGTCATGCAGTGAACTTCATTACTGAATAGGGATTTCAATCTGGGTCTTCTGTGTCCTAGTCTGGCATGCCAACCATTTCACCGCATTAACAGTCCTATTATCTTCCACCTCATTCTGCTGCATATGGAGATTAGGCATAAATTGGTTTATCTATATCAGGGGTCCACAGTCCTATGTGTACTTCACATGACACTGCTCTTGAAAATGGTTCAGAAACTTCATTTGAGCTAGAAGGCAACTGAGAAGTTGCTGACTAAAATAGGTTACTAAAATAGGTTACTAAGGACAGATCTTGTCAGTCTTGATCTTTCATTGACATGATGCAATGTGATACAAAGTGCTGGTTCTTACTTTTTAAAGCCATGTTTGACAACCACCCTGTAAAAAAGTGTGCCGTGAAAACGTCGTGATGTGACGTCACCCCAGAGTCGGAAACGACTGGTGCTTGCACAGGGGACTACCTTTACCTATGACATGGGTACTAGGGTAACCTAAGAGCTGTCCACTTTCATCGTGCCTGGCTGTTTAAGATCTTTAGCAGAAGCCCTGCTCCATGTCCATGTTTTCTGAAATTAAATGGATAACTCCTAAAGAATAGGTCGTTCTCTGTCAAAGTGCTTTATTTGATCTTCCTCCTTGTATCTGTTTACTAGATGTTTATTCTGTTGATCTTGTTTGATGTAGTGGTTAAGTACATGGACTCTTATCTGGGAGAACTGGATTTGATTCCTCAGTCCTTCACTTGTAGCTGCTAGAATGAGTCAGCCATAGCTCTCATAGGAATTGTCCTTGAAAGGGCAGCTGCTGTAAGAGTTCTCTCAGCCCCACCTTCCTGTGTGGGGGGTGGGTATGGGAGATTGTGACCACTCAGGGATTCAGAGTATAGGGCGGGATATAAATCCAATATCATCTTCTTGTTTTCTAAGTTATTGGTGACAGAGTTATTGAGTTCCCCCAGCCCCTCCTTTGCCATCTTGATTGACCTTGTTAAAGCATTCCTGCTCTGCTGTTTTGGTGTTTACTTGTTTTACTATGTGTGTATTTTATTGTAAGCTACCTTGAGAACTATGCTATAAGATATAATATAGAGGGTTATAAAATAATGGCATGCTGTCTTACTTCTCTATTCAAGGCAGCACACAATATAAAGTATGAACGTTACTCAATGACTTTAATTGAAGACAGGAGTTAAAAACAAAATTTAAAAGAGCAGCCATTTGTCATAAACTATAAAAATAAAGTAGACTCTAGAAATGATGGTGGAATGAGAATTACTGAATGCTTGAACAGAAAGAATTGACTTCATCTGTCACCTAAAGATTATAAGGATGGTTCATCTAATCTATTGAACCTAATAGTCAAATTGAAAATTGGTGTTGCCAGGCAGGCAGGCAAGGAGGAAGCATGCTGCCCTCTCCACAGCCGGCGCTCGCGAAGCGCTGGGTTTGCGGCGGGTGCGGGTGCTTCCTCCTTGCCTGACTGCCTGGCTCCAGCTCTGATGCTTAAAGCAAGCGCTGGGATCGGAGGGCGGAGGGAGCGATCCTGGCGCTTGCTGTAAGCGTCAGAGCTGGAGCCAGCAGGCAGGCAAGGAGGAAGCACGCTGCCCTCTCCGCAGCTGGCGCTCATGAATCACTGGGTTTGCGGAGGGGCCACGTGGAGTGATCCCAGCGCTTGCTGGAAGAAGCTGGAGCCAGGCAGGCAGGCGCGGAGGAAGCGCTGGGATCAGAGGCGGAGGCAGCGGATCGCCCCCCAGGAGGAAGGTGCGTCGTATCGTCCAGAGCGCCTTATGGTGCGAAAAATACGGTAAGTCTTATAACAAGGAAGATAGAGATTTTACCTAAAATTGGGGCCGACCATAACCCAATAATGTGGATTACAAAATTGTCCAAGAAATTGAGAAGATGGAGATTGAATGAAGATTTGCTACAGCATAAAGAAACAGTGACATTTCTAGAAAAGGAAACTAAAGCCTTTTCCCAAGTGAATGATAAAGAAGATGTTGATTTTCAGACGGTCTGGGATGCTTATAAAGCAGTAATGAGAGGGGTGTTGATTACTTTGAATAATAAAGACAAAAGAAAAAAAGAAAAACAGTTGTTGGACATTAAAAATGAAATAAAGAAAAAAGAGGGGGAGCTGAGAAAAAGACCAGGGAAAAAGAAAATTCTACAGGAAATTTCAATATTACAAACTCAATTGAGACATTTGTTAAATAAAGAAGTGGAATGGAATTTGAAAAGACTTCAGCAGAAATCGTTTGAAGGGGCAAATAAAGCGGGAAAGTATTTGGCTTGGCAATTGAAAAAAAAGAGAGAAAATAAAATTATTAATAGAATTGTGATAGATGGAAGAGAAGTGGTTACTCAAGAGGGAATAAAAAGAGAATTTTTTAAGCACTATGCCAAACTGTTTAAAGGTGTTAAAGTAAAGAAAGAGAAGATGGATGAATATTTACAAAAGTTAAAAATAGAGCCCCTAACTGAAAATATGCGAAAAGTTTTGAATGATCCAATTGAAAAGATAGAAATTGAAGTAGCAATCAATGCAATGAAAAATGGGAAAGCTCCCGGGCCAGATGGATATACAGCTAAATATTTTAAAACTTTTAAGGACGAATTAATACCAAAATTGCAGAAGTTGACGAATATAATAAGAATAAAAGGGAATGTACCAAATACATGGAAGGAAGCTGTTATTTCCTTGATACCTAAAGAAGACAGAGATGCCATGAATGTAAAAAATTACAGACTAAGTTTGTTATTAAATAATGACTATAAAATATTTACAAGAATCTTGGCAGAACGGCTTAAACAACATTTGATAAACTTTATAAAGGAAGATCAAGCAGGGTTTCTTCCCAAAAGACAAATAAGAGACAATATTAGGACTGTTGTAAATATTGTAGAATATTATGAAAGACATCCAGAAAAAGAAGTAGCATTATTCTTTGCAGATGCAGAGAAAGCATTTGACAATTTAAGCTGGGACTTTATGTTTGCGGTAATGGATAAGATGGAGCTGGGAGAAAGTTTTATTAGAATGATAAAAGCAATATACTCTGAACAAAGGGCAAGGCTGTGTGTTAATGCAGATCTCACAGAAGAAATGAAAATTAGTAAAGGTACCAGACAAGGTTGTCCGCTCTCACCATTGTTGTTTATAATGACTTTTGAAATTTTATTGATGCAGATTCAAGAAAAAAAAGATATAGAAGGCTTACAAATAAAAGGATGTACTTACAAATATAGAGCATTTGCTGATGATATAATGTTTATAAATGAAAACCCCATACAAGTTACACCTTAGTTGTTAACGAAAATACAAGAATATGGGGAGTTGGTGGGACTTTCTATAAATAGAGAAAAATCTAAAATTCTGTGTAAGAATATGCAGATGAAGAGACAACAAAAATTACAAAGACTAATGGGCTGTGAAGTTACCTCCAAGGTAAAATACCTAGGGGTGGAGATAGCAATGAAAAACATTGATCTGTTTAAAAATAATTATGAGAAGTTATGGCATAAAATGGATGAAGATATGCTAAAATGGAACAAGCTTAATTTGTCATTGCTGGGCAGAATAACTGCAATAAAAATGAATATTCTACCAAGGATAATGTATTTGTTTCAAACTATTCCTATTGTGAAGGATGCCAAACAATTTGATAAATGGCGTAGGAAAATTTCAGAATTTGTGTGGGCTGGAAAGAAGCCAAGGATTAAAATGAAAATTCTGTCATGCAAAAGAGAGGCGGATTTCAGCTGCCAGATTTAAAATTGTATCATGAAGCAGTTTGTTTAGTATGGATGAAAGAATGGATAACATTGTTAAACAAAAAACTTTTAGTGTTGGAAGGTCACGGAAATAAATTTGGCTGGCATGCATATTTATATTATGGAAAAAAGAGGATGGATGGGCCTTTCTCTCACCATTATATAAGAAGCAACCTATTAAATACACGGATAAAATATAAGAAATATGGAGATGAGAGAAGATCTTTATGGACAGTGCCAGCTGAAGTGATAAAGATAATGGCTAAGACAGGTGAAGAAAAGTGGCTGTCATATAATCAATTATTAAAAATACAAAGTGGGAAAATAGAACTGAAAACTGCTGAAGAATTGAGTCATAAATATGATTGGTTTTAAATGCAACAAATAAAAAGCTTGGTGGAGAATGATATCAAAACTGAAGAAATAAGGAAAGAACAAACAGAAATGGAAAAAGTTCTGCTTGGAGACAATGAGAAACTAATTTCAAAAGTATACAAATTACTTTTACGATGGTCTACAGAAGATGAAGTAGAGAAATCTCAAATGATAAAATGGGCAATTAATGTAAATAAAGAAATAAAGATGGAATCTTGGGAATATTTGTGGAAGAACTCTATGAAACTTGCAACATGTCAAAGTATTAAAGAAAATTGTTTTAACATGATGTATAGATGGTATATGACTCCTAAAAAATTAGCATAGATGAATAACAAGATGCCAGACAGGTGTTGGAAATGTAAAAAGCATGAAGGTTCTTTCTACCATATGTGGTGGACTTGTGAAAGAGCTAAAATGTTTTGGCAGATGATCCAGCAAGAGATGTCTAATATCTTGGGATATGAGTTTAACAAAGTTGCAGAGACTTTTCTGTTGGGATTACAAATGGAAAAATTTCCAAAAGAAGATAGAACTTTAATCTGGTACTTGCTCTCAGCTGCTAGGACATAGTATGTGCAGTTGTGGAAGCAAGAAAAAATACCAGAGAAATGGGATTGGATTATAAAAGTTATGTCATGGAGTGAAATGGACAAATTAACAAGCATATTAAGAGACTATGATTTAGAAGTTCTTAAGATGGAGTGGAAGAAGTTCAGAAGATACGTAGAAAAAGTGGAAAATAAAAGGACATTGGACAATCTTTGATAATGATTAAGTTTTTTAAAACAAGAATATAACTTTTGGTTTTTTAATAGTTAAGGGTACCTTTAATATTTGTTTTTCTTTAAGTAAATAACACTGGCGGGGGTCAAGTAATGGGGGGAGGGGTGGGAGAAAAAGTAAGATATGGGGTAGATAAATCTTTCCTTTTTTAAGTTGTAAGATATAGATTTGCTACCATATGTTACCAATAAAACTGTTCATTGAAAAAAAAAGCAATGATTCTTATATATATCCTTAAATCAGAACCTTCCTCTTCAGGCTCTCCTCTCAAACGAATCTGGTTTTCCATTAACTTGCAATCTTGCAGTGCTGCTTTCTCCTGCAATTTATTAATCGTGGAATCTTGATTTTTCACCTTATTTTCAACCACATGTGCTTTGCTTAACGTTGTTTGTGAGCCCTTTCTAAGATCTCTAATCTCTTTCTTTATTTCTGACTTCACCACCTCTAGTTCTTTAACTACTTGCTTTTTATTTTCTGTTATTAGGTCCTTCATCACTTTAATCAGCCTTGCCTCCATGGCATCTAGTTTTTCTTGTATTTTTGGCATCTTTCCCTCCTCAAGTGAAGCAGTCCTTGCGCGTGTCAGTTTTGGCAGCTTCTGCTCTGACATTCCACTTCCCTCACTGCCAAAATGAAATTTCCGGTTGATCTCTCCAAATCAAAAATAAACCACTGGATCTTGAAGATTAGGAGATGCCCTTTTCAATAGACCCCAAATCATTGTCCTCAGGGCTTCCTAGCCCGAGATATTTAAAGTTTTTAAAGTAGACAAAATGGCGGCCACGATTTTTCTAGCCCCTTTAAAATTTTCTTTTTCTCCAAAAGGCCACCAAAATTGACATCTTTCATATATTCCAATATGTTTCGTTCTGAAGTAGTGAAATTTGCCCGCTCCAATAATTTTTAAAGTCCCTTTTTCTTTCTTAAGAGTTTTAAATTATTTTGACCTTTTAATGGCCACTGCAATTTTTCTATGATTTTCAAGTCCTAGAGAAGGCCAGGAGGTCTTTAAATTCCCTTCTTTCAATGGCCTCTTCCTGCTTTTCTTGCCACAAAGTCCCGTTCTTGATGGTTGAAAGATCTTGCGATACAATCTATGTGTCACTTCCTGTGCAGTCTTCCAGTTCAACAACTCAGTAATGATGGGGGTTTTTTACAGAAACCGCAAGTATTCCAAACATAAGTTGCTTTTTTGCCTTTAACTTTGCTTCTAAGTCTCTCAAAAGTCTCAAAATTGCCCCCTTCTCTTGTTTATAACTTTAGAATATTGTAGCTAAGTCCAAATTCCAATCTTTATCTCAAATAAAATTGGTTTTAGTCTCGGAATGAAAGATAAAGATCTTCTTACCTTGCAGCCAAATTTAACCTTCTCAACACCGTCCTCTTCCAATATTAATATTTAGAAATTTAGATAGTTCAAAGAAAGCTTGAATCTTGATGAATTTTAGTCAATTTAATGACCACGGAGACCCTCTGTAGATGCTGGAATGCAATTCCTCGATGGGGAATCTTCAAAGCCTAAAAGAACCCCCGCTGGGACTCTTCTTAAGCCAAAGTAAATCCCCTCAGAATATTCCATGCATGTCTTGGCCTTTTCCCTTCCTGAGAAAAGTGGGCCGCAGGCGTTGGAATCGCCTTCTCTACCCAGAACAAAGGCTCCGGTCCGCTCCCCTTTTGAGAAGCAGCTCAATTCTCCATGATCCAACCCTGGAAGTCCTGGATTGTAGACTTTTGAAGTGGCCCTAAGTTGGTGACAAACAGAGTATTTTGTGTACCCATCCTGAGTGAGATAGTTCTGAAAACTTACCATGTCGTCCTGACTGCTTTTCAAGTGTATTAATAAGCACAATTGTTTTTAAGCAGGGTGAAGTCTAAAATGTTGTGATTGGTTGATTCTTACTATGTTTTCTTGTTCTAGAAATGGAATTTCCTTCATCTTTAACCAGTACTGAAAGAGCTTTTATTCACCGATTAAGTCAGTCTCTTGGTCTGATTTCTAAAAGCAAGGGGTAAGTCGATATATTTAAAAACATCCTCAAATGTAAATGGAAGTAATGTGTGAATCAGAAACACGACAAAGACTCACTTCCACTAATGTTTGCGGTCCAGGAGGTGGGGTGGAGGCAGGAAGGAGGCTTGTCCAGCTGCATGGTGCTCTTAGGGCTATGTTGGGCAGGGTGAGCCAGGTCTCCCCACAGTGTGCCACGTCAATCAGTACACCAGAAGGTAGGTGCGGGCTGCGGGAGCCCAAGGACTGCTTAGACAATCCTGTACATGTTGCTTGCCTTTGGTTCTTGGCATGCACAAAAAAGCTTATACCTTGAATAAAATTTTGTTGGTCTTAAAGGTGCCACTGAACTCAGACTTTGTTCTGCTGCTTCAGACCATTATGGCTACCCATCTGAACCTACCTCCAATTAAAACCTAAGATAGTGAAAATGAAGAGATTGATTGTTTCCCCTCATGATTTTTTGCAAGCAAAGAATTTAAATCAAGAATGTTTATCTGGATAAATATAAATATGTAAAATGTGGGAGGCTGGATATCAAACAAGTAAAACAGTTTTATCTGAGACTGTGTGGAGTGTATCTGTATTAAACACTTTAATATGTCAGTAGACATGTACCTAGTCACCCGTGCTATATCTGTGAGGCAACTATGGTAGTTGAAGAACAAAGCTTCTGATAAAGCTATTTTTCATTGTGCCAAATACAAAATGACTCAACTTTTCAGGAAAGGAGCAAACAGATACCTAACTGTGAAGAAAAAAGATGGATCTGAGTTGGCACACACAATGATGACGTGTAATTTGATCCCTAACACAAAACATGCTATTAGAAGCCTCATACAGCGATTTCCTGTTACCAATAAAGAACGGACAGAGCTTCTGCCAAAGACGGAGAGAGGAAACGTATTTGCTGTTGAAGCTGGTATGTATATTCTGATAAACTTGTTAGTGAATTAGTGGAGAAGGATGTTACATATCACAAATTACATTTAGTGCACATTATTTATTTGGTTAATTATTTATTTACCTCATTTATTCTCTACCTTTCTCTCCAGTGGAGCCAAGGCACTTTGCATTGTTCTCTGTTTTACCCTCGTTAGAAAGCTGTGTCTAATGTACATACAACATTATTGCTGTAATTCCATAGAGTGTTTGCATGTGTATGTATATATGTGTGTGTATGATGGTTGCTGTAACTGTGGTGTACATGCGTTCCTGTTTGATTATGCTGGAAAAGCCTTGAATATTTGGCACTATCTTGCTGACATTTCATTGTTAGGTGATATTTTCATGTAGGAGTAACAGCTGATGTCTTGCAAGTTGAATATTTTGTTCATCTGAATAAATATAAATATGCAAAATCATAATTTAGTTTTTAGATAAAATGAAAACATTTTTAAATACTTCTCAGGTGGTTTCACAACACTTTCTAGACCAAAGCTCCAAGCCTGTGGCATTCTGTTTTCTAGTAAAGAAGTGTTATAATCATATGACCAGTCGCAGCAGTTTGGCTAAAGTTGCATGGCTACTAAACTGCATCGTATTTGGCTGTATACAGTGGCAAAAGGCTGTAAGTGTACCATAGTTACTTGTGGATCAAGCCCTTAAAAAAAGGTCTGGATGTTCTGGAGCAGGTGTGTCAAACCTGTGGCCTGGGGCCAAATCAGGCCCCCCGGAGAGCTCCTATCAGGCCCTCAAGCAACTAGCTGTCATCTGGTGATATTCAGTTTTATGAAACTAAAGAATCAGAAGTACCATTAGTACCTAATTTGATGTGGTCATTACTTTTGTCTTTTCTTAGAAAATAGAGAAATGAGCAAAACAAGTGGCAGACTTAACAATGGTATCCCTCAAATCCCAGTTAAAAGAGGAGAATCAGAATTTGATTCCTTTCGGCAGTCTCTGCCAGTTTATGAAAAGCAGGATGAAATTGTTAGAATTATTAAAGAAAATAAGGTTATCTTGATTGTGGGAGAAACTGGATCAGGTAAAACTACTCAGGTATGTAACATGCTTATCCAAATTATACATAAAAACATTTTATAATTTGAAAATACAAACACATGCACGTATCTGTAATAGAAAATTAAATTATTACTTATAATTTAGTTTGTTTTTCTTACAATAATGGAGTTTATTTTTAAATGAAGCTGTTCATAGATCTTAACATTCTGCTTCAGTGACGGTAAGTCATCCTCCTGTGGGTTATACATAATCCAAGGTGGGGTTTATGCAAAGTAATCTGAACTCTAAGAGGACCAGTAGGAGGTGGATCTTCCTCAGACAGAAAGGCCTGTGTGCTCCAGGCAAGACTTGCTTAACCAGTTCTGTCTTGTAGGGCCCCCTTAAAGAATGAGGCTCCTGCTTCTTGCAGCTATTAACTATGCCAAAGGCAATTAAAAAAACCATCAATTGCCTCAGCAGCTTAGAGCTTCTTGCAGTGGCAACCAAGAGCAAAAAGGCCAAGGCCACTTTGAGTGCTTGTTCTTTGCTGTTCACCTCTCCAGAACCATGCCAGGCCAAGCCATCATTGCTCCAGGCACGTGGTTGTAGCAGTTGGCTAGGATTGCCTGATAATCTCCAAGAGGTCTCCCAAGGCCTAGCGGCAGTCGAGGCTTCAGCTTTGGCCATTCAGGTTTCCAGTCTCCAGATAGGCCTCTATGTTTCTTGCTTACTGTAGCTAAACATGAAGCTTCTCTCCTAGCTCTTAGAACTTCTGCCGTTCTCTCTAATTTCTGTAGAGCTGTTATGATATGGGTGAGTGATCTTCTCTAAATTCTAAGCCTAGATCCCCTCACCCACAAGATAGTATTGCTGAAGATCAAAAGAGCAGTGGTAGATACCTCTCAGGACAAACTCCAGTTCAGTGCCTAAGTAGCCAACACTTACTTAATCACTGCATCTGTGAGTTAAACGTTGGAAGTTTGACCTCCTTTCCAAGTCTTTATCTCTTGAAAAACTGGCTACTGTAGTTTTGGGAAGTGAATACCTTTATTTTAACATAATAAGTTTAAATTTGTATCCTATTTTTGGACATACATTCCTAAAAGGGGCTTTTATCTCTTTAACAATCATGCAAATTAAGTCTTCTCTAGACCACATTCCGAAAATATTAGTTCCTGTTGCTGAATGAATGTTTTAGCAACTCTTCTCAGGACAGGAAGGTTTTATTGTGCTGAGAGCCAAGTAGAAAGCTGGGCTTCTCTGCTTCTGAAGGTAGCGTGGAAGTTATCTGGATGGTCTATCCTATCCCCCCCTTCATGGATGAGGGGTCTGTAAAGTTCTGTGGCTAAGCACCTTAAAGAAACTTTAGTACTTATTCTGTCTTGTGTGGTGATCTCCATCGACACCTATATTAACTTCATGCTTTGTTAACTTCACTGAGCTTGTACAAATTAACTCATACAGTAAGAACACAATGTCCACCAATCAGTGAGGTGTTTTAAATATGTGGCAGAGCTTGAGTTTGGTTCTTTTCTATTTCAGCAACTTCCACAGCTGACTGAAAATTGTTTTAGAAATTTGGCAGTTGTGTATAAAAGATGATTTGGTGGGGAAATCTGTATAAAGGTGAAACAGCATGATAAATCCAGATGTGTGTGGAATTTTGGGTTGCTACAGAATGAATGTGTTGGACTTCAGAATTTCTCAAAGTAAACACAGTGTCAGCTGTTTAGAGCTGCTTGTAAATATAGTATGACTTTATGTCGTGATGTGATTATTGCACTTTTAAAAATTAACACACAATCTATGTATTTAGATTCCTCAATTTTTACTGGATGATTGTTACAAAAATGGAATACCATGTCGAATATTTTGCACTCAACCAAGACGTTTGGCAGCAATTGCTGTGGCAGAAAGGGTTGCTGCTGAAAGAAGAGAAAAGATTGGGCAGACGATTGGCTATCAGATCCGTTTGGAAAGCAGGTCTAGCAAGTATTCCTTGTGTATTTTGAAAGAAATTTAGGCGCTTTCAAAAATAAATGAAGTAAGACTCTAATACCTATTGTTATGAGTCTTCAGGATCAGCTTGGGGGAGAGTAGTTGCTTACTTCCATTGCTTCTCCTTGCTTTGCACACTGTACTTTCCTCCATTGGACAACATCTCTCTTTCTTCCAAAGGATGACAATATTGCTATAGTTATTAGAATAGCTATTGCTGTTTTGCTTTGCACAGACTATTGTCAACAATGACTGCTTCTCACCTCACAAGCTGATGCTGTCTCTAGTTTCTGAAGGCTATGAACTCTTTTTCTTTCTTCCTGCGGTAGAGAGACTTTCAATTCAGAGGATACCATGACAGAAGCATTCTAAAAGCCAAATGTAGGAACTTAACTTTCCTAGACTTAAATTTCATAGCTATGATATTGAAAACAAGGAGATTTCAAGAAGTATGTTAATAGGCCTTCTGGCTGCCTTCAAAAACCATCCACCTTCTGTTTGTTTTAAAGCGTAATCTTAAGTTTTGAGGGCAGTAATCAGAGTCTTGGAAGTGGGAGCAAAACAGAACAGAATGCAGCTTACAGAATGTAGCAGTATTGTTTTTACCACCTAAACTAAAAAAACTCTTCAGATTGCAAGGAAGAATGTGGTTGCCTGATAGCAGTTCTTACCGAAAGTGGCTGGTCAGCATTTGGTGCATTTAGTCAGTAATGTTACACAAGGAATATTGTAATAAGAATATAGATATTCACAATGAATTCTTTTTATGTGTCCACTAAATATTTTTACATTATAAAGCTTGTAAGAATTTCTATGTTTTAAATTGGAGCAAAATAAGATGCTCCTTTGAAATCACCTTTTTTTCTCTTTAAAAAACAGGGTTTCTCCAAAGACACTGTTGACCTTTTGTACTAATGGTGTATTGCTTCGAACACTAATGGCCGGAGATAGTGCACTGTCAACTGTAACACATGTTATTGTGGTAAGTTGCTCTAATTATTGTGAAAATAGTATTCAGAGTGCTTGAAGATCAATATTAATTTATTTTAATTTTGTCGTGCATTCTATTGAATTGTTAAAATGAAAGTTAGTTATCGGATGGTCAACAATGAATGTAAGCCCCTTTTCAGTCAGTTGTTTTTGTTCTAATTGTAGGAATGTGTAGAATAACTATAATGAGAACCTACAGTTTGTGTAGAAATAAATGGTTAAACTGAGAACATCTTTTTCTTAGAGGTGTTTCTGTCCACCTCATTTACTTTTTAACATATAGCATAGCATTATAAATATCATTCCAATTTGCCAGTATAGTTTTCTTTTACCCACGCTTGAGGAAAAATAGAGCAATTAACAGACTCTATATTTATCACCTTGTGACCCTAGTCTCTCACCATCATTCTCCAATTCTGACATGTTTATTGCCTTTGCTGTTTTCCCATGCAACTTTCGTTACCAAGGCCAAATATTTTTTCAGTTTTTATTTTCACTATCTCACTATCCAGGTTTGAAGAAACATCAAACCTTTTTGTCCTTTTGCTGGGCTTTTTAATCCATACTGAGGCCGGTATTTATTTTCTTGCTGGGCTTTTTGATCCATACTGAGGCCGGTATTTATTTAGTTGATTGATTCAATCATTATTTCATCCTCCCCACAAACAGGCTTATAAATCACACAGATAACAGTATAATTTAGATAATGAAAATAATATTACTATTAAAACAACAGCCAGAGTGGGTTCACCTTGACAGTGATGCTTAGTTTGGGCTGGTCAGAGGTCAGCAGTGTCAAAAGGGGAGGCTGAGATGGATTTGGATGTCCACTGCTTCATCTGAAGGGCTGTTTTGCAGGCCCTGTGGAATTGTAGCAAATCCCGAAGGGCCCTGATCTCGAGTGGTAACTTGCCAGGCTTGGGTCAGTGCAGAGAAAGCCCTGTCCCTATCGCCTGTATGATAGGAAATCACATATAATTGATGTTTACAAAATGGATAAAATTATAACAAGAAATGTCTAATTTTATAATAGAGAGTTATGTGGTATGATGTGTCAGAATGATGTTAAAGAGCATGCTTGCTTATTCTTGTTGCAGGATGAAGTCCATGAAAGGGATCGGTTCAGTGACTTCTTACTTACCAAGTTAAGAGATACATTACAAAAACATTCATCTTTGAAATTAATACTTTCCAGTGCTGCCCTAGATGTGAACCTCTTTGTCAGATATTTTGGAGGATGTCCAGTGATATATAGTAAGTTTAAATATTAGCAGGAGCTTAGCTACTAAATTCATTTTTAAGATATATTCCTCAATTTAATTTAGTGCAAGCCAAATCCTGGTAACAAATGGCTGAGATGTTAGAATTTGTTCACAGGAATATGTGGCAAAGTTGAGTTCTGATTCACCTGTTCTCTAATTAATCATTTTCTCTCAGTTCTGCAATATAGGTTTTTTAATGTGTAATATTTTATCTTACTGATTTTAATTTTTATTCTGTAATTTTCATTCATAAAGGAAGGCAAAGTTCCAAACATATTTTAGCATCTCTTAGGACTGCATGTGTCCAGCATGATTTTTCCAATTAAAATGCTTACTTTCATGACAAAACAGCTGTTTAATCACTTTCCTATGGAATGGTGAACTAGTGATTTTGAACACACACAAATCCAAAGCACCCGATATATCTGGAGTCAACAGTGTAGCTCTTTAGATAGTTGCTAAGTAATTAAACATGAAATCTGTAGAACTACCAGTGGCACTTTACTTATTTTTGGTAGCGTTTCCCTTCCTAAAACTACTTGTCAATTCAAAATTGTGATTGTTAAATCTTATCTCTGGTGCTTGTATGTATTTAATGACTGTTATTACTTATTGACAACTGTTTTGTATGAATTTTAATATTGTAAGTAGCCTTCAGTACATTATTAAGGTACAAAGGTGGCCTGTCATATCAAATTTTCAACATTGCCGCAGCTGTGAATCCTTAAATCTGGAGATTGTGGCCAGGTGTAGAAAAGCTGGGGCCCAGATTCATAGTGAATCCCATTTGCAGCACTGCAGGGGTAGGTGTGTGGAGGCCAGAGAAGATGAGGGCAGCTGCAGTGGCGTGCTGGGGCAGAGGGGGCAGGCCAGGGATGAACATGGGAAGCTGGAGCCCACCCAGCCTTCTGCTGGACCTATCAGGACATCTGGGGAGGGCTGGTGGGGCAGGGGCACCCAGAGTGCTACTGAGGAACACAAACAAAATAAAGGTACTGTGAGCAATGGGCAGCCAAACAGAACAGCAGAGGGAGGGGACAGATGAGCAAGTGGGGCATTGCTGCCAGTGGGATCCTTTCTCCATTGCAGATTTCTAATGGGACCATGTGGTAGCGCTGTTGGAAGGGGCATGAGTAGGAGTCTAAGCTCCCACCATATAAGCCTGGCTGGTAGTGCTTTGGAGTTCTGGGGCAGCACAAATGGAGCTCTGCCTTGCCAGCTGCCATGTGACCCAGGCATGCCAGACTAGTGAGCCAGGGAGAGTGGAATTCCTCTTGTGAGTCTCATGGGTTCCGCACTTGTAAATATTATAAGAAACAAATGAAAAAGTAGTTTGGCATGCCTCAAGGGCATTGGCAGTTCAGAGCAACAGGTTCACTGAGCTTCTGGAAGTCCCTGGATGTCATATGTCTAAGGGAGATCAGTAAACTGAGACCTTTATTACTAGTATTCTCTTCTCTTATACTTTGCTATTGAAGTTGAAATTTGCTTCTTTCACTGTCAGTTTTTTTGCAGTATTCCCTTCCCACTGCAAAGCAACAACAAACTGGAACACAAACAAACAAAAAGCCCCATTGAACCTGGGATACCTCTTCTTAATGAAAACATTGATCCAGAGACTCCATTTCTCTTTCTTAATCACTATATAGTGAGATCCATATGCAGCTAAGTTGTGAAAATACCTGTTACTGCCTCTATGCTTTCAGCAAGACAAAATCTTTTGAAAGTGTTCTGGATGGGAAGTTGACCTTGCATCAGTTCTGTGTACAGCTCATGGATGCATACTAAAGAGCAATGAGAAGGGTTTACCCATGATAATGACTTTGCCAGAAAACCAAAATACAGACAGTAGTCAGGGTTTTCCTTCTTGAGCCCAGTTACTTAGCTTCTTCAATTAAACTGAAGCAAGGATAGAGCATTCAGCTTGTATTTTACCAGCTGTGCTTACTGGATATTTTCCGAGAACTCCTGTAATAGCAAGACATTCTCTGTTTAATGGGTTGGCTGTGGTTGAGCTTGGAGTAGAATCCTCAAGCAGTGTCTGAGTCTTCCACCCCTAATTGGGAACATTTGCTGCCTTATAAGTGTCACAGAGTTTTGGGTTGGGTCTCTTATGAAATGGGCACTAAGTTTTTCAAACACTTTTCAAACACTAAGCCTGCTATATTTTTCTTGAAGCAAGCTCTCTCTCTCTCTCTGATTTTTGGTTGTAGTTATGGAATTTGGCCACTAGAAGTCTCAGTCTTTCAGTACCGTGGAGCATCTATATTAGGGCTAGATGGGGTTAGTGGGTAAAGGTTCAAGCTGCCTCTTCAGACAGGAAGACCATATTTGGAATGGTCCTTATTTGGCAAGGAGGAAGCAGGATGGAGGAGGCCTGCTACAAAAGTGGGTCAAAGGTAAACGTGAACTAAGGACAACTTGAGCTCTGATTTTTTATAGTTGGCTGTAAAATTGTTTACAGTAAGTGACCCAGTAGATCTGATATGAGATGTTGGAGCCTTTATAAGCTGTAAATTTTTGGGCCCAAGTGGCTGATCTGCACTAGAAGTTTGCTATATTGCCTCTGTGTCAGATCATGCCAACCTAATTGGAACTTAGACTCTTGTGTTGCTCAGCAGAGACAGTTTCTCTGCTGGACAACCAAAGAGGAGAAACAGCCTTTGCTGATTTAAATCATCTTCTGTTTGAGTCCTCAAACAATAGCTTACTGCTCAACTGGGCATGGTTCTGGAATAAATTGGACAGGTTTTCATTGAATTAACTCTTTTTAATAGGTATTAGATTATAAGACAAGGGTAAGCATAGCTATGTGTAGAGTTCATTTGATTATTAAAATGCATAATCTTCTATTATATCCGGAACTAAACTGATATTTTATGTTTTGGCTTTTGAATGTCCTTAAGCCTTCTGACTGGAGTCGAGTGGAATAAAGTTTATCTGCATTGTTTGTCTGTGACTGTTTGGGTTATTGGGAACCAGGGAAAGTATCATTCCTGCTTCAATAAGATGGGATGGCAGGGTGGTACTAGAACAAAGAACAGAATTTCATTGTAATAGTTTAATGGTCTCATTCCTGTTTTATCTACCAGTGAGTTTACTGTAACTTTAAATACAATATTGATAATTTAAATAACTCATGAACTATTTATATGGCTTTTATGTTTTCAGTACCGGGAAGACCATTTGAAGTTAAAGAGATGTTTCTGGAAGACATATTAAGAAGTACTGGCTATACAAATAAGGAGATGATAAAATACAAAAAGGAAAAACTTCGAGGTTTGTTACTGTATATGCAGGTGCTGGATGGAAAATGTTTTGTTGACGTTTAAACACTATTAAAAGGCGGTTGTAAAATGTCATATATACAAGGACTGCAATACCTTTTTAATTCTGACTTTCTTCTTTCTGCAATACGTAAAATACATTATCTAGAGGAGAAACAACAGACAACTCTGACTGAATGGTATTCTGCGCAAGATGATTGCAAGCCAGAATCTCAACGACAAAGAGCAATTCCAAATGTAGCTGAAGAATATGATTTGTTGGATGATGGTGGAGATACAGTTTTCAGTCAATTGGTACAAACCTTTATAAGTATTCTGAGATTTTGTGTTGATGGAAATATTTTATGAAATGGGAGCAGTATGATCTAGAGCCAAAGCACTCTACCTAGCCTTCTCTTTCACTGCAGTCAGGTGTTTCACTACAAGCATAATAGAGATTTCCCTGAGTTTAAGGGATACTAGCCAATAGGGAGAATATGATCACCTTTCCAAATGGTATCACGGTACTTTTGAAATATTAAATCATCAATTACAGTGATCTTGTGCCTTTTACATTTGGTAATATGTGGAGCTGCCCTCTTTGCTAGTGGTAGAGAGCCCAGCCTGCTTGCTTGTGTGTGGAGCTTGTTATTTCTCCTGGAATAGAGACTGGTATTGTGCCATAGTAAAGCTCTTTACATTTGTAGTGGATTATATATGGGGTGAGGTGGAAGTACCATTAAGAACAGAAAACACTAACAGCAAAGATGTCAGCTATAGTTGTGGATATTCATGCATGTTGCTCTTGACTGAAACCAGTAGTCTTGATTATTGCAGAAGGGATTTATACCGGCTTGTAATCCTGATAAGTATCTACAATATAGCAAAGCTAGAAGCATCTTTGAAATATTGGTCCAAATACCTTGCCAGTTCCTTATAACTTTCAGAATTAGAGGGTAATGGTATTCTGCATTTTTATTCTAGGCTGAAAAAGATGTCAATTGCCTTGAACCTTGGTTAATTAAAGAGATGGATGCTTGTCTCTCTGATATTTGGTTGCGTAAAGATGTTGATGCCTTTGCACAGGTGTTTCACCTTATTTTAACTGAAAATGTCAGTGGTAAGTTCATGCAGGTAATGTTTTTTCTTCTTGAATCATACATCTAAATCTGTAAGCTGTATATGCCTGAATGATTTGCTTGAAAAATTACTGCATTCTTACCATAATTCAGGTTTATTTTTTTTAATGCCACCAGCTTTCTGGAGATTAATTAAAATATTTTTAGACTGTCGTAATATTCTACAACAGGGGTCCGCAGCCTTTTTGAGCCTGCAGGTACCTTTGGAATTCTGAAACAGTATGGTGGGCACATGGCTGCTGCAGGAGGTGAAGCCAAGGACTCAGTGGTGGCCACAGCTTACCTTCAGTTAACACAGTGAAGATGTGATGGCAGCTGTTGCCAAAGCAGTGCTTTTAAAAATCTGCTCAGCCAGTCAAATCTCCATTGGCTTTGATGGGCAAAAGACCCACCTGGCCCCACCCACTTTCTAAGCACACTTGCCAGGCACCAGAAAAAGTGTTGGAGGTGCCATGGCACCCACAGACACCGCACTGGGGACTCTCTTCTATAACATTAGGTTTAGTAAATGAGTTAAAACCTGATGAACTAGAATAGTGGTTGCATTCAGATGTCCCAACAGGCGATAATTAAACTGTGATCATGCATGAATGTTTCTGTGCTCCTCTCATTCCTTTCAGTTCTCTTTTCTTCTGACTTTCTTCTGCTTGATTGAAAATTTCCTGGTTTGCTTAAGCTCCAATTTGCCATGACATTTGAATGCCGGTGTCTTTGTAAGTGGGATTATATCTACTTCTCACAAATTGAAAATCTAAAACTGTGTTCAATCTCAGTTTGCAATCTGTTAGTGGGGAATAAAATTACAATTCATCAAGACATTTTAATATCAAAATAAACTGAAACTTTACTAAACCAGAAAGTTTTCAAACAAGTACTATGGGCTAAGGCAGGGGTCCCCTCTCAAACCTCTTGGATCCTGTGAGCACATTTGGAATTCTGACACTGCATGGTGAGCACAGCAACAAAATGGTGGCCATAAAATGATTTCTGCAAGAGGCAGAGCCAGCCACAAAATGATTGCCACATCTTAACATCGGTAGCACAGTACCAATCCTTGTGCTGTGGTGGCAGCTACTGCCAAAACATTTTTAAATAAATCTGCACAGCTGATGAACTCTCCAGTAGTCAATCAGAAGCCTTGCAGGGTAAAAGCCCTACCTGGCCCCACCCACTTCCTAAAAACACCCAGTGCTAGAGGATGAGAGAGGTAGGACAAAGAGAGCAGAGGAACAAGCTGTGTTTGTGTTGCATCTCAGTTTAATCAGTGTGTTGCAGCCAGTGTTTCTTGTAGCTTT
Organism: Heteronotia binoei; assembly: GCF_032191835.1. Taxonomy (NCBI): domain Eukaryota; kingdom Metazoa; phylum Chordata; class Lepidosauria; order Squamata; family Gekkonidae; genus Heteronotia; species Heteronotia binoei. Next base: position 102,705,917 of record NC_083226.1, on the reverse strand, counting down.
CATATTCTTAATATGATTCTCTGCATGTTTACTTGTAAGTAGGTCTCCTGTGCTCAGCAGGGCTCATGCCAGGTACATAAGCATTAGCATGCAGTTTAGGTAACTACAGATCAATGAAAGATGACAGTAAAAAAAGATGTAACACTTGCTTGAACATTTTCCCTTAATTTAAGAAAAAAAGCATTAATGTTCTGTTTCTCTTCTGTTCTAGTGGACTACAGGCATAGTGAGACAAGTGCAACAACTTTAATGGTAGCTTCTGGAAGAGGATTCTTGAGTCAGGTTGAACAGTTGATTGGAATGGGAGCAAATGTTCACATCAAATCATCCAATGGCTGGTAAAAACCCCCAAATAAGTACAAAAGAGTTGAACTATAATTATTTACTACTTTTTGTGTTAGATAAACATTTGTTTCTAAATGTGACTACAAATAAATGGTGACATAGTATCCTGTTTAAAGGTAGTAGAGAAGATGGAAAAGATTACAACTTACCCAGTATGTAAGTAGAGGAGCAACACCTTTACAAACCATTGTGTTGTTTCTGGCATTCATAAATTTGGTTGGGTTCTATATTCATTCAGCTTTTGACTGTTTTTTGTGTTTGTATAAATTGCTGCAAAATGTACAAACAACTAAAATCCTAGCTATTTTTTTGTAAATATCAAATGGAATCACTGCTGTGTTCAGTTATATGAAGCCTAATTAATTGTACAGTGCAGGAAGACTCAGACTAGAAATATTATGCTGAATGTAGATGAATAGGATTGAAAACCTTTTTTGCTGCTTTTGTGATTGATTGATTGATTGATTTTGATTTAATTATTATAGGACAGCTTTGGACTGGGCTAAACACTTTGGACAAACAGAAGTGGTTGACCTGTTGGAATCCTATTGGTAACATTACCTAATTTCAGAATTAAATGCAGTGTGTAGTGCTGTGTCCTTTTTGAAGCTTTGTGTGCTCTCTGAAATTCATAGATGGTTCAGGTACTTGACACTTTCCCTTCTTGCAGTGCATACTCTGCTCCTTGATTCATGAAGGAACAGGTTGTTTAAGCAAATTGGCAGACCTTTAGTGTGCTGATAGATAAAACTCATGCCAAACAGGTTCAGACACAGACTAGAGCACATTTTTGTGACTATTATTTGGTGATGATGATGAAGCAGGTTCATTTCTCTGCCACCACTGGGTCTATGCAAATCAAGTTCCAATTAACAGAGCTAGGTACTGAGGGACTTCATCTGACTTTGGCAGTTCAGAAACCTGCTCTAACTTGTATGCAAAGCATTTAACAGGCAGGATTTCTTGTATATAATGTAGTTTAGACTTAAAAATTTCACCAGTTCAGTATCGCAATGTTACCAAGATCAGTCTAGTTGCAGTTACTTGGATGAACCTCAGTTGTTGCAACCTGAAGAGATGAGCATGTTGCTTGAAGTGTATCCGATGACTTGGGCATGATCATCAGCTCACACATGCTTAGACTAGCTATGCCAGTATCACAAGATTCTGTTTTCAAAATCTCCTCTCATGCTAGAAGCTGTGTTTAAAACACAAGTATAGTGCCCTCTTGTCCATATAGAATATATGTAAAACTTTTGGAAATACATTAGATTTTATTTATTGTGGTGAGTGTTGTTCTTCTGCAGTTTATTCCACTGCTACCCCAATCTTGTTAATTTCATTGTTCTTAAAACACAAGCATAGTGCCCTCTAGTCCAGGGGTGTCGAACTCATTTGTTATGAGGGCCAGATTGGACATAAATAAGATCTTTTTGGGCCGAGCCTTGTGTATCATAAAATGTAATGCCTGGAAGCAGAGGTATAAATTTTGTAAATGACACAGACAAACACAAAGATTTTGTATCTCTCCCGTGTGATTGAGGGAACTGGGCAAAGGAAGTTCTGGCTCTTTCCCTCCCTCTCCAAGGGATGAGGAGGGGGTGGCGCCTCAATCAATAGGAGGAAAAGAGGCTGTACGATTGAGCCATTCCTGAGCTGGTGCCTGTTCTTTGAGACTATATGTCCTTGCATGAAATATTGTGAGATTACTTTTGTGTTATATGGAAGAGGTTGTTGATACTGTTTAACTGTGAAGCTGTATGAATTGTGGTTCGTGGATTATTTGATCTGAAGAAAAGCGGAGTAGAGCTTTCCATTGCTTGAAGATTTGTCCAAGCAGGAGCTACAAGTCTCCTCCCTGCACTTTGGTGCTCTGCTGTCTTCTATGAATGCACTATGAGAGTTTTGTTTATGTCTCTATGTATTTGTGTATTCTCACTTATTATATTATTGTGATGTAATATAGTCTTAGTAATTGTTGGTCACTATAACCATTTGTGGTTGTGTGTTTATTCACATACGATTGAGAGAGCCTGGCAAAGCAAGCTCTCCCTCCTCCCCAAGGAAGGAGCCTCAGCCAATAGAGAAAATAGAGGCTTTGATCTGTAGCTCCTGTGTGATTGAACAAGCCTGGCAAAGCAAGCTGTGACACAGAAGGAAGCAAGAGAGAGGGAGAAGAAAGCAGACTTTCTCGTGGGCCTGATAGGAACCCTCTATATGGATTAGAGCACGTTTGACACCCCTGCTCTAGTCCATATAGACTTGTGGGTGATTCCTTGGATCCTGGCCTGTGTGTTGTATTTATTTTGAAGCTGCTCTTTAACCAAGCGTTTGAGATACAATAACAGATTTTTCCACAAATCACAGTGATTGCTTATTAGATTTTACATGGTGATCATGGGGATTTTTTGTATGTGCCTAATGCAATATCAGTCAGTTCTAAGGACCGTTAATGAAGGCCTGTGTAAATATTGCCTAATGGTGTGTATTTTATTCAAAACATGAATGAAGGAAAGGAATGTAATTTGAACCAGAAATGTCAATACTATATAGACTTGAGCAGCTTCAGGATATATATTAAGTGATTAACACTTGTTGCCTTACTGTACAAGTGTTGTGTTTTTATTTGTATTGTATGTATATATTTCAGTGCCTCACTAGAGTTTGGCAATCTAGATGAAAGTTCCTTGGTCCATGTGAATGCTGGAGAACTTAGTGCAGAAGACAGAGAACTCTTGAAAGCTTATCATCACAGTTTTGATGATGAAAAGGTGGATCTTGACCTCATTATGCATCTACTGTATAATATCTGTCATAGCTGTGATGCAGGTAAAACAAATATAATTTTATTTCCAATTTAACAGATTGTTAAAAGCCCAAGTTTGGGAAAGAGTTGTTCATCCTACTCCAATGGTAGGCAACCCCCAGCATGTATACTAAACAGAGGCACACCAGCCCATTTTGTTCAGCAAGCCAATCTGGTTCTCTACACAAAGGACTGAATTGATGGCAGTAAGGCTCAGCTTGTTCGCAGGTGTCTCGCCAAGTATGACTCTTGTCTTCATCCTCCTGTGTGCCAGTGTGCCAACATATTCACGGGTAGATATTGAGGGTATTTTGACCAAAAAAGGTTCTGTACCTTGTGTACATACTAGTAAATATACTCCTCTGAGCAAAATGTGCACATTCTCCACTGAACAATCAAGGTCTGCATGATGTCTTTATGAACTTCCTAAAAGTATTTGACTTCATACTACTTAAGTTACTAGATGTACTTTCTGGCTGCTCTTAAGATTAGTTTTTATTTGTGAGCATGTGCCACTTACTTAAGCCACTTCCCATCTCTTACAGTGGATATGCATATGAATGTAGGTATGCAGGTCTTGTTTCACATTACAGAATAAATCTTTCTGTATATTGTAGAAAAGCACCTAAACCTTGAATGTACAAACCTTCTTGCCATTTGTAAATGGAACACATCAGCCAGGACTTAGTTTGAATGGGCTCATAAACAGTGCAGATATGTTCTCTAATTCCCCTAACTTCAGAATTTTTATCCTAAAGGAGCAGTCTTAATTTTCCTTCCTGGGTATGATGAGATCGTTGGATTGAGGGATCGCATACTGTTTGATGACAAGAGGTTTGCTGATAATCCACATAGGTAAATTTCTGTGCTTTAAATTTTTTTAGTTGTTTTTACTTTTATAAAATGACTAGGAATAAAGCCTGTTGTGGGAATAAATACAGTGGGCTCTAAAAAGAGACTTTGGGTGAGTGCCCCGCCTTGGGGCTGTGGTGTCATAGCATGACAATGATCAAGCAGACTCTGAAGCTCGGCATTCCTTTTGTTTGCAATGTGCTGCTGCTATCTTTTCCTCTTGTCTGTGAGCTGCCCTGAGCCTGCCTTCAGTGGGAAGGGTGAAATATAAATAAAATAAAATAAATAAATATTTGGCCATACAGTTTTTAGCATCTGTGTGCTTTTGGCGTGTTTTTTTTGACCTGGCATGGATGTGTTATGGCCTAATATAGAATATGCACCTCAAGATGGCAATTTTCTGTAGGGGAATTGATCTGACTTTAGCTTTCCATCTTCTCTCCCCCGACAATCTTTCTCCACATTGTACAAAGTACAATCTTTCTCCACATTGTGGACTAAAGCAGGAGGGAAGTAACCTCAGTAGGGTATAATGACACAGAGTCCACCATTTTTTCCAGGAGAAGTGCCATATGCCAGCTGGAGAGTAGTTGTAATTCTGAGTGATCTCCAGCCATCACCTGGAGATTGGCAACAATGGTCCCCCAGAAGGAAATGACTGGTTTGGAGGGTGGAGTCTATGGCATTATACCTGTCTGATGTCTAGAGGGTTTTTTTAAGCAGAAACTCATTTGCATATTAGGACACACACCCCTGATGTAGCAAATCCTCCTGGAGCTTACAGGGGACTTATTATAGGGCCTACCGTAAGCTCTTGGAGTATTGGCTACATCAGGGGTGTGTGTCCTAATATGCAAAGGAATTCCTGCTGCAAAAAAGCCCTGCTGATGTCCCACCCTTCTTCAAACCCCACCTGCTACAGGCTCCACCCTTTCAGGAATTTCTCAACCTGGATTTGACAACCTTATCTCCTTCCCAGCCAATCATCAACCTATCTTTATGTGCCCCTCTGACTTTAGCTTTCCATCTCCTCCCCCCTCCCTGCAGCCTCTACCTAGGAAAAGGACAGTCTTTCTCCACAATGGGGGGAACCAAAGCAGCTTACATAATTCTCTTCTCCCCCTTTTGATCTTTACAGCAACCTTGTGAGGTAGGTTAGATTGAAACTCCATAACTAGCCCAAATCAGTCAACTTCCACAGCAATAACCTGGGTTTGTCAGACCCTGCTCTGAAGTGCTACTTCATATGCCACACTGGCTGTCATAGGGGGACTGGACAGCAGCAAGCAGCCAGGCCTAGTTAAGTTGTGCCAGTCAGGTGGCACCAAGTCTCCCAGAGAGTGCTGCCAGGCCTAGGGTAGCCAACCTCTAGATGGAGCCTGAAGATCTCCTGGGATAACAACTGAACTCCAGACAACAGATCTCTCTGCCCCTGGAGAAAAGAACTGCTTTGGAGGGTGGACTCTATGGCATGCTATTCAGCTGAGGCTTCTCAAATTATATCTGGTTCCATTTTTTAAATGTTTGAAGCAGTTTAAAAGGGACAGTAATAGATTTATTTATTTTTTATTTATTTAGTAGGCTTATATTCCGCCCTTTCTCGTGAACGGGCTCAGGGTGGGTCACAACATACAGTAATAACAATAAAGTCTGCAATTCAGAATTAAAACAATTCCCAAACTCTGGCTTCCTTAGACTCTACCACAAAATCTGCAGGAATTCCCCAACCTGGAGCTGGCAACCCTAGCCAGGACTGGATGCAATGAGTTCTCCCTCAAATGCCAAAAATGGCCTGGAAAGGGCCTCTTCCTGCTGCCTTTTACTGACAGAACAAAGCTTTGAAAACTATGGTTGCCAAGCAACAGCCACTGAGAGAAAGTAGAGAACCTGGTGGGATGGGCTAATCGGATGCACAGGCAGCTTCCCTAGTGGCGCAGTCGTCATCTGTCCTGGGCTGGAGAGTGGGGTTGCTCTCCATGGATATTGAGTGACATATGGTTCAGCTATATGGGAGAATGGGTGAGTCATCGCCAAGACAGCTGGCCTTTTATGTCTATAAGGTATTTCTAACAGTTGGGCTGCAGATTCCAAATCTTTCAGTACTATTCTATTCTGAGAAATCTTCAGTGGGTTTTTTCCCCCAGGCTGACACTAAACTTTTATACTGGATATTTAGTCACAAATAGACAAATGATATCTGGTTCCATTTTTAAAATTTTTGAAACTGTTTAAAAGGGACAGTAATAGATTTATTTTTTATTTATATAGTAGGCTTATATTCTGCCCTTTCCCGTGAATGGACTCAGGCAGGTCACAACATACAGTAATAACAATAAAAACCTGCAATTCAGAATTAAAACAATACATTAAAATTAAGTAAGAACAATAAAACAATAAAAAGTGACTCTCAGGCGGGAAGGGCACATCATACAGGATAAACGATTATAGGTCCAAAATAAAATCAAGCAACTGCTGTGACCTGGGCTTCCATGGTAAGTGAGGAATCCGGTGTCACTCCCAGACTCTTCATCTTCTGAGCTGGCACAAGAGATGCACCGTCCAGGGTTGGGAGTCAGAGGCCCGACTCTAATCCTCCTCGGTTCAGGTTCAGGACCTTCGTCTTGACTAGATTGAGCTTCAGCCGGCTTTGTTGCAACCATCCAGCCACAGCTTCTAAAGCCCTGGTCAGATGATCCAGGGTGAAGTCTGAATGGCCATCCATCAACAGATTGAGCTGGGTGTCATCCACGTATTGGTGAAAACTCAGCCCAAAACCTCGAGCAATCTGGGCAAGGGGGAGCATATAGATGTTAAACATCATTTGCGAGAGGATATCTCCTTGCTGTACACCACACTCGAGTGGGTGTTGCAAAGAGGTCTGCTTGCCAAGGGCCACCCTTTGTCCCCAACCATGGAGAAAGGAGGAAGACCACTGTAAGGCAATACCCTGAACTCCTATGTCGGCAAGGCGGTGTGTCATTAGATCATAATCGACCGTGTCAAACTGAAATACAGCTTCCTATTTGTGCAGCATTCTGTCTGTCTGTCATCTGTCTGTCGTCGGTCGGTCCGTCTGTCCGCCAGTCCATCCGCCCACCCGGTGGTCCGTCTGTCATCTGTCCATCTGTCTATCATCCGTCCATCATCAGTCCGTCTGTCTATCTGTTGAAGATACATGAAAATTCAGAGATGTGGAGTGGCAATAATTGGAGGCGAGGCTTAAGCTTATCAAAAGAAAGTTTACTAGAAAACATCAGGATGGGGTACTTGGGATAAAAAGAAATACAACTTAGCTTACCAGCTAGTCTAACGGTTTCTGACCTCTACATGGCTACAGATTGCAGATTTGTCTAGCAGATCTTTCCAGAAAACACTGAGAACAGGAAAAAGAGCAATTCAGCTTTCATACATCATCAAAATTTTTCACACCTAATGTTCTTTCTGACCAGTGCTATGTTTACATGTTTCTGGGCTTAGAAGACTCAGTTCACAATTGGGTCTAGGTTACAATACATCACTTCCTCTGTCAGGTAAACAAACAGTTAACTCTATAATATCTGAAATGTGCATAACTTGTATTCCAACACTATCATCCGTCCATCATCTGTCCATCTGTCTATCATTTGTCTGTCAGTCTATCATGTGTCTGTCCATCTATCATCTGTCTTATATGTCTGTCCGTCTATCATCTGTCTTATCATATGTCTGTCCATCATCTATCTGTCTATCATCTAGTACTGCTTATATGGGTATACAGCATCACATTTTATAACCAAGGTTTGCCTTTACATTTATCCATTTTCAAACTGTGCTAACATCCAGGCTAACTCGCCAGTGTACTCAAATACCTCTGGATAAGTGCTTATGTATTAGTGGAATTCTAGAATTGGAGACTTTTGTATAGCCCCCTCTACTTGGATCATAGATAAAAATTCCTCGTGGTTGGCATAACCCATTAAAACTGGAGTTCAGAGTCAGATAAAAGATTGTAGTTATTGTATAACATTTTTTTCTCCTGATCAATAACTCACATGGTTTCTCTTTATTCACAAAGAACTAAAATTTTTGGCCATAGCTGCATCTGACCCAGCAATAAATTGGTCTGACCACTGTAATTTAGTTTGTTTTATGGGAAAGTAACTTGGACTTTATTGTTCTCTTATTATATGTTTTGGAGTTTGTTTGGCTGTTGTATTTTTAAATTCTGTATAGTGTTTGTATTTTTAAAATCTCTGTTCTCCAGTGGTCCTTGGTAGTGGGACGGTCCGAAACTGTTGGGAGTAGGCTCCTCCTCCGGAAACAGGGTCGTTGATGGTTTGATTCGGCCTGGGGGAGGGGCTGCTCCATTGGAAACTCCCCAGTCCAAACTGCCCTGTTACAAGACAGGGCGTGTTCGTCGTGCGTCGGAGCACAGTGATCCACAGAACGAGGTCTCCTTGCGAGAAAGTCTCTGCCACCTGGTTCTTCAGCCGCAATGGCAGCGGGCAGAGCATTTTACCACCAGCGTTGGGTTCTACCCAGCAAAGGCGGCACAACTGGGGATTGCCGCGGAGAGCGAGGTCGCCCCTCCTAAGCCTGTTGAGGCGGGGTGGAGAGTGGAAAGTCCAACTTTGTGGTCCCACACAGCGCCAGCGGGCGTAGTGCAGACGACTGAGGTCCAGCGCGACTGAGAGCACTTGGTGGTTCACTCAGACAGCGTGTCTACTCGAGAGGATGTGGTAAGCTGTCTGAGGGAGAGCGGGAAAGCTCGTTGTGATGCGCGGACTATTTTTTTTGCTTGGGACGGGCTCCGCTGGGATGAGGGAAGCCCACCCGGTAGCTTACAGCAGTTTCCCAGGACCCCTTCTGAACGGGGGTGGGGAAAGGCTTATGCCGTAGCAGACCTCTCCAACTCAGGCACGGTTAGCATGGCCTGGGGGGGCGGTTCTTTACTAAGCAGAAGGGGTCACCATTTTAGGCAGTTAGCCTGGTAACGGAGGCTTCTCCCTCTCCCCTTTCACTTTCATTTCAGCCTTCTCCTGTAACTAAGATGGCTGACGGACAGGGACAGACTAGTGAGACAGGCTCAAGCAGTGATTTTTCCATCCCAAAGTACTCAGGTTCTGCTTCCGAAAAAGATCAAGAGGATTCTGAACCGGATTTAACTGGAGAGGATGCCAAGTTTAACTTACTCACTTGGTTAAAAAGAGAATTGAGCAAGGAGTTTGCCCCTGCCCTAGGCTCTACTGTGCTTTCTCACCCCCAGATAAGGAAGAGGCAAGCAGTTCTAGATATTACCACAGCTCCTACAGACCCAAAGAAAGCATAATTGGGTATGAGCTTGGACTCTCCCTGTGATAGTTCTCAGGAGGAAGAGGAGCCTGACTCTTCAGCAGATTCCTCTGCAAAAGAGGAAGGGGAACTCTCTGAGGAGGAGGATGCTACTCCTTCAGTGCAATTTAGGATTTTTCCAGTGGAATATTATTCTGAACTGCTCCCTAAGGTCCTCAGGCAACTGGACTTTACTGCCACACCCAGAGAGAAGGCAGAATTGGACCCTGACCTGCCCGCAGGCTCAGGGAAAATGATGCCCAAAGTGGGGGTTTCTCAGACCAGGGTGCGCTTGCCTGCCCTCTTTTTTAGTCTTATTAAGGCGGAGTGGGAACACCCGGCTAAGCCGAAATCTAACTCACATCTGTTTTCCAAACTGTATGGGTTGAGTCCAGAGGCTACTAAATGGTTGAAATTGCCCATAGTGGATGATCCTGTAAATAGTTTATTATCCACATCTGTGCTTCCCATGGATGCAGATGGGCTACCCAAGGAAGCCTGCGATAGACGGATGGAACAGGCATTACAAAAGGACTTTGAAGCCTCGGCTTGGTCCATCCTGGCGCCTTCAGCGGGGTCGTTGTTTGCACGCGCAGTATATACCTGGGCATCCAACTTGGCCTCAGCAGATAGTGATGTGCCAAAGGAATTCAAGGATGAGCTTAAGAAAATAGCCTTGGGCACAGCATTTATTGCAGATGCGACCCTAGACGCAATGCAGTTGTCCACAAGGGCAGTGGCTTGTAGTGTGGCAGCGCGCAGGAACGCCTGGCTCAGGACTTGGGATGCGGATGCAGCTGCACAGGCTAGACTGGCAGTCATACCATTCAAAGGTGTTAGCGTCTTTGGGGGTGAACTGGTATGCTTCCTGATTGAGGGGAAGGACAAGAAGAAAGTCTTGCCTTCTAAAAGGAAGGATTTCAAGCCTAAAAAAACCTTCCAGCCCTTTCGGGACTCCAAAAAATTCTCCCGGCCTTCGGGTTTTAAGCCTTTCCGAGGGAAGTGGTTGGGATACTAAATCCTTTTCTAGCTGAAGCGACAAGGGAAACAAAAGTGACTCCAAAAAGGGAGGGTCACAATGACTATGCCAGAAGTCCAGAGCTGCTTCCTGTCGGGGGGCTGCTACAGTTTTTTGCAGACCGATGGAGGGTGTCGGTTGTATACAAAGGCTATGCCTTAGAACTGGAATCTCTCCCACGTTGGAGGTTTCGTTCAGTGCCAAAAAAACGATACCCAACCATGCACCAGGGGATGTTGGGCGCCATCCAACATCTACTGGACATCAAGGCTATAGAACCCGTACCTGTAACTCAGAGGGGTCAAGGGGTGTATTCCATTTTATTCCTGGTGCCATAGAAGAATGGCGATGTCCAGGCCATTCTAGACTTGAAATGGGTAAATCGATTTGTGAAAACCAAAAAGTTTCGGATGGAGACTTTGCATTCCATTTTATTGGCAGTTCAAGAACGAGAATACCTGACGTCTGTCGATCTGTCTGAGGCGTATTTGCATGTTCCCATTCGACCAAGTCACAGATGGTTCTTTAGGTTTGCATACGATGGGAAGCACTTCCAGTACCAGGCTTTGCCATTTGGGCTCAAGTCTTCCCCGCAAGTGTTTACAAAGATCCTGGTAGCTTTGGTAGCTCATTTACAGATGGGGGGTGTGGCTCTTCATCCGTATCTGGACGATCTCTTGGTCAGGGCCCCTTCCTTCCAGCAGAGCCTGGAGGACACCAATCAGACTATTCAAATACTGCAGGACCATGGTTTCGTGGTCAACAGGACAAAGAGCAACCTTATTCTGACACAAGAAATAGTGCATCTGGGTGTTCTGATCAATACTCAGAGGCACAAAGTGTTTTTGTCAGAAGAATAACAGGTGAACCTCAGATCATTGTTGGAGGAGGTATTGTCCCTGAATCGGGTGCCTGTGGTGACTCTAGCAAAGCTTTTAGGGGTTCTGGTGTCATGCCAGGATGTACTGTCTTGGGCACGTTTCCACCTACGGCCCTTACAATGCTTCCTGATCCCTTATCAGCAGGTGATAGCTCGCAAGTTGCACAAGCTAGTGTTTCTTCCACCGGAGCTGCAGACGCAACTTCAGTGGTGGCTGGAACCATCCCATTTTCAGCAAGGAGTGTCAGTGAAGGAGCCACAGAGGATAGTGGTAACTACAGACTCCAGCCTCTCTGGCTGGGGAGCGCATTCTCAAGGGATGATGATTCAAGGTCAGTGGTCCCTGACGGAGTCTTGCTGGAGCTGAGGGTGATTCGGCTGGGGTTGTTATGTTTTCAGACGACGCTGCAGGGGAGTCACGCATTAGTGAAGACAAACAACGTGACAGCCAAAGCTTATGTCAACCGGCAAGGCGGGACCAGAATCAGGAAAATGTGCAGCGAGCCCAACAGCTTACTGGATTGGGCAGAGAAGTATCTGTTATCCATAAATGCGATTCATGTAGCCGAGAAGGACAATGGGCTGGCAGATTGGCTCAGCAGACAGAGGCTGGATCAGACGGAATGGTCGCTGGACAAAGCAGTGTTACAGTCTCTTCAGCGCAGATATGGCAGAGTGACTGTGGATTTATTTGCAACCGCGGACAATCATCAAGTGCGACGGTTTTTCGCCAAACAGAAGGACAATCAGTTAGAGGGCATAGACGCTCTAAACTGCGACTGGCCGGACGGTCTTCTGAACGCCTTCTCACCACTTCAGCTGATTCCCCAGTTGGTTCACAAGATTCGTCAGCAAACAGCGGAGCTCATCCTGGTTGCTCCCGTCTGGCCGAGACGGGGGTGCTTTCAAGACCTCACGTGGCTGTCGACGGAGAATCCTTGGCGTCTCCCAGCATCTGAGACATTGCTGAGACAAGGGACAGTTTGCCATCCTCAGCCGGACATGTTACAGTCAACTGTGTGGAGGTTGAGCGGTCGCAGTTAGTTAAGTTGGGGTTTGACAAATCTGTGATTGACACTATGTTGGCATCCAGAAAATGTTCTACCACTCGGGTGTATAATAACACTTGGTGTGTCTTTTCCAGCTGGTGCGTGGAAAGGGGTTGAGATCCCATAAAGTTACCAGTTTGGAAGCTGCTGCTATTCTTGCAAGAGGGCCTGGACAAGGGGTTGGCTACTAATACCCTTCGTAGGCAGGTGGCAGCTATTTCTGCTGTTCGTGGAGCTAAAAAAGGGGGTTCCTTGTCATTGCATCCGCATGTTAAGCGTTTTTTGAATCCCCCTACTGCACATAGGTTTCCTACATGGAAGTTAAATGTGGTGCTGAAGGCATTATGTCATGCACCTTTTGAGCTACTTGTAGCCTGAAGGATCTTACGCTTAAAACGCTGTTTTTAGTTGGGATTTCCTCTGCCTGCAGGGTATCTGAGTTGCAGGCTCTGTCCGTGGATAAAGATCTTTGTACCTTTCATGAGGACAGGGTAGTGTTGAGACCTGATCCGACATTTATGCCTAAAGTGAATTCAGTTTTTCACCGGTCTCAGGACTTGGTATTACCCTCATTCTGTCCCAATCCCAAACATGATAAGGAGTGGCATCGGTTAGATGTTAAGCATGCCTTGAGTTTTTATATAGACAGAACCAAGGACTTTAGGAGGTCAGAGTCCTTGTTTGTTTCCTTTAATTCGCCTTCTTTGGGAAAACCGGTTACTTCTTCGACCCTGAGCAGGTGGTTGGGGCAATGTATTTCTGCAGCATACACGGCGTCAGGGTTAGAGCCTCCAGGAGGAATTACGGCTCATTCCTTACGAGGAGCAGCCACATCTGCAGTGTAAAAGTCCTTCTCATCCCTGGAAGGCATTTGTAGGGCAGCCACCTGGAGTTTGGCTCATTCATTCACCAGGCATTATAAGGTGAATAGGTGGGCATCCGCTGAAGCGGCCTTTGGCCGCAGGGTGCTACAACAGGTTATACATTAAATGTACCCGCTTGGGGTACATATTGCTTTTGTATGTCCCAACAGTTTCGGACCGTCCCACTACCAGGGACCACCAGAGAATGGAAGATTGGAAGCTCTTACCGTGAAGCTTCCTTCTCGGTGGTCCTGGAGTGGGACGGTCCATCCCACCTGGTGTTGTGCCTTGCTCCAGGCTGGTAGCTGTGGGAGCTTGGTTGTGGGGGTACTGGGGCACTGGTAGAGGAAGTTTCTTATTGGTTGCAGTTTCTTCTGCTGTTGCAATTATTAAAATGGCGTTGCATCATTATGGTCTCTGAGTGGTTTGTTACCATGATGCAGAGTTTGTTTTATAGAATTCTACTGATGGGGGAGCATGGCTTTTCTATGGACTGGGGAGTTTCCAACGGAGCGGCCCCTCCCCCAGGCCGGATCAAATGATCAACGACCCTGTTCTGGAGGAGGAGCCTACTCGGACCATCCCACTCCAGGACCACTGAGAAGGAAGCTTCACGGTAAGAGCTTCCAATCTTCCGTTCTTAGGTTAAGATTGCAGTAGCTTTTGGCTATCTGCAGTGACTGTAACAGACTATCAAGGGTAAATGTCTAATAGAGTCTGACAGAGTGTAATAGAGTTTTTGAGTGACAGATTGAGCAATCCTGGGTCTGTGTATAAAGAAGAATTTTCGGAAAGAATACTGTTCCAAACCAATTATTTGCTTCAGTTCTTCAAATGTCTTTATTTTGCTCTCTTCATCTGCTTAAGGCTCTGTCTAAATGGCAACCTAGCTGTGCGTATGTTTCACCCTATTTTCTTCTAATCTCTCTAAAAGCATTCCAGCTGGAGTACTTCACTGTCATTCTTTCATTGAAGAACAAATAATAAGTGTCCTCCTCATTTCTTATATTGGTGTAAACTTCACTCAGTCCTCCACAAATCTGTGGGTGCAAATAAATCATTCTGTCCTCATCTGGGACCCCAAAGTCTCTACAAGTTCGTTCAAGGCTAAAGAACAAGTTCATTCTACAAGTTCATTCAAGGCCTCTATATCATCCCTTTTGATAATGAGGGAATTTCTTTTGTTCCACGGTGGGGCTGTCTCCTCTGTAGAGGTGACAATTCTGCTCTTAACTGTATTTCCTTCATCTTCATAGTATACATTTCTTTTTCTTGTTGTCTTTCAGTTTCCCTTTCATGCTGTGCAATTCTAGCTAACTGTATTTGTTCTCTTTCTGCCTCAATCCTGATTTATTCTTTTCTCTGTTAGTTTCTATTTTAGACAATTCAGTTTTCATTCTTATAATTTCTACCTCTTGCCTAGGATTTTACCCAGCTGTAGTTTCTTCCTCTCCCTGATTATTCCCATTTACCTTTCTGAGTTTGCATGATGGTGCAATTTCTGACAGGTATTCTGAGGTAATTTCTCCCAAATTTCTAAAATATTTTCTTTTTGTATTTATGGTGGAACAAACTATTTGTGAGTTTCATTTTTGTATCACGATACTGCCATCAAATATGATGATCTCACTCTCTACCCTCCCTCACAAGCAGGATTTTCCCTTTCACCTTCTTTCTTGCTGAGCAACCCCTATATCTATTTTCTTTTTATTTGTTTGGCTATGGTTGTCACACGCAGTCACTTTATTTCTATTATTGATTCATTGATTTATGGTGGCTTAGCCGAGGGAACTGAAAGAAAAGACAAAACCTCCTTGTATTCTGCTTTTGAAATGGCGCATGAGAGGGTTTTGAAAGTTTCAAATAAACAGAATGTTTTGTTTAACTTGGAGGAGAAAAGGTCGGGTGAAATCAGGTGTAAGATGTATGAAATGAACAGATAATAAAATTGAGGTAACTTTGTATTCATACAAATATCAAATAATTTGTTACCAACAAATAAGTATTTTTGCAATTCAACAAGGTCTTTAAAACTTTGATGAGAATTTCTACTTAAAAGCGTAGCTTTCTGAGTTTCACTGACATGTAAAGTTTAGAAGGCAGCAATATGCAACCAAGTCCACAAAACCCTTCTTTATACATAGGCCCAGGATCACTCCTTTCTAAGAGCTATTTCCCTTTATTTGCTTGAATTAGGGTTCTCCTTGATCCACTCACTCTCTTAACCTCTTTTCTAGTCCACAGTCGCTTTTAACTGTCTCTTTTCAATTGCCAGTTGACAACTGTCATTCCTTAACTGACTCTTTCTACAGAATTCCATTTCAATAGCCTGTCACTCAAAGTCACTGTTAGGCATTAACCCTTGGTAGTCCATCACAGTCATTATTATTTATTGCAGATAGCCAAAAGCCAGTCTTTTCATAAGAACAGACATTTAAAAAATACAAACACCATACAGGATTTAAAAATGCAACAGACGAACAAACTCTAAAACAAACATTTATAAAAAGAGAGCAATAAAATTATTTTAGCAGAATTCTGTTCAAACAGCCTGTCACTCAAAGGTTCTCAGACTCTGTTAGGCAGAGTCTGACACAATGACAGCCTGACACAATAACATCATAATACCAGAAAATGATATTTCATTTCATTTGTACTCCTTTTTGATACTAGGTTCCAAGTTTTTATGTTGCATTCAAATATGCAAACATCAGACCAAAAGAAAGTGCTAAAGACTTCATCCCCAGGCATCCGCAAAATAGCAAGTATCAAATAATTTTTCATGTGTTCCAATGAACCTTTTTTTCTTGAGTGGTGTTACTACAACACAGTGTATATGTCATTGCAGATTCTTTCTACTAATATTGCTGAAACCAGCATCACGGTAAACGATGTTGTCTTTGTGATTGATTCTGGAAAGATGAAAGAGGTATGTTAACTTAAACTTGTGCTCTAAACTAAAAATTGTTAACAAATATTGCATTGTAAAGGGATGTTATGTTATAATATAAGCAGAATTTGTTAGCTTTAAAAGGTGTTTAAAGTATACCTTGCAAAATAAAATTTGTGATAGTCGCTTCAGAATGCATCATTTGTACTTCTGTATTTTTTGATGGTGTTAAGTATTCATGCTCCCTTGGTCTTCTTAAATCTAACTTTTCTAATACTAGCATTTTCTTATGTTTTAGAAATCCTTTGATGCATTGAACTGTGTAACTATGCTAAAGATGGTATGGATTTCTAAAGCTAGTGCCATCCAGAGAAAGGGAAGGTAATGAAAATACAATTGATTTGTTTCTAGTCATGAAAATAGATATCATACTTCTTTGGTTCTGTCTGTAATTGAGTGTAAAAATTTTATTTCCCTTCTGTGTAATATTACTAATGTAGTAAGAATTAATTTCACTTTAAACTGGTTTTAATAAAAGTGACTCTCATACTTCTTCTTTGGTAAGAATCCTGTTAGGCCATTCTGGAGAGAATGTAATCTTTCCTCGGTAATTTAAGCTACTTTTACTTCATATTACCAGTTATAAGTTTATAATTTATAGTGTCGTTATCAAACCATACTATGTTTAATGGATCCTTAAAAACAGGAATACCAAACTTATTTTTATTAAAAATATATGGAAGTGTTTCTCTATGGAACATTATCTACTTTGAAGGTATCTTAGAGATCATCTTTGATCCTTTGCTTGCTAAATGTCGTCTTTCTATGTTTATTTCATCTTAAATAATAATTTCTGTTAACAAGGGCAGGGCGTTGCCGGCCTGGAATTTGTTTCCGACTTTTCAGCAAGCTCCGATTCCAGAACATGCTTGAATTCCAGACTCCAGAACTCCTAAGAATGCCTCTACAGGTGAGTTATCTTTCACTAATCGGTACACAATGTCATATTACAATATAAGTAATGTTACTATTTTACTTGAAGTTTACTTATCTATGCAAATAAAGTTTCCAAAGTATGAGGATAACTGACCAGTAATAAGTAGCTTGATATAGCACAATTAGGTTATTTTTCAAGATACAGCATAATTAGGTTATTTATGCAATTATTTTGTATAGTACACTGTTATATTACCCTTTTGAGAAATTCAGGGTAGTGTATATTGTTCTCCTCCCTTCCTTCATTTTATCATTATAACTACTCTATGAGGTAATTTAGGTTCAGAGAAAATGACTGAGACAAGTTCATCCATCAATTTTCATGGCAGACTGAGTATTGAACTTGGCTGTCCCAGATCCTAGTTCAACACTCTGACCTTTACAACATGCTGGTTCTCAGCATGAAGATGATGCTTAGGTGAGTTTGAATGATAGAACTGTTAAATTGGAAGGCATCCATAGGGTCCTCTTATTAAATCATTCCTCACAAATGGCTTTTCAGTTCCTGTTTAAAAACCTCCAGTGAAGAAAAACCCATATCCTCCCAAGGCAAGTTGAACAGCTTTTACTATGCAGTTAAATTAATATTTAAATGAAATTTGCTATCCTGTAGTATGAACATATTGTTACTTGTTTTACCCTCATAAACAATAGTAAACTGCCATTTTCTGAATGACATCTCTTCAGATATCTAAAAGTTGCTATTTTGTTTCTAGATAAGCATCTCTTAAACAAGTTAGCTGCCATCTTTACTTCACTATTTGTGGCTCTGTTGAGTCTGGCAATCAGGCTGATGCTGGATGTGCCACTGGTGGAAATGATCAAAATAATAAGACCACAAGTCATACTTCCCTTTGGCTTCTTCCCCTGTATTAGGGTTGCCAGCCCGCAGATGAGAGTACAGGGGAAGAAGCCAAAGGGGAGTATGATTTGTAGTCTTATTCCACGGGCTCCTACCCACTACTGGCCAGCAGGGGGAAGTCTTGCTTTCAACAGCCACGACCCCACTTGGCATCCCCAATGTGATGATGTCTCACAGAAGTGACATCATCATGCTGGAGACATCGCACATCAGTGCTCTGGTATTTTGAGCAAATTATGGAGTTTTGCCCAAATACCAAAGTGTTGCCATGCAGTGACCCAATGTGACGTTGTAACTTCTTTGTGACATCATCACATTGGAGACATCATGTGAAATGATGTTGCTCTGCCCCCCCCCCCCCCTTCCTGGAAACCTCCCTTCCAACCCCCACCAGCAGGAACCAAGGACCGGGCAGCCCTACCCTGTATTGCTGTTCAAGCAGAAATTGTTATTTAAGCAGCTAGTTATCACTGAGACTTGGGAGTAACTTGTGCTGAATTTGGAGAAAGGTACTTCTAAGTAATATGTAGGATTGGTATATAAATTTGGTTTTGCCATATACAGACTTTAGTGACAGTGGTGTCTTTTATATCTTTTAATTATTGCTCTTAAGTGTACTTTACGTTATTGTTTCCCAAATGAGTATGTTAAGGTTGCATAAGAATGTAAGTCACCCATTGTCAATATTGTTGGAACTAATTGATGGAATATTTCTGAGTTACACGTGAAACAGAAAGTGATTCTTCTGATGGATCCCTGTAATAAATATCTAAATATTTTAGATAAAGTACTCTCTAGCTTTCTGAAAACAATGTCCTTAATTCCTAGGAGCTTTGTTTGCATACAAAATTGCTTGCTCCCATCAACTGTCCAATTGCTGACTTTTTAATGAAAGCCCCAGAACCACCACCTGCTTTGATAGTGAGAAATGCTGTACAGATGCTTAAGGTGAGTAAACGAAATAAATCTAGCTTGTATTTTTAGCTTTCATCATGCCTCTTAGAATCTGAAACACAAAATGTTAACAAAAATGTTTAATTACTGACTTGGTGAAGATCTCTGTAAATACTTCAGGGTCTAATACTTCACCTCAAAAAGAATTTGCCTTATACTCTTGCATATGTCTGAAAGTGGGTATTCCTGATGTTATCATGGGAACTGTCATTCCAAATGAGAATACAAATGTTTTTGAGTTCACGAGGCATACTTGGATGAAATCAGGGCAGAAGAAATAAATTGAGCTAATTCAAATTTGTTTAAATATTAAGTCCTTCTATATAGTGCTTTTTGCTCTATTCTGTCTCCCCTCCCCTCTTTTTTTAACAGACAATAGATGCAATGGATACATGGGAAGATCTGACTGAACTTGGCTATCATTTGGCTGATTTACCAGTAGAGCCTCATCTTGGTAAAATGGTGTTGTGTGCTGTTGTTCTGAAGTGCCTGGATCCTATTCTGACAATTGCTTGTACTCTTGCATATCGTGACCCTTTTGTGCTACCCACGCAAGCCTCTCAAAAACGTGCAGCTATGTTGTGCAGAAAGCGATTTACAGCAGGAACATTTAGTGACCATATGGCCCTTCTCCGTGCTTTCCAGGTAATGTTAGTCAACTAAATTCACATTTATGATTAATATGTTTCTGAGCTGAGTCATCTTAGCTACATTAACTCACCTTGATCAGCTTATAACTACAACTTACTCATATTGCTTCTGTTCCTATCCTCTTCCCCTGATTCTGCCAGCTGTAGACAAAGCTGTAGGCTGTCCCTGGGGAAAAGGGTGTTCCATCCTTCCCAAATGAGTGCTAAGGTAGATGATTTGAGCATTGTACTCAAGAAGGGAAAACATTTGATCTTCTTCGTGGTCTCTGTGCATTACAATGATGGGAGAAGGCGCCAATGCCGATCACGATCGCGGATTTCCGTGGACATGTCCCAGTGCGCATGCCCAGAAGCCCCACTGCGCATGCCCATTGAGATGGGAGCAGACATCCTGCCAGTTCTCTTCTGACCGCCGCTTGGATCAGTCAATCATCGCTACGGTCGGTGAACTTTTCTTTATATTCAGGATTTCCTAGGATTTCCAATAGACTTTCTTAGTACTATTATCTCTCTAACTTTACTCTCGTGAGGTGAAAGCCGAAAACAGAATTTCCTGCCCATTCCTCCCTTTTTTCTTTTCTTTTTTTTCTACCCCCCCCCCCTTCCCCTTTGCATGGAAAAGCGCTGGAGATTTTTCAAGAGGTGTGCAAAGTTCGGGAGTAAAATCTCCCCACCAGACGGCCACACACTCTGTTTACTTTGCCTGGGAGAGTCGCATAGACCGGACTCGTGCGCGCATTGTGCCAGATTTTCCAAGCAGATCAAGAAAAATAGAGTGGCTCATCTCGCAGCTGCCCTGATGGAACAGGCATTGTCTCCACGAAAGATGTCTGCCCCGACGGCGCGAACCCACAAACTGTCAACATCAGAGTCGGTCGATACCAACAGGCCCCTTTCCGACGCTGATCGCCCCACTAAAAGAGTGGGCTCGGCCTCTAAGTTGGACTCCTCCACTCCTGCAAAGAGGCTAAGGGAGGATAAGGGAGCTCTTTCGGAAGCGAAGAAAAGGAAGAAGACGGGCAAGCTGAGACACAGCAAACCCGTTTCTCTCTCCTCTCCGGCGTCGCCATTGGACCTGACGGCTCCTATCATTCCGCCATTGAAGCTTTTTGCCTCACTGGGTCGTCGGCTAAGCCCTCCGATGCTTGCTTCCATGTCTACCCAGATCGCTATTTCTTCCGATTCCAATCGCAACCTGGATCTGACGCAGCGCTCCGGTGCTGAAGACAGTCCCCCCGAGCTAATCCAACTGTGGCTGAAACCCTTCAATCTCGAAGCCCTCATCGGGGCCCATCCCGAAGCCCCCATCAAGGTCGATCCCGAAGCCCTCAAGATAGATCCCGGAGTCTTCAACGTGATTGATCCAGAAGCCTTTAGCGAGACCAATCCCAAAGTCCTCGCCATCGACGTCGATCCCGGGAGTCAGGAAGAGAGAGGTCTCCGCATAGCCGCTTGCCCAGATTTAGACCTAAAGAGGACTCCCCATCTCGGCGGTTACCACCTCCGTTGCCATGGGATCAGTGTCAATGGCAATATTTATATGGATCATATCCGATGCCTTTGGTTTTTCTCTGGTTCCCCCCGTGGCAGATGGAATGGAACCAATATTCGGAAACCTCCTGTAGATCTCGGACATCATACAGACCTCCGAAGCGAGCTCCATCTGCTTCAGTGTCTAAGCCGCCTGACGCCGAATCGTCCCGTCACCGAAAGGACTCTTCACATCTTCAGGCTTCTGAACAGGTCACAGTGACAGACCCGGTTCCGGATCCACCAACACTCCCTTCTGAACACTCGGAATCTCCCGCGGGTTCCCCAAGGTCAGTAGAGGGATCGATCCCGGAGGAACAAGAGGCTTCATCATCATCTGACGAACCCTCACCCTCTCACAAAGTATCTGAGGAACAACCCATCTCTCCGTCTGAGGACCTAAAATCTTATGGTGACCTCATTAGATGCATGGCACAGTCCTTATCACTCCCCACGGTCCAACCTCAACCCATAATCACGGATAGCGTCTTCGATATCGTTCAAATGGACACATCCACTGCTATAGTTCTGCCATTGACTACCGTTATGTTACACACAGCTAAAGCTTCGTGGGATAAGCCTGCGTCCATACCTATTTCATCACGCAGACTTGACCACATGTATAGAATACAGGAATCCACTGCCGACTTCCTCTTCAACCACCCCAAACCTAACTCTGTGGTGGTGGCCTCGTCATCAAAAGCCGCCCTGAGACACTTCGGTGAGAAGGGCGGGATATAAGTCCACTAAATAAAATAAATAAATAAATAAATAAAAGCAAGAAAGATGCATGCTTCTCCCCCCGATAAGGAGGGGAAGAAGTTAGACAACCTCAGATGACGTCTTTACTCGGCGGGCTCGCTAGGGTTGAAAGTCGCAAACTACTCAGCCTGTATGGGGCGCTATCAATATGCTCTATGGGAGCAGCTTTCCACCATTATACCCAACCTTCCAGAACAGAGCAGGAACGCGATCAAGAAGATCCAAAAAGAAGGTATGGCTTTGGCCAAACAACAATTAAACTCAGCCAAGCACTCAGGTGATATTGGGGCGAAGACACTTACCATGGCTATCACCTTAAGAAGGCCCTCTTGGCTTAGATCCACTGCTTTGCAGCCGGATACACAGGCTTACATAGAGGATTTACCCTTTAATGGGAATGGGTTATTCAGTGCCAATACGGATTCTGTGTTGCAAGAGATGGATAAAAGCATCCAAACTTCCAGATCTCGGAGTTCCCACCTCATCCCACCCGCAGAACAAACGCCCTTGGCCTAATCCGTGGAGCAAGAAGCCGTTCTCGAAACTACCAATGGAGCAACAGTGGAGGCCTAAAAGCACAACATCTTTTTCTAAGCCTCCTTACAATCCTAAACCCAAGTACTCTCCTACCTCTTTTCAATCTTCTCGCCAGAAGGGGAACAGACAACCTAAGCAGGGACTTTGACTGCCTCCTCTCCTGTTCTCCTTCCCTCCCTTCTGCTTTGGACCATACCCATCTTTTTCCTTTCTTTCAAGCATGGTCCAGAATAACTACAGATCAGTGGGTCCTATCTATAATCCAGCGGGGTTACATGATAGAATTCCATCAAGATCCACCAGTTCCGACATTCGTCTCCACCAACCCTTCTCAAACACTACGAGAAGAGGTCCAATTGCTCCTTCAAAAATATGCCATAGAACCAGTTCCAGCAAACCAAGAAGGTCTAGGTTTTTATTCTCGATATTTCACAATCCCATAGCGAGACGGAGGCCTTCGACCAATCATGGACCTTTGAGCTCTAAATCTGTTCATCCCCCACCACAAATTCAGAATGACCTCCTTACCCAACATCCTTTCCCTTCTCAATCAGGGAGATTGGATAGCCACTCTGGATTTACAGAACGCATACTTCCACATCAGCATACAGCCATCCCACAGGAAGTTTCTCAGATTCACCATCGGAACTGCCCATTACCAGTATTGTGCCTTGCCTTTCGGTCTTTCCACGGCCCCCAGGGTTTTTACAAAAACCATGGTTGTCATTGCAGCCCATCTGAAATTACAGGGTATTACCCTGTTCCCATACATAGACGATTGGCTTCTGGTAGCGGAGTCAGAATCTCGCCTAGTACAACACATCAACACCACTCTTGCCCTCTTGCAGGAGTTGGGGCTGCAGGTCGACAAGAAGAAATCTTATCTTCAAACCTTCCAGAAGGTGCAGTTCATAGGAGCACTCATAGATACCCTGTCCTGCAAGGCCTTCTTACCAGCAAAGCGAGCAGACGACATTGTAGCTCTTGTACAAGTCTTTCTTCACCATCCCATGGTCACGGCTCTTCAAGTTCAGCGCCTCCTGGGCCTGATGGCCTCAACCACGTCAGTTATAGTATTTGCCAGATTCCACATGAGGATTTTACAATTGTGGTTCCTCAGACATTTCAGATGCAATGTAGACCTTCCCTCATGCAAGATGTCTATTCCGCAGTCAGTTTTATCCATCCTCGTTTGGTGGCAACAGAGACATAACCTGCTAGCAGGAGCTCCCTTCCACAAACCAAATCCGACGATAACTGTAACTTCGGATGCGTCCCTGTGGGGCTGGGGGGCACATATGAACAGTCTCTGTGGGAGACAGGTGTCCCAAGGGTCATATGCAGCATCACATAAACTTTCTGGAGTTATTGGCGATTCATCATGCCATTCTCTCCTTTCAGCCGTTACTCGCGAACAAGACAGTGGCAATCCTGGCGGACAACACCACCGCAATGTCCTACATAAACAGACAAGGGGGCACAGTATCGCGAAAGCTGTGACTGCTAGCTCTGCGTATTTGGGAGATCTGCAGTGCGATGGGCACGTCTCTGATGGCGAGACATCTTCCCGGCGACCAGAACTCTTGTGTGGACTTTCTAAGTCGCGGGGCATCCTCACTCCACGAATGGGAGCTCAATTGGGAATTTCTCCAGCCCATCTTCCAGAAATGGGAGACGCCAGAGGTGGATGTAGTCGCCACTCGCAACAACAGGAAGTGCAAACTTTTCTGTTGCAGGGAAGGAGAAGACCCTCTATCTTTGGGGGATAGCCTTCTGTTCCCTTGGCACCAGCAGCATGTGTACCTGTTTCCTCCCATTCCATTAATCACCAGAGTAGTACAAAAGATATACAGGGAACACCCAAGAGGAATTCTCATCACCCCTTGGTGGCCCAGACAACAATGGTTCTCTCCAATTCTTCGGCTCTCCAAGGGACTCTTCCATCAGTTCCCCATGGTTCCAAACCTTCTCCTATCTCATCAGGGACTAGTAGTGCACCACGATGTTCCTCATCTGAAGTTAACGGCATGGAGGTTGGTGTAAACCTGTCATCTTTGAGAGCTCAATATGTCATCCTAAATAGCAGGAAGCCACCCACTCGTAAATCCTACGCCTATAAATGGTCGCAGTTCGTACAATTCGCTTCAGCTTCTTCTGTTGACCCGAGTGTAGCAGGCCTTCCTACAATTCTTGACTTTCTGCTTACTCTACTTGACAAGGGGCTATCGGTATCTTCAATACAAGTGTATTTGGCTGCCATTTCGGCCAACAATGCACAGATTGAAGGGCATTCAGTCTTCAAGCATCCCAACACACAGAGGTTTCTCTGTGGGCTTGTTTGAATATATCCTTCTATTAAGGACCCTACTCCTGCCTGGGATCTCCTGGGAGTTCTGCATGCCCTTGCAGGGAAACCTTTCGAGCCAATGGCGACCTGTTCCCTCCAACTGCTGGCATGGAAAACAGCTTTCTTGGTGGCGATTACCTCCGCGAGAAGAGTGGGGGAACTCGCAGCTCTGAGATGCGACACCCCATATTTACGTTTCACTAACGAGGGAGTTTTGTTGCGTCCGGATATCACCTTCCTTCCCAAGGTGATTTCTTCTTTCCACTTAAATACAGAAATTTATTTGCCTGTTTATTTTCCTAACCCAGCTAGAGTCTGAGCAGAGGCTCCATGCTTTGGACGATAAACGAGCACTTTCCTTTTACTTACATCGAGTAGCTCCCTTTCGGAAGGACCCTAGACTTTTTGTCTCTTATGCCTCAGCTTCACTGGGCCAGAGGATTTCATCTCAAAGACTTTCTAAATGGATAACTGAGACCATAAAACTTTGTTATCTACTGAATAAGAGACCTCTTCCAGGGCCGATCTACTAGAGCTATGGCCACTTCCGCAGCTTTCGTGAAAGGCATTCCTCTGCGGGACATTTGCAAGCCTGCTACTTGGTCCTTGCCGCATACCTTCGTTAAACACTATGCGCTGCACCTTCGTTTGCATCAGTGTTCATCGGTGGGCCGTGCTGTTCTTCAGTCTCTTCCCTGCTGATGGACCACTGCACCCTCCTTCAGGTAGGCTTTTAGCTTGCTATTCTCCCATCAGTGTGATGCATAGAGACCACGAAGAAGATAAACAGGTTTCTTACCTGTAACTGATGATCTTCAAGTGGTCATCTGTGCAGTCACACTACCCGCCCTCCTTCCCCACTACTGCCGGTCCATTCTCAGGATCATGCAGTGGTCAGAAGGAACTGGCGGGATGTCCACTCCCGTCTCAGTGGGTATGCGCAGTGGGGCTTCTGGGCATGCGCACTGGGATGTGTCTGCGGAAATCCGCAGCTTTTGAGTCACCGATCGTGATCGGTGTTGGCGCCTTCTCCCATCAGTGCGACTGCACAGATGACCACTTGAAGATCATCAGTTACAGGTAAGAAACCTGTTTTTCTACAGTCACATATTTACTGCTCAATGGACCCTCCGATTTATCAGTGAGTGTGTTTGTGTTCCAAGAAACTATGGTATTCTAATGGCTTTTCTTTCTTCTTGTGAGGTATACCTGACTCTCAGCAAAAGTAGGGATGAGCAATGGGGAGAAGCTCTAAAAAACAGACTTTTGTAACCCTTGGTAATCAACTCAGAGGCAGAGAGATGTCCTACATCGTGAGGGGCAGGAGGAGTTCATTCCTGTTTGAATTTGTGTTTGGGACCTCACTAGCCCCAGCTGGATTGAATTTGACCCTAGGCGGTATATTTGAGAGCCTCTGTTGAATTCATATAGAAAGCTTTGCCTAGATTAGCTTTCAGAACATGTTTAATGTAATATTCGGTTATTTTAAAAGGGTCATTGGAGGCATACTACCTGCCTATAGAACTACATTCAACTTTTAAACTAACTTATTCTGCAGGCATGGCAGAAAGCCCGAAGTGATGGCTGGGAAAGAGCTTTTTGTGAGAAGAACTTCCTTTCTCAGGCAACAATGGAGATTATCATAGGAATGAGAACACAGTTGCTTGGACAGCTTAGAGCTTCAGGTAACTATTATGAACCTGAAGAATATGCAACCCCCCCCCCCTTTTGGATATATATATATATATATATAGGTATGGGGGATTGTGACCTTGTCCCAGCTATGAATACCTACGTTTACACTGGCTGTATCACACTGTAGTTTCTTACTGCTTGGTTGTCCTGACATGAAAGTAAAGATGGTTCTGTGGCAGACACTTGAACAATGTGTGGGTTTTATAGTAGGGTTGCCAAGTCCCATGTGGCCTTTGGCTGGGGACTTTTTTCACGTGTGCATAGCAGTGACGTCATTGCATTGGCGACATCATGCAACAGCCGCTCTAGGAGCTTCTGGGAAAACTCTGTGATTTTCCTGGGTGCTCTAGCAATTTGGGAGGAAAACTCATACCAAGAGTTTTCTTTCCAAATTCCTAGAGTGTCCAGGAAGTTCCTAGAGCGGCCAGCGTGCGACGTTGCTTGTGATGACGTCACTTATGAGTTGTGCCAGCGACATCGGGAGGCAATCCCCTTGCCAGCCCATTGCAGGCTGGCGAGTTGGGGACTCCCAAAGTGGGAGAACCCCCACTGGGGAGCTTGGCAGCTCTGGTTTATAGTAGAGCTGATATTTTTACTTACTAGTTGATGTAGTAAAAATTCTACCAAGATACTGTCAGAAAGTGCCAAGACCTGTCAGAATGGATTCTACAAACCATGGGCAGAGCGCTATGGGGCTGTACCTAAGAATGGTAACTCTTCCATTGGCATGTGACACTTTAGTGGCAGAAAACAAGAGTTGGGGAGGTTGTGCCCTTCTCTTCACTGCAGTCCTTTGGACCGTATGACATAGGCAGGAGGGTCCAATGCAACTGTCATCATCCCTTTGTCCCTCAAAGGGGGTTTTGAGTGAGGAAGTAGTTATCTTTTAAAATCTTATCCCTTTCTTTTCCTGATCAATTTAACTAGCATGTAAAAATAGCGTGATAAGCCTTTGAACTTGAATGCAATGTGTTATGTGAGCCTCCAATATCTTGCCGTGATATTGAAGGGTAATAATGCTACATTTCTAAGTGAACTAAACCATATAGCAGAAATAAATTCTCAAATGTGTGGAACACTTGAGAATAATTACATAAAATAATAAAAGGATTAAAGCTCCCTATCTTGTTTTAACTCAATATTTCAAAAGAAGTCTGATTTACTTCAAGCATCTGTTTTTGCCCATGACAGTCAGTCATAGCCATATGATATCAGGGGAAAATGACTTAAAGGAAATTGAATATGGGATTTCATTGGGTAAATATCCTCTATTCTCAGGTTCAGGAAAGCCTGGCACTGAAATTTTGCAAACAAACACTGCTAAATCTAGCAGTGTCCATGTGTTTGTAATTTCTTATCAGTTTTTTTTGTACTATTATTACAATCCTACATAACTCCCCTCATCCAAACTGGTGATGGAGGAAAGTGCCCTCAAGCTACAGCTAATTTATGGTGACTGTAGGTTTTCGAAGGTAAGAGATGAACAGAGACGGTTTGTCATGGCCTGCCTATGCAGTAACCCTGGACCTCCTTGGTGGTCTCTTATCCAAGTACTAACCAGGGCAGACCTTATTTACCTTCTACGAAATGACAAGATTGGTTGTAGCCTAGGCCATCCAGGTCAGGGCCCATCCAAATTAGTATAACCTATTTTTTTAAAAAAAGCTACCCCCTTCCTGATATGTATGCCAGAAATGGATAATTGTTTTTCCTAATTTATATCCTGTTCTTTGTTTATCTTCCAGGTTTCGTTAGAGCCAGAGGGGGTGGTGATATAAGAGATGTTAACACAAATTCAGAGAACTGGGCTGTGGTGAAAGGTGCCCTAGTGGCTGGAATGTATCCAAATGTAGTTCATGTTGACAGAGAGAACGTTGTCTTGACGGGACCAAAAGAAAAAAGAGTCCGATTTCATCCTACCTCTGTTCTGAGCCAGCCTCAATATAAAAAGGTAAAATAATGTTAGAGTTAAAAGTTATACAGACTTGTGGAGTAGGTATAAAGGCTTCTCTGTTTCTCAGTGCCCTGTCTTGATGACTTTAAATGCTTTGCTGATTCAAGCATGATTTAATGCAATCCCTGATTCAGAAGCCAAATGTCATTCTTAAAGTAAGTAGTCAGTAATGGGGGGCAAAAATACTTGCATGGTGCAGTCAGCAACAGTGCTAAATTCATCTGCTAAACTTTTGCAGGCAGCTAAAAGTCTGCCATGAAAACGTTGTGAAAGCAACGTCACCCAGAGTTGGAAACGACTGGTGCTTGCACAGGGGACTACCTTTACTTTTTATCAGCTTTCTAAAACATACAAAGAATTTAATGATGTCTTAATTAACATCACAAAGCATGGAGATTGCTTAAAGAGAGTCTTGAGATGCAAATCGGAGATTCTTTTGAAAGTGAGATTGAGATTGAAGTTTTAACAACAAAACCGTCAAGGCCTCATGACTAAATTAGTCAAGAAATTTGTTGATGTATGAGACACTTAGATGGAGTTCCACTGGTTCACCTTCCAGGCATTGGTCTGGTCTGTATTTTAACTTCAACAATGCTGTTTGGAATCAAGTGCTTCCAGCCCACCCCTTACAGATAATTGGAATATGGTTTTAGATATAATTTTCTGAAGTCTCTCTTTATTGACCTAAAAAACCCCCAATTTGTTTTAAAACTTCCTTTGTTACTGCCAACAGATTCCTCCAGCAAATGGTCAAGTGGCAGCTATTCAGGCACTCCCCACGGACTGGCTTATATATGATGAAATGACTAGAGCCCATAGAATAGCCAACATAAGGTGCTGTTCAGCTGTGACTCCAGTCACTGTGGCTCTTTTCTGTGGATCAGCTAGGCTGCCAAGTAATGCTTTACAGGAGCCTTCATCCTTCAGAGGTATGATGTGGAAATAAGAAATGTTCTGTTCTCCATTGGTGAAGCAAGATGCCATTTATGTGTGGTTACCCTTACAACTTGCTTAAGTAGACAGGCCTTGATGTTATAATTAAGCTGCTTGATCCCTTTCCAGTTGTCCTGCCTTTCACACACAGCAGAACTCACACTCTTTTTCCTGTCATCCTTTAGAGTTGTAGTGGGAGTAAGAAATGTTCAGATTCTTTTTATGTTGGTGCTGTGTTTTTTATGTGCTTGGCTGTGTCAAGGTAGTCAGGTAGTATCAACACATATTAGAGGTTGTTATATTTTATTTAGATCAATTTCATGAATTACAGATTGGTTCTTAAAGAATGGTATGTTGCATCTTAATCTGAAATTATGTGATTTTTGTTTAAATGGAACAATTATGTTGATGTAAAGTAAAAAATGTGTGGCTCTTGCTCTTCTGCTTCTTATTAAATTTAGTAAGAAGTCCTGTTCTCTTCAGCACCTTGATATTTGAAAACTGCTTCATGCGTAACCTTTTTCTTATATGAAAAGCGTTAGTATACGGAAAAGTAAAAACGGTAAACTTCTTTTCTGAGAAAAAAATGTATGTAGTTGTTGTACAGGTGCTTGGAAACCATGATTGCCTGCAGCATTCCAGCCAGATGTCATGCCACAAACATGTAGCTTTAGCAGTGCTTTCCTTGTAAAAAAAAATTTACTACTATAAAACATAATTACTAGAATGTATATTTCAGCACCATTTCTTATACCTTGTATGAATCATGAACTAAACTCTCACATGAACTTGAGTTAGCTGAACCCTCTCACTGACTTAAAAGATCATTGTAGAGTCTGAGGGCTGTATTGAGATGTCAAAATGACATCTAATTGGAACTGTGTCTAGACTTGTTTGATACTATTTCATCACAGTCCTGTCTTTTTAGGTCTCTAGAAAGATCTAGCAAACCAGCAGTGTCATAATTGATGCAATTGGAGAAAAGCTGAGGAAGAATGAAAATCTTCAGGTGTTCTTCCTAGGATTCAGCAAGTGAATCAAGGATTGTCTGTCAGCTAAAAACATCCCTATGACACTGCTGGTATGTTGCATCTTAATCTGAAATTATACTTGGATTGTATTGCATAGCATCTGTGTATTAATTGGGCATTACAAAAACTCCAGTAGTCTGTAATTACAAAACTTCTTTGTTGACGCAGGTTTCTTTTTTATTTTATAATACCTTGCATCTACTAATACTCTGAACATTTAGGAAACTTTGCTGCAAAAATGTATAGATGTGGTTAGTGTTACTTTATAATTCTACAGGTATCTAGCTGACTAGTTAAGTAAATAACATGGCTGTATCAAAGTCTTAAAGACTTGGGTTATTTGTAGAATCCATAAGAAAAAAGCAGACATGCTCCAATCTGGAAGTAGAAATTGAAATTGTGATTTAATTGGAGATCAGATTTTTTATTGAAATAACGATTTAAAATGAAAGGCATTATGAGTGTGGTGTTTAAAAATACTAATATGTAGAATCTGCTGGGTGTTCCCCCTAATATAGTGGATGGTGTCCTCAATGACAGCAGTGATAGCGAGATGGAAGACAGAACAACAGCTAACTTGGCTTCACTGAAGCTGGATGAATGGCTCAATTTCAAACTGGATCCTGAGGTCAGTGCTTCATCGATCACTTTTTAATAAAGAAAAAATAATAATATTGTGAATGCTTAAGGTCTTTGTGACGGAACCGGCCCGATTCTGCCTTTAGACCTGGTCCCGTCAACTCCCTTTTGAGTTGCCAACCCCTGGAGGGAGCTTATCCTCTTCCCACCACTAGGGCACACTGCCACCACCTGTTCGATTTAGGGGTTCCTGACAGAGAGGAACAGGAACTCCCAATCCCCCTTGGCAATTCTGAAGCCTGGCCTCAAGGTCCTTTGCCAACCCAGCACCTAGTTATGACAGAGACCAAAGTCCTTCTTTGGGAGACCCCTGGAGGACTGGCACCCTTGCCAACTGTATGCCTTCCTCCTTTCCTGGACTCCCCTCTCACAGTAGTGTGGTCTAAGTTGGTTGGGGAACCTGTGTGGTACAGAGGGACTACCTTTTTAAACAGACAAAATATTTATTTAAAATTTATAACTATATACAAGCATTTTTAAATACAGGGTGAACAGAAGTAATAAATGAAAGTAGGGATAAACACTCCTTCTTTCCCTAATATATAACTGGCCCTGACCATACCATCCAGAACCGACTCACCAGTCACCAAGACTCAAATCAAACTCAAACTGACTCTCAGCTTCCCCTGACAACTTTTAACTGCCCGTTTCCCTCCAAAAACCTCTAATATAAACCCCAGTTCCCACCCAGAAACTGGTTTTCCCCCCTGCAGCCTTTTGGAAGATCAGCTGAAAGACTTCCTGTCTCTCTAGGAGGCCTCCTCTGAAGTGCTGCTTCCAGACAGGAGGGGAGGGGGAAGGAGGAATAGTAGGGTGCCAATCCCCAGGTGGGGGCAGGGGATCCCCCGGTTTGGAGGCCCTTCAGGGTCATCAGAAAGCGGAGGGAGGGGAGGGAAATGTCTGCTGGGAACTCTATTATTCCCTAGGGAGATTTATTCCCATAGAAAATCATGGAGAATTGATCTGCGGGTATCTGGGGCTCTGGGGGGGCTGTTGTTTGGGGTAGAGGCACCAAATTTTCAGTATTTGGGTGACATGATAGAGGTTTACAAGATAATGCATGGGATGGAGAAAGTAGAGAAAGAAGTACTTTTCTCCCTTTCTCACAATACAAGAACTCGTGGGCATTCGATGAAATTGCTGAGCAGACAGGTTAAAACGGATAAAAGGAAGTACTTCTTCACCCAAAGGGTGATTAACATGTGGAATTCACTGCCACAGGAGGTGGTGGCGGCCACAAGTATAGCCACCTTCAAGAAGGGTTTAGATAAAAATATGGAGCACAGGTCCATCAGTGGCTATTAGCCACAGTGTATGTGTGTATATAAAATTTTTTGCCACTGTGTGACACAGAGTGTTGGACTTGATGGGCCGTTGGCCTGATCCAACATGGCTTCTCTTATGTTCTTATGTATAGCATCTAGTGCCTCTCCCCAAAATACCCCCCAAGTTTCAAAAAGATTGGACCAAGGGGTCCAATTCTATGAGCCCCAAAAGAAGGTGCCCCTATCCTTCATTATTTCCTATGGAAGGAAGGAATTGAAAAGGAGTGCCATCCCTTTAAATGTGATGGCCAGAACTCCTTTTGGAGTTCAGTTATGCTTGTCACAGCCTTGATCTTGGCTCCACCCCTAATGTCTCCTGGCTCCACCCCCAAAGTCTCCTGGCTTCACCCCCAAAGTCCCCAGATATTTCTTGAATTGGACTTGGCAACCCTAAGGAATAGACTAGGCCAAAGCCTTGCCTAGATTTTTATAGACTCCTCTAGCCAACTCCCAGACAAGCACAGACTTAAAATGGTGTTTCTCCACAGTCTTTAAACAATTAAATTGTAATTCAGCATTATACATTTGACTACTAAAGGAAATAAGCAATTCTATACTCCCCAACTCTTTCAGTCTGCACTGACAGAACTAAACAATGCAGTGCTTTTGTTTAATTAGTGGAGTGCTGCATTTAGAATTCTTTCTTTTTTTTTTTTTTAAAAAAAGGCTATCATAGAGCTATAAACCAGGGGTGTCAAATGTCCAGCTCACAGGCCAGAATTGGCCCATCTAGGGTTTTAATCAGGACCATGGGACCCTTTTCTCCCCTCTCCCAGCTTCACCCTTTGAAGCTCTGAGGCTGATGAAGTTCCCTACTCTTTCTGCCTTGTCTTTGCTGGCTGTAGCAGGAAGCAAAGTTGCAAAGAAAACATGGAATGGATTTTCCATTAAGGTTTCTGTGCCCAGATAGATAGGGCCCAGAGACCTTAGTGGAAAATCTATTCCACATTTTCCTTGCAACTTTGTGCTGCAATGTGTTTCAATGGAATAGAGATCAGTTTCACTTTCAGCATTCCTATAGCCAACTGAAGCTCATTTATTTATTTATTTGATTTATATCTCACCCTCCCCACCAAGGCGGGCTCAGGGCAGCTTACAACATGAAATTCTAACAATAAGATTAATAAATATTAAAATACATTAAATAATTTACAACAGCTAAAACAATAAAACAAAATATGATCTAACAGTGTGGTGCTATTCTACAACCTTCCTTCGCAGTTTTTAGGCACCAGTCAGTTATATGCCATCCGGAAGAGGACTGTCTTACAGGCCTTGCGGAACTGCCCAAGATTCCACAAGGCCCTCACATCTTCCGGTAGCTGGTTCCACCAGCAGGGGGCTATAATCGAAAAGACCCTATCCCTGGTTGACTTCAGATGGGCCTCCTTTGGCCTGGGGATTACTAGCAGATTTTGAGAACCAGATCTAAGCACTCTCATGCTTCCTTGCAAATAAAGGGTTGATGCTTTGAGCCAGCTTGTCTCTGCTGAATGGACCTGACCTAGTGAGTACTGTAACCTTGGAACCCACAGCCAAAGGTGGATATTACAGTGGAGAACCATTGCCAATCTGAGTAGCCCTGGGGCAAGGGGAGAAGCTTGCAATGCCATTTCATTGTTTTCCCAAGCTCAGAGTATTTTATATTTTTAGTTTGTGCTGTGATCCTTGTGCTTTTTCTTTATGTTTTATTTAAAAAATTGCATTGCTAACTTCCACTCTTCCCCCACCTTACTATTTCAAATAAAATATTGCAAGAGTTTTAAGCATATTTGTATTTTAAGTTAAAATATCTTTAATTGTGTTTGTCTGTGTCCTTTATAAAAATTTGTATCTCTACTACCTCACATTACATTTTATGACACACATGGCCCAGCCCCACAAAGTCCCATTTGTGTCAGATCTGGCCCTCCTAACAAATGAGTTCAACACCCCTGCCAGTGCAGAAAAGGGAAACCACAACAATCAAGATGTTAGAGCAGGGGTGGCCAAACTTGCTTAATGTAAGAGTCGCATAGAAAAAATGTCAGAGTTTGAGAGCTGCAAGGAAGGAAGGCAAATAGATGGAGGAGGGAGGTGGAAAGAAAGCAACTTTAAATGCATTCTCCAAGTTAGCCAACAGGGTGGTGGAGGTTTTGAGAGCCACACAATATGTGTGAAAGAGCCTCATATGGCTCCTGAGATGTAGTTTAGCCATCCTTGTGTTAGAACATTCTCCCTTTGACTTAGGACAAAAAATGACT
This sequence comes from Heteronotia binoei, assembly GCF_032191835.1. NCBI lineage: Eukaryota > Metazoa > Chordata > Lepidosauria > Squamata > Gekkonidae > Heteronotia > Heteronotia binoei. The sequence continues at coordinate 102,671,446 of NC_083226.1, read as the reverse complement.
GAGAGACATTAGAGGCTTTTAAACTATGTATAGAATACAAAATGTGGGTTATTTTTTTTTAAAAAAATTAGAAATTACAGTGCAGTCCTAAATAGTTAGCCTGTTTTAAGTGAATTGAATAGGCGTAGAAAGTATAACTCTGCTTAGGATTGTTATTCAATGACCTTGACTGACTGTAGAATCAGAGCAGACAAAAAAACATAGTGTAAGTCCCTGTTCTTACAAACCTTACTTAATTTCAGTAAATTTCCAGGTTTTTTTGTAGGGTAGTGTATATGTAGGATGTATTAAACAAACTCATGGGATGTTGTGGGATAGATTCCAAACCATTATCTGAGGAAATTTTCTGATTAGACTTGAGAAGTATTGTTAACCTTCCTTGCGCTGATTTTCTGTTGATGTTTCTCTTGATTGTATAAACTCCCTGTTCTTACAAACCTTACTTTTAAAGTTTACTCCACAACCCATTACATTTCCAATTTTTTTTAAAAATAGTGGGGTGATATGTACATAGAATGTATTAATTAAATGTTCTCATCTTAAAAAACCCAAAACCCTAGTTCTTCACTTACTGCATAGTATCCGTGCATAATTGAGTTATGCAATGATGACTGCTGGCTTAGATAGTTGCTGGCTTAGATCCAGTGTGGTTTAGTGGTTATGAGCGGTAGACACTAATCTGGAGAACTGGGTTTGCTCTCTGCTCTCTGAGCAGTTCTCTTAGAGCTCTCTCAGCCCCATCTATCACACAGCATGTCTGTCATCGTCGTCATCTCCTAAAAACAGATATTCTTTAAAAACAGATGTTCTAGGGCATTACCTTATAACTGCTGATTAGATCTTGATAATGTGCAAGTCCTATTTTGCACACTTCAGTGTTATCTAGACTTGGGTTTGATTCCTTGTTTTCTAAGACTGGTGCCAGTTGGACAAATAATGGGACATTAATTTATTACTGAATTTAGCCCAACTTTCAGTAAGGCCAGATCTTTTTGGAATAAGTTTTGGTTCTAGTGCTGCAAAAACTTTCAAAACAGGTTGAAAAATAATGATTCAACTATTTTAATTGAAAAATTATAGTCAAAAAGATTTCAAATCATTTATTTATTCGTTCAGCTTAAACTGTCTTCCTCCCATTCAACTATTTGAAACCATATTCATAGTGCTTCAGGAAAGCAGTCTTGGTCTACTTTGGTTCTAGTTGCTTCACTACACTTCCTTTACTCTTGTGGCAATAACTGCCCCGATGTGGGGAAATCCTTGCAAATATTCAAATTTGTGTAAAAGGGCAATAATATATATTAATTTTGGTGCATTTTACTCAGAAATATTTAGGAGGAAAAGATGACAAATGTAAAATGGTGCGCTTCATTTTCAAGACCATCTCACTGATTTTATGTTTCTTTGTACAGTCTGGTCATAGCAATATTGAAGTTACAATTTGTTAAACTGCAGTGATGTCTAAAGTAAAAACTGCTTTCTTTACAGGCTGCTAGTTTACTGTTGCAACTGAGACAAAAATGGCATAGTTTATTTCTACGGCGCATGAGAGCTCCTTCAAAGCCTTGGTCTCAAGTTGATGAGGCAACTATACGAGCCATCATTGCAGTCTTAAGTACTGAAGAACAGTCTGCAGGTTTACAGCAACCTTCAGGAATTGGGCAGAGACCAAGACCGATGTCATCTGAAGAACTTCCTGTAACATCTTCTTGGAGATCAAACACTAGCAGAAAAAGCTCAGCAGAAGCAGAATTTGCAGATGACTCTTTTAATTCTGAAAGGCCAGTATATTGTAATGATAATAATAAATTTTATTTGTATCCCGCCCTCCCCACCTAGGCAGGCTCAGGGCGGCTAACAGCATTTCATAAAACATACAATAATAAATAAAACCTTTAAATTTAACAATATAAAACTTTAAGTTTAACAACATTAAAAACCAGTCAATACAATTAAAATAACTTGGTCTGACAGTGCCGATGGTGTTTGACGCTAGTTCTGTCAGTTTATACAATCTATACAGTTTACACAGCGGCATAAGTCTTTAATTAGAACCGCATTAGCGGATCCTTAGTTAACAGCCTTCTTCAGCAATCCGAATATGCAAGTTTAAAGAGGGTAGTCTTGCAGGCCCTGCGGAACTGATCAAGGTTCCGCAGGGCCCGCACCTCCTCAGGGAGCTGGTTCCATAGGGCAGGGGCCGCGATTGAAAAGGCCCGTGCTCTGGTGTTCTGAAGTTTGATCTCTTTCAGCCCAGGGATAGTCATTAGATTTTTCCCGGCTGACCTCAGTGCTCTCTGGGATTCATATGGGGAAAGACGGTCCCTCAGGTAGGCGGGTCCTCGGCCATATAAGGCTTTAAAGGTAATGACCAACACTTTGTACTGGACCCGGTATATAATCGGCAGCCAGTGCAGTTCACGTAGCCCCGGCCGTATATGTTCCCATTTCGGGAGTCCCAACAACAGCCTGGCCGCCGCGTTCTGCACTAGCTGCAGCCTCCGGGTCCAGCACAAAGGTAGCCCCAAGTAGAGGGCATTACAGTAGTCTAATCTTGAGTGACCATTGCATGGATCACTGTTGCGAGGTCCCGGCGCTCAAGGAAAGGGGCCAACTGCCTTGCCCGCCTCAGATGGAAGAATGCTGACTTTGCAGTGGCTGCTATCTGGGCCTCCATCGATAATGAAGGCTCCAGTAAAACACCCAGGCTCTTTACCTGGCGCACTGCTTTCAATGGCGCACCGTCAAAGGCCGGGAGAGCTATTTCCCCTCTCAGAGTGCCGCGACCCACACAGAGGACCTCTGTCTTCGCTGGATTCAACTTCAGCCCGCTCAGCCTAAGCCACGTCACAACAGCCTGTAAAGCCCGGTCGAGATTCCCTGGGGCGGAGCCGGGCCGGCCGTCCATTAGTAGATAGAGCTGGGTGTCATCTGCATATTGATGGCAACCCAGCCCAAACCTCCAGGCAATCTGGGCAAGGGGGCGCATATAGATGTTGAACAACATCGGGGAGAGAACTGCTCCCTGAGGCACCCCACAATCCAGTGTGCGCCTCCGGGATCGCTCACCCCCAATAGCCACCCTCTGTCCCCGTTTAATTGTAGTGTCCAGAATTACAGCTATCCTGTAGAGAGCTCATTCTCTGCACACAGAATGCATATATGTGTTTTTAATAGGATTTATACAATGAGCAAGTTACAGTAGCAAAAAGACAGCAGTGGCTTTTTCCACAGTAAGAACATTGATGTTGCCAGCTGACCTCCATGTTCTCCTACCACAGTTTCCTTCTCATGCATAGCTTATTCCTGTTTCTGAATGGTGAACAGCCTTACAATGGGGCTCAGATTGCCCAAGTAGACTTTAGTAAGACTGGAAGGTCACAACACTCTTTTTTTCTGACCAGTCACTTCCAGTTCACATTCCATCACTCTCTTTGTGAGTACAAACTTTATATATAGTGTGCAGATGTGATTTGGAAACACCCAATAGTGCTACATTTGGAATAGGAATAATTCTGAATCTTATCCAGATATTGGAAATAATTTGTAATATTCAGAATTCCACTGATTCTTGTAGAAAATAGGCTAGGCTGCCAGCAAGAGGAAGAAAGTGAAATCTGTTATTCAGACAGCTTGCCCTGGCTTCTTGAGAAAGAAAAAGGGAACATTCCCCAGACAGGCTGATGCCAAGGGTGGTAGGGACAGATAGCTCAGTGGCCCTGACTGGGGTGAGACCAAAGCCTGTGAACAGTGTCTCTCTGCATTTATGAAATCCTGAAAAAAGGTGCAGGCACTAGAGATATTTTCACATTGGTCCTTTTCAACTGGAAGTCAGGCAAAGTTTAGTATATAGTTATCCTATTGTCCCCTGACTATTTGCTGTTAATTAGTTTTCTGCATGTTGAAATCCCTTTTGAAGCACCTCAGCCTACAGTTGATTCCTTCCCTACTCTTTGGTGTGTATTAGGAAAAAAGATAGATCATGTAGATTGTAGAATAATGGGGAAAATTTATATTAAGCTTAGGTTCCTTTTGGGGGTATATCAGACTCCATTTTACGCAGCCAAGAATAAGAGGATCTTGAGATCCAGCACCACCAGCTTTGAAATTATGCTTACAAATAAATAGTGTGACCTGAATAATTTTAATATGTGTTGTTTTTAGTATTTTGTATATATTTATTATATTTGACATATTTTAGAATCTATTGTGTGATCGATCCGGAGCCCGCTTGCAGGAAGCTCAGAATATAAATTGAAATAATAAATAAAATAAGCATAAGGTTTGTTAGATAGGGAGAATTTATATTTAGATAATCAATTTTGCATCTGTGTGATTTTCATTTTCATTTAATTTATTTTATTTTTGGCATCTGTTCTGCTGCAACAGAATCAGATACTGTTGTTTTGGAGGGAGAGTCCACCAACAGGATGAAATGTGGGGATGGTAGAGGAAGTTGGTGCACAGGAAAGGCTGCAAGAACATTGCTTGGCCTCCCTGAGATGGCTCTCTCAAGCCCATAGTACAGGGCATATCATGCTTCACTTTGCTGCCCTCCTGCTGACCTTTCCCTTCTTCCAACTGCCCTTCCAGGACTGTGCTCAATCACTCAATGGTTGGAAAGGTCTCTGCTGCCCACCACTGTCCGTCTGTCTGTGCATTGCTCCAGTTTGTCTGCAAGTGCTGCTCAGAGTATTTGCATATTCCCCAGCTCTAGTTGTCCTTCACCCACTGTGTCATTCTCCGCTCTGCTCTGGTGGCATTTGCAGTGCTCAGGGCTCAAGCCTAGATTGCAGTTATTTCCTAATGACTGGCATTGCTGCCTGGCAATAGTGGCTGTTGCTGTGTGTACTCTGCACATTTTCTCCACTCTTTGAGGTTTGGCATAGAAAGTGGGAATGAGTCAGAGGACCAAGGGAAACCTCAGGGTAGTTTTCTGAGGGAAACTGTAGTTTGCCTTTTAAATTTGAAATCCCAATTTTGGTACTAGTGCACATCCTTAGAAAGCTAAGATTTTGTTGCGTTAAAGTACATTACTTTGCTTTTACTTGCATTGAACCTCAATTGAACCTCATTTGTCTTTTTGTCTCCTAACTAAGACAGTTTAGATGACAAGGTGTCCAGACAGATGTACAAACATGAGACCTTATGTGGAAAGATGTAGAATTTTAGATTTCTGTCATGTGTGTGTATATGTATAGGTATTCCTTTTATTTATTATGTATTTGTTTATTAAATTTATATCCTACCCTTCCCTGAGTAGGCTCAGGGCAGGTAACATCAAACTGCATAATCATTAAAACCAGTCAATATATAATCATTAAAAAAGATAAAACAAATAATTTTGTCTACTAAATTTATATACTACTTTTCAGGACTAGTTGTCAGGACATTTTATAATGTAAAGAGATACATGTTATAATTATAGAGAGCTAGCATGGTGTAATGGTTAAAAGTTGTGGACTCTAATCTGGGAACCAGGTTTGATTCCCACTCCTCCACATGAAGCCAGCTGTGTGACATTGGGCTAGTCACAGTTCTCTCAGAATCCTGTCAGCCCCACCTGCCTTACAAAGTGTCTGTTGTGAGGAGAGGAGGGGAAGGAGATTGTAATCTGTTTTGAGACCCCTGAAGATACAAAACCCAACTCCTACTCCTTCATCTTTGTCTTCATCATCATTACAAACAAAAGACAGACCAAACAATAAACGTCATTGTCACATTTCAGAGTTTCATTAAACAAAGTCATTTCTATTAAAAGCCTGGTGGAACAGAATCATAGAGTTGGAAGGGACCTCTAGGGTCATCTAGTCCAACCCCCTGCACAATGCAGGAAACTCACAAGCACCTCCCCCTAAATTCACAAGATCTTCATTGCTGTCAGATGGCCATCTAGCCTCTGTTTAAAAACCTCCAAGGAAGGAGAGCCCACCACCTCCCAAGAAAGCCTGTTCCACTGAGGAATCGCTCTAACGGTCAGGAAGTTCTTCCTAATGTTGAGCCAGAAACTCTTCTGATTTAATTTCAACCCATTGGTTCTGGTCCTACCTTCTGTGGCCACAGATAACAATTCCACACCATCCTCTATATGACAGCCCTTCAAGTACTTGAAGATGGTGATCATATCACCTCTCAGCCATCTCCTCTCCAGGCTAAACATCCCCAGCTCCGTTAACCTTTCCTCATAAGACTTGGTCTCCAGACCCCTCACCATCTTCGTCACCCTCCTCTGGACCTGTTCCAGCTTGTCTATATCCTTCTTAAATTGCGGTGCCCAAAACTGAACACAATACTCCAGATGAGGTCTTACCAAAGCAGAGTAAAGCGATACCATCACATCACGTGATCTGGACACTATACTTCTGTTGGTACAGCCCAAAATTGCATTTGCCTTTTTTAGCCACCGCATCACACTGTTGACTCATGTTCCGCGTATGATCCACTAAGACCCCTAGATCCTTTTTGCGCATACTACTGCTAAGACAAGTCTCCCCCATTCTATAACCATGCATTGGATTTTTCCTACCTAAATGCAGAACTTTACATTTATCCCTGTTAAAATTCATTTTATTGGTTTTAGCCCAGTTTTCCAGCCTGTCAAGGTCATCCTGTATCCTGTTTCTGTTGTCTTCTGTGTTTGCAACCTCTCCCAATTTAGTATCATCTGCAAATTTAATAAGTATTCCCTCTATTCCTTCATCCAAATAATTGATAAATCCAAATCATTATGGATAGTACCAGCAGAAGGAATAAAAATAACAGCTGAAACCAGTGAAGAGAGAGGGTTGTCATACAATCAATTACTAAAAATGTAAAGTGGCAAAATAGAATTGAAAACTGCTGAGGAGTTGAATAAAAAATGATAGGTTTCAAATTCAACAAATAAAAAGCCTGGTGGAGAATGATATCAAAACTGAAGGAATAAGACGTGAGCAAACAGAAATGGAAAATGTTCTGCTTGGAGATAATGAAAAATTAATTTCAAAAGTATATGTTACTGTTAAAATGGACTACGGAAGATGAGATAGTAAAATCTCAAATGATTAAGTGGGCAATCAATGTAAATAAAGAAATACAGATGGATACATGGGAGTATCTTTGGAAGAACTCTATGAAATTATCAACATGTCAGAGTATACAAGAAAGTTGTTTTAAGATGATGTATAGGTGGTATATGACTCCTAAAAAATTGGCAAAGATGAATAAAAAGATGCCAGACAGATGTTGGAAATGTAGAAGACATGAAGGTTCTTTTTACCATATGTGGTGGATTTGTGAAAGAGCGAAAAAGTATTGGCAGATGATTCAACAAGAAATTTCAAGGATTTTGGGATATGAATTCAAGAAAGTAGCAGAGACTTTTTTATTGGAATTACAAATGGAAAAATTTCCAAAAGAAGATAGAACTTTGATTTGGTACTTGCTTTCAGCGGCTAGGACATTGTATGCGCAGTTATGGAAGCAAGAAAAAATACCAGAAAAATGGGATTGGATTGTAAAAGTTATAACATGGAGTGAGATGGACAAACTAACAAGAATCTTAAGAGACTATGATTTGGAAGTGTATGAAAAGGAGTGGAAAAAGTTTAGATGTTATGTAGAAGAAGAATGGAATATAAAAGGATATTGGACAATTTTTTAATGATGATCAAGTACTAGAAAAAAGTAGAATATGAATATAGATTCTTATGGTTTAAGGGTACCTTTAAATGTTAGTATTTTAAGTATATAACTTCGGCGGGAGTCAAGTAACGGGGGGGAGGGGGATTAGAAAATAGCATATGGGATAGATAAAAAGAAGGTATTAATGGATATGGTTACCAAATGTTATCAATAAAATTGTGTTTTCAAAGATAAATCCAAATCATTGGAGAGCCAGTTTGGTACAGTGGTTAAGTGTGCGGACTCTTATCCCCACTCCTCCACTTGCACCTGCTAGCATAGCCTTGGGTCAGCCATAGCTCTGGTAGAGGTTGTCCTTGAAAGGGCAGCTGCTGTGAGAGCCCTCTCCAGCCCCACCCACTTCACAGGGTGTCTGTTGTGGGGGAGGAAGGTAAAGGAGATTGTGAGCCACTCTGAGACTCTTCAGAGTGGAGGGCGAGATATAAATCCAATATCTTCTTCTTCTTCTAAAGAGGTTGAACAAAACAGGTCCCAGGACAGATCCCTGAGGCACTCCACTTGTCACTCCTCTCCAAGAGAATGAGGAACCATTCACAAGCACTCTTTGGGTGCAATCTGTCAACCAGTTACAGATCCACCTAACGGTAACAGGATCCAAGCCACATTTTACCAACTTGTCAACAAGGATAGTATGTGGAACCTTATCAAAAGCCTTACTGAAATCAAGATAAATGATGTCTTCAGCATTCCCCCAATCCATCAAGGTAGTCACTTTCTCAGAAAAAGCGATCAGGTTAGTCTGACATGACTTGTTCTTGAGAAAACCATGCTTGCTCTTAGTAACCACATTCATTCTTTCTAAATGTTCCAGGACCGACTGTTCAGTGATTTGTTCTAAAACTTTTCCAGGTATAGACGTCAAGCTGATGGGTCGGTAGTTACCTGGATCCTCTTTTTTCCCCTTCTTGAAGATGGGGACAACATTCGCCCACCTCCATTCTTCCGGCACCTCTCTTGTTCTCGAAGAATTCTCAAAAATAATAGCCAGAGGCTCAGAAATTACATCCGCAAGCTCTTTTAGAACCCTTGGATGCAATTCACCTGGCCCTGAGGACTTAGTTTCATTTAAAGAAACTAGGTGTTTATGTACTACCCCTACACTGATTATAGGTTGGAACTTCATACCCTCCTTATATGTTCTGTTTTTGCCATGTTGAGCACCGTTCCCCTCAGAAGAGAAGACTGAGGAAAAGTAGGAATTGAGCAGTTCCGCCCTCTCTTCATTACCTGTTACAATTTCACTTTCTTGCCCTCGCAATGGGCCTGCCGTGTCCTTGCTCTTTTTCTTACTCTGAATATAAATAAAAGAACCCTTTTTTGTTGTTTTTAGCATCTTTGGCCTGCCTAAGCTCATACTGAGCTTTAGCTTTCCTAACTTTTTCTCTACAAGCACTGGTGATTTCTTTATATTCATCCTTGGTTATAAGGCCCTCCTTCCAATTCCTAAAGGAGTCTTTTTTATTTCTCAAGTCTTTAGAGAGCTGTTTATGGAGCCACTTCGGCTTCTTTAGGCTTTTTCCATTTTTTCTTCTCATAGGAATCATCTGTGATTGCGCTTTCAGTATTTCACTTTTAAGAAACTCCCACTCCTCCTGAACCCCCTTCCTCCTAAGTATTTCTGACCATGGGATTTCACCCAGCATAGTTCTAAGTTTATAAAAGTTTGCCTTTCTGAAATCCAACCTATAAGTCTGACTATGTATAGCTTTTCCCTTCCCTAAGACTGTAAATTCCAAAATCACATGGTCACTACTGCCCAGGGTAGTAATACTTCTATTAGTTTATATAAAGAGGCAAGTGATGGACCCAAACACTTTACAGGAAAGATATTCCTTGTTACTGGGGGCAATAACTCTGGGAAAAGCCCTGCTAACAGATCTCTCTCCCCCCCCTCATCCTTCTTAAAACCAAACAAAATGTTGTTATTTTTTGAAAGCACTGTTTCTAGAAGACTGAAGGACAGTTTGACACAATAGATGACACATTAAGGAAGTGTAAAAATAAAGTTAGTTCAAATACTGTCAGTCAGCACAGCTACCTCTTTCTCAAAGAAAAATTAAAATGTTTTCCTCAAAGAGAAAAAACAATGAGAAGGCTACCTGAAAACACATTCTTCATTACTTCTGCATAGTAGTAACCATAATGCATATCACACATGCACACACACACACTTCTGTGCATTCTGTGATATGGGCAAGCTAGTTGCTAGACAAATTATATATTATTTGTCTAGCAACTAGCTTGCCAAGTTTTACTTTGCTCACTATTACTTTGTTCACATTAAAATATTATGCATTACTTATTTGATCTTTTCTGTTTTCACTGTGTGAAGTTTTTTCTATTTTCTTTTTATTTGCAACAAAGGCTATAGAGTTCAGAAACTTTGTATTCAGCTGCTCAATAAGCAATATCCTGGTTTTACATGCACTTGCCCTTTACTTCAATATTGCAGAGTTCTAATGAAATCTGCATCTCCTGCATTTCAACAACCACTGAAATACAAAGAAAGAAGCATTCTACACTCTAAACGTAGCATGGATGACAGGTCAGACCAGTTATCCGTGAAATCCACAGACAGTAACAGCTTCCCTAGCCCTTGTGCCAGTCCTTCTCCTCCATCATCAGGAAAGGTATAGTATTTATGTGATTCAGTCTATTCCATGTCTTTTAGAATTGATTAATACAGAATGAAATGAAAAATTAAAATATTTTGTATTTTCAAGATATCACCATACATAGAAGTTTAAATTCATGGACCAACAATATTGTGAAGATTTGTTTTGGTCTCATCACATCTTCTAGAGATCTCATTTTTATGCTTTTCCAGATAAAATATACCATATATACTCAAAAGGAAGATGTTTTTGAGGATGACACCCCATCTTTAAAAAAAGAGAAGGAAGTACATAAAAGCAGATGATCTTGAATTTAAGATGCTCCCTCCCAAAGAGGTCCTCCAGCCAGAGGTGCCCCGCTCCCACCAGCTTATGTTTTCCCCTTCCAGCCCCACAATGGTGGTCTTTGCAGGGCTCAGCACCTGTTGAGGCTGCTGACACTCCTGGCAGTACCCCAGGGGTTGATGGTTGGGGACAAGGTGAAGTTCTGCTTCTCCTCTCTCCCTCTGTGTCTCTAGCCCCTGTGGGTGCTTTCCTTGTCTTTGTTTTACACAGCACAAGTGCTTTTTCACTCCTGTTTCCTTCTCGATTTCCTTCTAGTCCACCCAGTCCAGGGAAGGCCTATCCTTACACAAGGCCACTTCTTCCAGCCTCCTCTGCGGCTGATGTAGGTTTTGAAAGGCTCAACCACAAAACTTGGAGCAAGAGGGTGCATTTGACAGTGCTTCCAGACTGCAGGATTCAGATAGCGACAGACACATGACTTGTTTTTCTTTGCAGGCTGTCAAATTAGCAGCCAAACACAGGAGAACCTGCCAGTAATAGTATGAGGACAACTTTACATGCCAGGAAATTTGTATGTGAGTTGCAGGGGATGTCCTCTTTTTATAAAGCCCAAAAAATTCTTTTAAAAATTCATCTTTCTTTTGAGTATATATGTATTACATATTGAGTATATATGTATTACATATTGCCTTTTCCTTCTTTTTGCTTCCTGAAAATATAAGCTGCCAAATTTATCTAAACTTGTCAGTGTTGCACATAGGTATTGAGAATTATTTCAGAAAAGCAGTGGCCTTGGAGATCAAAGTCTTTCAGAATATTAAAACATGGATTCTGGGTCTAATTGGTAACAACTATATAATCTTACCCTCCAATTCATTCTACTTTTGTCTGGCTGTAGTAGCTTAGCCTTTTTTGTAAGAACCAAAAGACTAACTATGCTTTGAAATCAAGAGCAGCCCCCTCTACTCCATTATATCAGCTGACTAGATTTGGCAAAAGTACAAAATGTCAACAATTAATTAATTAACAAAAATATTTTTTTTCTCTTGCTAAAATTCTGCTTTTAAATCTGTAGGCTACTTCTAGAGATCTATTGACAGCAGAAGGCAGAAAGGACAGGTTATTCGGTTGATCCTGTGCTGCAGTTGTGACCAGATTCCAAAGCTGCATATTAAAATGCAGTGAATTGATTGCAGCATCCAGTCCTTTCTGAATTTTCAGTGAATCTATTCAAATTATACTCCCTTTCCGTTCATTGAGCAACCTTCTGCAAGAATGTTTTGTTTTATTTTTTGTTTTAATATTTTACAAATGGCTTATATAATGTTTTGCATGTGCTCAAACATTATAAAACGAATCTGCTTTGCAGGGTTCCAAGCCTCCTTCTCCAAGGCCAAACATGCCAGTTCGGTACTTTATTATGAAAAGCAGCAACTTAAGAAACCTTGAGATTTCACAACAAAAAGGAATTTGGTCTACAACTCCAAGTAACGAACGAAAACTGAATCGCGCCTTTTGGGAAAGCAGTGTTGTTTACTTAATATTTTCTGTTCAAGGATCAGGACACTTTCAGGTGAGAGTTCTATATATTGTATGCAAGATTGTTTATTCAGCCTTCTGTGTTAGCAGCAGATACTGTTAGCGAAATATATTACAGAAATCCTGAATGATTACTTTTTTCTCTTGCTCTTCATTATGTGAGTTGTGACTTTATTTGAATGTACCCCAATGTTAAAATTTCTCTGTACAAGCCAAGATAGCATGTTTTGAAGGAGGCTTAAAGGAGACTTAGATGTGGGAGCATATTCAGATATACAGTTTCTGAAATAGTAAAGTCCTGGAAAGACTTTTATCAGATGCTTTTTATGAAAATTTGCATGATCTTTTGGATTGTAGAGCTGAAGGTATTTTAACCCTGCTGATATAGGAAAGGCTAAAATGCAGATAACCATCAATGAAAGTACTGGAGGCTTTTGAGATGGGAATTAAAAGGATAAGCAGTTGAAGCAAAAGAGAATTAAAGCTCAAATATGTTGTGATCTTATCCCAACTTCCTGTTCTTAATCCTCTTCGCTGTAAGGATTGCCTTTGTAAGTCTTTACAAGTAGCATGTTTCCCTACAAAGAGAAAAAGAATGCACACAGGTCTGGGTTGAAACAGCTGATGAATTTATTGCTTACAGCTTCCAAAAATTTGGCATTTATTCAAATGGATGCACTGTTGTGCAGTATAGGCAATACTTATATGCGTTCCTCGTGTAACTGCTCATTCCTGCTCCTGGGTGACTCAAGAAGATATATGGCTTAAAACTTCTCTGAACTGCCTGCTGTCACCATCAACCGGGAGATGTAGCTGAGCTCCAGTAATTCCCATGCTGGCCTGGCCTAAGAGCCACTTAGGAGACCCCCCCCCCCCAATCCTGCAGGGAGTATACTACCATCTTCTCTGACCATGGTCCCTCCAGATGACAAAGCACCAGTTGTGATTATAAATGTAAAGTTCTGAATTTAGGTAGGAAAAATCCAATGCATGGTTATAGGATGGGGGAAACTTGGCAGTAGTATGTGCAAAAGGGATCTAGGGGTCTTAGTGGGTCATACGCTGAACATGAGTCAACAGTGTGATGCGGTGGCTAAAAAGGCAGATGCAAGTTTGGGCTGCATCAACAGAAGTATAGTGTCCAAATCACATGAAATGATGGTATCGCTTTACTCTGCTCTGATAAGACCTCACCTAGAGTATTGTGTTCAGTTTTGAGCATCATATTTTAAGAATGATATAAATAAGCTGGAACAGGTCCAGAGGAGGGTAACAAAGATGGTGAGGGGTCTGAAGATCAAGTCCTAGAAAATTTGCGGGAGGTGGGTATATTCAGCCTGGAGAGGAGGCAGCTTAGAGGTGATATGATCACCATCTTCAAGTATTTGAAGGGCTGTCATATAGAGGATGGTGTGGAATTGTTTTCTGTGGCCCAGAAAATAGGGCTAGAACCAATGGGTTGAAATTAAATCAGAAGAGTTTCCAGCTCAACATTAAGAAGAACTTCCTGACAGAGCAGTTCCTCAGTGGAATAGGCTTCCCTGGGAGGTGGCGAGCTCCCCTTCCTTGGAAGTTTTTAAACAGAGGCTAGATGGCCATCTGCCAGCAATGCTGATCTTGTGAATTTAGGGGATCTGTTAGGATTATGCTTTGCACTGAGATACATGCTAAGCACCTTTATAATAAACCGTTGAAGTAGAAATTTACTTGAATTTGTGTAGATTTTCAATCTTTAAAAACTGTTACAGGGTTTTGCTCGAATGTCTTCAGAGATAGGACGTGAGAAAAGTCAGGACTGGGGATCTACTGGTTTAGGAGGAGTATTTAAGGTGGAATGGATCCGAAAAGAGAGTCTTCCCTTTCAGTTTGCACATCATTTGCTCAATCCTTGGAATGACAACAAGAAGGTACAAATAAGCCGAGATGGCCAGGTATGTTGTGTTATAGAGACTGTATGTTTAAAAGGATATGATCAAGGCCAGATTTCTGGTTCCTTCACTCTTCAATGTAAGTTCTGTTTTTCAAAGTTATTATTTATCATACTGCTGGAGGCAATAATGTTAAGGAAGAGCCTTCATTTTAGAGTGAAAGAGAAGATACCTTTTGCATTTTATGGAAAACAATCCCTGCCAGATCAGATTGTCTCAGCTGTGTTGTTAATACTGTTTTCAGCAGTTGCAAAAGCCTTTTTACTACTTTTGACTTTTTCACCTCTGCTGTAGGAACTGGAGCCTCAGGTTGGTGAACAGTTGTTACAGCTGTGGGACCGTATTCCTTTGGGGGAGAGAAACACAGCTGATTGAACATACAGCAGTAGATCTGAGGTATGCTTTCTCCTGAGGAGTGTGGGTAAGCAGAATTTTCAGACTTCTATGAAAATACCCTGTCCACTACTAATTTTTGTCATACAGCTGTTGTGGGTGAACTTGTATACAACATACAGTAAGTAATACCTGTCCCTAATTGTAAATAATGAAGGAAAGGTTGGCTCCATGCATGAGCACTACTCTTTATGGTTAGAAGAGGGAAACGTAGAACTGCACATAGAGCATCATAGTGGTAGGAATGAAAGGAGGAGTGAAGGCTGAGTGTGTGTAACCATTCCAATATCTGTTCGCAGTTTCCTGTACCACAAAGTAGTTTGTTTAGAATAAGCTTAATTCACATTGACAAGCACTTGAGGAAGCCTAATCGCCATTTATCAGCCTAAAGAAGGCTGCTTTATGCCTTGCTTTTTGACAAAATAAAGACAGTTTTAACTACTTTGAATTTCCCCTCCATAGGTGCTGCTCATGTGAAACATGCAACCTGCTAAAACCAACAATGCACTACAAGAGAGAAATGTAATTAAATGGATCCTGGAATTCAGTGGCATCCTTCCAATACAGGATGTATTTGATGCTGTGTACTTGTTTGAAGGAAAACATACAGGCTGCTTTTATTTTCATTGGGATGTTTGTTCTTAATGATTCATGTGATGTTTCAGATATTAAATGGAGGACACCAAAGCAGACTGACAGCATTAGTGAACGTTGAATAGTGTTATAACTATTTAATATTGCAGAAGAAGAAACTGAGATTAGTAATATTCACTAGTTTGAATTAGAACCTGTTCAGACTATGCTTGACTAAAAGACTTGCTTGGACTAAAAGATGTGCAGCTTTCAGGACTACTACTGCTACTAGAATAAAACAATGAAATTACAGTGGATGGAGCCACTTCCTCTCAGATTAAATCCAGTTAAAATTGTCACATGATGAGTGTGTCTTTTGTAAGAAAGCTGAACTCAAGATGTTTAATTTTAACTATACTCTTTGCCATTATGTACTCTTAGAAATGAGCATTGACTTCTAATACAGACTTAGTAATAAGCAAACTCTGTAACATTGAAAGAACGGGCATTTTCATGCAACTATTTGGTGTAGACCTCATCTCCAGAATGGATGTTATTTTTCTTTACCATTTCCCTATTTCTTCTGACTTCATTTTTTACAAATTTTGTCTTTACATTTCTACATATTTTTGATTTATTGATGTCTTGTCCTTTATTAGTTCTGACCTATTATAGTGTTTTCTAGGTGTGTTGTCTAAATTGCTGTTCACGAGGGAAAGGAGAAATGCCATGCTGAACTTGAAATAGGGCTGTCTTTGTGTAGCTTTTCCCCTACTGCACTCTGAATAGGAGGGATAGTTTCAGAGGTACAAACATAATTATTAGCAGTCTTCAAAGCTAGTAATATAAAGATGCCAGCTCTTTCCTGTAAACGGCTAAGTGAGAGGAAAAACCATAATGAATGGTCTTGGTAGAAGCAAGGGGAAATGCTCTTGTTCTCGGAAGAATTAACTAGTATTTCAATAAAGATTCTGGACTTGAATTAATTGGCTTTGTAACTTCAGTGTTTTTAATATTTTTACGTTCAGATGAGTTTCCATTGTACATCCATGTAGCTTTCTCTTGTTAAATTTGACTAACAGTGATCTTACAGTCATGTCTTGAATTTACCTGTTTACAGTTTGGAAATAAGGTGTTTCTAGAATAAAGTTATTTTGCTTTTACTGTGGTGTATTTGGAGCAATTTGTCACTCCGCTGCAGAGGGGTTACCTCCATAGTCAAGAATACTACTGCATTAACCTAGGATTTTTGTTTTCATTCTCAGTAGTATACAGTTATGTTCAACAGGTAGATCGCGATCTACCAGTAGATCGCGGAGAGGTCAGAGGTAGATCACCAGCCCCACTTGGTCTCATGGTTTGCTGGACAAGTGTTTGGGGTTTTTTGATGATTGTTTGGTGTGGTGGTATTTGATTATTGGTGCCAGTATGATGAATTCTTATTTTTACTTTTAGAACTGCATGTGTGGTTTTGGCATCATCCAGAGGTCTTCCGTTCCTGTTGATCTTTAATACTTTGGGACAGTGACAGCTTTGGACCAGTTTCAGCCAGTGTTAACTTAGCACCCCAGCCACCCCAATATAACGAAGATGAGTGTTCCAAAGAAGAGCAAAACCTACCACTTTCATGATGAATGGGAAATGGACTACTTCATCATGGTGAAAGACAAGTGTTGTTATCTACTTTGTAATGCCACTGAATCCTTGCCCAAAAAGGGTAATCTGGAGCGTCATTATAAGGCTCTGCATAGCAATAAGTTTGATGCTGATTTTCCACCCAAAAGTGAAATTCGTAAACTGAAGATCAAAGAATTTAAATCTAAATTGGCTGCACAGCAACAGTTGATGGCAAAGCCCACATTCGGTCAGTGCAACCATGGAATCCTTCAAGGTCAGCAACCTGATCGCAAAGAAATGCAACCTTTCAATGAAGGAGAATTTGTAAAAGATTGTTTTCTTGAAGCAGCAGACAATCTTTTTGAAGGATTTAAGAATAGGAAAGAGATCATAGCTGCTGTTCAAGATGTACAATTGTCAAGAAACACCGTCATGCTGCGAATAGAAAAGATGTGTGGAGACACAACTGAACAATTGTTGGAGGTTTCAGTTTGTGTTGCTTTCTCACTCCAACTGGATGAATCTGCAGACATAAGAGACATAGCCCAGTTACTAGTCTTTATCTGGATGGCTTTTGAAGACTTCAGTGTTTAAGAAAAACTACTTGGAATGATTTCTTTAAAAGGGAGAACTATCGCTCTGGAAATATTCAGTTCTTCCCATTCTTTTGTGACAAAGTGTAATCTTCCATTGCATAAACTTGTTTCCATCGCCACTGATGGAGCAAGAGCAATGACAGGTGAGGTTAATGGTTTCATAGGCCTCTGTAGACAGCATGACGACTTTTCAGATTTCCCTTCTTACCACTGCATCATTCACCAGCAAGTTTTGGCAAGTAAGAGACTCAATATAAAGACTGTCATGGACATCACTTTCAAAATTGTGAATTCAGTTCATGGAAGATCGCTTCAAAGATGGCTTTTCAATCTTACTCTTGATGAAGGGGCAGCAGAAATCATTTTGCACACAGATGTAAGGTGGCTAAGTAGGCACAAATTTCTGCAAAGATTTTGTGATTTGCTGAATGAAATAAGGTTTTTGAAGGAGAAGGGAGATGACAAATCAGAGTTGGAAGATGAGGAGTGGTTATGTGATCTGGCATTTCTCGCTGACTTTACAGGTGAACTAAGTGATATGAACATTGAACTACAAGGTAAAAACAAATGCATTGGTGAGATGATGAGTACAGTTTCATCCTACAAGAGCAAATTTGAGCTATTGATGACTGACCTTGCAAACAATATCCTAATTTTGTTTTTCAGAACAAGAAGTATATGACAAAAATCTGCACTGTTATCTAGAAATTCCAAAAAAGATTCTGTGTTTTCCAAAGAATTGAAAAAGTTGTGGAGTATTTGTCATACCCATTCAAAGCAGATATTGACATTAAGGAAACTGCAGCTGCTATCAGTAAAAATCACTCATTGAACAAGGCATCTCTTGAAAACAAAATAGTACCCTTAAAAATGACATTTTTCTCAAGACCTGTGCTGAGCAAGATTGTTTTGGAAGCTAGTGGCTAGAGACAAATTTCCCAACTTGAGAAGATGCAGTGAAGCTGTACACTCCTGTTTCAGTTCAACTTATTTGTGTAAATCTGCGTTTTCACATCTGAAAATGACAGAGTACACAGTGTTCCAACATGACAGATGAACATCTCCAGGATTCCCTGAGACTGGCCCTCATGCAATATTCACCCAACTTCAAAAAGCTGGTGGATGAAATGCAGGCTCAGACGTCTCACTAATTAGCAAGAGTGAAGTTTTAAAAATTGTGCAAGATCAGCCTGGATCAATACTTGACCTACAGTTAACACAAATTACTCAGTAAAAGATAAAAAAAAACTTATTAACATATGAACATATAAAATGAACATACTGAATTAGACCCTCGGTCCATCAAAGTCAGTATTGTCTACTCAGACTGGCAGCAGCTCTCCAGGGTCTCAAGCTGAGGTTTTTCACACCTATTTGCCTAGACCCTTTTTAGTTGGAGATGCTGAGGATTGAACCTGAGACCTTCTGCTTACCAAGCAGATGCTCTACCACTGAGCCACTGTCCATCCCCTAAACTTCTGAAGAAGTATGCAGGCACACAAAAGACAGTTAAAGAAAGTTATAACAACAAAAATTTAAGAAAAACTGTTTGCAGTTCTTTCTGGATCTTCGTCTCTCTGTTTTGGTTTTGCTTACTTTGCTTACCAGTAAATGACAGAAGGTGCATTGTAAGTTTGGGGGGGGGGGGCGGTGGAACCCATCTTTGGTGGGTTAAAATCTAATTCAAAACTAATTTGAAACTTAGATCACCAGCACTTTTGTCCAGAAAAAATAGATCACAACCTGTTCGAAGTTGGACATGCCTGGTATACAGCAACAGTTATTATTCTGTTTCTGCCAAGATCATGGAAGAACATGTTGCAGTGAAATATGCAGCGTAACAGAGGTACAAATAGGCAGGAATATCATCTTGCATGTTACCTCTTAAATATATTAAAGGTTATAATTTAGATGCAGTTACTCTAGAACAGAGGCATCGAACATACGGCCCACAGGATACATCTGGCCCCTTCAGCGTCCCAATTGGGCTTGCAAGCAGCTGGCTATCTGCTGCTTTCTCCTTCCTGTTCCTCTGTCCTGTTCCCAGCATTGGAGCTGCCTTTTGCCTGGTCTCTCCTATTTTGTGCTTTGCAGAAAAAAGAAAGAAAGCCAAGCCTTCCTTCCCTCAACTGGCTGAGGGCTCCTCCCCCTCCTTCTCCTCTTCTGGAGGTGGAAGGAAAGAGCCAGAAACAAAGAGAGAGTCCCATAGCACTTTAAAGAAGACCAACAACATTTTATTCCCAGTATAAGCTTTTGTGTGCCTGCATAGTTCTTCAGAGAGTGAGACAGAGAGAAGGAGAGAGTGGAGGAGAAAGGGAGGGAAAGAAAGAATGAAAAAGCCAAAGAGAGATGGCCCTTGGAGAGAATCCCCCTTTTCAGTTCTAACAGATGGGTGGGGGGAGAAACCTAAGAGCACATCTTGCATTCTTTATTAGTGGAAGGGAGCAAGAATCCAGTAACCCCATGACAACTAACAAAATTTGTGGCAGGGCATGAGCATTCATGAGTCACTGCTCACTTCTGTGATTTCAGACACCAAATGTCAATAGTAGACACTGGTAATGAGAGAAGAAACCTAGGTCTCATCCTAGTCCAGGAGGATACATGGTCTTGATTTTCATTATCAGTTGCAATTCAGTAGTCTCTCTAATCTCCCTTTGAAATTCCTTTGTAAGAGAACTGCCATTCTTAGGTCAACAACTGTAAGTCCTGGAAGGTTAAAATGTTTCTCCACTGGTTTTTGAATGTTGTTGTTTCTTATAGCAGTAGAAAGAGTCCAGTGACTGGATAATAAAATGGTGGTAATTAAAAGT
The DNA here is from genome assembly GCF_032191835.1 of Heteronotia binoei. NCBI lineage: Eukaryota > Metazoa > Chordata > Lepidosauria > Squamata > Gekkonidae > Heteronotia > Heteronotia binoei. The sequence goes on along the minus strand of NC_083226.1, from coordinate 102,651,404 downwards.
ACAAATCCTGATGATCCATGCTTCAGAACCACATTTTTGCACCATGATGGCATGCCACAAAACAGTTGATACATGATATTTGTGGTGCAGTCTGTGGCTATGGATATGATACATGATTTGATGGTGAGTTTGGGGTGACACAACACAAAAATTCTTAAGATCCATGATAATCCATGCTTCAGACCCATGTTTTTATGCTGTAGCAATGCCACAAAGCAATGGATCTTTTCTGGTGTAATCTGTGGCTATGGACATGATATGGATGACAGAGAACAAAAATCATGAAGATCCATGTTATGGTGTATGCATGATTTTTGTGGTGCTGCCTATAAATTAACACATGATTTACAATATGATTATGGTGATATTTATTTATTTTGTTAGATTTAAATCCCGCCCATTCTACAAAGTTTCAAGGCGGCTAACAACATAAAATAAACAATATTAAAATAGTAAAACAGTCAGATAAAATCACAATAGTGCTACTTTATCTATTCTAGGCAGGATCATATAGTATCTTCCTTTCTCCAAAGCCATCAGATCCTAGGCAGTTGGTACTACTACAAGAAAGATCCAGATGAGGTGGCAGCCCTCTTTCATTTAGATCATATAGTATCTTCCTTTTTCCAGAGCCTATTTTGTTTTAGTGTAAAAATCATATGAATTCATGAGGATCCATTTAAAATGATGGAGATCCAACCCTGAAGATAAAATGGAGAAGAGAATGATGTCAGATACTTTGAGTCCTGATTAGGGAGAAAGCCAGGTATAATGGATTTTGGTTCCTTGTAAAACTTTGGTCAAGCAGGCCTGGGTGAAGAGACCTTCATTAGGTTGCTTGGCTGCATAAACATCCTTTCACAAGAGATAACTGGTAAGTGGCCTTCAAAGTAAATTCCCTGCACCTGGTAAGAGCTTGGTACCATCCTTAACAGGCTTCATAATTGGCAAATTCCTAGCAGCTGAGCAAAAAACATTTTGGGCCCTGGGAAGCAAGGATACAAGTCTGTAGCATGTGAACTTGGCTTGATGGTAATAAGAGAGAGGTTATATAATCTTCTAGGCTGTGATTGGCTTGAGGCAATCAGAATCCATTTCTATAAGATAGCTATGCTCTTGCATAGGAGCTAGCTTTTAAACCATTGGCACTACAGCGGTTATGCAGCTCCCTGTTGTTCCTGAAGGCTGAGGCCTTGCTATGCCTCTGTGGATGCTGAACTTAACATAAGAGAAGCCATGTTGGATCAGGCCAAGGGCCTATCCAGTCCAACACTCTGTGTCACACAGTGGCCAATATATGTGTGTGTGTGCGTGTATATATATATATATATATATATACATACTGTGGCTAACAGCCACTGATTGACCTCTGCTCCATATTTTTATCCAATCCCCTCTTAAAGCTGGCTATGCTTGTAGCCGCCACCACCTCCTGTGGCAGTGAATTCCGCATGTTAATTACCCTTAGGGTGAAGAAGTACTTTCTTTTATCCCTTTTAACCTGACTACTCAGCAATTTCATCGAATGCCCACGAGTTCTTGGGAGAAAGGGAGAAAAGTACTTCTTTCTCTACTTTCTCCATCCCATGCATAATCTTGTAAACCTCTATCATGTCACCTCGCAGTCGACGTTTCTCCAAGCTAAAGAGCCCCAAGCGTTTTAACCTTTCTTCATAGGGAAAGTGTTCCAACCCTTTAATCATTCTAGTTGCCCTTTTCTGGACTTTTTCCAATACTATAATATCCTTTTTGAGGTGTGGTGACCAGAATTGCACACAGTATTCCAAATGAGACCGCACCATCGATTTATACAGGAGCATTATGATACTGGCTGATTTGTTTTCAATTCCCTTCCTAATAATTCCCAGCATGGCGGCCTTTTTTATTGCAATCGTACACTGTCTTGACATTTTCAGTGAGTTATCTACCCATGACCCCAAGATCTCTCCCTTGGTCAGTCTCTGCCAGTTCACACCCCATCAACTTGTATTTGTAGCTGGGATTCTTCCCCCAATGTGCATTACTTTGCACTTGGCCACATTGAACCTCATCTGCCACGTTGACGCCCACTCACCCAGTCTCAACAGATCCCTTTGGAGTGCCTCACAATCCTCTCTGGTTCTCACCACCCTGAACAATTTAGTGTCATTTGCAGACTTAGCCACTTCACTGCTTACTGCCAACTCCAGATCATTAATGAACAAGTTAAAGAGCATGGGACCCAGTACTGAGCCCTGTGGCACCCCACTGCTTACTGTCCTCCACCGCAAAGACTGCCCATTTATACTCACTCTCTGCTTCCTATTAATTAGCCAGTTTTTGATCCACAAGAAGACTTGTCCTTTTACTCCATGACTCTCGAGCTTACTAAGGAGGTTTTGATGAGGAACTTTGTCCACATGTGTGTTCACCCCCTCAAAGAACTGTAACAGGTTAGTGAGGCAAGATCTTCCCTTACAGAACCCGTGCTGAGTCTTCCTCAATAACTTGTGCTCATCAGTGTACCTACTCATTCTGTCCTTGATAATGCTTTCTACCAACTTTCCTGGTATTGAAGTCAGACTGACTGGCCTGTAATTTCCCGGATCTCCTCTGGAGCCCTTTTTAAAGATAGGGGTGACATTTGCTACCTTCCAGTCCTCAGGAACGGAGGCAGATTTCAATGAAAGATTACATATTTTTGTCAGAAGATCCACAAGTTCAACTTTGAGTTCTTTCAGAACTCTTGGATGTATGCCATCCGGACCTGGTAACTTATTAGTTTTTAATTCGTCAATCAGTTGTAGGACCTCATCACCTCAATTTGACTCAGGTCTTTCAACACCCCTTCCAAAATTAGTGGTTCTGGAGTGGGCAAGCACTTCTCATCTTCCACAGTGAAGACGGAGGCAAAAAATGCATTCAGCTTCTCAGCCATTTCCCTATCTTGCTTCAGTAATCCTTTGACCCCTTGGTCAATCAAGGGCCCTACTGCCTCCCTGGCTGGTTTCCTGCTTCTAATATATTTGAAGAAATTTTTATTGTTGGTCTTTATGTTTTTTGCAATATGCTCCTCATAGTCCCTTTTTGCCTGCCTGATCACAGTCTTGTATTTGATTTGCCATAGCCTGAGTTCCCTTTTATTAATCTCACTTGGACTAGTTTTCCACTGCTTAAAGGAATCCTTCTTATCTTTTACAGCTTCCATTACTTTGTTTGTTAACCATGCAGGCCTTTTCTTATACCTGTTTGTGCCTTTCCTAACTTTTGGTATATATTTTATCTGAGCTTCTAGGACTGTAGTTTTAAATAGCCTCCAAGCTTCCCCAAGGGTTTTGACTGTATTTACCTTTCCTTTCAGTTTCCTCTTCACATGCCTCCTCATCTCAGAGAATTTACCCCTTTTAAAGTTAAAAGTGGTTGTGCTGGTCTTTTGGGGCAACTCTCTATTTATACAAATGGTGAAATCAATAACATTATGGTCACTGCTACCAAGCCATACGATCACTTTTACATCTCTCACCAAGTCTTGGGCATTACTTAGGTCCAAATCCAGGATCGCCCCACCCCTGGTAGGTTCTGTGACCATCTGCTCCACAGCACAGTCACTGAGAGCATCTAGAAACTCAATCTCTTTGCCCCCCAAGGTCGGAATGAAGAGTCAGACACAATGCATTGGAATAAAATTTGGGCCACTTTATTAATTAACAGCAGCGGCCTGGCCAGGGCTAGGGGTCACCGCGACCGCTCCCCTGCCATTAACGGGCGAGAGACCCAGCCCCCCCAGCCGGAGCTGAGCAACTCAGCTCCCTCCAGGCAGGCCCAGCAGGGAGGCTCGCACCAGAGGGCCCAAACCCAGACGCACGTCTCGGCGGAAAGGCACCCTCTAGCCAAGCCTCCTGGACAGTCTGCAATCTCCAACCCGGGTCTCCAAACCCCAAGGTTGTTCATGCCAGACCCCAAATTCCCCAAAAGGGGGATGCTTCGCAGTCCTCCCCTAGCCGCATAGTGTCCTAAACCCCAAAAGCCTGCCAACTAAAGTGACCACCTATTTAAAGGCACCTTCCCTAAGCCAATTCCACAATCCACTGCACTGCTATGCAGGGTAGGCGAAAAACACACCCCAGCAACAGCCAATCAGCCAAGGCGTAAAAAATTCCTACCCGGCTCCTCAAATGAGGCAACCAGCAAAGCCTACATAACAGACAGGGGGCGGCGGGAGGGCCGATCCACGAAGGACTGCTGGGGGAAGCAGGAGCCAGCCGTTAAAGCGGCTGGCCCCACCCCCCACATTGCACGCCCAAACGGGCGAGCTCTGCCTCCTCCCTCCCAGGGAGGCAAACAGAGCCGACGCAGCCTAGCAGCTACGCTGCAGGCTGCAGGCTCACGATTCTCTCGACCTGAACACATATTGACCCAATCAATCTGCGAGTAGTTAAAATCACCTATTACGATACAGTTTTTACGTTTAGCCACTATCTTTAATCCTTCCATCATATTATAATCATTCTCTATCTTTTGACTTGGTGGGCAATAACAAAGTCTCATAGTTAAATTTCCTTTTGGGCCCTCTATTTCGACCCAAAGCATTTCTAGAAGGAAATCTAATTCTTTGACCTCAGTCTTCCTGGACTGTATACTTTCTCTGACACACAGAGCCACCCCACCTCCAACCCTTCCCTCCCTATCCTTCCGATATAACTTATATCCAGAAATCACCGTGTCCCACTGATTCTCCTCATTCCACCAAGTTTCTGAAATTCCCACAATGTCTATGTTTTCCTCCAACACTAAACATTCCAACTCACCAATTTTACTTCAAACACATCTGTTGGAACCTAGTGGTAATTATCTGCTTGTTAAGTATGAGCTATTCTGGATAAGTTTAATTTTGTTTTGTTTTTGTCCTTTCACTGTCACATCTCTTTTAAATATTTTTTTGTGTTAAATAAAACATTTATTAACCTGGTGTGATTTTTGCCTCCATAGCCTCAAAAGCTAAGTTCAGAAGCCTTGGACTGTTCAACCTATCGTTAATGCTCAGTTTGGAAACTCAGAACTGCAAGCCTACCTTGCAGAGTTGACTTTCTGGAGTAATTCTCTGAAAGGCTCAGAGGTTTGACCCTTATACTCTGGAGCTGTTGAGATTAGTCAAATGGTCTGGTGGCAATCTACTATTTTAGCTTGGAGAGAGGGATTAGACTCTCTTAAGGACTTCTTTAATTTGTTTGGCTTTATCTTTAAAATGGATTTCTCTCCTTCCTGGGCTTGGAAGAAGAGGAATACATGACACCAGGGTATAAAGGAAGTAAGCAGGGCTTTTTTTCTGGAAAAAAAGGTGCCAGAACTCTCAAGAGAGAAATGAAGGAGAAATGCACAGCGTGCTCCTCATGAACTTTTAAAATTTTTTTTGAGAACTTTGTTTCCACAAAGAAGTTTCAGAATTCTGTTTCACTGCATTCCCTCAGAAAAAAGTCCTGAAAGTAAGTAAATAAATGCTATTATCAAAATATAGCACTGCACATGTACAGGCAGGATGTATGGGCATTCACTGTAACATGAAAAGATATGTTGTAGATGCATGTAGAGGTGATGTTATCCAGACACGTAATGTAGAACTGTGCCGTAAACGTGTAAAAAATATTTGAATATATCAAAAGTCAGTGGTGCTGTTGAATTACAAAAAACAATGACAACAAATTGAATGTTAAATAGTTGACTTAAACCAATAACCTCCCCTTTGTTAACTATACAATTTTTTTTTAAAATGCAGTGAAGACTTTAAATATCAGACAAACTATAGACCAATTTGTGCATGATGACCAGATGTTGTATGCTTTTCTACTGCAAAATTTTCTAAGAGATGGACCAATCAAATAAAAGTTAACTGTGAATATTTTAGTTTCACAGATCAATTTTTGCATTGCATGGGCTACTCCTAAGAACATGTTCTTGCAAGTCTTCTTAAATAGACTTCCGTAGGTTTCTGAGTAGACCTGCTTAGAGTTGTCCTCTAGGTATCCCAATATGGTAACAAAGCTAGAACCAACTGCTGGGGGTGGAGGTATGTCTTTTTTGTTTTCTGCACTGGGCTTAAAATTAAAGTACAGTTCCAATTGTCATTTTAATGCATTTAGGAATTGGATTGTATGGGCTGCTTGGAAGAAAGCATTTTTGAGCCAGTTTCTAATAAAACAATACATAAATAAATAATGCACTAGGGCAGGGACCATCTGCCAAGGACCATATGGATATTTATAACATCATTCATGGGCCATACAAAAGTATCAATTTAAAAAACAGTGCTCTGCCAAGGGAGAACAATTCAGGCCAACAAAATTAATGCAAATAATTGTTTTTCTATTTGAAGTCATGTGGAGAGAGCCTTATCTGGCACACCCAGCTCACACACACCCAGCCTGCTGTCCTAGGCAAATGCATAGGTCCAGGGCATTTTTGTAGAAAAAGCCCAGCAGGAACTCAGCATTCTAGACCACATCCCCTAATATTAGCATATTAGGTCACACACTCATTAGCATATTAAGCCACACCATCTGGGATAATCAAGTGCAAACTGAACTGTGACAATCTTCCAGGCCTTCCAGCAATTCTGGCTGGCCAGCCAGGCCCCAGGGAGGCTGCCGCACAGTACATCTGGGCCCTATGATCCCTGCCGGGCCCTGGGGAGGCTGCTGCACATCATGGCTGGGCCCCATGATTCTCACTGGCCAGCCAGGCCCCAGGGAGGCTGCCACATGACTTGGTTTGGCCCAGTAATCCCCGAGGGCCACACCAAGTGACCTCGAGGGCTGTATACGGCCCTCAGGACGGAGGTTCCCACCCCTGCACTGGGGTTCCAGCTTCAGTGTCAGGGTGTATAACATAGACTGCAAATAGAGAACAGTTTTTCTTATTAGTGATTTGAAAGAGGGATCCCTTGCATAGGTGCAAATATTCCTCTCACCTTTACTTAAACAGGTTTTGCAGATTTTTTGTATGTCAATAAAAACTCCACAAAACCTGTAACAAGAAGGAAACATGAGGGGGGGAACCTACAAGCTCTCAAATTGCCTCAGTTTTAAAAATATTGTTGGTTTCCAGTTGCAGAAGTTCAATAAGGAATTTGAAGCTTTGCGGTGTTGTTCATATTAAATAAATTTGCCACAAAGTGGTGCCATTCTCTTTAGGTTGAACTCACTGCACTAGATTTTGAAAATATTGTCAGTAGAAATGGGCACAAACTGGGGAAATTGTGATTTGTGTTGGTTCATGGTTCATTTGATTTCCTGACTAGGTTTGTGGTTTGTTTGGTTTGGGAGGTGGTAGGACAGCCCCCTTTAGTAATCTCTTTATTCCTTTGTCATCCAAAGGCCCCACTGCTTCTCTAGCTAGCTTCCTGTGCTGGATATATATATATTTAAGTTTGTTTACCTTGATGCTTTTAGCAACCTGTCCCTCAAAAGCTCTTTTTGCATGCCTAATTACTGACATACATTTCTTTTGCCAGAGCCAGTGCGTCCCTCCTGTTAAATTCATTAGGTTGGACCTTCCACTTTTAAAAAGAAGCCTCTTTACTTTTTATAGCTTCCTTTACTTGTATTGTTAGCTACACAGGCCTTGTTTTAGACTTGGCAGTCCTTTCTTAACCTTTGGAATGCATTCTATTTTGGCTTCAAGTAGTGTGGTTTTAAATAGCTTCCAAGCATACCCTAGGGATTTGATTCTCTTGTTTCCCCTTTAGCTTCCTTTTGATATTCCCCTCATTTTTGTTGTAAAGTTCCTCTTTTGAATGTTACAATTTTGGACTTTAGGGGTAACTATACATTGACTTGAATGTTGAATTTAATAGCATTCTGATCACTTGTTCTCAACTGCTGTAACAACCTCTTCATCTCTCACCAGGTATTGAGAGCCACTTAGAACCAAATCCAAGATCACTACTCATTTGGTTGGCTCTGTGAACAACTGTTCCAGTGCACAGTCATTTATGATGTCTAGGATGTCATTTCTATAGCTTGACTCATCTAGACCTAGCTGCTTGCTACTGTTCACTCAAAGATCATCAGTTACAGGTAAGCAACCTGTTTTTCCTTTTCATATGCAAGGATCTGTTTTAGATGTGTTTTCATCCTCAAGGTTTATTCTGATCATCCCTCTTGTTCTATACTGGAGTCTCAAACATGGTGCCCCTAGGTACCATGATGTGAGGACCCCTCCTACAGCCAAGATTCCTTTGGTTAATGGAGTCTCCTCTTGTTTTGGATTTTGTTGTTTTAATAGGCACCCCTTTTTAGAGCATAAGTGCCAGGGGATCTGAAACTTGGGGAATCTCATAAGGGCACCTGGGTACTGCTATGACATTGGAAATGCCCAAGGACAGACAATCAAGAAGGTCACTCAGGTCATTAATTTACACTCCATCCTGTTTCATGAGCTATCTTGACTCACCCAAACTTTTGTGTCAATGTAGATCTGGCTCTCTTGAACCTAATTAAAAGGTATTAATTGTGTTGTCTCCCCCAGGCCCTTTGTGTCCATGCAGATTTGGCTCACAATAGCCTAATCAAGGTATTTTCTCCACTATGAAGTTTGGCAGCAATTAACTTTAAACCAGCCAGTGAGATTCAGACTTTTTATCTTGATCCAAGCCAAAGTCATGATGGTCCAAATGCCACCTACTGTAGGGATCGTCTGTCCATAAAATAAGGACCTCATACAACAGCAAATTGTTCTTCAGATCAGGGTGGGGCCAGGTGGGGCTCTTTCCCAGCAGGGCTTCTGATTGGTCACTGGAGATCTGACTCAGTTGTAGCAGCTGCCACAGTGCCAGTTTTATTGTTTGTCACTTCTCTTGCCAAGTGTATTTTTTAAAATTACCCCTCCCCCCAGCACTTCGGTTTCCTCAGCGTGCACAGCTTCCCCTCCTGTGGCAACCATTTTGTAGTTCCATCCACTACCCTGTATTCCAAACGTACTCACTGTTACCTTAATTGCCCTAAAATTATGTTTGGGGAATTAGAGGGTGGGCAACCAGGCTTTAGCGAGATCAGAATCTGTGTATATAGAAGGTTTCTCCCTTGGAAGTCACCCAATAATGAGGAGATATTGTCTAATAATCAAGGGTGTTTATTATAAAATAAAGGCTCGCATACAAGGGTACAAAATCATATAAACACATACAGGTCTAAGAAAGCCGATATGAAATTGATAGAGGGGTAACACAAGGGTAAAACATAGACAGGGTACACTACCTGGTCCTGATGGGCTTAGGGTCCAGTTACAACTAGAAGATATAGACATGCACTGCCATGTGCCATGCCTGATGCTCCTTACTTAGAGTAGGGAGAGGGAAACAATCTGGTTACATGTTGCTCAGGCAGAGAGAGAGAGAGAGAGATGAAGCGTTCTCTCCTGTTACAGTATTTTGGAAAGGGAGAGGTCCTCCCAAAAAGGGGCTGGCTTGTTAGTGGGCAGTGTTTAGTCTATTCTAGGTATCTGATTGGGTGTCCACCTCAAGCCAATGAGCAGACCTGACTCTCATCACCTGACTGGATCTCCAGGTAACAATGGGACAGGGGGAGGCTCCAAAGTTTGGGCAAAGCATGGACATGTCATGGATGGAGGGGATTAAAACAAGCTATACAAACTTATCTAAAAGTGACAATAAAGAGCCAAATTGATACCTTAGGTGACACCCGATCTACACAATAGCTCTGGCTCTGGGTTAAGGCTGGTCTTCCTCTTCTTACTCCTCTGGCTGGCACCATTCTTTGTCTAGAGTTCCATTTGACAAAAGCTTGGGCGGTTCGGCAGGATACACGCCTAAGATAAGCATGATTGCCTTATGTAGATGTTTGAAGCAACTGTTGGATACGTGAGCCTCTCGTTTCTTCATCATGGAGTCTGGCTATGCAGGAAAATGGTCGCTGATGATGGTAGCCTCGGACAATGGCTTTTCATGGAGAAGGGCTGGAAACCACTTGACTGGACAGCGTGACTTCTTCCACTGCAACGGCTGAGATTGTGCACACATGGAGTGGCTGGGAGCTCACCTGTACTTCTGGCTAGCACCCATTCAGAGATAGAGAGTGCTGCTGCGAAGCTGAGGCTTTTAGTATCCACGTAAGTCCTTTAAAAAATGGCAGGTAAAACCCATGTCTCAGAGCAGATGTGTGTGAGTTGAGACTCCAGGCACCCTGGCAACCAAACTGGTGATCACGATGTCCATATATAAGCAAAAATAGGGGGCTCTCGTTCACACCACAGGCTCAAAAATGTTGTGTTTAATCTTACTGAAGGGGGTCTGTTTTTCTAGATAATTTCTAAATGGGCTCAGTGCCTTATTTTTTTAATTTTTATTCTATTTACCTTAAATTTTTATCCTGCCCTCTCTGCAAGCTGACTCAGGCTGGCTAACAGTCAGTTCAGACATTCATATTTACAATTTAATACCAATAAAATATAATTACAATTTAAAACATTCTATGGTGCTGCACAATTTCAATATAGGTGGGCTCTTCTTTCCTGATGGTGATCGTATAGTAGTCAAAGCTCTTAGCGATGTGGGGTGGCAGTCCTTTCCCGGCTTAGATGTTAAAGGCCTGTCAGAACAGTTCGGTTATTGTTTTCTTCGTCCTCACAACTGTACTCACAGTCCCACTGTATACTGCGTTGGTTAGGACAGAATGGAGCAGGTGCAGAAAAGAGCGAAGAGGATGATCAGGGGCCTGGAGACCAAGCCCTATGAGGAAAGGCTGAAGGTCTTGGGGATGTTCAGTCTTTAGAAGAGGAGGTTGAGGGTTGGGGGGCAGCATGATTGCTCTCTTTAAGTATTTGAAGGACTGTCACTTAGAATAGAGTGGGGAGCTGTTCTTGTTGGCAGTAGAGGAGAGGACTTGCAAGAATGGGATCTTCTTTGTAGTCTCTGTAGTCCCACACTTGGGTACTGTGCTCACACAGAAGCTCATCTCAGAGTTTCCAAAGCTTTTTTCTGAGGTGAGCTTCTGAGGTGAGCTTCTGCGTGAGTGCAGCAGTACCCAAGTGTGGGACTACACAGAGACCACGAAGAAGATAAACAGGTTGTTTACCTGTAACTGATGTCTTTGAGTGAGCCCCCCCCCTCACCGGCAGTCTTTAAGCAGCGGCTGGATAAACACGTGTCAGGGATGCTGTAGCCTGATCCTGCAGGAAGTTGGACTAGATGGCTTCTTCCAACTCTATGATTCTATAACTGTGAGCCAAGAACAGAATAAAGTATTTGTTCCTAACATAATTGATCAGCTTAGATAAGCTCTTTTGTTATTCTGGAAAATAGAAAAATCTTTCCTTGCTGGTGGAAGACATCAATAGAAAGAGACAGATGAATTTCCCTGGGGAGTGATGTGGGTGGGGAGTGGCCTTCAAGTGGCAGCAAAGGGGTGGGGGGAAATCCAAGGGAATCTATGCTTTCAAATTACCTTTGGCTCTAAAGCAAAAGAAGGGAAAATTGGCACAAAACCATTCTCAGAAAACCTGGAGAAATAGTGACTGGAATGTGAACTTAGTGCTGAAGGGGAGGAATAAATGCAGAATGAAAAAGAAAACCCAATGGACGTGCATGGTGAAAGTGAGGCAAAACACTTATGCATAATAGATCTAAATTTTGAATGGACTGCAAAAGAATACAAAGAAAGTTTGAGTCCAGTGGCACCTTTAAGGCCAATAAAGTTTTATTCAAGGTATAAGTTTTCGTATGCAAACACACTTCTTCAGATACATTGTAGTGAAACAGAATTTTCTCAGCCATTACATATAGGGGGGGTGGGGGGGAAGGTTGAGGATCCAGAAAGGGCTAGTTATGGTCCAAGACACATAAGTAACTGGGCAATTATAACTAAGATTTCATTAAGGTGATTGGTAAGATCTGTGAATGGCAGTAAATTAGCATACAAATGCAAGAGTTAACAAACTGATGTGACAATGAAGTTTGAGTGCCATGGCACCTCCAAGTCCAACAAAGTTCAATACTGGGTATAAGTGAGAACTGAGGGACTTAGCATGTATAGATGCAGACACCTTCAGATACACTGAAACAGATTTCTTCAAATGTTACATATGGGGGGGTTAGTTGTCAGGAAGGGCTAACTGATAAGGTAATGCAGCTAAGAATGGAACTTTCGGTAAGACCAGTGAATAGCAGCAAACTGGCATACAGATAATAAAGGAGTTAACAACTGATAAGTATTTCATTCTGCTAGGTGGTGCTGTTGCATAAATTTTAGGACAGAATTCTTCAGATAAGAAAACAAACAAGAAAATACTTAAGCCTACATTTTCTGCAATCCTTCTGTTTTCCAGAATATTTTATTATGTTCTGTATCACACAAGTGATGTATAGGCAAGATTCAAGAGCTGGCTTCACATGCAGTTCAAAGTAGTGTGCCTGTGCATCTAACTGCATTGACATGGCAAATGTCACTGCTGAGAAGTGGCTGGAGCCATGTTCAGATGCTAGTTATCCCAAGTGGCTGCATTTTTGAGACCTGTCTGGCTATGTCACATGGAACAATTTTCAGTACGTGAATCAGCTTTTTAAAATCTGAAATCTGTGATGCCATTTCAGCACTTTTGTTGACTTATCCCCTTCCGTATCTGAAACAAATAAAGTCCATGAGTAACAGTAGTTCAGTATCTCTCAATAGGACCCACTTAATGTACAGACCAAACCAGCAGATGTCTTTTAGAAGTTTACTTAAGATAACTTCAAATATTTTATTTATTTATTCAATTTCTAAACTGCCCCCCTCCCCATAGCTGGGCTCAGGGTGGTATACAACATTCAGGGATACAATCATAATCAAATTTAAAATACATTAAAAATAGTAAAACAGGTACAATAACCATCACAGACTTAGTCTGGGTCCCACCCTGTGTCAGACACTGAGTGTGGGTCCTCCTTAATTTCTATATGTATAGTGCCTGATTAAGAGCAGGACAGTGGTGCACATGGAGAAGTGGCTTCAGCCTTCCCACCTTGAGCCTTATTCCCAACCTGAAACAGTCCCAAAGGGACACTATATGAGGAAGCCCTGGTTTCTCCAAAACACCCCATAGGATCCCCTGAAGGGCTGAAACCCCTTCTTTAACTGTCCATGGAAGTGCACATGGAAGGCAGTAGTGGGAGATGACAGGCAGATTCCAATTTTGGAGTCAGATATTTTTGAATGTGTATGTGGGGAACTAAGGGCTTATTTAACCAAGATCTGTTATCACTTCCTGAGTAGTTTTAAAGCTAAACACCAGCTGCAGGTTTCATTTAACATTTATGCTTCTAGCCCCCTGTCCTGTTCCTTTTCAGGTGTAATAAACAGTGTGGGAGCAGGAGAAGCTGGAAAAACTGGATAAATAAGAGTTAACCCAGACTAAGTCTGTAATGGTTATCATTCCTGTTTTACTGTTTTTAATGTATTTTAAATTTGATTATGATTGTATCCCTGAATGTTGTACACCACCCTGAGCCCAGCTATGGGGAGGGGGGCAGTTTAGAAATTGAATACATAAATAAAATGTTTGAAGTTACCTTAAGTGAACTTCTAAAAGACATCTGCTGGTTAGATCTGTACATTAAGTGGGTCTTCCTCCCATATGTGATCCAAATTGGTGGCTCCATGCAGCTGCAATTTGACTTTTTAAAGTTCTGGAAAGATGGAAGCACCATACCTAGTTCAAGTCCTAAATCATGAATGTCTGGTACTGTTTGTTTGCCCCCCCCTCCCCCGACAGAAGGAAGAGATGGACACAAGGGTTTGGGTAACTAAAGGGCCACTTTCTTTCTTTATTACATTAACACAAGGGCTATAACATAACAGGCAGCACAGCAGGGCCAGGGGACGAAAGACCCCTCCCCTGCCGCATGACGGGTGAGCCACCCTGCCCCTAAGTCTGACCAAAATACACGGCTCGTACCCAGGCGGCCTAGCAAAGGTTATGCCCTGGAGTTCCAACCCCCCAGCCACACGGCTAACGGACGAATCAATCCATGCAAACCCAAGGCAGTCCGCTTCATCACTTAAACGTCCCGCGCAGTCCAGGAATGATTTAGCGAGACCCCGTGCCCCAAACTGGGGTGCTACAGGTGCTCACCAAGCTGCATAACGAAAGTTTAGGCCAAAACTCAGCCACTGCGAGGCCAAGCCTCTGCGTAGGCAGCTGCGCCCAATAAAAGCCTAACACTTCCTTGAGCCCAAGTTTCAAATCCTCTAAAAAAGCATAATTACCCTTGTCCAACAGATGAACATATGAACATAAGAAGCTGCCTTATACTGAATCAGACCTTTGGTCCATCAAAGTCAGTATTGTCTTCGCAGACTGGCAGCGGCTCTCCAGGGTCTCAAGCTGAGGCTTTTCACACCTATTTGCCTGGACCCTTTTTTTGGAGATGCCAAGGATTGAACCTGGGACCTTCTGCTTCCTAAGCAGATGCTCTACCACTGAGCCACCGTTCCTCCCCCATCGCTCCTGTATAAATCAGTGCAATCAGCTCAGATCCCAGGGTGAGGAAGAAAGTGGCCCAAACCCCCCTTGAGGGCTCTTTTAAGTTCCAAATTTGCGGCGAGTTTTCTTGATCGCCCATGAATCTCAAGCCGCATGCCATACTCAGCATAGGATCATGGCCGACCACGCGATCAAAGCCTGCGGCCAATGCCTCTGGATGACTCTAAAGTCATCTTTGGCCTGCAACACAAAGACTTTTCCCTGCAGGGGAAAACAATTGCTAAGAATCCCAGCAGGGCGCAACTTCTCTAGACCAATCTTCCAACATTTTCTTAATGCGGAAGTCACCAGTATTCTCCTGGAAACCTAAAGCCTTACTAGCGAAGGCCAACGCAGACAGCCGGCCCCGAATGGATCATACTGCTAATCCTCTGTGCCTTAAAGATACACCGGAAGGGGCCACCCCCTTTGATAACCAACTTTGCTCCTAAAACTTTCGAACTGGCATACTGCCCTGTTGTACGATTTTCTGGTACTAGCAGCAATGGCGAGACTTATTGCTTTGCTGGCCTCGACCTGCCAATCATCCATATCCCGGGGGGCATCATTGTTGGGAGAAGATCTGCATCTGTTTGCGAGAGAGAGCGTCAGTCACCCCATTAGCCACCCCAGGCACATGCCTGGCAAAAAATAAAATATTAAGCCTCAGGCAACGGAGAGTGAAGGCCCGCACCAACCTCATCACCCTGGGGGATTTGGAGTGAGGGAATTGATAACATGCACCACGGCTCAGTCGTCGCACCAAAAGTGTACTGTGTGGTTTGCCAGCTTGTTCCCCCACAACCAAACGGCTACCAAGATCGGGAAGAACTCCAAAAATGTCAGATCTCTGTTCCACCCTGCATCTACCCATTCCAAGGGCCATTCCTCTGCACACCAGTGTCCGCGAAAGAAGACACCAAACCCAAAGGACCCCGCTGCATCTGATGCAATTTGCAGCTTAGCTTCCAGCTGTAACTCAGCCCTCCAAAAGGAGATACCATTAAAGGAGGTTAAAAACTCCTTCCGTTGTAAAAGGTCCTCCCACATGCTATGTGAAATCCTGATTCAGTGATGCAGCTGGCGTAATCCAACCATTGCATCACACAACCTCCTCAAAAAGCGGCAACCAGGAGCTACCACCTTACATGCAAAATTTAAGTGACCCACCAGCTGCTGCAGTTCTCTCAAGGTCACCTTCCGCCTCAGCAAAAAATGATCAACCAATTCCTGCAGACCTAAAGATTTTCCTTTGGGAGGCGTGAAGTTTGCTGGCATGAATCAAGTTCCACCCCTAAAAACGTCAACTGCTGGGTAGGGCCCTCCATCTTCTCATGGATTAGCGGAACGCCTAGCTCCGCAGTCTGTGCTGCAAAGGCCTCCAGCAAATGGGCACACTGACCGGAGCCTAAGGGGCCCACAAAAAGAAAGTCATCCAGGTAATGCACCACATTACCCAGATTAGCCTGGTGGCGCACCGCCCATTCTAAAAAGGAGCTAAAGCGCTCGAAGGCTGCACATGAAATGGAGCACCCCATGGGCAGGGCCCTATCCATATAGAACTGCCCATCAAATTGGAAACCCAGCAATTCAAAATCCAAAGGCTGAACCGGTAGGAGCGAAAAGTGGACTTTATGTCGCACTTTGCCAACTCCGCACCTACCCCACAGCGCCTTACCATTTGTACCGCTTGGTCAAAAGATGTGTACCGCACAGTGCACAAATTTTCTGGTATGGCGTCATTCACCAATTCTCCATGAGGGTAGGATAAATGATGAATCACCTGGGGCCTTTTTAGGCACCAGGCCCAACGGGGAGACCCTCAAGGTACTCACAGGGGATGTGGAAAATGGACCAATCACCCTATCCTCAGCTAATTCCTTCCCAATCTTCTGACAAACTATGTTCTCCATCCCCATAACTGACTTCAAATTATTGGCCATAAATGGCTTTCTGGAGCCCTAAAAAGGAATTCTAAAACCAAACTTAAAACCATTTAACAAATAAAACCGATCATCCCTTGGATAATCACGGAGCCATGCCTCAAACACTGTCACCCTTATTGGGCTGGGACCCTTTAGCAAAGGGCCTATCCGCCCCGCCCGGATCCTGCTTACACTGTCCCTGCCTGAGTCTACCCCTAGAACAATTCGTGAAGGAATGAGACCCCCTACAAAGAGGGCACTCATGTTTGTATGGGCAGTTCTTTTTGCCACACACCCCCTGGGACCCAAACTCCCAACAAAGCAGGTGGGGTTGAACCACCTGCCCCGCACTGCTGTAGGCATCAGGAGCAGTGACTGTGCGTTGTACAACATGTCCACTGTCCGAGCTATCACCAAGGTTAGGTCGTGCTGGAAACATAACCTGCAGCCACAGCTGTGGCTGAATCTGATCCAACTGCAGAGCCGGCTTCAAAGCCGCCCGTATTCTAAACTCCTCATCATACTGCAGCCAAGCTGAGTTGGTAAAGCTAGTGTAGCTTTTATAAATGATGTCAAAATACTGAAAGAGGGAAGTAGCCCTCCATGTCTGAGACCTGGCTATAATTCCAGCGTAAATAATGAACCCGGGCACCCAGTTCACCCGTGTCCTATGCACTTTCCGCTTCTTGATTTTCCCCTTCTCCCTATCATCCAAATCATCTTTGTCCTTTTTCTCCAACTCCCTATAGAGCAGAGAAAATAGGTCCACAAATTTCCCTTTCAGTATCTTATCCTTGGTGGCCGGTAACAAGTGTTCCCCCAGAGGTAAGGCCAGATTACCAGAAGGTAAAGCCTTAGCTGGCACAGCAGAGTATGATGGATCCCAGGGATAAGAACCCCCCAGCCACCATAGGGTGCCATGGACGTTCCTGGAAAGTGATTGGGCAGGCCTCCCCAGTGACCCCAAGGGTTAGCCAGGTTAAGGCCCCAAACCCATGGCTGGGAATTATTAAAAGCTGTGAGCTGAGTATTGGCAACCGGCCTGAAGGTGGCAGACTGCCCCCACAGCCCCCATGGCCACCCTGTGGTAGTGTGCTGTACAAACTCACCAACACCCAACTGCAAACTCTGCGAAGCATCCTTAACGAGCCCTTCCACTGGAAGAGGCGACACACCCTCCGCTCCGTCCGTAGAAGACCTGCTTTCAAGGGAAGACAAACGATTAAGGATTTCCTCCTGGAAGCACTTCTTAGCAGCCCGCTTGTCAGCCTTGGAAACCATACCCATTACACCACCCAATGCAACCGGCTGCCTACCACACGAACCCTCCAAAGCGGTTATTCTGGCTAGCACAGGCTGCTCAAAAGTGTCATCCTCCTCATCAGACGATGCAGGCAAAGGTGCTGACCCCTTCAGAACAGACCGCTGAGGCCTTGGTGCAGGGCTCTTGCCCTTGGATTTGCCCTGTCCCTTAGGCATGATAATGCACTCAATAAACCAAGGCAAATCCCTTTTACTGCCCTAGTCGATGTGCCTGAGGCAGGTGATGAATATAAAAGCGATCCTCAAAATGGCTGTCCTGAACTGTGCACAAAATGGCCGTTCCGTTGCCCGGCAACAGGTATAAAGAATCCCACAGCTCAAATCAACTGCAAAATGGCTGCTCTTCTACCCAGCAACAGGGAGGAAGATAAAATGGCCACCCAACTAACCCCACTATCAGCCACTGCTTCCCTCAACTCACCCTGTCTAGAACAGCAGCCAACTGGCACAGTGCAAGAATAACCAATCATTCCCCATACAATAAGAAACAAGGGGGGTAGTGTGTGTGGGGTGAATGGCATCCATGGCCGAACGAAAATGCAGCAGCAACCCCACAGGGTACGCCACGCGCCCAAGATCCGAGCTATGGGGGGGGGGGAGAGGCCGCGAAGCCCAAGCAAGCAAACAATAACGCTGGCCACACGAAACGCCACGGCCAGTGACCAACCGCCACATCAAAAGACGCTGAAGATGTTTCCCGACCATCCACGCAAGACCCCCACGGCTTTAGCAGCAACCGCTGCCGAGCTCCAGGACCAACAGGCCTCGTGCTGGGAAGCAGCAACAGCAGAGCTCTGTTTTCCCCAAGCACAAGGCGAAGACTGAGAGGAGGGAGCGGAGCCCTCCTCTAGGTGTGCCAGCTCTTTTGTAAGTTTAGGTTTGTTCTGGATGGTGTAAAGGGAGCCACTGGCAGGAGTTCTTTCAGGAGATCTTTTTAGTAGCTCTGGAGAAAAGATTCTTTGCTGCTGTTTTAATGAGTTTAGCACTAGTGACATGTTGAATCTGCTGTACTGCTAGGCTGCATATTTCTTCCATATCTGCAAAAATGAGTGCTTGCTTGTCCTGAATTGATCATGTTTATGTGGACATCAGAGAAGATTTGATATATAAAGGCCTGTTCATCCAAGACAAAATACTAGACAATTATTTTCTGGAGTCAGGTTAGTTTGTGGGGGAGGAGTATTTGTACATTGCAATTGCTCATAAAAGTTCAGTATAGTATAGTTTGTTGCAAAGCTAGTGAACAGAGTAAAGAAATCCAGTTTAGATTTGAATAAGTATTCACACTCTAGGCATGTTGCTGCTTTTCTGCAGTGTTTAAAGCTTAATCCTTACAAAAATAGGTTCTTATCAATAAAACTCTGCTGTGCAAATTCTCTTCAATTTACAGTTCAGCTGAGGCAGCAGATAGTCTGAAAGTCAAAGGCAGCCCCTTGGCTTCACAGTGCCATTTATCTCTAAAAATCAGCAATGGGAAAATTGACTATTTCGATAGGGCAATCTTCTGTCAATTATTTGGACAAAAAGCTTTTTGTTTGAGTTTGTTGTTGAGAATTCAAAAGCAGAAATGGTGGGGAGGAAGGAGCCAAAATTAAAGAAAGGAACATGCAAAACAGCTTTACTAAATCTAAGGACAAATACACTGCCAACTTTCTATTAGAATTAAAATGTGATCGACTGTTTATGGAAAATATGTTCTTGTAAGAAATGTACCAAATGTCTCCAGATCAGAAAGATGAACTGCCTTTGTCAGGGATCTGATCTACTGGAACCTGTCTGCACTAAAAGCTACATTATATATTCATTTATACAGCAATTCCAATAGTTTTTCCATTTTGAGAATATTGTGTGTATATAAATTAGCAATTGCGTCAGAGTTTAGTATGAGACTGACATAAATAAAATGAATCCATTACCTCAACTGTTATTAATTGCATATAAGTGAGCCTTTCAGATTGGTTCTCAGTGAAGTCATATTCATTCCAGTTGTACCGAGCAACTCAGTGGCAGAGCAGTAAAACACATTTTAATAACACATCAGCATGCCTTTTTAAGGGGCTTTTGCTTCCTTGCTCCTTGCTTTTCAATATTCTTCTGCAAGATCAGAAATTAATTATGTGGTGTTGCCATAAGAAAGCATATTGGTCTGGTGTATTAGCTGACACAAAAAAGACATTTTGCAAGATCTGTTTTCTACAATTGGAAGAGATTTGGAAGATGACAGAAATAATTTTCCTCTGGAGGCTTCTAATGTACCTTGTTCTGTTATGTCTTATGAAGTCAGAGTCCTTGATTTTCTGTATTTTATGCCTTTCCTTTCAGTAGTTTTCTGCAAGGAAGCCCTTGATAAATATTCAGATTGACACCATCCATCTCCTTGTCTTTGCAGAGCACAGAAGCAGTTGACTCTCTTACAAGTGAGCCACATGTAAAAAACCTGAAAAAACAAGTGAATAGTGATTGCTATCATCCAGGGAAGACTGTGGCTTGACATCCATAGAATAACAGAAGTTGTGTCATGAAACCGTCTGAAAATCAAGAGAAAGAGTGTTACAGTAATTGACACTTTTCTGTGTTCTTACTTGGCGAGAGATGGCAATTTAAAATACAAATCAGATTTTTTTAAAAAAATAAAGCCCAGGTCTCCAACATGGTGCCTGCTAACATCTTTCCTGGTGCCCACCAAGTGTTTTTAAAAATTGGGAGTGGCCAGATGGGGCACTTGCCCAGTAGGGCTTCTGACTGACCACTGGAGATCTCATTGGCTGGGCAAATTAAAATAAAGTTGCTGCAGTGCAGTTGCCACCACTATGTTGGTTTTATTTCCTCTCTTTCCTGTTTCCCAGTGTGTTTTTTAAAAAATTACTCCCCTTTGCCCCTGTGCTTGAACTTTCTCCTGTGGTTGGCCCTTCCTCCTGCATCAGCCATTTTCTGGTTGCACCCACCCGCCAAAGGTGGTCATGGGCTTGAAAAGGTTAGGAACCCTGATATAGCCTGAGAAACTGGGTATTTATGGAAACAAGTATATATTTTAAAAATCTTTCTAGGGTGTCCTTGTACCCTTGCCTGACTGAATTAATTTTCAAATAACCAATGCTTTCAAAAACTTCAGAAGGTGAAGATATAGTGTGGAGAACTCAATATAGCTTGTGCTGCAGTTGATTAATTGAGATCTGGGGTTGCTCTGTGGAAGCTGGGTCTAGTCTCCAACACAGAAAGATCTTATTGTATGGTTTACAAATTCTAAGGTTGGGCTACAGATGAAATCTCAACTGTTGTCCAAAATGATCCATCTATGATGTTCCATTTGTTCCCAATAGATGGTGGTATTGAGTGATGGTGTACTTAACTCTACATACTGACTTGTGTAATGGATGTAATTTTTTTATATGACAGGTCATGCGGAAATGCTTATATGGGCAAATGCCTCACCTGTGGCAGCTATATGTCTGCTTGGATTCTTCCTGTTGTTGATGGAGAATAATAAAAACATTCTTCCCCTGTCCAATATACTTATTTTCAAAACAAAGGGTTTTTTTTTTAGCTTTTACTTGATTTTAAGTTTAAAAATATCCCTTGCAACTGAACCAAGCCACAGGCATAGACAGCTTTAAAAGGGGATAGGTCTACCAGTGACTAACTAGCTATGGTGACTACAGGGAATCTTCATGTTCAGAACGGTAAAAACTCTGAACACCAGTGGCGGGAGTCAACATCAATGGAAGGCTTCAGCCTCTCTGCCCTGTTTTTGGCACTCCAGAGGAACTGGTTGGCCACTGTGTGAGACAGGGAATTGGATGATGAGATGAATCACTGGTCTGATCCAGCAGGGCTGTTCTTAATTTGCATAGCTTGGTCTGCAAATACAGAAGACTGTGGTGTCCTGAGACTGCAGAGGCCTGAGTCTGTGGAGTGGACTAAGGCATTTCAGATAGTAGGTACAGGATATCATTTTTAGAATGCCCCCACACTTTTTTTCTGCAACTAAAAATCGCTACTTCGTATGGAAATATTCAAAAATATAATTCCATCCAACCTGCAATTTGAAGGTTTAATTCTACTGTGATTCTACTGTTTGTAGAATCTGTGGTTCTACTGTTTAATGTATAGAGATAGACTTTTGCTACTCCACTATCATCTTGAAAGATGTACACATGTTGATCTGCATTTGATAAGGTATGCATCAAGCTAAACCTAAAGCTCTGTTCTCTAAACCTGCAGCTGTTACTCCAACTGCTTAAACTCTCTAACAGCTTGCCTTTAGTGTGTCCCCTAAAGTACAAACATCATAATACAGGCTATAGAAATATATATTAGTCTAAACACATACACATATGAGCTAACCTTACTATCTGGTGTATACTGGGGCTTCAATTTGAATAATAGTTCACTAGGGGGACAGAAAGATTCCCGTAACTAATCAGGCAGAAAAATAGACAAAAATGCAAATCTTTATTGGGAAATTAGTAAGTAGAAACAAGAAGCACACTGAAAAATAAGCATACACAAACAGCAATACAATAAGCAATACAATGAATACAATAAGCACTCCCTAGGGAATTGCTAAAGCGGATAATAAAATTGGAATAGAGA
This sequence comes from Heteronotia binoei, assembly GCF_032191835.1. Taxonomy (NCBI): domain Eukaryota; kingdom Metazoa; phylum Chordata; class Lepidosauria; order Squamata; family Gekkonidae; genus Heteronotia; species Heteronotia binoei. The sequence continues at coordinate 102,629,073 of NC_083226.1, read as the reverse complement.
GAAACATACAAGCCTAATCTGTTGAAGGGCGAGGTCCCCCCACTCTGAGGAAAAGGAAGCAAAGTGTAATGTACTGAGTTGCGAGACGGGTTGAAGGCAACATGCTTTATTCAGTGGTACATTACAAGAGAGAGAGCACGCGGGCTGGGTCCCGCTTATATACATTTCCCGGAACTGCCCCCCAGTCTGACCAGTCCAAACCTGGTCGGTCAAACTTCCCGTCACAGATCTTGATGGGCAGGGAGTCTGGCGAGCTACATCAGGGGACCCGTGGGTTGCCTCTGTAGCAATCGCCATGCAGTACATCAGCTTGTGTTTCATGACATAACACTAAGGATACACTGCAGCACAGTGCATGGAAGAGCCAAAGCAGCAATTGGGAATGCAAAGAGGAAAGGAGGAAAAGCAGAGTGGGGAGCAGTGTTCCCTCTAAGCTGAGTTAGCGTGAGTTAGCTCACAAATTTTTAGCCTCCAGCTCACACATTTTTGTCTTAGCTCAGGAAGGATGACCCCAGAACACACTAATTTAGTCAGTAGCTCATAACTTTAATCCCAGTAGCTCACGAAGTAGAATTTTTGCTCACAAGACTCTGCAGCTTAGAGGGAACATTGGTAGGGAGTGAGACCCACCTGAAGTCTCCATGGAAGGGCTCTATGCAATGTCACAAGGTCACTGGTGGGGGGAATCCTGCTAGCAAAGTAGTGGGGGAATTAGGGCTATATTTATACTATGGAAGCCCTGTTATTGGGATGCTTTATTCTCTCTGGGCCAGGATTGGATATTGGGGAAAAGTTTTAGTGATATTGGGTAGTTTGGATTTAACTGCCAAGCAGGAAAATTAGGAAGAGCTAAATTGTGCTTACAATATGTTTAAAGGTCTACTCTTTAGGCATCAAAGCCATTTGGTGTGGAGAAATTGCCCTTGCAAGAAGAGGTTATCATCCTCCTACTTCCACTATCACTATCCTTTCTCATTGCATCATCTAGATGCACCAATCCCAGCAGTATGTGGAGTTAACTAAAACAAAAGACCTTTATCTAGGTATGCAAACTTGTATGATGGCTGGTCTCTGAGTACTTCTGGCACAGTGAGATATATTTTGTACAATCATTTTTCCTCTAAATTTTGACATGGGTAAATGGTCTTGAATACTTTACTAAGTTGGAAATTAGCATTTTTCAGAAGGCCATAATAATCAAGCCACTCTAAGCTGCTTTTACGAGACTAGCTTCCAATTCATAAATAGGGAAAACCACATTGATTCTCACTCTGCCTCAAGCTTTAAAAAGTAATGCAAATCAATCTTTAATTGGCATAATTCACAGTTACTAAAAGAGAGGCACTCAGCCAGCTAGCTGCCTACTTACACATAATTGCCGAAAACCAACTGCATGAAAAACAGACCACAATGAAAAGACAAAGTATGATAGTATCCAAGATTCTGACTACTTTATTATCCTGCAATGAACCAGTAAGATTAGATTCAGATGATTCATAGCATTTCTTGAGTGCCAAAGTGCAAGTGAAGAATGTTAGTCTCTCCGTCTCCCTCTTTTTAAAATTCCAGATTTGACATGCCCATTCAGTTGATTTCCTGTAGACACAAAGAGAGGGGCTTGCCTAGATCTGAACTCTGTAACAGGTGTTTGTAACCTGGGCATGAGACAAAGTGCAAGAGCCTATGGATCACTGCCTGTAGCTTTGGCCAGAGTAACAGTGGACACCAACCAAGGATCTCTTGTCTACTTTTTGTAAAAATATACAAAACAAATAGTGTGCAAATAAAGGACAGGCAAAGTCCTAACACTGGATGATCAGAAGATGGGTGGGTGTTGGATGCACATATATCAGCCTTGACTGCTGCACTAGAGTAGCCTTAGTATATACCACATTTTTTGTCACTATGAACTAACATAGCTGCTCTGCTGGGAATGGGCATCTAGGGAAAGCTTGTGTACTGTGTTACCAGATATCCATTACATCCTTATTTGTAGTTCAAATTGTGCCTGTATCCTCTCCTGTTGTCTGGAACATTCCTTACCTGGCAGTTCGAATCTTGTTCTTCATAAGGTCAAAGAAAAAAGATGACAAGATCCAATTTCTGTGTCCAATTTATCAGAAAAAACAAAGAGATCTTGATACATTGCACAAATTGCTGCTTTTCTGTGAAACAAACTTCAAAATTAGGAAAAAATATTCTAAGCACATTCTCAGTTTTTAAATGCACTATTTTGAAAGGATCAAAGGTGACAGCCTGCCATGGTCCTAGATTGAAACCTATAATGTGTGCCTTAAGCTCATATCACATGTACCCATATAAAAGCATGCTGTCTTTCTCTTGATGTACTTAAAGCACATATAAACACACACAGAGAGATATTATATACTGCCTAATATTTTTACCACCCGTGCAAGAGATCACTTTATGCCTTTAAGGGAAAGGAAGAGGGCTCCATGTGATTATATCTGTGCACATGGAACAGCAAAATCAGTAAAATAATTTCACCCTCAGTGTGGTTTTGGTGGAGGGACGGCGGCACAGTAGTAGAACATCTGCTTGGTAAGCAGAAGGTCCCAGGTTCAATCCCTGGCATCTCCAACTAAAAGGGTCCAGACAAATAGGTGTGAAAAACCTTAGCTTGAGACCCTGGAGAGCTGCTGCCAGACTGAGTAGACAATGCTGACTTTGATGGACCAAGGGTCTGATTCAGTATAAGGCAGCTTCATATGTTCATATGAGAATACTGCTTGAGGAAGCAGGAGCCATTTCTCCCCCCCCCCCCAATTTCTAAACATGTTTGGTCTTTCCTTTTTTTAAAATAAAAAGAAGCAGTTCCCCCGCAACTGGGGAAACAAGTGGGAACTAGTGAAGAAATGTAACATGTAGATGGCATCTGAATAATTTCTGAATACTTGTTAGCTGGTAATGTTGAACAGGGCTGGGGAAATGCACAACGTTGTAAAATGTATTAAGTTGTACTAGATGGTCTAAATGTACTAGATGAATAATCACACAGGTCTGCCATTTTCTGCAGCCACCCTAGTTCTTATAGCAAATCTTCACTCATCTAGTGTCCAGTGCCAAAAGGAAAAAAAACTTTCTGAACATATATATATTTCTGTTCAGGTTCAAAGTCATCCAACATTGTGACTGCTTGGAAAAGAAAATTTGGCAAAAGTGTGAATCAAAGTTGAAAATAAACTTTATCACACTTTACATGGAGAATGGCTACACATGGATTATTTTAATTTTTCATTCCTGATGTTTCAATAAGATAAACATCTTCAGTGTAATAAAGTGTATGAGAGATAACAGGAAAAATAACAGGAAAAAACCCCACATGTTAACTGGGAATACATAAAGGAATAAATAAAAAACAGATCTACACAGAACTAAAGCTAGCACAAAAAACAGTTCTCCACAATATTAAAGCTAGCACTATGTTCTACCAGCTCCACAGCACTAGTTGAAATAGATCCCCAACATACTTTCCCCCCACTATAACGACAATGGGGGTCTGAAGTCATTTAGAGTCAGAGCAGATGAGTGTTGAAAAATCTGTGATTTGATCTTCTGAGTGTTTTTAGAATGGAAATGGCAGCTGCATGCAGCCATGTGATAAGGGGAGAGTTTAACACTCCATCCCTTGTGGTTTCAGAGTTGAAAATGACCTTTGCCCTCAGACTTCTGTTAGTCTAGAGAAGGAAGAAAAGACACTGATATTTTTCACACAGCCTAAGTATTCCAGTATGGCAGCTGGTCAGTTACTGAACAGCAACGGGTTTGCCCCCCAAGTCGGAATAAAGAGACGGACACAATTAAATTGGTGAAAATATGGGCCACTTTTATTAAAATAACTAGCAACGGCAAGGGCAACCGAACTGCGGCCAGGTCAGGGCCAGGGGTCTCCTCAGACCGCTCCCCTGCCTTTTTCAGCGGGCGAGAGACCCGGCCCCCCAGCCGGAGCTGTGAGCCACAGCTCCCGTTAGGCAGGCCCAGCAGGGAGGCTCGCACCGGAGGGCCCAAACACCAGACGCGAGTCTCAGCGAAAGGCACCCATCCAATCGAGTCTCCAGGACAGTCTGCATTCACAAACCTCGAGCCACACCCAAGGTTGATCCTGACAGACCCCTAACTCCCCAAAAGGGGGAGGCTAACCGGTCCTCCCCAGGCCGCATGGTGCCATAACCCCGTAGAACCTGCCCTAAAAAGTGACCAAACTCTACCAAGGCACCAACCCTAAGCCAATTCCTCAATCCACTGAAATGTTATGCAAGGTAGGCAAAAAACACCCCCCAGTCACATGCCAAAACGCCGGGGAGTGAAAAAATTCCTACCCGGCCCCTCCAAACGGAAGCGACCAGCAATTGCCTGCATAACAAACAGGGCGGGCGGGTGGGCCGAAAACGCCGGGAAGACTGCCGCGGCGCCGAGCGGGGCTTCAGCAACAGCGTTGAAGCCCCGCCCCCTCAGGACGCGCTCAAAAGCGCGCTGAAGATTCCGCTCTCCCTCCAAGGGGGGGCAAAACTTCCCCTTCAGCCAGGCTGCGATGCAGCGGGCTTCAGGAGGCTTCTTTGCCCCCCAAGTCGGAATAAAGAGACGGACACAATTAAATTGGTGAAAATATGGGCCACTTTTATTAAAATAACTAGCAACGGCAAGGGCAACCGAACTGCGGCCAGGTCAGGGCCAGGGGTCTCCTCAGACCGCTCCCCTGCCTTTTTCAGCGGGCGAGAGACCCGGCCCCCCAGCCGGAGCTGTGAGCCACAGCTCCCGTTAGGCAGGCCCAGCAGGGAGGCTCGCACCGGAGGGCCCAAACACCAGACGCGAGTCTCAGCGAAAGGCACCCATCCAATCGAGTCTCCAGGACAGTCTGCATTCACAAACCTCGAGCCACACCCAAGGTTGATCCTGACAGACCCCTAACTCCCCAAAAGGGGGAGGCTAACCGGTCCTCCCCAGGCCGCATGGTGCCATAACCCCGTAGAACCTGCCACAACTAAGGCCAAGTCTCTACTTAGGGCTTAGCACCCACAAAAAGACCCAAAACCCAACAAAAGCCCTTGCCGCAAATCACTCAGAAAAAGCACATTACCCTTTTCCGAGAGATGCACACCATCCCCTCTGTAGAGGTCTTTAGAAATATCCGGATGGGGCAAATAGTGGCCCAAACCACCCTCCATAAACTTGCAAATTTCCTTATTCGCTCGGTGGGCAACAGAACTGCGGCCAGGTCAGGGCCAGGGGTCTCATCAGACCGCTCCCCTGCCTTTTTCAGCGGGCGAGAGACCCGGCCCCCCAGCCGGAGCTGTGAGCCACAGCTCCCGTTAGGCAGGCCCAGCAGGGAGGCTCGCACCGGAGGGCCCAAACACCAGACGCGAGTCTCAGCGAAAGGCACCCATCCAATCGAGTCTCCAGGACAGTCTGCATTCACAAACCTCGAGCCACACCCAAGGTTGATCCTGACAGACCCCTAACTCCCCAAAAGGGGGAGGCTAACCGGTCCTCCCCAGGCCGCATGGTGCCATAAACCCCCAGGCACAGCGCCACACCAAGCGCGGAATCATGGCCGACCAAACTATAATGGTACCAGGCCATCTGTTCCTTATGTACCTGAAATCATCTCGAGCCTGCAAGATCAATGCCTTGCCCTTAATCAGCCCGAGATCATTCCCTCCCAGGTGAAAAATCAATACCTGCGGAGGAGGGCCCCCAGACCCATGAAACAAAAGGGGAAGCAAGCCAGGCCACTGAAGACCCAGGCGCCCCCTCCATTCTATCGTGACATGTTTGCTGAGCCCCAGCTGAGAGCCAACAGCAGTTCTCCGAGCTTGATGTGCCTCCCAAAACACATAACTGCGCCCGCAGATGAGAACTCTGCTCCTCCGGCCAGGAACAACAGCATCTAAAAGGAAGAAACAGACAAGTTATACAACCCAAACCTCAAAATACCCCCAGCTCCTAACCAAAACTTATTAGCGGAGCAAAGGGCGAATATAACCTCTGTAAGCTGGAGAACGCCAACGGCCCAGGCGTTGAATGGACGAAGTAGGATAACCCAGGGCGTGAACGGACGAAGTAGGATAACCCAGGGCAGCAGCCGTCGAGGCTGCACCGATTCTGAAGGAATGGGTACCAAACCTCAATCCAGACAAACCCAACAGGGCTAAAGCCTTTGATATCACAGTCCAAAATTGATGCTTTGCCAACGGACTGCCCCCAGCGTGACAATACAGCGATCCTTCGCAGCCCTCCCGCAAAGCCAAATAGTCAGCTAATGCGGAAACTGGGCAAAGCTCCGCCTCCGAACACGGACCTAACTCTAGCACAGTCCCCGTGCCCTCTTGGGCAACGTAATATCCTTCAATAACAACGCCCTACCCGAAACATCATTCCTGGAGCTTGCCACCAGTTCACTAACCCTCAGAGCCCCAAAGGGGTACCAAAGAGGCTGCATGGAACAAAACTGCCTCGAAATGAGACGCACGCACTGCGCTCCAAACCCCCTTTCAAACCCCGAAGAATATCAGGAGACAAAGGGACCCTAGTATCAGGCATAGGCCTAGCCTCCCTAGGACCACCCTTCCAGCATCTTTCGAATACGAAAATCTGCTGATTCCTCTTAAACCCCAAGGCCTTGCTAGCGAAGGCCAGCGCAGACATGCGTCCCCGAATTGATCGCATGGCCAATCCCTTACCTCTCAAGGAAAGACAATAATGGAGCAACTGCTCCACTGGGAGGGGCCAACAATGCGATACCCTACCTCAGCCCTAAAGTCCTCAAACTGCCACACAGCACGCTCATAAGACTTTCTGGTGCTAGGTACAATGGCTAAGCCTATACACTCTGCAGGCCTCGGCTCTCCAATCAGCCATAGCTCCTGGGGCATTGGCGCCGCTTCCAGATCAGCGTCTGTGGCCAGCTGAGGTGACATCACCTGCAGCCACACTGTTGGTGAATCCGATCCCAAGGGAGTGAAGGGTACAAAGCGGCCCTCATCCTGAACTCCTGGTCATATTGGATCCAGGCCAGGCCGCTGAACATCGTATACCCCTTGTATATGATGTCCATATATTGAATCAACGCGGCGGCCCGCCAGGGCTGCGCACGAGCTATCACTCCCGCATATATGAAAAACCCCGGGAGCCAATTGGCCAAGGTCAGATAAACCTTCCTCTTCCAGAGCTTCTTCTTCTCTTTATCGTCCAACTCCTCCTTGTCCCCCTTCTCCACTTCCCTAATTAAAAGGGGGAATACGACCACATATTCCCATTATAAGATTTTCTGTCTTGTGGCAGGCAGCAGGTGATCACCCAGCGGCAGAGCCACCTCCCCAAAAGGCATAGCACTAAAGGGGGCCGCCCCGTATGGAGATGGGAAACCCCAACCTCCAGGCCAAGTCGCTGCCGATCCCTGCTGACCAACCACGGGCCAATTACCCAAAGGACCAATTGACCCTGTGGTTACATCCGGTTGCTCTGCTGCTCTAAGCCCGGAGTAGAAGGAGCCCCCAGCACTGCCCAATGGAGCACCCACCCCACCAGGACCAGCAGACCCCCAAGCCCCCCAAGGCCACACAGGCCCAGGATGAGGCAAAGAGCCTTCCCCCGACTTACCAGCTGATAAAGCAGGCACCAAAGCTGATCAAGTACCTCCCGCACCGGACGACGTGCCCGCACCAACATCAGAGCAAGCAGGCCCCACAGCTCCTCCAGCAGCAACTACAGCAGATCTGCCCTCCAAAAGAGATAAGCGGGTCAATACATCTGCCTGCAAAGCACGCTTGGACAACCGACCCATCTTGGGCAACTGAGAAGGTGGAAACCCCGATGCCTGCTCAAGTGCCCGCAGCCTCTGAAAAATGGCTGCATTAACTTCATCGTCCCCTTCAGTGTCCGAAGACGAAGGGGGGGGGCTTAAAAGGAGGCTTAGGAGCCTTAGGGGCAGGCTGTTTCCCTTTTGATTTTCCACTGCCTTTGCGACCCGACATGTTTGCCAAAGAGCACAGCAAACAGCAGACTTTCTTTAACTAGCTTAGCCAAGCCTGAGGCCAGCAAAGGAATAAAAGGAGGAAAACAGCCCTCAAAATGGCCACCACCCCAGTGACTCTAAAATGGCCGCTGCCTAAACACCTCGTAAAATGGCCGCCCCAAGAGCAAGGGTGTGATGAAGAAGAAGCAAGGCCAAAATGGCCGCCAAGCACCAGGGAGAAGTACAGCACCTCAAAATGGCCGCCCCAAGCACAAGGTATGAGGGAGAAGAAGAAAGGCTAAAAATGGCCACCCAGCCTCAGGGAGAAGTACTCTTACCAGCACCCCCGAATTTCAGCCTCTCAAAACGGCCGCCCAGCCCTGCCGTTCCCCACAGTCCTGGTCAAATGGCTACCCAATCCCCTGACAGCACCACAGTCCTGAATAAGGCACCTAAAAAAGTCTGCTATGAAAACGCTGTGACAGCAACGTCACCCCAGAGGCGGAAACGACTGGTGCTTGCACAGGGGACCTTTCCTTTCCTATGCTAAAGCAGCAGCCCCGTGGCACAGAGCGGCAGAGCCGCAGCACTGCAGTCTGAGCCCTCCGCCCATGACCCGATCCCGGCGGAAGCTGGGCCCAGGCAACCGGCCCAAGGTCGACTCAACCGTCCATCCTTTCGAGGTCGGCCAAACTAGTCCCCAGCTTGCTAAGGAAAAAGTGCAGATGACTGGGGAAGGCAATGGGAAACCACCCCATAAAAAACTCTGCCATGAAAATGTGAAAGCAACGTACCCGCAGAGTCAGAAACGACTGGTGCTTGCACAGGGGACCTTTCCTTTCCTATGCTAAAGCAGCAGTCCCGTGGCACAGAGCGGCAGAGCCGCAGCACTGCCGTCTGAGCCCTCCGCCCACGACCCGATCCCGGCGGAAGCTGGGCCCAGGCAGCCGGCCCAAGGTCGACTCAACCCTCCATCCTTTCGAGGTCGGCCAAACTAGTCCCCAGCTTGCTAAGGGGAAAGTGCAGTTGACTGGGGAAGGCAATGGGAAACCACCCCACAAAAACTCTGCCATGAAAATGTGAAAGCAACGTCCCCGCAGAGTCAGAAACGACTGGTGCTTGCACAGGGGACCTTTCCTTTCCTATGCTAAAGCAGCAGTCCCGTGGCACAGAGCGGCAGAGCCGCAGCACTGCAGTCTGAGCCCTCCGCCCACGACCCAATCTCCGCGGAAGCTGGGCCCAGGCAGCCGGCTCAAGGTCGACTCAACCCTCCATCCTTTTGAGGTCGGCCAAACTAGTCCCCAGCTTGCTAAGGGGAAAGTGCAGATGACTGGGGAAGGCAAGGGGAAACCACCCCATAAAAACTCTGCCATGAAAATGTGAAAGCAACGTCCCCGCAGAGTCAGAAACGACTGGTGCTTGCACAGGGGACCTCTCCTTTCTTCCCATCCAAGAGCTAAACAGGGCCGTCCCTGCTTAGCTTCCAAGACTGGGCAGTCCAGTAGCAAGCAAGGAAAGAGGGGGGATCCAAATGGACTACTCTTTACCCAAAAGGCGACGTTCCTAGAGCCCCTGCAAAGACCGACCCAAAAGAACACCCTATAACAGCCCCCAAGACAAAAATGCTCCAGGGCACACAGCAAGCCCCGGCAATCAAACTGTTCAAGAAAAATGCTCCCGCGACGCGTTCCGCTCCTCTCAGCCGATCCACAAGACGCTCCACAGGCTCCACGGCCCAGACAGCCCCGACGCGTCAAGAGCTTGCAAACATGCTGCGACCCCTCCGAAAACGCCGGGAAGACTGCCGCGGCGCCGAGCGGGGCTTCAGCAACAGCGTTGAAGCCCCGCCCCCTCAGGACGCGCTCAAAAGCGCGCTGAAGATTCCGCTCTCCCTCCAAGGGGGGGCAAAACTTCCTCTTCAGCCAGGCTGCGATGCAGCGGGCTTCAGGAGGCTTCTTTCTGCTATCATTTCAGACAGACTCGACTCAGTAACTGGCTGCTACCGGAATACTGTTACCATCTTCTTCGTGGTCTCTGTGCTTCACATTCATGGGATAGAGCGCCTGCACCAATCCCCGAATCGGTACCTAAAAAGCCCGGGATTTTTTCGCGCTCGGTACCAACAGGCATGCGCAGGCGTCCCAGTGCGCATGCTCACCGGCGCCAGTGCGAGGATCCCGCCAGTTCCTTTCTGACTACTGCGCTGAGAGGATCTCCTTTCGTGTCCCCGGTCCGTAAAGTAATCTTAGATTGCTTTTTTCCTGTTGTATATAGCCCATTTATTTTTTTAGTGTAGTTAGTTAGTTGTTAGTGTTGTTTTTTAAAAAAAGTTTCTTTGGACTTGCCCTTCGGGGCTCGGTTTTCCCCCTGTGTTTTCCCCCTCAGAGACTTTCCTGGGTGGGGTTTTTTCCTAGGCATCTATGGAAAGACGGGGTTTTTTTAAGAGGTTCTGCTCCTGTGGGAAAAAGATTGCCCCCCCTGACGGCCATTCCCTCTGTCTCCTCTGTCTGGGCGAGGGACAGCGCGTCGATTCTTGCACGCACTGTCTGAGTTTCTCCAAGCAAACTCGTACGAATTGAGCAGCGAGGCTTTCGGCAGCTTTGGTTGAGTCGGCACTTCTTCCTCAAAAGATGGCATTGGGCCCGTTGGTACCGATGGGTGAGGTCGCGGCCCCAATTGTCACATTGGCTGAGGCTTCAGCGCCGATGGAGCCTTCAGCACCGATGGATCAGGCGAGAGGCCGGAGAGAGCTGGAACCGACTACAGTAGCTCGTCGCTTCCCACCGATTCCACCATGGGAGCAGTGCCAATGGCCTCCTTACGCTTATCCCTACCCACTGTACCAATGGTACCCTCCTTGCGAGTTCGCAGACTGGGACCAGCAGTCCGAGGCATCCCATATGTCCAGGCTGTCTCAACACTCTAGACGGCGTCTTTCAGCATCGATCTCTGTCCCGCCTGACAGACGGGGCGTGGTAGTGGAGGAAGTCCAACCTCGGTCGTCGGTGTCGATTTGGTCGATTTGGTTGCCCACCAGAGAGTCAACACCGGTGCTCTCAGAACATTCTCTACGCAGAGAGTCTTCATCGTCGGACTCCGAGGTCGGTACCGACGATCCGGACCGGGCTTTGGAACCTTGGCTGAGGTGTCGGCGCCGATGGAGCCTTCAGCACCGATGGATCAGGCGAGAGGCTGGAGAGAGCTGGAACTGAGAAGGTTGGACCATATGTACTGTGTCCAAGAGTCCGGGGCTGAGTTCCTCTTTACACACCCAAAGCCAAATTCGGTGGTCGTTTCCTCCTCGTCGAAGGCCTGTAAGACGCACTCCTCTCCACCAGACAAGGAGGGAAAGAAGCTGGATAACGTCGAGAGGAAGTTCTACTCTGCTGGGGCGCTGGGAGTAAAGGTATCTAACTATGCCGCGTGCATGGCTAGATACCAATACTCAGTGTGGGAACAACTTACCCCCCTCCTGTCTTCCCTGAGTGAGGAGAAGAGGTCAGCTGCAAAGAAGTTGCAGAAGGAAGGCTTTGCTGTAGCCAAACAACAACTGGCTGCAGCAAAGCACATGGTCGACGTCTCAGCAGGGGCCATCACTTCTGCCATCTGCCTCTGCCGCCACTCCTGGCTCAGATCCATGGCTCTCCAGCAGGACACCTTCGTTGAAGATCTGCCCTTCGAGGGCGAAGGCCTATTCAGCTCTACCACCGACAATGCGCTCCAGGAAATGGATAAAAGTATAAAAACTTCCAGGAACCTGGGCGTACCAGCATCTTCCAGAGCTGCAAAACAGAGACAGTGGCACAAGCCTTGGGCAAAGAAGCCATTCCAAAAGTTCTCCCCGGAACAGCAGTGGAGACCTCGCTCTGTTCAACCTGAGAGTAGGTCCCCATACAGGGGGAACAACAGAAATTGCTATGCTTCAGCACAGGCCACCAGCAAGTCCAAGGGCACTCTCCCTCAAAAGCAGGGCCTTTGACTTTCTGCCAGCATGTGTCACCGTCCCCTCTTCCCCTTCGTCTATCTGCCTCCGCCCATTCCTGTCGGCCTGGGAGTCCATCACTACAGACAGGTGGGCGCTTTCCATCTTAGCGGAAGACTACAAAATAGATTTTGCTCAGATTTTTAACCAATCTGTGGTAATTACCATGCCCCCTTCCCCACCTCTGCTGGCGGAGATGAGCAACCTCTTACAGAAACAAGCCATAGAGAGGGTCCTGATGGAGGCCAGGATGGGAGACTTCTACTCTCTTTACTTCCTGGTTCCCAAGCGGGACGGGGGTCTAAGACCAATCATGGATCTTTGGAATCTGAACAAATTTATTTTGTACCAGAAGTTCAGAATGTCCACTCTGCAAATGATTCTGCCCCCATCAACCAAGGGGATTGGATGGCAATGCTGGACCTCAAGGATGCATACTTCCACGTCAGCATCCATCCTGCGTTCAGACGTTTCCTTCGGTTTGCAGTAGGTTCTCAGCACTTCCAGTTCAAGGCTCTTCTGTTCGGTCTGTCCACTGCACCTCGGGTGTTCACGAAGTTGATGTGCGTTGTGGCTGCCCATCTCCTGCTTCAAGGGATAGTCGTCTTTCCATACATCGACGACTGGCTCCTTGTGGCAGAGTTGAAAGAGATGGCCACATGATGGCCACATTCCCATCACTCTTCGTCTTCTCGACACCTTGGGTCTGCAGGTCAATTTGGAGAAATCACACCTTACTTCATCAAAGGGTGGGATTGTTGGTAATTTTTGAGTTTTTGTTATCTCTGGTGGATGCTGGCCTTGTTTTTTCTTCCATTAAGGTTTATTTGGCAGCAATTTCTGCATTCCATGAACAAGTTGAGGGGCACTCTGTTTTTGCACACCCTCATTCTAAGAGGTTTTTGAAGGGTTTGCTTAGGCTTTATCCTCCATCAAGATCACCCCCACAGTTGTGGGATTTGACTTTAGTGTTGGACAGGCTGACTCGACGTCCTTTTGAGCCGATGGCCACATGTTCCTTACAGCTTCTATCTTGGAAGACTGCTTTTTTGGTAGCCATTACATCAGCACGCCGTGCAGAAGAGCTCACGGCTATGCATTGTGACTACCCATATCTAGTTTTTCAGGAGGCTGGAGTGTCATTAGCTCCTGATATTTCTTTTCTTCCCAAGGTGGTTTCTCAGTTCCACCTCAACTTAGAAGTTTGGTTGCCCACTTTTCATCCTACGCCTTCCTCGGATGAGGAATGTAGGTTGCATGCTCTAGATGTGAAGCGTGCTTTATTGTTTTATTTAAGTCACTCCAAGAGTTTTCGTAAGGACCAGCAGCTTTTTGTTTCTTATGCTGCTTCTAAGTTAGGTTCCAGGATCTTGTCTCAGTGGTTTTCGAAATGGCTCACTGAGACTATTAAACTGTGATATTTGTTGGCAAAGAAGCCGTTACTTGGGCCTATTCGCGGACACTCTACAAGAGTGATGGTGACATCAGTGGCGTTCCTGAAAGGCGTTTCCCTGATGGATGTTTGCAAGGCTGCCACCTGGTCCTCTCCGCATGCCTTTATGAAGCACTACGCGCTGGACATGCATGCTCAGCAGAAGACTCGTTTGGGAGCTGTGGTGCTGCAAGCTGTTTCTTCCGGTTGACTGTCTTCCCGCCTCCAGGTATGTCTTGCTTGCTAATCTTCCATGAGTGTGAAGCACAGAGACCACGAAGAAGATAGACAGGTTGCTTACCTGTAACTGTAGATCTTCGAGTGGTCTTCTGTGCGTTCACACTACCCGCCCTCCTTCCCCACTGCTGACGGTCTCCCTCCAGTAGGGGCTTCCAGCGGTCAGGAAGGAACTGGCGGGATCCTTGCACTGGCGCTGGTGAGCATGCGCACTGGGACGCCTGCGCATGCCGTTGGTGCCGAGCGCGAAAATATCCCGGGCTTTTTAGGTACCAATTCGGGGATTGGCGCAGGCACTCTATCCCATGAGTGTGAATGCACAGATAACCACTTGAAGATCTACAGTTACAGGTAAGCAACCTGTCTTTTTCACTCAGTCCCATGGCTGTCCCGGCAGTGAGGAGTACCTGAGTCGTTATTAAAGAGCAGCTTCGTCCAGTCTTCAACCCCTCCTTCCGGGTTGAAATCGCTATGGGACGCTGTGTGAAATGTCCTGTAGTGATTCCGGGAGTGCCATTTTCACGTCCAAAACAGCACCACCATTTGGGTGCCTGGGCTCCATGGAGATGCCTGAGATCACAGACATGTTTCTGTTTTCTTCTTCCTGGCTGCAATTAAATTTGGAACCAGTGCTCTATCTCTTTCACTTCACAGCAATCGCTCCCTAGTTACAACCTGGAGAATGGACTGCTAATGACCATCACCTGATATCCAGAAAGACACCCCTGTACTGATTCCCAAGCCATGCGCCCCTGGAATGTGATATTGCAATGTAACCCTAGAATATTAATATGACACAGCAATGCCCATTTGAATTGGAATGGTCTTTCTTGCGCATAAGGGAGAAAAATCCAGTTCCTTCTAGGCCTCAGGCAGGCTGGAATGATGTCAAGTCTGGTTCACAGGCTGGACAGACATAGTGGCCAAATACTGAACGGCTAAGAAGCATCCATCTTTCTGCTCCGGGAAATTAAGAATTCCAGGCCCAGAGAGGGACACGTGGTGGGCAGAGCTGTAAAAGTTCATTCACTTCTTTTGGCAACCTTTTAAGTCCTGTTATTAAAACATAAAGAAATAAGGGTTACCAGGAACCCTGCAACACAAATAAATGGCTTGTATATATATATGTTCTGTTATTCTTCAGGGCAAGGCAGCAGAAACACAAAGGCTAAAGGTTAAGTGGCCATCTTGTGAATGTGTGGTATACCTGTAAACTGGTCTCACATTTCTGACAGGGAACAAAGTTTCTATTTTTCTTTAATTACTGCTAAGGCCATCAAAGTAACCAATCTCCTGAACACTTGATGGATGCCTATCCATGTTTGACACTAAGGGGGAAATCTATCACTTTTGGGGAGCTTCAAAGAAATCAGTTTGGAAAAACAGGGCCATAAAAAGTCATTTGGCCAGTGTAATTAAAATTCCTCTATTGGGGTATGGATTTATGACACAATGATCTCTGATTGGATATTCCACATATGACACTCTGATTTTCCATTGGTGTGACACTCTGCTTCCTCATTGGGTAATTGAATTGCTTGATGTGACATATTTTACCCTAGAAAACAGGCAATCCCACATGTCAGGATTAGAGAAGTAAGAGAAAAAAAAGGAAGAAAAGGGAATTCCTCCATCCTCTCCTCCCTCCATCCCTTCCTACCCTCACCCCCCTTCTTCTCAAGAGAAATCTCCCTCCAGAGGCCTTGTATTTCCTCTGACTGAGCCAGCCCTGCAAGATCTAGGTATTGTATAACCGCCCCCCCCCCCGCATCCATACTTATTCAGCTAACCACTGTATTCCTCTTGTATGCTTGAAATTGTTTGATTGGGATGTAACTATTTGAAAACCTATACCTATAATAAAATCCATTATTAACCAAAGGATTTTCAGTGGTCTATCTCCGTAAACATAGACAGAGATCCTGGCTCACCTCACCTCTCATAGACTCACCATTTTGAGATAAGAAATATTAATATTCCCCAATAAAAAGTTAGTTGAGGTGTAACACACCTGCACCACCTCCATAAGAAGTCTCAATACTGTTGTGATGGAAACCATGACTAATAGAACAATAGCACTAATAGGACAATAGCCTTCCACACAAATCGCTCACCAACTAAAACCCACAGAAATCTGTGGCTCCCCCCCCCCCTGACATTTATACCTGCTGCAGCTTGGTACCAGTAACTTTCCAGCCAATAGCCTGTGGGCATGGATGGGTGCACATCAGGCTGGGTTAACAACATCTGTCTCACCAATCACTGTTGGTCTGTTCTCCCACTGAAACCTGCTGCCCTATGGGCAACCCCTCTCCAGGTGGCAACAGCCCCCCCCAAAATGTGCCTCAGAGTAACCTACAAACCAATCACATTCCCTGACTCCCGTGTGGGCATGGAAGTGATAGAAACGGGTGACAGACCAAAGACTGGTGTCCTGATCTCACGCTTGAACTGTGTATCCAATGGGGCACTTGTTACCAAGTGTCAGCAGCAGCGATCTCAGGCATCTCAGTGGAGCCCAAGCATCTCAATGGTGTTGCTGTTTTGAAACATTGCTAAAGCTGGAGATCGCACGAAAACAGCAGGCGCTCATGGAAGCGAGATAAAAGCGGAATAGTGTGAAATGGCTCGCTTCGATCAAGGAACCCTACTGGAAAAAAAACAAACATGTGTTTGAAAACTCCCATGCCTGTCCTGGATTACTCCAGGGTGGCACAATACCGATTCCCTTCTGGTTTCCACTGGTAAGTGTGAAAAGGCCCACTGTCTTTTTTCTTTTCCAGAGCTGGTATCAATGCAGCTAATTGGAAAGCTGTCACAAGTCAGTAAGACAATACAATGGTTGATGGAGGGTGGAAATATTCATATGCCCAGAAAATACCTGCTGCTAGAAAGGGTTTTCATTGGTGGAGTGAGACTCCTTCACTTCTGTTGTCCTGCTGCAACCCGAAATTTCCCTGAAATGCTGCTGCTGGGGGACGGAACCCCCAGGAACAGTTTGGAGAGAACTGGTGAAAGTCAACCTTTCCCCTTTATTAACAGTATTTTTCTGTTGCACAAAAGCATATATACTGGTTAAGAAATTATTATTTTATTCATCCCTTCGCTTACTGCTGTTACCCCTCCCTCATCTTTTCTGCCCAGGAAACTGAAATCTGACAATAAGTAATAATTTGCAAACCAAAGGACAATTTTGGCACAATTTCTGGTTACTTGTGATGGTTTATGGAAAGTAATAATAATAATATTAAGTAATCAGTAAGAAAATAATTCAGATTAGAAGAAAATCCATGTGCTCCTGGATATCAGAAACAACCTGAAATAGAAACCTTTCCAGTACTTCAGAACAGAGTATTGTTCAGAGTGGGTATTCATTAGCCAGTTTCATACCCCAAAACCCAGCATAGTCCTTTCACAAAGGAACAATGATCTTCCTAATCATTTGCTATGCAAAGTCCAGTGAAATGATGTCTCAAATACTGTGTCATAAAGCAGAAGCTTAACAAAGGTGTGTTCCAGAGAAATGGAACAGAAGATCATGGAACATATTGATCTACAATAGTAGTAGTAGCAGCAGCAGCAGCAATATTAATAGTAGTAGTAACTACTAAAATTTCCATTGGAAAAATTCCTACAGTATGTTCTAGCACTCTGTAACCTGAAGTGTGTGTCTTTCATAGTTAATATTCCCATTATCATTTCTGTCCTGCATCATCATTATGTTTCATCCCATATGTAAGTATATAACTTTCTGATTAGTGATGCACATGAAGTGGCTGACAAACTAAAGTTTGTAATGAATTTTGGGCTGTTTGGGGTTTGCAAACCAAAGGACAAACTACCACAAATTTTGGCACAATTTCTGGTTACTTGTGATGGTTTATGGAAAGCAGAAAGCTTTATGCTTTTCACGAGAAACAGCTGCACAGCTGGGAGTGCCTCACCACTCTGCTGCATAGTTTAAATAACTAGGAGCTCCTGTGGCTTTTTTGCAGGAGCAGAAAGCAGGGTTTAAATGGCCCAGAGATATTTGATCTACCACTGCTTTCTGCAGCTTTCCACAGGGAGCCAAAAACAGCAGTTTAACTGGCCCTGCTTTCTGCTCCCTGTGGAAAGCGACAGGGAGCAGAAAGGAAGGTTTAAACCAAAGGTGTTGAACTCATTTGTTATGAGAGCTGGAGCTGACATAAATGCCACTTTATTGGGCCAGGCCATGTGTGCTGTAAAATGTAACACAAGGTACCGCAGAGATATGCTTTGTAAAGGTGATTTCAGATGCTGAATGGCAATAGCAGGTGAACGACAATAGCAGGCTTGATTGGATTAGGTGTGATATGCAGAGGGGTAGTATGCATGGATATACCAAATTGGTTTCATTTGTGAATGAACCTCCTGGTTTGGTTTGTGATTCAGCTATGAACCACGAACCAAACCAAACTTCATTTTTTCTGTTCATGCCCATCCCTGTTTCTGATTGCTGAGCACTCTTTTCTAATTCATGTATGCTCATTACATGCAAGAAAAGCTTTAGAGACTGTTAGTAACAGATACAGAAATGTGTCTCCTTGAACCACAAATGGGCAGGGTAAACACAGCAGAATGGCCTATTAACAGTCCCTTTCTCTAGAGCAGGGGTGTCAAACATGCAGTCTAGGGGCTGAATCAGGCCCTCGGAGGGCTCCAATCAGCCCCCAGAGCAACTGGCTGTCATCTGCTTCCTTCTTCCTCTCTCTTGCTTCCTTCTGCATAACAGCTTGCTTTGCCAGCCTTGCTCAATTGCACAGGAGCTACAGAACAAAGTCTCTATTTACTCCATTGGTTGAGGCTTCTCCCTTGGAGAGGAAGGGTGGAGGGATAGCTTGCTTTGCCAGGCTCTCTCAATCGCACAGCAAAGCTACTGAGCCAAACCTCTCTTCCTTCTATTGGCTGAGGTGCCTCCCCTTCTTGCCCCCTGAATTCCATGGGAGAGATGCAAAGAAAGCACCTTTAAGACCAAGGAGTGCTAATGCTTTAAACATGTTTTAAGTTAAAAAAAAACGTTAATTGTGTTTGTCTGTGTCCTTTCTAAAGTTTATATCTTTGCTACCTAATCTTAACTAGGCACACACACAGTCCAGCCTGACAAGGTCTCATTTATGTCAGATCTGGCCCTCATAACATGCCTGCTCTAGAACATTGTTACCAGTATGCTCTTTCCCAATAATTGCCTTGATACTTAGAATCACAGTGGCTTTTCAGGTTTGATTTGGTTTAGGGAAAAAGTCATGATAGGCAAATCCATTCTGAAAGTGAACATGATGTGTAGCCCAGTTCTTCACAACAATATGAAGGACAAAAATGAGGCTGTGTAAGATGAATACCACCAGTGGTTCAGGCAGTCCTTAAAGAAGGTGTAGTGTGGCATCTTGGACAGAAAAAGCAGAAGAGCTTGTGAGTGTGGGTTAATATCACAAAATGCCCCTTGTTCCAAATTAAGCAGCATTTGTTTCTGCCAATCTGTGTCAGGTTTTTTTAAAAATATAATCTCTTTGGGATCATGCCACCAAAAAGGCTCTTTTCCATGTTGCACATTTCACATTTTTGAGGAGGAACCCAGCCCCCATTTTTAAAAAAGAAAATTCCAGGCAGCTGCTGCCAACCAGAGTAGGGGGTTTTGGATGAGAGATCACCGAGCCTATTAAGATTGCTGGCATCTGCACCAAATATTTTTCCAGTAAAAAAGGTTAGCAATCTTTCTTGCAGCTGTGAGGTCAATATTCTGTTTCTCTCTTCCACTTGGCTTCTCCCCCTTCCATCACCCCATGCTTTTGGTCTCCTTGTAAATCCTTATGTTGATATGTACTTAGAAAGGCCAACAAATTAATTTTCTCTCTCTTTTTTAATAATGGGAGAGGTTAAAACAATTAGTAAAATCATTTTTTCAGGACTGTCCAGTCCTAATAATAATTTCCTCCAGTGCATCATACAGTAAATGTGTGCTTTCACTCACGCATGTTCAAAGTAAAGCCTTAAACCTTCTGCGTCCCTTGCAGGTGACGGTCCAGTCTTTTCTTGAAAATTTACCATGAACATAGTTCCATATATTATGTAGGCTGCTGATTCCACGAATTAGCTTGTCATGTACTTGGAAAGATTTTCTTGGCCTCTTGTCTACTTTCCTGCACTTGCAGTTTGTTGCTCCTGGTGTCGTCGTCCTCCTACCTGATGACCTTTTTAAATATTTTAAAACTGTCAGTGCACCCCCTCCCCCATTTACTTTCTACTTTTCTGTATGAAACATCCCCAGCTTTTGCCTGGTACAACTTGTTTTCTACATTTTCTTATTATTCTGGTAGAGTTCCTCCTGAATGCTTTCCAATTTGTCAACAGCCTTTCTCCTATCTGATTTATATTTCATGAAGCACAAAATGCCAAGGCAAAGGGCCAAATCCAGGAGCCTTTGCCTACCATCTCCATTTTCAAGCAGCAGCTGTATTGATTTGAGCAGAGCACAAACCAGAGTAGGTTATTTCATTGTTTCAATGAGTGAATAGAATTGGCTGTTCACTGCATTTTTGGCACCTATTCTGAGAGCTTCCAAAATAACAAAGGACTGTTTCATTAAGGAAAACTGTGGAAATGCCAACGAGAATATATATCCCTCTCCAACTTTTCATCATAAAAAAAATTACATTCAGCTCCAAAGGACACTCAGAACTGAGTTAGAGATTCAGGTTTTACTAAAGACTAATAGGGAATGAAATAATAGGGAGAAATGAAACTAAACACAGATGCCAGGAAATAAGAGGGGGTGATCTCCTTTGACAAAGGGGTTGCTTCTTAAAAAGTATTATTTATTTACTCATATGTGGTTTACTGGATTTCTGGAAGCTTGCAAGTACTATATTTTGTTAACTCTCTGTGTTCAATTTATTTCAAGAAATCAGAATTAAAACTATTCCAAGAGGTTTCAAGTCCAATTCCTGGCCAATGAGTGATGTTATGGGCCTGAAATACCCCCTTTATACCCAGACAGCCATTTTGAATAAAAACTCTGCAGGCAACATAATATAAATAGTCATTATTGATGTAGTAGAAGTGTAAGTCATGACTGAAAGTGATGCCTGCACTCATTACTAGTTCTGCAAATAAGCTGTGCTGTCAGTTGGTTTACTCATATTAGGAGTAGGTGCTTAAGCTCCTTCCCCCTAGTCAGGCTTGGAGAAGAGAAGCACAGAAGACTAGGTAGCAGTCTTCCTCCAAGACTGACAATCACTGTAGCTTTATACCTTGCGTAGCGGGGAAAGGCTTCAGATGAAAATCAAATTCACACATGAAACGTTAAACAACAACAAAAAGTTCAGTCACTCTCCTGCTGTTAGTATGCAAGTGTGAAAAATGGGTATTTCAGAGCACTTCATGGGCATGGATGCTGCCAGCTTTTGCTGTCTCTCTTGGCCCCTGGCAGCACTTCTTTCAAGGAATAACCTTCTTAGGGTGTCTCTCTCTGGCATTTGGGCCACAACCTAGCAGTCATATGCTTAACAGATTTCCCCCTTTCTCCAGAGGAGAGATGTGATTTTTTCCCCTGGCATTTGTTTACTTTGGGGCAAATCCCCATTGTTGTTGTTTTTGCTGAGCAGGTACATGTTTTAAATTCCAGCCCAACAGCCCCAGCTCATCCAGTGCAAGCTAAGCAGCGGAGCTGCCCATTGCATAGCACTGGCTTTTGACAAAGTTTAACCGCTGTGCCCAGATTTTATTTTCATACAGACTTTCCATCGTTTTGAGATACCTTTCTTTTATGCAAGCGTTTATGATTCTCTCTCTTGAATGCAGTCTTTAATACAGCTTTAAGAACTCTGGAATGGTGTTCAATGTTGCTTATCCAGACTCAATTGCTAATCAAAGAGACCCTCCTCATAACACAGGAGGCTTTGTCAAGGGAATGAAGGCAGAAGTGAAGTAACCCCCAGGCCTGACTGGTGGCAGTGGATTATTGTACCTCCTTTGATCTGAGGGCTCATGGGGGTGGGAGGTAGAGAGGGATAATGAGGGAGTGTTGATCAGATATCTGCCCAGAAAGCGGCTGCTCAGCCTGATTAGTCCTGTTCCAGTCCTGCTCAGCCTGATTAATCCTGTTCCAGTCAACTTCTGCTACATGCTTCAGTCAGTTTTCTGACATGGTAAAGGGTTGTATTTGAATAATCTTGCACTTTAACATATAGCTTCCCTACCCTCCTTTTGACTGTTCATATAGAAAATGTTTTCTGGTGAAATGTTTGCCAGTGTCTGTGCCCAGAGGCATCATTCTGAAAAATACTAATAAGAAATACTAACAAAAAATACTAACAATACTTAGAACCACCACCATGTTGCCAAACTAAATAAAATGTAAAGTTTATTAGCTCCAGTCCATGGTGGTGCCAACATCATTGCAGTTCTTGAGTCTGAAGATAACTTCTAAATAAAACTTTACTGTGCTTTGTACTCATTCATGCAGAGAAGTGATGCAGTCAAGACCATATAGCTATGTGGAACCTACTTGAATCTAAACCTGGAGGATGTAAAGACACTGAAAGTAATTGGAATATAAGAAGATTGTAAGAATGGGAGGCCCAGTTACAGTAATTCTGCCCAACCTCACAAATGCAAAGGTTTCATGCAGCCAGCCAGTATCACAGGCCACTACTACACAAATGTCTCAGCTGTCTGTTTCCTGGTTCAAGAATAAAAATTCTGACAAGAAGAGGGTTACCAACTCTGGACTTGTAAAATCCCTAAAGATCTGGAGTGGAGCATTGGGTGGGTGGGATTTGGGGAGAGGATGAACCTCATACAGTCTACCATCCAAAGCAACCATTTTCTCCAGGAGAACTGCTCTCTATAGTCTGGAGATAATTGTAATTCTAGGAGCTCTCCAAGCCGTACTTAGAATGGACAATCCTAGATAGGCAATATTGATGAATTGGGAACTCAAAAAACATCATTGTATTTTAATGACATTTTAGAGGCCATTATCACAATAGCAGATTTCCTCAATTTTTAATGTCTTAATGACTGCAATTGGCTGTGCAGTTAATATTTCAAGGGTATTCCATGGAAGAAATTGGATTTGCCCAAAGAGAATTGCAGACATACAAGATTACAAGTAGCTTTTAAGTTTGAGTGCATTTGTGGGTTCAAAGCTTGCCCACATAATCAACAGTTATTTAAGTTGTGCCTTAATCATATTCAGGGAGAAAACCCACTGCCAATACATTTTCAGTTTATTTTTTCTCTCTGTGGTGATAGCTTCCCTTGACCTGGTATTACCTCTTCTTTACAAGGGAGTGAGTGCACAAAGAGGAGTCAGGGGAGAAACTACATAAAACATGTGGAGGAGTGGGAAGAGAAGCAGCCCAAGCAGGAACATGGCCTCCACCTGCTTGCCAAATGCATCTGGTTCCTGCAGGATCTGCCGGCTTTCTTAGTGCCCGTGCTCCTGCTGGCACTGTTCAGTCCACCACATTTCACACTGCTGGGCTGCAAGCTGCTAGGTGGCATGTTTTGCAACCACTTCTTCCACAGGTGAGAGAGCCCAAAGGGGGCAGCAGTCCAGGACTCCCCTACCCAACTCTAGAGTGGATCTGATTGGCTTGGGAATGGCTTGCTTTTTGGAAGTTTTATGTGTCTTTAAAATTTTGTAGGAACCTGGCTGATGGCTGGGTGAGCCAGCAGAGCCATGTGGGTCTTCCTGCAGAATCTGTGAAGCTGTGAAAAATTAAGTCTCTAGTGTTTTGCATTCGTTTTAGAAGTCATTTGCACAGTAAAATAGATAGTGAAGCTGAAGGAAAGTCTCTGTTGGTTTTGTATTAATTTTAGAAGTCATTTGCACAGTAAAATGAATAGTATAAACTAGGACCTTTTGTTTCCCTGTGTTAGTCCGAAAAACTTAGTTGAAACTTGGTTACTTGGAAACTTGGTTCAGCAACTCTCCTGAGAAAATTGCCCCAATGAAATCACAAAAATGTGTGCGTGCTATATTTTTGCTGCTCTCTCTCTTTGTGTGTCTTAACTCCTTGAGCTATTCTCAGAAGTTTCTTCCGTATTATTTCTTTTTGATATTATTAGTATTATTATTGTCTTCCCTCTTTGAGTTCTTTTCACAGACCTTTGTGTCACTCTGCTTTAAATGGTTCTTGATACCTGGTTATTTCCACCTTTGTTGCAGTCGTTGCTCTACATTTCTTCCTTTTGCTTTGGGGAGGGGGGAATTGAACAACTATTTGGATGGTTTGTAGTCTGCTTGTGAATGTTCTCTCTTTTTCAATGTTATATTCAGACACCTCCTTCAGGTACCCCTTTACCTACTGAGTGAGCTTCCTATTGGTATTCAGACTTTGAAAACAGTTTCAAAACTGTTTTAGAAATATTAATTTCTCCCCTTAGGTTTTATTTTTTCTATATACATTTGTGTTTTTCACCAGTATTAGTATCTTATGATTTCTTTTCCCTTTTGGAGAAAGTCCAGAAAAGGGCAACTAGAATGATTAAAGGCTGGAACACTTTCCCTATGAAGAAAGGTTGAAACGCTTGGGACTCTTTAGCTTGGAGAAACGTCGACTGTGGGGTGACATGATAGAGGTTTACAAGATAATGCATGGGATTGAGAAAGTAGAGAAAGAAGTACTTTTCTCCCTTTCTCACAATACAAGAACTCGTGGGCATTCGATGAAATTGCTGAGCAGACAGGTTAAAACGGATAAAAGGAAGTACTTCTTTACCCAAAGGGTGATTAACATGTGGAATTCATAAATTTTTTTTGGGCCACTGTGTGACACAGAGTGTTGGCCTGATCCAACATGGCTTCTCTTATGTTCTTAGAAGCTCATTTATTCCAGAAACTTGAGCAGCAGAAGACACTTATTTCATTTTTTTAAATGCAAGTGCTAAAAGGACAGAGACAAATTCCACAATTGCTGGAGCGTTCTTAGGATATTTATCACTGAGCCAAAGAGACAGATTTTCTGGAGTATTGAGAGGGAGGGGCTTATGATTTTTAAATTAAACACGTTTTTCCTCTTTATACTTTTGCTTTATAATTAATTCTCCACCTTTGAAGGTATATGAAAAGCCCTTCTATGGTTTTGTATCTGTCAGCTTCCTTTATTTCTCAGAGCCTATTCAGAAATTTGAACACACACAGTCCTGAGTTTCTCGGTGTTGTTTTTTTCATTTAAAAAATTAGCAACATGGCAACCTCTGGTAACTGTGTTGGAAACTGCTTTAAAGTTAAGGTACATGTGGTGTTTGTCTGCTAGAGTGACTATAGTGTCTTTACTCTCTATAGAACTTCCAGCATCAGTCACCAGAAACTCTATGAGGTGGGCATAGCCAGACGACTGCACTTCTGGTGATATCAGCCATAAAGATCATGAGAAGGAGGATAGGAAGGGTTGCATCAGTGCTTTGTTCTCATGGCTTTTTCTTACCTGCCCAGGGAAATGCTATTCACCATTTTTTTCTGGGCCAGTTTGGCAAGGGATCCTGGATGTTTTTGTCATCATCTGGGAATGGAGCAGGGGTCACTGGGTGTGTGTGTGTGGGGAGATATGTGTAGGGGTTTGGACTAGATGACCCTGGAGGTACCTTCTAACTCTATGATTCTATGAAAGATTGTGGGACCATACTTTGGGACATATTGTGGGACCATAGCTGTACCATTGATCTGAAGGAACAAATTGTTGCCAAAACTGAAGTGGTTATGGGTGAGAACAAAATGGCACAGTTTGATGGCAAAGTCAGCGGTGTTGTCAGAAATCATATTCCTTATGGCTTGTAATCCATCTTTGTGTGAGATATTTGGTCATACAACTTATAAAAATATGGCGTTGTCCTACTTTTACCCAGGAGCAGTATAACAGCACCCGCCTCACAGTCCCACTGGATCACTTTTATGTGCTGTTTATGGCTACCCCAGCCCCTCTTTCTCCTCAGTTTTTCCTTTTAAAACTTTCCCCTCAGGACTATAGAGCTCAAGGGGTGGGTATGATATGGATTTCACTCTTCTAGTCTCTTCGGGGTTCTTGTTTTCAGATAGATATATAATTCTAATTCGTAGGGGACTACAGCAGCTTTGACAGTTTTCCCAAATTAAAGGCACCAGAGAACTTTAACGTAAACCACAGATATTTATTTTAAACACAAAGTCTTAACTGGGGATATGGGAGATATTTACACGGGCTATAAAGTCTCTCACACAGTTATCAAGTTGCTCAGTTGTTTCAGGCTTTATAATATCTTTCTCTTTCTATTAGGTCTCTCAGGTTTTCAGTTCACATATAATACACTCTCCAACACTAGCAAAGGCTGGCCTCTTGGGTGTAATGTGCCAAGTCTCTCAAGTCGACTGGAGCCTCTACTCCCAGCCCTTCAGACTCTTAGACCCACATCTGTTCCCTCAACCACCTCTCTAGATCTTAAGAGATGTAAATATATGTCTGTGACCGCTCAGGTCTTCACAGTGACTCTCCTTTTAGTCACACACAGCCCCTTGCTGTTTTTATAGAGCTAGCAGTCAGCTTTTCTTCTCTCCTCAGCTACTGTCTCAGCTTTCTCAAAGACCAACTCTCTCAGACTCTGTCAGGCACTAACTGACTCTCCTCAGCCGTTAGCTGACAATCTCACTGAGAGTTCTGAGCACGCTGGCCCCCACCCTCAGGTCACCTGACGCAGGCTCTGTGCGTCTTCATTTTTTCCTTGGTTTTCTGTTAACCCATACCTTACTGTCACAAGCAGGAAAAACTACCCCAGCTATGCAAGCAGTAGGGACAGGAGTGAGATGGGCACAGACTGCTTTCACAAAGCCCGTTTCTATACCACTTGCTGCTGGCACTGTCCTTCCCCACTCTGTTTCTGCTGATCAGTGCAGAGTGCCGACCTGATGATAGTCTTGCTGGGCTTCCTTGCAGTCCAGCAACCATCCCCAATAGCTGAGCAGTGGTTCACAGCTTAGCCAAGGGTGAGGTTTTTTTTTTTTTTTACCGAACTGTTCAAGGGATCAAAAGCATGCTGCAGCTTAGCATTGCCATGGTGAAGGCAGCTTTGAGTTCAGCAGCCCTGTGGACTGTCTGCAAGCACAGCATTCACACAAAAGCTTTGCCTAAATCCAGCACATGGTTTCCCCTTCAAGTTGGAGTGAAGAAGGTTTTTCTTTGCTATGGCTTAAAAGGGAAAGACCCAGGAATTCCACAAGCCACACTTGGAAAGAATATGGTGTGATGTAGAAGCTCCTGAATAAAGTGGGCACATGCATGCTGTGTGCCATCTATAGAAAAATCCTTGAGTAGAAATGGCTCTGGTTTTAAAAACCTCTGCAAAAGCTTATTCACTCCATGCATCTGAAGTAGGGCTGCTACCCCTGTGCTGGCAACCCTGGAAAGCATTTGGGAGAGAGACCCTGGGGAGGGGGACCATGGCAGTTGCTGTGATATGCCACCTTATTATTTTTTCTCTTGTTCCTCCTTCAAGTTACCACAGAGTATGGAGTGCAAGGACAGGAACAATAGTAGGGGCTGGTAAGCCAAATTGGAACAAGTGAAGTCTGACTCTTTTGGACCTGTCTTTAAAACCAAAATAATATTTAATATTGCAGATTATGATTTTTCTAAAGAATCATTTGCATTCTGTTTTGTTATGGTCAGAGAACAAGCAAGGCAGTGAATTATCTGGGGAAAGTTCTTTGCCTTAGTTCCTTACTGTGCTTTTGTTGGTTCCTCGATACCCACAGGCTTTTTATAATATTTAAAGAATATTGGCCATTTTATAAGAACATCCATTCCACTTATCTTATCTCTAGTTTATCCAAGTGCCCAGGAAGATCTGAAAAATTCTATACATATCTCCTTGCAGACAGCTCGCAGACTTGCAGACTACTGAAGTGGTCACATTCTGTGCTGAGACTCTTTTTATATGAAAGCAGATATTCCACACTTTTCAATAACTTTTATGTATAATTAATTAAAGCACAATAAAGCTATGAATGTTAATCTCTGTATATTATGTAAACTGTGCCTGATCAGTTGATTGTAATAAATGTTGACTGAATTATTGGTAATACACTATTAAAATAAAATAGATTACAATTTGAAGTATGGTAATTTTTGCTTTTAGTAACTTCAAAATTGAACATTGGTGTCATAGATGTTCCAATACTGGTCTTCCTTTTCCAGTAAGAACTAGCAATGCTGACAAAGTTTAACAATAGCAATAACTATGATGTTTGTAATACTTGCAGACTGTGGAATTTCGTGTCTCAGGAGGTGAGGTTAAGTTTTTTGAAATAGCTCTGTAATGGCCAAGTCTTCAGTCCAGCAGTCTAATCAAGAAGCCCAAGGAAGGCACAAGGGCAGGGCATCCCTCATGTAAATGTATATTTTAAAAAGTACATACTACCAGGATTGTAGATAAAAGATTTGTTTGTAACCAGAGCATCATAAATACAGTGGTCACAGCGATGGAAAGGGACACTTGTGCAATTGTCTGAGTTGCTGTTTCCTGCTGTGGACATAAGAATGTAAGAGAAGCCATGCTGGATCAGGCCAATGGCCCATCCAGTCCAACACTCTGTGTCACACAGTGGCCAAAAAACCTCAGGTGCCATCAAGAGATCCAGCAGTGGGGCCAGGACACTCACCCTGTTGCCCCTCCTAAGCACCAAGAATACAGAACATCACTTGCCCTAGACAGTGTTCCAACAATACACTGTGGCTAATAGCCACTGATGGACCTCTGCTCCATATGTTTATCCAATCCCCTCTTGAAGTTGTCTATGCTTGCAGCTGCCACCACCACCTGTGGCAGTGAATTCCATGTGTTAATTACCCTTTGGGTGAAGAAGTACTTCCTTTTATCCATTCTAATCCAACTGCTCAGCAATTTCTCTACCTTGTCTATCCCATGCATAATCTTGTAAACCTCTATCATGTCATCCCTCAGTCGACATTTCTCCAAGCTAAAGAGCCCCAAGTGTTTTAACCTTTCTTCATAGGGAAAGGGTTCCAACCCTTTAGTCATTCTAGTTGCCCTTTTCTGGACTTTCCCCAAAGCTATATTTTTTGAGGTGCGGTGACCAGAATTGTACACAGTACTCCAAATGAGGCTGCACTATTGATTTATACAAGGTTTTCAATTCCCTTCCTAATATATCCCAGCATAGTATTGGCCTTTTTTTTATTGCAGCTGCACATTGTCTCGACATTTTCAGTGAGTTATCTTCCATGACCCCAAGATCTCTCTCTTGGTCAGGCTCCTTCAGTTCACATCCCATCAACTTGTATTTATAGTTAGAATTTTTGGCCTCAATGTGCATTATCTTGCACATTGTCACATTGAACCTCATTTGCCTTGTTGATGCACACTTGTTGAGCCTCTACAGATCCCTTTGGAGTACCTCACAGTCTTCTCTGGTTCTCACCACTCTGAACAATTTAGTGTCATCTGCAAACTTAGCCACTTCGCTTCTTACTCCCAACTCCAAATCATTAATGAACAAGTTAAAAAGCATCGACCCAGTACTGAGCCCTGCAGCACCCCACTGCTTACCACCCTCCACTACAAAAATTGCCCATTTATACTCACTCTCTGTTTCCTATTAATTAGCCAGTTTCTGATCCACAAAAGAACTTGTCCTTTTACTCCATGACTCTTGAGCTTACTTAGGAGTCTTTGATGCGGAACTTTATCAAAAGCTTTCTGGAAGTCAAGGTAAACAACATCTGTTGGGTCCACATGTTTGTTCATCCCCTCAAAGAACTCTAACAGGTTAGTGAGACAAGATCTTCCCTTCCAGAATCCATGCTGAGTCTTCCTCAACAATTTTTGTTCATCAATGTGCCTACTAATTCTCTCTTTAATAACAGTCTCTACTAACTTTCCTGGTATTGAAGTCAGACTGACTGGCCTGTAATTTCCTGGATCTCCTCCGGAACCCTTTTTAAAGATGGGGGTGACATTAGCTAGCTTCCAGTCCTCAGGAATGGAGGCAGATTTTAATGAAAGATTACAGATTTTTGTCAGGAGTTCCACAATTTCACCTTTGAGTTCTTTCAGAACTCTTGGATGTATGCCATGGACTCACACTGCAGTTCACAAGTTGCCTTGTAATGATGTGCCTGTGCCAAGCAGGGGCAAATAGAACTTTTGAGAAAAAAGAAATCTATCCTTCCTGGAGAAAGCTCATGATTAGTATCCAAAATAAGAATCAAGGAGGTGGGAGGGTGATGAGTTCAAAATACACTTCAAAACCAAAAGAATATTTAACATTGCAGATTATGATTGTGTTTTTGTCAATTGACAACCTTATGACTGAACATAGTGGTGCTGTTTTCTTAGTGACAAGATAGAACCAAAGCATTATATAGGGCTATTCTTAGGGCTTTCCATCTTCCCAAGGCAGTTTCTATTTTTTTTAAACCTTTCCATCTTATAGTATGCCAAGATTGCTCCAAGATTGTTGCTGAAGTGACCTCCCTATTAATTATTTCATTGCTGTGGCCCTTGAAAAGTAAGTTCAGCTTCCTTCTTTTTCTGCAAATGATCAGTGATGAAATATTATTGTGGTTGTTTATCCACAATTTTCTGGTCCAGGGAAGCAATTCTAGAATTTATTTTATTTTACAATTTCAGCAACATTGTTTAATATTTAGAAGAACAGTTTGTAAAGGAAAATACAAGAGGAACAGGAAAATAGAAACATAAACACAGCAGGGCTGTAGCCAGGATTCCAAGTTTAGTAATGATAAACACAACTGGATCTGGTGTACTCAATGGATAATAAAAGGGAAACACAATGGTTTGATCAAGTCTTGGATCTCTTGATTTAGGATAAGTTGGCATTCTGTATTTTAAAATATGAAAATCCTTTATTAGCTGATACCTTTGTTGAAAAATGGTTTGCTTTTTTTGCATTTATATATGAGAAACCATCGTCCAGTTCATCTATTCCAACAAAATATCTGGACTTTATTCTGTATTAATTGGGTGTTAGAATACAATGTTAAAATGAGATACGAGTTATTTATTTCTGTATGAAATTTTTATTGATGTATCTGTTTTTCACTTCTTCGTTATGTTTTATAACTGTATGTGATTTTATTTTTATATGATTAGTATTGGATATACTGTGTTAAAAAAATAAAAATTGTGAGTTATAAAAAAAATAAAAGGGAATCACCGGAAACAATGTAACTTTCACAAAACAGTGTACAAATCTATTTAGTGCAAACTGAATTGAACAAGAAGAACAGAACACTGAGTATACAGTATGAATAATGTCCCCACAAAGTCTTTCCACAGCCTGAAAGTTGGCTTCTTCTAATAGACACAGGGGTGGGCAAAATCCTTTGAACTCAGCTTTCAACTCCAAATGGCACAGAGGAGATAAGGAGGAACTGCTTATTGCAGGACTCCTCATGATTTTGACAGAATATACTTCATCAGCCTCCTTCTCTCGACGTTATGCGGAACCATAACTAAATGTTCTTTACACATGGATTAACGCATGCTCTTCTACAGGTGCTGCCGGACATTATTCATACTGTATACTCAGTGTTCTTTTCTTTTTGTTCAATTCAGTTTGTACTAAATATATTTGTACACTGTTTTGTGAAAGTTACATTGTTTTTGGTGATTCCCTTTTATTATCCAGGATTCCAAGTTAGGCAGGGCACACAGGAGGATTTTTTGTTTAGGGGGGGGGGGCGCAAGGAGCTCGGTACTGAAAGGTCTACTCAGGAGCAAGCCTTCCCCACAACTGCCTGGCACAGCTGTCCAGGGTTCTGGATGTGTGTGCGCTGCAGTCATGCAAAGTGAAGCTGGTGTCTGCATGTTCACATGTGCTCCTCCCTGAAACATGTGCTCCTTCTCCAAGGGCCGGAGGCCAAATTGGCAGGGGTGTTACACCTCAAACAATTTTTTATTGGGGAATATTAATATTTCTTAGCTCAAAATGGTAGGCCTACGAGAGATGAGGTGTATAGGATCTATGTCTTTGTCTACGGAGATAGACCACTGAAAATCCTTTGGTTAATAATGGATTTTATTATAGCATAGGTTTCAAATAGTTACATCCCAATCAAACAATTTCAAGCATACAAGAGGAATTATAAAGAGTTTAGCTGAATAAGCAGGATGGGGGAAGGTGATACAATACCTATAACTTGCAGGGTAGACTCAGTCAGAGGGAATGCAAGGCCTCTGGAGGGAGATTTCTCTTGAGAGGAAGGGGGGGTGAGGGTAGGAAGGGGGTGGAGGAAGGAGAGGGTGAAGGGATTCCCTTTTTCCTTCCTTTTTCTTCTTCTGCAACCAGCTTTCCTGCTCTTACGCTGCGCTGCGCTAAACCTGACAGGTTGGGTTGTCTGTTTTCTAGGGTAAATTACGTCACATCACTCAATTAACCTACCCAATGAGGGGGAAGAGTGTCACACCAATGGAAAATCGGGGTGTCATATGTGTAATATCCAATCAGAGACCATTCGTATCATAGATCCATACCCCAGCATAGGCATTTTAATTACACTGGCCAAATGACTTTATGGCCTTGTTTTCCCCAAAACTAGTTCCTTTGAAGCTCCCCAAAAGTGATAGATTTCTCTCTTAGTGTCAACCATGGATGGGCATCCATCAAGTGGTCAGGGGACTGGCTGACTTTGATGGCCTTAGAAATTAATTAAAGAAAAATAGAAACTTTGTTAAGAGTTAAAATTGTGATATCAGTTTACAGGTTATACCACACATTCACAACAAGAGGAGTGCTTAGTCTCTAACCTTTGGGTTCCTGCTGTCTTGTCCTGAGGATTACCAGATACAAGCCATTTATTTGTGTTGGAGGTTTCCTAGGTCCTTATGCTTTGATAACAGGACTTTTAAAAGTTGCCAGGAATTTAAAGGTGAAGGAATTCTTATGGCACTGCCCACACCACCTCTCTGTGCCCGAAACTTTTTCATTCCCAGGAGCAGAAAGATGGACGCTTCTCAACCTTTCAGCTGGCCACATGTTGTTCTGGCTTGTGAACCAGAATCACATTACAGACCTACTTTGGGGTCAAGAAGGAACTGGATTTGTCTCCCTTATGTGCAAGAAAGACCATTCCAATTCAAATGGGCATTGCTGTATCCAATTAATATTCTAGGGTTACATTGCAATATCACATTTAGGGTGGCCATAATATCTG
This sequence comes from Heteronotia binoei, assembly GCF_032191835.1. NCBI lineage: Eukaryota > Metazoa > Chordata > Lepidosauria > Squamata > Gekkonidae > Heteronotia > Heteronotia binoei. Next base: position 102,596,254 of record NC_083226.1, on the reverse strand, counting down.
CAGGCCAGCCAGGGACACCTTGAGGGGGGAACGAATGTGTGTGCGTGTGTGCGTGTGTGCTCTGCGCGCGCGGCGCCGGAAACAGGAAGTGACGTCACTTCCGGTGACGGCATGCCACCGCCGGAAACAGGAAGTGACATCACTTCCTGTAACATCATTTTCCCTGCACCACCTGCCGGAAGCAGGAAGTGACATCACTTCCTGTGACATCATTTCTCCCAAATGACATCATTTCCCCCAAATGCCACTGCTGGAAACAGGAAGTGACTTCACAGCACTTCCTGTGACGTCCCCAAAAATCCCCCAAATATCACCGCCGGAAACACCAAGATTATTTATAGAGAGGGAAAGGGGGAAATAAAGTTAAATAAAACTCTTTTTTTACTTTTTTCAAAGTGAGAAGACTAGAGAGAACGGGTTCCACGCTGAGAAGCCAGTCAGATTCCAGTGAGATTCCAGTGAGACTGTGCTGCATAATGCAGCCTATTTATTTTGTCCTGTTTGCTCTGTTGGCTCTATCTGCGCCACCTTCATCACTTTCGGGGTGTGGATCCCCCAGTGGGGTGGTCTCTCGACTCCCTCTGCCAGCTGTTTCTGATAGCCCTGCACCCCCTCTTTCATTTGATATGTGTCCCGTGCGGGTGCCACCCTCCCGCCGGGAGATGCCGCAAAATGAGCCCCCTTGAGGCTTATGGCGGCAGGGCTCGGGGGAAGCGAGCTAGACTGCTGTTCTTTTGAGGGGTTATAGAGTGTTTCGAGCCCATCCCTGTGGCATCGGTCCCATCGTTGTGGGACCCAGGGGGCCGGCGCAGTGGCCCGCCGAAGCAGCCTGTCACTAATAACACAGGTCAAGATGCAGGACAGGAACCCGGAAGTGACCGACAGGCTGCTTCAGCGGGCCGCTGCGCCGGCCCCCTGGGTCCCACAATGATGGGACCGATGCCACAGGGACGGGCTCGAAACACTCTATAACCCCTCAAAAGAACAGCAGTCTAGCTCGCTTCCCCCGAGCCCTGCCGCCATAAGCCTCAAGGGGGCTCATTTTGCGGCATCTCCCGGCGGGAGGGTGGCACCCGCATGGGACACATATCAAATGAAAGAGGGGGTGCAGGGCTATCAGAAACAGCTGGCGGAGGGAGTCGGGAGCCCACCCCACTGGGGGATCCACACCCCGAAAGTGATGAAGGTGGCGCAGATAGAGCCAACAGAGCAAACAGGACAAAATAAATAGGCTGCATTATGCAGCACAGTTGAGAAAGTGCCTTATCCCATATACTGATGAAGTAAATACAGGATTTGAGAACAAAATTGCACCAGAAGACACAAACACAAAGCTCCCTTACACTGAATCAGTGCTTGGGTCCACCAAAGTCAGTATTGTCTACTCCAGGGGTGGCCAGAGTTGCTTAACAAAAGAGCAACACAGAATAAAGGTCAGATGTTTGAGAGCCACAAGACATGAACATCGGATATTTGAGAGCCACGGAAGGAAGGAAGGAAGGAAGGAAGGAAGGAAGGAAGGAAGGAAGGAAGGAAGGAAGGAAGGAAGGAAGGAAGGAAGGAAGGAAGGAAGGAGGGAGGGAGGGAGGGAGGGAGGGAGGGAGGGAAGGAAGGAAGGAAGGAAGGAAGGAAGGAAGGAAGGAAGGAAGGAAGGAAGGAAGGAAGGAAGGAAGGAGGGAAGGAAGGAGGGAAGGAGGGAGGGAGGAAGAAAGGAAGGAGGGAGGGAAGGAAGGGAGGAGGGAGGGAGGGAAGGAGGGAAGGAAGGAAGGAGGGAAGGAGGGAGGAAGGAAGAAAGGAAGGAGGGAGGGAGGGAAGGAAGGAGGGAAGGAGGGAGGAAGGAAGAAAGGGAGGAAGGAAGGAGGGAGGGAGGGAAGGAAGGAAGGAAGAAAGGGAGGAAGGGAGGAGGGAGGGAGGGAAGGAGGGAAGGAAGGAGGGAGGGAGGGAAGGAAGGAGGGAAGCAGGGAGGAAGGAAGAAAGGAAGGAGGAAGGAAGGAGGGAGGGAGGGAAGGAAGGAAGGAGGGAAGGAGGGAGGAAGGAAGGAAGGAAGGAAGGAAGGAAGAAAGGAAGGAAGGAGGAAGGAAGGAGGGAGGGAGGAGGGAGGGAAGGAAGGTCGGAGGGAGGGAGGGAGGGAAGGAAGGAAGGAAGGCCGGCCGCCCCCTCCCGCCAGCCGCCCCCCCGCTTTCGGCCCCTCCCTCCCTGCCTGCCGGCTTACCTTCTCCCAGGGCGTGGCCTCCCCTCTGGGCGGGCTGGCCAAGAGGCGCAGCGGCAGCTGGTGCTGCTGGCGGTGCTGCTGGAGAGGCTGGCAGCGGCTGAGGAGAAGGCGGCCGAGCCCACCGACCCAGGGCCTCCTGCCACGCTGCTGCCGCCGGCCCGCTTTCCGCTCCGGCCACCGCTGCCGCTGCTGCCGCCTCCCTCCCCGGGCCTCCAGCGCCGGCCTCTCCGCCGCCGGGTCCCTACGCCAGCGAGAGGAGCCGGCGGGCCGCGCGCGTGGGCCGGGAAGGCGGCGAGTGAGGGAGGGAGCGTCCCTGCGCGTGCGCACGGCGATTAGCGGCGGTGTGGCGGGCCCTACGCCGCCCACGCTTTTGGCCCCGCGCATGCGCAGAGCCCGCCACACCGCCGCCAATCGCCGTGCGCACGCGCAGGGACGCTCCCTCCCTCACTCGCTGCCTTCCCCGCCCGCGCGCGTGGCCCGCCGGCTCCTCTGGCTGGCTAAACCGGGATCTCTAATGGTCCCGGTATAGCCAGCCCGGGAGGCGGGAATTTGCGGCCAGAAAGGGGACTTTCCCGGGTGACCGGGACAATATGGCCACCCCACATTCCAGGGGTGCATGGCTTGGGAATAAGTACAGGGGTGTCTTCCTGGGTATCAGGGGGGATGTTGGATCAGGAAAGATGATGAGGGGCAGAGGGGAAGGTGCAGTGGAGAAGGAGAGAGGACACTCTGGGGCAGGGGAGTCAGAGGTAATGGGGGGACAATGGGGGAGAGAAACTCAACAAGGGCACTGCAGATCCCCTGCAGTCCCCTAGAATGGGTGGCTGCACTGATCCCTGGCCGCTCGTGTCCCATCTCAGCCCCAGTGGTACTCAGACTTTCCATTGGCAGGGTCAACTTTCTCCCTGCAACTCAGCACCCTCACTGAGCCAGGTGTGCTCATCCCAGTAAGCTGGGTGCATTACTCCTCACCTCCTGTCATCTTCCAGTTCCCAGCACCCTGCCTCAGATGGAAGGCAGGATCCGGCCAGCCATCTGCTCTTTAAGCCACCTCTTCTTCTTGTAATGTGCTCTGGATATGGTAGGGCTGGTGAGCAGGGCATATGGAAGCTGGCTTGCCTGCCAGCAGCAACAGCTCTCTTTGCTGCTCCTCTCCCACTGTAGAGCCCCCTGGGGCTGCTGCTTCTCTGGGTGGCGAGTCTGGAACATCCTTCAACACATGCCTCCCTCCCCCTACTGTCACCTGACTTGGAAGGAAGCTGCACCTTAGGCCCCCTGCCGAATCTCTGAGGCACAAAGTAAGCACATTGCAACATCTCATTTGCAACCGGGGAGAGTGGTTGCAAGGGCCAAAGTGGAGCATGGCAATGTCTGCTCCCTGCCCTCCTTAATGGCTCCAATGCTGTGACCTGTGTGGCTCCAGCCAAGGAAGCCGTCTGCTCAGCAGTCCTGAGCAACAGAGAGACTGGCAGTAATGGAGGGACCTCCAATGGAGGGGTCATACAATTTGGAAGGGGGATTTGAGAGGATGGGTTTGGCCCCCTGTGCCCCACAGAGGAAGCAAAGGCAGTGATAAGGAGGTTTGACTTGCACAAAATAGTGACTTGTCAACAAATAGAGAATTATCACTTGCTGTTTTAAAATATCCTAAGTATGTGTCTGTACTGCACCTGTGCATGCATGTCCTTTGTCCTTTTCATATTATATATTTTAATGACAAATATCATTTTATATAGCTGAAATACATAGCATGGGGTATAAAGAAATAATATGAAATAGATTCTATAATGTCTATTCTATTGATTTGCATTTCTGAAAGTTTTCTGCTCCAGTGAAGCAATTCTAGAATGCAGCTTCTCAAGGAGTTCTTAGGTGCTCTTATTCTATACTACATTTCCAGGATTATTTAAGATCAAAACAAATACCGGAAGGGAAGAAGATTTGTAGCATGTCAGAAGTACTAATGCTTACTATACCAAGATATTTCTGTCAGTGTTCAATTGAAGTGATGATTTATACATCAGCCTAGTTTATGATATGACTGGCATTTCCTAAAACAATGCCTTGGGAGGTGAGTTATTCTAAATACAGATGATGCTCATGCATTTGGATTTATAGAATCAGCCCAATATTGGCCTCACGGTTGCCTTCTCTCATTACTGTAATAATTTTTGAAAGGATTAAAAATAGATTAATTCAAATTCTACACCACTTTATAATAAAGCAGAAGAATATTACTCAAGTATGTTAGATCAGGTTTTTCTGAATTTTATAAATTCAGGCAACTGCACCACAGTGTGAGGATGTTAATGTTTAATGGGCATTTATGGGTTTGAGAGTTCCTCTCCACTTTTGTTTGCTTTTGTGTAAGTACATTTGTAATATTTAGCATCAGAAATAGGCATCTCCCAGAGGCAGAAAGGCATCTGATGGGGGTTGCCTGGGAAACACAATTGCCCATTGATATTCATATTTGCTGTCCTCTGCATTTACAGTTGAGTCATTTTTTTTTACTTGTATCCTTCCCTTGTTAAAGGGAAATTAAACTGGCTCAGGTTCTAGAGAAGAAAAAAATCCAGTTCTAATACTATCTAGTTCAATTTTTGTATTTGACTCTTAGTTTCCCTAAACAGAAGGCTTTTTTAAAAAAATAAAAAGGGAAAACCTTCACTTGACAAATTCTAGTTGAAACGGCATTATGGAAATATGGCTGGCTGCTTGAAATGCAGTTCATGTATGATGTGTTCAGGCTGCCAGTGGAAAACCCCACACTGTCTCCAGAGAGCTCCTCTCTGATCAACTGGAGTAGATTATTCTGTCAGCTTTAATAATTCAGACTCCCTCCTGTCTGCCTTATAGGGTGTTTTCCTCTCACTAGGAAGACACATATTGCTGACTAGGGAGTCCCCCAATCTCCCGTTCATATTCTTTACAAAAAAGAGACTAATTCATGACCATATCTTAGATATGTTTTTCTTTTTAACAGGAAATCCAGCAGAGATTTAAATGATTTATGTATATTCCTTTGTTGATGTTTTCTCCCCATGGTTAAATTTAAAAGGAGGCATATTAAACTGATTTTCCATGCATTTCAGAAGCTGAGGAAGCAGCGTTTCTGGGCACTTCATGTCATCACCCACCTGTGTTTTTTGTTTCCTAAAGAGCAGTTTGGAGCTTGTTCATGGTTATGGGAACCTGAGCCAGTTTAATTTCCCTTTAACAAATATTTAAAGATGACATTTCATCTTTAAATGTTTGGTTGCCATAGTAACATGTCTACTAATTTTACATAGTCCGCATATTTTGATTTCATATTTTGAGAAGTCAAGTTTGTCCCATGATCCCCATTCATAATCAGCGTAAAGGTTCTGGGGGAATTTCCAGGCTGCATCTTGGCAACTCTATTTCTAATGACTGCCATCCCATGAAAAAATTCAGATTCAAATTTTTTATACAGACCTTTTCATATACTGATCCCAAGTAAAGTAGTGTGGTGGCTCCTCTTCAAGGGGCCAGTCCTCTTTACTGCCCAGCTGGAAGGCTCATCCTCCCTCTCCACCCACTGCCCAGCCCAACTCAGCCCAGCTCCAACTGGCAGAGACTGCAGAGGTGGTGGCTAATATAACTGTTTCATGGCCAGCTGTTGCTGCAGGCTCCTCTCTCTCCTTCCAGCTGCTCAGATCCACATTGGCAGGTGCCCAAGATCAGTGCAAAGATTCTCCCACATCTGGAACAAGCTGTGGAAACAGTGATGTTTACATTTCACAAATTTGCTGGCAACAAAAACTATCTAACAAAGGAAGACCTTTGGCAACTGACAGAGAAGGAAGTCCTGGGATTTAGAGGACAACCAGAAGGACCCAACGGCCATTGACAAGATCATAAAGAACCTGGAGGAATGCTGGGGTGGAAAGATCAAATTTGAGGGGTACTTTTCTCTGTTTGCTTGGCCTGACCAATAGCTTCAATGAGTATTACATTAAGAAAATGAAGCCAATGGGAAGAAATACTGAGAAGATGGAATGCAGCTTTCCATCCTCCAGAACATTTATTTCATATAGTATGACACTACCAGTCCTATGAGGCCATGCCAATAACCCCCAGAGAACCTACCTATCCCTCCAGACCTAACCCAACTCTCCTTAAAGTGCCTTGTTATGCCTCAAATGTAACCACAGCTGGGTGTAGGAGAATCACAACCCCCCCCCCCCGTCCCTACTCCCTTCCCTTCTTAAATGTTTGATCCCCCAAATAACTTTCCCCATAACAGCCAGAAACAAAAGCATTGGCTTGCCATTATCCTCTCCTTCGGCTATGAAATAAAGCATTTTTGTACTATTTGACTGTGTTGAAAGGAATATATACAAGTTTATTTTTTTAAAAAAGCACCAATGTGCACTACTTAATAATTTGACTCTCTTGCTCTTAGAAGCTTCTCATCTGATGTGACAAATAAGTGGAAGTGGGAAGTGGTTAATATTCTGTTTTATGTCGTCTTTAAGAAGGCCAGCTGACACTCAGAGCAGTTATAAAAGCACAAATAAACAAGCAAAACAGTCCTCATGTCCTTTATTTTTGCTGGAAGCAAATTTGAGTTTTGCTGGAAGGAAAAATAAAAGGAAATTCACTCTTTTTGTCAGCCTATAGTCAGTACACAGGAGGCTCAAGTATCCACCGATTTGTTTGCACACAATATAGGGTTGCCAAGTCCAATTCAAGAAATATCTGGGGACTTTGGGGGTGGAGACAGGAGACTTTGGGGTTGGGGCCATGAGCAAGGTTGGAACAAGTTCAATTGAATTCCAAAGGGAGTTCTGGCCATCACATTGAAAGGGACTGCACACCTTTTCAGTGTCTTCCCTCCATTAGAAATAATGAAGGATAGGGGCACCTTCTTTGGAGGCTCATAGAATTGGACCCCCCATCCAATCCTTTTGAAACTTGGAGGATGTTTTGAGGAAAGGCATCAGATGCTATGCTGCAAATTTGGTAGTTTCCGCGTTCTACCTCAAAGAACACCCCCCCCCCCGAGCCCCAGATACTCGCAGATCAATTCTCCATTATTCCCTATGGGAATCATTCTCCTTAGGGAATAATAGAGTGCTCAGTAGACATTTCCCTCCCCCCGTGCTTTCTAAAGCTTTCTAAAGCGGGGGGAGGGCCTCTAAACTGGGGAATCCCCTGCCCCCACCTGGGGATTGGCAACCCTCTCTCTCTCTCTCTCTCTCTCACACACACACACACACACACACTTATTGGATCTGGTTCCTCCACAACGATATCTGAAAAGAATGGGTTACAAGTTGCTCTCTTTTGCACACACTCTTTCTTGCTCTGAAAATGAAAGCAAAACAAATAATAATAATAATAATAATAATAATAATAATAAATTTATTTTTATATCCCGCCCTCCCCCGCCAAAGGCAGGCTCAGGGCGGCTAACATGACACGGTATACACCATGATTACAATAAAATACAATATTACTACAGAACAATTAAAATAGATAAAATTGCATTCATAAATTAAGTTAAAATTAAATAGACAGTTAGACCATTATAAATGATAAATTCCGGTGTTACAGTTCAAACTATGTATAAGATGGCTAGATGTCATTTCCCGGGTTTCATTTTAATGCGAGCTGAAAGAGGGCAGTTTTGCAAGCCCTGTGAAACTGATTTAGGTCTCGCAGGGCTCGCACCTCTTCTGGTAGTTGATTCCACCATTGGGGAGCCATTGTTGAGAAGGCTTGCTCCCTCGTTTTCAATCTAACCTCCCTTGGTCCAGGGACTTTTAAAAGATTTTGTGAACTAGATCTCAGTGCTCTCTGAGGAACATATGGGGAGAGGTGGTCCCTAAGGTAGGCAGGTCCTCGACCATATAGGGCTTTAAAGGTAATAGCCAGCACCTTATAGCGAACTCGGTACACAATCGGCAGCCAGTGCAGGTTCCGCAGCCTAGGCTGCACATGTTCCCACCGAGGCAGTCCCACTAACAGCCTGGCCGCCGCATTCTGCACTAGCTGCAGTTTCCGCGTTCGGTATAAGGGCAGTCCCATGTAGAGGACATTACAGTAGTCTAGCCTCGAGGTGACCGTTGCGTGGATCACAGTTGCCAGGTCTCTACGTTCCAGGAAGGGGGCCAACTGCCTCGCCCTCCTAAGATGGAAGAAGGCGGATTTAGCAGTGGCAGCTATCTGGGCCTCCATTGTCAAGGAAGGCTCCAGTAGCACTCCCAAACTCTTGACCCTGTGCACTGGAATCAGTGACGCACCGTCAAAGGTTGGTAGGGAGATCTCCCCTCTTGGCCCTCCGTGACCTACGCAAAGGACCTCAGTCTTCGCTGGATTCAGCTTCAGCCCACTCAGCCTAAGCCAATCTGCCATGGCTTGCAACACCCGGTCCAGATTTATAGGGACATTGTCAGTCCGGCCGTCCATCAATAGATAAAGCTGGGTGTCATCAGCATACTGGTGGCAGCCCAGCCCGTACCTCCGGGCAATCTGGGCAAGGGGGCGCATGTAGATGTTAAATAACATCGGGGAGAGAACTGCCCCCTGAGGCACCCCACAGTTAAGTGGGTGTCTCTGGGACAGCTCTCCTCCAATTGCCACCCTTTGTCCCCGATCTTCAAGGAAGGAGGAGAGCCACTGTAAGGCTAGCCCCTGAATTCCTGCATCAGCGAGGCGACGGGTCAGCAGCCGGTGGTCGACCATGTCGAACGCCGCCGACAGGTCTAACAACAGCAATACTGCCGAGCCGCCTCGATCCAGATGTCGTCGGAGGTCATCCATGAGGGCGACCAGAACTGTCTCCGTCCCATGGCCCTGGCGGAAGCCGGACTGATATGGATCTAAGGTGGAAGCGTCATCCAGAAAGTCCTGCAACTGCAACGCCACAGCCCTCTCTATAATTTTGCCCCCAAAGGGCAAATTTGAGACCGGCCGGTAATGAGCCAATTCGGCCGGGTCTGATGTAGCCTTTTTCAGGAGAGGGCGGATCACTGCCTCTTTCAGGGGTGTTGGAAAGAGACCCTCTGAAAGAGATCTATTTATGATGTCCCGTATGGGACATCTTAGCTCCTCCTGGCAAGCTCTAATTAGCCAGGAGGGGCATGGGTCCAGATCACAAGTCGTTGGGCGTGCTGTGACAAGGATTCTGTCGACTTCCTTTAAGCTGAGTGGGTCAAAGCAGTCCAAGATCAAACTAGAAGACACGCATTGGGTCTCAAGTTCACTTACTGTGTCTAAATTGGCAGGGCAGTCGTGGCGGAGCGACTGGATCTTGTCTGCAAAAAATTTCGCGAAAGCCTCACAGCCTATCTCCAATTCCTTAGCGTTTGGATTGCCCTGTGGCAATGTAGAAAAATTCCGAATTACCCTAAACAATTGTGCCAGGCGCGAGTTTGCAGACGCAATCTTGGCCGCAAAGTATGTTTTCTTTGCGGCCTTGACTGTCATCTCATAGGACTTCATAAACCTCCTATAAGATGTTCTAGCCGCTTCATTACGGGTACGCCACCATTTCCTCTCTAGCCGTCTGAGACCTTGTTTCAGCTGGCGTAACTCCGGGGTATACCACGGGGCCAGCCTAATGAAGGAACTGTGCTGGTGACCCTTTCCCATGAAGTGCTTCCTCTTTCCTGCTCAACTTCCTGTTTCCTGGTCAACTTTAAAGGCACACACAAATACACACACACATTTTAAAATGGGACGTTTTAAATGTGATTGAAGCTCTTATGGTCAGCCATTTTATGCAAAAGAATCATGACTGAAGATTTTTGTTTTTTCACCTTATACAAATATGAACAAACAGATAGAAATGAAGACGTGCACAAGATCCTGCTGCAAAAAGAGGGATACTGGATACACCAGTTGAATTGCATTTCTCCATATGGACTGAATATGACCAATGATTTGACATGTTTTTTGTGAATGGTCTTCTTTATAATATTATGAGTGCTGTGCATAATTTGGCTGTGTGATAACACATTTTTGTATAAATTATGTGAGTTGACATTCTTTGTATGAAATATTTTGTATGTTGTATCTGCCGTGGATATAGTTTATGGTGTTTGTGTCTTTTAGCATGTTGCATTAGAAATATGTTATTTTACCTTTAAGAGGTTTGTGTAATGGCAGCAGTAAATGAGATGTTTGCCTTTTTAAACATTTTATTTGCACCATTAGGGTGCGCAAGGAGCCTCATACTGAGCTGTAGCCGATGTGAAATTGCTGTTGGAGACGCTTTGCGTCCCCTTTTTAAAAAAATTATGTAAAGAACCTATATAATTGAATTAATATGTAAGTATGATATTTTTTCACTGGAAGATGGTTGGTGGTGTCTGAATGTTCTTCTGATATTTTTGTATAATATTTTCTTTTGTTAGTGGTCCCAGGTCTGATGAAGACTGGAAAGAAACAAGTACTTAATCGATTGACTTGTCACCGCACTACTTTGGGACTTGAATGTACATGTTTCGGACATTTGGACTGGTTTCTATATATTTTTTAATAAATTGGTCACTAGCTTGTATTTTTTGTTGTGTTAACACAATATGATAGCATTGGTGCAGCATCCCAAATTGTCCATATTATTGAAACACTGAGCTGTACTACAGGTTTCTCCTATACAGACATTACCTGTTGCTTAACTTTGGAACTGCAACTTAGTTCTTTGTATTCCTATGAATGTACCTTGCTGATTTATACTATTGCCCCAGCTAGTTTGGTGTCGTTGAGAGGCAAAACAAGAACAGCAATAAATACTCAAATGTTGCTCAGCAAAGATGGCCTGATATTTTCAGTCTAAAGCTATCTTTTTCAGGGGAAAATAAAAACATATTCATCTAACAACCAACATGCACAACACAGAACAACAATATGAATACTTCAATACAGAAAAACGATTCCTCTCTATTATTGTGTGTGTAAAGTTCCATCAAGGTGACTTACGGCAAGTTGGCAACCCCAGGAAAGGACTTTCAAGGCAGGGTTTTCTTTGGTGGTCCCTCTTCCAAGTACTCAGGTTGTGTAGTTTCTGAGATCTGATGAGACCAGACTATTCCATGCTTCCTCCCCTCCCCTTCTATTATTAAGAGATATATAAACCATAGTATGCAAATATTTTTAATATTTTATTTTGCTTAGTAAAAGACAATGAGGATTTTAAAACATGCAGAAAGCAAAGAAAGTGTGATAAAGGTGGAAAACCCAGACCAACATGCAGTTAAAAAGAAAAGCCATGTCCCAACTGGAGCTCACAACCCTCCCCTGCAGCTCTCCCTTTTTCCATGGGTTCCAGCAGAATCTGATTGAACTGCTCAGCATGCAAACGTTGAACTCAGTCCCTCACTGTGGACTGAGACAGTAACAGTAGAAAAGAGTAAGAGTCCAGTAACATTTCTTCAAATAAAGGGAGCAGTGACTCATGAAAGCTCATTGCTTGCCACAAATTTTATTAGCATTTAAGGACTCCTAAAGGCTTCTGGACTCTTATTCTTTTCTACTACTCTTATTCTTTTTCACTACTACAGATGAATAAACACGGCTACCCATCTTGTGGACTTGTAAGAGGCTCCAGTCTTTTTATTGCTGCTGACTCTGTTTTTCCACATTGTAACAAAACCAAAAAGGACTCAGAAAGGTCAAAGTGGAAATAGTTGAAATAACAATAGAGAACTACAGAGAAGCCTGAGAAAGCCGTTGTGGGTCCTTTTTAGTTTTCTCACAGTCACTCAGTCTATCCTTCGCCTTCTGCTCAGACACAGAGTTATAAAGTTTTAAAGTTCAGGGCATGATTTATTTATGGGGCTTTTAGGTTATATTAATTATATGCTGATCACACAGGCAGAATACTTGCTATTTCAAGAGGCAGGGGAGAGAGTTCCTCACAGGACTTTCTTTTTAGCAGGAATGCAGTTCCATCTGGCTTGGCATTGGGAGTGTGCCCTAATATGCAAATGAGTTCCTGCTGTGCTTTTCTATGTGGGGCTACCCTTGGTCCTGCTCCAGAAACTCCAGTGGGTGCAGAACTCAGCAGCCTGGTTTTTGAGGCCTATCCAGGCGTGGATGCATCTGGTGCTACGCGAACTACACTGGCTACCCATCAAATACTGGATCCGTTTCAAAGTGTTGGTCCTTACCTTTAAGGCCCTTTATGGCCTGGGGCCTGCATATCTTTGGGACCACCTCTCCCCATATGAACCCCTTGGTCAGCTAGACAAAATCTTCTTGTGATCCCTGGGTCTAAGGGCACCCATCTGACTTTGACGAGAGCCAGGGCCTTTTCAGTCTGGGCCTCTACCTGGTGGAATGAGCTCCCACTGGAGATCTGGGCCCTGTGGGACCTATCCAAGTTCCACAGGGCCTGTAAGACAGAGCTCTCCCACCAGGCTTTTCCTTCATCCAGCGGGCATCTATGAAGCCATCGGTCCCTCAGCATCCAGCACCTTACCACCAAGGTGAACAAGCTGTATGGAAGCTTCCAGCCTACACGATGTGGTGTGGTTTGTTTTACTGACTACTGCTCTCGAATCTAATTGATATTTTTGTGGTGATGATATTTTGAAGTGATTCATTTTAATGTTTTAATGTTGTAAGATGCCCTAAGCCCACTTGCGGGATAATAAATTGAAAAATTAAATTAAATTAAATTAAATTAAATTAAAATTAAATTAAATTTGCTATTTCACTCCTCCACACTAACTGTGTTGCAGTCAGTGTAAAAAAACATACACAACATCTGACTAACTCAGCTGACTAACTCAGGTTAGCCCATTGCAGGAAAGATAAAAATGCTTTTTACAGCCCCTTACAGACTAACAAATTTATAATTAATTCAGTCTAAACCGATTGAAATAAATGAGATTAGGTTTAGTTATATAATTGCACTGTTGTAGTAACAAAGTAATCAGAAAGTTTACATCTCAATAATGCCACAGTCCTATTCACATTTACTTAGGAGAAAGTCCCATTTAATGCTGTGGAATTGTTTTTTCATTTATTTATGTGGTTTGATTTATATCCTGTCCTTCCCCACAAGTGGGCTCAGTGTGGGTCACAACAGGTCATCCCAAGGTAACAGCAATATTAAAATATACAATTTAAATCCAGTTTAAAACCAATTTGGAATAAGATAGCAGACCAGTTCATGGTACTCTGGAATGTCTCCTGTGAGGGTGCTGGTTAAATGGTAAATAAGGTATCCAGTTCTCCAGAAGATGCTGTGCAGAATGCTTTAGCACTGTAGGACCATTAAGTAGGGCAATATGAGCAGGGAAGGACAAAATGGCTGGATGTCTGCCACCTCAGCCAAACGCCTGGCAGAACATCCACTGTAATAGATTCTGCAGGGCCCTGATCTCAGGTGAGAGCATGTTCTATGAGGCCAGGGCCTGGGCAAAAAATGTGCTGACCCTTGTCAAGGTGGATTTCTTTTGGGCCGGGGTCTACCAGTAGGTGTTGATCTGCAGAGCACAAGGTTCTCCAGGACACATAGGGGGGAGATGGTCCTGTAGAAATATTGGTACCTGATTGCATAGGGCTTTGAAGGTCAATACCAAAACTTTTGAAGGTTCATACCTTGAACCTTGGTGGTTAATACCAAAAACCTTAAACCTTTAAAGGTTAATACCAAAATCTTGAAAAATTTTGTATCCTTTTAATTTAATTGACTTCAATGGACTTTGATATAGGCATGCCAACCTCTAGCTGGGGCCTGGATATCTCCCAGTATTACATCTGATCTCCAGACAACACAGATTGGTTCCCATAGAGACACTGACTGCTTTGGAAGGTGAGCTGTATGACATTATATACTGCTCTTCAAACCCCACCTCTCCAAACCCCATCTTCCTCATGCTCAACTCCCAAATCATCGGGAATTTCCCAACCTAGAGCTGGCAACCCTAACTTAGAAGGATAAAATTTTTCTTAGCATTTCACTGTTACATGGCTTCCTCTCTTTCATTTGTTCAGACCTTCGTGCAAATACTTGGAATATTTTAATGAAACACAGAATTTCCAAAAACCAAAAGAGGAACTTAAACAGTGACAAGTCATGGGATGCAGTATGAGATCAGTACAAAGTGCACAAAAAAGTCCTACTAGTCTGGGATGCCCCTGTTTAGCCCTATGGTGAACAGAAGCAACAATACAAAATGTACAAGACATCAAAATGATAAAGGGCTCTTTATACTGGCAAAATTTCATAGATTGATCACATTTAAATTCCACCAGCTCTTATAATTAACAGAAAGTCACATACATAAACTTCAATCTGGTACAAGTTGATAGCAAACCCACAGAGAAATCATGCCATTGGAAAGAGGACATGGTAATTTCTCTCTTTTTTTCCTGTAATTGCAGCAATTATTTTCTTCAGCACTGTGGATCTCCCTCCCCCCCTTTAGCTATACCCTAATATTGCTCAGCATGCTTCAGAGGATGGTTGAAAGGGCTTTCTGTCTACAATTAAACTTGAAAAAGCAGCCAAGTTATCCCAAGTTGGAACATGTCCCACAGAGGTCATGGTATTTGGCTTTGGGATTAAGTGATAAATAGAAGCAAGAATTCATAGTTAATAGTGCCAGTACAAGATTTTTAATTTTGGAGAAAACCGCCTTCTGTAAATTTAGGTAAAATTTATATTAGTCAAAAAACAATGATATTCTGAGTGTTTTCTTACTTTTGCCATAGGCTTTATTGACTATACTGATATTCAGCTGGAGGCCCTGGTCCAGCAACTCCCACAAGCAACAAACCTGCTCCTTTAGGGGAAGTGCAACTCCATCCGGGACAGGAAATATACCATTTTCTGTATCAAACCTTCCTCTGACCAGTGGCACCTCAGTTTTCTCAGGATTAAATTTAAGTTTGTTGGTCTTCATCCATACCAAAACTGCCTCCATGCACTTGTTCACAGAGATAAGTTTCACTCACATATTGGTGGCAACTCAGTCCAGAAGGCTTATGCTGATGTTGAAAAGCATAGTTGACGAAGTGGAACCATGTAGAACCTCACAGACTAGAAGCCAAGGGGCTAGAACAGCAGCCCCTCAGCTCCACACACTGAAATCTACCTTTAAGGTAGAACCAAAACCATAACAGAACACTGCCTCCCAGTTCCTACCCTGAAAGGTGGTGCAGAAGGATACCATGACCTAGGGTTGCTAAGTCCCTCTGGCCCCAGTTGGGGGAGGGGAGTGATTGATGTTATCAAAAACTGATGAGTAGTCCAGGAGATTTTGGTTAAAACAATTTTATTGGTAACATATGGTAATAAATCTATTTCTTACATCTTTAAAAACTTTTTATCTACCCCATATATTATTTTCTACCCACCCCTCCCCATGTTACTTGACCCCCGCTGGTGTTATTTACTTAAAATGCAAATATTTAAAGGTACCCTTAACTATTAAAACAAAAATTTATATTCTTTTTTAAAAAAACTTAATCATTATCAAAAATTGTCCAATGTCCTTTTATTTTCCACTCTTTTTCTACATATCTTCTAAACTTTTTCCACTCTGTCTTAAAAACTTCTAAATCATAGTCTCTTAATATTCTTGTTAATTTGTCCATTTCACTCCATGTCATAACTTTTATAATCCAATTCCATTTCTCTGGTATTTTTTCTTGCTTCCACAACTGCTTATATAATTTCCTAGCAGCTGAAAGCAAGTACAACATTACAGTTCTATCTTCTTTTGGAAATTTTTCCATTTGTAATCCCAACAGAAAAGTCTCTGCAACTTTCTTGAATTCATATCCCAAGATCTTAGAAATTTCTTGCTGAATCCTCTGCCAATACTTTTTTGCTCTTTCACAAGTCCACCACATATGATAGAAAGAACCTTCATGTTTTTTACATTTCCAACATTCATTTGGCATCTTATTGTTCATCTTTGCCATTTTTTTAGGAGTCATATACCATCTATACATAGTAGTCTAGGAGATTTATCAGGGTGGCACACCCCGATCCATCTCCTGGAGCAGGTCATCCGCCAGGGCATCCAGGCCTTAAACCAACAGCGGAATGCCCATGTGAGCCACTGGATTCAGAGCCAGAGCCAGCAAAAGATGTGTCAGGCAATGAGGGTTGCTCATTCTGGTATCAGACAAAAGAAATGGGACAGAGGTCAGACTGCCACTCACTGCCTGAATCTCCTGAGCCAGCTGAGCGTAGGAGACATCAAATACATTTGACAGCTTTGGAGAGACTAAGGAGTGCCTGGCTACTTGCACAACTGTGATCAGCACTAATTGCTGATGCAGAATTGTTACAGGAACCAGAATTGCAAGTCAGTTAAGAAGTAACACCTATGTGTCATTAGGTGAATAAAAGGGAAATGCCAAGCAGGGGGTGGTGCTGAAGCAACCTCACTACCACCCCTGCTATGAGCTGATTATTCAGTGAAGAGAATTCTGCCTTGCCTGACCTTGTTGCTTTGAAATCCCGTTTTGCTAACCAGTGGTTATTTTTCAGTTTAGGAACCCAGACCTTGCCTGTTGTGTTAAACTCCAAGCCTTGATTCTGATTTCCTGCCTTTCTTGTTTCCCCAGATCTGTAGACCCTTGGCTTTTATGACTCAGTACTCGTTTGTGCCCTCTCATGGATCGCTGCCT
The DNA here is from genome assembly GCF_032191835.1 of Heteronotia binoei. Taxonomy (NCBI): domain Eukaryota; kingdom Metazoa; phylum Chordata; class Lepidosauria; order Squamata; family Gekkonidae; genus Heteronotia; species Heteronotia binoei. Next base: position 102,579,417 of record NC_083226.1, on the reverse strand, counting down.
TGACGTGGCAAGAGGGCTTGTGTGGTTCAGTGAGGCTGTGAGCTATGCCACGCAGGGTCACCCAAGATGGACAGGCCACAGCTGAGAACCCAGACAAAATGTGATCCACTGGAGAAGGAAATGGCAAACCACTCCAGTATCCTTGCCAAGAAAACCCCATGGACAGTAACAAAAGGCTAAAAGATATGCAACTGGAAGATGAGCCCCTCAGGTCAGAAGGTGCCCAATATGCTACTGGGGAAGAGCAGTCCAAATAACCACAGAAAGAGTGAAGCGGCTGGACCAAAGCTGAAAGGACACTCAGCTGTGGATGTGTCTGATGGTGAAAGAACAGTCTGATGCTGCAAAGAACAATACTGCATTGGAACGTGGAAAGTAAGATCTATGAATCAAGGTAAGTTGGATGTAGTCAAACAGATGGCAAGACTGAACATCAACATCTTGGGAATCAGCAAACTAAAATGGACGGGAATGGGTGAATTTAACTCAGAGGATCACTACATCTATTATTGTGGGCAAGAGTCCCGTAGAAGAAATGGTGTGGCCTTTATAGTTAACAACAGAGTGTGGAAGGCAGTAATGGGATACAATCCCAAAAATGACAGAATGATCTTGATCCTTATCCAAGGCAAACCATTCAATATCACAGTAATCCAAGTCTATGCCCCAACCACTGATGCAGAAGAGGCTGAAGTGAACCAGTTCTATGAAGTTATACAACACCTTCTAGAATTAACTCACACAAAAATGTCCTCCTCATCATAGGGGACTGGAATGCCAAAGTAGGAAGTCAAAAGGTAACCTGAACAACTGACAAGTTTGGCATTGGAGAACGAAATGAAGCCAGGCAAAGGCCAATAGAGTTTTGTCAAGAGAACAAACTGGTCATAGCGAACACCCTCTTTTAACAACCTAAAAGACAACTCTACACATGGATGTCACCTGATGGGCAACACAGAAATCAGATTGATTATATAGTCTGCAGTCAAAGATGGAGAAGCTCCTTACAGTCAGCAAAAACAAGACCTGGAGCTGACTGTGGCTCAGATCATGAGATACTCATTGCAAAATTCAAGCTTAAACTGAAGAAAACTGGGGCAGCCACTAGGCCATTCAGGTTTGACCTTGATCACATCCCTTATGAATATACAGTGGAGGTGAAGAATAGGTTTAAGGAACTAGAGTTGATAGAGTGCCTGAAGAACTATGGACGGAGATTCGTGACATTGTACAGAAGGCAGCAATCAGCACCATCCCAAAGAAAAAGAAGTGCAAGAAAGCAAAGTGGCTGTCTGATGAGGCTTTACAAATAACTGAGGAAAGAAGGAAAGTGAAAGGCAAAGGTGAAAAGGAAAGATTCCCCGAACTGAATGCAGATATCCAGAGAACAGCAAGGAGAGATAAGGAGGCCTTCCTGAAGGAACAATGCAAAGCAATAGAGGAAAATAATAGAATGGGAAGGACAAGAGATCTCTTTAAGAAAATTGGAGAAATCAAGGGAACGTTTCGTGCAAAGATGGCCATGATAAGGGACAAAAATGGTAGGGACCTAACAGAAGCAGAAGAGATCAGGAAGAAGTGGCAAGAATACACAGAAGAATTATACAAGAAGGATCTCAATGACCTTGACAACCATGATAGTGAAATCACTGACCTTGAGCCAGACATCCTGGAGTATGAAGTCAAATGGGCCTTAGAAAGGATTACTAAGAACAAAGCGAGTGGAGATGACGGTATCCCAGTTGAGCTATTCAAAGTCCTAAAAGATGATACTGTTAAAGTGATGCACACATTATGTCAACAAATTTGGAAAATACAACACTGGCCACAGGATTGGAAAAGATAAGTTTATATTCCAATTCCAAAGCAGGGTAATGGCAAAGAATGTTCAAACTATCGCACCATTGCACTCATTTCACATGCCAGCAAGGTCATGTTAAAGATCCTACAAGCTAGGCTTCAACAGTATGTAGATCGGGAACTACAAGAAGTTCAAGCAGGTTTCGGAGAGGTCGAGGAACTAGAGATCAAATTGCCAACATTCGCTGGATTATAGAGAAAGCAAGGGAGTATCAGAAAAATGTCCATTTCTGTTTCATTGACTACGCTAAAGCCTTTGATTGTGTGCATCACAACAAACTTTGGCAAGTCATTAAAGAGATGGGAGTACCAGGTCACCTCACATGTCTCCTGAGAAGCCTGTATAAGGGTCAAGTAGCAACAGTCAGAATGGAATATGGAACAACTGATTGGTTTAGAATAGGAAAAGGAGTTTGACAAGGATGTATATTGTCACCCTGCATATTTAATTTATATGCAGAGTACAGCATGCAGAATGCTGGCCTGGATGAAGCATGAGCCATAATTAAGATTGCTGAGAAAAACATCAACAAACTCAGATATGCAGATGATACCACTCTAATGGCATTAAGTGAGGAGGACCTAAAGAACCTCTTGTTGAGGGTGAAAGAGGAGAGCACAAAAGTAGGCTTGAAACTCAACATCAAAAAAACTAAGATCATGGCATTTGGCCCCATCACACCTTGTCAAATAGAAGGGGAAGACATGGAAGTAGTGACAGACTTCACATTCCTGGGATCCAAGATCACTGCAGATGGTGACTGTAGCCATGAAATTAAAAAATGTTTGCTCCTTGGGAGGACAGCTATGGCAAACTTGGGTAGTATAATAAAAAGTAGAGACATCACCCTGCCTACAAAAGTCCATGTAGTCAAAGCGATGGTATTCCCAGTAGTAATGTATGGCTGTGAGAGCTGGACCATAAGGAAGGCTGAGCGCAGAAGAATTGATCCTTTTGAGATGTGGTGCTGGAGAAGAATCTTGAGAGTCCCTTGGACTGCAAGAAGATCAAATCAGCCAGTCCTAAGGGAAATCAACCCAGACTGTTCCCTGAAAGATCAGATGCTGAAGATGAAGCTCAAATACTTTGGTCACCAAATGAGAAGGGAGCACTCACTGGAGAAGACCCTGATGCTGGGAAAGACAGAAGGGAAAGGAAAGGTCCCCTGTACAAGCACCAGTCGTTTCCGACTCTGGGGTGACATTTCTTTCACAACGTTTTCATGGCAGACTTTTTACGGGGTGGTTTGTCATTGCCTTCCCCAGTCATCTACACTTCCCCCCTAGCAAGCTGGGTACTCATTTTACTGACCTCAGGAGGATGGAAGGCTAAGTCAACCTGGAGTCAGTTACCTGAACCAGCTTTTGCTGGGATCGAACTCAGGTCATGAGCAGGGAGCTCAGACTGCAGTACTGCAGGTTTACCACGGGGCTCTTGTGCAAAAGAAGAAGGGGACAGCAAAAGATGAGATGGCTGGATAGCGTTACTGCTGTAACAAACACGAATTTGAGCAGACTTTGGAGGATGGTGGAAGACAGGAGGGCCCGGCATGACTTTGTCCATGGGGTCACAAAGAGTCGGACTCGACTGTGTGACTGAACAACAACAAACTGGTTTGTGATTTTATCTCTTGTCCCAGTTGTTGTGTTTACATTTGTGCCTCTTGGAATTCCCAAGTAGAGTAAAAAGCACCAGGCTTTGCCCTGAACAGAACACATTAACTGTGTTGGTGCATACCAAAGTGTAATTACTCAGAGACGAGACGTGCTGAAGGCAACATGCTTTAATGGATGGTACATCACAGAACTGACACACGCAGGCTGGGACCTGCTTTATATACATTTATCCCGGAACATCCCCCTAGCTGGCCAGCCCAATCCTGGCCAGTCAAACTTCCCGCCGCTGATCTTGATAGGCGGAGTCTTTTCCCACGCTGCTCAGGGTGACCAAGGGACTTCCCCTAGTCGCCCTTTACTGCGGGGCCGTGTGGTGCTTTGTTTAAGCACAAGACACTACACTCCCCCCCCCCTAGTCTAGGATACATAGTCCTGCAAGTAGGCTGGTGCCCTGCGTTCCCGGGTAGATCACCGTGGGGTTGCTTGCGGCGTGGAAACGGGCCCCGGGCAGGGGCCGCCTCTTGGGGATTCTCCCTCGCTGGCTGGCAGGCTGGCTCTGGTTGCATTTCAGGATCAGCCAGCCTCGGGGAATCGTACGTTGGCAGGCTCGGCGCTGGCAGGGCCGCTTCTGGGGTTTCCATTGCTGGCTCTCCCTCGCTCGTCGCTTCCTCCGCCTCGTGTAGTTCCTCCGGCAAGGTGCGGCGGCGCAGCTGATCAATGTGCCTCCTCAGAACCTGGCCCCCCTCGGTCGCTACCTCGTATGATCGGGACCCCATCACCCTCAGTACCCGGCTGGCTACCCATTCTGGACCGCTTGCAAAGTTCTTCGCATAGACGGGATTGCCCGGAAAGAACTCCCGCACCGCTTCCCTGACTTCTGGGGAACCGCGGACTTCAGTGGCTCGGTCTGGGTGTAGCCTGTCTAGCCTGGTAGTCAATTTCCTCCCCATGAGAAGCTCCGCGGGACTGGACCCTGTTGTTTTGTTGGGGGTGATCCTGTTATGGAACAGGAAGGCTGTGAGGCGGTGGTCCCAATCCCCTTGAACAATGCGACCCAGAGCCTCTTTGGTGGTTCGCACCATGCGTTTGTCCTGGCCGTTTGTGGCCGGATGGAAAGGGGCAGACCTAATGTGTTTTATTAGGCATCTCCCGATGAACTCCCGGAACTCCTGGTGTTGCTGTTGTCCGTGACCAGGGTATCGGGGATCCCGTGCGTGCAAAAGTCCCTCCACAAGGCTCTGACTGCTGCTGCCGTGGAGGTAGACGCTACCGGGATCACCTCTAGCCATTTTGTGTCGGCATCAACCAGTATGACGAATATTTGCCCCTGGTACGGCCCGGTGAAATCTAAGTGGAGACGGGACCACGGCCGCCTGTTGGACTCCCACCGGTGGGCTGGTGCGGAGGGCGGATCGGGCCTGGACTCTTGGCATGGTTGGCACCTTCTCACCCACCCCTCTATCTCCTCATCCATACCTGGCCACCACACGTAGCTTCGTGCCAGGGCTTTCATTCTCATGATCCCCGGGTGGGTTTCGTGAAGGGCCTCTAGTACCTGTTTGCGCATGGGGGGGGACCACCACCCTGCTGCCCCACAGTATGCACCCCTTGTGGGTGGATAGTTCATCCCTACAGGATGCAAACGGCCTGAACTTACTGTCCACCTTGCCCGTGGGCCACCCCCTCCCCACCCATTCCAAAACCCGTGTGAGGATACGGTCCCTGCCTGTTGCCCGAGCCACCTCAGCGGCGTGTAGGGGCCGCTCGGGCAGGGACTCAATGAGCATCACCCAGTGGGCCGGGGCGGGATCTGGGTCTGTCGCAGGAAGCGGCAGGCAGCTGAGGGCGTCCGCGTGCCCCATGGCTTTGCCTGGGCGGTGTACTAGGGTGTAAGTGTATGAGTTCAGGAATTGGTTCCACCATAGGACTCGCTGTGACAAAATTTGGGGGGTCTGACGGTCCGGGGCGAGGAGGCCTAGGAGTGGCTTGTGGTCCGTGGCGATGGTGAAATGCCTACCATATAGGTAGTCATTGAATTTGTGCACCCCCGCCACGATTGCCAACGCCTCCTTGTCGATCTGCGTGTAGTTGCGCTCCGCTGGGATCAGTGTCCGTGAATAGTACGCCACCGATACTTCCCTCCCGTCCGGGAGTTGGTGACCCAGAACTGCGCCCACTCGGTACGGGGAAGCATCGCAAGCCAGAATCAGCGGCAGGCCCTTGTCGAAGTGGTGAAGCACAGCGTTCGAAACAAGGAGGTCTTTCACCGCTTGGAATGCAGCGGCTTGGCGCTTGCCCCAAACCCATGGGGCTTGTTTGTCCAGCAGCCGGTGGAGCGGTTCCGCTATGGCAGCTTTGTGGGGCAAGAACGAACGATAAAAGTTCAACAACCCCAAAAAACTCTGTAGCTCCGCCTTGCACGTGGGGGCTGGGGCCTGGACTAGGGCCCTGGTCTTTTCCTCCGTCAGGTGGATTCCCGCCATGTCCACGGCAAATCCCAGGAACTCCACCCGCGGTACTCCTAGCAAGCAGTTTTCTTTTTTGACTTTCAGCCCCGCCGCTTGGAAGCAGCGGAGTACCTCTCTCAGGCGGCAGCTGAACTCTCTTGCATCTGGGGCGGCAATTAGAACATCGTCAAAAAATGGCTGTACTCCGGGGATCCCTTTAAGAAGAGAGTCCATTATGCTCTGGAAAATCCCCGGAGCTACGCTAACCCCAAATTGTAGCCTCCGAACCCTAAAGGCTCCCCGGTGGGTTACAATGGTCTGAGCCTCGGCGGTCTTGGCGTCGATCGGCAATTGCTGGTACGCTTGTGCCAGGTCCAACTTCCCGAAAATTTTGGACCCCGCTAATGCCGCCAGTACGTGGCTGACCACCGGGACACGGTAGGGGTTGTCCTGGAGCACTTTGTTGATCGTGCACTTATAGTCAGTGCAGATCCTCACATCCCCATTGGGCTTTACCGGTGTTACTATGGGGGTTTCCCAGGCCACATAGGACACTGGTTCTAGAACTCCCTGGGCTGTGAGGCGGTCCAGCTCCGCCTCGATTTTTGGTTTCAAGGCGAACGGGACCCGCCTCGCCTTGAGCCAGATCGGTCTGTTCATGGGGTCGAGCGGCAGCATGATGGGCGGCCCTTTGTAGCTCCCCAGGGACCCATCGAATACTGCTGGGAACTCTCGGCAGATGTCCTCAAAACGGCTTGCCTGTACCTGCTCCACCCCCACTAACTGGATCCCAAGTGGTTGGAACCAGGCCAGCCCCAATAGGGTGGTGAGCTGGCGCTTTACCACCAGAATATCTAACGGTCCCCTGAAGTTTCCTCTCTCTACCCATACCCGGGCCCAGCCCGCGATGCATACCGGGTTTTTTTGGAAGTCCCTTAGAACAAAGTCAGCCGGCCTCAGTTGGATGCAGCGGCGGGGACATAATTTCCGTACGGTTTCCTCCGAGTTAATGGAGATGGAGGAACCCGAGTCTACTTCCATAAGACAGGGAGCGCCCTCGATGAGGACTGACATTTTGACCTTGTCGGGGGCAGAGAGGGGCAAGTTCAATACCTGTAGGCTGGTAGACGCTGTCGTGTGGGCCTCGGTGGAGTCGTGATGCGCTGTCGGTCTCCGGCGGTTGTTCTTGGCCCGGCAAGCCCGAGCGATGTGGCCCATCTTTCCACAGCTTCGGCAGTCCATGCTGCGGTATGGACAGTCCCTCCTCTTGTGGGGGTCGCCGCAGCTGGCGCATCTGATGGTGGAGGGCCTTTCCGTCGCTCGCTGTCTCGTGGGGGCCCTTGGGTTCGTCCCTTGTGGCTGCCGGAGCTGGAAAGCCTCTTCGTCCTCCGGCCCGCCAGGCGCCATCTCTTCCTGGTGGACGGTCTCTCCACATGGGTGGCTGTATGCTTTGGTGGCTCTCTCGAAGGCTGTCACCTCGTTGAAGGCTTGTTGGAGGGTGAGCTCTTCCTTGGCAAAGAGCTTCTGCTGCAGCCTTTCGTCTCGGAGGCCCCAGACGAATCAGTCTCTCAGGGCCTCCTCCCGCTTATTGAAACTGCAGTTCCCTGCGATCTGCCGGAGAGCGGCCAGGTAGACTGCCGCCGTTTCCCCAGGCTTCTGATCCCTCTTATGGAAGAGGAATCGGCGGGCTACGATGAACGGTTGGGGCGAGAAACGCCCTGTGAGGAGTCTGACGACCTCCCCGTATGTCCTCTCGGTGAGCTTCGCGGGGGCAGAGAGACCGCGTGCGATCTCGAAGGTTGCCTCTCCGCAGACCCTCAACAGGACGTCCCTCATGCGGTTGTCGTCCGTGATCATGTTGGCCCGCAGGTAGCACTCGGCCCGTTCAGTGTAGGTCTCCCATCGTTCGGGGTGGTCAGGATTGAACTCAGCAAGATGGCCCATTGTTACGCTAGAATTCGCCATTGTGGCGGCGGGCGTCTCAGTTTCTTGCGGTCCTGTGCCTTCCTCGTCTTCAGTCAGGTGAGCCGCTTTCCGCATGGGGAAGCCTTCCTAGCTGGATCCCACCTTCGTTGCCAGTGTAATGTACTCAGAGACGAGACGTGCTGAAGGCAACCTGCTTTAATGGGTGGTACATCACAGAACTGACACACGCAGGCCGGGACCCGCTTTATATACATTTATCCCGGAACAGCCCCCTAGCTGGCCAGCCCAATCCTGGTCAGTCAAACTTCCCACCGCTGATCTTGATAGGCGGAGTCTTTTCCCGCGCTGCTCAGGGTGACCAAAGGACTTCCCCTGGTCGCCCTTTACTGCGGGGCCGCGTGGTGCTTTGTTTAAGCACAAGACACTACACAAAGGTTTCTGGTTGGTCAGTACCAAGTTTGCCCTTGGACACAACAAAGATTTTATAGCAATATGATTGCAGCCCACCTCCTTGGAACTCAGTAGGTCCCTGACCACTGAGGAGAGTTCTTTAGGTCTATACTTTGTGTATGCTCTGGTGATGGAGAAATATTGTTTCTTCTCTGCCATCATTACTATCGAGTCAGCTTGAAAATGAGCTCTTTCCATGAGCTTCAGCCCATTTCAAATCATTCTCCATGTCACTGCAGCCTTTTCATCTTAACACCTACAGGGAGCTGCTCAAGCTCTTAGACCTGAGAGAGGGTGCCTAGGAGCAAGGCTTTTTTTGAGCAGGAATGTAGAGGAACGCAGTTCTGGCTGGCTTGGTGTCAGGGGCTGTGGCCTAATATGCAAATGAATCCCTGCTGGGCTTTTTCTACAGAAGGCTCTGCGTGAAACAATGGTGATGCCAGGTGATGTGGCCTAATATGCAAATGCATTCCTCCTGTGCTTTTTCTACTAAAAAAGCCCTGCCTAGGAGTGATCATGTTAATTTGCTTGAGTAAGTTCCTCCATTTACATATTAAAATAGTTTTTACATATTAAAATAGATTTCAGACATATTGGATATAATGTTTTGCTGCTCTGCTTAGTTGAAATTCCAAAGTTAACACAGACTCCCCCCCCTCCCCCCCAAATCCAAGATAGCCCTTGTATAAACAGTGTTTGCCTTACCAGGGTTAGAGAGGTACATCTTCCAGTTAGGCCTAGGGATCCAAAGGCAGGTAGACCAGAAGAACAGAGTAGGCCAGCTGCAGGCTCAAGAAAAAACTTTGAAGAGTGCAACTCAGCCAAATGCTGATGAGTCTACCAACAGCTGCCTCCACCATTTCAAGGTCTGCTGGGAGAGTTAAGGAAGGACACTGAGGCCAGGGCAGTTAAAGTGGCTCCAGCTGTGGTGCATTCAAGCCCAGCAGTGGGGATTTTATGAACCATTCTGGACAATACCAAAGCAGATAAACATCAGATTTCCCCATCAAATGCATTCTATATGAAATAATTATTATTCACATATGTGTAACCTATTTTCTGTGTGTATAAATAAATATATGCATAATATGTGTATAAATTCTACAACATCCAAGGTAATTTTAAAAAATAATACTATTTATTTTCCTATCATACTGTTGTAGACAGTATGCACTGAAGGATAGCTGATAGGGTGTTAAGTCTGCAATCCAAGTGGAAATATCTGTTCCATGCTGCAGAGCTTATGGCTTTTGGCATAAGGTGAAAGCCTCTGATTAATGCTAACAATTAGTTGTTAACTGCTTTCACTGTGACCTTACTGCTGATTTGAGGGGCAAGTCAATGATTTATGAACACATTATGAAAATATAAATTCACCCCATTTAGTAAGGGAAAAATTAAATGATCTGAGAAATGTGTTTACTTCAGAGAGTTCACTTTTTTTTTGCTGTTTCCCCCCAGGGGTGTATGAGCACCTCCCAGCTCCCTACTCTGAACTCCACTGGCAGTAGAAGGACTGGGACTGTACAGCTCATGCTCTGTCCAGCTATTTGTCCTTTATGATGTTGTGTGCCCTTGCAGCCTTGAGTCTGAGGATGCTTGGTAGGATATAACTATTTTAAATTAATCGGTTACATTTGGGACTCAAGTAGTAACTTATACCTTTTTGAAAAACATGATAACATCAGCCAAGACCATTCAAATTTGCCTAGTCTGGTGCCCTTTTCCAGATGATGGTTAACAAACAAAGTAATGGAAGCTGTAAAAGGTAAGAAGGACTCCTTTAAGTGGTGGAAAGCTGGTCCAAGTGAGATTAATAAAAGGGAACACAGGCTGTGGCTAATCAAATGCAAGACTGTGATCAGACAGGCAGTGACATGGAGAATGATTTGAGATGGGCTGAAGCTCATGGAAAGAGCTCATTTTCAAGCTGACTCCATAGTAATGATGGCAGAGAAGAAACAATATTTCTCCATCAATATGAGGAGCATATTGCAAAAAACATAAAGACCAATCATAAAAATTTCTTCAAATATATTAGAAGCAGAAAACCAGTCAGGGAGGCAGTGGGGCCCTTGGATGTCCAAGGGGTAAAAGGATTACTGAAGGAGGATAGGGAAATGGCTGAGAAGCTGAATGCATTTTTTCCTCCGTCTTCACTGTGGAAGACGAGAAGTATTTGCCCGCTCCAGAACCACTAATTTTGGAAGGTGTGTTAAAAGACCTGAGTCAGATTGAGGTGACAAGAGAGGAGGTCCTACAACTGATAGACAAATTAAAAACTAATAAGTCACCGGGTCCGGATGGCATACATCCGAGAGTTCTGAAAGAACTCAAAGTTGAACTTGTGGATCTTCTGACAAAAATATGTAATCTTTCATTGAAATCTGTCTCCGTTCCTGAGGACTGAAAGGTAGCAAATGTCACCCCCATCTTTAAAAAGGGTTCCAGAGGAGATCCGGGAAATTACAGGCCAGTCAGTCTGACTTCAATACCAGAAAAGTTGGTAGAAAGCATTATCAAGGACAGAATGAGTAGGCACATTGAAGAACACGGGTTATTGAGGAAGACTCAGCATGGGTTCTGTAAGGGAAGATCTTGCCTCACTAACCTGTTACATTTCCTTGAGGGGTTGAACATACGTGGACAAAGGAGACCCAATAGATGATGTTTACCTTGACTTTCAGAAAGCTTTTGATAAAGTTCCTCATCAAAGGCTCCTTAGAAAGCTTGAGAGTCATGGAGTAAAAGGACAGGTCCTCTTGTGGATCAAAAACTGGCTGAGTAATAGGAAGCAGAGAGTGAGTATAAATGGGCAGTCTTTGCAGTGGAGGACGGTAAGCAGTGGGGTGCCACAGGGCTCAGTACTGGGTCCCATGCTCTTTAACTTGTTCATTAATGATTTGGAGTTGGGAGCTAGCAGTGAAGTGGCCAGGTTTGCAGATGACACTAAATTGTTCAGGGTGGTGAGAACCAGAGGGGATTGTGAGGCACTCCAAAGGGATCTGTTGAGGCTGGGTGAGTGGCCATCAACATGGCAGATGAGGTTCAATGTGGCCAAGTGCAAAGTAATGCACATTGGGGACAAGAATCCCAGCTACAAATACAAGTTGATGGGATGTGAACTGGCAGAGACTGACCAAGAGAGAGATCTTGGGGTCGTGGTAGATAACTCACTGAAAATGTCGACAGTGTGCAATTGCAATAAAAAAGGCCAACGCCATGCTGGGAATTATTAGGAAGGGAATTGAAAACAAATCAGCCAGTATCAAAATGCCCCTGTATAAATCGATGGTGTGGTCTTATTTGGAATACTGTGTGCAATTCTGGTCACCGCATCTCAAAAAGGATATTATAGCATTGGAAAAAGTCCAGAAAAGGGCAACTAGAATGATTAAAGGGTTGGAACACTTTTCCTATGAAGAAAGGTTAAAACGCTTGGGGCTAGCTTGGAGAAATGTCGACTCCGGGGTGACGTGATAGAGGTTTACAAGATAATGCATGGGATGGAGAAAGTAGAGAAAGAAGTCCTTTTCTCCCTTTCTCACAATACAAGAACTTGTGGGCATTCGATGAAATTGCTGAGCAGTCAGGTAAAAATGGATAAAAGGAAGTACTTCTTCACCCAAAGGGTGATTAACATGTGGAATTCACTGCCACAGGAGGTGGTGGAGGCTACAAGCATAGATAGCTTCAAGAGAGGGTTAGATAAAAATATGGAGCAGAGGTCCATCAGTGGCTATTAACCACAGTGTGTGTGTGTATAATTTTTTTGGCCACTGTGTGACACAGAGTGTTGGAGTGGACGGGCCATTGGCCGGATTCAACATGGCTTCTCTTATGTTCTTATGATAGAGGGATAATATACATGAACACATGAGAGTGCCTTATTCTGACTCAGACCCTTGGTCCATCAAAGTCCAGTCTACTCAGACTGGAAGAGGGTTTCCAAGGTCTCAGTCAGAGAGATCTTTGCCATCACCTACTGCCAGATCCTTTTAACTGGAGATATCAGGGAGTGTTAAGCAGGTGCTGTACCACTGAGTCACAGTTTTATGTGGTTGTTTATCAAAGGGTTTGAAGACTGTCTGACAGAGATTGTTCGGTAGGTTTTCCAAAAATCCTGAAGAAGAATGTCCTGTCCTTTTAATAGATGCTTCATATGTAGAAATGGACAGGTGAATGCCATGGCAGTAAATAACATCCCATTAAATATATATTGAAAGGGAAGAACTTTTTTTCCTCTCCAGGCAGTTGACAACCATATGGTTTGATATAGCAGCAGAGTGCTGGAGTACTAGTTCATGGAGACCTTGCCTCAAATTCCAACTCTGCTTTGAAGTTCACTGAATGACCTTGGACCAGTCACCCTTTCTGACTGACCTACCTTACAGAGTTCTTCTGAGGATAAAATAGGGAGTGGGGGGAACCATGTATGCTGTCTGGAGTTTCTTGAAGACGAGGAGGGCTAAAAATGCACTAGATAAGTAGATACATAATGCTGTATTGGGGGAATCTTCACTGCACAAATAGGAAAACCTACTTACTGCAGTTATCTATAATGACAAGCTGTTCTGATTAAAAGAGCACCCACTCCTGGCTAGAACACATGAGATCTGTGCAAATCAGACTCAATACCCTTCACTCCAGCAAACTTCATGCTGTTTGCAGATGAGGCATGTGTTTCTTTTTAGTCTTTGAGGAGATTACAGCTGATCTAATGCAATTCATCCTAATGGGACATAGCTTGATGGTGCTTACTGCAGTGTGACAATATAAGCAATGGCAGAATAATTTGGGAGCTCAAGATTGCTCTATTGGCCATCGGGATTACAAAAAAACAATCCTGATAACATGAACTTCGCCATTGTGAACACACACTTTCTTATTCCATCACATTGCTGAAACTAGTTTCACAGCTGAATGGAAACTGCATCATTTTTTCCATCCTATTATGAGTTGCAGTCTGCCTTCATTAGTCTCATATTTAACCATGTTACTCTGCCTTGTGGTATTTAGCCGTATTTTACCTCCAAGACTGGGCAAAATGCCCTCAAGCCTTGCTACTCTTCTGTTTTTCTTCCTTTAGCTGTATGACTGATCTAATAGAAGCTGGTGGGACTACTCACCCATGTAAAGTAAAGCCTGTAGCTAGAGTAACATACACTCTGGAAGTAGATGGGGTGTCTGCTGTATGCAAACATTGTGGGGTGTCAATCACTGCAGCTCAAATGTGAAAGCAGCAACTCATGCAGAGAACAGAGCTTTGTTTTTGCGATCATTAATGAAATGAAATACTACAAACTGCAATGTTAACAATTGTCTGTTCTTGATTTTACTGTCAAATTGTGCTCATTTGTGTCATGATATATTGTGGTGTCTTTACTCCTTTGGATAAACCCTCAGATCTGAAAGAGTTGTACTTAGCAGCAGTTAGCTTGTTGCAAAGAAAGTTCAGAAGAATGGACAGATATTCTGTCCAAGTCACCATTTTTTGCTTGGGTGAGAGATGATGCAGTTTACTAATGTACTGTATATCTATGCTCAATTTGCAAAACTATTGCAAATTGCTTACATAAACAGTTCCCATTGTAGAATAATGTACTGGGATCTGGAGATGATGTGCTCCAGGGATTACTCTTAGAAATCAGATGCTTGCTTGTTGCTCTCTCATACAAATTCTAGTTGGCAGATTTTCCAGTAATTGTAACATCAGCACAATAAAAATGGAAGCTGGATTTCTTGCTGAAAACGTTTTATTTAGTGGCCAGCTCAGTGCCTCTGAGACTGTGGCATCTTTGTTTGGACTAGAAGAGTTTGCAGATGGAACTGCATGTTGTCTACATTTTCTCATGTCACTCTGTTTTCTGTTGCTTTCCCATCTTTTCAGATATAGATCAACAACATTTCAGTTTCTCTTTTGAATGATTACAACCAGACCCTGTAGCTCTTCTATGACAATACCATCATTCTTGTTTCCTGATAATTCAGTTGCAATGGGCTTCGAAACCTGAGAAGGCACATTTTTGCATCCTGGAAGGACTGTTGCGCATTTTACAGTGCAGTGTGGCATGAGAAAAGTGAAATGAAATCTTCGCATATCAAGGATAATAAGCACTGCTACAGTACCTATCATGCCACTGGTTACCAGAGGATCAGGTGTATGACTCTTACATGTTCACCTGCCAACCCTGTTAGGAGATGCTTAGTTTGTGTATACAAAGATGCAAACTTGGAGGAGATAGGTGGGGAAATATGTGGAGTAGGGGGAAACCTTTCATTTAACTAAATCAGTTTTTATTTAATATAGTGATGCTGATAGACTAGAATGGGAGGCAGAGTTCAAAAATGCTACGTGACCAATGAAAGTTACCCACATCAGGGAATGGAGTGGAAAGTAATTGAATAATTTAGTTGCTAGTAGAAATGGTATTCATGTGCATATATGTTTCCCAAAAGTTCTCTTTTTTGTTTTACAAAAGTTCATCCTGTTTTTTATTTGAGAAACTGCTATCTAGTCAAGCCAACATTTTCTAAATCCTGAAGGAATACCAGAGACCAAATTTTGATTTGTGATGTGACTGATGTCTAGTTTTTCTAGTCCCAAGAAACCTGAAATCATTCAGTGAAATGCTAGTTGTGTTAACGTCAATGAAGATGAGTCAAAGCACTGCCACTCATGCAACAAAAATTAATTTTTGCACTGATAATGATCATGTTTACCATAGCAAACTTGGCTTCATCTCATAGCTGGCTTAGTCTAGTCTACCTTAATTAAGCTACTGTCTTTTTATCAGCCAGACTTGGATAAATTCAAGTGGATTTTATTTATTATATTTTGGCTGCTATGATAGATTTAAAAGGTGCACAGGATTTAGGCCACTGAGGTATCATTTGTCTCAAAAGAAAAGAAAATGGAAACAAAACTAGCCAGAGAGCTGGACATTAGTCCAAGGCCCAGTTTTGACTTGCAGGAAATGTCAGTATAATAAGTGTTAATATGCAACATGCTCAGTCACCGAATGGTGTTATACTAGAATGGTGGTATACTAGGATGGGTATTGGCTAGTGCTCAATTGTAGCTCTGGTAGAACTTGCCATCACATGTACCAACCTGTTTATTTTCTCTGAACTGCTGCTGGTGACTAGCTAGCAAGAGAAAAACCATGAGAGACCCTCACCCTATTTTACTGGTAATTAAAAGTGTTTTTGCAGAACATACACAAGGAGGCATCTGGCCAGCTTCTCTTCCCTCTCAATGCACTGCTACTTACAGTAGAGGGAAAGACTCATATTGGCTGACTGCTTCTACATGTCAGAGGTATTAATGGTCTTGCCTGTTGTAGCAGGGCTCTAACTCTGCTTCAACTGCCTTTGGAAGCCAGATGTTTCACCAAGGAGGGGAAAGGTGCTAAGGAGTTATTGAGCAAAAAACAAAGGTGAAGTATAAGTATTTTAATGAATGAATGATTTAATAAACTTTGCCTAGTGGAGTGATAGGACTAGAGATGTAAAATTTCCAGAAATTCTGAAGCTCGGAAAGCCCCCCAGTTTTTTTCCATTTTTTCCCCCAGAAAAAACCAGAAATTTTCAGAAAAATTGAAAAAAAAAGTGACATTAGCATTTCTTTTTTCTTTTCCAGATTGAACGTCATTCTGTTACTTTAGGAACATAAAATATGACTATGGGCAATTTTACTTGGCATGAAATTATCACTACTAGCATATTAAAAATATAGTGTATCTAAACAATTATTACAAACAGAATTTATTTTTTAAATAATAGTTATTTATAATTGTAACAAATGGAGCAACAATCTCCGGAACTGTTTACTGGTTTATGTGGAACAGACAAAAAACCCTCCACAAAACAATTTTTAAAAATCCAGAAGAAACCTTTATTCATATTTCCTCTTCACAGTATTAAATAAAAATAAAAAACTCATTCTCAAAAAAAATTGAAGAGGGGGGAAGTTTCTAGAAGGGAGTGTAGGACTAAGTTTCAATGAATGGGCATGACCTAGGACTTGCTTGTCCTCAGAGCACAGAAATTAGAATAATCTGATACCATACATATTTTTTAGAAATGATTTGGAAAATATTTGAACACCTTGTCTTAAAATATTTTATTCATTATAATAATGAATAAACACAGCCGGAGAGAGAGAGAGAGCTATGTGTGGTGGAACGGGCAGTGGCAGGCCCAGCTTCTCCTGGGATGGGGCGCTTGTGGGCAGCTCTGCATCTCTTGCTCTCTTCACAAGCCTGTTGGAGGCTGGAGGCGACAGAGAGGGCAGAGCACGCTGTTTGGGAGCGCGTGGCTGCCTAGTGCCTTCCCTCTGCCAGAGACCTTTTTTTGAGCTGGAGCTCTGGCCAAACCAGCCGAAACTGTGTTTCTGTGTATTCCTGCTTAAAAATAGCCCTGCTCTTGCCTTTCACAGATCCAAAATGGTCTGCCAGATTTTACGGACTCTCTAGGCAAAAACGGAGGTGGGCTAGAAAAGAAAGGGATGTAAGGCTGGGACTACTCAGCATGGTTGACTCTACCCTACATGAGGCAATGGCTGGCTCATCAAGGATGGAGCTAAGGAATGCAGACCCTTCAAGAATCCTGGGAAAGAGTGCAGCATCCCCAAGGCACCATGGCTATTATGTTGCAATATTTAACATAATGAAGGCAATATAGTCCAGACAACAGCTGGCTTTATTATCTGTATTCCAAGTATTTTCATCAGCTCTCGTTCAAACAGGCAAATCAGATCCTTCTCAGCTAGCTCTCATTCAAGTGGATTGGAGAAGAACCAAGCTGATTCTCCACCTCATATTCCCTCTTTTAAGAACATTAAGAACATAAGAGAAGCCATGCTGGATCAGGCCAATGGCCCATCCAGTCCAACACTCTGTGTCACACAGTGGCCAATATATGTGTGTGTGTATACACACACACACACATATATACATACTTACAAACACACACACACACACATATATATACTGTGGCTAATAGCCACTGATGGACCTCTGCTCCATATTTTTATCCAATCCCCTCTTAAAGCTGGCTATGCTTGTAGCCTCCACCACCTCCTGTGGCAGTGAAATCTACATGTTAATCACCATTTGGGTGAAGAAGTACATCCTTTTATCCTTTTAACCTGAATGCTCAGCAATTTCATGGAATGCCCACGAGTTCTTGAACTGTGAGAAAGGGAGAAAAGCACTTCTTTCTCTGCTTTCTCCATCCCATGCATAATCTCTATCATGTCACCCCGCAGTCAACGTTTCTCCAAGCTAAAGAGCCCCAAGCGTTTTAACCTTTCTTCATAGGGAAAGTGTCCCAAACCTTTAATCATTCTAGTTGCCCTTTTCTGCACTTTTTCCAATGCTATAATATCCTTTTTGAGGTGCGTTGACCAGAATTGCACACAGTATTCCAAATGAGAGCGCACCGTCGATTTACACAGGGGCATTATGATACTGGCTGATTTGTTTTCAATTCCCTTCCTAATAATTCCCAGCATGGCATTGGCCTTTTTTGCTTAATTCTGACTTTCCCAGACATTCCAGCCCCATTCCCCCCCACTATATGGGGTTGCAAGTCACCATAACTCTGGCCCCTGCCCAAAGCCAGATCACACATTGCCAAACCATACTATCATCACATGCCATCCTACACAGTGAAAACTTACACACAGAGTTGTTAACTTTGGGTTGGAAAATTCTTGGATATTAAGGAATAGAACCTGGGGAAGAGAGGTTTTGGGGAGGGACCTCAACAGAGCATATTACAAATTACAAATACCTTTATTGGCATAGAAATAAGAAGTGCAGCATAGCAAATTTACATGGCGATTCAGGTATAAAAACCAGTCAAACAACAAGAAGGGGAGCTAGTCTTTTGCTCCCTGATTGTTATGGCAGCCAAAAGGTACTTTGCAACCAGACTTGTGATATGGGAACATTGGTCAGATAGTGGGAAAAAAACTAACTTCATTTCAGGTAATTAGACAGAATAGGTTTGATTATACAGTCCCACACTTCCCCATAAAAATCACAATGAACTAAAACCATGTCAAGGTGCCTTCCATTACATGGGCAGACTCTATCCTGATAAGGGGTGTTTGCAAACCTCCCAGACAGCACCGCTGAGGGTAGAACATTGAGTCTTGCTAACATAAAAAAGCGACGTAACTGGGGTGAAGTAATCTGGGAAAGGTAGGCAGCAGGCAGCCCATGATCTGGGAAGTTACCAAATGCTAAAGGGGAACAAGTTTTACGTCCAGAAGAACAAAGGGACTGTTTCTCAATATCTAAGATCCTCTGTTTCAGGATTCTGAATGCCTGCATTCCACTTAGCATACAGAGGTGTCCAGGGGTACACCTATGGAATGTATTTTCTTCTGGATCTGACTATACCAAATGGAAACGAAGGAATCTGCTAGCATCATATGGATATAACTAGCAGGGTCTGCCCTAAAGTGTTGGTGTAGCCAAAGCTTTATCGTTAGTAGCCATGCCCTGGTCGCCATCAAATGGGTACCAGTCTCTAGGCACATTACAGCATAGCTGACACAGTTGGGGACTAGGGATGTGCATTCGGCTCGGCCGAGCCAAAAATACAGCCGAATCAACGCTGATTCGGCTGTATTCTGCATTGTCCGCAGCCGAAAGCCATTGCTGCCCATTATGCGGCTCCCGAACGCGGCCGCCGTATTCTTCCGAACCTCTATTCAGAAGAATACGGTACGTCTGTCAAAAGGCTGCTCAGTGTGTCAACTTCAATAGAAAAGGCGGGAAGTGGCTTTTGCAGCCTCAATGGAGCTGCTTGCTTAGCTTCCCGTCTCTCCTATAGCCTCCCTGGGATCAGGGAGGGGGGGGAGGGGGAAGAGGAGCCCCAGCAGCCAATCCAAAGCATGCATTTGCAAAATGCATCGCAAATGCATGCTTTGCTGGGCTGTTGTTGTGTACTGTGTAGCTGATGGCCCAGCCATCAGCTACATTGTTATTTTGATCTTTTGCTTACTTGGGTATCCAAGTAAGCAATGTTCTCTGGCCAATCAGAGAGAGCAGTGCTATTTTTTGAAATTGCTCTCTGTAGGGCCAGAGAACCTTTTAAAGGAGTCTTCCTGCTGGACTCCTCCATTTCTGTGTTGGTGTATGTGTTGTGGGTTGGTGTGAGAGAGATTGTGCTGCTGCTGGTGACTGGCTGGCCCTTGGCTTCAGCTCCTGCCTGCTGCTCTGTGCTCTCTCACTGCCTTACCACCTCCCTGGACTCAGAGAAGACAAGGTAAGACAGTTTGGGGGTTCTTGTTTTAGTTTTTGTTGGTAAAAGGACTAGAGTCCCTTTACTTGTTCAGGTTTGGGTGGGTGAGTGCTGGGTGGGTAGGGTAGCCTATTTGGGGTTGAGGTGAGGTTCTGCTGGGGGTGTGGGGGCCTGGGGTGGGGTGGTTTTGCTAATTTGCCCATATCTTAATTTAGTGAGAGGACTTTTTAAAGTGCAGTGTCCTTTTACTTCTCCTGATTTGGGTGGCTTGGATTTATTGGGGTTAGGGTGAAGGGGTTTTTTTTTGGGGGGGGGGGGAGTTCCTGTATTATTAAAAGTTGAGTTTTTTACTGTTTCATTGTTTGATTTGTTGCTGCTGTGTTGTGTTGCTGCTTTGTTACTTTTATCTTCAGGTTATTGGGGGGGGGGTGCTGTTTGGCCTAATTTTCATTGTTTTGTCCCTCTTTTCTAGTTCTGGTTTTAGGGGTGGGGGTGTTGTTGTTGACTTATTGGTGAAAGGCCACTTTTTAAAATCTTGAGTTGGTTTGCTTGGCCTCTTGTGATTCTCTGGTTTTGTTTTGGTTTTTTAAAATTACCTCTGGTTGGTGTGGGGGTTGGCGAGGGTGTGTGTGGGCTGGGTCACTTTCTTGTTGTTATAGAGTGATTTTTGGAATCTGAGTGTGCTCTCGGTTTGGCTAGATTGTGTTGTTTGGGGCAGGGAAGCTGGCACCTGGGTGAGAGACCCAGAGGCAGCAGGCTTTTTGTGGTTTGCCAGCTCTCCCCGTGTTGTTTGGGGCAGGGCTGGAGAGCTGGCACCTGTAGATTGTGTTGTTTGGGGCAGGGAAGCTGGCATCTGGGTGAGAGACCCAGAGGCAGCAGGCTTTTTGTGGTTTGCCAGCTCTCCCCGTGTTGTTTGGGGCAGGGCTGGAGAGCTGGCACCTGTAGATTGTGTTGTTTGGGGCAGGGAAGCTGGCACCTGGGTGAGAGACCCAGAGGCAGCAGGCTTTTTGTGGTTTGCCAGCTCTCCCCGTGTTGTTTGGGGCAGGGCTGGAGAGCTGGCACCTGTAGATTGTGTTGTTTGGGGCAGGGAAGCTGGCACCTGGGTGAGAGACCCAGAGGCAGCAGGCTTTTTGTGGTTTGCCAGCTCTCCCCGTGTTGTTTGGGGCAGGGCTGGAGAGCTGGCATCTGGGTTTGCTGCAGCCAGGTCTGCAGAGCAGACCTTGAGCAGATTGTGTTTTGTACTGCCACGACGTTGGCAACTGGGTTTTTATTGGTGCCAGGCCTGCAGGGTTCATAGATTAGATAGAGGGATGTAGTGCATTTGGGGCCTATAGAGATTCTCTGGTGTGAAGTTAGGTTTGGCTTTGGGTGCCCCAGGAATTGGACCCCCTGGTCCAATTTTTTTTTGGCCTTGTGGGTTTTGTGTGGGACAGTCCCCTGAAGCTGCACAGCACTTTGGGGGGCTCTCCTCAAACCCCCTCCCCTCCAGGCGGCTTCAATTATACCCTATTTGCCATTGATTTCAATGGCCCATAGGGTATAATGATGGAATAGGGGCACCCTCTTTGGGTGCCCCTGGAATGGGACCCCCTGGCCCAATCTTTTTGGGACTTGGGGGGTTTGGAGGGGAGAGTCCCCTGCAGGTCCCCTGCAAATTTGGGGGCTCTCCCTCAAACCCCCCCCTCCAGGCGGCTTCAAATATACCCTATTTGCCATTGATTCGTATATTCGGAAATAGCCGCGCATTACCGTATATGCGGCTATTCCGAATACGGCATTCCGAAGTACAAGGGGAATCCGAATTTTTTCCCCCCGTGTACTTCCGAATCCGTGTATTTCCGAATTTTTTTTTTTTGCACATCCCTATTGGGGACTCCTAACATACGGTGTAAAAATGTTGCCTGAATTTGCTCAAATTGGAAATTGAGGATGCAAACCCAAATGGGGATCCCATATAACAACTGAGAAACTGTTTTAGCATTAAAAACATGAATAGCAGTTGGGACAAATTGGTTGCCGTTCTTGTAAAAAAAGCTAACCACTGCAGACAAACTACACCTTGCTGAGATGACTACTTGCTTGCATTGTACTGTCCAGTTATGATTATACTGGAAAAAAGACACCCAAGTATTTGAAAGATTTCACCTGATCAACAGAGCATAATGTCACACTCTACCTTCCAAAGCAGACATTTTCTCCAGGAGAAATTATCTCTGTAATTCAGATATCAGTTGGAATTCTGGGAGATCGCCAGGTCCCACATGGAGGTTGGCAACCCTCCTTTACACATGCCACATTGCTTGCATTTTATTTGCATCCCTTGACTTTTGACATGCTGATAAGACCCAGCCTCATTGCCTCTTTCTATTTACTACCTGAAGTTGCTGCAATTGTGGAGTGCCCAAGGTGTCGTAAGTTATAACCAAGATTTCCAAAGATTTCTATATGTTACTATTTTTCAAGTTCCAGCAATCAGATAGACTTGGATCTGGTTTGGGATTTTATTTATTTATGGATGCATATTCCTAGTAGAAAGAATGTAGCAAATGGGAAGTTTATTAGCAATGGCGAACAGGCTTTCTCCTGCAACAGTTTGACCCAAGCTACTGCACTCTTCATAAGCTTTAATTGGAATCCCAAGAGTGACATATTATCTGTGCCTACTGCATTTTCTACTTAGCTTCACAGTGACAGTTCTCTCTCTTTCTCCTTGCATAAATAAAACTAGTGCCATTACTCACATGATTATATCTTTTCACTCATTAGAAAAACAGAAGACATATTAAGCATTAGCATGTACTATGGCAAGGTTGTGAAGTCTGTCTAGTTCTGATAAGTTTCCCCATGTGACAATGTATGATGTTCTTTCATTTTCCAGTGGGAAGATGATAGCATGAGAATGAATGAGAAAGCTCATCTTTAGCCTGACTGAAAGTATTACTGGTTTGTGTTTCATGTCCTATAGTGAATAAAATCCTGCTGATACTACAGCATAATTGTTTTGATTCTTCTTTGCAATGCGGTACAAGAACATGAATGTTTTTGATAGCAACGGTTATGATTTGAGCTATTGCCAGTCCCAGGTGCTTTTGTTGTAGTGTTGAATTTGTTGTGACTCTTCCCACTTGTCTGGATTTTTTTTTTAACTATGTCTTGGCAATAGGATTTATGGCCTAAGGCTAGATAATTCATGAACATTAATTGCGAGGTAAGACAGGTCCTGCTCTGGTCATACAACCCATCACCTTGAGTGCTCCTGATGTTATTGGGCTTGTTACTGGGAAAGCTGAACATTCATGATGTGATGATATTAGGCATACAAAGCTGTCTTATACAGACAGACAGCTTGTCTTTCCAGCTCTGTATTATCTAACTTGACTGGAAACATCCCCCTTTCCCACAGAAGCAGGATTTCAGTGGGCATTTTGGGTTACTATGGGAGGAGGGAAACTGCTCTCTGGTGATGGAAAACCTAGTGCCTGTGGAAACATTAGTGTGGATCCAACCCCAAGCCTCCTATCAGAGATTATTTAAGTGGAGGTTCTAGGGAGTTAAACCTATGGAGTGGTGAGCTGCAGTACTGCAGACCAAGCTCTGCTCATGACCTGACGTTGTTCCCAGTGGAAGCTGAGTTCAGGTAGCCGGCTCAAGGTTGACTCAGACTTTCATCCTTCTGAGGTCAGTAAAGTGAGTACCCAGTTTGCTGGGGGTAAAGGGTAGACAACTGGGGAAATAAAACCACCCTCTAAAAAGTCTGTCGTGAAAATGTTGTGATGCGACGTCACCCCAGAGTTGGAAACGACTGGTGCTTGCCTTTACCCTTTTTTACTCACCCGTATTGAGTACTGGCACCTTTAGAAATGGGGAACTCTCCTAAACCCTGAGTGGGGAATTGGTAGAAATCAGTGCAAGTTTATATATGAACTAGGAGTAAGGCCAGTTGTGGAAAAAAAATACAACGGGCTCTAGAAGGAGGCTCTGGGCAAGTGCCTGCCACCCTTGCTGTCTTCCCACCCACCCCAGTGAAGGCATTAACCTCCTCCCTTTGACCTTATCTCTGCTATCTAGAGAGCAGTTGTAAATCTGAGTGATCTTCAGTGGTTCCCTAGGAGGAAATGGCATTGTAGCTGTCTGAGGTTCCACCCCTCCTCAAACCTCACCCCTTAAATATCCAGGAATTCCCTAACCTGTGGTTGGCAACCTTTCTCCTTCCCTTTATCTGCCCCTCTGACTTCAGCTTTCCATCTCCTTCCCCCTCCCTTCACCTTCTACATAGGCTGTCTTTTTCCACAGTGGAGGATGGGGAACCAAAGCAGCTTACATAATTCTCTTCTGCCCCCTTTGATGTGAACAACCCTGTGAGGCAGGTTAAACTGGAAGTCTGTGACTGATCTGAAACCAGTCATTCAGCTTCTACAGCAAGGACTTGGGTCCAGCAGACCCCACTCTGAAGCCCTAACTCCTATGGCCTCCTCAAAGTCTACCTACCACAGAATCTCCAGGAATTTCCCATCAACATGGAAAGGTACCACTGAAGGCCTCTGGGCAAGTGCCTGCCACCTTTGCTGTCTTCCCACCCACCCAAGTGAAGGCATTCACTCTCCCCTCCCACCTCAAGGTGAGCTGATCTCTGGCATCTGGAGAGCAGTTATAATTTTGTGATCTCCAGCCCTCACCTGGAGATTGGCAACAGTGTTACCAAGAGGAAATTGTTGGTTTGGAGTCTATGGCATTGTATCTCTCTGAGGTCCCACCCCTCCTCCAACCTTGCCTTCTCCAGGTCCAGCCCCTTAAATCTCCAGGAATTTCCTAAGCTGGAGTTGGCAACTCTATCTCCTTCCCTTTATCTGTCCCTCTGACTTCAGCTTTCCATCACCTTTGCCCTCCCTGCAGCCTCTATGTAGGAAAATTAGTCATTCTTCATGGGGGGGGGGGGAACCAAAGCAGTTTACACCATTCTCTCCTCCCATGTGATCTGAACAACAACCCTGTGAGGCAGGTTAGGCTGGAAGTCTGTGAGTGGTCTGAAATCAGTCAGTCAGCTTCCACAGTGAGGACCTGGATCTAGCAGACCCCACTGAAGCCCTAACTGCTATGCCTTCTTCAAACTCCACCACAGAATCTCCAGGAATTTCTCACCAACCTGGAACTGGTAGCCATAGTCAATCAATCAATCAATCAATCAATCAACCTTTAATAGCATATAAAAACAGGTTAGGAAACAATGGGTTAAGAAACAGTAAATAGGTTAAGATACTGTACATCAGGATTAAAACATAATTACATAAAATCACAGTTATATGAAACAACAAGACTGTTCCTTGTCTTGACGAATCTTTTTGGCCCAGTACAGAAATGAGGCAGTATTCACAGTTATGTCAGGAGTAACATCCTTCAGAACGAGCTGGACCTTATCTGGATCAGCCAGACCCATCTTATTTAGAAGAATAGGATCCAAAAATCAACAACGAATACTTACATTAAAAGGGCAGTACAAAAGAATATGTGAAATGGTTTCGATAGATCCGGACTTACATGGACATAGTCTGGCTGGGTAGGGTATATTATGAAATCTACCATATAGAACTGCTGATGGCATAACATCAAATCTTGCCAATGAAAAGGCCCTACGCTGTTGAGGACTTTGCAGAGAATAGAGATAAAAAGCCATATGGCCAACATCAAACGAAAACCCTAGACTCACAGGAGAACAAGTTTTATTAGCGGCACTGTGGAGATTTTGTAATTCAATATCCAGGATTCTGGCTTTAATCATACGAAATGCCTCTGTTTGTGAGAGCATAGATAATGA
Source organism: Heteronotia binoei (assembly GCF_032191835.1). NCBI lineage: Eukaryota > Metazoa > Chordata > Lepidosauria > Squamata > Gekkonidae > Heteronotia > Heteronotia binoei. The sequence goes on along the minus strand of NC_083226.1, from coordinate 102,554,046 downwards.
CTCCGTAGATAAACCAACAGTGCTGATCTTTTTCTCGATGGAGTCTAGCCAATTAGAGTATCTAGATTCTGAAAGCATTTGAATGATAAGACTGGAAGGATCAGAATTATAGTGTATTCGCAACCAGTATTTAACAGTTAAAAGCCATGCCCTAGTTTCAAGTGGAACCTGCCCCGATTCTAGGCATAGGGCTGCATAAGGCACACAACATGGCATTCCCAGAATTTTACGAAGAAATTTGGCTTGGATGCGTTCCAAGGAATAATCAAACACACCAATCCATAATGGCATACCGTATAGTAGTTGCGCACATGTTTTGGCCTTAAAAACTTTCAGAGCAGCCGGCACAAATTGGTTTCCCTTATTGTAGAAGAAAGGACAGATAGCCTGGGCACTGGCCTTAGCCATATTGGTTGCAGACCTTTGCTGTACAGTCCATGATGCATTATATTGAAAATGAATACCTAGATACTTAAAGAGTCTAACCTGCTCTATTCTATTTCCATTAAAATCCCATTTGAATAATTTCCAAGTTCTAGAGAAGACAAGGATTTTTGTTTTTTCAAAATTAAGTTGGAGCTTATTGATTTCAAAATACTCAAGACAGCGGCTAAAAAGACGCTTCAAACCCATTCGCGTGCAGGACATTAGTAAAGCGTCATCTGCATACAGTAACAGTGGCACGTGAGTGGGACCGAGTTTAGGGCTGTGACCGTCGGCGCCAGACAACGTCAGTGCTAGATTATTAAGGAAAAGGTTAAATAAGGAGGGGGCTAGAATGCAGCCCTGTTTAACACCCTTATTAGATGGAATTTTTGCCGTTAACTTTCCAGCTAAAGAGCATTTGACCTGACAAGTAGTTGAGGTATGCAATTTTCTGCTGAGAAAAAGTAATTGCTTATCGATATTCATTTTATTCAGTTTGTCCCAAAGTAGGCCTCTATCTATGGAATCAAAAGCTCCTTTAAGATCTAGAAAGGCAGTATATAACTTAAGCTTGGCCTTCCTAGTATATTTATTTACCAGATGGGACAAGATAATACAGTGATCCAGTGTGGCGTTCCCATGGCGAAAACCCGCTTGTTCTGGCCCTAGGATTTGTTGTTGTGTCATCCATGCAGTAAGTTTGGCTAACAGGTGCTTAGTGTACAACTTGCCAATTATAGAGAGGAGGCTAATGGGTCTAAAATTTGAGGGGGATGAACAGTCACCCTTCTTGTAGAGGCAGCCATAGTCATCACTGGGCCCAAGGAGTTCTGCCTCAGAGAACTGTGAGACCTTTCAGACCAACAGTCTATCTCTGTCAGACTGTTTAATAGGGAGGAGTAATCAGTTTACAGAATTCTCCTCTCCTCTCCCCCCTTTGATCTGAACAACAACAATCCCATGAGGCAGGTTAGGCTGGTTTGAAATCACCCAGTCAGCTTCTATGGCCCTCACCTGGAGATTGACAACAGTGGTTCCCCAGGAAGAAAGGCCTCCCTCAGAGGGCTTAGGAATTTCTGACCAACGTGGAAAGGTACCACTAAAGGCCTCTGTGCGAGTGCTCTCCCCAGCCTTGTGTCTTCCCACCCACCCACACAAGTGAAGGCATTAACTCCCCCCCCCCCTCAAGGGGAGCTGATCTCTGCCATCTGGAAAGCAGTTGTAACTCTGAGTGATCTCCAGCCCTCACCTGGACATTGGCAAAAGGAGGAAAGGCCTCTCCTTCAGAGTCCATTCTGTCATATGAGCACACTGTAGCCTAATTGGAATAGAATGAAGAGTATTGGCAGGAGGAAAGGACTCCTCCCTGCTGTGAATGAACATTCCTTTTGCCTCAGTTGAAGAGAAGGAACCCAACTGTTTTCTCATGAGCACAGGCCTGTAGCTGGGAGGCGGTCTGGGGGGCCAGGCACCACAAATTTTTCCCCTGTTTTACACCTTTGAACCTCCTTGCCTGCTCTCAGACAGACAGTCCTGGACTTCCTACAACAGGCCCTGAGGAGAGGCTGTGTTGATCAGTAAGCCCCCTGTCAGCAGAGAACTGTCTCTCTCAAAAGTCTGTGGGCTTATATTGGAGTTATTGCCTGATGGGACTGGCGATGGGTGGGGAGAGCAGAATCAGCCAATGGCATGGCAGAGACAGTGGGCTTTTTCACACAGTCTATGTATTCCGGTATGGAAGCTGGTCAGTTATTGAACAGTAACGGGTTTCTGCTGGCATTTCAGACAGACCCGATTCAGTAACTGGCTGCTACCGGAATACTCTCACCTTTTCACACACTCCCGCGGCTGTCCCGGTAGTGAGGCATGCCTGAGTCATTACAAAGAAAGAGCAGCTTCTTCCACTTTTCAACCCCTCCTTCCGGGTTGAAATCGCTATGGGGTGCTGTGTGAAATGTCCAGTATCTAACCCGGGAACAGTTTTCGCGCCCTTTTTCGCCCGCCGGCACAAGCGATCTCCGGCGCTTTTTTTTTTGGAACGTCAGGCTAAGATCGCTATAGCGCTATAGCGACGTATCACAATAGCATCACCATAGGGATGCCTGGGCTCCATTAAGATGCCAGATATCGCCACCGCTGAAACCTGGTAACTTATCTCAATAGAGCCTAGCCATCTCTATGGTGTTGCTGTTGTGATACGTCGCTATAGCGCTATAGCGATCTTAGCCCGACGTTCCAAAAAAAAAAAAAAAGCTGGAGATCGCGAGCCGGCAGGCAAAAATGGCTGGCGCTGGTGGAAGCGAGATAAGAGCGGAACAGTGTGAAATGGCTCGCTTCAATCACGGAACCCTACCGGAAAAAAAAAACATGTGTCTGAAAACTCCCATCCCTGTCTCGGATTACTGCAAGCGGCACAATACCGACTCCCTTCCGGTTTGCACTGGTAAGTGTGAAAAGGGCCAGTGGGAGCCAATTCTGTGTAAGCCACATACAATGAATGAAAATCCTCAGAATTGCCACCACAAAAAAACAAACACAAAGCAAAACTAAGGACAATGTACATAGTTTTTACTCACACAACACCTTTCTGAGGAGAGTTGAACTGAAAGAGACTGCTCCAGGTCACTCATACTATCCTAAACAAAGTTACACTCTTCTAAGTCATAGAATCATAGAGTTGGAAGGGACCTCCAGGGTCATCTAGTCCAACCCCCTGCACGATGTAAGAAACCCACAAATACCTACCCCAAATCCATAGGATCTTCATTGCTGTCAGATGGCCATCTAGCCTCTGTTTAAAAACCTCCAAGGAAGGAAAGCCCACCACCTCCCGAGGAAGCCTGTTCCACTGAGAAATTGCTCTAATGGTCAGGAAGTTCTTCCTAATGTTGAGCTGGAAACTCTTTTGATTTAATTTCAACCCACTGGTTCTGGTCCTACCTTCTGGGGCCACAGAAAACAATTCCACACCATCCTCTATATGACAGCCCTTCAAGTACTTGAAGATGGTGATCATATCACCTCTCAGCTGCCTCCTCTCCAGGCTAAACATCCCCAGCTCCTTCAACCTTTCCTCATAGGACTTGGTCTCCAGACCCCCCAACATCTTCGTTACCCTCCTCTGGACCCGTTCCAGCCTGTCTATATCCTTCTTTAAATGTGGTGCCCAAAACTGAACATAATACTCCAAGTGAGGTCTTATCGGAGCAGAGTAAAGTGATACTATCACATCACGTGATGTGGACACTATACTTATGTTGATACAGCCCAAAATTGCATTTGCCTTTTTAGCACCACATCACACTGTTGACTCATGTTTAGCGTATGATCCACTAAGACTCCTAGATCTTTTTCACACATACTACTGCTAAGACACGTATCTCCCATTCTATAACTATCCATTGGATTTTTCCTACCTAAATGCAGAACTTTTCGTTTACCCCTGTTAAAATTCATTTTAGTGGTTTTAGCCCAGTTTTCCAGCCTTTCAAGGTCATCCTGTTTCTGTCTTTTACTGTATTTGCAACCCCTCTCAATTTAGTATCATCGGCAAATTTAATAAGCATTACCTCTATCTCTGTCAATTGACTTCAGTGGTGTAACTGCTTAGGATTCCATTATCAATGTTCATGACAGGGTGAGGATTTGAATGTGGCCTCCCAAATATCAATTGAACACTCTAACCTCTACACTATACTGGCTTTCTGCACACCAAACACATGCTCCACCAACAACTAATAATTCAATCTATGATAGATACTGGCAGTGGTATCAGTTCAAGTAAGCAGGAGGAATAGCTAGGGCCCATTAGTCACTTAATCATATGAGTTCCAGTCACTGATAGTTATTCCAGCAGCCCAATATAAAAACACTATGGTGCCTGTCATTCAGGGGTTTAATAAGCCTTCACATTGAAAAATAAGGAATATTTTTAAATAACTTGTTGCCCAGTTAACTGAGGGCACATTTGTAATAGATCAAAAGGGCATTAATGGATTAATAGATTAAATGCTGCAGTGCTTCCTACAATAACATTTCTGGAAGAATAGAATCAATAATATAATGTGTTTATTACAAGATCTAGTTTGATGGATAGCTTGCATGAAATTTAATATAAAAATTGAGCATTACTGTAGAAGTCTTCAGGTTACTATTTAAAATTTAAAGTCCATGGTTAATTATTAATTTTAATTTCTAAATTCTACAATTTTAAAGAATTATGGTTAGAATCCTAAGGAAAGTCTCAAGACCTTATTCACCAGAAAAGGATTTCCCTGGAAGAGATATGCTCAGTTAGAGGCAGCCCTTTCCGAAGGGCACGAAACTGGTTAGATGGCGTAAGAGTGCCTTCAAAAACAAACAAAACCACTTTAAAAAACACCTTCCAATTAGTTTTGATATGTGGGAAGTAACTGAATGGAACAGATTTCTTTTTCATTTACAATGCCACCCTAAGGAGTTAAGACTATTCCATCTCCATTGAAGTAAATTTGGTCAGAAGGATATAACTCTGTTTAGGATTGCATTGTAAGACATATTCTGGAGGCCATACATGTTTACATTTGTGATGCTGTATTTGTGAGCACCACCATAATTCTTTTGAAGGAATTACATGGAGGAATATCATTTCAAGTTCTATTAGAGGAATTACAGAAAGGTTCAAAGGCTTACTCTTGTATAGATTCAAGATTGAGTTGCAGAAACAATTCATTTTAAGAGCATTTGCTGTGGTTACTTGTTTAAATCTTGTTAAAGATACAGAATTGGATCTAGTGAAACATGAACAGAAGGAGTTCTCCCCTGCCTTCATTCAGCTTCTATTCATCTCATGAGAGCTTCCCCTGAAAGCGCCTTCAGATGGCTCTAGAGCAGGGGTGATCAAACTTGCTTAATATAAGAGCCACATAGAATAAACATCAGATGTTTGAGAGCCACAGGAAGGAAGGAAGGAAGGAAGGAAGGAAGGAAGGAAGGAAGGAAGGAAGGAAGGAAGGAAGGAAGGAAGGAAGGAAGGAAGGAAGGAAATAGACAGAGGGGGTGTAGGGAGAGGTGAAAAGAAAACAACTTTAAATGCATTGTCCAAGCTGCGGGCTTGGAGAAGTGATTTAAAGAGACAAATGCTTTCTCCAATCTGGCTGATGGGGTGGTAGGGGCTTCAAGAGCCACAAAGTATGTGTGAAAGAGCCACGTGTGGCTCTTGCGCTACAGTTTGGCCACCCCTGCTCTAGAGGACAGAGATTGCAGCTAGAAGAGGGCATTAGCAGAAATCATGTAAGAGAACACAGAATCCATCCTGTTATGGCTAATCATCCTTATAGAATAAGGGATAATGATTAGTATTGTACATTATCTCAGAATTTGTGCAGAAGCAAATCATTAGAGGCTCAGGCATTAACTCCAAAATGAATATTTATCATTCTAAATTTTGAACATTTTTTATGTTAAGTCTAATCAACATGTTATATTTTAAGTGTGGAAACCTTGAAAATTATCGTGATGAATGGTGCAATCATTTTGCAAGGTAGATGTTTTTGCTTACTATACAGTACTGAATTAAGTGTTTCAATGTGTATGGCTTAAATTCCCATTCATTTCCCCTATCTAGGACAGAAAAGTACTTTACCTCCAAGTTTAATAACTGAAAATAGGTGCAAAATTTCTTGCATTGGTTTGCGAGAAAGTCTCCTGCTATTCTTCTTGGCTGTTATCATACCCTTTCTCCTTGATTTCTTTTCTAAATGCTCCATTTATTGCTATTATGGCCACATATCCATTCACCTATATGCACTATTGATTTCTCCTGCTATTTTGTTTTCCCAAACAGAAACAAAATCACTCTGTGATTCTGGATACTATCTACTTGATTGTGCTCTTTCCAGCACACTGCATCTGATCTATTGTACATAAGAATGTAAAAAAAGTCTTGCTAGATCAGAATAACAGTCAAGTTGCTCAGCATCATATTTACAACTGCAGCTGAACAGATCCTTCAGGGAAGTCTTCAGGCAGGGCATGTGAAGGCAATAACCCTTCCCCGAGGTGTTTAGAATGAACATGGAAGTTCTATATAGCTGTAATGGCTCCGATCACTGATGTATGTCTTCTCCATCCATTTTATCTTACCCTTAAAAAAAAACCATTTAAACTAATGGTCATCTTTACATCTCGGTGGCAATACCTTCTGTAAATTAAATATGCGTTTCATAAGAACCATGAAAAGATTGAGTTTTTTTCTGCCCTCTGTGAAAAGGAATATTTGGCTGGTGATCAGGAGTCTTAAGTTACTTCTGTGATTAGGGACCCTTACAGAAGACTAAGAGGAGTGAACAAAGAAGAGATAGTGGTTCTTAAAAGAACACCCACCCACCCACCTGTAGCCAGTTTGATGGCTTAAAACAGCAGGAATATTTGGGAGGAAGGTACCTGGTTTGAGTCTCAGGAGGGAGTGGGGAGTGGGGATAACTGATTCTCTGTATACATAGGAGGGAGACAATGGAGTAGTATATATATTGGTGTAGTATATATATTGGAGAGGGATGGTGGCTCAGTGGTAGAGCATCTGCTTGGTAAGCAGAAGGTCACAGGTTCAATCCCTGGTATCTCCAACTAAAAAGGGTCCAGGCAAGTAGGCATGAAAAACCTCAGCTTGAGACCCTGGAGAGCCGCTGCCAGTCTGAGTCGACAATATTGACTTTGATGGACCAAGGGTCTAATTCAATATAAGGCAGCTTCATATGTTATATGGCACATCTTTAGTAATACTATCAGAGTGATGGATAGAGAGAGAGAGAAATACAGCTGTGAAATGTCAAAGATGGTGAAAGAAACCTAGAAATGGGTGTTGTATACTGTTTGGATCCTTTTCCCAGCCCCAGCTATCTGGGATATTTGTAAACCTTCAAGGGTGAAAGTCCTAAAGTTGAATAATAAAATATTAATATGCTGGTCAGGCATGCATTAGTGGGAATGACCTTCATGAGCAAGGTGGGATGGGTTTATTTTGGCTGCGCCCACAAGGTATCTTAATACACGAGCAAGAATACCCTGCAAATTGGTTCAGTACAGTTACCTTGGTATATCATGATTCCAAGACTTTGGCCAGATGGACTGCAACAAGTTCACCAGAGTTGGATTGTTCCTGGCACTTGGTTCAACAGAACTTGAAGTTTTTTTGATGTACCTACCACCATCCTGTTACTCATTTCCCTCCCTAAGCTGGTCTCAGCACTGGTGCTGGAATTCCACAGATTGGGATGACTTCAACATCCAGGCTTTGTTGTCTGGAATGGCCCAGGAGTTCATGACTACCATGGATCCACCTCAGCACAGAGCCTGATATATATATCAAATCACATCTTCTGTTAGGTATTTTAGACAGATCAGGAAAATGATGATTTGGGGGTCAGGGAGTTCTATGTTTCTCCATTATTATGGATAGATTACCATTTGGTTGGATTTAGTCTTGAGGTGGCTAATAACACAGAAGGGGTGAGGGATCAATTAGAATGATCCATCTCCAGGGAATAATGGCACACCTGATTTCCTGACAGCTCTGGGGGCATTTCCTATCACTTGTGAGTGGAATGTTTGCTGCAGATTTAGATCCCTTGGAGACCCTGTGAGAAGTAGATACAAAGGCTCCTAAGTTTTGTCTCTTACATGCTGGATCATCATGTTGGGATAAAGAAACGCAGCATGCCTGGACACTGCATTAGAACCAGATGGTGTGTGTGCATTGTCTACTCACTGAGTAAAGTACCTCTTCTTGTCTAAGGTAGGAGTTCTTCTGTCTTCTCCTTCTCTTCCTGTCCCTTTGTATTCTTTTCTCCTTGTGATCTTGCAACAAGCAAGACATCTTTGTAGATCCCTTCCATGAGATGCCATGCTGGTGGGTTTAAACAAACCTGACCAAATCAGATTTGTATTCATTCAATGCTAGAGAAATTAGCTAGTTGTTCTAGGGGAAAATTATTCTTTAAATTAGGTTTCTGGCTGCTTTTTTCTATAATGAATGTGAACCTACTTGAATAAAAGTAAGTTTATTGTTATTCTAATATAGTCAACTCGTGTATTTAGTAATATATATTTGCTAATATATTTGCCTTATGTGTGTTTACTGTGCATGATCCTATGGTTTTACTGATTGTACACCTTTGCTAATACATATCCTGAGTATATCAAATGCCACAGAACCAAGTGCTATGAAGCAGTTAGGATGATGGCTAGAGTATCAGTGGAGGAAAACTCAAGCTGAATGTGATTGATCACAAATAAAGTCAATTTTGAAGCCTATCACAGGGCACTACTATATAGGGGTGGGCCCTGAACTGGCTCATGAACCAAATTAGAAACCAATGTTTGGGGAAGGCACTTTCCCCGAACATTACTGGACTTTTGTCCAGTTTGTATGTTCAGAGACATCCATTTAAACTTAACAGCTGAGCAGTGTGGGGTGTGCCAGTCAGCTGTTAAATTTAAATGGCTGGCTGGCAGGCTCAGCAATTAGATTTAAATGGCTGCCAGCCATTTAACCCTACCTGGGTGTGATCTCCAGCCCCTTTCTCCCATCCAAGGCAAGCCATGGCTAGGAGAATGGGGGAATGGAAGTCCTTTCCTGAGTGATTTCCCCCTTTATCCTGGCCCTTTGAGTCATGGCAGGGAGAAAGGCGGGTCATCCTTCAAGGGCAAGCCCCACCTCCATTGTCCCTATTGTGTCTTACCGTGGCCAGGAGAAAGGGGGAGCTGAACTCACCAAACTGTATTCATTTAGATGGGGTCCTTTTGCTTGGTTTGGTTCAGGGTTCAGTCCCTAGGCTGCTCCAAGCCCTGAATTAAAGTGCCCTTTTTGGTTTGTGCCTGTTTCTAGTATTGGCTTGGTAGCACATAACAGATAGTTTGGAAACTGCTGTGATTATTTTGCTAAACATCATGGATAAACTCACACACTTGATCAGATTTGAAGGCCACATTATCTACAGAAATTCTGAATATTTTGGAGGCGTCGATTAGTTAGGTTTCTGTGAAATCTTTTCCATTCTGTTCCTGAGGCTGTGGATAGGATACTTGAAGCATTAAGGTCTACTTACAACACTGGGTTGCTAGGTCTTCTGCTATGGCAAGAGAGTTCCTGACAGCAACCCCTTCTCTTAAAAAAGCTGTTGGACCGACATAGTGACATCATTTCTAGAGAAAACCCAGAAATGATATCATGCCTCTCTACAGAATCACAAAAAACTCTATGGACTCCCACTGGTCCTTTTATTTCATGCTTATTAAAACTGAGCCCACTTGCAGGGTAGGGCAGAGTTAAAACTCCCAAAATAAAATGAACCTTTATGCTAATAAAGGGTAACTTGACTTGACTTGACTTGAAAATAAACCTTGTCCCTCATGAATTTCTAAGAGGAAGGCTGCCCTAATGGATTACAAATATCATCAATGCATATTTGAAAGAATAATTAGTTCTTCCTTCCCTTAAAGAAATGGTTGTCATACGTTTACTGACAGCTTGCCAGGAATGCATTTTTCTAACTTTGGTTTGTGAACTGTGACCTTTTCTGGGAAAGGCAGTCACCCCATGTCTTGGTAACAACTAGACTGGACTACTGCAATGTACTCTATGTTGGGCCATACTGGAAGATAGTTTGGATTCAGCTTTATCTGGTTCAGACTGAAGCAGTCAGAGGGCTTACAGAGACTGAAATACCATATTAATCTCAACTGGTGCTAACTACATTGGTTGCTGTTCTGTTCACCTTTAAGGCCCTATATCACTTGAGTCCAAAGTACCTGGTGGACTGTCTCCACCCAGTTTATGCTCTTCCTCGACATTCAGAGGCAGTAAGTCTCTTAATACCAGTGGCAGAAGGCAACATCAAAGAAGGCTTCAGTCTCTATGTCCTGTTATTACACAGATGATTGGCCACTGTGTGAGACAAAGTGTTGGACTAAGTGTACACTAGTCTGATCCAGCAGAGTACTACTTATGTTCTTACGCTCCAAAGTCTTATTGCAGAAATCCCATTGAAGAAATCTGATCAGTGGGGTTATACATGAGGGCTATTATGGCAACTTCCTTTTCTTTTCTTTGCAATTTGCACCCCCCCCCCCCGCAAATGCACTGAGGATAGGTCTTCTTTAGATGCCTTCCAGCATCAATTAAATGTATTACAATTGTTATTGTTATTATTCTGGAATGACTTTTAAAGTTAAAACATTTGCCTATGATGCTTGTAAAGTTCTACCTGCTGTAGTTACCTGTTTTGACTCTTGAATTTTAATATTGTAAGCCTCCTTGATTATTTATTGTTAGACAGACTGGAAGGCATAAATATTCAAATAGATGCATAAAGCTTGTGTGTTATGTTCTCTTGCTTACTAGAACTTTTTCTTCATCAGCTCAAGACCTTTGCATTATGTAGCTATGCCAGTTTGCATGATTCAAGACTAGAAATGGGTGGTAAAGGCAGGGATGATGTGAGGTGGCCACTAGGGATGTGCAAAAAAAAAATTTGGTAGTATACGGACTCGGAAATATCCGGGGCGGGGGTGGGGTGGGATACGGAATCCTGTATATTTCTGAATTCCGTAGTCGGAATAGCCGCATATACGGTAGATGCGCAGCTATTTCCGAACATATGGCCCCATTATACCCTATGGGCCATTGAAATCAAGGGCAAATAGGGTATATTTGAAGCTGCCTGGAGGGGAGGGGGTTTGAGGGAGAGCCCCCAAATTTGCAGGGGATCTGCAGGGGACTCTCCTCTACAAAACCCCCAAGTCCCCAAAAGATTGGGCCAGGGGGTCAAATTCCTGAGGCACCCAAAGCCAAACCTAACTTCACACCAGAGAATCTCTATAGCACCCAAATGCACTATATACATCTATCTACTCTATGAACCCTGCCACACAATCTGCTCAAGGTGTGCTCTGCAGACCTGGCTGCAGCAAACCCAGATGCCAGCTCTCCAGGCCTGCCCCAAAGAACGCGGGGAGAGCTGGCCAAGCACAACAAGCCATGACTATCTATGTATGACTATCTGCCCACAGGACAGAAGTCTTGGGTGTGTGCTCAATGCAAGGAAATTCCCTGGTCCTCAGGGAATGAGTTCGTACCCTTGAGGCTGACCTGGAGAAGCAGAGACAGTCAGTTAGGCACTCACGGAAGACTCTTGGGGACGTGTTAGTTGAGCCCCGATCTGAACGTGGCAGCCCCGTTGCTGCCAGGGATAATGAGGGTCAAGAGGGAACAGGGCACCGGGCTGAGGATAAGGGGAATGCACCCTCAGAAGGGACCTCTTCTTTGGTTGGTGAATGGGAATCCTTTCGTGCCAAGGAACCATCCCTGGGCGGGGAGAGAGGGAGGGTCTTGGTAGTTGGTGATTCGATCCTTAGGCAAGTAGACAGCTGGGTGGCAAAACTGCATACTGACCGTATGGTGACTTGACTGCCTGGTGCGAAGGTAGCGGACATTACGCGTGTAGTAGTTAGGGTGATAGACAGTGCTGGGGAGGAGCCGGTGGTCGTGGTGCATGTTGGCACCAACGATGTGGGGAAATGCAGTCGTGAGGTCCTGGAGGAAAATTTTAGGCTGCTAGGCGGGAGACTTAAGGCCAGGACCTCCGAGGTAGCCTTCTCGGAAGTGCTACCTGTTCCACGTGCAGGGCTGGAGAGCCAGGCACAAATTAGAAGTCTCAATGTGTGGATGAGATGATGGTGTAAGGAGGAAGGGTTTAAGTTTGTTAGACACTGGGATGCTTTCTGGAACAAGCGGGAGCTGTACAAAAGAAACAGTCTCCACTTGTCCCCAAATGAAACCAGGCTGATGGCGCTAAAAATCAAAAAGGTGGCAGAAGGGAAAAAAGAAGCGCTAAAAATCAAAAAGGGTGGCAGAAGGTGGGGGAAAGCCGACAGGAGATGAAATGTCTCTGGTTCGGGAGGACTCATCTCATAGAGAGGAAGGGTTAGCTGTTACTTTTCTACTGGGTAATGGATCAGAGTTATCCACTGAGATGGTGACAAACAGTATGGACTGTCTGCCAAAGTTTCGAGGCGGCAGGAGGAAAGTTGCAGGCCTAGCTTGCCTGGGAAATTATAGATGTTTGTATACAAATGCTAGAAGTGTTTGAAGTAAAATTGGTGAGTTGGAATGTTTAGTGTTGGAGGAAAACATAGACATTGTGGTAATTTTAAAAACTTGGTGGAATGAGGAGAATCAGTGGGACACGGTGATTTCTGGATATAAGTTATATCGGAAGGATAGGGAGGGAAGGGTTGGAGGTGGGGTGGCTCTGTATGTCAGAGAGGGTATACAGTTCAGTAAGATTGAGGTAAAAGAATTAGATTCCCTTTCAGAAATGCTTTGGGTCAAAATAGAGGGCCCAAAAGGAAATTTAACTATGGGAGTTTGTTATCGCCCACCAAATCAAAAGATAGAGGACAATTATAATATGATGGAAGGATTAAAGATAGGGGCTAAACATAAAAACTGTGTCTTAATAGGTGATTTTAACTACCCGCAGATTGATTGGGTCAATATGCGTTCAGGTCGAGAGAAAGAGATTGAGTTTCTAGATGCTCTCAATGACTGTGCTATGGAGCAGATGGTCACAGAACCTACCAAGGGTGGGGCGATCCTGGATTTGGTCCTAAGTAATGCCCAAGACTTTGTGAGAGACGTAAAAGTGAACGCACCGCTTGGGAGCAGTGACCATAACGTTATTGATTTCACCATTTGTATAAATAGAGAGTTGCCCGAAAAGACCAGCACAACCACTTTTAACTTTAAAAGGGGTAAATTCTCTGAGATGAGGAGGCATGTGAAGAGGAAACTGAAAGGAAAGGTAAATACAGTCAAAACCCTTGGGGAAGCTCAGAGGCTATTTAAAACTACTATCCTAGAAGCTCAGATAAAATATATACCACAAGTTAGGAAAGGCACAAACAGGTATAAGAGAAGGCCTGCATGGTTAACAAACCAAGTAATGGAAGTTGTAAAAAGTAAGAAGGACTCCCTTAAGCGGTGGAAAGCTAGTCCAAGTGAGATTAATAAAAGGGAAGACAGGCTGTGGCAAATCAAATGCAAGACCGTGATCAGGCAGGGAAAAAGGGACTATGAGGAGCATATTGCAAAAAACATAAAGACCAACAATAAAAATTTCTTCAAATATATTAGAAGCAGGAAAACAGCCAGGGAGGCAGTGGGGCCCTTGGATGACCAAGGGGTAAAAGGATTACTGAAAAAGGATAGGGAAATGGCTGAGAAGCTGAATGCATTTTTTTCCTCCGTCTTCACTGTGGGAGATGAGAAGTGTTAGCCTGCTCCAGAACCACTTACATTTCTTTGAGGGGGTGAACAAACATGTGGACAAAGGAGACCCAATAGATGCTGTTTACCTTGACTTCCAGAAAGCTTTTGATGAAGTTCCTCATCAAAGGCTCCTTAGTAAGCTCGAGAGTCATGGAGTAAAAGGACAAGTCCTCTTGTGGATCAAAAACTGGCTAATTAATAGGAAGCAGAGAGTGAGTATAAATGGGCAGTCTTCGCAGTGGAGAACGATAAGCAGTGGGGTGCCACAGGGCTCAGTATTGGGTCCCATGCTCTTTAACTTGTTCATTAATGATTTGGAGTTGGGAGTAAGCAGTGAAGTGGCCAAGTTCGCAGATGACACTAAATTGTTCAGGGTGGTAAGAACCAGAGAGAATTGTGAGGCACTCCAAAGGGATCTGTTAAGGCTGGGTGAGTGGGCGTCAACGTGGCAGATGAGGTTCAATGTAGCCAAGTGCAAAGTAATGCACATTGGGGCCAAGAATCCCAGCTACAAATACAAGTTGATGGGTTGTGAACTGGCAGAGACTGACCAAGAGAGAGATCTTGGGGTCGTGGTAGATAACTCACTGAAAATGTCAAGACAGTGTGCGATTGCAATAAAAAAGACCAACTCCATGCTGGGAATTATTTGGAAGGGAATTGAAAACAAATCAGCCAGTATCATAATGCCCCTGTATAAATCGATGGTGCGGTCTCATTTGGAATACTGTGTACAATTCTGGTCACCGCACCTCAAAAAGGATATTATAGTATTGGAAAAAGTCCAGAAAAGGGCAAATAGAATGATTAAAGGGTTGGAACACTTTCCCTTTGAAGAAAGGTTGAAACGCTTGGGGCTCTTTTGCTTGGAGAAACGTCGACTGCAGGGTGACATGATAGAGGTTTTCAAGATTATGCATGGGATGGAGAAAGTATAGAAAGAAGTCCTTTTCTCCCTTTCTCACAATACAAGAACTTGTGGGCATTCGATGACATTGCTGAGCAGTTGGGTTAAAACGGATAAAAGGAAGTACTTCTTCACCCAAAGGGTGATTAACATGTGGAATTCACTGCCACAGGAGGTGGTGGCAGCTACAAGCAGAGCCAGCTTCAAGATGGGGTTAGATAAAAATATGGAGCAGAGGTCCATCAGTGGCTATTAGCCACAGTGTGTATATATATATATGTGTGTGTTTATATATACACACATATATAATTTTTTTGGCCACTGTGTGACACAGAGTGTTGGACTGGATGGGCCATTGGGCTGATCCAACATGGCTTCTCTTATGTTCTTATTCCTTATTTGTTACTTATTTGTGAATTCAATGAAAACACGAAGAGAGTTTGATAGCTCTGAACCCCAAAATAAGGTCTGGACCCCCATATATCATGCACCCCTTGTTCAGGGGACTCTACCCTTCAAGAAGATATGTGCTGCCTCATTGTCCAATGAGCTGTTTTTGTTCCAGCTGCTGCAGAGCAAGGTGCCCCCAGGAAACTCAAAGAGGCAGACACTGCGGCCAGACTGTACCCCAAAACAACGTTTGGACCACCCCAAGTGACACGTGCCCATGCTCGGGACACTGTCCCCTGCAAGAAGATATGCAGTGCTCCCTGGTCCAAACACTGCTTCTGGTACCACAAGCTTCCATTTGGAGTGCCACCAAGAAGCTTGTATTTGAAAGGAGAGTTGAGTAAGAAACTATTTTGATTGAATGCCCTCTACACCCCCAAAAGCAATATGGACCACCACATGCTGTACACCCCCACATTCAGGGAATACCACAATTAGTGTTCCGAATAGGGTCCTCAACTCTGGGGTGGGAAACTCCTGGAGATTTGGGGGGAAGCCAGAGGAGGGTGGGGTTCAGGAAAGGGCAAGGAGGATAAATAGTTTTATACCTGAGTCACCTCAGCAGGGTATAATGCCATACAGTTCACCTTCCAACATCTTTGGAGATCTGTTGTTAATTCTGTAAGATTTCTAGGCCCCACATTTTCTCTAAGGTGACTGATCTCTGCAGTCTGGCCTTCCTCTGCAGAATATTCCTTGATAGTCTCCCATCCAAATACCAACCTTGTTTAACCTCCAAGATCTGACAGGATTGGGCTATACACTATAACATTCCACATTCCCCACAGTAGGACTTATACGAAAACATCCCCTCCCTCCAAAATGTACTAACAACTGATCTTCAGACAATCATAAACACGTTTAAAAACACAATTTTGGTGCTTTCTCCTGCCTGGGAGATGGCAACTGTTAACTGGACACGTCATAGGCCCAACACAAAAAGTGCTGCCTGGGCTTAGTGGCCAAGGCAGCGTAATGGGGAAGGAGGAGGGAAGGGGAGTGAGGGTTGAATAGGAGGGATTATGCAGATTGCTTTTCTAATGCCTGTTCCACCCTGTTCTGGGTGGATAACCGTTGTCTTCCTCAACTGCTATTTTCAGCATTGACATACCCAAGTAAGGGATATTGGCTGCTTATCTCATTACACTTATTTAACCCATTTTCACTATATTTTATTGTATTCTTTTTTTCTAACAGCAAACTAGAAATTTACTAGAAAGTAAATTATGTGGACAAGAATATCACTAGGAAATACATATCCTTATGTTTTTCCTAGCAAGAGCAATTAACAGGCAATTTTTATTACCTTTTATTGGTTTCCTATGCAAATACTATCCAGGCCAAAAAGTATTCCAGTTTGCTTATTACACTGTTTTGCCATTTAATCCTAACTTTGTATCAGTTTACACTCTTAACCCACCAGCTATATGTATTTTCGGGGACAGGGTAAAAGCTGGAACCAGCCGGAACAGCCCGTAACGGGCATAAAACAATGTATACTGTAACAAAAAACACTGGGATGCATCACAGACACTCAAGAACAATATTATACAGCAGAAAAAGGGGAACTCACACGTCCTTATAACCCCATTCCAGGCCAAAATGCCTCTGGAACACCATGGAACTGGCTGAAATGGGCATCAGACAACCTGGGCTGCCACAAAAAACACTGGGATACATCACAGACATTCGAGAACAGCATTCTAGAACAGAAAAAGAGGAACTCACACTTCCTTATTACCCCATTGCGGGCCAAAAGGCCTCCAGAACAGGCCGGAACGGGCATCAAACAACCTGGGCTGCCACAAAAAATACTGGATTGCATCACTGGCCCTCCAGAACAACATTCTAGAAAATAAAAAGTGAAACTAACACATTTTTATTATTCCGTTCTGCTTCAAAATGCCTCTGGAACACCCTGGAACAGGCTGGAATGGGTATGAAACAAACTAGGCTGCTACAAAAAACACTGGGATGCATCACAGACAGTCATGAACAATATTTTACAAATGAAAAGGAGGAAATCACAAATCTTTATTAACATATTCCAGACCAATATGTCTCCAGAACACCCTAGAATAAGCTTTGAACAATCAATGGAAGAATGTTTTGGAAATACAAATGCAAAAATGTCGTTCTGTTATTTTCCTGTTCCAGGCCAAGATTACTCCAGAACACCTCCAAACTGGCTGGAATGGGCATTTAATAAGAAAGCATACCTCCAAAATATGTGGGATTCATTGAAGGCACTCTAGAACAACATTTTAGAAATCCAAATGCACTGTGCACTTATTAACCTGTGGCAAGTTAAAATGCCTCTAGAAATATTGTGTATTCATTTCCTCTTTCCAGGCCAAAATGTCTCTGGAACAAGCCAGAAAAGTAATTAGACAAACAATAGTTCCTGCAAGTTCCCTAGGTAGAGCTAGCAGCCACGGATAGATAGGAGATATGTTTCTACAGATATGAGGGATGTCCTGGTTTGTGGAAAAAGCTGAAAAGCTGAATTAAAAATGGGAGTCATGTGCCACAGCACAGCCAACATATAGATGCCAGCAGGGGGATTTCAAACAATTAAGAAGCAGAGATGGTTTGCCACTGCTATACCATGACACTTTCTATCCCATCCAAACTAGCCATCAATGTTTTCACTTGCTCAGGCATCACACAAAATTGTTTGAAAAGTTGTGTTGCCTAGCATCTGGATATTCCCATGAAAAGGTAGAGATGACCTAAGAGAGTGCTGTGGAAAGGACAGTTGGTCAGGAGACGAGAACAATAGAGAACTAGGTGGGAGAGGCAGGCAAAGGGTCAGGGCTAAAAATGCACCCAGCATACTTTTGACTCCTAGGCCCCTGAACTGTCCTGTCCCGTGTGGTTTGGGGCTTAAATCATGGCCTTAAACTAATGTGGGTCAAGTAGCTGCAGGCTACACAGCCTAGAACGGGCTAAGAAAGGGGCTGGCAGTGGAAGGGCTCCCCAAGGGTTTTTGCAGGTTCCCACTCACACATCAGTCAGTTTGTTTGCAGTCCACAAGACCTGGTGCTCTCGGCTTGGCTTCGCGAACGAAGATTTAAGAAGGGTGCAATAGTCCACGTTTGCTGCAGGCTCGCTGGTGGCTGACAAGACCAATGTGGGACAGGCAGGTCCGGCCACAGCGGCTGCAGGGAAAAGTCTGATTTAGGGTTGGTCCTGTATCAGTGCGATTCTTCCTCAATCTCCTTTTGTCCTCAAGACCAGCTATGCGTGCGTTCTCAAAGGAAGAGACAGCCTGGTGGATGGTGTGCCTCCATGCTTTGCGATCTGAGGCTAGGTCAGACCACTGGTGATGGTTGATGTGACAGGTGCTAAGGGATTTCTTCAACGAGTCCTTGTACCTCTTCTTTGGTGCCCCTCTATTTCGATGGCCGGTGGAGAGTTCGCCATACAGGGCAATCTTGGGAAGGCGGTGGTTTTCCATCCTAGAAATATGCCCTGCCCAGCGCAGCTGCGTCTTCAACAGCAGTGCCTCGATGCTGGTAACCTCTGCCCACTTGAGGACTTCAGTGTTGGTCACAAAGTCACTCCAGTGGATGTTGAGGATGGTGCGAAGGCAGCGCTGATGAAAGCGCTCAAGGAGTCGCAGGTGATGACGGTATAAAACCCACGATTCGGAGCCATAGATGAGGGTTGTCATCACAACCGCTTTGTAAACATTGATCTTTGTGCCTTTTTTCAGATGCTTGTTGCTCCACACTCTTTTGTGCAGTCGGCCAAATGCACGGTTTGCCTTTGCCAGCCTGTTGTCAATCTCCTTGTCGATCTTGGCATCTGAGGAGATGATGCACCCCAGGTAGCTGAACTGCTGGACTGTCTTCAGAACTGATTCACCCACAGTGATGCAGGGAGGGTGATAATCTTCCTGGGGTGCAGGCTGGTGGAGAACTTCTGTCTTCTTCAGACTAACTTCTAGGCCGAATAGCTTGGCAGCCTCTGCAAAGCAGGACGTCATATGCTGCAGAGCTGATACCGAGTGGGAGACGAGTGCAGCATCATCAGCAAACAGTAGCTCTCGGATGAGTTTTTCCATTGTCTTGGAGTGTGCCTTTAGTCGCCTCAGGTTGAACAGGCTGCCATCGGTGCGATAGCGGATGTAGACACCATTGTCATCATCTAGATCTACTGCGGCTCTTTGAAGCATCATGCTAAAGAAGATCGTAAAGAGAGTTGGCGCGAGAACGCAGCCTTGCTTTACACCTGTGCCTATTGGGAAGGGCTCCGAGAGGTCGTTGCAGTGTCTGACTTGGCCTCGCTGGTCTTCGTGTAGCTGGATGATCATGCTGAGGAACCTTGGGGGACATCCTAAACGTTCCAAGATTTGCCACAGGCCTTTCCTGCTAACGGTATCGAAAGCTGCACCAAGACCTGGTGCAGTATTTAGCCAACTAACAATAGAACAGAGATGTCATATTAAACGGAATAACTGGAACGGTTTATGCACTACTCCACATAGCCAGTCGCATCTATTCAGACTAGTGGTGGTTGTTGCAGGTTTTCTAACATAACAAGTTTTCTAGACTGGCTTGCAGAGATTCTTCTTTAACTGAACATGACAAAAAGTGAACCTTCTGTGGTATTTTCAACCACTGTACTATACCACTTCTGCAGGACCACCTTAATCCATCTTAATCCACGCAGTGGATCAAAATAGTAAAGCAATGGGGGGATGTCCCTAGTGCACTGTGGATTAATTAATGTGAACAAAACCAGAGTTGTAAAGACTGGCTTTAAATGCTTGGAAAGTTAAATGAAGCACCGTTAGCTGAAGACGGAAGGGTTAATAAAAGTGTACTCTTTCTGTGTTTTGTTTTCCAAAATTTTGTTCTGGAGTGCCTGTAATGCATCCAACCTTTTTCAGTGATGCTATTATTTCTCGAATGCCCATCCCGTTGTATTCTGGAGGCATTATGGCTCAGAACACATTAATAAATGTGCTAATAAAGACATGTGAGTTCCGCTTTATCAGTTCTAGAATATTGTTGTGGAGTGTCTGTGATGCATCCCAGTGTTTTTTGTGGCAGCCCAGGTTGTTTGATGCCTGTTCCAGGATGTTCTGGAGGCATTTCGGTCTGGAATGGGCTCATAAAGAAGTTTGAGTTCCAGTTTTTCTTTTCCAGAATCTTGTTCCTCAGTATCTGTGATGTATCCCAATGTTTTTTTGTGCCAGGACTGAACAGGGATATTGGTTTTTTATCTCATTACAGATGCTAAACCCACTCTCAAAACGTCACGAACAGAATGGAGAGGGGAATTGCTGAATTACAAACTATTATGAAATTTGGAAGAAACACCTCCCCAGGGCTGAACAGAGATGTTGTTTTTTAATCTCATTACATATGCTAAACCCACTTTCACCAAGTATGTCAATATATCCACAGTATTCCAATGTATTTCTCTTTTAGGATAGTGTATCAGAATAATGCTTTTGTATTGACATACTCAAACAAGGGATATTGGCTGTTTATCTCATTACATATACTAAACCCATCTTCCACTATATCTTAATGTATTTTTTCCTAATGGCAAACTAGAATAATGCATATATTTATGTTGTATGTTAAAAGGTAAATTAGTTGGACAGGAAAAACTTCTGGGAAAGAAATGCCTTCTTTTTGACCCAGGTTTATTAGCAATAGAATAATTAACAAGCATTCTCACATTCTGACATGTTACTGTTTTATGGTTTCCCACACTAATGCAACTGAGATCAAAGGTTTTCTGAATTTGTTAATTTTACTATTCTACTATTGGTTTTTAACTTTGTACCACTTGGCATTCCAAACCCCACCAGCTATATGAGGCTCTGCTTACTGTACCTCATTCCTTGTCTGAAGAAGTGTGCATACACACGAAAGCTTACATTCTGAATAAAACTAAGTCGGTCTTAAAGATGCAATCGACTACTATTTTGTTCTACTATTTCAGACAAACACGGCTGCCTATTTGGATCTATCTGCTTGAAAAGAGTTCCTTTGAGCAGTCTTGAGAAACGATCATTTATTGCTTTATGACCCTTTAATTGCAGAGGGGTTTGTTTACTTTATAAAAAAAACCAGGCCAACTTCATACCTTAAGTATTCAACCATGATTGGAATGTCTGTCTCCTTCCAATATTCACTGAAGGGTATATCTCAAATAAACCTCCACTGGTCTAAATACTTTTATTTGCATATATTATTTATACTGGACTCTATAATCTACTTTCTCTTGAAGTTACCACTACTCCATTTGCCAGACTGGAGAAAACATTTGTCTCTTTAAATCTCTTACTAACAGATAGGTGGCAGCTCGGAGAAGAATTTGCATTTAAATGTTGCTTTATCCCCTCATTCCATGTCTATTTGCCTTCCTTTCTTCTTTTTTTAATGCTTTGCACCCTCCTTTTCCCCCTCCCTCCATCGCTTTGTTGAGGCTTTGACATGCACGTTTTGTTGCTCTCAGAAATCTGATGTTTATTCTACATGGCTCTTACATTGAGCAAGTTTGGCCACCACTTATCTACACCAAGCAAAAACCATGTAAGAAAGCTGAGTTACTGCCTCAGAGAATGTAAATATTCAAAAATGTTTTTGATGTGTGTGTGGCGGGGCGGGGGGTTGATAAAGGGTGATTTGGAATTTCCAGGACCATTGTTCTCCTCAACCGCTATTTTCAGCATTGGAAATGATCCTTTATATTTGAATATTAAATGTGGCACCATGAGATCTCCAGTTTCCCCCTTTAATTTAGCAGGAAATATAAAGAAATATAAAGCACACCATTAATTGATAACATTAAACAGTAGAGAAAGGGAATACACACACTTTCCACTGGCAGTGCCAGAGGCTGGCAAACCACCTTTCCCCCTTTAAATCCAGTGCCAGAGGCTGGCAGACGATCTTTCCTCCCTGACAACCCAGCCCTAGAGGCTGGAAAACTACCTTTTCCCCTGGCAATCTAGTCCTGGAGGCTGGCAAACTACCTTCCCATCTTAAAAGTTGGAGAACTGGAGAACAGAATTGGTGAGTAGCTGGCTGTAGAATGAGAGGCACTTTCAAAGCTCACAGCAGAAGGGATGGACAAGAAACATGTCACATAAGAGCCACCAATAGCAATTGCTGCAGAAAACGCCAACTGTTGGTGGTAATGAAGAAAAGCAACAAAAAGAAGTAAAGCCATCTACACTCATGCCGTAGATGGGGAGCAAATGGGAAACTCCACTTAAGAAGTGGTCTGCGAAAGTAAGGAGCAAAACCGTGCTGGAAACAGCTTCACTGCTGATCTAGGATTTTAAGTGTAAATGATAGCCAAAATGCCGGAGCAAGACAGTAGTGAGGCCAGTTTGTAACGTAAATGGTCAACTCTGAAAAGGTAGCATTATTGGATCTTTTGCCCAGTGTAGAATCCCCCTCGTACTTAACTGATCTGCTGATAATAGCCAAAGACTATATTTTGTAATTTTCAATCACTTCCTATTGGGACTCTGTAAATGACAATGCCTTCTGTACATAGTGGTACTGTCCTTATCCTTTGAAATGTAAAAGCCTCTCATTCTGTGCCCTTGGGTTGACAGAAATTGCCTTGCTTCACTTCACAGCTCCCACCCTTAAGGATGAGTGAGGAGAGACATACTTAAATAGATGCTATAACCCTGTCATTAATACCTTGTGCAATGCTATGGAAAGATATAACATCTGTAGGCTCCTGATCATTTTCAGTACACTTGGGAGACTTGGGATTATCAGATAGTCATGGAGATGCCAAGAGTTTCTTCTTTTTGGAGATAATTATCTCAGTGACAGCTTGGAAAAGCACTACTACCACTCACATTATTTCCACAGGATTCTGAGGTGCTCTACCTAGGAAAGGGGTGTTAGATGCTAATATATTGCATGTGGTTTAGATTCAGTCTTCACATCTTCTACCTTGTGGGATTTTTTTGTTGGGGGGGGGGAAGAGATGGAATCCCATCTCCTGCCCCTCAATGGGGAAAATCTTCAGCCATTGTAAGAAAATATTAAGGAACATTGCAAGCACATTCTAAATGTGTGTTTATGTTTGTTTTGTATGTAGATAACCATGCAAGAGATCTACAATGAATAGGGCAAAGATCTTGAAGCAGGATAGTGGTCCAGTGCCTGAGCTTCTGCTTTGATTGAAGATGATCACTGGTTTGATCCCTGATTTTTCCTGTTAAAATGATCAGGTAACATATGAAGTGAAAGACCTCTGCTTGAGATCTTGGGGAACTGCAGCCCTCCAGAGGAGACAATAATGAGCTTGATAGACCAATGACTCAGTATGAGGCAGATTCATTCATTCATGTGATCTGGAAAGTATGCTACCACAGATATCTTTAGATCTCTGTTGCTGATTTCCCACACAGTAAAATAGGAAATTCCTTTTGACCATTCATGCTATTTGAGCCAATTTAGACTGAAACATCCATCACCATCCCCTAGTTATACTGCTAGTAATATGTGAAAAAAGATGAAGATGGGAAAAATCAAAAGGTACAGAAAATATTTTGTTGATAATCAGATCCCAAATGCATTTTGCATGTTGTTCTTCAGGGGGGAAATTAAGCTACAGAAGCAATCTTTGAGTTTTCTTTTACTTTTTTCCTTATTCTACCAGTATGGAATGATGAGTTCACTAACAGGGCAAGTATATGAGTAGATTTCTCTGGATTCAGAGAAAGAAGCATGCTTTTTTTTTTTTAAAGCAATTGCTGATTTTTGGCTTTGTTATTTATTTAGAATATTTATATGCGAAAGTGGCTTATAAATGTTAAAATAATAAACAATCTTAAAACTGTATAATGCTTTGAAGTCCAAAAGCATCCGTGACTGATACCATTATCATTACAAAAACCCAAATGACATGCAGTGTCTTCTTGATACACTCCCATCTCAAGTGCTCATTTCATCAACTGTGAACTATTCTCAGGCACAGCAGTTGACCTTGAATACATACTCTCAGGAATTAGAAAAGGTAGCAATTCATAGTTCAGGGCTGTAGCAGCCGAGTCACATTTAGCTGAGTTTTTTACCATCTTTGGCAGGGGGAGGCGGGGCAGGATAGAGCAAAATTCTAATGAACATGTGAATCCACTTTTTGCTTTTTCTCATGGGAAACATTCAAACAAACATTTCAGCAGGCTTCTCATTGCTTCTGGGGTCTTACTTTTCAGGAACATCTCTGCCTTCCTATGAGCTCCCTCCAGCCTTACCAGTTAGCCTGATCATCTGCCTTCTATTGTGCTTGCAGGTATCCTTGTGCCAGAAGGTAAAAACACTCTTGGCTCTTCTGCCACTTTTCCTCAATGCACTCTTAAAACAGTAAATTTTGATTAAAATTTGCTGGGATTCTCCGTGTTATTTTGTATTCTTGTAAAACCTTTCCTTACAAAAATTCAATATCTTTGTGGCTGTAATATCCGAATATGCAACTGTCAACATCAGATCTGCTCATGCTACGCCCAGTCATCCCTGAATGTCCACTACATTTGCTTTTTCTGCAAATAGTGTGTTTTCTAGCACTTAAGTTAAACATATTCCATTTTTAGGTGGACACTGAGCAAACCTCTGAAGGAAAGGTAACCTTTGGGTATATGACAAAAGGCTAAAACTTTTTGCTTGCCTTGAGCATGATTTACTTGACACTTTTGCACATGACCATTTTCTTCAAGTTCCTTTTCCATCTCCAGGTTTTGATTCCTTGCTACCATCTCTGAATAACAACTGTGCATTATATACATGAGCACCTGTGGGAAGGAGGGAACGAGGGAATTTTTACAATGCTCCAACATCTCACAGCAGTTGTGGGGAGGTTTCACAGTTTGCTAATCCTTGGAAAGCTTTTGAAATGCAGATTGAATCGGCAAACCCTAAAGCTGCAGTCTCACTGTATAGTATGTCTGGGACATGGCAGTTTCAAAAGTGTTTTTAAAAACAAATCCTTGAGACAAGTGAACAACTAAATTAAGGAAGACACAGATGATCATCTTAATCCACCCAATGTGTTTAAAGTGGAAAGGAAAAGGAGAGGGACTTCAGAAAAATAGTGTTAAAAGCTCTGGATGTAACAAAAACCCCCACATTGTGTGAGCCCTCGAAACAGAGTCCTAGGTTGACTGTAATTATTCTGTGGCTTCCACCACAGGTGAATATCAACTGCTAGCATTTGACTTTTACACCTACTGTGTTGAAAGGAAAAGCATTTTACCTGCTATGAAGGAGGCTGATGCTTTGTGTCATTTGAGGCAAGAACTCTGTTCCTTGAAGTATTCTGCTTTACAAATGCCTTCTCCTCTAATGGCTCTCATACTGGTGCAATGATTTCAGAACTGAATAGAAAGCTTTGCGGTACAGTGGAACAGAAGACACCCAACTGACTGCAAAAATTTATAGATATAAAATACTACATATTCCACATGTAAGACATATTGATTTTATTTATTTACTTAAGATATTTAATAGCCGGCTTTCCACTTTTGAAATTCAAGGCAGCTTACAATATAAATGGAACAACAAAAAGGAAATACATAAAATGTATAAAAAACACAAAATTAAAACCATAATTTACCATTGCCCATAAGTAGAGGAAATTCAACTAATAAAATGCCACCTTAAATAAAACAATCTTCAGCTGTCTATTGAAGTTCAAAAGTGAGGAGGCCAGGCACACCTCCTTGGGGAAGTTATTCCCTAACTGAGGAGCTGCCACTGAAAAAGCTCTCTTTTGTGTACTCACTACGAACTTCTTGTGTTGATGGGACATTCAGGAAGGCCTCTCTCTGTGCTCTTAATTCACAGTGAGTCAAGCACTTAGAGAAAACTTGTATAAAATGTTCTATCATTGGTACGTTACACCAAAAGTTATTGAGAATATGAATAAAATTATATAGGATTATGTTGGAAGTGCATCTGGACTGAGGCGGCGTGGCGGTGCTGATGGCGGTGCGTGGCGTGGCGGTGCTGTCAGCCACATTTGATACGGTCGACCATCAGCTACTGACTCGCCGCCTCGCCGACATAGGGGTTGGGGGGCTAGCCCTACAATGGCTTTCCTCCTTCTTTAAAGGTCAGGGACAAAGGGTGGCAATCGGGGGTGAGCTGTCCCAGAGGCACACACTTGATTGTGGGGTGCCACAGGGAGCAGTTCTCTCCCCGATGCTATTTAATATCTATATGCGCCCCCTTGCCCAGATTGCCCAGAGGTATGGGCTTGGGTGTCACCAATATGCAGATGACACCCAGCTCTATCTGCTAATGGATGGCCGGCCTGACTGCATTCCAGGGAATTTGGACCTGGCATTGCAGGCCGTGGCAACTTGGCTTAGGCTGAGCGGGCTGAAGCTGAACCCGACGAAGACAGAGGTCCTTTGCGTGGGTCACGGCGCCCTGGGGAGGGAAATACCTCTCCCAGTTTTTGACGATGTGCCTCTGAAGGCGGCGCACCAGGTCAAGAGCTTGGGAGTCCTACTGGAGCCTTCATTATCAATGGAGGCCCAGATAGCAGCCATTGCCAAGTTGGCGTTTTTCCATCTGAAGTGGGCAAAGCAGTTGGCTCCCTTCCTGGAGCGCTGAGACCTAGCAATAGTGATCCATGCAACTGTCACCTCAAGATTGGATCACTGTAATGCCCTCTACATGGGGCTGCCTCTGTGCTGAACCCGGAGGTTGCAGCTGGTGCAGAACGCGGCGGCTAGGCTGATATTGGGGCTCCCGAAATGGGAGCACATACAGCCGGGGCTACGCGAACTGCACTGGTTGCCAGTTACTTACCGGGTTCGTTACAAAGTGCTGGTTATTACCTTTAAAGCCCCATATGGTCAAGGACCTGCCTACCTAAGGGACCGTCTCTCCCCATACAAACCCCAGAGAACACTGAGGTCAGCAGGGAAGAACAAGCTGACTATCCCTGGACCAAAGGAGGCCAAACTTCAAAACACTCGTACACGGGCCTTCTCCATCGCAGCTCCACACCTATGGAACCAGCTCCCGGAAGAAGTGCAAGCCCTGCGGTGCCTTGACCAGTTCCGCAGGGCCTGCAAGACCACCCTTTTCAGGATGGCCTTTGTTGACTGGGAGACTGCTGTTGGGTGACTTTCGCTACTATAATTTATAAATGGAATTAGCACCTGGAAATTTGTATTGTATGTGGTTAACTGGAACGTTTTAAAGTTAATGTGTTTTTAAACTTTGTATAATTTTATGAAAATGTTGTTAGCCGCCCTGAGCCCGCTTTGGCGGGGAGGGTGGGATATAAATAAAATTTTTATTATTATTATTATTATTATTATAGAGACAGACAGTACTTTTTACCATATGTGATGGTCTTGCCAAAAAAGAAAGAACAAATCTGGAAGGAAATACATACTGAAATTTAAAAAATCTTGAAGTTTTGCTATGATACCAGAGACAATGGTATTAGGAATCCTACCAGTGAATATAAAAAGAAAAATTCATGAACTGTTCAGATACATGTTAACTACAGTAAGGGTAGAATTTCAACTAAATGGAAAGCAGATAGGGCTGCTAGGTCTTAGCAGGTGCCATAGAGTTTTTTTACCCAAATCCTAGAGTGTACCCGTGCAATGTGCCTGGCGTGATTACATCACTTCCAGGTGATATCATCGCACCGGGCCCATCAAGTGCCAATGCAGCTCTTTGGGGGCAGGGCTCTCCCACCAGCCAATCCTGTGCTGGCCGGTTGGAGGCCCCAAAATTGGGGGGTTCCCTGCCCCCAGCAGGAGACTGGAAACCTTAAAAGATGAGGGTTGCCCAACTCTTGAGAATTGGATAGACAACATGCAAGAATATGCAAACTATATTAATCAAAGACCAAAAGATGCATTTGAAGATACCTGGTGAGTTTTCTATGACTATTATAATCAATCTTTGTAGTCATACATTTGAATGGTTTAATATTATATAACATTATATGACAATTTCAATAATAGATAAGATAGGGTACAAAAGACAATATATATCATTAAAAAGGTAGAATATTTTGAGTAGGTCATTATATTGATTGTTTATTGTGTCATATATATCTTTAAGCTATGATGCCATATTTAATCATAAGTCATAAAACCATATAAACGTTATACCTTCTTTCTTTGTTGTTGTGTGTATGTTTTAAGGATATTCCTTAGTCATACTATAGATAGATAGATAGATAGATAGATAGATAGATAGATAGATAGATAGATAGATAGATAGATAGATAGATAGATAGTCTGACTAAGGATTGCCCTTAACACTATCTTTGGTTATTACATTTTAAATTTTTTTTAATCTTTTCCCTTTTTACTATTCTGTATCCTTTTAAAAACTCAATAAAAATCTATTGACAGTATTTAATTCTTGGGCAGAAATATTTGGGAGAAGACAGTTCTTCAAATATCTTGGTCCGAAGCCATGTAGGTCTTTAAAGGAAAAAAACCCCAACCCCTTGAATTGGGCTCAGGAGCAGACTGGTAGCTATAGTAATCACTATAACATAAAAAATCACCTGCTCCCAGTAGTTGGCTTTACTTAGCAGTCTAGTAACTGTATGTTACATTCTGTGTTTGTTCTATACACACTGATGTTGATTCATTGTGATTTCTCTTAAAACAGACATAACTCCAATTACCTATTACCTAGAAAATATCCTTTCTCGCTGTTGCTATGTTGACATCTCTAGTACATTTGTTAATAGGTAGAGCAAGACATTGTTAAGAATGTAAGATTGGCATAGGGGCCTAATCCTGCCCACTATATACTTGTGTTAAGAGTGTTGGACTAGTATTTGGAAGACCCAGATTCAGATAACCTATTGTGTGATGGAATCTCGGTGACCTTGGGCCAGTCACATTCTTTCAGTTTAACCTACCTCACACGGTTATTGTGAGGATAAAATGGAGGACAGGAAAACTATATGAGCTGCTTTGGGTTCCCATTGGGGAGAAACTAGATAGGGTATAAATAAATAAATGCTATGAAACCATGCTATGAGAGAGCCTGAAGGCTGATCCTGCCCAGGCCTGTAGCCAGAAAATTCTGGTTGGGGGGGCCCACAGGAAAAAATTCTGGATGAAGGGTCCCCACTCTATCTGCTGCCACTTTTCTTGCCGCGGCTCTGGCAGCCCCCCTTCGTGTGGCATCTTCCCCTCTCTCCCTCCCTCCCAGCCACCCACCCACTCACCCACCCACCTGGGGAAACTGTAAATAGCGGGGCTCCAGGGGCTCTTGCAAGGCACCCCCCAACCCTGCTGATCATGATCCACAGCAAAAGCCGCTAGGAAGCCAGCAATATCTATGTGACTTTTGGGCGCGATCAGCAAGTTCAACACTGGCTGCCCCAGCATTGAACTTGCTGATTGCGCCCAAAAGCCAGCGTAGGAACTGCGGGCTTTGCCGCAGCTTTTCCCCCTTCGTGCTGCTCTCTCCCTTCCAAGGTGGTATTCTGTAGCAGCATATTTAAGGCTTTATTTCAATGAGTGTTGGATAGTGGATTTGCTGTGAGGTAAGTTTTATTTTTCTTTCAGACCACTGAGATTTTGGAAGCAGGGTTGAACAAAAATAAGTAGTGTTTTCTTTTTCTTTTTAAAATCTTTCAAACACTTTAAATAACAGGTTACAAAACAAAGCAATGTTGCAGCCTTGGCTGAAGTAAGTTTGGTCTTCTTCGGAAGTTACAGTGTCAGGAATCTTTATATACAATTTAACTCCATAGCTCATGGAGACTTTAAGTGATATTTCCTCACTGAATTATAACTTTTCAGTCAGGAATAATTCAAGGACTTCCTCAAGAGTCATATAATTTCTATCATTCCCACATCCTTGACAGTTTCCAGTCACCTTCCCTCTTTCTGAAGGATTGGCTTGAACCTGATTAGATCTATTTGTACACAGGGATTCTAACCTAACTAGTCTGCTCTACCCTCAAGACAGACTCTTTTTATAATTTGTCTGCTCTCATCAAGAGTCAAATACCATGCTAACACACCTGCTGGCTCCCAGAGACAACAAACTTCGACTTAACATGAACATGTATGCTGTCTTCCAGAGTCATATCTCCACTGAAAACTACCTGCACTTTCCTCAGTATTCCATCAGCTCTTTGAAAGTTGATTTGATGTTTCTGAAACCTCTCAGTTGACTATGACATTTACATGAGATTGGTTATCTGATTGCTGGGGACTGGACAGCATCCTTTCCATTACAACTAGTCGCAACTTATGGTGGAGGTAGTATTCCATGAGGGAGATGGGAATATGAATTTGAAGGCCTTTCTGTGGGAACTTTTTCAGTTTGTTCACACTTTGGATATAGTTTACCATATTGAATCAATTTGACAGTTTATGTATTTCTTCTTTTTATTTTCCACATAATACCCTTGTGAGAAAAGGAAGTTTGAGGAGAACAAAGCATATCATAAGGATACAAAGAGCAGGGGAAGTTTAGAGGCTGTGAAATTCTGTTGCACTTTGATAAACATTAGGGAGTCAGGAATGGTGGGGGAAAAGAAAATAATTCAGATTGTAGTGATTAAAGCAGGTGGCCAAGGAGGAAACTAAGAGGGGAGCCCTAGTGCACTATAGAAAGGGTCCCTGGTCTGAGGCCACAGTGAGGAATGACTTCCACATAAAATATTTATATTGCCAGTTTCTGCCAGGTCGGCAAATGGTCATTTCCATTGTGCATTTGTGCATTTGACCTCTATATAAGGAAATCATCTCCTCTCAGCCTACTGATACTGAGAGGCGCTGCCTGTTAATACAGAGCACCCTAATACCTAGAGAGAGAGAGAGTGGGGCTCCTATTTCTGGAAACAAAATGGAGTCTGACCAGAAACAGGCCAAGAAAACACTCCATCTAAAATGGAGTGGACCCAGCAGAGAGTTTGTTCTGATCATCCCCTAAAGGCTTCCTCTCAGTGTGACCCCACCTATCTCTTCCACCTCCGCCCAAATAGGATGCATAATAACAATGGGGACTGCGGGCAAGTATCACTCATGCCCAAATCCCCAGCTACTGATTAATCAGCCATCTCCCTGTCTTTTTGCAGCAATTCAGCTTTTTTTGTCTAATGCTATGGTAATGTCTGATACTTAGACAAATTCTTTGTTTTCAAGCTTGCCTCTCCCCAGGGGTATCTTTGCTGAACCACCCAAACCATTAACACATATCCTGGCCTTTTGTAATCTATTGGGAGAACATTACTAAGCCAGCACAATCTATTGTTACCTGGAGATCCATTCAGGTGACCAGAGTCAGTTCATTGGCTACTCATTCCAGGTACCCAGGAAAGAAGCATCACTGCCCACTGCAAGCCACCCCCTCACCCCCTCCAAAACTTATATACATAAGAGCAAGTCATGCTCTCTCTTTCTCTGCCTGAGCAACATGTAACCCGATTGTCCCCTCCCCCCCCACTACTCTAAGTAATGGGGGCCTTCAGACATGGCATATGGTAATGCATGTCTGCAACTTCAAGCTGCAGCTGGACTTCACCAAATCTGTAACAGGTGAATATCACCCTCTTCAACAACCCCTCAATTCCTCTATTATAACCTCCACCCTCCCTAGCTTCTTGATTGCCTGTATTGTGTATTTGTGTGTGTGACTGTACCCTTTTACATATTTTAAGTAAACAATATAAAATATATATTTGCCTGGAGTATTCTTGCTTGAAAACCCGACCTCTGTATTATTGAAGACAAGATCCTTCGCTCCTAATTCGCTCTACCAAATCTCTTAGCTAATTTCCCCATTAAAAATAAGAGACTCAAAGCATTTCCAGTAACACTACAACCCGAGGAACTTATGACTTCTTCCCCAAAAAGAATGTTTTCTCTGAGATCTGGACCTCCCTGAGTGTTGCTTGGCATTTCTGTATGATAACATTTCTTTTTCTGCATTTCTGTATCATAACAGCCTCAGAGGAGGTCTTGATTGGCTCAGGTGCCTGCCATTTCCAGTTGAGGTCCTTATCTGCTGATACTGATGCCACTGAGGCAATACCTTGAATATTTCTGTTCAGCATACCCCTGGTGCAGACAATTGGCAGCCTTGGTTCCATTTTCCTTAAATTTACTTCCATGAAAGTTTGGGTTTTTAAGTTTTAGGGAACAATGGAAGGTAGAACTGTAAAAGGGTATTTGGGTAGAGCTGTGTATTTTGTGGCAGTAGCTGATGTATGCATTTTTCAATTGATGTGAATTTGTATTGTTTTGTAATTGTTATTGTTAGCTACCTTGAGCCCTTCAATAGAATAAGGCAGGTTAAAATGCCTTAATTATTGCAGTTTATTTTAGTAATTAAAACATAAAATAATACTAAAAGAGATAAGGAGAAGATAAAATGGGAGATAGTGGAAGAGTTGGCACAAAGTGATTGCCTTGCCATTTGGAATGTGGATTGTTAAGTTCTTCAAGCCTTGGGAGAAATTGACATGAAGTTTTGTAGGCATAATTAGGGTTGTGAAGCCTGTTGGAAGAAATCACAATGTATTAATTTAAGATGATTCTTCCAAAGTAATTTCTTTTAAAACCTATACAACTACCCTTTCACACTTGGTTTTCATTTCAGTGTCTGTTGAAGTGAATTGTAGTCTTCAAGAGTTTATACTATTGTAAAAAGAACGTCCTTAAGGTATACAACAAAGACAAAAGCTAAAAGCTAAATTTTCTGTCAGAAGAACGGAACTTTCCCACTTCCCCCATCCAACTGAAGACCACTGAACTCCACAAAGTACTGCTCACAGGAGAGAGGAGACCCTAAGGAACCACTTAAGGGAGGTATGTAGAAGAAAGGATCAATTGACATTACCAGCTTCACAGCACATTTTGGAGATAATGGCATTTTCCTCCCATTAAACTTGACTCTGCTGTGAAAACTGCAGCTGGTGCAGAATGCAGCAGCATGGCTTCATTGTAGGGTTTCCAGCTTGCCACTGGGAGCAGGGGTTCCCCCAGTTTTTGGGCCCCTAACCAGTTGGCATGGAGCTGGCTGGCAGGGGATCCCTACCCCCAGGAGATCCATTGTGCCTGACATGCCCTGTGCAATGTCATCACCAAGAAGTGTGGGGGATGCTCTTGCAATTTGGGTAAGAACTCTATGGCACCCTACATCATCTGTGTGGACACATATCCACCCTGTGCTGAATGAACTGCACTAGCTGCCTATTGAGTACTGGATCCATTTCAAGGTGTTGGTGCTTACCTTTAAAGCCCTATGTGGCCAAAAGCCAACATACTTCCAGCACCTCCTCTCCCCATATGAGCCCTGTAGGACTCTACGATCTACATACCATTATCTCCTATTTATTTAAAATATGCCACCTTACTATTCAGTCTAGGGTCAAACCTTCCCCCAAGCAATAGGACTTCTTCTTCAGTCAGGATTAAGTTTCAATTTATTAGCCCTTGTCCATCCCAAAACTGCCCCCAGGCATCATCAGTTCATGGTTTTGACAGTTTCCCTAGAACCTGTAGGAAGCATGAAGTAGATGTTAGTATATCTGCATATTGGTGACAACCCAGCCCAAGGGTGGGTATTCATACATCATAGGCTAGCAAAGGCAAGCCTACCTGTAATCAGTGTCTGGCAGGAAGCTCACTGCTCCATGTTGAAGTAATTGAAGGTTCTGAATGAATTATCTTTAAAGGCTACTCCATATTGCCTTAATGGGTATAATGAGCAGGGGACAACCCTTTAGAACAGGGGTGGCCAATGGTAGTGGCTGAGCTCATTTATGGATTGCTACCACGTTTGGATTAATACATTTTAAACTGCATTGCTGTGTCACCCCATAATCCCTTCCTCCTCTTCTCATTCTTTCCTATGCAACTTTCACCTTTCTCCAATTTCCTCATAGAGGGTTGGCTTTGCCACTAGGCAAACTAGGCAATTGCCTAGGGCACTGGCCTTCTCGGGGTGCCAGATTGAGTGCTCCCCATGTGACTCAGTGACATTATTGGTGTAGGGGGGCACCAGAAGTGAGCCTTGCCTAGGGTGCCAGACAGTATAGGGCTGGCTGGCTCTCATACTTAAAAAATATTCCCCTAAGGTGCACTTCTTGTATTCATGTTCCATTTAAAGTGGCAAGAGTCATAGCCCTCTCTCAGCTAATCAGAACGCTTGCTCTTTAAGAAATGAACATTAAAAAAACCCCTGGATGTGGGAGTTCAGTTTCAGTTATGTTTTTGTGAGGAAAAATCATGTTATCAACTGCAATTAGATTCAGAATGGAGCAATTTGTAGCCTTCTATGAATTCCTGTTTCATTTGGAGCTTTAGGAATATTGTTGTTTTTTAATACAAAAACTGTCACAGATCTAATTACATAGTGATTCCCTCTAGAATTCACCCATTTAAGCCATATGACTTTAAATTCTTAATAAATCTGTTTGTGAAATTAAATAGAAAATATTTGCATAGGGTTCAAACAAAACTTGATTTCAGTTTCCCAAGGGATGAGGCATACTTTACAACCAATCAGTTTTATAAGTAATCATAGTACTTGGATCATTTTCAAATCCCCCATGAATCATGCCAGAGAAGCTATGAATATGAGTTAATGTTCTGCCTAAAGTTTATTGATTAAGAGAGGCTTTTTGATTCATTAAGAACTCTGAATGGATGCCTTGTAGAATCTGGAAATGGAAGGTGTCAGCACTGGCATTACTAATTACAAGTGCAGGAATGTGACTTCTGGTATTCATTTTATAAACATACTGACAGAAATAAAAAAAAATCAAGGAGAAGGCAATGCAAAGGCCCTTCAACTATTTACTCAGTAGAGGACCTGTATGAAGATCTAAACATTTACATCCAGCAGTGAGGAGCAACATGTGAGTCTTGGCATAGTTAAATGGAACAAGCATATTTGGAAACTCAGGGTTCAACAGCACTGTCTGCAAAGGAACCTGCTCAAGCCAATATGAAAGGGATTTGGTAAAATCATAGCAAGCACATTAAAATCAAGTTTTGCAGAGAGGCTCATGACAGCCACCATGATTAATATATTAGCTGTGTTTATAATATATAAGAAGTTGCATATAAGTCATGGATCTTCGGGATGCTGATCTTTTAGTGAGTTTTTAGTGCTGCTTTCTGGTTACCTGATTATTTTATAGCTTTCTTTTTAATGAGTCCCCCCCTTTTCTAGTGTATTTGAAGCTAGCTTGAGGGCTTTAGTAGAAAGGTGGGGGGGGATACATTTCTTAGATACAAAAGTTAAGCAGCAAAACATCATGGGAGTACCACTTTTACTCCCAAGTGGTACCCTACAGCTGATTACAGACTGGCACTTTGGGTTGACTCAGAGACGCCTCTGATTTCAACCCAAAAAACCTGGCCACATGGCAACATCTGCTGGCCGCCCCCGTCCTGCACTTACCCTGTCCTGAGAGACTCTCCAACCACCTCAAAAAGGCGGGGTGGCTCTGAGGTGGTGGCCGGCCATCTGGGAGCCTGGAGAGCACCTTACAAGCACCTGGGGAGCCACAAGCAGGATGCGTGAGCATTCCACATGTTCCCCGGTCACCCAAGGCCCACCCCTTCTTCTGGTGCTATCCAGAAGATCCGGCACACTGTTCTTTCGGCCAGCTTTCTTCGGGGCGACTGCAAGCCACCCCAAAACGGCCGTCTGTTATCAGTCTGTCTTCCTGAAAAGTGCCAGAGAATGTTGGGGATTGCCAGTCATTTACCTAAAGAGTCATCTATCTTTTCCCCCAACAAACTTATCTCTGTTTTAAGGGGATGCCAATGCAGTTGCTGCTGCTCCCTCAGTTCTGTCATTCATCTTTCCCTGTGAACTGCTGGACCAAGCAAGAATCTTGGTTGTCCCATAGCATGCACATTTCACTTATAGCCCACTTTTCTCTCCAATGGAGAGAGAAGCAGCTTACATCATATTCTTCCCCTCCCTTTTATCCCCACAACAACACCATGAGGTAGATTAGGGTGACAGTATCTGACTAGCAGAACAAGGTTACTCAGGCAAGGTTCTGAGAATGAGGGTCAAACTGAACAATAGTGCATCCCTGAGTTCTCACCAAGTTGGGTGTTAGAAATAGCATGTGTGAAGGGGAGACAGGAGATTCTCATTCCTCCATATTGTGGTCTCAGCAGGATTGGGCTGCCCCAGTGTTTGGGAAAAGTGAAACATCAAGTTTGTAACTGGTGCAGCATCCCTCTGTCAGACTCAGGGATGTGGCATCTTCTATCTTGGCTCAGAGTGGAGATTTGGACTTGGATCTGCCAGGACATAGTCTAACCCAGGGTCCCCAAAGAGGTGCTTGTTGCCATGGCACTTATCAATATCTTTTCTGGTGCCCACCAAGAGGTTTTACAAAGTGGGTGGAGCAGGGGGGGATTTTGCCCAGCAAGGCTTCTGATTGGTTATTAGAGGCAGATTTTAAAAATATTGCTTTGGAAGTAGCTGCCGCCATGGCAAAAAGATCTTCACTGGGTGACTGAAGATAAACTGCAGCAACCTTTTTGTAGATAACTCTGCCTACAGTGGTATCCATTTTGTGGATGCACCCACCATGTGATGTAAGAATCCCAAAGGGGACCTCAGGCTCAAAAAAGTTGTGGGCCCTTACACCAATCAAAACTCACTAGCTATTATTTCAAGCAGATTAAAGTTCATGCCATAAGGTGGGATCAATAGGTCAGCCCTATGTTGTTGAGACTTGGTCCCACTTAAAAGCCAATATAGTTTGGATAAAGAACCATTTGAAACACGGTGTTGTACCTGGAAATGCATCATCCTTTGACTATTGAAATTCTATTCATCATATGTGCATTGGTCCACTCCTAAAGGAACTATGGAATATACTCACAGAATGAAGAGGAAATAATTTCAGCAGCAGTAAGACTAGTATACATCGGGAGTTATACCTTGGATAATATAATTTGTAAATACTTTGCTTTTGCATTAGGCATATGTTTATACTATACACTTTATATTGGTTTTGGACCACAAACCATATGATAAGAACCTGTAGATAAGATAAACATAAATTATTGGTTTTTATATACGTTATTTGCATTATATGAATCTTTATAGTGCCTGAACAATAGTTGGTGTGGTTTTTTGACTGATATTTATGCTGTCCCCCCCCCCCCCTTTGTTTTTTTTTATAGACCCTGCTATACAGCCTAATGGATTAGAGGAGTGGTGCTCAAGTCACACTATGAGAAATATTTGGAGCCTGGCAGCCACACTGCGGATATGGGTGTTGGCCACCATGGCTGCAAAAGCAAGAAATGTCTTTGGCTTGTGACAGACTGCTTACAGATGTGTTTTAAAAACTATATATGGCAGATTCACCCAGTTCTAATATTTGTAGCTGTTGGAAGAGAAAGACTAGACACTATCTGTTAGCCTCAGCCTCCAGAGGGGATCAGGTAGATAGACAGGCAACAACTGTGATCATCCTTCCTGTTTACTTTTCTACCTCTGTCCCTTTGATGTGTAGATTGATAGTCTCAGGGAATTGCTTTATTCCCCCCTCTCTCTTTCACACACATACAAAGAAGGATCACATTGCTCTCCATCTTTGCATCCACCATAGTTAGTTTCTGTCTCTCATCTATCCTATTTTTTATATTGTTGTATTTGTGTGTGTGTGTGTGTGTGTGTGTACCTGGAAGTCATGTTGATCTCTGATGACTGACCCCTACTGTGGGCATGGAGGATATTCAGGGAGGTGCCCCCACCTCCCATCTGCCAGCATTCCAGGGAGGTCTCTCTTCCAAGTACATGCCCTGCTTACCTTCCAAGATCTGATGAGATTGGATTTGCCTGGGTTATCCAGGTTAGGGCTTATCTATTCTATCTAGACTGGACTTCAGTAACAGAACCAGCATGTCCATTAGGCAGCATGAGGTGGCTGTCTGGAGCACAGTTCTGGGGGGAGGGTGCTGGTTAGGCCCTCCTACCCTCTTTCTCCTCCAAGGCAAGAGAAATAGTGAGCTCGGCAGCAACTGCCACGGGGCTTCTGGCCTCAGCATGCACACTTGCTGCTGGCTTGCTGTCACTCTATCCCTCACGTCTGTGCTTCCAAGCACAGACATGAGGGATGAAGAGCCAGTGTGCATGCACGCACTGACCTAGGAAGCCCTGTGGTGGCAGCTGCTGAGCTTGCCCTCATCAAGGAGGTGAGGGGTAGTAGGGACGCCTTGCCTGGTGTGCCAGCCTTGCATGGGCTCTTAGCACCGGCAATGTTCACTAAATAAAGAACTCTTTACTAGTTTTGAAACTGACAAATGGCTCTGTGTAACTTTGTAACTTTGCTAGCACATGCAGAACAAAGAAATTGCTGCTACGTGTAGTCTTTTGTGCATTCTGCTATATGAGACAGAGGTTACTGGCTTACTATATCAGTGAATCTAGCAATAGGCAGTTGGGTCATTTCATATGAAAATAGTTCCTGTAACAAAGCCAGGATCAATTGTAAACTGTGAATGAGTACATGAAGAGAAGCAGTTCTGTGACACACTAGAAAATTTATGAGTGATTAGGGTTTGTAGAATCTTTCGGGCTCAAAATCTGCCGGGTTCTACTGGAGAAAGTTTTCCTTCCGGACATTTCGTTCTCAGCTGTGGAGAACATCCTCAGTGGCATTGCAGCCGGAGCAGGCGCTCTGACCATCTTGGCTGCTGTGCATTGAGTGGGGCCAGGGCTGCTGGAGAGCTGCTATTTCTAGGCTGGAGGGGGTGTGGTGAAAGGGCAATTGGTTTGTGGATGTGCCCATTGTTTGGTGGGGCTTCCTGGAAGGGTAGTGATAAGGAAACTGGCTGTTGAATGTGACCATTGTTCTGTGTTAATTGCTGGGAGGGTTGGAAGGGGTGTGAAGATAAGGAAGATGGTTGTTGACTGTGCTGATTGTTCTGTGGAATGTACTGGTTGTTCTGTGACTTTCTGCAATTTATAGTCTGTAGGGTGTTTTGCAGAGCTGGGTACCAAGATTGGTGGATGAAAATGCCTTCTTCCTGTTAACAGAAAGGAAGAAGGCATTTTCATCCACCAATCTTGGTACCTAGCTCTGCAAAACACCCTACAGACTATAAATTGCAGAAAGTCACAGAACAACCAGTACATTCCACAGAACAATCAGCACAGTCAACAACCATCTTCCTTATCTTCACACCCCTTCCAACCCTCCCAGCAATTAACACAGAACAATGGTCACATTCAACAGCCAGTTTCCTTATCACTACCCTTCCAGGAAGCCCCACCAAACAATGGGCAAATCCACAAACCAATTGCCCTTTCACCACACCCCCTCCAGCCTAGAAATAGCAGCTCTCCAGCAGCCCTGGCCCCACTCAGTGCACAGCAGCCAAGAAGGTCAGAGCTCCTGCTCCGGCTGCAATGCCACTGAAGATGTTCTCCGCAGCTGAGAACGAAACGTCCGGAAGGAAAACTTTCTCCAGTAGAACAAGGCACTTGAGCCCGAAAGATTCTACAAACCCTAATGATGTTACCAGCCGTGAAAACCTGAAATCTTTGATTATGAGTGATTGTTTTAAGACTTTCCTGGTGTTAAATAAAACAGAGGTCTTCAGTGTCATGTGGCATTAGTTTTGAACAGTTTGCAGGAGCAAATATCACACTTCATCTCTTTCCTTTGGGATACCGGAAACATTCTAAACCAGAGGTAGAATACAGGGTGTCACATACATCCACCCAAATGACAAGACTTGCTCATGCTCCGATAGGTTGCCCTATGGAGCTGCAGGATCCAGTTCCTCTTCCCCTTTCCCAGCTTCCAGGTCAAACCACTAAACTGTGTCTGTATGTTTCTTTCACACTTTATTCATCTGGAGCTTTTTTGACAATGCTGTGTGTGTATGCTGTAGTGCTCTTCAACTACTCTTAGATCTGATCTGCATCTTTATAATGATGGAACTAAGGTTCTCTTTCCTCTTTCTGATCCTGCTGGGCAAAACACAGGAGTGTAGGAAGAAAATGTTCTTTGCTCTTTAGTGCAATGGAGAGACTGCATTTATGATGTGATCAGGAAGGATTTATGAGGCAGCTCCTCCTCTCTACAATTCTTGCCAAAAGGACAGGCAAAATAATCCCCAATGCTTGTTAAAACATAATTTCATTATGCAGAGAGATGGACACATTGCTACTTCTCTGCTCCCATAACAAAATGTGCTTCCTCTCTCATTTCGTGCACCATTTGCTGAGAAGGAAGTGTTGCTGCTTTGTATATTTTCCTGGGCAGAACAAGAACCTGTGAAGTGCTGTGTCTTCTGCAATATGCCTGATCTCATATTCTAAATAGAGGGTGTTTATTCAGTTTATCCTTTTCTTTTGGATGTCACATTGAAAGGCAAATTGGGGTTACCTCAGAGATATGCAGTGTTTTCTAAAATTTCTATATGATCACAGCTTCTCAAAAGAATAAATGCCTATTTCTATCTATTTACCTATCTACTTATAGCCACAGTATCTATATAAGCTTCCTTTTAAGGAAGGAAGCACAATAAGGTATGAAATAGAGAAATGCATGCTAATTACTAGCAATTTGATTGTCTCATTAGAAAGAATGCTCTGTGATGGGGTCTTTCCAGCCTTATTAAAAGTTACATGGTAGCCATGGGGAAGGACTGCATTTAGATCCACCTATCCATGCATCCATCCAGTAATGGCTTGTGGGGTGGGGTGCAGGAAACATCCCAACACTAACCACTGAGCACTGTTAAAGAGAGAGGGGATTGCACCAGCTAGACCAATAGGTGCTGAGAGGCAGTGGGAGAGGCTCTGAGGTCATGGCTGCTGCACTGAGCAGGTCTGCAAATATTGAATGGCGACTGGAATGCAGCACAAGCATGGGGTGAAGGCACCAAATGCTGAGGCCAAGTTCCACTATCTGCTCCTTAGAATGCATGCTGTCTCAGTTGTGGAACTGGCAGTCCCACCAATGCTCTCCTATACCTGCCAATATGGGGAACCACCTTCCCCATCACTCTCAGTGGCACTCATTAGAGAGGGCTGGGATGTTCCCTGGGCCCTGCCCTTACCCCATGAGTGATTGCTGCTCTCCCTAAGAAATAAATCTGTTCTAGGTACCTGGAACTTGGACAGACCTACACATTTTGGTACTGGAAGCTCTGAGGTAGGCAGACTTGCAAGGAGCAATTCACACTGGTGACTGTATTTTGAATTTCAGACATTTCTCATCTTTTCATATATAAACCAGCACATCTGCTCATGATGCATTGAAATTCCACTTACTGCTTCTTTGCTTTTGCTTCCCAAGCAGATGTGCCTGTTTTCCTCTATCTGCTGTGTTCACTTGCAGTATTGCCATGCTCATAATGGTGGTGCTCTTTCCCAGCTCCTGTTTGCATGTACCTCTGCTGAAAGAGTCTTTTCATTCTCAGAGTGGGAGATCATTTTCAAGCTATTAGTACTATTTTCCATTATCCCAAAGTGCTCAGATCCATGTATTGCTTGCTATCATCAGAATATTAAATTTCATTGGACTTCTACCTCTCCCTCCGAAAAAAGAAATTGTTACATTATTGCAATAATGTGGATAAAGTCATAACTAGAATGTAAGATGAAGCACGGAAACATTTTAGGAACATAAGAGAAGCCATGTTGGATCAGTCCATTGGCCCATCCAGTCCA
This sequence comes from Heteronotia binoei, assembly GCF_032191835.1. Classification (NCBI taxonomy): domain Eukaryota; kingdom Metazoa; phylum Chordata; class Lepidosauria; order Squamata; family Gekkonidae; genus Heteronotia; species Heteronotia binoei. The sequence continues at coordinate 102,512,279 of NC_083226.1, read as the reverse complement.
ACACTCTGTATCACACAGTGGCACAGTGTATCACACATATACATATATATATATATATGTGTTAATCACCCTTTGGGTGAAGAAGTACCTCCTTTTATCCATTCTAACCGGACTGCTCAGCAATTTCATTGAATGCCCAAGAGTTCTTGTATTGTGAGAAAGGGAGAAAAGTACTTCTTTTTCTACCTTCTCCATCCCATGCATAATCTTGTAAACCTCTATCATGTCACTCCGCAGTCAACGTTTCTCCAAGCTAAAGAGCCCCAAACGTTTTAACCTTTCTTCATAGGGAAAGTGTTCCAAACCTGTAATCATTCTAGTTTCCCTTTTCTGCACTTTTTCCAATGCTATAATATCCTTTTTGATGTGCAGTGACCAGAATTGCACACAGTATTCCAAATGAGACCGTACCATCGATTTATACAGGGGCATTATGATACTGGCTGATTTGTTTTCAATTCCCTTCGTAATAATACCCAGCATGGCGTCGGCCTTTTTTATTGCAATTGCACCCTGTCTTGACATTTTCAGTGAGTTATCTACCATGACCCCAAGATCTCTCTCTTGGTCAGTCTCTGCCAGTTCACACCCCATCAACTTGTATTTGCAGCTGGGATTCTAGGACCCAATGTGCATTACTTTGCACTTGGCCACATTGAACCTCATCTGCCACGTTGATGCCCACTCACTCAGCCTCAACAGATCCCTTTGGAGTTCCTCACAATCCTCTGGTTTTTACCACCCTGAACAATTTAGTGTCATCTGCAAACTTGGCTAACTCTCAACTCCAAATCATTTATGAACAAGTTAAAGAGCATGGGACCCAGTACTGAGCCCCGCGGCACTCCACTGCTTACCGTCCTCCACTGCGAAGACTGCCCATTTATACTCACTCTCTGCTTCCTATTAATTAGCCAGTTTTTGATCCACAAAGGACCTGTCCTTTTACTCCATGACTCTCGAGTTTACTAAGCAGCCTTTGATGAGGAACTTTATCAAAAGCTTTCTGGAAGTCAAGGTAAACAATATCTATTGGGTCTCCTTTGTCCACATGTTTGTTCACCCTCTCAAGGAAATGTAACAGGTTAGTGAGGCAAGATCTTCCCTTACAGAACCCATGCTGAGTCTTCCTCAATAACTCGTGTTCATCAATGTGCCTACTCATTCTGTCCTTGATAATGGACAATACCAACTTTCCCGGTATTGAAGTCAGACTGACTGGCCTGTAGTTACCTGGATCTCCTCTAGAACCCTTTTTAAAGATGGGGGTGACATTTGCTACCTTCCAATCCTCAGGAATGGAGGCAGATTTCAATGAAAGATTACATATTTTTGTCAGAAGATCCACAAGTTCAACTTTGAGTTCTTTCAGAATGCTTGGATGTATGCCATCCGGACCTGGTGACTTATTAGTTTTTAATTCGTCTATCAGTTGTAGGACCTCCTCTCTTGTCACCTCAATCTGGCTCAGGTCTTTCAACACCCCTTCCAATAGAAGTGGTTCTGGAGCAGGCAAACACTTCTCATCTTCCACAGTGAAGACGGAGGCAAAAAATTCATTTAACTTCTCAGCCATTTCCTTATCCTCCTTCAGTAATCCTTTGACCCCTTGGTCATCCAAGGGCCCCACTGCCTTCCTGGCTGGTTTCCTGCTTCTAATATATTTGAAGAAATTTTTATTGTTGGTCTTTATGTTTTTTGCAATATGCTCCTCATAGTCCCTTTTTGCCTGCCTGATCACAGTCTTGCATTTGATTTGCCATTGCCTGTGTTCCCTTTTATTAATTTCACTTGGACTAGCTTTCCACTGCTTAAAGGAGTCCTTCTTACCTTTTACAGCTTCCATTACTTGGTTTGTTAACCATGCAGGCCTTCTCTTATACCTGTTTGTACCTTTCCTAACTTGTGATATATATTTTATCTGCGCTTCTCGGATTGTAGTTTTAAATAGCCTCCAAGCTTCCCCAAGGGTTTTGACTGTATTTACCTTTCCTTTCTGTTTCCTCTTCACATGCCTCCTAATCTCAGAGAATTTACCCCTTTTAAAGTTAAACGTGGTTGTGCTGGTCTTTTGGGGCAACTCCCTATTTATACAAATAGTGAAATAAATAACATTATGGTCACTGCTCCCAAGTGGTGCAATCACTTTTACATCTCTCACCAGGTCTTGGGCATTACTTACGACCAAATCCAGGATCACCCCACCCCTGGTAGGTTCTGTGACTATCTGCTCCATAGCACAGTCATTGAGAGCATCTAGAAACTCAGTCTCTTTCTCTTTTGTACAGATAGGTGAGGGGGGGTGGGGTAAGGTTGCCAGATCCAAGCTGGGAAACTCCTGGAGATTTGGGGATTGAGCTGGGGAGGACAGGAACCTCAGTGGGGCACAACACCATTGAGTCCACCCACCAAAGCATCCATTTTGTCCAGGGGAGCTGATCTTTGTTGTCTAGGGATGAGATTTAATTCCAGGGGATCCTCAGGTCCCTCTTGGAGGCTAGCATTCCTAAAAGTTTTGTGATAATAAAGTGGTAGGGGGGGCCTGGTATGCCACTTTCAGCTCCTTGTAAGAATAAAAATGAAATATTAACTAAGTAATCCCAGCAGCTTTGACTTTAATTTTGTAAATAAGACACTGGAATGCTCAGGTGGGAATTCTGATGTTTCTGTTTCTGCAGATATGAAATGACCCACTGCCAGAGGAAGACGGGGATGTGGATCTTATCCTAAGACTCTAACGTGTATGTGCTGGTGTAAAGAGGTACATGTATATGGAAGTGAATGGGAGAAAGAGGGACTGGCTGGGAAAAAAAACTGCTTCCTTTATCCGTGCAAAGCATTCTGCTTTCCTTGCCGGACCTTTCCAATTTGCCCCAGGCCTTGATGTGTTTGCATCAATAGCATTTCTGGGACTTTGTGAGGTGACCTGCTGCTGTGGTGCAGCCACTGCATAGATTATAAAATTCCTGCTGCAGAGATCAGAAAATGGCGGTGGTGGTGGAAGAGAATATAAAGCAAGAAGTATACCAGGTTCTTTGTTAATATGGCTTTTGTCTATTTAGTGACACGAAACAGGAATTCCCGGAGATAATTCTATTATTTGTAAGAGCAGAAAGTCCAGTTGGATGAAGGCAAGTTAGCTCTTACGCAGTGTAAACTAAGGAAAGCACCCATCTCCTCCCTCTCTGCCCTGCAGTGCTATCCTAATGGCAAAGCTGATTCATTATGGCCTTTTCCACACAATCCAGGACTCCCTGCATGAGATATTTAACAAACGTGTCATTCTGTTCTTATTACAAGAAATTAACATTAGTAGGGATGTTTTCAATGCCGTGGCTCAACACTCAAAAGTTTAAAGCTGTTAAAATAAAAGGTTTCTAAGCTCTTATGAAATAATCACAGCCTAAATGAGATTTAAGATAAGAGTTTTGAGTATAGACAGAAAGTCTTGACTCAAAATTGCGCCCAAATTTATACTAGAATTTAATCACTGCCACAAGCTGTTCATTTTTTTTTGAGGTTGTGTTGATCTTGTGTTGATCTGGAAGGTCACTGCTTCAGATCTTGATGCTGCCACAAGTTTGTGCCAGCCATGTTCTGTCAGCTTCAGTTCCCTATAAGAAAATATTGGTCTACCTCCAGGTGGTGGCTGGAGAGCTCCTTGGATTACAAGTGATCTCCACATGACAGAGTAAACAGCCACTTTAGAAGCTGGACTCTAAGGCATTATACCCATTGAGGTTCCTCCCCTTCCCCTTCGGGACATTTTTCAATCTGGAGCTGGCAACTCTACTCAGTCAGTTAGTCAGTCAGTCAGTCAGTCAGTCAGCCAGTGTTTATTAGAACAGTCATAGGCCAAGTAAAAAGCACATATCTATCAGCAATAAAAAGTACAAATCTGTCAAAGGTATACTACTAAAATACATATCCATATAATACAACAACATTAAAATGTAGATAAAATTTTAGTACATAGCAGTAGTTATTTGTAATAGCTTCACAAAGTCTACACCAAAAGAGAAAGCTCCTATGATTTAAAACTATTCTTCTGTTTGAACACATGGACGCAAAACTTAGCTGTTACTCTAGTGATTGCTGGTATTTTATCAACCAGCAGTTTCCCCAGAGATATCTTATCTGTTAGCACCTTAGACTGTTCCAAAATAGGGAGAATTGTCTTGTCCCTAACTTCCTTATAGAGGGGACAACGGATAAGAATATGTTCCAGGGTTTCCACCTCACCAATGGGGCATGTACAGTTTCTTTCACTGTATGTGGTCCTTCGAGATCTCCCTTCTGTTACCTTAGATAGCATAACATTGCACCAGGCAAGAGTAAAAGCCCTTCTATAAGCAGGGTGGTATTCTGTATTTTTAAGATATTGGGCTATGTTCATAGTATATCTATATTTTTCAGGAATCATAAAGTTTGGTTTCTTATTAAATCTAGCTGGTGTTCAATGTCATGAACTCGTTACTCAATTAAAAATCTTGCAACATTGGTATTTTGGATCAGCAATGCACCAAGAGAGAAACCTATAGACTTTAAGTTACCCTCCACATGACAGAGAAAATGGCCACTTTGGAAGCTATTCGTTGTTACAATTGCTATAATAATAGTAGTTCTTTGAACACTGTAAGTGCTATACAAAAGCAAAGCAGTGCTATTAAACTAATATATTCATTACCTTAATTTTCAGGAAATGAAAGTCTCTGTTCTTTTCCCCCTCTGAGTGTCATGTCTGCTGCTTTTGCACATCAATAAATCTCATCTGTAGAACTATTAGAACAAGAAAACGCTATTCAGCTGGGAGATATTAGTCAGATCTTGAATTTGAATTATATTTTAATCTTTTAAATCTGCCCAACCTTAGAGAAAGAACAAAAGAAATATCAAACATTGCTAGTTTAATGGACAACACTCACCTTTTATTTTTAATAATAATTGCAATTACACTCCATGAACTTTGATTGGTGCAGTAAGTGCTCTAGTAAAAAAGAAAAGCCTTGAAAAATTTGATGACTTTAAAGGTAGCCTGCTGCTGGATTTTAATCGCTGGCTCCAGGCTCCGCCAAGCACTGCAGGAGCAGTAAAAGGAGTGGGGGAAGGCAATTTATGTGGAGCTTTTCTGCGTGGGTAGCACTATCTGGGGAGTGTTTTGTGGGGCTCTCTTGCAGGTGAGTTCTCCTTTATGAAGGATTTCCCCAGCACTGCACACTGGTGGAATAACAGATGGGTTTTCTGCTGCACCGAAGGGGGAATACCTTTTGTCTTCAAGAATGCTCTTCTTTGCCAGAAATGAAATGGCCATGCATTGCACAAACTGTTTGTGAAGGCAGACTTTTAGCATCCTTTCAGAATCTGTAACAGTTTTTATCATTTGTTGTCAAGTTCTAAAGTAAACATCATTGTTTATATAGCTAGTATAAGAGAATCTACAGCAAGAGGAGGGAAAAATAATAATTGCTATTGTTTTTTGTCATTTCAAGAATCTCTTTAATTTTCAGTGGGAAAACTAATGTTGAATAATTGTGCCATTGTAGTCAATAATGTATGCTGTTGGACCTCTGGATGTGGTTGGACTACCTGGATCATGCCCTCTTGTACTGGCTATTTGCATGGTAAGGCAGGGAAGCAGTAGCCATGTGGTAAATATAAAGAAATGATAACTTGGTAACTATGCTGAATTGAATATTCTCTCTTAATGGCAAAAGCTTTAGAAACTTATTTCATACATCACTATAATACAGTGGATTCAATGCAAGCAAGAGGTTAGGTAGTAGTGATCATAGCTCTTTATTTAGGTATAGCATGGTAAAGGGCTGCACTCTAAGATCGATTTTGCACTCACCCTATGCCGCTGTGACATTCCTCTTTTCAGTGCGGCGTCCTTCCAATTTCCCACAATCTGCTCTGGGGCTTCAGCAAAGATTGCTGGTTTTTCATGGCAAAGAGAAACCGCTAAAAATCATTTCTCTTTGCAGCGCAAAACCGCCGATATTTGCTGAAGCGCTGGGGTAGATAGTGGTAAATCGGAAGGACACTGCGCTGAAAAGAGGAATGTCAGAACGGCGTAGGGTGAGTAGGAAATCAGTCATTGACTGCAGAACTGGGCCAACGGGAGCAACTATATACACATCAAGGTTCCCACACAAGGACACCATTGGATCATTCAAACCAGCAGGGGGCCCGTGATTGGAGTAGGGCAGTAGGGATTTGGATCCTACTGCCCATTGTTGTTGAGTCCCCAAGTTCAGTTTTAAAGGCTCCAATGAGCCAGGCAGGAACACCATTACTAATACACAGCTTTAGTTCATATAAACAACAATCACCCTTTGGTGGGGGGCAGTGTAGGATAATATTCAGAATACAGTAAATCAGATCCTAGATCCGGTATATATGCTGCAAACCATTAGACTGGACTGAGATGTTACAAGAAGCTAACTGTCATTTTAAGCATCTCTGGCAGATGTTTACCCATACTGCAGTTTATATGCTATGGAAAATGTTCTAACAGCAAGTGGGAATCAGGTCATGCTGCTGTGCATTTTTATTTATTTATTTTGCTCTTGCAGGCAGCAGCTGATCTGGTGGAGAAGGGGCAGGAAAAATTGTACGATGGTGACTTCAAAGGGTGCTGAGCATTTCTGGCAGCTGGAGAAACAGGACTGCAATTCTCAGCAGCAGTCTCACATTAGCTACCAAATGAGAAGGGAGCAATCCTGATGCTGGGAAAGACAGAAGGCAAAAGAAGAAGGGGATGGCAAAAGATGAGATGGCTGGACAGCGTTACTGATGTAACAAGCACGAATTTGAGCAGACTTTGGAGGATGGTGGAAGACAGGAGGGCCTGGCGTGACTTTGTCTATGGGGTTGCAAAGAGTTGCACTTGACTGTGCGACTAAACAACAACAAAAATTTATTATGAGCAAAAATTGCCAGGATATGTCATAGCTGACCAAAGCTGATTTGTGCTATTGGTGATTTTACCAAATGCCACTGTATGTGTTAAGGGGCTGTCAAATTGCTTCTGATTTACAGTGATGCTATGAATTAATGACCTCCCAGACATTCTATCCTTAACAGCCTTGCTCATGCCACGGAACCTGTGAGCTGAGGCTTCCTTGAGTCGATCCATCTCATGTTCGTCTTCCTCTTTTCCTGCTGCCTTCAACTTTTCTTAGCATTGTTCTCTTCTCCAGTGACTCTTATTTTCTTACAATGCAATAGAAGTAAGACAGCTTCAGTTTAGTCATTTTAGTTTCTAGGTAGAGTTCAGGCTTAATTTGACCTAGAACCCACTTATTACTTGTCTTTTCTGCAGCCCACAGTAAAACTCTTCTCCAACACCACATTTCAAATGAATCAACTTTCTTCTTGGAAGCTTTTTGTATTGTCCAACTTTCACACTCATACATAGTAATGGGGAGTACTATGGCATGAATTAATTTGATCTTGGTCACCAGCGACACATCCTTACGCTTAAGAATCTTTTATAATTTCTTCAGGCTGCCCTTCTCAGTTTCAATCTGCTTCTGATTTCTTGATTGCAGTCTCCCTAAAGCCTTAAGACTTTCCCCTCATGGCCCTTAGAACCAGAGACTTTATGCTTGTCCATGAAGTGGCATATTAGCCTATTTGTTGCCTCCCCCTCATTTGTTTGGGTTTTTTTGCAGTCAAGTTGCAACTAACTAACGTATGGCAACCCCATAGAGTTTTCAAGGCAAGAGACATTTGGAGGTGGTTTGCCATTGTCTACCCCCATGTCAGCCCCGTTTAGCTTTTGAGATCTGATGAGATCTGGCTAGGCTGGAACTATCCAGGTCAGAGCCCTTCCTCTATACAACAGGATTATTTTTAGGAATGATCATGAAATAACATGAATACCAATAATGGCCAGAAAATAGATTCAGGTGAGTAGCTATGTTGGTATTAAATGTGCCCCTGGACCCAAACTTTGTTTCAGTAGCCAGAAAAGAAACACAGACACTATTTTTTTAAATTTAACTTCATTTAAACAATCATTCCAATAATAAAAAAAATCAAATTCCCACATGCTGTTCCATCACAAGAGCCAGAGTGGTGTAGTGGTTAAAGTGTCAGACTAGGATCTGGGAAATCCAGGTTCTGTCATGGAAGCTTGGTGGATGATTTTGGGCTAGTCACATTACTCTCAGCCTAGTCTTGGTCTGGATAGCCCTAGGATAGCTTGATCTTGTCAGACCTCAGAAGCTAAGTAGAGCCAACATGGAGGCAGGTGATGGCAAACCCCCTCTGAATATCTCTCACCTTGAAAACCCTACAGGATCACCATAAGTGAGTTGTGACTTCATGGCAATCCATCACACAACTTATGTTCTGAGCAGACACTTGGAAGGGCTTCTGTTTTTCATTTTGAAGCCCAGAGCTGACCATCCCAATAATGTACAAAGCATTTTTACTAATTAACTAGGCAAAGCATCACAAAATAGTAATTGCAAGCTTCACCAGACTGGATGTTAAGAAACAAACTATCCCCTAAAGAAGGTACCTCCATCCTCCATTGTTTCCAAAGGACTAAAGTCAAACCAGAGAATCTATGCAGTAGTAACTGAAGATGGGGGGCATTTTTGCAAGCCCAGCAGAACCAATGCAATATTCAGTGTCCAGCAAACCCAGTGCCATTGTGGCAATGTCAGCTGTTACCAAGCACAGAATCCCAGTCCAAGCAAAGGGGTAGGGTTAGAAGCCCAGCTGAACCAGTACAATATACAGTGCTCAGCAAACCCAGTACCTTTTTTTCATATTAACAAAGCTTTGATACCCTACTACTCTTAAATACATTCTGTCACCAAACAGGAAAGGGATGAACATGTCTTGAGACCAAGAAGTGCAAATAAAGGGTGTATGTTGGGGCAGGGTAGGGTGGGGTGGGGAGACATGGAAATTTAGGTGAAGGGAGACAGAAATGAATGAGAAATGTGTGGAAAAGAGGGAGAGAAAGGAAGAGAGGGAAAGGCTGTTTTATCTTGCTGCAACACCTTAACTGCTGTTTTGCGAGATCTGGCTAAGCTGCCCCCCTCCCCCCCCAGTGCACCATTGTGTCTAGGTGTTGTCATTTAAATAAACCACCACCTTCCATATCAGAGTGTTATGATCCTACCTCTTTCTGCAGTATTGGAAGTACTTCATTTATCTGGGGACTTGTTATTTAAGTGCTGCTCCTGTATGGAGTATGCCTCTCCTGCAGCCCTCACTGAATTCTAAAGTGTAACTACCATGTACATCAGATTACATATACACTTCTTATTGATTTATCCTTCTCCTTGGTTTAGCTGCAGACCTGTTGCATGCCATTTCCTCCAAGACAGGGGGGCAGATTCCTATTACACTCTGTAATTCCATCATGGTTTGTGGTAACACAATAAACTGTAAGTACTTTATGGTAGCAAATTCTTGACATGAAATTTAGCTCTGTAACAACCACCTGCCAATGCAGCATTCTCTATAATATACAGGTTTTTCGTCTCTAAAAGCCAGACCAGCAGAGTTGTAAATTTGCTTACTCTAGCTGTTCTTACTTCTTGGGCCATTTGTGCTTGGAAAGCTTTTTACTAAAAGAAAAGCATTTGGAATCAGTACAGCATGTGCTACAACTTATCTTTTGAATCTTCATGGTCCAGGCGCTGAATGTGATATTGAAGGTGTGATTTATTTAAAGGTGTGATTTATTTAAACAGGATACGCACAGTCCCCTAGCAATTAAGCTGCTGATTTACAAGCAAACAATCAGGGGAGTGTATGTATAAAGGATTCCTAATATAAGAAGTGCTCTGATTCAAAGCCCAAACCAGGGAGGCTTTTACTAACAAAGCTGTTATAGTTCCCTGAACAGGGGTACTGTTTGACCTAAAGGGACTGGAGTCATCTCTCCGAAAATGGCCCATTGTGGTAGCTTCACTCACCTGAGCAAAGCTTTCAGAAGGTGCCACCACACTGGTGCATCCTCTGTTGGAATGGCCTGCTTGATGAGGCCAGGAAGGTCTCCACATTGTTATCAATCCACAGAATGTGTAGAATGCAATTGTGCAGGAGAGCTTTGCTTTCTTCATTGTACGTATTCTACTATCTTATACTGTTAAACTGTTTCTCTAATTTTGTAATCATATTTTGTAATCTGTATTATACTGTTTTTAGTGTGGCATTCTCAAATTCAGTAACCCAGTTTTATTGCATTGTTGGTTGTGTGTACTGTTCCTATTATAGGGTTTAAAACTGTATAATCTGCCTTTATTCTCAGTAAGAAAGAGGGGGACTATAAATGAACTAAGAAAATAAGAAAAAAACCTGTAGATTTTAAAAAGTAGTTCTGGGCTTGTTTTCTCTTTCCCCTCTCCTTCCTATTTCCTTCTGTCTTCCATCATTTCATGCAAGTTAGCACAGTGGCACTGTAGCCAGTGACTATTTAAATGTCAATGCAGTATTAGTTTCTAAAATAAGGAAGTACTGTGGCTTGAAGTCAGATGTCTGCCCCAGAAACTTGATGCCATTCCCCAGTTCCTAACAAAAAGAAAACAGGATGTTTTCCTTGATGTAGTAGATCCAGTATTAGACTTGCCTTTAGTGTATGTTTGCAGTTGTTGTTATGGGACATTAAGCTATCCTTGATTGGTAGAGGTGCATTTACTTACTTACTTAGAAAAAATATATATGCTGCCTTTTTAGAGAACTGCAAACAAAATGAAATCACAAAAATGTTCAATTGCTGAAAAATGCCCATCTGGTTGCCACCCACCTCATGTTTGCAGGCAGGAAACAGGGTTTGTGAGGAAGCTGGTGGGCTATACGGAATGGAAGGTGATCCTTCAGGTACCCTGCTGGATTGTGACCTATAGTTAAAGGCTCAGATCTTGTTGGTAGCAATATAGTGAGTAGTAAATAGACCCCCATGCATTATTAATAAAGGGGGTGTTGCCAGTGACGTCATGTATGGTGATGTCACCAGAAACTGTGCCAACCCCCTGCATAACTAATGAAGGGGGCATGGCCAGTGACGGCACATCCGGTGATGTCACTGGAAACTGCGTCATCAGGGTCATGACCCCAACGATGTCACCCAGTTCATGACGCCAGAGTCACGTGACCGGAAACTGCGTCAAATGGAGGACAGAAGTGAACTATTTTGTGGGTGCCACCATGATTTAGGCACTCTGCATATTTAATTAAGCACCTCCCACCAGGAGGTGTCCTGTCTAGCCCCACCCCCATGTGACCTAGCCTCCCAATCACCATCTATGCCCCACCATGATGTAGCTACCCCACATATTTAATTAATTAAGCATCTCCTCCAGGAAATGACACTGACACCATGTGGTGTAGCCAGGCCAATCAGCGTCTATGTCCACGCCGCTGTGTAGCAACCCTGCATATTAATTGAGCAGGCCGGAAATCATATGTGTAGCCCCCTCCCCTGCCTCCTTCTCCAGCACCACCCACTGCAGCATCACTAAACTTCCGCCTGTGGCACCCCACCCCAGAAAATGGGGGCTGCCATTGAGAAGGCCTGAGTAGGTATGTGTGACCCCTCTAACAACATGCCCAGTCACCCCTGGCCAATAGCAAATGGGCTGGGGGGCTGGGGCCTACACCCACCAGGTTATTTTAGGAAAGAAGCCATTTGTACTTGAAAACACGTGCACAGGCTCTTGTTGAGAACATGTAAACTCTGGCCAGGTCCCGGGTATTCACCACACCACCGCCACTGAGGAGGCCTAGCTTCAACAATATTGGGGCTCCTGCCAGGCAGCTGGTATTTGACATTCCTTCTGCATCTACTATCTACTTTGGCGAAGTTGTCCCTATGTGCTGTACTTACCTGGTCTCCAATGAGGCTACGGAGATGCCTGAGCACTTTGCAACTCCAAGGTAAATGGCAGAACAGAAAACACGAGGAAGCCACCATGATGTGTGGATGGCACTTTCCAGCTGCCCTGAAGATGAGATGGACTTGGGAATGCCCAACCCTCTGTGGTGTATTTACCGGGACTCTGCTGAGCAGTTTGAAGATGATTAAGAAACTCCAGAGGGGGGTGAAAATGAAGAGGTTTTAGACGAATCCATGGAACAAGAGAATGTGGTGTCAAACTCACAGGTAATCAGGTAAAGCAGTGTTTGTGAATGGGTGTATAATGAAGGTGGGTAATGGACTTTTTCACTGAGCTGTTCTTTTTATTTTATTTTGACAGCTTGATGAGAATTTTATCCAGGCTTTCAGTAATCTTCACATCGGTAACCCTGTTGATGTGAATACATCGTGTGTGTCGTGTTTCTGTACCATAGTTACCCAGTGCGACAAGAAAAAGAAGAATAAAATGAATAATAAGAGGAAGAGGTAGTTCTGTTACAATAAAGACATTTGTTTTATAACCTTGTGTGATCATTTCTGAGTTAAGCGGGCGATGATGGGGGCAGTTGATGAAGAGGAGGTCTTAAGGCGCATGTATTATACACCTGGAGAAGAAGGGAGCTTTGGCAGAATGAGGCCTCTCTTCCAGGCAGCCAAAAAGCAGTGTAAAGCTCTCACTCAAAATCATGTTACTAACTGGCTTTCAAAGCAAGATGCTGCCACATTGCATAAGCAACCCTGTGTCTGCTTTAAGAGAAACAAGACCATGGTTTCCGGTCTTGAGGCCCAGTGGCAGGCAGATTTAATTGATATGCAGAAATTTTCTAAAAATAATGATGGCTACAAGTACATTTTAACAGTGGTTGATATATTGTCTAAATATGCCTGGGCTTTGACCTTAAAAGACAAGAAAGGGGGGAGGGTGTTGAAAGCCCTTAAGGAAATTTTCAAACAAGGTAGAATACTTGCCAAGCTTTAGACTGATGCAGGTAAAGAGTTTCTAAACCAGTCTGTAAGTAGTGTGTTAAAGCAACACAGGGTCCACCACTTTTACACCCATAATAAAGGAAAAGCAGCTATTGTGGAGCACTTCAATTGAACATTAAAAACAAAAATGTGAAGGTATTTTACTGCCAACAACACCTTCAGATATATTGACGTGCTGTTGCTGCTTATTAAAAGTTACAACCACAGCTTTCACAGGACAATCAGAGCCAATCCTGTGGATGTAAACCACACCAACGCTTGTACCGTGTGGAAAACGCTTTACGGAGACTGTGTTGGGGCAAATGTTAGGGAGAGGCCTTTCATTAGAAAAGGAGATCATGTGCGTGTGTCTAAAAGCAAAGGAGTTTTTGTAAAAGGATATGAATGAAGCTTCACAGATGAACTATTTATAGTAGAACAGGTCATCTGTAGAGGCAAGAGGTCTGTGTACTTGCTCAAAGATTATGCCGGAGACCCCGTCATAGGCTCATTCTATCCTGAAGAGCTACAAAAAGTTAAGAGTAAAGCAGACAGAGTGTATTGAATTGAGAAAATCTTAGCCTCCAAAGGCAAGGGGAAGAGAAAACAACATCTAGTGAAGTGGTTAGGGTGGCCTGATAAATTTAACAGCTGCATTCCTGCTTCTCAACTCTGTGATCCTATATAGAAAAAAAATGGCTGACAGCGGCTTCTTTATCACCCATCTAGCACGGTCATTGGACCTTCCAGGGGCCTGGGAGGTTGGGCTTGAGGAAATACAGTATCCTCACAGCTGGAAGATTCCACCATTGTAATCGTTACCAAGGAGAAACAGTGGAAATACAGATTCAGTAGCGGCTATTATAAAAACATGCCTGACCTGGTGGTGAAACTGAACAACACCATACAGTCACATCCCCCCCCCCCCCCCCCCGAACTGAGCATGGACTCTGACCCACGGTCTAATGGCACTGCCTACTTATACCTTTTCAGCTTCTAAAGAATTGGCTCACCTTTTAGGAGCACCCTCAGATGAGGTGATCCAAAATATAAACTTTACAGCAGACATTACAGGGGGGTTCAACACTTTGTATGTTTACACAGACATTGTGGATCACCAAATTGTGGGTGATGCATATGTTCCATTACTGCATTGTATCACTGTGCAAGGGGAGACTGGCGACTGTATCAATAATATCTATGACAAGCCACACTATATTCCTGTGAATATAGTGAAAATCTAATGACCATCCCCGGGCCGAGGGAGACTAAATATCAGAATACTAGGGTACGGGCATTTTCAGTCGCGGCCCCTACCCTATGGAACCGACTCCCCGAGGAGGTGCGGGCCCTGCGGAACCTTGACCAGTTCCGCAGGGCCTGCAAGACCGCCCTTTTTAAACTTGCATACCTGGACTGTTAAGAAGATCGGCAATTAAGCACCCGCCAATGCGGTTAAGACCACACCGCTGAATAACTGCACTTACTGGATTGTTTTAATGTTATTAAGTTAATGTTACTGTTTTATATTGTTAAATGTAAAAGTTTTAACCATTATATGTTTTTATGAAATGTTGTTAACCGCCCTGAGCCTGCCGAGGTGGGGAGGGCGGGATAGAAATAAAATTTGTTATTATTATTATTATTATAAGCACCACACAAACACCATCACTATTGAAATAAAGATGGACCAGAACAAGAACATGCCATTCCAGTTTGGTAAGGTGATCATGAAGCTTCACTTTCGTCCATGGAAAGGCCTGAGCTGTTAAGCACACAAAGATGGTCACCTTAAAAAGCTATGGGGATCCTGACCTCTATAGGCTGGCTATGCTCTTTCTGGTTACCATGGTGCCCCAGTGATGTATGGGGCTGGGGTAGGTAGAATTTTCCGGAGCCTTTTCAGAAAAGCTGTCCCTCTTTTGAGAAGGGGGTTTGAACTCATGAAGCCCCATGTCAGAACCACCACCAGAAATATAGCCAAGTTTCTGGCGCTGTTCTAAATAAAGTGAGTCCCCCTATGCCACAAGAGGGCTCAGGCCTCATGTACCTTAAAAGACAGTGCGGAGTTAAAAGAAAGGCATCATGGGCACAACTAATTGGCCCACCATGCCCCTTTAAAAGAAAAGCTGCGGTCCCTCAGAAGCAGAAGGCCAAGAGAAGGGCAGGAAGACATCCCCCGAGATATATTTTAAAGGGTAATGGCTTTTATTCACAGCGGGTCAGAAGAATGCACCAAATCTGAACTGGACCTATTCCAAATAGCCCCTAGGCAAACTAGCATTGAGAGATGTCTATATATTGAAGTTCCTCCCCTGGCTGCTTTGTCAGAATCAGTGCCACTTGACTTTTTAATTGCCTGAAATGGAGATGATTCTATGGATTTAAATAATACCCTGCTTTACCTGTGCTGCAAAACTGTGAAAGTAGTTGGGCCTGACCTTGACAGAAATGCAAGGGTTAGTCTGGTGAATTATCTGTGTGATATCGCTACCATCTTTAGCCAGCTGGATGTGACTCTGGGAGACAGGCTCATCACGCAGTCGCATAACGCATATCCATACAGAGGGTTTATAAAAGCTGTACTGAATTACAGCAATGATACTCTGAACACTCAGTTCTCTGCAGGCCTGTTTTACAAAGACACAGCTGCTCAACATGAATCAACTGCTCTGGATGGAGACAACAAAGGGTTTGTTAAAAGAGCAGCTCTAGAGGCTGAAAGCAGAAAAATAGATTTGCTGGGTCAGCTTCACAGTGACCTGTTTTTCCAAGAAAAACTGCTCTTAAATGGCATGGATGTCAAAATTAAACTGACACGCAGTAAAGATGCTTTTTGCCTCATGGCGGATGATTTAAACAGGGGTTGCAAATTAAACATCTTGTCTGCTTCCCTTTTTGTCAAGAAAGTCAGAGTAGCCCCGGGCGTCCCTTTAGGCCACTCAGAGGCACTCTTCACAGCTAATGCCAAATATCCTGTGGACCGTGTGGGCATCAAAGTGTTTAGCATCCCTGCAGGAAGTCGTGTCAACAACCAAAATAATTTGTTTTTGAGGCAATTACCCAAGCTGCTGGTTATTGGACTGGTGGATAATGAATCCTTCAGCGGGGCCCATAATAAAAACCCATTTAACTTTAAGCATTATGACATCAATTTCTTTGCTCTCTACTTGGATGGAGAACAGGTACTCACAAAACCACTGCAGCCGGACTTTGAAGGTGGAAACTACGTGAGGGAATACATGCAGCTGGTTCAGGTAGCTGGAAAACATATGAAAGACAGATCTTTGTTAGTAAACTGTGAGGAGTTTGCACAGGGTTACACGCTATTTGCATTTGATCTTTCCCCAGATCAGGAATGTACAGACCACTATTCCTTGATTAAATCTGGGAAAATGCGAGCTGAAGTGTGGTTTGCATTGCCTCACACTGTCAACATGATTGTCTATGGTGTTTTTGACAATGTTATAGAGATAAACCACAGGCGAAATGTTTTGTTTGACTATATGTAACATGGACACCCTGCAGCTAACAACTGTATTATCTACTAACCCTTACACCAAAAGGACTTTCTTGGGACTGTATCCAAGCCACTGGCTCCCCAAACAGAGAGTGGATCAAAGACCAGCAGGGCTAGTTGTAAATACCCACCCACATGACCTCCCTGGAGAACATTGGCTTGCCATATACTTGACAGAGGATGGGTGCGGTGAGTTCTTTGATTCATATGGACATGTGCCTAGCAGTGTTTTATTTCCTAAATCCATTGTGAGATTTTTGAGAAAAAATGCCAGTGAGACTGCATTCCAACCAAGGCAACTACAGGCATCTGACTCTGTGGATATTACTGCATATTTTTTCTACAGTTGCGCAGTAAAGGACTTTCTTTTGAGCAGATTCAAGAGCTGTACTCTGATGATTTAGCACAGAATGACCGAATGGTGGAGCAATTTGTAAAAAAGAAGAAGGGCATGCCCAGACATGCTCTAAACTTCTTTGTGCAACCCAAGGCCTGTATATCTTGCAGTGAGTTCCACAACAACAACATTGTATTTCAATAAAGTTCCCCCTTGTGGGCTTAAAACCTGACCTTTTGTCTGTTCATTTTTTAAAAAAAACTAACCAAAGAAAATTTCTTTTAAATCCACCAGCAGATACCCATAAGGTTTTTGTGTTGCATCCTTGAAGGCCTCCAGAAAGAATTGGGACTTCCCCGGGTACATTTGGCGGGCCAGAGTGGCAATCTGTAATTTGTCCCTGGGGTTTTTAAACAGAACCAGGTATTTTGTATTTAAACTTATGGTTCTGGTGCTTTTTCCACGAAAGAAAATATTCTGAGTAATAAATATAATGCTCAGATTCCAATGATGCACGTATTTGGTAAAGGCTCTCTCAATTTCAGGGTTTTGACAAGCAGAGCCCATCAAATCATCCACTATAATCAGACTTACTTTATTAGCAGGGAGCAGTTGATAATCATTTAGGGTTTCAGGCAGCCCTTCAACAAACTTTACAGATTGAATTTACAAAGGATTTCATCATACAGATTCTGCCAACAGCTGTAAAACCACATGACATTATCAGGTAATACAGAAAGCACATGCTGAGCATTGTCCAAAATACTTTTTACAAAGATGCTCTTGCCACAATTGTTAGGCCCTGCCAGTACTGCAGAAAATGGATGCTTCCACCGCACTTCCATTTTAAAAACTGTTTGGCAATGTTCTGTATTCGTCCCTCTAATCATAAACAACTTTGAGGGTTTTCTTAAATGGCCCTGTCTCAATAAGCCACTGATTCTTTTTCCTTATGATGGAGAGTTGCTGGACTCTGATCTCTTTAGATGCCTGCTCGGCAGTGTAATCTAAGACCAGATCCTTCAAGGTATTGAAGTTCATTTTTTCACAATTAGAAACATTGAGGGTGATGCCTTTGGCTTTCATGGACACCTTTTCACCCGACCATTTGTAACCATAGGTTTTAGGACCTGCTGATGTGAACTCTGTGATATGTTCATCTGGTGGTAGTTCGGATGCGAGATCTCCTAAATAATCTCTGAGAGCCGGAATAAAATCCCCCTCCCTGCTGACAAAAATGACTGAATCACTGTTATGGTAAACAACGCGGTTCTGCAGCCTGTCTAAAATTTCATACAATTCTAACCGTGCATAGGATGTTGTGAAACACGCAATCAGAAGATTCGTGTTGCCAGCTAAGGTAACTGTATCTTTTGCGTGTTTCCAGGATACGCTTGCTGTTTCATCGTCAATTATGTCAAACCCTAACACATCATATGCTGGAGAAAAGGCAAATTCTAGAAGCTTGGTAGCATCCCCCATTAGTGTTTAACTAGTTTGAACGCTGGCCAAACTTGCCCCACAAGGAATTTAAAAATAATTTTGCAATCTGCCTCTTTGCAGGATTGACAACTATGTGTTCAGAACGCAACTGAACACCCTTTTTTCTAGGTAATCCTGTATGTATTTGGCCCTTTCCCCCTCATCTGTATACCAGCTAGTATAGCCAGAAGACTCCTGTTTTTGGTGGAGGTGCACTTTAATGTATTCAGAAAACAGATCTTCAGAGCTTTCCTCAAAATGCCACACCTTGCCAATAGACATGATCTGATACCCCTTCTTGAGGGCCTTCATCAGTTTCACTGTGCACCACACGCCTTCTAGCACTCTTTCCAGTGAAGAATGCATACAACGCTCTTGTTGCTTAATCTCTGCACATGTGCGACAGAGGGGGAACAGATGTTTCCCCCCCACCTTGTAGGGTAATACAGGAAAAAGAGACCTTGAGGTGGCACCACCTTCAGTTTGACCAGGCCAAAGTATTCTGATACTGGGGCAAAGTCCTTATAAATAATTCGGGGGTGTCTAATTGGATATTTTTTTGTCTTGTTGACAAAAGGGTACAGGCTGGTGAAATCATAGTAATATATTTTTTCACCAGCTTCAGCATTGTAATAAAGGCAAATGGCATGTTCTGCCCCCAAAGAGAGCATCTCTGGGGAGCAGCGGTGATGGAAATTTCTTCTCACTTAGAAAGCCTCCAAGCTTCCTGTCAGCTGTCACCATCTCCCTCCACTCGTGTTCCCATATGGACCTAACAGCATACCCATGGCTTATCAAGTAACTTTCTTTCCTCAGGGTTCTATAGTGTAAGTCAGCAAAGGATGAATCTGTCAGCAGGTTTCTATCACTGGGGCTGTAGCATGTGCGGCAACCATGCAAAAAGCACCCATTAAATTCAAAGGCTGTTGGCCACCCCCCAACCACTGCATAACCATCAAGAAAATAATTTCCTACTTTTAGCTCGCCACCTTTCAGGGCGTGTTGTATCTGGAGACCCTCCTTGTGCTCAATATACATTAGCCACTGTACGGGTGGGGTTGAAAAACACTTTTCTTGCCTGTGGTAATGGTCATGTGGCAGAAGGGCAATTGTATCATGTTTCAAAAACATGTGCCTATACATTGCCATGCACACCCCAGCGAGAGTTATGTGGTTAAAGGGGTCAATTCCTCCCTGTACAAGAGACAAGCCTTTCTCAGGATTTTAACATCCTGTTGACAATAATAGGCCAGATCTTTTTGTAGGTTAAATTCATTGTTTTTGTTCTCCATGTACCAGGAAAGAAAATCTGCTTTCTCAGCCTTCATCATGCTCTCAACACCATAATCCTCCTTCCTAGGCATCAGCCCAACATACTCCCAATTAGCAGCGGTGTTAAAGTAATGGGGGAAGAACCCCTTACATCCAGAGAAGTCCACGGCTTGTGGCAATTTGGCTAGCTTCATTGGCAAGAAATTTAAGCTATCTAGAAATGTGATGCCTAGCTTCTTAACCGTGATGCACATGAGCTTCCTCCCTTGTGTAAGCAGGTCGACTTCCATCTTTTCTACTAATAATTGCCTAATGATAAAGTAATTATCATACCCCTTTGCATTATGCGATAGGAAGTTATAATTCTTGAATTTCTTGTTGATGAATTTTTTGACACCATGGAAAAAGTCCTCTCCTTTGAATTCCCAGGTATCACTTTCCTCTAGCCTCATTACATAGATATAATTTGGAATATGTATTCCAGTCTCTTGCATACATTCAAAATCGTAAAATATATAATTGTTGCCAATTTCAACCTTTTTAAAGAGGAGGCATGAAACAGTGGTGGCTATTTATATCCTCAACAGGCTCTTTGCATTGCTCACACCAGCGAACATGGCATGTGTGTTTCTTTGGAGCATAGGATTAGCATGATTTACAATATATTTTGGTTTTGCAGATGTCTGGCAGATCCCTGTGTTTTTCAAGGCAGATCCGGCATTTACAATATACTTTGTAGTTATTGCATTATACCTCCTACTGAGGACTACATTTGGGGTACAAGCACATGCGACAGCTGTATTTACACAGATGTGAATGGCTATAAACATTACCACACACCTGACAATAATTTTTCTGGCCATAAAACCCTTTCAAATTAATTATTCCATAATAATGATTCTCATGATTCAACACAAAATGGGTTCTCTGGTATACAGGGGGCCCTGTTCTAAAAATTTCCCAACCTTTACCATCATTCAATACTTTCCTATATTTACCTTTAAATGCTTTTCAAAGATGGCAACATCCAATAATAATATCTTCTGCTCATCTGAAAACCCAAGCTCTCTGTACAATAGCCGCATCCTTTCTGTTAATTCAGGGATGGTTACCAACTTCTCTGACATAACACCAATGGAACATCCCAAAGCACAGAGTATGATTGCCATGATCTAAATTTAATAAATGCTGCCGCTTCTTTTTGATAACTTCCCCATTTCCCCACCATATAAAAATTAAACATTAAGCTTGCTTTTTAAAATGAAAATCCAAAACAGTAAAACAAAACTTAAAATTTACCAGACAGTGTTTTCAGGCGTCTCTTAGTTTCCAACAGGGATAAGGGAGGAGGGAAATTTTCCTTAGAAGGCCCATCATCATCTTTGTCAGGGGCATGCTGGCCTAATGAAAAAAAAAAACTGGTTTTTTTAGAAGGAAAAAGCCCTTAAATGCATTCACCCTCCACCCTCACACACAAAGGCAAATCAAATATTTACCACATGATATTTTTGAATGTATCATTTTTCACCATTCTTCACAGCCATGTGGTCTCTTCTGGCCTGCATATTAAAATGCCAAAAGTATGAAATATAATGCAGCCACCCCATTTTTAAATTATCCCCCACCACATACCCCTCTTATAAAAACAACAAACTGATTTTAAAACTGAGAGGAATGCAAAATATACCTTTGTTTTTTGGTTGGGAAATGATTTTTAACTTTGTGCCTATGTAATAACTCTCCACTGTAGATGAGAAAAGGCACAAATCTGATGAAGCACATGTGGGCTCTAAGCAAAACAAAGCAGGCCAGCAAACGCTAGGGGGTGTTATGAACCCTGAAAGGTGTGTGTGTGTGTGTATAAACTGCTTGACTGTTTTGGCTTGCTGTGTTAATAATATTTTTGCTGAGGCTTGGCATTTTATTTTCATTCAATCTTCTCTCCTAAAGACGTCACAAACCAGAGATATCCTCAGAGCGCAATGATCTTCACCTCACTGAGGTCTGGACGCAGCCACAAAACATCAGCACAGCAACCCAAGCTACAGACTTCCATGAAAGGATCATCCACCCTGCCCCAGCCAAAAGGATGTGCTAAAGTGAAAAGGAAACACACAAACCAGACTGTAAACACCTACAAAAGGGTGCTTTTGAACCACCCTCTAAGAGACAGGAAATTGACAATGCTAATGTGGATGCATCTTTTAGGGACACATGTGAATGCATGCTAAAATTGCTGATGGCTACAACAGCTGGAATGCAAACAATTGCAAACAGTTTTCAATCATTGGGTATAGACAGCTCCTGCAACCCCTTAATTGCTGCTTTTAAAGGCAGCCTTATGGGTTTTTTGGAAAGGTTCTGAAATTATTTTACAAACTGATTCAGTGTGTAAAAGCAGGGAAAGGGATGCTAGCTGGGTTAGAGGCTGTCAGCCCCGCATTAATATCACTACAAATGCCCCTTTTAGTGAGATATGTGAACATGTGTTGAAATTGCTTGGCATTACAACAGTTGCTGTGCAAACACTTAACGGCCAAGCCACAAGCTTTCATTCTTTGGGGAAAGATGCCTCTTGCAATCCCTTAAATGCTACTTTAAAAGACAACCTTGTTGGTTTCTGGAAAGGCTCTGAAAGAATTTTACAAAGTTCTGCTGTATGTCGAAATGGGGTAGCCCTGCAGATAGGCGCGGGGCAGGTCAGGGGGCCTTATCACACACACCATAGGAAAAGCAAGCATTTGAAACTGAGAAGGGTTTGGCAAAGAGTCCTTCAAAAGCACCTCAAGAATGCAAAAAAGTCTAAATCTAGACAAAAAAGAAGTGACGCTCTTTTGCTTTAAGGTTTCTTAGCAGAGTCAGGGCCTCTGAGAGGCCAAATGTTAACAAAGGTGATGGCGCCTCTCTCAAAACAGAGGTAGAGCCTTCTGCCACCTCCATTTTGCCAAATAACAATGCAGTCCCTGCCTCTGAGTGTGCAAATGATAATTCAGTTCATGGTGCCCCTCTCAGCACAGAGGTAGAGCCTGTTGCCAATTTGGCAAACAATGCTGTTGCTGAACAAGGCCTTTTGTCACTCCCACAAAACCGTCCCCTAGCCCTGACACACCAAAGGTTTACCTAGAAAAAGTTGGAGAGTGGGAACGACATCTTGCAAACTTGCCAATGGATCAGTATTCAGAGGCTTTCAGGTTTGTAAACTTATTTATTGAATAAAGTTGGAGACGCGTCAAATTTGCGCAAAACTCTTGAAACAATTTTGTTTTTGAAGACTTTTTTTCTGCCATATTTGTTCTTTTTACAAATAAATATTGATTTACAAAAAAATATTGAGAAGGACTGATCACAAATAAACCTTTTTACAGCATTAAATTTTTATCCCCATTTATGAAGCTTAAGACAAACACCTCAAGGTAAAAAAAGTCTCCCTTTAGTGCCTCTCTGTGAGCTAGAAAAGGATGTGCCTGGCCCCTTAATCTAATCAAGAAAAACTGAAACAGCTCATACTACCCCCCCAGGCATTCATTTTCAGCCATATAAAATAAATCTGCCTATTTTTTAAAAAGCATATTGTAAAATATATAAAACAAACCTCTGCCATTCTTTTATTTACATCACAGAAACACCATTTTTTTCTGGCGCAGAAAAAATGAACGAAAATTCAAATCTTTGATATAGCCTTGAACATATTTAACCATTGCACTGTCAGAGTTTTTCAAAATTGTTTCAAGAGTTTTGCGCAAATTTGACACATCTCCAACTTTATTCAATAAATCAAATATTTGGTCCATATTCTCTTGCGTGAAGAGCAGACATTTCAATTAATAGGCAATCGAGGTCACAATTTGCATTATTGAATGTATTGAAATTTTATCAATTACAAATTTCACCTTGCGGTCTACTATTTGTTCAGACCAGGAAACACATTCATGAGATTTCTGCCTGGGCGATCGAAACTGGCATCCTTCAGAAGAATCATATAAAAATTCATAGATACAATGCATTGTTATCGAATAGACTGCAGCACGAACTAATGCTGACATTGCTGATTTCCATTTTTTGGGTGGAATATAGTCAGAATCTTCAAAAAATTCCATGTTTGTTTTATATATTATTGGCCTGGCTACGCCACTTGATGTGAGTCAGTAAGGTCATTTCCTGGAGGAGGTGCTTAATTAATTAAATATGCGGGGTAGCTACGTCACAACGGGGTGGACATAGACACTGATTGGCCTGGCTATGTCATGTAGTGTGAGTCAGTAAGGTCATTTCCTGGAGGAGATGCTTAATTAAATATGCAGGGTAGCTACGTCATGGTGGGGCATAGATGGTGATTGGGGGGGCTAGGTCACGTAGGGGTGGGGCTAGACAGGACACATCCTGGTGGGAGGTGCTTATATGCGGGGTGCCTACATCATGGTGGCGCCCCCCAAATAGGTCACTTCCGTCCTCCATTTGACACAGTTTTCGGTCATATGACTCTGGGGTCATGACCTGGGTGATAACATCAAGGTCATGACTCTGGTGACGCAGTTTCCAGTGATGTCACTGGATGTGATGTCACTGGCCATGCCCCCTTTATTAATAATGCATGGGGAGCCTATTTATTACTATAGTGCCTTTTTTCAATGTCAGCTGATCTGCCAGTAATAGCCAGGTTAAAATATTTATATTCATCAAGGCTTAATTAGGGTGCCATCTTCTCCACAGCTGGGGAATTTGGGGGCATTCTGGGAGGGGAAGGGGCATCTCTGATGCAATGACATCATATAGAGTGACATTATCATGTTGGGGATGCAGTGCCATGTGTGCATGCCTTTCTGCTTTTCCTCAACCATTTAAAGGGAGCTTACCAGCGGTTCCTGCTTGGAACAAGTGGGTGCCATGTACACCTGCTCTCCAAGCTGTGAACTCGCAGTGTTCTGCCCGCACAAGGAGGCAGAGAATTAGTTCAGTAAGAAGAAGGAAACGCTGTACCTTTAAGGATATGGGGTGATGGGATCTGTAGTTTTTAGGTGCTGTAGGTCAGGTGGGATTATATAGTCCCCCTTAATTGGCTAATTGGCTATTATTATTATTATTTATTATTTTCTGAATAAAATATTTATTCTTTCACACCCTGTCTGATCCTTAACTACAACAGGAGGTTTGTAGTTAAGTGTGTTACACTTTATCAAACCTTCTGTTGTAGTTAAGATTCAGACGGGGTGTGCAAGACAACTAGACAGATAACTAGATCCCGCTTTCTTACCCCTGCCTCTCACAGGCTCTGCCTTTAAGCTAACTTCCCCAATTAAATCAAGAACAGAAATATTCAGCACAGCTGTCAGGGGGTAACACTGCCTGCACCTGAGGACTGGCATCCCTAGGCTTAATTAAGAGCTTGGTTTAAAAAAAACCACAAACCCACAGTTTTAATCTGTTTCAGAGGGCAGTTGTGTTGGTTTGCAGTAGAACAGTTAGATTTGACTGTAGTAGCACCTCAAGACCTGTGTAGCCTGGAGATGAGTTGTAACTCTGAGAGATTTTCATGCCTCATCTGGAGACTGGCAACCCTAAAAGTGATTGAACAAACCACCTCTGTTTTATGAACAGAATTTTCAGAGTTTTAATGGTGTCTGCTTTCGGTCTTCTGAGCTGTTCCTGCAGCAATAAAGCTCTAGGTGGGTAGTTTGCCTTTCTTAGTAGTCATTTTAAATTTACTTTTAAAAACTGTTGTGTTGATTTGTTGGGGGAAGAGACTGCTTTCTGCAGCTTTTCTTTGAGAATAACAAGGAGTTTTCATATCAGAGTGAAATTCCAGATTCCATTCCCAATTTACATCTTGGCATATAAAATTCTAATCACGAGTTATGTTGTAATGAAAATTTCATAGGGATTTCCCCTGAAATTGTATTACACATTTCTTTAATGCCAAAGAAATATAAAGAGATAAGACAAAGAAGAAGAATATTGATCTCTAATACCTGTCAGACTCTGATAATTGATACTCTTTTTGAATGCTGATTACTAACCATGCTGATTAATAAAAGATATATGCTTACTAACTCGCATTGATATAGTAGTAGAAGGGGGGGCAAGTAAAGTCTAGCCCAAGAGTAGCTTCCCAGGAATATCAAAGGTTGTTGACTGGGCTTTGAAGTAGAAAGTGCCTCGGCCGATTCTCACCTCCCCCCTAGAGGCGGCAAGGACATTGCCACCAGGAAATGTAACCACCAACTGTAGGAGATAAGGGGGAGCCATGTGAAATGTATCACATGCAAAGACAGCCTTTGTTTTGGGAATCAGGGGTAGATGTGAACGCTTTGATGTGTAATGTTAAATACCAATGACTCGAACTGCTAGCCATCAGTTCCAATGTCTTTCATGCTGAAGTAACTTTGGAGTATACAATAAATGCAACTTTGTTTCAAATAACTAAGTCTGCTCATTTTGGGAACTTCAATTAACCTTCCCTGACAATACCTGCTAATAAAAGATGCTGGGAAATACCCCCTGATGCCCTGAAATCACTTACTTCAGCACTGGAAAAGGATAATCTTTCCTATAGTGTTTCCACCACTCTTATCCATTTAAACTTTAATGCTTGGTGCTGCTGCTGGATTTTCAAGTGATAACTAAATTTGACTGACTATCAGATGTATCTGAAGTGTGAACCTTTTGTTGTGGTGATGTTTCTGTTGACACATCCAGAAGCAATAAGCTAGTGTGAATGTAGCCTTATGACAACTATTTGCCAGTTAGTATTTGTTGGGCTTTGCTGTTTTTTTCTTACACCTGTAGTGTGTGCTTTAAAATGACTACCCAGCTTGCTGGGGGGAAAATGTAGATAACTGGGGAAGGCAATGGCAAACCACCCTGTAAAAAGTCTGCTGTGAAAACATCACCCCAGAGTTGGAAACGACTGGTGCTTGCAAAGCAGACTACCTTTATCTTTAGTGTGTGCTTTAAATGGGGCCTCATTTGCTGCCTTATAATATAATTGATATAGTGTAAGATTTCAGTAGTTGTTTGGATACTAACAATATTCTGGAAGCTGCCTCCACATATAATAGGTGACCTAAATTAAGCAATCAATAATTTACTAGGAATTTATTATTTTGAGAATAATGGAAGCATTATTGTCATGAAACAGCAGGCTGCCAGTACATGAACAATGTGAAAGATGAGAGGAATTATGACTGCAATTTTGGGGGTGGAGTGTGCTCTACTAAATTGGAACATGTAGTCAGATTTCAAAAAAGAGCACTTCATTCTGGGGCCAGTTTTAGTACATGGAGGTGGGTCCATTTGGGGAGCTGGATTAGGGTTGTCAACCTCCTGGTGGGATATGAAGATTTCCTGGAATTTCAACTAGTTACAGAAATCAGTTTTCCCGGAGATTCCCTGGCTGCTTTGGAGGATGGAATGTTTGACATTATGCCCCACTGAGGTCTCTCCCCTCTCTAAACTCTGTTCTCCTCATGCTCCACCCCCACAATCTTCAGGTATTTCTCAACTTGGAGTTGGCAACTCTAACAGTGGATTACACTTACTGGCTCATAGTGCTACTGAGTATCAGCTTCTCCCCCTCTCCGAAGCACATACTGATCTATCATTTGCATGCTGAAACCAATCAGGCTTGAGCTGTGGGCGTTCAGGACAACTAATTGTGTAATGAAGCCAATGTAGTATCAATGCAAAAATGGCTCTTGGATAGAGCTTTCTAATGACTGTGCTATGAAGGTACCCTGATAATGCTGGTATAACATGGTCATAGATTAGTAAGCATCTTGTGCCATCTACAGAACATAGCAACACTGGCAGAGTCCATGGCTGATAGCAACCAATCATGGAGTGGCATGATTATGTTAGCCAGAGCCAGACATGAAAAGAGCCAGTCTACATAGAATAATGGTAGCCTGCTTCCATATTATTACCATCACCACTACAAACATAATACAGAACACAAAGGTCACAAACACAACAGTGCCCCCAGCCATGTGAATCACTGCAGTGCACTCAGAAGGAGCTCTGGAAAAACAATACTGCATGGATTCCTGCAAATGAGGGTTCAGTTATCCTTATGCCACATACTGCATTTGACAGGAAGGAAAGGGCATGCAGTCCAAGCATTTTACAGTCATTTTTCTAGGACATTTGAAGTCAATCTGTTGTTTGGATGCATGGTTGGGGAAATGATCTAAACACAAGGCTGCATTATCGAACTAAGAATGCCAGTGAATGAAATTAAGGCATTTAAGGCAAACCAACAATAACAAAAAAGAGAGATTTTTATGATGCAAGAACAGAACAAGAGACAATTCTCCATATATTTGCAAATGATTATTTATTAGACTCAGTTTATGAATCACCTATTCCTTAAGATGTAAGGCTCTAAGTCAGTGTTTCCCAAAGTGGGCGATATTGACCTGGGTGGCGCTGGAACAATCCAGGGGGGCGGTAATAGCCTTGGGTGCAATTGGGGGGCGGTGAATAAAAATAAGGGGGCGGTGAAAGCATAAAGAAAGAAGAGAAGAGGGTGGGAGGTGTCAAAACATCACGTTTCTGGGAGGGGTCCAGAATTTCTAATTTAGAAAAAAAATCCAATTAACAAAAATAGAGGGTTCCTTTTTGTCTGCTACTTAGTGCAAATTAGACTAGTAATGAGGACCAGAACTCCTTCCAATTAAAATATAAGAAGGATGCAGTTTATTTACAAGCCAGAATAAAAAAATAGAGGTGTACAGACAAACAAGAAAGACAGAAATAAAAAACCTTACTAGTCTATCCTGGCCAATACTTGCTATAGCTAGCAGCTTCTCAAGGTTGCTTGTAGTTTCTCTCTCAGCAACACAGTTCAAGTCAGGACAGTGGAAGCACTGAGGTAATTGCACAACCTTCTCTGAAGAATTTCAGCCTGTAGCTTGCTCCTCACAAGGTTTTCTGCAGTGTGTCAAGCTTCTTACAGTCCTCTAGCAGCTAGCTGCTTTTTCACACCACAAACAGAAACCAGGTTTTAGAGGTTTCTCTTTGCAGCACAAAAAAGCCAAACCTAGCTGCAGCCCCAGGGCAGGTAGTGTGAAATCGGAGGGAAGCCCCGTTGAGAAGAGGAGCTTGAGAGTGGTATAAAATGAGTGGGAAATCGGTCAGTGTCTTCTGCAGGGCCAGCGCATGGGAGTAGGTGGGTAGGCAACCCCCCCTGCCAGGGGGCACTGCTGGGCACCCTCTTATTCCCCCTTCCCTTGTGGCACAATTGGACCAGCCAGCAGGCAAGCCAAGAGCTCCAGGTGGTGCTGCCACGCCGCTGCTTTTCTTCGCAGGGCAACTTAGAATATTTTCAGCTAGAATTCGAGCCTACACAACCTCTATACTGCAGAGGATTGCAACCAACTAGATGAAACTGAAAGAAGTCTTGCATCTTCTAGCTTGTTGCAAAGCTGCCTTAAAAGACACAGCAGAGACTGTTTCCTGAGTCCCATCAATGAAAAGAAGTGTTCATGTGACTTCATACATTATTCAAATCCCAGTAACAATTAATATGAGACAGAAAAACCTATGTTCTCTGTCCCAAGTTTCCATTCTTGAATGTGTGCAGAATTTAGTAGCACAACAAAGAAAGTTATTTTCTCCTCAACCTGCATTCTATGCTTAACTCTGGTTTTATATAACTCTTGTTTTATATTGTACATTCAAAACCATATGAAATTGCAGTATCTGTAGCTTAAGTTCAGTTTAGACATTTGAAATATGGGCTTCTTTGAGCCCAAAGTAGATGTACCTGTCTCACAATGCAAATGGCCTTTTAAAAGAAATCATCAAACACTGCAAGATGTGTGGTGCAATCTTGAGATTAAACAATTTTATTTGATAATATATGATAATTATATCCAATACTAATAAAATATTAATAAACACTTACTACCTTCCCCTACATTATGCTTTCCCCTCCTCCCAAATCTTGACTTCCGCCGGTGCCAATTGCCTAAAATTCTAATATCAAAAGGTATCTTTAACTTTAAAAGAATCTTAATATAAAAAAGAATATATATATATATATATATATATATATATATAATTTTTCAGAGAAATAAAAAACCCCCACACATTTCTTATACTTTATAAAGTCCCACCCAGTTATTATAGTTCATCTTCTTTCTTCTTCTAAAAACCTAAGTGGTATTCTCAAAAATCACCCAATGTCCTTTTACTCTCCATTCTTTTTCTATATATCTTCTGAATTTATCCCAATCCATTTTAAATCCCTTTAAATCATAGTCTTTCAAGATTCTTGTAAGTTTATCCATTTCACTCCATGACATAACTTTTACAATCCAGTCCCATTTTTCTGGTATTTTATCTTGCTTCCATAACTGCGCATATAATGTCCTAGCAGCTGAAAGCAAGTACCAAATTACAGTTCTATCTTCTTTTGGAAATTTCTCCATTTGTAATCCCAATAGGAAAGTCTCTGGAGTTCTTTTAAATTCATATCCCAAGATTCTAGAACTTTCTTGTTGAATCATTTGCCAAAACTGTTTTGCTCTTTCACAAGTCCACCACATATGGTAGAAAGAACCTTCATGCTTTTTACATTTCCAACATCTATCTGGCATCTTATTGTTCATTTTTGCTAGCTTTTTAGGAGTTATATACCACCTGTACATCATTTTATAACAGTTTTCTTTAATACTATAACATGTCGAAATTTTCATAGCGTTCTTCCACAAGTATTCCCATGTTTCCATCTGTATCTTTATTAACATTAATTGCCCGTTTTATCGTTTGAGATTTTACTACTTCATCTTCAGTAGATCATTTCAGTAATAGTTTATATAGTTTTGAAATCAATTTTTCATTATCTCAAAGCAGAACATTTTCTAGTTCAGTTTGCACTTTCCTTATTCCTTCATTTTTAATATCATTTTCCACCAAGCTCTTTATTTGTTGCATTTGGAACCAGTCATACTTATTATTCAATTCTTCAGCTGTTTTCAACTCTATCTTGCCACGTTGTATTTTTAATAATTGATTATATGACAACCATCTTATTCTATTTTACCATATCTTCATTCATTTTATGCCATAGCTTTTCATAGTTGTTTTTATATAAATCAATATTTTTCATTGTAATCTCCACACCCAGATATTTTACTTTAGAGGAAACTTCACATCCCATCAGCTCCTGTAATTCTTTTTGTTTACTCACTTGCATATTTTTGCATAAAAATTTTGACTTCTCTTTATTGATGTAAAATCCTGCCATTTCTCCATATTCTTGTATCTTACCTAGTAATAATGGTATTACTTGTATAGGATTTTCATTTATAAACATTACATCATCTGCAAATGCTCTGTATTTATAAGTAAAGCCTTTTAGTTTCAAACCTTCTATTTCTTTATCTTCTTGAATTTGCATCAACAAAACTTCAAGAGTCATTATAAACAACAATGGAGAAAGAGGGCAACCTTGTCTTGTTCCCTTACTAATTTTCATATCCTCTGTAAGATCCGCATTTATGCAAAGTTTTGCATACTGTTCAGTATATATTGCTTTCACCATTCTTATAAAACTTTCCCCCAATTCCATTTTTTCCATCACTGCAAACATAAAGTCCCAGTTTAAATTATCAAAAGCTTTCTCTGCGTCCACAAAAAATAAAGCAACTTTTTTTTCTGGATGTCTTTCATACTATTCTACAATATTTACAACAGTCCTTAAATTGTCCCTAATTTGTCTTTTGGGAAGAAATCCTGCTTGTTCCTCCTTAATAAAGTTAATCAAATATTGTTTAAATCGTACTGCTAAGATTCTTGTATATTTTTTATAGTCATTATTTAACGATGAAATTGGTCTGTAGTTTTTTACATTCGTGACATCTCTGTCCTCTTTTGGAATTAATGAAATTACTGCTTCCTTCCATGTATTTGGTATTTCCCCCTGCAGTCTTATAATATTCATCAGTTTTTGAAGCTTTGGTGTTAACTCCTCTTTAAGGGTTTTAAAATTTTTTCCTGTATATCCATCTATTCCAGGTGCTCTTCCCATTTTCATTGAATATATTGCCACTTCAATTTTTATTTTTTCAATTGGTTCCATATTTTCTGTTAGGTGAGCTATTTTAATTTTTTGCAAATATATTTTTATCTTCTCTTTGTTTATCTTAAAGCCTTTAAAAAATTTGGGATAGTATTTAAAAAATTCTCTTTTAATTCCTTCTTGATCCACAATCTCTTTACCACCAACTATTATTTTGTTAATAATTTTGTTTTCTTTCTTTTTTTTCATTTGCCAAGCCAAATATTTTCCAGGTTTATTTGCTCCTTCAAAAGATTTCTGCTGCAATCTTTTCAGATTCCATTCCAGTTCTTTATTTAACAAATGTCTCATTTGTGTTTGAAGTATTGTAATTTCCCTCATAATTTTCTTTTTCCCAGGTCTCTTCCTCAGCTCCCCCTCTTTTTTCTTTATTTCATTCTGAATGTCCAACAATTGTTTTTTCTTTGCTCTTTTATCTTTATTATTCAGTGTAATCAATATCCCTCTCGTTACTGCTTTATATGTATCCCAAACCGTTTGAAATTCGATATCGTCCTTATCATTTATTTGGAAGAAAGCTTTAGTTTCATTCTCTAGAGATGCCACTATTTCTTTATTTAGTAGTAAATCTTCATTTAACCTCCATCTTCTCTCCTTTTTAGCCGGCTTAGTTGACCACAATAATGGATTCTGATCTGCTCCTACTTTAGGTAAGATCTCTATTTTCTTTGTAATAAGACCTAAGTCTTTTGTACCCCACAATATGTCAATTCTTGAAAAGGTATTATGTCTTGCTGAAAAAAAGGCATAGTCCTGCACTTCAGGGTTGAACTTCCTCCATATATCTTCCAGATTTGCTTGTTTAACTAATTCAAAAAGGACTTTGGCAATTTCCCTTCTTTATTACCCCCCCCCCCCCGATCTATCCAATGCATTCTTAATTGTTCCATTAAAGTCCCCCATTATCATTATTTGTTCATATGTCACATTATCCAATTGTTGTGTAATATCTTTAAAAATATATATCTTTTGCTCCATTTGGTGCATACAGCAACTTCCCCCCCCCCCATTTATTATTATTCCCACTGCTACATATCTCCCATCATTGTCCTTAAAAATCAATTTTGGGTCCAATTCTTGTTTAAGAGAGCCAGTTTGGTGTAGTGGTTAAGTGTGTGGACTCTTATCTGGGAGAACCGGGTTTGATTCCCCACTCCTCCACTTGCACCTGCTGGAATGGCCTTGGGTTAGCCATAGCCCTGGCAGAGGTTGTCCTTGAAAGGGCAGCTGCTGTAAGAGCTCTCTTAGCCCCACCCACCTCACAGGGTGTCTGTTGTGGGGGGGGGAGGTAAAGGAGATTGTGAGCCGCTCTGAGACTCTTCGGAGTGGAGGGTGGGATATAAATCCAATATCTTCTTCATCTTCTTCTAATATAGAAAATCATTCCTCTCTTCTTCTGCTCAGCCAGTGAAAAAAATTCTAGCTCCAATTGTTTGTTCCATAAAAAAATTATAATCCTTTTGCTTAATGTGTACTTCTTGCAAACAAATTATATTACAATTTTTCTTCTTAAACTAATGAAACGTTGCCTTTTTTTATGTGGTGAATTTAGTCCATTTACATTCCAAGATAATAGTTTGTAATCCATCATGGTTCAAATTCTTTATGTTCTTCATATAACCTACGCAGTTCTTGTGTATTTGTAATTGTGATCCTTTTCCCTTGAAGTTCAAAACTCACACCTTCTGGTAGTATCCACCTATACCTTATTTCATTGTCTCATAATTTTTCTGTCCGTTTCTTGTATGTCCTTCTGTCAGTTAACATTTGTCTTGGCAACTCCTTCATGATTCTTACTCTACTGCCTTCAACTGTCAATGTTTTCCCAAAATTTTTATTTATGATCTTTTCCACCATTTCTTTTGTCATAAACTTTATAACCACATCTCTTGGTAGATTATTCTTTTTGGCATAGAATGAGTAACTCTATACACATAGTCATACATGTTCCTAGTACCTTCTAGATCTTCCTCCAGGAATTCTGCAATAATTTTTATTATATATTCCTAAAAGTCAGTTTGTTCGTCTTCAGGTACTCCTCTCAGATGTATCTGAGTTTCCATCAGTTTGCAGTCATGTATTACCATTTTTTCTTGTATTTTTTTCAAGGTGGAATCATGTGCTTTCACTCTCCCCTCCACTTCTTCCATTTTCTTAGATGTTACCACAGTTTCATTTCTGAGATCCTCTATATCTTTTTTCAAATCTTCAATGTCCTTTCTAATTTCCTTTTTGGAGGCAGTTATTAGCTCTTTCATCCCTTTCATCATCCTTGCTTCCATTACATCCAATTGCTCCTGCATCTTCTCCAGTGAAGCAGTCCTTGTGAGTATTGGCTTATGGTCTGACATGTAAAAATGCTGAAAAAGTTGACCTCACCAAATTAAAATCCAACTATCAGGTTTTAAAGAATAAATTTTACTTTTTTCAATAAGCTCAAAATCGCCGTCCCTGGAGCCTCCTAAGCTCAGATATAAATTTTTGAAGTTTATAATTTTTCCAAAATGGCGGTCGCGACTTTACTGTCCCTTTTTAAACTTTTTTCCACTTTTTTTCTGGAGGCTTCCAAAATAGTTTTTAACAATAATGTCCAATAGTATTCACCTTACAATGTTCAAATTCACCGGCTCCACTAATTTTTGATGTCTCAAATCTTTTAAAATAACTTTTAAATTTTAACCTTCTTATAATGGCCGCCAAGGTTTTTCTATGATTTCTCAGTCCTAGAGTAGGCTGGCTGACTCACAAATTTCCCTTCTTCACTGATTACTTCCTGCTTTACTTGCCACCAAATCACGTTCTCACTGGTAGAGAGATCTCGCGATGTTTGTGACGTACTTCCTGTGTCATCTGTTAAAACTGCAGCTCTATGACGATGGGGCTTTCCAACCAAAACCACAAGTATTCCAAACAATAATTTTCTTTTCTCTTTTTAACATTGTCTTTTAGTATTTTACAGTCCCAATTTCGCCCCTTCTCCCCTTCTTTATCAATTGCTTGTATATTCAATCTTCCAACTT
Source organism: Heteronotia binoei (assembly GCF_032191835.1). Classification (NCBI taxonomy): domain Eukaryota; kingdom Metazoa; phylum Chordata; class Lepidosauria; order Squamata; family Gekkonidae; genus Heteronotia; species Heteronotia binoei. The sequence continues at coordinate 102,477,719 of NC_083226.1, read as the reverse complement.
TTAATTTTAATTTTTTCAGTCCTTATTAGTCCTGAAATGATAGATAACAATCTATACCTTTTGCTGTGGTTATCCAAAACGGCTTCGGTCTTGCATAAATTTAGATGTTCAGTAGAATCAAAAGAAGGTTTGGATCTTGATGAGCTTAAGTCAATTGAATGACTCTGGAAACCTCTGTAGATGCTGGAACGCAACTCGTCTCCGGAGACCCTTCAAAGCCTCAAAGGAGCCCCCCCCCCCGGGACTCCCTTTAAGCCAAAGTAAATCTCCTCAGAATTTTCTGAGCATGTCTTGGACTAATTTCTGACTGAGAAAAGTAGGCAGTAGTCATTGGATTGTCTTTTTCTACTCCAAACAGAAGTTCCATTCTCCCCTACAGAGAAGCAGTTCAGCTCACCATTTTCCAACCCTCGGAAGTCGAGATGTGTGGTGCAGTCTTGATAAGGTAACACTGAATGGCTGAGGTATGTGTTGGGTTAGAGCAGGGGTGTCAAACACATTTATTAGGATGGCTGGATCTGACATCAATGTCACTTTGTCAGGCTGGGTCATGCGTGCCATAAAATGTAATACCAAGTATGGAAGATATAAACTTTATAAAGGACACAGGCAAACCCAATAATGATGCTATTTTAGGGTAGCCAGGTCAGTGTGGAAAAATAGCTGGAGACTTTGGGGATGGATCCAAGAAAGGGTGGACTTTGTGGAGAGGTGGGGCTTCAGCATGGTACAATGTCAAAGAGTCCACCCTTCAAAGCAGCTCTTCTCTTAGGGTTGCCAAGTCTAATTCAGAAAATATTCGGGGACTTTGGGGGTGGAGCCAGGAGACTTTGGGTGGAGCCATACTTTCCCATTCCTAAAATAAATACATAAAAATACAGCAGTGCAGTTCACCTGAATAGTCATCATTTCTTCATCCCCCTATAGCTGCAGTTCTAGTAAATGAAAGTGTAAACACACAAAAAGCAGACAAAATGCAGAGTTTGCAAGCTCACATTTTTGTGATCTCACTGGGGCTTTACTCACAGGAACTGCTGTTCTTCAGGCGAACACTGGCAAATAAAAAGAGAGAGAGGTGGAATTTTCCTCCATCCCATAAGCAGGTTCCTATAAAAAGACTCTGAAAACAATGCAAAACAAGCACACAAACACACACACTCTTACTGGTTCTGGTTCCTCTACAAAGACTTCTGAAAAGTACAGGGGCTGTGTGCTCTCTCTCTCTCTCTCTCTCTCACACACACACACACACTTACTGGCTCTGGTTCCTCCACAAGGACATCTGAAAAGTACAGGGACTAGGTTGCTCTCTTTCACACACACTCTCACACACTTACTTGATCCGAAACAAAAGCTAAACAAACTAAGGGACTGTACTCTCATGAGGCTCTGCTGCTGACCCTTCCCCATGAAGTACTTCCTGCTCACATTTAAAAGCACACACACACATTTTAAAACGGGACCTGTTTGCAGGTTTCTAAACCTGCCGGAGATCTAGAGATACATGGTGGCTGTGAGAGCAGGGCTTCCCCCCACCGGCCAGCTGGCTGGGGGTGGCATGGAGCCTGTAAAACCAGGGGATCCACCGCTGGGATTTGGGGATTGGAAAGCCTATCTTCTCTCCAGGGGAGTTGATCTCTGCTAGCTGGAGATCAGCTGTAAAATTGGGAAATCTCCTAGTCCCTCCTGGTGGCTGGCAATTGTATCACAGATGTTTAAGAGATTAACAGTTTTACAGAATTTCCTTAAAGTACCTCCCTTATGCCCACCCTCCCACTTCTACTACCCATTACTCATTAGCACTGGGACAGCATACAGGGACATAATGCACAACCTCAATACTCTGGCAGTAAAGATCCTGAACAGGCCAGTTTCATCTTGTGAGCTGTATGTTTGACACCCCTGGGTGAGAGGGCTTTTGGCTTTAGCTAACAATAGTTTTGCCAACTCCAGGTTGGGAAATTTCTAGATATTTTGTGTGGTTTGGGGAGTGGGATACAATGCTATAGAGTCTGCCTTCCCATAGCGGCCATTTTCTTCATCAGGACTAAGTTCTGTAGTCTGGAGACCAGTTGTAATTTCTGCAGATCTCCCCAGCCCACCTTGACAACCTATCTAGAAAGTACATGGTCTGCTCAAATAATCAACAGCTGCTAAAGTTCCCAGATAAAAGTTCCCAAATAAGCTAGTTTGCTTCCTGAATTTAACCAAAGATGTAAAAAACAGGTGTCTTGAGTTAATGACTGATTTCGCACTAGGCTTGCTCTGGGTGGAGAGCCCTTTTGCCGCTGGTGCTTCTCTCGGTTTTTGCACAAGCTGCCCTAGAATTGCAAGTTGGTGTGCTCCTTTTTTGCAGCAAGCAAGATCCTCTTACAAGCGGTTTCTACTTGCTGCGGAAAAGCAGCAGGCCAACTTACAGCTCTGGGACAGCTTGTACAAAAACTGAGAGAAGCGCTGGGGGCAAAAGGGCTCTCCACCCAAAACAAGCCCTAGTGCAAAATCGGTCAATGTTTCTCCAACAAAATTCTGTCCCCATAGAAGGCCAAAAAATCCAAACCAAACAAAAAAATCCCCCAACAACCCAAAACCCCACCCCCAAAACCCCGTGGAAGAGTGAATCCAGAGATTACTATTCATGCCTCAGTGGTTTGTTGTGACACCCCTAGTCCAATAGATACCTAATCAGTTGGTGCCCTCCAAATGAAGGAAAGTGAAGACATTATCCTACTTGACAGGAAGGCAAAAAGGCACCTAATTATAACAATAACAATATAAATTGTTTGTTCTCCTTACATGCAGTTGCATGTAATTCATTATCTCTGTTGGGAGATGTGGTCCATCTATAATTTCAGTTTCTGTTTTACCAGTAAATGGAAATACAAGTACAGTTAGGAAAGTGTGAACCCTGGCTAAGTGCATATTAATTGCACCATAAAAATTCTCCTCATTAGTCTCCATCGTATGACTAACTGGAGAAAAAGAGTACCTTGGGATGTCTTGCTTGGGCTGAGATATAATGCATTGCCTGATCTGAAAGCCTAGATTCACTGGCTGCCGGGGGTGGGGGGTGGGACTGTTGATGTATGTATGTTTCTGGGTTGCCAAGCTGATTTGTGGTAAGAATTTGTTTTTAAAACTATACTGCATGAAGATGCTGGAACAATTTCAGCACTTTCTTGTGCTTGGAATAATTCTGGCAGATCTCCCTTTTGTTTGATGCTGAGCAGCCTGTGCAACTGCTGTGGCAGAAAGGCAACACTGATTCCCACTGTGGGCTTAATCCTGGTTTTAATTGTGGTTTTGATGAGCACCTTGCTCTTGCATTGGCTTCACTTATCTATTTTGGTTTAAAAACAAAAAAGCTTCTCATTGCGAGTATGTGCAATAAGGGCACAAGGTCACTGGTACCTTTTGTAAATCTTCCAGCATATTTGCTTTTGTGTGTATCCCTTCTATTTTTCAGTGCTGCAGAGAAAGCTATTTAGTTACACAAGGTAAAAATAAAAATTATGGTTTGCTGTTATTTAGGGGCAAGGAAAATAATTTGCTCAAGAATAAATAGCTTGCTGGGATTTATTATGCTATATTTTAAGGGCTCCCAGAGCAATAGATCAATTTACATATTATATAGTACAAAATTTATCATCATGGTTCTATATTTAGCTCCAACAGGCTTTGCTTGTGTTTTGTCCTTGAAATGTTACAATGTTCTGGTTTGAAAAGCTGGGTTTGTGAGTACTTCAACTAAGTCCATTAATCAGCCTGGTAAATTATTTGATTTCCTTTTGACTCCCAAATCAGATTTGCTGCTCCTACTCCACAATAATGGGTGTGTTCACACACACAAAATAACACTCTTTACAACTGGATTTTTACTATGTTAGAATAGGAAAATCCATTTGCAAACAGTTGCCTTGTGAAAGCATCCAATGTCAATGCAAAAGAAGGCACAGGAAGGGAGCAGCAACCTTGGTTGTTGGTTTATATGGAGTAGTGGAAGAATAAAAAAGAAAGGTCAGTCAGTTTTTCCAGTATTAGTGTACAATCCTCAAACCTGTTCGTTGATGGTGATTTAAATTTGTGAACTCACAAATGCTCACACTATTGTCTCTGAAGATCTATTCATTTTTCTTAAAGATCTAGTTGCCTTGCCCTTCTCTGTCTTCACACATAAACACTGGGTCACAGGACTGCTATGTATATCACAGCAAAAAGTATCCAATAGCCCACTCAGTTATGGCTCTTATTGTCTTATTTGCTGCATTGTCATATTTTCTGTAATGAGTCATTATTTTATTGTAGTTGTCTATAGAGGGTAATTAGAAAAGGAAGCAATAGATATTTACAATCATCTGCAAAGTAAAGAGGAAATGCACAAAAATTAACACAACAGTACACGATGCTGTGAATGATTAGAAAGGATCTAGTCTAGTTAACTATAATCTTGTCAAATCTACAAATTCTGGACATTTTGAATATATATGGTAGCCTTCCCAAATCCCCCGCCCTGGCGGGGGAACCCCGGTTTTGCAGCCTCCTCTCCCGCTCTCCAAAAATCTGGAAGCGGGGGAGGGACGGCGCTTCCCCCTCACAGGGCCGCCGCCGCCAGTGCCGCCGCCGCTGCTGCGGGCCCAGGCACAGACACAGGCAGCAGCCGCCGCCGCGAGTGCCACCGCCGCTGCTGCTGCCGCGGGCCCAGGCACAGACAGCAGCAGCTGCTGCCGCGAGTGCCGCCGCCGCTGTCGCCGCGGGCCCGGGCACAGACACAGGCAGCAGCAGCCGCCGCCGCGAGTGCTGCCTCCGCCGCTGTGGGCCCGGGCACAGACACAGGCAGCAGCCGCTGCCGCGAGTGCCACTGCTGCCGCGAGTGCCGCTGCTGCTGCCGCGAGTGCCGCCGCTGCTGCCGCGGGCCCGGGCACAGACACAGGCAGCAGCAGCCGCCGCGAGTGCCGCTGCTGCCGCGAGTGCCGCTGCTGCTGCCGCGAGTGCCGCCGCTGCTGCCGCGGGCCCGGGCACAGACACAGGCAGCAGCAGCCGCTGCCGCGAGTGCCGCTGCCGCCGCGAGTGCCGCCGCCGCTGCCGCCGCGGGCCCGGGCACAGACACACGCAGCAAGCTACAGGCTCCGAGGAAAGCAACAGAGGATCTCTGGGCAGATTCCGTTTGGTCTGTGTCTTGAAAAATGGCGACTAATGATGTTTTCGGGATTTTGGTGGGTTTCTTCATTCCCTTCCCATCTTCAAATGCTTCTTTATTCTTTATTCCGTAATTACATAGTTTATGGCACTGGTATTATCTTCTGGGACTTTGATATTGCTGTTTTAATCTGCTGTTTGCGCCAGCTGGTTTTATGGCTCTGTTCTCTTTTGATCCTTCTGTTTTTGTTTTTTTTAAATACAGGTTTTATGTCTTACTAGAAGTTGTTGTTGCCTGTTGCTATTTTGAGGACTTGGAAAGCATGTCCCGTCCCCCCCCCCGTTTTTGGAAATATCCCAGTGGGGTCTTAAGTGCCATGAGCAGCCAGAAGGCAGCCCCCCAAGGCTTGCTTCTTTCCTGGCTCCTTGGTATGGTTCCTTCTTTTTCCACCAGCACAACCATTCTCCCCCCACCCCCAGCTGAAGGGAACAGCAGAGAAGCCAGTAGACCTTATTTCTTGTTTTCCTTATGATCAAAATGACTCAGGTCAATTTGGGTGAAATCTCCAAGTTCCTTCTGATCTCTGCCAAAGTGATTTGAGTCATTCTGGTTTTGAGGGAAACAGACTTGTAAAAGCCTTCTTTGGTCAAAGCAGAACAGAGCTGGGATCCTTTGGTCTGTACCAGTGTTCTCTCTAAGTTGAGTTAGTGAGTTAGCTAGCTCACAGTTTTTTAACCTCCAGCTTACACATTTTTGTCTTAGCTCAAGAAAAATGGCTCCAGAGAAAACTAATTTATGAAGTAGTTCACAACTTTAATGCCAGTAGCTCACAAAGTAGAATTTTTGCTCACAAGACCCCACAGTATTGGTCTATACCCTCAGTTTGAGAGAAGTTGCCCTCAGCTTTGCTGGGCAGCCAAAGCTTTCATTTCCAAGTAGGCGAGTTTCCAGTGTAGCATGTTTCCAAGTCAACATGGCTCTGTATATCGGTGTGTGTGTGTGTGTGAAGGTTTGCAAGGCATGTTGGCAGGGGGGGAAGCCCCGCCCCCAGAGCCATCATGCACCTCTGTGAATGATTCCCATAGGGAATGATGGGGAATTGATCCGCGGGTATCGGGGGCTCGGGGGGGGGGCTGTTTTTTGAGATAGAGGCACCAAATTTTCAGTATAGCATCTAGTGCCTCTCCCCCAAAATACCTCCCAAGTTTCAAAAAGATTGGACCAGGGGGTCCAGTTCTATGAGCCCCAAAAGAAGGTGCCCCTATCCTTCATTATTTCCTATGGAAGGAAGGCATTTAAAAATTTAAAAATTTGTGCAGTCCCTTTAAATGTGATGGCCAGAACTCCCTTGAAGTTCAATTATGCTTGTCACACCCTTGCTCTCGGCTCCGCCCCCAGTCTCCTGGCTCCACCCCCAAAGACTCCTGGCTCCACCCCCAAAGTCCCCAGATATTTCTTGAATTGGACTTGGCAACCCTAATATATGGGTCATAATCATACACTTCCAAGGAAATAGTTACAAATATTGGTAGTAATTCCATCTACATTCCATGCTAGGTACATACTGATACAATTATGCTTCCCCCCTATTGTAATACAGAGATTTACTTATTCTGGTCAGGCCTTGGATTCAGTGAGAGCTCACAGGAGCACAGCTCCTGAACCTTTCTGAGAGTTCCACCTCCATGTCCATTGAATAGTATGTGCAGTTGCATAACAATCCCTGGATGAGCTCCACCACCTATTTTTCTACAAAATGACCTCTGATTCTGGTTGATATAATAGATTCGTGTGTAGCATGTATGCAGTACCCATCTTCTGATACCTCACCATATGGTCCCAATCCATGTTTATTTCATAAATATCAGGGTGATGGAGATATTTGTAGGGAAAACAAGTTTGAGGGGTTGCAGGGAAGACTCTAGAGGCACAAAATAGGTCACAGTTGCTCCCCACTAGGGATGGGCAAAAACCAAACCATGAAGTGAAATTAGTTATGGATTTTGCCTGTTCATGGTTCACAAACTGTTTCCTGTGAAAGCTTTCCCTGCCACTCCCTGCTGCTTAGCTGTTTTGGGATTTCTTGTGAAGTTATTTTAAAGTTCAAAGGGATTGCACAAGAAAGCTCAAAACAGCTCAGCTGTTTTATAAACTTTCTGCAAATCCTGTTAAAAGGGACTGTCTTGGCCAGAAAATATATATTTATCCTGCTTTTCTCTTCAGCGGAGAGCCAAACAATGTACAACATTGTTCTCTTCTCTATTTAATACTCATAACAACCACCATGAGGAGGAGATAGGGCTGAGAAAGATTGACTGGCTCAATGAGCTTCCATGGCTGAGTGTGGATTCAAACCTGGGTTGCCCAGATCCCAGTCCCAAATTCTAAGCAATGCCCTATCACATGGGTCCAAACCTTAAAATACTTCTTAAAAGTAGTGACCCTTGCATGTCCAAATCTGGTACATCAACTGTTATTAATAAGAAGTAGTATTGGTGCAAAGCTTCAGATCATGTTTTTAAAGTGTAGGAACCCTTTAGATTGTGACTAACCTAAAGAAAAAATGCACAGCTGTACCCAGAATTATTGATGTGAAAATAAACCATCCAAATTAATTTTGGTATTAAATATTTAATATTTTAATGCATTTAGAAATAAAACAGGGGTAAATAATCATGTCAAAAAGTAATAGAATTATAGAACTGGAAGGGACCTCCAGGGTCATCTAGTCCAACCTCCTGCACAATGCAGGAACTTCACAAATAACTTCCCCACACACATACATCCCCAGTGAGCCCTGCTTCATGCCCTGAAGATGGCAAAAAACTCCAGGATCCCTTGCCAAATAGTTAGGCATCTTGTAAACAGCAGTGCTGGTATCCAAGGAGAATAAAAAAGGGAGCCAAAATCTGTCCTTCCCCTTAGAAAACCTGGGGTGCGTTCCACAAATTTCATGTCAATAGAAGATAGATGGATGTTTATGCAATAAATAAGAGAGATGATGATGAATGATGATGACAACAATTTAATTTCTATGCTGCCTATTTCCCAAGACTGGGCTCAGGACAGTGCACAACGTATCTTATTAGTACAGAATAAAACTGTTTTCTAACTGCCCATTTGTTCGCACAGCTTATCATCTGTCCTTTGTAAGAGAGAATGTTCAACACTATCTTATTAATGTTAATAATTCAAAAATTATTTCTTGAAGAGGAAATGTGTCATTGAAGTGCACATTTACTGAGTGTATGTTTCTAATATAGTAAAATATGGAGAAAAAATTAAAACTAGGAAGGTATTTGTAGACAGTTTGTGTGCTTTGGAGCTTATTTTTTCTGTGTGGTATGGAGCTTTTCACAGAGCTTCTGAGCTAATGAGAAATACAGTGCATCTTACTTTTAAAAGTAAAATTCTCTATACTGCAGGCTCAATTTCTCTATACTGCAGGTTCAATAAATAGGTATAGTGGAGCCTTTTTTGTTGATATAGCATGCAGAAGTATGCCATTGAAGTAGGTTTGCACAGAGAAGTTAAACCTCCTGTTTAGACACCCCTCTACATTTGTCAAAAAATGTTGGGGGTATTGAACCCCTTGCATTTGCCCAACAGATATGGCAGTCATGGTAATCTAAAGCTGTTTGCCAGTGCTGGTAGCCGAGGCTAGCATGCAAGCACAAACTATGGGACACCCTGAGGGGAAGGAGGGAAGGTTCCTTATTACATTTTCATCCTAGCGTCAGGCCATGGATCTTGTAGCAAAACCAGAAGTAATGCTGAGAGATCTGTGAATGGATTTTCTCAGTGATTTTTAAAGGGCAGTTGTGAAGGAACCCTATTTGGACTGGTGCCATGATGTAAGAAGAGAAGAGGTTTCACCTTTCTGCCACATCAGTTATAGGAATTATAACTACCCTCTCCATCTGTTATCCTGGAATGGGGATATAAGACAGACACCATCTCTTAGCCTGTATTCCCTCTTCTTCAAGTATGACAAAACAGCATGGCAGAAGCACCCAGTTTTGATCAATGAAGTAATGGAGGTTGTTAAAGTCCCATGCCATAGTCTCTAGCTAAAAAGGACTCTTGAGTGCAATTTAGCTTTAAAACTGCTTGGCAGATCTTCTAGGGTTTCATCTAGTTTGGCTAGGCTTGCCAATCCCCAAGTCCCAGCGGGGGTTCTCCCACTTTCCCAGGCTCCTTCCCATTCCCAGTCAGCTGGCTGGTGGGGGGGGAAGCCTGCCCCCACAGCCACCATGTGCCTTTCCACCTCCAGAGGCTTCAGACTCCACTTGAAAAGGCTTTCTCTTGGGTGTCAGAACTTGTATCTTTACTGCTGGTCCCCTATAATGTGACCAATGCTGCAATGTATTTTTACTATGACTTAGAACTGCTTTGTTACTGAACCAAACTGACTCCATGTTGTAACCCTTGCTTGACCCAAAATGCTTGAATAGTAATTAACCTTGCCCCACTGGTATCCAAAATATTTGGGGTTGTAGAATGAGTTATGTTATGTCTCTGCACATTCTCACACTGGGACCCTTTGAAGCCGAGCAGCATGGCCTTCGAAGTAGGGAGGCATCCTCTCTACTGATAGCGATGGTGAGAAGACAGATGTGCCTGTAACGGTGTGAATTGGGGCTTTGTGAGATGTTTGTTTTACGTGTATAAAATTGTGCTGGTGCTGGCTCTCGCCATCACTGTTATCTTGCCTCTTCCAGTGCTTAGTTCTCTTCAATAAAATCCTAGCTTTGTAACCAAGTATGGGATCCGTTTGAAGTTCTTAAGTTCTGACATTGGGATGGTGTTTCTGTTTCTGTAACGCTGAATGGGGGTGGGAGTGGGGAGTAGACAAAAGAACATGGCTGCTCCCAGTGGCTGTGAAAGCAGCCCAGACCTTCCCTTGGTTGCACAATCTTTTCAGAGGTTGTTTGCATAGGAAAGCTAAACTTGAGCCTTTGGTTGCTCTGTGTTACTTTGAAGAAGTTGGAAGTTCAGCAACTCATGAGTAGAGATGCCAATCCCCTCCCCTTCTTCAGAGTAATCAGAAACAGGGGGGGGGGGAAGGGAAATGTCTGCTGGGCACTTCATTATTCCCTATGGAAATCAATTTTCATAGGGTATAATGGAGAATTGATCTGGGGGTATCTGGGGCTCTGGAGTGGCTGTTTTTTTGATGTAGAGGCACCAGATTGTCAGCATAGCATCTGATGACTCTCTTCAAAACACTTTCCATGTTTCAAAAAGATTGGACCAGGGGTCAAATTCTATGAGCCTCGAAAGAAGGTGCCCCTATCCTTCATTATTTCTAATGTAGGGAAGGCATTTAAAAGGTGTGCAGTTCCTTTAAATGTGATGGCCAGAACTCCCTTTGGAGTTCAATTGTGCTTGTCATAACTTTGCTTATGGCTCCACTTCCAATGTCTCCTGGTTCCACCCCCAAAGTCCCCAGATATTTCTTAAACTGGACTTGGCAACCCTAAATTTGGCCCTCAAGGGATTCCTAGAAATCTTCCGTCTAAGCACTGACCAGACATACACTTGCTTAGTTATGGCAAGATTGCTCCCTCATGTGACACCTATCCCCACCAAGCCAATTTCTCTGTATTGTCTTTGAAACCTGTAGCTAACCATAGGTCAAAATACACTCCTTTCTCTACTCCAGTTTTGGCAGATGTATGGGAAGGGGAAAAGGCAGAAATAACACCTCTCCCCCCTTTATTTGCAGGTTCTCCGTTAAAGATCATGATTTCCTGAATATGTTTTCTAAACCATCATTGGCTGATATGGGAAGTTTGGATTTTTGGAGCTATGAGAATCTTTTCAGATATCCTCTTTTTGATTTGTAGTAAGGGTTTGTTTATTAGATGTCCCCCTCTTTGCTCTGGCAGTCAGTTATTCTAACTAGGCTTGTATAGTGGCATGCATATCCGACATGGTTAGCTGCTGCCAGCCAGGATAGCATTGGCATAATTACCTAATGGAATGCTGAGGTGTTATCAGTATTTAGCAGAAGGTGAGAGGAAAGGTCTAGTGAGGAAAATGGTGGCAGGAAATAAAATTTACTTTTTTATCTTTTGTTATCTGTGGCACCCGGAAGGCATTTGGTTCTATCTTCCTTCAAGGGGAATATGACCTACATTTATAAAAGTCACTACTAGGAAAGAAAATTAACCCCATGAATGAGAAGGGGGAGGGGGGAGGACATCTGCAAGATCTGATAAGAGATTCAAGCATGGTGAGATTAAGCAAACCTATGATTAAGCAGCTTAAGTTTTGTGTAAGGAATGATAAAACACCTGTGTGACTGTTTTGGAGGAGATTAATTTTCATATTGAACTGAATGATTCTCTTTAGGAAGTATAATCTGGTTTAGCATAGTGTATTCTAGTGAGTGACTCGGCAGGTACCACTAGCTCACAATCATAAGGCAAGGAAAGACTGTCAATGTAAAAAAAAAAAACAAACACCCTCCACATTTCCTTTCCAAGGTGGAAAGGCTGGCAAGTTGAAGCTGGAAAGCTGGGAGAAATCTAAGATGAGGAGAAAAAACTCCAAGAGGATGGTCCAGTATCAAGGGTTTCTTTTACACTAATATCAGCAGCAGTGTTTATGCTCATAACCCCTGGAGAAGGATATGTGGGAAGTGGTTCCTCAAGCTATTTCAGTTGATTTAACAATGTCAGAAAAAGCCAACCACCACAAAGGGTTTAGTCAATTTACTGAAAATTCTGCAGAACTTGATTCCTTTAAGTACCCCTATATACTGATACATAACTGGGCAAGTTATGTATGCAGCGATGAAGATCCTGTGAGTTTAGGGGGAGGTATTTGTGAGTTTCCTGCATTGTGCAGGGGATTGGACTAGATGACCCTGGAGGTCCCTTCCAACTCTATGATTCTATGTTTCTAAGTTTGGCTATTGACCAGCAGTTTACACCTGCACATTACAAAAGCCTGTGAATGGCTGTTGCTTCTTTGAAAGGCATTCACACTCACTCCATACATATTGCAGTTAGGATAAAAAGCTTCAAAGTCCAATGAACCCACATCACTATTGTGGTTTTTTGAAGTTTCAACCCTGCACAGAAGTTTATAAATATTTCCAGTTTTAGGCACCATTGTGAATTTTTTTTTTTGACTAGGCTCCTGCCCCTCATCTGTCCAGTACATAACCCATGTGCCAGCACTGGCAGGACAGAAAAGTAAACAATATGTTTTATTATCACTCACTCTGCTTGGCTTAAGTATGTTGTGAAATATTGTGTAAAAGAAGGGCTAGTCAAATACACATTTTTTAAAATATATATGGTATTTGCTAAATCCTACACACCCTTGCCATGTATAAGAGGTTTGTAAATGGACAACCAGTTGAACAGGTAAAACACTTTAGATTCTGGGGGTCATATCTGAATCAAATTTGATCTGGAAGGGCCCATCTGACTAGTGCTATGAAAAGGTTAGATTCATCAATAAAGCAATTACTTGATTCTTCTTCACCTGAGGTGGCAATTACATACCAAGTGCTATTTAGGTTTTCAGTGCTGAGATAGTATCCCAATTGTTGTATGGAACTGGGATCTTGATAAAATTGGTGGATAAATAATCCAATCAACCTCTGTTACAGTTTATTTGCAAGATTTGTTGTTCACAAGGCTGTGTTTCAGCTTAGAGCTGAATTGGTTTTAGAGTTGCACTCTGGGTTGAGAAATACCTGGAAATTTTGAGGGTGGAACCTAAGGAAGGTGGGATTTGGGAAAGGGAGAGGATTAAATGGGGTATAATGCCATAGAGCCTACCTTCCAAAGTGGCTGTTTTCTCCAGGTGAACTGTTCTCTGTCTAATAGTGGGAGATCTCCAGCTACCACCCAGAGGCTGGCAGCCCTAACTGGCCCAGAATTCACTGGAAGCGCGCATGTGGACCTTGGCATTTAAATGAAAGTAACATAATCATCATCATGATCATCATCATCTCCAGTGCGAGGAAGGGGATTTTTGAATCATATTGAGAAGGCTCGGCCCTCCCAGCCAAGCCGGCTCAGCCGGCGTTCGGGCTGGGGGCCGCTTTTGCCCCCGCGGAAGAATGAGGGCAGTGATTGACAGCTGATGTCAATCCGGGGCTAGTGAGGGGCGTGGTGTCAGGGATATATAAACCTTGGCACCGCCCCCGAAGGAGTGTGGCAGTCCTTTGGCTCTCTGACGGAGAGCCTCGTGTGCGGTGCGGCGTTGCTGGGCCTTCAGGAGCCTGGGGAGCGTCGCGGATCGTCGTCGAGGAGCGAGGCGGTGCATCGGTGGACAGGCGCAGGCGTGGGCAGCGCAAGCGGCCGGTGTCCGTTCGTCGTGGAGTGTGGTTTGGCGGTGACTTCGGGGAGCTGGTAGCGCGAGCGGCGGCTGTCGACAAGGAGGCGCCTGGGCGTACTGGTTGGAGGGTGGTAGCGGTCGGGCCCGGCGCGGCGGCCATTGGCCAAGGCGGGGGTCTTTGCAAACCGCGTGCTAGGCGCAAGGCGCTTGCGACGGCCATTTTGGGGGTGAAGGGAGGCCCCTGTCATTTTCGGAGGTGCAGCCTCGGGTTCAAAACGCGCAGGGTGTCCATTGCTGGGGGTTGGAAATCCTTGGGTGGCTAAGGGAAGCCCCGTGGGTTACTCTGCTGCGCGAGGTGGCCAGTTCAGACCCTGTGCACTTCTGAAGAGCGAGGGGCAGCCATTTTGAAGCCGTTTGGGCGGCAAGGGTAGGCGCGGCGGCCATTTTGAGGGCCGTTGAGCGGCAAGGAGCGCAGCGCGAGCGAGCTCGGCTCGTGCGGCGGCCATTTTGCATGCCAGTAGCGACAGTTCTTACACCAGTTTAATACTCCGTGTGGGGACAGTCTGTGGGGGCGGCCATTTTGCGGTGACATTATATTGGGGCGGAGTGGCTTTGGATAACCCCCGGGCACAGCCAGTACTGGTGTTATCCTTGTTTAAGGGCACCACATCTCTAGTTGCTACTTTGCAGAGAAGTGCTGGTGCGTGGTAGTAGTCACTGACTGGCATCAATAAGGACAGGGTGGTTAATATGGCTCCAAAAAAGGGGCAGGGAAAGGGCAAGGGCAAGCAGCCCGCACGTCCTCCTCGCGTGCGCCCTACGGATGAGCGGGCCCAGAGTGAGCAAGTCCGATTGGCCATCATTAACCAGGTGGAGGCTTTGGAGCAGCAGCAGCTTGCAGTGGGGGCCCCCATTTGGCAGGGGCGTCGTTGTGCCTCAGGGCGGTCGACGCGCCTTGCTTTTGAAACTGAGATGCTTGCGAGATTGTCTGCATTACAGGGTGGAGTGGCGATGCCCGAGCCGCAGCCGGACGATGAGGAGGATCCTGGCGAGGGACCATCTGGTGAGCAGCCGGGTGGTGGAGCTGGCAGTGGCTTTGGACCGCAAACCCCTGTAGGTGGAGGAACTCCTGCGGGCGCTGGGGGTAAGTTGTTACCACACCAAACTCCCGGCTGGCCTTGGACACCTCTACAGGTGCCTGCCCCCCTTACCGGGTTGGGTGGAGGGGCTTGGAGTGCAGGGCAGCCCGGCACACCCGCTGGCCAGTGGGGGGTCACCCTGCCCTGGCCTTGGGGCTTACAGAGTCAGGGCATGCAGGGGCCGGGGTTAGGCGGAGCTGGCCTGCAGCAGATGATGTGCTCGCAGGCGGCCGCAATGACACCAGCAGTTCCCTCAGGGCTGCCTCCCCATGGCGTTCTGCCTTGGGGTGGACAGCAATATGCCCAGGTGCAGGGATTGCCTCCTGCTGGGTTTGGAGGCGGATGGTTCTACCCGCCGACTCCTTATTCCAGCATACCAGTACACGCTTTCCCCTTTGGGGACACTTCGCTGCCGCTGGGGGATCATTTAATGGGGGCTACCCGGGAACGGATCCTGCGCGGAGAGTATGTTGATGTCTTCGCCCTTCTCTATAGAGAGCTCGAGAAAAAGAGTAAAGACGAGCTTGACGAGAAGGACAAAGAAAAGTTAAAACGCCGCAAAGTGGATAGGACTTGGGCAAACTGGCTGCCGGGCTTCTTGATTTTTGCGGGAGTGATCGCCAGGGCGCAGCCCGCCCGGGCAGCTGCCCTGTTTCAATATCTGGATATAATATACAGGGCATATACGGACTTCGTCGGGGCAGCATGGCTGCAGTACGACGAAGCCTTTAGGATGAGGGCTGCAGTGAACCCTGGGTTGCCTTGGGACCAAGTCAACCAGCAGCTGTGGCTGCAGTTGATGTCCCCGGCGAGGCCTAATCCTGGGGACAGGTCGGACAGTGGACATTTAGTCCAAAAGCAACATCAGCAGCTTGCTGCAGGGGCCCGCCCGTCGGCGGGCCAGCCGGTTCAACCCCGGCTGCTATGCTGGGAGTTCACTTCTAAGGGAGTGTGCACCCGGAAGCTCTGCAAGTTCAAGCACGAGTGCCCGCTGTGTAGCGGGCCTCATGCCCAGTCCGCTTGTAGCAGGTCCAAGCCAAAACCATGGGGAAAACGCCCCGGGGGCGGTGGTAACAATCAACAGCCCCCTGGAAAAGGGGCCCAGTCCCATTCGGCTGAGGGTCCTCAATAAGTGGCTGAGGAGGTACCCGCTTAAAGCCGATGGGCAATACTTGTTGGAGGGGTTTTCGTTTGGGTTCAGAATTCCTTATCAGGGGCCCAGGGCCCCTTTTTTGGCTCCTAACCTTAAGTCAGTTGTGGGGCTCGAACACATAGTTCGAGCAAAGATTGCTAAGGAGTGTAAGGAGGGTAGGGTCCTTGGACCCTTTAATTCGCCTCCAGTTGCAACGTTGCGGGTTTCTCCCCTGGGGGTGGTGCCCAAGAAGGCACCGGGGGAGTATCGCCTCATTCATCACCTGTCCTATCCCAAAGGGGCGTCGGTCAATGACGCCATCCCGGAGGAACTGTGTTCGGTGCGGTACACTTCCTTTGACCAAGCGGTCAAAGTAGTGCGGGGTTGTGGAATTGGGGCCGAGATGGCGAAATGCGACATTAAGTCAGCATTTCGTCTCTTGCCAGTTCACCCCGAGGATTTTGAGCTCCTGGGGTTTTGCTTCGAGGGCAAATTCTACATGGATCGTGCCCTCCCTATGGGTTGCTCGGTATCCTGTGCCGCATTTGAAAGATTCAGTTCCTTCACTGAGTGGGTGTTGAGGGACAGGACAGGGTGCAAGGACACGGCGCATTACCTAGATGACTACCTTCTGGTTGGTCCTCCGGGCACTGGGCAGTGCGCCATGTTGTTGGGGGCTTTTCAGGAGTTGGCCAGCGAGCTTGGGGTTCCTCTGGCGCAGGAGAAGACTGAAGGACCCAGTACGGTACTTACCTTTTTGGGGATCGAGCTGGACACCCACAAACAGTCTTCCCGGCTGCCAGAGGAAAAGGTAATGGACCTTAGAGCTCGGTTGGCCACCTTGAAGGGCCGGCGCAAGGTTTCGTTGCTGGAGCTGCAGCAGTTGGTGGGTCACCTTAACTTTGCATGCAAAGTGGTGGCACCAGGTAGAGCCTTTTTGCGGCGTCTTTGTGACGCTATGCGGCAGCTGCGTTCCCCTTACCATCGGGTCCGCGTGACCGCAGGAATGCGGGCGGACCTTGAAGTTTGGGAGTTGTTTTTGGAAGCGTTCAATGGCGTTTCTTTTTGGAGGGAGGAGCTGAAGATCGAAGCAGAGCTTCAGATCTCCTCTGATGCCTCCGGATCTACTGGGTTTGCGTATATTTTAGGGGGCATTGGTGTGCAGAGCAATGGCCTCCGGAATGGTTGGAAAGTGGGCTCAGCAGGGACCTGACCTTTTTGGAGTTTTTCCCTATCCTAGTCGCGTTTGGCTCTGGGGTGAGCAACTTGCCAACCATTCCGTGCTCTTTTGGTGTGATAACATGGCAGTAGTACATGTTATCAACTCCTTAACGTCAAAGTCTCTGCTTGTCATGAACCTGGTGAGATCTTTTACGCTGCGATGCCTCCAGTTGAACATTTTGTTCACGGCTAGGCATGTACCCGGGGTCTGCAATGGGGTGGCGGACGCTCTATCTCGATTTCAGATGGAGCGTTTTCGGCAGCTCGCCCCGGAAGCGGACTTGCGGCCGGAGAGGATGCCCTTGGACCTATGGCGGCTTGGGAAGCTGAAGCCGGTAGGGCCATTCAGTTGGCTTTAGCCCCTAGCACTAGAAGGGCTTATGATAGGGCGGCCTCTCAATTTTGGGAATTTAGGAGGGCTGCTGCACTGAAGGATTGCTGGCCGATTCCCACGGCTCACCTTATGCAATTCAGTGTACATCAAAAGCAGAAGGGCTTGGGGCTAAAGACTATTAGGGGCCAGCTAGCAGCGTTGGCTTTTATTAGCAAAGCCCGGGGGTTTGTGGATACTACGTCTGATTTTAGGATCAGAAAAATGCTAGAAGGTTGGGCCAGGGAGCGTGGCCCACGCGTGGATGATCGGCAGCCCATCTCCCCTTCTATGTTGAAGGGGCTGTTTGGCAGCTGGCCGGCCATTTGTTCTTCCCCCTTCGAGGCCGCTTTGTTTCATGCGGCTTCGTTGGTGGCTTTTTTCGGTGCCCTAAGGATCAGTGAACTGGTGATGCAATCCAAGATGGATGTTTCCATGCGGGCGCTCCAGGCAGGAGACGTCAAAATTGGTCAGGGCCAGGTAGTCTTGACGATAAGGCGTTCCAAGACTGACCAATGGAGGAAGGGGTCCGTCATCACCCTGGGGCAATGTGCGGTCCATGAGCTGTGCCCGGTTTTGGCCGTTAGAGAGTATATTCAGTTTAGGGGTGCGGGGGAGGGCCCCTTCTTTAGGCACGAGGATGCCTCACCCCTCACCAAATACCAGTTCTGGGCGGTGACTAGTCGGGCCCTGGCTGCAATAGGTTTGAAGGGTGTAAAATTTGGAACCCATTCCTTCCGCATTGGAGCTGCCTCCACGGCCGCTTCAATGGGTTACACGCCAGCGTCCATACAGCGCATTGGGCGCTGGCGGTCAGCGGCCTTCAAGGCGTATGTTCGCCCGTTAGGGCCATAGAGGGCGGTGGGTCAGTGCGCGGGTAGTATTGTTGTTAAGTGCACCGGACTGACCCTTTTTTGTCTTACAGGTGCTGTGGCTCGTGGTGAGAGACGGCGTATTCTCATCTGCGGGCACAGCATGGTGTTTTGGGCTGCCCATCAGGCTCGGCGGTCGTCATTTGGCACTCAGCTGGGCCTCAGTGCATGGGCGGTCGTGGAATGGCTTGGTCGACGGGGCCTGCGGTGGTCTGGTATTATGCCCTTATTGTTCAGGGAAAGGGCTGCTCCGCCTCCACACATATTGGTTGTTCACCTTGGTGGTAACGACCTTGGATTGCTGCGAGGGAAGGCTCTCTCGCAGCAGGCATTGGCCGATCTACGTGAAATAAAACGAAGATGGCCTGGTGTGATCCTGGTGTGGTCAGCAATTCTGCCACGCAGGGTGTGGAGGTATGCCCTTTCTCCTGGTGGGATTGAGCGCACTAGGCGCAAGGCTAATAGGGCACTTCAAAAAGCCATGGAAGATGGCTTGGGCATTTTCCTCCCTCATCCGGCCATACGGGTCGATGATGTTGACCTGTATCGGTCGGATGGGGTTCATCTGTCAGAGTTGGGTAACCGGGCCTTCTTGGAGGAGATTCGGCAGGGTTTGCGGTCGGCTCTGGGTCGCCCGTTGGGGCGCTAATGCCTAAGCAGAGGCTTGGCATTGGCGATGGCCGGGGATGTGTTGGCCACAGTGTTTTCAGGGGAGCACCTATGGCCTAGCACCTGTGGTGCGGGTGGTCTGTATGAACCGCAGATGGGCTAAACGGCTCAGTGCGGGGAATGCAGACCACGGGGAGCCTCACCTCGGGCGGATATTTCCATGGGGGATCGATGCTAGCCCAGGTGGAGAAAGGCTGAGGCCTGGCCGCTCAGTTACAACCCGAATACGGCGGGCTTGTGCTGGGGGCAGGGTTGCTCGCCCTTTGACAAGGCGGGGTCCGTGGGTGACCCCAGGGGCTTGTCTGGTTAGGATTCATCCCTGCCGAGTTCACAGGTTAATTGAATTTAATAAAGCGGCCCGGTTTAAACCCAATACTTTGTGTCTGTCTCTTATTTCGACTGTGGGGGCAAGGCTCGGCCCTCCCAGCCAAGCCGGCGCAGCCGGCGTTCGGGCTGGGGGCCGCTTTTGCCCCCGCGGAAGAATGAGGGCAGTGATTGACAGCTGATGTCAATCCGGGGCTAGTGAGGGGCGTGGTGTCAGGGATATATAAACCTTGGCACCGCCCCCAAAGGAGTGTGGCAGTCCTTTGGCTCTCTGCCCACCCACCCTCCCTTGGCAGTACAGGTTTCAACCGGTCGCCCTGTTGGGGGCCAGGTAGGAATTTTTTCAGCTTCACATAATTGGCCCATGTGGAGTTGTTTTTCGCCTACCTTGTACTGCCTTTTAGTGCTAGGTTTATAGGTAGGTTATAGGTTGGTCGCTAGCCGGGGATGTGTTGGCCACAGTGTTTTCAGGGGAGCACCTATGGCCTAGCACCTGTGGTGCGGGTGGTCTGTATGAACCGCAGATGGGCTAAATGGCTCAGTGCGGGGAATGCAGACCACGGGGAGCCTCACCTCGGGCAGATCTTTCCATGGGGGATCGATGCTAGCCCAGGTGGAGAAAGGCTGAGGCCTGGCCGCTCAGTTACAACCCGAATACGGCGGGTTTGTGCTGGGGGCAGGGTTGCTCGCCCTTTGACAAGGCGGGGTCCGTGGGTGACCCCAGGGGCTTGTCTGGTTAGGATTCATCCCTGCCGAGTTCACAGGTTAATTGAATTTAATAAAGCGGCCCGGTTTAAACCCAATACTTTGTGTCTGTCTCTTATTTCGACTGTGGGGGCAAAGACTCATATATGGGAAGATGATTGTTAAGAATAGACTCCAGTGACTAGGATTCAGTGATAAAGATGACTTCATAAAAGAAAAAGTCCTCAGTACTGAATTTGCCTAGAACAAATACCTTACTGAGGATATGGCATGCTCACCAGTGATCTTTGAGTTCCCTTCTCTTGTGGTATTCTGAACTATTTAAAAGACCTAACAATATCTCATTATAGAAGAAATTTATTCTCACTTATTTATGCTTCTCTTGCTGTGCTGGAAGGCTAACTTGAAGGCATTTGGACAGAGTTTGTAAATGTGAATCTGGTCATCTTGAATACTTAGAATACATTTCATTGGAGTGTGAAATCTGGTCAGAGAGAAAGATATTTGTCCTCCCTCTTAATAAGTTCTGTGAATTTATCATCCCCCAAATTGTCCAGTTTTCCCTTGTAGATGAGGACTGGAAAACTATCTTAGCAATCAATCGCTAAATATCTCGCTGCTGAGATGCCTGAAGATGTTTGGATTTTGAACTGTTCAAGATCTTTTAGACAGAACAGTCTGATAAGAAAAATACTAGGTTCCCAGGTGGATTTTTTTTTGAGGGCTTCTTCTCATACTAAGTGTTGTGCTTGGCTACCTGAGTTCAGAGTTATATGCTGTGTTAATTGCGAAGAGTGCATGCATCTATTTAATGCTTGAAGCAGCCTCCCACCCGTAGTCCTTCCCAGTATTTTCCCTGTCTTTCATGTTTTTTTAATTGAAAGAGAAGAGCCACAGACAACATATCCCCACTCTCACCGCTGCTGCCATAGTGTGTGCGAATGTCATGGGTGAGTTCTGGGATTTATAGGAATATATTTGAAGTTGCCTTTTGTGACTGCGTAGACTCAAACTGAGAGTTCGTCCAGGAATGGAAATTTCTCACTTTCCAATCTCATTATCTATTTGTATCTCTTTTAACTGCATACGTTGGATTACTTAATTATTTAGGGAAGTGAAATCCTTTTTAATGGGTAAATATTAATCTGATTTCCTCACACAAGGAGCTTTCATTCAGCAGTCATGAAGTTTACAGAAATACTTCAGTGTGTGTCTCTCTACATCAGGGATGGCCAAACTTGCTAAACGTAAGAGCCACATAGAATAAATGCCAGATGTTTGAGAGTTGCAAGACATGAGCATCCGATGTTGGAAGGGAGGGAGGGAGGAAGGAAGGAAGCAGGGCCATAGCCACAGGGGGGTTTGTGGGGGCACTGCCTCTAACTTTCAGGTGGGCCTCCCAGGTGCAGCCTGCTTTTTTTCATTTTCTTTTTGTCATGGCTGAGCTAGAGAAGTGTCATCAGCAGCAGCTGGAGCTGGGAGAGCTGATTAGAGCACAGTGCACTGCAGCAGCAAAAGCAGCAGGTGGAGAGGAGGGAGGCAGAGGTGCAGAAGGTGAAGGAAGCCATGTGGAATGGGCCAGGGAGGCGGGACAGATGGAGTTGCTGGCTGCAAAGTGCTTGGGGGGGGAGTGGGAAGGTGAAGGAAACCCCCGTTTGCATGCAAGGTGCCGTCCCTTCTTGACTTCAAAGTTTTAGGGTTGGGTGCCTCGACTTGGCCACATTCAGAGCTTCCAGCTTTTGCCCCTACCCCAGAAAGCTTTGGAGGAGTGGCAAACTCTGCAGTAGATGGGAAAGGGTGCCCCTCAACTTTTTAAAAAGCCCCCTGACATTTAAAATCCTGGCTATGATCCAGGAAGGAAGGAAAATAGGGGAGGTAGAGGTAGAAAGAAAGCAACTTTAAATGCATTCTCCAAGGTGCTGGCTGGCTTGACTTGAAGAAGTGATTTAAAGAAATAAATGCCTTCTCTGAGCCGGCCAATGGGGTGAGGGAGGCTCTGAGAGCCACACAATATGTGTGAAAGACCCACATGTGGCTCCCAAGCAGCAGTTTGGTAACCCCTGCTCTAGATACTGTTATACAAGTGCTGTTCCTTTCATTTAGATTTGCAAAGATATCTGCCTCTATATTATAGAAACTAAGCATTGGGCCATTGGCCTGATCTGTAGTGTATCGGCAGCCATATGCGCCATGCGCAGAGGCGACTGGGCTATCCCAGGCGCCTCCAGCGCGGGGCGCGAGATCCCCCACCAATCACCAGCTGTGGCGGGAAGTTTAACAGGTCAGGATTGGCCCGACCTGTCCAGTAGGCTGTACCGGGGATTGTACATAAGCGGGACCCGGCCCGCGCGTTCGCTGTCTTGCAACATGCTCCGAATAAAGAATGTTGCCCTACTCGTGTCTCCCGACTGAGTACGTTACACTGGCGACGAGGATGGGATTCTAGCCTCATCGGCTACGTAGGAGACCAAGGGCACCACCAGGCCATGACCGCCGCCGCAGCCACCATGGCCAACCAGGGCGGAACCACCGGTCACGTTGAGCCATTTGACCCAGCGAATCCAGAGGCCTGGGAGTCCTACTTGGAAAGGGTCGAATGCTACCTGAGGGCTAACAAGGTCACGGAGGACAGCATGAAGAGGGACGTTCTCCTGAGCGTCTGTGGGGCGGCCACATTCGAGATCGCCAAGGGTCTCTCGGCCCCCGCCCGCCTCACGGAGAAGTCCTTCGCCGAGGTCAGCAGACTCCTCACCGGCCACTTCTTGCCTCAGCCTTCATGGGTGGCCCGCCGGTTCCTGTTCCACAGAAGGGACCAGGCTGCCAGAGAATTGGCCGCCGACTACTTGGCGGCCCTCTGCTGGATCGCCGGGAGCTGCAACTTCCCCCAGCTGGAAGACACCCTGGCTGATCGCTTTACGTGGGGCCTCCGCGACGAGAGGCTCCAGCAGAAGCTCTTTGCCAAGGAAGAGCTCACCCTCCAGAGCGCCTTCAATGAAGCCGTGGCGCTCGAGAGGACGTCCAGGACCTTTCCCAAGGCCCAGACAGATGCCGTCCACCACGAGGAATTGGACCATGACTGCCCGGAGGAGGGAGAAGCCCACCAGCTGCGCCGCCCAGCCAGGCCACCCAACAGAGCGGCCCAATGCCCCCGAGTGCCCGAACGACCCCCAGCGTCGGAGAGGGTTCCTGCCACCAAGTGCGCCAGCTGCGGCGACCCCCACGACAGGAGAGACTGCCAGTACCGGACCTGGGGCTGCCAGAGCTGCGGGAGGACCAGCCACATTGCCAGGGCTTGCCGAGCCAAGCCCAACCGCCGGAGGCCGACCACGCATCATGAGTCGGTGGAGTTCCACTCCACAGACTCCACGTCCCTTCAGGTACTGAACTTGCCCCTCGCTACCCCCGACAAAATTAAAATGGCGGTCCTCATCGAAGGGAACCCCTGCCAAATGGAGGTGGACTCAGGTTCCTCCATTTCCATTATAGCAGAGGAGACCCTGAGGAAATTGTGCCCCCGCCAGCGGCTTCAACTACGGCTGGCGGACTTCATACTCCGGGACTTTCAGAAGAATCCAGTGCAAATCACGGGGTGGGCGCGGGTGCAAGTCGAGCGGGGGTCCTTCTACGGCCCGCTGGACATCCTGGTGGTAAAGCGCCAGCTTACCACCCTGCTAGGACTGGCGTGGTTCAAACCCTTGGGGATCCGCTTGGAGGGGGTGGGGCAAACCCTAACACCCAGAGGGTTCGGGGAGATATGCCAAGAGTTCCCTGACGTATTCGATGGCTCCCTAGGGAGCTACAAAGGGCCGGCCATCTCCCTACCACTAGACCCCGCGGTCAGGCCGATTCGGCTCAAAGCGAGGAGGGTCCCGTTCACCTTGAAGCCAAAAATAGAGGCCGAACTAGACCGCCTCACGGCCCAGGGAGTCCTGGAGCCAGTGGACTACGCCACCTGGGAGACCCCCATCGTAACCCCAATCAAGCCAAACGGGGAGGTGCGGATCTGTGCAGACTATAAATGCACGATAAACAAGGCACTGCAGGATAACCCCTACCCAGTGCCGGTGGTGAGCCACGTCTTGGCTGCCCTCGCGGAGTCTAAAATCTTCGGGAAGCTGGATCTGGCACAGGCCTACCAACAGCTCCCGGTAGACAATAAGACGGCGGAGGCCCAAACGATTGTGACACACAGGGGGGCCTTCCGGGTGAGGAGGCTACAGTTCGGGGTAAGCGTCGCTCCGGGGATCTTCCAGAGTATAATGGACGCTCTCCTTAAAGGGATCCCCGGAGTCCAGCCGTTCTTCGATGACGTTTTAGTCGCCGTCCCGGACCTCGAAGAGTTCGGCAACCGCCTTCGGGAGGTGCTCCGCCGGTTCCAGACAGCGGGGCTCAAGGTTAAGAGGGAGAAATGCTTGCTGGGGGTCCCACGGGTGGAGTTTTTGGGGTTCGCTGTAGATGCAGCAGGAATCCACCCAACGGAAGAAAAGACCTGAGCCATCGTGCAAGCCCCGGCCCCCACCTGCAAAGCGGAGCTACAAAGCTTCTTGGGGGTGCTTAACTTCTACCATTCATTCCTCCCCCACAAGGCAGCCCTTGCAGAGCCCCTTCACCGGCTGTTGGACAAAAAAGCCCCTTGGGTTTGGGGCAAACGACAAGCCGCCGCGTTTCAGGCGGTCAAGGACATCCTGGTGTCCAATGCGGTGCTCCACCATTTTGACGAGGGCCTCCCCGTCATCCTGGCCTGTGATGCATCGCCTTATGGGGTGGGAGCAGTCCTGGGGCACCAACTCCCGGACGGGAGGGAGGTACCGGTAGCGTACTACTCCCGCACACTGACTCCGGCCGAGCGCAATTATGCGCAGATAGACAAGGAGGCTCTGGCAATCGTGGCGGGGGTCCGCAAGTTCCATGAATATCTGTACGGACGGAGGTTCACTATTGCTACGGACCACAAGCCCCTCCTAGGTTTGTTGGCCCCAGACCGACAACCCCCCCAAATTCTATCACAGCGGGTGTTGAGGTGGAACCAATTCCTCAACTCATACACTTACACACTGGTCCACCGAGCCGGCAAAGCTATGGGTCATGCGGACGCACTCAGCCGGCTGCCACTTCCTGAAGTAGGTCCAGACCCCGCCCCCGCACACCAGGTAATGCTAGTGGAAAGCCTCCCGGAGCAGCCCCCCACGCAGCGGAGGTCGCCAAGGCCACCCAGAAACACAAGACACTGGTACGGGTGCTCGACTGGGTGGTGAGGGGTTGGCCAGAAGGGAACATGGGGGAAGAATTCAAGCTGTATAAAACCAGGAGGGAGGAACTAGCAGCCCACAAAGAGTGCCTATTATGGGGGAGTAGGGTGGTGGTCCCCCCCCCGCTGCAAAAGCGTGTTCTGAAATCCCTACATGAGACCCACCCCGGTATAGTCCGCATGAAGGCCTTAGCCAAGAGCTACGTTTGGTGGCCGGGGATGGATGGGGAGATCGAGAGCTGGGTCCGGAGGTGCCAGATATGTCAGGAGTCGCGGCCCGAACCTCCCAGCGCCCCCGCCACATGGTGGGAGTCAACCAGGAAGCTGTGGTCGAGACTCCACCTGGATTTCACGGGGCCATTCCAGGGGCAGATCTTCCTGATAATCGTGGACTCCTACACCAAATGGTTGGAGGTCATTCCCGTAGGGTCCACCTCGTCCGCAGCCACGATCAGAGCGCTGCGCAGGGTCTTATGCACACACGGTATCCCGGACACCATAGTCTCTGATAACGGGACTGCGTTCACCTCGGCCGACTTCCAGGCATTCCTCCAGAGATATCTGATTAGGCACATAAGGTCTGCCCCCTTCCACCCGGCCACCAACGGCCAGGCAGAGCGGATGGTCCGTACAACAAAAGAAGCCCTGAGCCGCATCGTGCAGGGCGACTGGGACCACAGGTTGGCCGCGTTCCTTTTCGATAATAGGGTCACCCCCAACCCGGTCACAGGGGTTAGTCCGGCCGAGCTCCTTATGGGGCGCAAGCTCATAACCCGACTGGACAGACTACACCCCGACAGGGCTTCGGAGACCCGTGGAAGTCCCGAGGCTCGGGACGCGGCCAGGGGTTTCTTTGCGGGCGACCCAGTATATGCCCGGAACTATGCGAGGGGGCCTGAGTGGGTGGCAGGCCGAGTGCTACGAGTAACGGGGTCCCGCCACTACGATATATCAACCGAGGGGGGCCAGGTATTACGGCGGCACATAGACCAGCTGCGCCGCCGCATGCTACCGGAGGAACCTGCGGACACAGAAGGGGCGAGATCCGAGTGCCGATCAGAGGATGCGGCCCCAACACCGGCTACACCGCCGCACGAAGCACCGGGACCGTCAGAGCCCGAGAGACTGACGGAACCAGACCTGCAGCTTCCGGCCACACCACGGCCCACCGACGCACCAGCAGCGGAAGCCGCGCCACCTCCATCGGACCTCCCCAGAAGGTCCACCAGGGAGCGCTGACCTCCCGCGTACCTTAAGGACTATGTTCATTAACTGGGGGGGGGAGGGGTGTAGTGTATCGGCAGCCATACGCGCCATGCGCAGAGGCGACTGGGCTATCCCAGGCGCCTCCAGCGTGGGGCGCGAGATCCCCCGCCAATCACCAGCTGTGGCGGGAAGTTTAACAGGTCAGGATTGGCCTGACCTGTCCAGTAGGCTGTACCGGGGATTGTACATAAGCGGGACCCAGCCCGCGCGTTCGCTCTCTTGCAACGTGCTCCGAATAAAGAATGTTGCCCTACTCGCGTCTCCCAACTGAGTACGTTACATGATCCAACATGGCTTCTCTTATGTTCTTAATTTGTATAGGGGAAAAATAAGAGTAGGGCAGCCAGAATGAGAAGACACAAGACCAAATTGTACTTATTTACCACATATGTGTAATATTACTTTCTCCATGGTGCTAAGTAAGAGCAATATAATATTCTCAAAACTTTATAAGGTTAAAATAAGTAGTAGTGGCATGCCCAGGATCAGGGATTTGACATAAAAAACTGCTATTACTCCTATATCAATCTGATTACTTTCACTTTCTATGCACACGCCCAGTGAAAGTAATCAGATTGATATAGGAGTAATAGCAATTTTTTATGTCAAATCCCTGATCCTGGGCATGCCACTACTCCTTAGTTTAAACCTTATAAAGTTTTGAGAATATTATATTGCTCTTACTTAGCACCATGGAGAAAGTAATATCACACACATGTGGTAAATAAGTAAAATTTGGTCTTGCATCTTCTCATTCTGGCTGCCCTACTCTTATTTTTCCCCTATACAAATTAAGAACATAAGAGAAACATGCTGGATCAGGCCAATGGCCTATCCAAACTAAGCAAGGGGTTTATAGAAAATGATGGGAATGCAGCAGCAGTGTAGCCCAGTGGATCTAGAATGTCATCTTGTACTTCCTTTTTTTGAGAGAGGCTCAATTTCCAAGTCTTTTAGAGGGATAGGACAGATTGTACCTTTTCATCCTTCTTGCACAAAGTGGAAGGAATGTGCTTGAGTTAAGGTAAAATCAGGCTGAACACATGTCATCCGTGCTCCTGGATTCTGGACATGCTAAAATACTACATGCCTGGAGATCACTTCTTTGAGTGCTCCCATAAGGTATGTCAGAGTCTATCATCAGAAGATCATCAGAACCTTGTAGATCCTATTTTTAATTGGTGAAGGAAGAGACAAGAAGTTAACTGGATTTTACTTCCATATTTTTTACTTTATTAGCCATTGGTATCTAACTGACATTATTCTGCCGTGTGTATGAGAGAGAGAGCTCACAACTTCTCTGCAATTGTGCAGTGGTGCTTCCTGTGAACATTTCATCAGCTAATGGTAAAACTGGTAAATCTGCATGTAAAACTGTTCTTTTACGGTAATAGGCCCTTTTTGCACCCACAGTTCCCTGCAGCTTTCTCTAGAGAATCCCTCTAGTTAAGCCTTAAAGTTTGACTTTGCATGCCTTCCCTCTATACTATTTCCCCTCCTCCAGTTTATTTATTGTGTATTCTGTGTATGCATTCGGCATCTACAAGCAAAACCACATTTTTTTTCTTAATTAAGGTGCACACATGACATGGGGGCAATGTCCAAAGGTTTTTAAAAATGTTATGTGATTGTTCTATTGAAGCTGCGCATTCATCTCCAGCAAGCACCTTCCATTTCATTCCTCTTTGTTCAGGTTTTTTTGGCACATGCCTTATAGAGTTAGTTCATTGAATTAAAGGGAACTGAAAGGAACAGGCAATGAGGGCAATCCCATTTTTGAAACTGACCAGACTGTTTCTTAAATTTACAAACAGCTGTGAAGCCCCCTTTTTCTGTACTGCTGTGGACTACTAGGAGATTCTCTGCTCCCAAATGTATCAATCTTGTGTATAGTGGTCTCGATGTCTCCCCTCCCTTTGTTTTTGCAGAAGAAAGGGGGGGTACCAGCGGCCATTTTACCAGGTATATCTTTGCTACTTTTGTTTTTAAACAGGGCTTGCTCTCTGTCCATTCCTGTGCTATTTAAATGGGGCTGGAAACTCTGACAGAGTCTAGATCCTCAGTTGCTGCTGCATGTCAGTTGGGCATGGCTTTAAATGTTTAAAGGGAAATGAGGCTTGGAACTGAGCTCCCTGAAGGGAGAGGACAAAGACTTTGGGGTGGGTTGGCTCTAGGTAGTGGATAGACGGGGCTTTCTCTTTTCAAGAGCTTCCTACAAAGCAGGGAAGGGGTTTCTGAGAGCGCTGCTGGTAGCAGAGGTACTTTCTCAGGCTCTTCCTTCTTTTCATCCCAATCCTATGTTTTTGCCAGCAGAGTACAAAAAACTCTTTCCCAGCTTGAAGTTGCAACAAGCACGTTTCAGCTTTCCTCTGAAGCTAGAACAGGAAAGGGAGTTCTTAGCCTGGAGTGGTGGGAGGGAAGAGGGAGGCAGTCTAAGAAGGATCATAGAATCATAGAGTTGGAAGGGACCTCCAGGGTCATCTAGTCCAATCTCCTGCACAAGGCAAGAACTTCACAAATACCTCCCCCATACACAAACATCCCCAGTGACCCCCTGCTCAATGCCCAAAAGATGGCAAAAGCCTTGCCAAACTGGCCTGGAGAAAAATTGCTAACTGACCCCAAAGTGGCAATCAGCATTTCCTTGGCATGTAAGAAAGGACTATGAGAACTAAGCACTGATGCAACCCTTCCTGCCCTCCTTCTCATGATCTGCCTAATTCACAGGATCAGTATTGCTGTCAGATGGTCATCTAGCCTCTGCTTAAAAATCTCCAAGGAAGGAGAGTCCACCACCTCCTCTTTTTCATACCCCTGACTCCAGCTTTACACCATGCTTTTACACAGGATGGGTTCCCCCCCCAACTTTTATTCACTCTCACACAACAGTAGAACACACAACAATAGTCATTTCCCCCTTGATGCATTATATATCCCAGCAAACACAATTGGTTGCACAATGGGAGGAACTTGTCTGTTTTTGAATTAACTTTAGTGTAGAAGCAAGTGGAAGGGGAAACCCCTCGCAAAACCACTCTCGCAAAGCCCAGACTGACAGTGAAGGGAGAGTGAACTGAGTGCTGAGTGGAGGGAAAACAATGTGTGTGTGTGTGGGGGGGGGGGAATGGATGAACATGCACACTAAAAGTGATGGGAATGCAGACTGACAAATAAAACCCAACTGACATGCAGGGTAAAAGTGAGATAAAATACCAGTGCAGAAAGGGCCATAGTCACATGGAGCTATCTTGCAAGTGCTGAAGGTATGTTTCCTTCTGAAGATGGTAAGTCCTTCCAAAGGACTGTCGCAATGCACTGAGTGGCATTAAAAGTAATGACCCAAAACTTTGTAATAAGATAGATGAGGAAATTATTGATTTATTCTTCCAATTCTTGTTAAAAGTACTTTCATTTCAGAACTTGTAAAATATGAAACCGTTTTTGTAAAAAAAATTGACACCTCATTTGACTTGTGATAATTAAATATATTGAACATACGTACAGATAAAAGAAGTCTTCTTGTCTGATTTTGGTTTTCTTCACTTTGTTCATTAACCTTACTGATTTACTCTTAGGTTTGGTGGAACCCTATTTAGTCTGTGGTCTACATTCTACCTGAGTTTCTATCATTGTGAATCTAAGATGAAGTGGCCCCAATACTGTAAAAATCTAGTGCTTTATTCCTGTGCAACCAGTAATCACTACTTTCCAGTAATCACTACTAGGTAGAGAAAAGCATCAAGGATGCATATAGAACTCTGGATCTCAATTTGTTGTCCACTTTATTGAAAACAGGTTTGATTGGTTTCAGTACAGGAAGAAATCAATGGGACTTTAATGTTCACTGAATTGTACCTATGAGTTTTTTTTTTTTTAAAAAGCATAGCAATTCCCACTCACCCCTACAGTTTATAAGGCTTTTTTCATTGCTAGTGCTATGGTTAAACTAGTTGATAGTGTGTTGTGAGAAATTTTATTTGGAATGTAGAAAGTCTGATCATATTTGTCTGTCTGTCAAACATGCGGCCCGGGGGTTGAATCAGGCCCCCAGAGGGCTTCTCTCAGGCCTCGAGCAACTGGCTCTTGTCTGCTCCCTTCTCCATCTGTCTTGCTTCCTTCTGCATCTCAACTTGCTTTGCAAGGCTTGCTCAACTGCACAGGAGCAAAACCTCGATTTTCTTCATTGGTTGAGACGCCTCCCCCTCCTGGTCCCCTGGGGAGGGAGGGAAAGAGCCAGAGCTTCCTTTGCCCAGTTCCCTGGATCCCATGAGAGAAATACAAAGAATGCACCTTGAAGACCAACAAATGCTAATGTTTTAAGCGTGTTTTATTTAGTTGTGTTTGTCTGTGTCTTTTAAACATTTATATCTCTACTACCTAATTATAAATAGGTACACACATGGCCCGGCCCAACACAGCCAGGCCCGTCAAGGTCTCATTTATATCAGATCCAGCACTAATAACAAATGAGTTCAACACCCCTGTCTTAAGGTCTGATCTGAGTGAAAATAAATGTCTTTGCCATGTCTTGTGGACTGTAGAATCCTGTCCTTGTACTTTTTGATAGGAAGGCAGTTTGGAGGTAGAAGAAGGCCTGGTGACTTGAGAGGTGGGGTTTCCCTGATTTCTGCTTACATTGAGGACCTGCTGCAGTTTTCAGAGACACTAATTGGATTTTCCTTAAATAGAAAACTGCATGAACTTGGAACATCCTGAGAGAATACTTAATAAGCTATCTCTCCTTGCAATGCAGTGTTTTACATTGTGCTTGCATTTTCCTTTTAATTAACTCAGAAAGAATTCTGAATCTGAGATCATTTTAAAAAATCTATCTATTTCAAGATAAGTAGCCATGTTAGTCTGTCCATAGCAGTAGAAAAGAGCAAAGGTCCAGTAGCACCTTAAAGACTAACAAAATTTGTGACAGGGTATAAACTTTTGTAAGTTAGTGCTCACTTAGATATATTCAGAATGTGAGTCCATCTGTCCTTATATCTGGAAGATGCTGAATGACAACTGAAATCACTCCAATCTCCAAGATATAAGAACAGATGGACTCACATTCTAGCCATATCACAGTAAGAGAGCTGTGGCTTTTACCCTACCACAAACATTGTTCTTCTTGCTCTTTTCTACTATCTATTAAAGGTATTAGAATATTTAACTTCTGAGTTTACGGATCTTCAGCCTGTGGTTGCTTTGTGAGATGACAGAGTTTGAGGGTGAGTGGGTGCTATTGGCCTGTTGGAAAGTGGTGTTTTTGTCTGGTCTTTGGTCTGTTGCTTATTGAACAAGGTCTATTTGTCTGGGGCTGATTCCCAGGCAAATAGACCTCTGCTGTTGCTGCTGGGAGGCTGGGACTGTTGGCCTCTGAACTGTAAGGGTCCTCCTAGGCAGAGTTCTTCCATAAATAACATTAGGAAATATAGTTGTGTGGTCCTGGAGGGAAAATGTAGTTTACCCAGCAAAAAGTTAAAGCTCAGGACATCAAAGTTAGCATTCTCAGAAGTGTCCTGGCTCCACAGGTGGGTTGAGCTAGACAGACACAGATCAGGAGTCACAAGGTGTGGATGAGAAAGTGGTGCTGGGAGGAAAGGTTTAGATCTGTAAGGCACTGGAGAACTTTCCAGGACAAGACAAACTGGTACAAAAGAGACCGGCTTCCCTTAAACCAAAATAGAACCTGGCTGCTGGCAATTATTATTTTAAAAAGTGTCAGAGCAGCAGAGATTTTGAGGACCAGATTGCTAAAAGCAACAAGACAAACAAGAAACATTTAAAATATATGCCACAGCCCCTATTTTCAGGAAGAGAATCTCAAGAACTGAGCCAAATTAAACTTTTCAGAGATAATTGGGGAAATTAAAAACCGATGAGTCTCCAGGTCCTGATGGCATACACCAGAGTTCTTAAGGAACTCAGCTGTGAGATCATTAATCTACTACCTGTATGTGTAACCTATCACTAAATTCAGCTGCTGTACCAGAAGACTGGAGAGTAGCAAATGTGACACCAATTTTTTTAAAGGGATTCAGAGGGGAACCAGGTAATAACAGGCCATTCAGCCTAACATATGTCCAAGGCAAATTAGTAGAAACTCTAATCAAAGATAAAATTTGTAATGTACCGAGACTGGAGACGATGAAAGGGCAACATGCTTTATTGGAGGCACATCACAAGAGAGAACACGCGGGCCGGGTCCCGCTTATATACATAACCCGGAACAACCTCCAAGGCTGGCCAGCCCAATCCTGGCCAGTCAAATTTCCCGCCACTGATGGTCATAGGCGGAGCCTTTCGCGCGCTGTGCAGAGTCGCCTGGGGACTGTCCCCCAGTCGCCTCCGCTGCATGGCTGCGCGGTGCTCGTATTATGACATGGCGTAATAACGCAATAACGTGATAGTGTACTAACACAACACACTACACTCCTCCCCCCCTAGTTGATGTAGTAGTAGTACTTTATTCACGGTCATCCGACCAGCTTAATACAAACAAAAACAAAATCATAAAAACAAACCCATCACCTCTTACACAAAATTCCTCACGCCAACTATTGCACACCCCGGCACCTGGATCGGGGTGGCTCGGCAGTGCTGATGCTGTTGGACCTATCGGCGGCGTTCGATACGGTCGACCATCGGTTGCTGACTTGCCGCCTCGCCAACGCAGGGATTCAGGGGTTGGCCTTGCAGTGGCTTTCCTCTTTCCTTGAAGGTCGGGGACAAAGGGTCGCGATTGGGGGGGAACTATCCCGGAGGCGCTCACTCGACTGTGGGGTGCCCCAGGGAGCGGTTCTCTCCCCGATGTTATTTAACATCTATATGCGACCTCTTGCCCAGATTGCCCGAAGGTATGGGCTGGGGTGCCACCAGTATGCTGATGACACCCAGCTCTATCTGCTTATGGACGGCCGACCGGTCTGCACTCCAGATAACTTAGATCGGGCATTACAGGCCGTGGCTGAGTGGCTCAGACTGAGTGGACTGACATTGAATCCTGCGAAGACAGAGGTCCTTTGTTTGGGCCGTCGGGGGCCGGGGGGGGGAAATCCCCCTGCCAGCTTTTGGCGGTGTCCCGCTGAGGCCGGCGGACAGGGTCAAAAGCCTGGGGGTGCTGCTGGAGCCGTCCCTAAATATGGAGGCCCAGATAGCGACCACTGCCAAGTCCGCGTTTTTTCATCTTAGACGGGCAAGGCAGTTGGCCCCCTTCCTGGATCCCGACGACCTAGCAACAGTGATCCATGCTACGGTCACCTCGAGGTTGGATTACTGCAATGCCCTCTACATGGGGCTGCCCCTGTGCCGGACCCGGAAACTGCAGCTGGTGCAGAATGCCGCGGCCCGGCTGTTATTGGGCCTCCCAAGATGGGGGCACATTCGGCCGGGTCTTCGGGCTCTGCACTGGCTTCCAATAATATACCAAGTCCGGTACAAGGTGCTGGTCATTACCTTTAAAGCCCTATATGGCCTGGGACCTGCCTACCTGAGGGACCGTCTCTCCCCACACGTTCCCCAGAGAGTACTGAGGTCTGGGACTCAAAATCTTCTCACCATCCCCGGGCCCAAGGAAGTGCGCCTCAAAATAACTAGGGACAGGGCCTTTTCCACAACGGCCCCTATGTGGTGGAACCAGCTACCGGAAGAGGTGAGGGCCCTGCGGGATCTTACTCAGTTCCGCAGGGCCTGTAAGACGACCCTCTTCCGGTTAGCCTACGCCTGACTAGACAAATGTAGCTTTCTAGATCTTAGATTTTTGTGATTATACTGCACAGTTTTAATGTAAAATGTAAAATTTTAAGGTTTTTAGGTTTTAAATGTTTGAATTTAAATGTATTAATTTGTTCCGATTTTATTGTTTTATTATTTGTTGTAAGCCGCCCTGAGCCACTTGTGGGAAGGGCGGGATATAAGTTACGGAATAAATAAATAAAATAAATAAATATTGTTAAAACTCATAACCAAGATTTACATTCTCAATTTCCCTCCTTTCCAACTGAGCAACATAACAGAAACGGGCAATCTTAGATGAAACATCAGAATGAGTGTCAGACAGGAGGAAGGCAATCTGCTCATCCTCCGGCCTGCCAAGGACCCGAGAATTGGAGAGATTAATCTTGCCCTCAAGTCATTGTAATTAGGGCACCGCAAAACGATGTGGAGAGTTGTTTCGACCTCATTGCAATTACAGGGGCACAATCTTTCCAGATATGGGTACCCAGCGTAACGTCCCAAAAGCACCGAAGAGAAAAGTGCGTTGAGTCGTGCTTTTGAGAAAGCTATCCGATATTTTGGGATAGTGATGTTGAAAAGATACCTGGCTGGGGACAGTACTTCGGCTTGCTTCCCTAAGAAAATGTGTGCAGAAAGACTAGCTCTAGCAGATCTCAGTTCCAGCTCAACCAACCTCAGGCGCAAAAGTTCTTTCGCATCCCTCAGTTCCATCATTGCTAGGGACTCAGGGGAGAGATCACAGAGTCTAAAATGATCTAGACACCTTTTCTCCCAAGTTCCCACAAAAGAGTCAAAAAAAAAATCAGATGGGGAAGGCCACCTGACTTTGAGAGAACCCTCAAAAAGTAACAAAGGGTGTTTAACCACATAGACGTCTCGATGCTTGGGACGCCAGATTCCAACCTGATGGCAGTGTTTGGCACACAACTGGGAACAGACAGAAGCTTGCGCAAGAGTTTAGTTTGTACTATCTCCAACGGCTTGGTGGTTGAATAAGGGGCAATTTCAGCGCCATAGAGCAACTGGACCCTGGTCTTTGCAGTATGCAGCCTTAGTGCTGCAGGCAAGAATTTGGCCCCTTTGGAGATGTAAAAACGGTAGATGGCATCTGCTGTTCTTTGCGCAGATTGTGCAACATAGTTCTTATGTGCCAAACGCTTTCCCTGATAATGAAAAATCACCCCCAGGTATTTAATAATTTTTACTTGCTCAATGGGTTTGCCATTTAGAAACCAGCAATGAGCCTTGAAACGTTTGGTGAAAACTAAAACCTTGGTTTTATCTAGATTAATTTCCAACTTTTCCTGCAGACTGGTCTGGGTTAGATGGCGAAGGGCCCTTCGCATACCAATCTGCGTCCTGGATAGTATAAGCACGTCGTCAGCATACGCTAGAACTGGAATATGCCGATCGGTGAGCTTGGGAGGATGTAAAGCCAAATCATTAAAGGAGGTTAGAAGTGAATTTATGTAGAAATTGAAAAGCAAGGGGGCGAGCACACAACCCTGTCTGACACCCTTGTTCACTAAAATTGGTTGGGTTAGATGGCCTTGAGATGAGCATCTTATCCTGATGCCCGAGTTACTATAAAGGCTAACCATTAGCAACAACAGCCATCTGTCAATAGACGAAGCTGCAAGCTTGTCCCATAACCTGGATCTGGGTATCAGATCAAAGGCAGCCTTAAAGTCGACAAAGGCTGCAAAGAGTCTGGAGCCCTTTGTGGCCAAATATTTATCAACCAGAAATTGCAGCACCAAAGTCTGGTCAAGGTGGGATCTTCCAGGGCAGAAGGCAGCCTGAACATCGGCAATAATGCCTTGAGAATCCATCCAGGCCGTAAGTTTGTCCCTCAGATGTAAGGCATACAGTTTGCTAATAGCACTTAGCAAACTAATTGGCCTATAGTTCGAGGGGAGTTCATGACCCCCTCTTTTGTAAATGGGCACAATAATCGCCCAGCCCCAATTGGCTGGCATGTTTGCTGTCTCATCGATATATGAGAAAAGGGAAGCCAACGTTGGAGCCCACCAATCCTGATGCTCTTTAAGCAGGTCAGACCTAATGTAATCCCCCCCAGTTGATGTACATAGTCCTGTAGGTAGGCGGGAGCCCGGCGCTCCCGGGTTGATCGCCTTGGGGCTGCTTGTGGTGTCGGGGCGGCTCCCGTGGCTGGAGTTTCCCCAGGGAGTGATCCCTCCGATGGCTGCCCGTTCGGCTCTGTTGGGGGCTCTGGTTCTGCCGGTCTCGGGGGATCGTGCGCGGGCAGGATTGGTTCTGGCGCTGTCGCTTCTGGCAGATCCCTTGTTGGCTCGCCTCTGGCTCTCGCGTCCCCTGCCTTGATGGGTTCCGCAAGGTGCGGCGGCGCAATTGGTCGATGTGCCGTCTTAAGATCTAGCCCCCCTCTGTCGACACTTCATAATGGCGGGACCCTAGTATGCGCAGCACTCGTCCCGCCACCCATTCGGGGCCCTGCGCGTAATTCTGAGCAAACACCAGATCCCCCACGAAGAAACCCCTGGCCGCTTCCCTGATCTCGGGGGACCCGCGGACGTCCAAGGCTCTGTCGGGGTGCATCCGGTCCAGCCTTGTGGTGAGCTTGCGCCCCATGAGGAGCTCCGCCGGGCTCACCCCCGTGGCTGGGTTGGGGATTACCCTGTTATCAAACAGGAATGCGGCTAGCCAGTGGTCCCAATCGCCCTGCACAATCCGACCCAGGGCCTCCTTATTAGTGCGCACCATGCGCTACGCCTGGCCGTTGGTGGTCGGGTGGAATGGGGCGGACCGTATGTGTCTGATTAGGTACCTCTGTAGGAATGCCTGGAACTCCCCAGAGGTAAAAACCGTCCCGTTGTCCGAGACTATTGTGTCCGGGATACCGTGTGTGCTCAGGGCCCTGCGCAGCGCTCGGATTGCGGCTGCCGATGAGGTGGACGCTACTGGAATGACCTCCAGCCACTTGGTGTAGGCGTCCACCACAATCAAAAATATCTGACCCCGGAAGGGGCCCGCAAAGTCTATGTGGAGCCTCGACCATGGTTTCCAGTTGGTTCCCCATCGTGTGGTGGGGGCGCTGGGCGGTTCGGGTCGAGACTCCTGGCACACGCTACACCTCCGAACCCAGTTCTCTATCTCCTCGTCCATCCCCGGCCACCAGACATAGCTCCGCACTAAGGCTTTCATCCTTACTATACCTGGGTGGGTTTCGTGGAGCGATTCTAGTACTCGCTTCTGTAGTGGGGGGGGACCACCACCCTGCTACCCCACAAGAGGCACCCTTTGTGGGCGGCTAGTTCCTCCCTCCTTGTGTTGTATGGCTTGAACTCTTCCCCCATCTTCCCATCCGGCCACCCCCTTACCACCCAGTCGAGGACCCTCGCCAGTGTTTTATTCTTCCCAGTGGCTTTTGCAACCTCAGCTGCGTGTAGGGGCTGCTCCGGGAGTGTTTCGACTAACATAACATGGTGGGCCGGGGCTGGGTCTGGGTCCATGGCAGGTAGCGGCAAACGGCTGAGCGCATCCGCGTGGCCCATTGCCTTGTGACAGTGTGTGCATGGGAAGTTCACCTGTATGAGTAAACTGAAGAGTGCAACTCCAGAAGCTGTGATAGAAAGACAAACTCCAAACAGCCAGTCAACAGTTATATTTGGGTAAATACGTTAGAGGCAGTCACAGGCAGTCCAATGGTTCATACACATAAAGCAGTCCTTCCAAGATACAGTACCAAATCAGTTTCCAGTTAGAGAAGTCAAGAATCCAGTCCATACATTACATAAATAGCCAGTCTTATCCAGTCCTCCAGAATAACAGTATAACAGTCAAGATGTTTCTCCTTCTCTCACGCACCGTCCTTCTCCTCCTTATCATCACCCACACTAGCTGAGAGTAAGGCTTTTACTATTATAGTGCAGCTATCCAATCCCCATCACTGATTGCTAACAAGCTGCACCTGTTACTCTCATGACACTCATCACTCCTGTATAGCTTAGTTACATAATCATTACTCAGCAGTTTTGTTCCCTTAAAAAACCTAACTCTGACATTCTCCCCCTTATGTAACTATACATGCTATACATTCATATAAACTATTTAACATTCATAGTCTATACACAGCCTTATACAGTTCTGAAACATTGTAGTATTGTTGCCACCTTTACTTCAGTCCTAGCTTTAGACAATTCTCTCTATGCTTTACATGCGTCTGAGCTTTAGTAAAGATATCTGCAATGTTCTCATTAGTAGTACAATATTCAAGAGTGATTAACTTATCCTCTAAACATTGTTTCACATTATGAAATCTGACATCCGTGTGTTTTGATCTTCCTTTCACACCAAGATTAGTAGCTAGTTTAAGAGCTGCCTGATTATCTTCATAAACAGTTATTGGTTCAACATAATATAAACCAAGGTCAGATAACAATTGTTTATACCAGGTAAGTTCACTGCACACTGTACTAAGTGCTGAATATTCGGCCTCGCAGGTCAATAAAGCTACGTGCCTTTGTTTTAATGACCTCCATCCCACCAGTACTCCACCTAAGAAAATAGCTAATCCAGTGGTTGACTGTCTGGTGTCTTGGTCGTTTGTAAAACTTGCGTCAGCATAGGCATGTATTCTTAGTTCTCCAGCAGGAGTTATAAACAAACTAACATCTAAGGTTTGTTTTAGGTACCTAAGAATATGTTTTGCTGCTATCCAATGGCACTGTCTGGGCTGTTTCACTGATCTGGCCAAATGGTTGGTTGCCATTGCAATATCAGGCCTAGACCAGTTAGCTATGTATAACAGACTACCAATCAGAGATTGATAAATGCTCTGATCAAACAATGGACTCTGATCGTTATCAGCATCATTGTTCTGTAACATAGGACATTGAACTCCTTTGCTCTGATCCATTTTATAACTCTTCAGTAGCTGAGCAATTTTAGCTCTTTGTGAGACTCTATATCCACCATTTACACTCTCAATTTCTAAGCCAACATACTGTCTAATGTTGCCGAGATCTCTTACTGTAAATTGGGTTTTCAGAGTATCAACAATAGTGTTCAAAATTTTGGCACTTTTACAAATGATTGCCAGATCATCTACAAATACAAGTATTGTGCACTGCTGCTCCCCCTTTCCCTTGGTAAAGATACATGGGTCTGCTACACCCTGTTTGAATCCCAACTTTTTCAAACTGTCTGTTAAATACTGGTTCCACTGGTGACCAGATTGCTTCAAACCATACAATGATTTCTTTAGCTTCCAACATACATTTACATTACCATTCCCACCAGAGGCACCTGGTGGTACTTTCATGTACATTGTGTGTTCAAGAGGAGCGTACAAATATGCAGTTTTAACATCAAGATGTTTAATAAAACAATTATGCTTGGCTGCCCAAGTCAAAGCACAATAAATTGATGTTGCTTTGAGCGTGGGGGCGAATGTTTCATCGTAGTCTTGCTCAGTTTGCAAGAACCCTTGTGCAACAAGCCTAGCCTTGTACTGCACATTGCCATCTGCCCCAGATTTTAGCTTATAGACCCATCTACAGCCTATGAGTCTTTGGTTTGGTGGTAAAACTGTTTCTTCATAGACGTGTAGACTTTTCAATGACTCAAGCTCCGCTCTCATAGCAGCTGTCCATCCTGCTTGCTCATCTTGCGATAAGTGTTTGATGCCTTCATAGCAAGAAGGTTCCGCAAGAACTGCACATGCTTGCCCCGGGCTGTAATGATCTGGTGGACGTGACTCTCTAGAAGACCGTCTGAGCACAGGTTCTGTTGCCCTGTCTGACACAGCCTGCTGATCTGCCGTCTGTTGCTGCTGAGACACTCCAGCTCCCGACGATGCAGGGGTTACAGGTTCTGGTTTGATTGTTCTGCTGCTGGGTGACGGACTCTGCCTCTCGCCTCTAGATGCTAGCTGCGTGTCAGTTTTCACCGCTGTTGGCAGGAACACTCTAGAAGACGTTCTTTGCCAGCCCACAGAATTTTCCAGAAACTTTGCAGAGCAGCTAGTTGTTATTTTCTTCTCTCCTACTTGAGAAAATCTATAAGCTTGGTGGTTATTTGCATAGCCCATAAATAACAACCTCACAGCTTTATTTTCCCCCTTCCTTTGAAGCTCTTTTGGGATATGAACATAGGCTGGTATCCCAAAGATTTTAATGTGTTTAATGGAAACTTTCCTGCCATACCACACTTCTGCAGGTATTTTCCCTGTAGATGAAGACCAAGTTAAATTTAGAACATGGGAAGCGCACATAATACTCTCACCCCAATAGCACATTGGGAGGTCGCTATCTCTGAGCATAGAGATACACATGTTGTATAAAGTCTGGTTCCGCCTCTCACAGAATGCGTTATGTTGCGGTCTGTACGGAGCTGTACGCTGGTGACTGATACCATATCTCCTAAACAGAGAAAACATATTCTCGTTAATTCACTCCCATTGTCAGAAATAATAGATTTTGGAACCTTATTTGTCTTCCTCTTTACAAAACGAAGCCAGTTGTTGAATGCTTGGTACGTTTCTGCTTTTGATCTGAGAAGAAAACAAAAACCGTACCGGAAATGGTGATCTTCTATACACAAACAAAACTTTGCTCCGCCCACACTTCTGGTTGGAAAAGGGCCAATCAGATCGAGAAATACAAGGTCCAATATTTCTTCCGTCTGGAATTTTGTAGGAGATATTGTAGGAGCGGCCTTTGATTTTGTTGCTTTACATATTTCACAGTCAACAAAACAACCACAAGACTTGGGGGTAATTCCAGCTGCTTGCAGGGTTTTTTTCACAGCTTGAAAATTAATATGCCCCAATCTTCTATGCCACAAATGAATACACTCATCGTGAGGAGGCTTGTTCATACTCACATGGTGTACTACATTTTCTTTTTCCAGGAAATAAAGATTATCTTTCCTCTTTGCCACAACAGAAATGCCTTCTGCACATATCAAGCAGTTTTCAGCTGAAAAAGAAACCTTAAAACGTTGCTCAGTCAAAGCAAGGTGTACGTGTATGAGTTGAGGAATTGGTTCCACCTCAACACGCGCTGCGACAGGATTTGTGGAGTTTGGCGGTCCGGGGTTAACAGACCCAAGAGTGGCTTGTGGTCTGTGGCTATGGTGAACCTCCTCCCATACAAATAATCATTGAACTTGTGGACCCCTGCTACGATTGCCAGAGCCTTTTTGTCAATTTGAGCGTAATTACGCTCTGCCGGGGATAGTGTTCGGGAGTAATACGCCACCGGTACCTCCCTCCCGTCCGGGAGTTGGTGCCCCAGGACTGCGCCCACCCCATATGGCGACGCATCGCAAGCCAGGATTACTGGGAGGCTCTCGTCAAAGTGGTGGAGCACCGCGTTTGATACTAGGATGTCTTTCACCCCCTGAAACACGGCGGCTTGTCGCTTGCCCCATTCCCAAGGGGCTTGTATTGTCCAGCAGCCGGTGGAGTGGTTCCGCGATGGCTGCTTTATGGGGCAAGAACGAATGATAAAAGTTCAGCAATCCTAAGAAGCTTTGTAGCTCCGCCTTGCACATGGGGGCCGGGGCTTGCACGATTGCTCGGGTCTTGTCCTCCGTCAGGTGGATTCCTGCTGCGTCCACGGCGAACCCCAGGAACTCCACCCGCGGTACCCCTAGCAAGCATTTCTCCCTCTTGACCTTAAGCCCCGCCGCTTCGAACCGGCGGAGTACTTCTCTCAGGCAGTTGCTGAACTCCTCTGGGTCCAGGGCGGCGATTAAAACATCGTCGAAAAATGGTTGGACTCAGGGGATCCCTTTGAGAAGGGAGTCCATTATGCTCTGGAAAATCCCCGGAGCTACACTGACCCCAAACTGCAGCCTCCTCATTCTGAAGGCCCCCCTGTGGGTCACTATTGTCTGGGCCTCGGCTGTTTTGGCATCTACTGGGAGCTGTTGGTAGGCTTGTGCCAGATCCAGCTTCCTGAATATCTTGGACCCAGCTAAGGCTGCCAATACGTGGCTGACCACCGGAACGGGGTAGGGGTTGTCCTGCAGTGCCTTATTGATTGTGCACTTGTAGTCTGCACATATCCGCACCTCCCCGTTGGGCTTAACCGGGGTCACTATGGGGGTTTCCCACGTGGCGTAGTCAATCGGTTCCAGAACCCCTTGGGCTGTGAGGCGGTCCAGTTCTGCCTCAATTTTTGGTTTCAAGGCCAACGGAACCCGCCTAGCCTTGAGCCTAATCGGTCTGACTGTGGGGTCGAGCGGTAGGGAGATGGGCAGTCCCTTGTAGCTCCCCAGGGACCCGTCGAACACGTCGGGGAACTCGCGGCATACCTCCCCGAACCCCCTGGTTGCTTGGATTTGGTCCACCCCCTCTAAACGGATCCCCAATGGGCGAAACCATGCCAGCCCCAGCAGGGTGGCGAGCTGGCGCTTGACCACCAGGATGTCCAGCGGTCCCCTGAAAACCCCTCTCTCCACTTGCACCCGGGCCCACCCCACGATGTGTACCGGGTTTTTTTGAAAGTCCCGCAGAATAAAGTCCGCTGGCCTCAGTTGGAGCCGGTAGCTGGGGCACAGTTTCCTCAGGGTTTCCTCCACAATTATGGAGATAGAGGAACCTAAGTCCACCTCCATGAGGCATGGGGCCCCCTCGATGAGGACCACCATTTTGACCCTGTCGGGGGTGGCGAGGGGCAAGTTCAGTACCTGTAGACTGGTGGATGCAGTAGTGTTGGTCTCCGCTGACTCGTGGTGGGTGGTTGGCCTCCGGTGGCTGGACTTGGCTCGGCAAGCCCGCGCGATGTGGCCGGTCT
The DNA here is from genome assembly GCF_032191835.1 of Heteronotia binoei. Lineage (NCBI taxonomy): Eukaryota > Metazoa > Chordata > Lepidosauria > Squamata > Gekkonidae > Heteronotia > Heteronotia binoei. The sequence continues at coordinate 102,434,824 of NC_083226.1, read as the reverse complement.
TCCCGCAGCTCCGGCAGTCCCAGTTGCAGTACTGGCAGTCCCTTCATTCGTGGGGGTCGCCACAGCTGGCGCATTTCGTTGCGGGCGGTTTCTCCGTCGTCCGGGATCGCTGTGGCGCTCGGGTGGTCACCCCTGCTGGGCAGTGCAGCTGGAACACTTCTCCTTCCTCCTGTTGGTCGGGGTCCAACTCTTCTTGGTGAACCGTGTTGGCTCTCGCCTTGGGGAAGGTCCTCGTGGTCTTTTCGAACGCCACGGCTTCGCTGAAGGCGCTCTGGAGAGTGAGCTCTTCCTTCGCAAAGAGCTTCTGTTGGAGCCTCTCGTCTCGTAGGCCCCACGTGAATCGGTCCGCTAGGGTCTCCTCCAGCTGTGCGAAGCTGCAGTTGCCCGCGATCTGGCGTAGAGCTGTCAGGTAGTCGGCGGCCGATTCTCCTGCTGCCTGGTCCCTCTGGTGGAAGAGGAAACGGCGGGCCACCCGTGAGGGTTGAGGCAAGAAATGGCCGGTGAGGAGTCTGACGATTTCCTCGTAGGACTTCTCCGTGATCCTTGCGGGGGCCGATAGACCCTTGGCGATTTCGAACATGGCCGCCCCGCAGACACTCAGGCGAACGTCCCTCTTCATACTGTCTTCCGTAATTCGGTTGGCCCTCAGGTAGCACTCAACCCGTTCCGAGTAGGACTCCCAGCCCTCTGGATTCGAGGGGTTGAACGCCTCGACGTGACCTGTGGTTCCGCTCTGGTTAGCCATGGTGGCTGCGGCGGCGGTGGTCGTTGTCTGTGGGTTGCCCTTGAGGTCTCCAATGTAGCCCTGTTTCCCGGGCTAATATCCCATCCTCGTCGCCACTGTAATGTACCGAGACTGGAGACGATAGGGCAACATGCTTTATTGGTCATAGGCGGAGCCTTTCGCACACTGTGCAGAGTCGCCTGGGGACTGTCCCCCAGTCGCCTCCGCTGCATGGCTGCGCGGTGCTCGTATTATGACATGGCGTAATAACGCAATAACATGATAGTGTACTAACGCAATACACTACAAAATTGTAAGCACGTAGAGGGCCAAAACCTGCTGAGGAAAAAATCAGCATGGCTTCTGAAAAGGGAAGACCTTTTGGGTTGTTTGAGAAAGTAAACAAGCATATAGATAATGGTTAGCCAGTAGAGATTATATCCATGGACTTTCAAAAGGTTTTTGACAAGGTACTTTACCAAAGATTCCTGAGTAAACTTAGCAGCCATAGGCTAAGTATGGCTTCTCTTATTTATTTAATGGAAAAACTGTCTAGATTACAAGAAGCAAGAAGTAGGAATAAATGGACAGTTCTCACAATGGAGGGAAGTAAGCAGGCTCGTAGCTATGAGGGGGCCTGTGAGGGCACAGCCCCCTGACTGCTAGGCAGGGTCCCCTGACTTTGGGCCCCTAACTAGCCTCCAGTGTCTCAGCTGAATCCTTCTCCATTCTGCCATCGTCATACACAGTTGCGTCTGCTTGCTTAGGGGCTGCAAGAATTCTCTGACCTCTCAGCAAGCAGAAACAACGGGGCACTTTCGGAGCCCAGGACTGAAAGTTAAGCTTCACCTTGCTTCTGCTTGCTTAGGGGCTGGAAGAATTCTCAGATCCCTCATCAAGCAGAAACAACAGGGCACTTTTGGAGCCCAGGACTGAAACATAAGCTCCCTGTTGCTTCTGCTTGCTTAGGGACTGGAAGAATTCTCTGACCCCTCAGCAAGCAAAAACAACAGGGCACTTTCGGAGCCCAGGACTGAAACTTAAGCTCCCTGTTGCTTCTGCTTACTTAGGGGCTGGAAGAAATCTCTGACCCCTCAGCAAGCAGAAACAACGGGGCACTTTCGGAGCCCAGGACTGAAAGTTATGCTTCCTGTTGCTTCTGCTTGCTTAGAGGCTGGCAGAAATCTCTGACCCCTCAGCAAGCAGAAACAAGGGGGCACTTTTGGAGCCCAGGACTGAAAGTTAAGCTCCACGTTGGGCTGATGTTGGGCTAGAGGGTGCCTGCAGAAGAGGCTGTTCTGGCCCTCAAGTGGGGTGGAGGGGGTAGGGGGCGGATGGCTCCATTGCAGACAGGGCAGGGTAGGGTAGGCTGGCGCACACAAGTGGAGGTCCTGGCTGCAGTCTGGGGCTTGGGATCAGTGGAGAGGTGATGTTCACCTGCAGGGGTTTTCTGGCCTGGTCTTGATGGCCACCGAGTAAGGGTGGGAGCTGCGCTTGGGCAGCCTTGGCTCGCCCTCCAACAGGAAGAAATCCGAATTGAAGGTCTTGTAGCCCCAGAAGTCAGTTGTGACTTGGTGGCATCTTCCATCCCCTCCCCCGTCCCACTGGGCTTGCCTAGCTGGATCATGCGACAGGTAAGGGCAGGAGACCGTGCGGCATGTATCTAAACCTCTGAGTGGCTCCCCACCAGAGCTGCTGGAAGAGGGGTGGAAAGGGATCACCTTGGGGCAGCTGTGGGGAGGGGGGAGGCTGTATGGCAGCGAGCTGGCAGCTTTCCTCCTCAGCGGTGGTAGGAGAGAAGGCCATGGAGGTTGGGGCCACTATGTGCCCCCTGAAAAAAATCAGGGCCCCCCAATTCTTCAAATCCTGGCTATGGGGCTGGAAGTAAGCAGTGGGGTCCCACAAGGATTGGTATTGGGACTAGTACTATTTAATTTATTAATCAATGATCTGGAACTGGGAGTAAGGAGTGTAGTGGCCAAGTTTGCAGATGACACAAAATTATTCAGAAGGGCAAAAAAGAAGGGTGGCTGTGAAGAGCTCCAAGAGAATCTCCATGAACTGGGTGAATGGGCTACAATATGGGAGATGAAGTTCAGTGTTGGTAAGTCTAAGATGATGCATACTTGGACAAAAAATTCCCCACTTCAAATATAGGCTAATGAGATCTGAACTTGCTGCAACTGAGAAGGAAACAGATCTTGGAGTCATAGTGGATAGTTCAATGAAAGTGTCAACACAGTGTGCTGCAGTGATGGGCAAACTGATGGGCAGTAGGTTTAGGAGGGACAAAAGGAAATACTACTTAGACAAAGAGTGATTAAAATGTAGAATTTGCTGTCAGAGGATGTAGTGATGGTCACAGGGGATTAGGTAGATTCATTAAGTATACCAGTGGCTGTTAGGAACCTCCACATCCACTAATCCTCTGAATCCCAGAGCCAGGAGGCAACATCAGTGGAAGGCTCTGCTTCTGCCCTGTTGTTGGCCCTCCAGAGGAACTGGTTGGCCACTGTGTGAGACAGGGTGCTGGACTAGATGGTCTATTTGTCTGATCCAGGAGGTCTCGTCTTATGTTCTTAATTACTAGGTGAACATAAATACTCTGATGCAGCAATGGAAATTGACATGTGAAAACAGATTCCACCTAAAAATTTCCATTTTGGTTTCCAAGCACACAGAATGTATTATAACATGCATGCCAGGCATCCAATCTAGCCACCATTTACATTAAGTGTGGAGGAGGTTATACATTTCTATCCATGGAAAGGCAAGTGGGAAATGGGGGTGCATTGACTTTGCACATGTGATGTAAGCTATGGCTCATGGTCGATTTATCCGTATGTGTATAATAGCAGGTAAGTTTGGGATACTATCTTTACACTTGGTGTACTGGTTAGAATCATAGAGTTGAAAGGGACCTCCAGGGTCATCTAGTTCAACCCCCTGCACAATGCAGGAAATTCACAAATACCTCCCTCTAAATTCACAGGATCTCATTGCTGTCAGATGGCCATCTAGCCTCTGTTTAAAAACCTCCAAGGAAGGTGAGCCCACCACCTCCCAAGGAAGCCTGTTCCACTGAGGAACTGCTCTAATGGTCATGTTGAGCCGGAAACTCTTTTGATTTAATTTCAACCCATTGTTTCTGGTCCAGCCTTCTGGGGCCATAGAAAACAACGCTGCACCATCCTCTATATGACAGCCTTTCAAGTACTTGAAGATGATGATCATATCATCTCTCAGCTGCCTCCTCTCCAGACTAAGCATGCCCAGCTCCTGTCAACCTTTCTTCAGAAGACTTGGTCTCCAGACCCCTCACCATCTTCGTCGCCTTCTTCTGGACCTGTTCCAACTTGTCTAAATCCTTCTTAAAATGTGGTGCCCAAAACTCAACAAAATATTCCAGGTGAGGTCTTACCAGAGCAGAGTAAAGCAATACCATCACTTCACGTGATCTGGTCACTATACTTCTGTTGATACAGCCCCAAATTGCATTTGCTTGATAAGTCTTCCAATCCTTTCTGTCAGATCCTGGATGCACTTGAAGCCAGCTGGATGACCTTGATCATATCACAGCATTCTTAGCCTGAAAATAAGCATAGCTCGCTACCTAGTGGAGCCAAAAAAAGAGCTACATCCTTTGGGATCTCCTGGCTATTCCACACGCAATGCTATATGATAATTTAATTTTAGTAGGCCTTTACATTGCCACCTCCTTCCTTACCCTGCAATAGATGAGTTCTTGAAATGGTCTCTGTTCTCTTAGTCTGGTTATCCTTTCCAAAACCTTACGATGAGGCTGGACAGTAGATCTTTATTAAAGGCTTACAGCAAAATGTCAAGACAGTGTGCGTTTGCAATAAAAAAGGCCAATGCCATGCTGGGAATTATTAGGAAGGGAATTGAAAACAAATCAGCCAGTACCATAATGCCCCTGTATAAATCGATGGTGCGGTCTCATTTGGAGTACTGTGTGCAGTTCTGGTTGCCGCACTTCAAAAAGGATATTATAGCATTGGAGAAAGTCCAGAAAAGGGCAACTAGAATGATTAAAGGTCTGGAACACTTTCCCTATGAAGAAAGGTTGAAACACTTGGGACTCTTTACCTTGGAGAAACGTCGACTGCGGGATGACATGATAGAGGTTTACAAGATAATGCATGGTATGGAGAAAGTAGAGAAAGAAGTACTTTTCTCCCTTTCTCACAATACAAAAACTCGTGGGCATTCGATGAAATTGCTGAGCAGACAGGTTAAAACAGATAAAAGGAAGTACTTCTTCACCCAAAGGGTGATTAACATGTGGAATTCACTGCCACAGGAGGTGGTGGCGGCCACAAGCATAGCCAGCTTCAAGAGGGGTTTAGATAAAAATATGGAGCAGAGGTCCATCAGTAGCTATTAGCCACAGTGTGCGTGTATATATATAAAATTTTTTGCCACTGTGTGATACAGAGAGTTGGACTGGATGGGCCATTGACCTGATCTAACATGGCTTCTCTTATGTTCTTATGTTCAAATCTGAAAAAGGGAAGCTGCCTTGGATGGCTTCATTGTGGGGGAAAGTGTGGAAATGTGCTAAATAAAGTGACTGAATGACTGACTTCCTAGTGAGTTCCTCCTGTCTTGATGGCAATAAGAAACAAACCTTTGCTTGCTTGAAGTTCAAGCAGAACCCTCAACCAGAGGGGCAGAATTGACAGTGGCATCCACTTTAACTTCTGACAAACCTGGATGTTTGGTTTGATGAGAGGTGACAGCAGAGCAAGAGAAATGTGTGTAATAAATTAGAAGTGACATCTTTGTCAACACCCTTTCAAATCTCTTAAGAATTAGGCAGAACCAGATGAGACACAGGGATTTCTGTAAATGATCTGAAAGCCATACAGGGACTGGGGAAGGTGTAAGTCTGGGTCAGAATTGGAACCCCCCCCCCCCAAAAAAATCTGATTTTACAAGATAAGAATGTTGAGAATACCATTTGTGGAACTCTCAATGTCTCATTTAGTTTTGCCATTATTGTAACACAACAGCCCACATTAGGAAAAAACAGTTACAATGTTTCGCTTTAAAAACTTTTATTATGAATGTTGCCATTTTCCCTCTAAGGTTCTGTCTCATGGTTTCTGGATGAACAATCATGAAATTCTGTGTTGTAAAAACTCCTTTAAGTAGAACTTTAGACTTCTCATGACATTAAGTCTAAAGTCTATGATATTTTGTAATTTTTAGCAATGCCTGAGAAGATTTAAATTAATGATGGCAAGATGGTCATTGGGGAATATATACTGTAATTTTGTTTTATGGTATAAAAAAAAGAGTACAGTCTGCCTTTGGGGAAAGATTTTTTTTCTCTGCCCTTCACTGGAATTAAGGTCACTAACAGGCAGCAAGTATGCCAGATGGACTTTATAAATTGTTCTAGTGAAGGTATCTTACAACATTATTGTACTTTATTTTAAATGTTTTTGGAATCTAATTCAGCTTGTTAACCAAAATGGAAATTTGTCTTTTGCTCAGTATGAACATTTTGACAAAAGTTCCTATTTTTTAAAAGAAAATGCAAAATGGTTTTCATTATCAGGGCTGCTGAGAGCCATCATGGCCCACCAAAGATTCCACCTGGGTCCTCTGTATGATCCTGATCCAAACTATTTGTCTATTTTTTGTTTTTTATTTGTATACATATATGTACCAATATAGAACAAATGTCTTACATCTGACAAAGTGCGCTGTAGTTCATAAAGACTTCATATCACAATAAATCTTCAGTATGTAAATCAGTGATAAATCTGTTATAGTTTACCCTTGTGCCATTGCCTAGCAAAGTGCAGGGGCAAAATGGGGTGCTTCTTATGAAGTGGTGCTAGATGTTGATGGAGGGAATTCTGTGTTTTCCTCTCCTGCTATAGTCTACTAAGCCCCTCAAAACTTTATCCTGGAGGGGTGGGGTTCAGCAGATTCTAAGGAACAGCATTAGGGCAAAGTGTGGGTTTGCAGTGGGAAGGAGAAATCCGCCATGGCACCAACACAGCTCAGCAAAGCAAGTTCAGTAGTAAACTCCCATTCATCTGGATCTTAAAAGCTGAGAGGTTCTTCTTTAAAACTCAGTTCAGTACAAGCAGGAAGAGAGATGAACAATTGTGTCAAAACATGAAAGGAAATTATTTCCAGGATGAATGATAGATTTAAAGATAAACAACCTTGACCATAGAAAGGTCTGTTAGAAGCCTTGAAATATAGGAAGAGGGAGTTAGATCATTACCCCCCCCCCACATCTTCCTTCTGGTTTCGGTGACCCGCTATTTAGACCATTCTCTAATCAGGCAGCTGGGGAACCCACACTGGGAGACCTGATTCTTGGACCCAGGGAGGGTCCAAGAAGGCAGCTTGACAGCTGGCCTGGGATTTTGGCAGCGGCCAATTCCCAGAGCTGCTGTTGCTGTGAAGCCCCGCTGCCCCAATCATCATTTTTAAATGGCATCAGGGTTGAACACCGGTCTTCTTTTTCTTGCTACCTCAAAGACTCTGTATGAACTGATCTGACTTTAAGGCTCACCCAGCTTGCTGTAAGTTCTTTTACTCTGTGCACAATTATTTGGATTGAATAAATTTTGTGGATTGGGAGCGTGGACAGAAGCGTGGAACTTTGAAGAAAATTTTATTGGAAAGTTAAAGGTACAACCACAGGTTCCTCATGGCACCAGAGGTAGCCAACTTGTATATGAGTCATTCTGAAGATTGTTTTGTACATTTCACTGATAATCCTTTTTTGGAATTTATTATTAGATGGTGCTATTTTTCTGATGATATTTTCCTGCTATGGAAAGGCAGTCAGGACCAATTTTTGGCATTTCACAACTAACTTGGTATACAGAATAACAACATCAAGTTTGAATTGAGTGGAAATGATAGATTAATTTATTGAATATTATGGTTATCAAGAAGCATAAACAGATTTTGATGGGTTTATACAACAAACACACTGATTTTTAAAAAAATCATTTCATAGGCATGATAGCCACCATCCACTACATTTCAAGAAGAATTTGCCATACAGTCATCTTTAAAGTATCAGGAGTAACTATACTAATTTATAGGATTTCCCCAGCGAGGCTACTGTTCTAGAACAGAATTCAGCAACTAGAGGTTATCCATGTTAGGTGTTACAATCTGCATATTCCAAGGCCACTGCTTGGAACAGGAGAGGCTGGCTACAAAATGAGAAAGTACATTGTATGATATTCCTGTGTGTGACAAGAAACTAATAATCTCATTTAAAAGAACACCCAATATGAAAGATCAATTAGTACACAGCAATATGGATCAACTTGTAAATTCAGAATGTATTTGGTTGAGATCCAGCCCAACTATAAGATATTTTTCTTGTGGTAACTGCTCATTCTGCAAGCTTGAAAGTGACATGGAATGTTTCATTAATCCACATGACAAGAAACAATAGACACTCAATAATTTCACCATATGTAATTGATGGGGTAATATGTATAATTAAACGACCTCATAAAAAGTCATATCTTAAGAAAATCCTAAGAAAGAATACATTTGCAGAACAGGAGTGTCAAGCATTGTGTATTCATCTTCTGTTATAGTATTCAGAATTACAGATTTGTTACTAACCCTGAATTAAACCAAGGCACATCAAAGTAGCAACCCCCACCTTTCTTCTCCCGCTTCTACTAGCAAATGCAGGAATGTCCTCTTTGAAGATAAGACTTCCTGGGATTTGTTCTCAGGCTCAGCCAGGCCTAAACCCTGGATGTGCTAGCCACAGGATTGATAAGGAACCTAGCGTGTGAATTTCACACGTGAATGTAGAATTGTGCCATCTTAAAGCCTGTATTCTTCTGTTACAAAGTATCAGTTCCAATTTCTCCCAGCTTGGATGAGCCACATGGATTATCAATAAGCCAAACTTTGTTTCAAGATTCAAGGACTGGTTATTTTGAGATCTCATGCTTGACAAGGAGCCCCTTTGGATGACCAAGGGGTAAAAGGAATATTTAAGGATGATAGGGAAATGGGAGAGAAGGTAAATGCATTTTTGCTCTGTTTCACTGTAGACGAGGCTGGCCCACTAGGCAAATTAGGCATTTGCCTAGGGCACCGGGCCAGGGGCACAGAATTGGGCTCTTCTCCACACTCAAGACACCTCCCCCCCCCAAGCAGGCAGGCACCTCACCCCCCTGTCCCCGGTGTGCTCAGACGCCAGCCTCCTGCTTACCGGCTTCGACCAGCATCGCAAGAGATCCTTCTGTTAATATTAAGCAGGAAAAGGCTTCACTCCCCCCTCCCTTCCTGTTCCAGAAGGGAAGGGTGAGAGCAAAGCCTTTTCTTGCTTGATATTAACAGAAGGGTCTCTTGCTAAGCCAGTAAGGACGAGGCTGGCATCACTATTCTAAGTGCACATGTGGGGGTTTGGGGGGGTGGTAGCGGCGTGGTGGCTGATAGGCCATTTCCCCCCTCCCAGTATGTTCAGAGTAGTGACGCCAGCCTTGTGCTTACCAGCTTTGGCCGGCATCGCAAGAGACCCTTCTGTTAGTATCAAGCAAGAAAAGGCTTTGCTCTAACCCTTCCCTTCCGGAACAGGAAGAGAGGGGGGAGTGAAGCCTTTTCCTACTTGATATTGACAGAAGGGTCTCTTGCGATGCTGGCTGAAGTTGGTAAGCAGGAGGCTGGCGTCTGAGCATGCTGGGGGTTGTGGTGGAGTGGAGTGCTGTGCTGTGCTGCATTGTGACGGTGCAGAAAAAAACAGGAGGGGGCAGCCTGGGGGCGTGGAGGCAGTAAGTCTGCCTGGGGCGCAGCGCTTTTGGGCCAGCCCTGACTATAGAAGATAGGAGGTGCTTGCCTGCCCCAAAATTGCCACTTCAGGAAGGATGTCAAATTTATCACTAAACTCTGCCTTCATTCCCAAAGACTGAAAGGTAGCTAATGTAACCCTCATCTTTAAAAAAAGGTTCCAAAGGAGCTCTAGGAAATTACAGGCTGGTCAGTCTTACATTAATATCAGGTATGTTACTATAATCCAAACATTAAAGATAGAATTAGTAGGCACATTGATGTCCTAAAGCTATTGAGGAAGAATCAGCATGGATTCTGTAAGGGAAGATCTCTAGGAAATTACAGGCTGGTCAGTCTTACATTAATATCAGGTATGTTACTATAATCCAAACATTAAAGATAGAATTAGTAGGCACATTGATGTCCTAAAGCTATTGAGGAAGAATCAGCATGGATTCTATAAGGGAAGATCTTGCCTCACTAACCTTTTAGAGTTCTTTGAGAAGATGAACAAAAGAATGGTAGATGTTGTTTATCTAGACTTCTGAAAGCTTTTGATAAAGCTCCTCATCAAAGGCTCCTAAGCAGAATCAGCAGTCATGGGATAAGAGGACAAGTCCACTTGTGGATAAAAACCTGGTTAATTAACAGGAAACAGAATGAATCTAAATGGGCAGTTTTCACAGTGGAGTACCACAGGGCTTGGTACTAGGTCTGGTGATGTTTAACTTGTTCATTAATGATTTGGAGTTGGGAGCAAGCAGTAAGGTGGCTAAGTTCATGGATGATACTAAGATGTTAAGAGCAGTAAGAAACAGGGAGGACTGTGAGGCGCTCTAGAGGGATTTGTCAAAGCTGGGCAGGTGGGTGTCAACAAAGGCAAATTAGGTTCAACATGGGCAAGTACAAAGTAATACACATTGGAACCAAAAATCCTAACTATAAATATTCATTGATGGGGTTCAAAATGACAGTAACTGACCAGTAGAGAGATCCTGGAGTCATTGTAGATAACTCACAGAAAATGTCAATTCAGTGTATGTCTACAATGAAAAGGCAAATGTTATACTAGGAATTATTAGGAAGAGGACAACTGAATAAAACTATTATTTCACCGACTGCACCACTTTTTTTTTTTTGTTCCATCTTTGGTGCAACCTTCTTTTTCCTGAATTGGGAAATAAAAAGAGGGATGTGATTTCTGTGCCTTTAACAATAGAATAGAAAAATTTCTACAGTTGTAATCTGAAAAATCAGAACTTGAACATGCATAGGTCGCATTACAAGCTGTATTTTCCAGAGTTCTGTCTGTTCTTCCTTTCTCTTGTTTCTGCACAGGACAAACATGCATGGTTTCCTTGTTGCTGGTATTTTTTTTTTGTAATGATAAGATTTTTATTCAGAATTCAGAAATTACAATGAATATAAAAGTAAAAGTTAAACACATAATATTCACTTGGGATTCATACTAATAATACAATTAAACTTTTAGCAGATGGAAGGTTAGTGAAATGCCATTAATGAGAGATACTCCTCTTGTGTCACTGTCTCAAAACAAGATGCATTCCATCAAAGGAAAGATTCTCACTTTTGGTGTAGGTATGAATGAGTCCGATTATCAACCTTACTTAGTTTATATTCAGTAATTTTATCCAGTAGGAAATATTCCCATAATTTTAGTTCCCATGTGTGAATGGAGGGCAGAGAGGATGACCGCCACTGAACAGCAAAGGTATATTTAGCTGCAGTAAACATTATGGAAATTAAATCTCGCCTGGATTTAAAAACAACAAATTGCCCCCACAGACGGAAGGAAGAGATGGACACAAGGGTTACCCAGCCCCCATCTGCACAGCTGAAGCGTGGATCAATCCATGCAAACTCAAGACAGTCTGCTTCATCACTCAACTAGTCTGCATGGGCCAGGAATGATTTAGCTAGATCCCATGCCCCAAAACTGGGGTGCTATTGGTGTTCACCGAGCTGCATAACGAAGTTAGGCAAAAAACCCAGCCAACCTGAAAGTGACCAGCCTACTTAAACCAGCCACACCCTAGCCAATTCCACAATCCTTTCTACAAGCAGTGTGAGGTAGGCGAAAAATACCCCTTCCAACAGCCAAACAGGAAGAGATGAAAAAATTCCTACCCGGTCCCCTATAAATTAAAAGCAACCAGCAATCGCCCACACTGTCTCAAGGGCAGAAGGGTGGGCCATACATGAGGCAAAGACTGGGAGGCAGAAGCAAAGACAGCCGTTAAGGCGTGCCTGTTCCGCCCTCATCTCCTAGAGGGTTAGCCGAATTAAAACCCCAAGCCCAAGGCTGAGAATTAGTAAACACTGCAGACTGGCTATTGGCCTCAGGCCCAAATGTATCTAACCGCCCCCAAGGCCCCCAGGGCCAAGCTACATTAATGCGTTGTACAGACTCACCCCTACCAAACTGCACACCTTGCCAGGCATCCACATCAGGAACTTCCACCAGGAGAGGTGACGCTCCATCTGTCTCAACAGGGTCGGACCTGCTCTCAAGAGAAGACAAGTGGTTAAGAATCTCTTCTTGCAACCGTTTCCTATCAGCAGCCTTGACAGCTTTGGATGAAATGCCCTTCTTACCCCCAACCTCTGTGATATGGAACTTGCCACTAGAACCCTCCAAAGCAGCCAACCTAGCTAATACAGACTGCTCAAAGGAGTCATCCTCATCCTCAGATGACATAGGCTGAGGTGCCGGGCGCTTATAAGAAACTGGCCAGTGAGGCTGGAATTTTGGTGCAGGACTCTTGGCCTTTGATTTTCCTTGCCCCTTAGGCATGGCTAGCGAGCCCAATATCTAGCCTGCAAAACAACAACAACAATGGGGTGTGTGTGTGTGTGTGTGGCTCTTAACAAAGATTAACAAAAAATGGCCATCGCCCTGCCTAGCAACAGGGAAGTAATAAGCAGGGAAAATGGCCACCACCCCGCCCAGCAACAGTGCAGACCACCCCAACAATCAGGACGGGGAGACTGAAGAGGGCCCCAAAGCTAGACCCAATATTCCCAGCTACAGAGGGGGAACAACCCCCAGGAAAAGGCAGAGAAAAATGCTGGCTGAGCTAAAGAACCCACACCAAAAAGCGCTCCCACCACCTCCACGCAGCTGAAAACCGGGTGCTCTCTGTCCCTCAATGTCCAAAAGCAGCTGCGGCCACCAGGAAACCGCCACCACTGAGCTACAGGCCCCTCCTCTGAAGCTCAGCCGAGGGATCGCCACCGCAGCTTGCCATGGCATGAAAACCAATGCGTCGAAAGGCCCCATGCCGGGCAGGACAGAGGGAGCTTGTCCAAGCTCTCCGCTCCCCAAGCATGAGGTGAAGACTGGGAGGCAGAAGCGGAGACAGCTGTTAAGGCGTGCCTGCTCCACCCTCACCTCCCATAATGCCCTGCCCACTTCTCCTCCTTACGAAGGGGCAAAATGGCCCCCGGAGACAAGGCTGGGCAGCCTGCCTCCGGTTGGGAGTCGCATTCTTCCCAAAAATTTAGAAGTAGTATTAGTGGAGAGCATGGAATCACTAAACCTGTCAATTGTCTAATTTTTGATAGAATTAGTTTCCAAAACTGCTCAATGACCGGACAAGACCACCAAGTGTGAAAAAAGGATCCTAATTGCCCACGGCCTTTACAACATGCAGACGATATGGAAGGAGACAAGTGAGCTAAACGCGCTGGGGTAAAGTACCACCTAGAAAGTGCTTTATACTCTTGCAAGTTAATATTTCAAGATTTAGAGCAAAGAGGTTGCTGGTACGACAGAGTGCAGTGGGGGCTCCATCCCCGGCCTGGCCCAGCCCCCCAACAGCAGCCACTCTCCCTCCCCTGGGCCACTGGGGCTTTTGCAATTTTTTAAAAAACTATACAATTTTAACTATGTAATTGTAACAATATGGCTATGATCACACATGCTCTCACAGTAAAATCCAGTTGGAAAATGCATTGAAAATGGATTGAAACTGCATTATTCAGCATGTGTGATCACAGATGTGTAACAAGCATACTTCAGTCTAAGCTGTGCTAGCACACACATTTTCAATAGGCTGTTCACAGGTTTCTGATTTCTGCTCACAACCTTTATTGGAAACAATGGAAGATGGGGGCACTGCCTTCTGAGTCCGATAGGTTGATTTCACACTGTAAAACTGACACGATTTTATCTGGTTCCAAAAAAATCTGCTAAAGTTTGAACCATTACTGGGCAATCAGACAGCTGCTGCTGAAGCGGCAGGATCCTGGCAGCAGTCAGTGGTTGCCCATTCACACTGCTAGTCTGGCGCAACCATGGACCTGCTGCAGAAAGGGTTGTCTTTTTTTAAAAGATCATGTGTGTGCACTCAGTTGGAGAAGCGGAGAAGTGCACTTTGGAGAGAAGTTAGGAGAAAAAAAAAACCTGGACCTTGCTGGAAATGGCTTGGCACAATCACACAGCTCTTCCACTTATGAGTTGCCCCAGGGCATTCAGACAGCAGCCAATTATGCGACCCACATCCAATTCATGGGGATGGTTCCGGGAAAATCCAGGTAGCTTTTTGAAGAGGTTAGGAGGCATCTGGAGACGGGGTGAGTGTGGTGCAGCTCAGAGGGCAGATGTGCTTGTGTGATCATGCACTTTTAATCCGAATGGGAGGCAGGGCTAGGTCAGGGCAAATCTCCTGTGTGAAACCACCCATAGAGTTGAACCCCCTGATCCAGTCTTTTTCATTTCATATTTCATTTTATTTGATTTATATCCCGCCCTACCCCACCAAAGCGGGCTCAGGGCGGCTCACAACATAAAAATTCTAACAATAAAATTCAAGAATTAAAATACAATCATAATTTACATAATTAAAACAACTAATATATCAATACATCAATCAGTCTCAGTGTGCTATCTTATAGTCTTCCGTCAGAATATTTCAATATTTCAATGTTTCAATGCCAGTCAGTTATAAGCCAACCGGAAGAGGAAACATGGAGAGGTTTTTGAGGAGAGACACCAGCAGTTATGCTGAAAATTTGGTGCCTCTATCTCAAAAAACAGCCCCCCAGAGCCCCAGATACCCTCAGATTGATGCTCCATTATACCCTGTGGGACCATTGACTCTAATGGTCCCAATAGGGCACTATTTTTTTTTTTTTGCACACCCCTATTACGCTTTTCAGTATGATTTGTAGGGTGCCTTGAAGGGAAAAGTGGAATATAAATATTTGAAAGAAATCAGTAGCTTGGGCAGATTGATAACATTCAAACAACTTCTTGTTTGTTAGGTTAGGCAGGGTTTTGACAGTGACTGTAACTCTTCTGTTATGCTTGACTGGTAATGCAGGTTGTCATATATCACTTAAAAAAACAATGCTGGTATGTTTTCTAAGGCTCAGCACAGGGCAAGGTTCCAAGGCCAGATCTACCAATATAGTGGACTGGTGCGGGTAGATCTGTTCTCTCAATATAGTGGAAAGCAGGGGGTAGACTTGTTCTCCAGAGTCCGGGTCTACCAATATAGTGGACTGGGGTGGGTAACCTCTTCTCCAGATAACAGGTCTAGCAATATAATGGAAAGGTGTGGGTGAAATTTGACTTGATTTTGTTTTCCCTTATAATGTTTAAATTATTCTTAAAATATAGTTTAAATATAATTTAAAATAATTTATTCTGAGATTTTTACAAGGTTATGGAAATAATCTAAAAACTAATTTATGTGATAGTCAAATGTAGACTTGCTCACAACTTTAATGTTACTGGCTTTTTTTCGCTCATGGGTTAGAATTTCTGCTCACAACACTGTGGAGGTTAGAGGGAACATTGGTATCAAGTTCTTTAAATTCTCAGCTTTCAATTTTAAAAGTAAGTCTCTAGTCTCTACTGCCTTGTCTCCACAAGGTAATGGCTGTTGCAGGAACAGTGTCAGAGAAGGTGGCTGCCATGTGCATGGGGAAAAATCTGAACTTTCCCACTTACATAACACCCATCCTGTCTTTACTGCCCTCTTTCCCAAATATTTGGAGCTATTTTTGGAGAAAGATGGGGAGAAAGCCAGGGAGACCCCAAGAAATGCATGAATACACCTTGAGATGAGGAAAAAGGGGGAAAAACTTGAACCCAATGTAGATATCCTTTGTGAAAATTCCCCACCCCCCATATGGAATCATAGAATTATAGAATTGGAAGGGACCTCCAGGGTCATCTAGTCCAATCCCCTGCACAATGCAGGAAATTCACAAGTACTTCCCCCCTTATATATATGTGTGTGTGTGTGTGTGTGTTGTTTCACAGAGTAGCTGTGTTGCTCTGCAGTAGAACAGCAAGATCTGAGTCCAGCAGCATCTCAGAGACCGGCAACCTTGTGAAGGAAGTAGGGTTGCCAATCCCAGGTGAGGGCAGGAGATCCCCCGGTTTCGAGGCCCTCCCCCCGCTTCAGGGTCATCAGAAAGCAGGGGGAGGGGAGGGAAATGTCTGCTGGGAACCCTGTTATTCCCTATGGAGATTTATTCCCATAGAAAATCATGGGGAATTGATCCGCAGGTATCTGGGGTTCTGCGGTAGTTGTTTTTTTTTGGGTAGAGGCAACAAATTTTCAGTATAGCATCTAGTGCCTCTCCCCAAAATACCCACCAAGTTTCAAAAAGATTGGACCAGGGGGTCCAATTCTATGAGCCCCAAAAGAAGGTGCCCCTATCCTTCATTATTTCCTATGGAAGGAAGGCATTGAAAAGGTGAGCCGTCCCTTTAAATGTGATGGCCGGAACTCCCTTTGGAGTTCAATGATGCTTGTCACAGCCTTGATCTTGGCTCCACCCCCAATGTCTCCTGGCTCCACCCCCAAAGTCCCCAGTTATTTCTTGAATTGGACTTGGCAACCCTAGAAGGAAGCTTTGTCTCTTGAAAACCTGAAACTCTTGCTGGTCTCTAAGGTGTTACTGGACTCAAATCTATCTATCTTTATCGATCCATATCTATATCTGTATGCATTTTATTGATGGTTTGTATTTTAGAGATGTGTTTTTATATTGTTTGCTCTTTTAGTGTTTTAAAGTTCTTAATTTTTGTATGTCCTCCTGAATTCGTGGTAGAAAAACAGGATATAAATATAGTAAATGAATACATCAAAGGTATTTGAAGCCTATCTTCCTTTGCTGCTCTTCATCCTAATGATGTAAATTTATTTAAGCCCTCCAAGCAATCGGGTTTTCTTTTGACTCAGGAAGTCAAGGGAAAAAGTTGGTTTACTCATTTAAAGCTTTCTACACGCACCAAACTCCTGTTTAGCCTTCTCCTCAATGAACTGCAGTGCCCTGAAGTCCCTCTCTCCTCTCCCCACTGCCTTTTTTTCTTTTTCTTTCTTTTAGTTTCATCAAAACAGAATTCCCTAACATTTACAACCTAAATTGTTGAGTATATAGTAGGAACAGGTAAAAGCCTGTGTTTGTGCTCTGTCAGAGCTTCCCTCATGCTATAGCCACATGGAAAAGCTCAAATTGAACTGTACTGTAGTTTTGGAAATGGGGTCATTCTATCCCCCAGCAGGATAAGCCTGGACATGTTTGAAGGCATCATCTGAACCTCACATTTTCCAGACTTGAAGGAGTCAAGAACCCCGGCAATCTAGATGACCCCTGGCAACCTGTTTTCTGAGCTAACTAGTTCCCCTTGTCCTTCAAATTTTCCAAGACTTGGAGTGATCTTCTCAACTTTACATATCTGGGGTGGCAAAAGTACTTCAGATGACCCCAGCCACACCTGTCCACTGAGCTGACCTTTGCACTGAACTGTTCATCTTCAAATTTCCCAAACCTCTGATTTGACCATCTCAACTTTACAGGGGGAAGTTACTCTAGATGACCCATAGCCACTTGTGAATTGTTCACCTGTGACCCTTGGCTACCTGTTTTCTGAGCTAATTGCTTTCCTTTGTAATTATTTGTTGTGCCCTATTATCCCATTAAGTTTCAATGTTGTAACATTTAGGAATTATTGTTTTCTTAAAAATAAAGTTTTATAGATTCCCAATTGTGTCTTCTGCTTTAAAAAATGATAGCATCAGTTTGACCCTATTTACGTAGAGTTTTGACATTTTCAACGAGGGGTATTTTTTAATCCAATTTCAATTTTTACTTGCCTTTGTCCTGCATTTCTGAAGGAAGTTATTCTTGAGTTCTGATTTTTTTTCTTAGTAGCTAATGCCATGATTGAGAGAGCTATCAGGTTTCCATTGCTTTTTGCTGTAATGTGGGGTCACAGTTGGGATTTTTCCTTGGGAGGGTTAAGCTTGAACTGCAAAGAGAAGAAATTATATATAGACCTATTTTGGGTGCCACTGTTGCATCTGTCACCTCCAGTTCTCCACCTCCAGTATTGAATAATATCCTTTTAAAATCCTTTTCATTTCTTGTACAAATGTTTGTACTCAGACAACCAGTCCCGACTGGGTCTTTTTCAAGAACTGGTTTGTTTAAGGTTCAGGCATCACAGTCTGTTTGCTCTGCACTTTGCTTATTGAGGATATATTTGCACCCTATGGTTATGCTGAGTCAATAACATTCAAGGTTCAAGCTTAGCCTTTTTCATTTAGCTTTTCCCTGGGCTTCTGTGCATGGTAGAAACTTGTGTAAACTGAGTCCCACATATGTCTTACTGATGGAATTACTATTATGTTTCTATAAGACTATGAGAACAAGATTTATTTGCATTGCAATCACCTCTCCAAAAGGTCATGATGTCCCTAATTTTCTCTGCTCTCTTTCAGCAGGCCCAAATGTATCTAACCGCCCCCACCAGCTGCTGCTGCTGCTTCAGAGCTTTTCCTGCTGCTGCTGAGCCCTGGGCAGCTGGGCTGGCCAGATGACAGCAGAAGGAAAGTGAGCTTGGCCCGGAGTCCCTGTCTCCCAGCACCCCAGGTCCCACCCAGCAGATCAAGTAGCAGCAGGGCAAGTCACATGGGGTGCCCCCAGAAGGCCAATGCCCTAGGCCAGTGTTTCCTATTTCCCGGGTCCTGACCTACCACCGGTCCACCCCAGGCTCATTACCAGGTCGCAAGAAAAGCTCTAGCTAGCCCTGCCCCCAGCAGCCTTAAGCCCTCTTGTGTGGCTCCTGTGTCATTCCCCCCCCCCCCACCTGCATTCCCCTGGTATCTCCCCTCGTTTAGAAAACAAGGGATTTTTCCCCTCGAATCTTTCCTCGGAGTTCAGACTCTACAGAAGAGCTGGGTGGGTAGATTCAGCCCAGGCAGGCAGCTAAGCCCCACCCTCAGCTCCCAGCAGCCCTCATTCTGAACAAACTGGGTGCTTCGCAAAAACTTGGGCTTGAATGCAGGGAGATGAAAGGTGAGGGAAAAGGGAGATTCGAGCGTGCTTTGTATGTGTAGGAGGGAGAGGAATTCCCTTCCCCTTGTTCCCTCTCGTGCTATTTTTGGAAGCTTTTTTTTTTTAAATGTGAAAGTGGATTTTGGTTGGGGAAAATCTTGTGTCTTAATGTTTACAAGCAACACGTGTGTTCCGGACTCACAGCCAGCAAACAGACAAGGAGAACGAATGCTTTGGGAAGCAGCAAAAAAATTTCAACATATAAAGATGCAGGCAGGCAAGAAAGGTGGAATAATAAAGACTACCCCCCTCCGCAGCAGCCCTTGCAACACAATGAGAAAACGCTGGGGTTTTTTAAAATTGAAATTTCCTTTCCCCCACCCCCGGTGTGTAGAGGCTTGGCTCTCCCCTTTTTCTTTGCCCCTGAGCCAACCTGTGCACCAAAAGCTTTGAGTGCCTGCTTGTCTTGCAGCACAAAAGGAAAGTCTCTTCTGGACCTGAGGGGGAGGGGGGGCATGAAATACTACTAGTGTTGTGTTTGCTACAAGGGAAGAGAAAGGAATTGCATGCTTTTATTTTTAGGTCGTTTTGTTAAGGTTTCCCTCACTGGTTTGCACGAAGTCTTTCCCCTTCCTGCTTTTGCAAAAAAGTTTGCATTTGCAATTTCTACCCCCCATATGACCCCTGGCTGCATTCCAATGCAGACTAATGCCAGTAATAACCTCCCCAACAGGCTGGCAGGGGTAAAGTGTTTTGTTTTTTAAAGCAGCCTTCTGAGTGTGTTATCTTTACTCCCGTCTTTTCCAGTGATTTCTTCGGACTTTGTGTGTGTGTAGAGAAAGTTGTGTTGTCTGCTGCAACATAACTCATACTATTGAACGCCCTATCACTGTACAGACCCGTTGCAACAACTATTCTGCCTTCCTCCCTTTGGCCAAACTGACAACCTAATTTGACTTTTATCGCAAACGTGCCATCAATTGGGGGGGTGGGGGCGGTGCGTGTGTAGGGGGAGAGATGAGTGCAGTGACGCTTTTAAAGGCGCTAACTTTCCTTCTAGTCTACCTTCACTTTACCATTTTTTCTATGTCTCTCCTCAAACTTTTCTACAGGTTAGAAGTGAAATTTTAGCAACCCAAAATGCTGTTTAGGTCCTCCCCCCCCCCCCCCAGCAAGGAACTTATGCTCCAAGTGAGCTACGGCCAAATCTGTGTCCTGTTTTCAAAGATCTTGGAGATTGAGTGGAGTGAAAGAGCGGGCTGGTGTTGCTAAATGTTTGTATGTCTTGTTTTTGAGACTGCTGGCCTGAAGTTGGGGTCTGAAGTTATCCAGAAAGCTTCCGTGGTAGAGTGGGAATTCAAACTTGAGTCTCCCAGAACCCAGTCCCAATATTTCAGCACTGTTTGGGGGTCTGAAGGCAGATCTGGTTTTGTTATAGGAGGGCAAAATATAGTTTTCTGTGATCAAATAGAGCTATGTGTGTGGTTTGTGACTGTCTTTTGAGACTTGGATATGCTGCAATCCAAGCTGTAGATGTGAACAGAGGCTAGATGGCCATCTGACTGCAATGAAGATCTTGTGAATTTAGGGGGAAGGTATTTGTGAGTTTCCTGCATTGTGCAGGGAGCTGGATTAGATGACCATGGAGGTCCCTTCCAAGTATATGATTCTATGAAAATGTAACACTGGCCTGGCATTCTGTTCCTCTCTATTATGGCTCAACTTAATATTATGTGTTTAAGAAACTTAACTCAGCTTATTCAGCTGCCATACTGTAACAACCAGACTCTCAATAGAGGATTCAGTCAAAACAAAACAAGTCAAGGCCAATAATCTTACCTTCCATGAGGAGAATGAATTTTGAAAGCAGAGGTGTGTGGAGGTGTTTTAAATTAAATTAAAAATGTGCAAAGCAGCCTTAAATCTGTGTTTACTAAAGGGTGTGCAGTAGAAAGCTAGAATAAATGTTTAGTGAGCAACCTCAATGGATTACAACACCACTGAGTCTACCTTCCACCTTCTCACCAAACTGCTTGTCTCAAGGCCAGAATTCATCTCAGAGTGATATGGTGCCACTGATGCGAAGACATTTAAATATTTTCCTTGTGTCAGCCTGAAAAGCAGCCAGAGCCAGGAGACAGAGCCTGACCAGTATAGAAGTTGACTTCCATTCCCCAGGGACTGTCTTTCTAAGCAGGACCTCTGTCTAAGCAGGACAGAGCCAGTGTTCGAAATAATAAAGTATCCAGGAGCAAGCAGTTGATGATGAGGTGAGCCACATGGCAGCAATGAATGAAGGGCCTACTAAATGTGTCAGCATATTTTGAGGTAGAGCAGCTGCCAGGACCCAGTGTGGGTAGTACACATGAGGTAACACACAGTGTTGGCATTCCTGATGACAATGGCAACAGCACTCCCAACTGCATACACTGGCCAGTGCTGTTGAGGAAGGGGTGTGTAGGTGATGCAGACAATTGAACATGGGCATTAGGAATGCTTGCAGTTTGGAGAAGAACACACAAACAGATAGGTGCATACAGGTGTGGGGGTGGAAAGAGAGGGCCCTGGGAATGTATGAAAAAGTTGCAGACCACCCACTTTCCACCTCCATTTTGGCTCAGCATGAGTTTAAGAGATATTTTTCTGAAAACGAAGTTACTTCAGAAGAAGAGGCAGATTTGGGGGAGTGCCCTGGAAGTGACGTTACAGGAAGAGGTGGAGTTTTGGTTCAGTATGCCCTGGAAGTGACATCACTTGGCCCTTGACCTGGAAGTGACACCACAGGAAATGACATCATTTTCTGTCTCCCGGCTCCACCCCCCAAAGTCTTCTGGCTCCACCCCCAAATTTTAGTGGGTCATGAAGGAGAAGTGTAAAAATAACTGGGCCTTTTGGGGGGGGGAAGTTTGGGAAACCCTGCCCTAGGCCATTGCCTAGTTTGCCTAGTAGCACAGCTGACTCTGATGCCATGCCATTTTTATGTGGGGAAATGTTAGCAAGTAGTTTTGTTAGCGATGTTCTTCAGTTTTGACATCCATGATGTGGAAGGCTCCCATTCATTCCTCTCAATTTTTCAGTTTCTGTGTATTCAATATAGTAGTGTATCTTTCTACATACTGTTCTTAGAGAGAACAGTCTTAAATCCATGAAGTAAGTATGAGGAGAAGCTCAGAGCCTTCTTAGACTCTTTCTAGGACCAGAGAAACGAGTTCATGAAAATGGCTTTGCACTGAGTCGGGCTGTTGATCTGTCAAGGTATTTTCTACTCAGACTGGCAGCAGCTGTCTGGAGTTTCAGATAATACACATGAACACACATGAAGCTGGCTTATACTGAATCAGACCATCAGTCCATCAAGGTTAATATTGTTCACACACACTGTCACTGGCTCTCCAGGGTCTCAGGCTGAGGTCATTCAGATGACCCTAAAACCTGGTCCTTCTAATTGGAGATGCCAGGGATTTAACCTGGGGCCTTCTGCATGTGAAGCAGAGTCTCTTCCACTGAGCCACAGCCCCTCCCAATGGACTTTCATCTCACCTACTGTCTGATCCTTTTAACTGGAGATGCCAAAGACTGAACTTGTGCTCTACCACAGATGCATGTACTCTCTTCATGGTCCCTCTCCATGGCCCTACAATTCAAATGTTTTTAAGGAAGTCTTTTTATGCTTCCAGAAGTTCCCAGTATTCTGTAAGTGTAAAGATAAGCTTTCAACATACAAATACTGAAACTTCTGGCTTTAGACCAGCTGACCAGTTTATATAGTTCATATTTAATATCAAATATGATATGACAAATATGTGGTATATTTATTGTTTATTTGTATGTATGTATGTACTGGAACAGTCTGTTCCTCCCCTAATATCTGTGTGATTTAGTTTGATCCTTTTGGGTGGAGTTTCAGTTTCCAGTTTTACATATTAGCTGAAGTTGTTGGTTGTTGGAGTTGTCTCCAAGTTGTTGGTTGTTGGAGTTGTCTCCTTGCAAATAAATGGCTGATGTTTTGAGTCAGCTTGCCTCTATTGAATGGAACTGAGAACGGGTGCTTGAATGAGTACTCTAACCTGGGAACCGACAGCCAAAGAGGGACATTGCAATATGATAAGATATATAAATCTGGATCTACATTCCTCCTAAATCTCCTGCCCTGTGCAGTTGTCTCTTTTTCATCTCTTTCCCTGACCCAGTCCCTGCAGCTGTCAAAGGGCTGTCCCATGTTAGTTCCTGTAAATTAGTTACTGTTTAAACATAAAGTAACAAAGCATACAAGGCACTGCTGGTGAGCTCATGTATATAGACAGGATGACTTTTTGAGCCTAGATTATGTCTAGACAAAAGACTATAATCACCATGGAGAATCAAAGATCTAGAAAGAATCACAGGGGCTGCTCAGTGAAAAAAACCTTGGAAAACAGCAAAAGGGAAATCCCTGATCTTTGTGTGAAATGAAAAGAACAAGGAAAAGCTCTGTAACCATGACCTCTATTTCTATAGCGACCACAGCAAGGCTAAAACCTATATACAGTTTGCAAATAAAAGCAAGGAATCAGGAAGCTTTGCTTAGAGCAGCAAAGCTGTGACCGTTTTTGCACACAGCTTACCACGCAGTCAAAATCCTGTTCCCTCCACAGCGTCTGGTCGGATTTCCCACCATCTGCGCTGGAGTTACAGGAAGTGCCGCAGCTTTTGCGTAGCAAACATAAACCGCTAAAACCCAGTTTACGTTTGCTATGCAAAAGCCGCGGCACTTCCTGTAACTCCGGTGCAGATGGTGGGAAATCCGACTGGACGCTGTGGAGGGAACAAGATTGTGACTGCGTGGTAAGCTGTGTGTGAAAATGGTTTTAATTTTAGCAGTTTACGTTTGCTACGCAAAAGCCGTGGCACTTCCTGTAACTTCGGCGCAGATGGTGGGAAATCCGACCGGATGCTGCGGAGGGAACAGGATTGTGACTGCGTCGTAAACTGTGTGCGAAAACGGTCTCTGTGTATGTCTTTTCTGTTGCTAATGCAATATCACTGGGTGGTATGACCTTGCTAGCAAGCTGCCAGCAGCCAGAGGTTACTTGAGATATGATGTTACTGTTAGCTTTTCCAACAAGTGCTGGAAAAATGGGATTTAAATAATTTTAATAAATAAAATATTGCAGAAAACGTGTGTTTCTTCTTTATTTAAGGAAAACAATGGAGATTTGTCTTGAACTTCAAAACATAGTAATTTAGTTGACTGCATTTGCATTACTCTTACTCCAACGATTCTAGCGCCCTCATTTAGTCTCATAGCACTTCTGTGAGGTGTGAGTTAGCAATAATGCGAGCAACAATAACTGGCCCAAGAGCAACCAGGAAGTTTTATGGATGAATGGAGAAATCAATCCCAGGTTTCTCAGATTCAAATCTGGCACTTTAGTTATTACAGGAGTTTATATGTACAGTATATTTACTTATTACATTCTGAATGATTATTTGCTTTTTATAATGAAAAAAATTCCTTTCCCCCCTTTTGTCCCTTTTTCTTTTCTCATTAGTTGTTTTGCAGAATATCTGTGGATGTATTTGTTTATAGTAATTAGCTGATGTTTTGTTGAATTGATCAGTAATTTTGGTTTGAGATAGTTTCAGAGAGTACCTGTGTTGATCTGTAGTAGAGCAGTTGGATTCAATTCCAGTAGTACCTTTTCGGAGTATGAGCTTCCAAGTCTCAAAACTCCCTTTGTCAGATTCAACAATGTGTTGAGTGCTTTGTGTTCAATTTATGGTATTCTTGATAAATTGAGTATGTGATATATGTTGATTGCTATGTATGAACTAGTTAAATGGTTCATATGCCACATTGCTAAATTTACATATTTATAATGAAGCAATTGTTTTTAATGCTTTTTGCTGCCTATTGGCAATATATTTAATTATTATTAATGTTATGATTAAAAATATCTTTTAGTTTTGTTTTCAATTTGTATATTTTTGAGGCCTGTTTACTTAATTCTTTTGGTTACCTAATCTGTTTCTTTGGGTTGATTTTTTTCTTTGTTTCCCCATTTGTCCTTTACATTACTTTATCCATTACACCATTACCCTATTCATATATTACAGAGAAAGCAGGCACATCCTGCCTGTATGTACATTCATGTGCTTGTGAGAAAGAGCCAATGTGCATTCACTATACAAATGAAACCAGGGACCAGGAACTGGATAAATTTGGAGTTTGTATCACATGTTCAACTGTACATGTGTTGACTGTAACATGAGTTACTCAATGCATATACAAAGGACAATCAAGCGCATACTGTGCATAGATTAAACACACATTCACTGTAATTTATGAACAGGAATAGATTTAGCTATCATTGTGAGATGAAGGTGAATACAGCATCCCCACCCCACCCCACCATTTACATCGCCTTTGATGTAATGACACTCTTAATGACAGAATGTCTGGAATAGGAAAGTACTTTAATCATCTAGTAGACAGGCAGCTTCTTGATGGGTGCCACTTAGATTGTAAAAGGTCAGTATAATCTTGCCTTCTGAACAAATTGACAGATAGTTATATGTCAGATGTTGCTGATGTTCACACACACAAACACACACATTAGCAAGGCATAAGAGTTTGAGTAAAGTAGTTTGTACTATAAGGAACTGAAAGTCTATTTCCAGTATAGTTCATAGATGCAGACTCTAGGAGAATCTAGGTGAGGTTGACTGTGGCCTAATACTGTTTGTTTGCTTTAAAGGGAATTGCAGGTAGTCTCAGTTTGGATCAGGAACTACAGAACTTGAGATGAAAGGGTTTAATTACCTTCATACCATTTGACAGAAACTGCCCAACCCAGATGCTATTAGTTTGATAGGGAGGAAAGACAAATTACCTGTTTTATAGATGGATTTCTGTGCTTTAGTACAAACAAGCAACTATCCTGTTTATAGTTTCCAGTAAAATAATAACACTCCAGGCACAGCATTTTAGCTTCCCATTACTGGGGCAGGGCAGGGTGGGGGATGGGGCAGAAAAGAGAATCAACATACAGATGTCTCATCTTGGTCATCTGCCCCAGTATTCTGTCAACCTGGTGTATTATGAGCATGGAAATCAATGGAGTATTTTGCCAGCCTGATACTTTTTTATTTTATCTTTGCTATACCTGGCTACTTTGCAAACCAGGCTAGTTTGGAACTGTTCAAAAAATACTATAGGATTCTAAGTGAAAAGTTTCTTGATCAATGACTTCTTTGAAGGGAGTCTTGAATTGCCACCCAGCTTTTAGACTGGTGCAAAAAGGGAGCTCCCTGCCCCTGAGAACTGCTAGAAATATGGGTCATACACAAGCTTGTCTTCATTGGATTTTCCCAGGCTGTCTCAATCACACAGCCCTTTTGGTTAAGTAAATAAGTTCCTGGTCCCTGATATCATTTGTCTCAGTTGGACAGATGGATGTATTGGGATTTAGATGGCTAGAAATTGTGGTTTCCCTTTTGTTTTCTGTAGTTTACTTTTGTAGATTTCCCTATGTATTTGTTTGTACACAGAATAAAGCCCCTTTTGTAATTTGGTGCTTTGGCTTGGAGAGACTTTCTGGAGCATGTAACTTTAAAAAAAGAAAACAGCAGGGAGGACAATTTAGGGGACATCTCTGCCAGCTGTAGAAGATCAAGGCAGAGTTTCTGTTTTCATTTCCCCTCCATCTAGGTATTAAAACCTGGGGCTTGGCCAGAGGTGCAGGCCTGTAAACTCTGAGCCCACTGGTGTCCTTGAGGGAACTGACCCAGTGAACCCAGGACCACCCAGGGTATGCTTTATTTTACTCCCCCGCCCATCATATTATTTAAGATGTATTTTAGGAATTCACTTTGTGTCCCCTTTTGGGGAAAAAAGCAGAACAAAAACACCTAAATAACAAAGAAAGAATGGTGGTTTTTTTTAATAAGCCATTTTAAACCACATTCTTAGATTTACCTGTTAAATGTCAGCATTATAAGTGACAGCAAAAATATAGCATTTGTTGCAGAAAAGGTAAATATTTCCAAAACAGGGAGCAATGGTTAGATATTGCACCTTGTACAGTAATGAGCTATAAAGGCCATTATTGTATGCCTGCTTTTAGTACTGTGTGTGGCTAGAGATATGGAATGGTGTGATATATAGTTGTTTTGGGTCCCTAAACATGGGATGTAAGTTTCAAAGTAAGCATGCTGTTAAACAACAGGGGTTTTTTTTGTCTTAAAAGTAATGCTTCAGATCTGTAGAATATGAAAAACTTTGTCACTGAGCTACAGAATTCCAGTGAACACATTCAGCTTCAAATTGTGTATACTTATATCTGCATTATCCATGTACTTTACAGAGTACCAAGCAAAAAAAGAAACCTTTCTTGTTCTATGGGACAGGGAAAGGAGAACAAGGGATGGCTGTGAGCAAGTGCACTTCCCTGTTCAGGAGCTCTGTTTCCATTGTCTGCTGTTGCTTTTTCACTACACTTTTGTACCAGGGTGTCAAACATGTGGCCCGGGGGCTGAATTAGGCCCCAGAGCAACTGGCTGTCATCTGCTTCTTTCTTCCTATCTCTTGCTTCCTTCTGCATAACAGCCTGCTTTGCAAGGCTTGCTCAGTCACACAGAACTACAGAGCAAAAACTATTTTCTCCATTGGCTGAGGCTCCTCCCATGGGGAGAAAGGGGGGGGGGAGACAGAGCTTGTTTTTCCAGACTCTCAATCACACAGCAGAGCTACTAAACCAAGCCTCTCTTCCTTCTGTTGGCTGAAACTCCTTCCCCTCCTTGTCTCCTGTGGAAGGAAGGAAAAAGCCAGAGCTTCCTTTGCCCGGTTCCCTGGATCCCATGGGCGAGATACAAGAAAGCATCTTTGAGACCAACAAGTGCTAATGTTTTAAGTTTTTTTAAATTAGAAAATTATTTGTGTTTGTCTGTGTCCTTTATAAAGTTTATATATCTGCTACTTAATCTTAAATAGGTATACACATGGCCTGGCCCAACATGACCCAGCCCAACCTGACATGGCCTAGCCCAACAAGGTCTCATTTATGTCAGATCCGTCCGTCATAACACCCTTTGACACCCTTGCTTTTGTATGAGCCTTGTCTTTTCAGCATAAAGGGATACAAATTGTCCAGTCCTGATTCTAGTCTAGTTCTGCTACCTCTTGTCTGGGCTGCTGCACCATTATCTATGGTGTCACTATAATAGCCCAATTCCATTTGCAGTCTTATCTGATGCCCACTGGATCTGGCAAGCAGTCTTGTGTGTGTCATGATCTAACTGTTATCTATTTTGTGCCTCTCTTATCACACCAAACTAACATTTAAGTCACAAAACTTTAGGAGGATTAAAGTTTAAACTCCCTCCGGGCACCCTGGAGCAGCACTAACAGTTTAACCTGAAGATTGTGTCTGTTGCATTTTGTGTGCCAATCTGTCAATTACTTTTATATGCTGTGAGTAGCTATGTGTTGGAATAGCTGTGACAAGGAACCAGTTTGCTGAGTAACTGCCATTCACAGTACACTGGAGCAGAACTGTCAAGAATTATCAATTTATTCTGAGGATAGTACGAGGGATTTTTACTGAGTCTGTAGAAGCATAGATGAGGCTGTCACAGTTCACCCTTCTCTTCATAATAGGTGGATAGCCATGTTCCTCATGAATTTCATTTACCTTGATTGGGTAATAAAACCAACCAGGAATCAAAGAGTGTGTTTTTGGTTTAGAAGTTATCTTCAGGCAGGGGTCATTTTGTAGAAAATAGGTGGTGGAGCTCATCCAGGGATTGTTGTAAAGCTGCACCTACTATTCAATGGACAAAGAGGTGGGACTCAGAAAGGTTCAGGAGCTGTGTTCCTGTGAGCTCCCACTGAATCCGAGACCTGCCTTCAGGTAATTCACAAGGCCACAAACAAATACCGTATTTGTAATTTTTGCTCCTTTTGGAAAGACCTGCTGCTTGTGCATATGTGTGGAGAGAAAGGGCACAACCTCTCCTGTCTTCCTATATACACTGTGAAGACCACAAAATAGTAAGCTGAGGTCACTCAGCAATGGAGAGGATTCCTTCAGTATTTTGATACTGCTTGTTTCTCACAATGGTATACTCTCCTGGCTTGTGTTTCCTGTTTACAGGTCTCTTGGTTCTGCCCTTAACACTGATGAGGTCATAACGCCTCCTGTCACATTATGTCCTGTCATATATTTGCAATCTCAGTGGATCTCATACTGCCCTTTGGAGAGTTAAAGTTGTATCCTACATCTCATAAAGTTAAAGACCACTAATTTGGACAGTTATAAGCCTTGATTAATCAGATTTACTTTGATGTCTTTGAGCTAACTAGATGAGAAACTGGGAGGTGTGTGGCTGGAAGTCCCAAATATATTTTCTTTCTAAATAAAATTTTATGTTGCCTGTATGTTTTATCCCATGAGGACTAATAGCATTGTGGGGCTGTTTGAGGTCAGGCTAAAAGAGATAACCCCCTTCCAGGCAGCTTGTCCAGAGCCAAATCAGGGTCTTATACAGTCGCTATTTACTAAGAAAAAAATGTTTCTACCAACTCCTACCATCATGTCTAGTTAGGCTCTTCGTTTAAGCTAGGAACCTGAAAGTGCAGTTCTGTGCAGTCACTCCTGCCTAAGACCATTGATTTCAGTGGGCTTAGGCTGGAGTAACTCTGCACAGGATTTCACTGTTAGTCTACTTATCACTTCACTGTAATTACACAGTAGAGTGCATCTAATCCATGTGGTAAAAAGTAGCCATATCCTTTGCAAAAGATTTAAAAAATTGTAGCAGAATGCAGTTCAATCCACCAAAAACAATATAATTCAGCTGAGAAAAACAACAAAAATACCCTGGTTTCTTTTTATATTATTCATACTTGTGTGATAACATGAAGCATTATGCATATTTGAATGTTAACATGTTTATGCTCTTAGAAATAAAACTTTCAGACCATACAGGTCTGACTGCTAGGAGACTGACTGCTGCATTTCTCTGTGGCTGGTAATGTTCTTCTTGAATGCTGCATCTGAAGAAAATTCAACTTAAAGTTACAAATAGCAGTTGTTAAGGGTTGATTACTCATATTAAGATACTGTAAACCCATATTTTTCAGTTCTGTAGGGCAAAATACCCAGCAGCCTGAAATTGGATTGCAGTTATAACAATCCATGCTGGATTGGGATCCCATGTACAGCTGCTAATAGACGATCAGCAGGGCGTAAGAACTGTGACCTGTATCCCAGCACCCAGGTTTTGCCCAGAGAGATTTGTGGTACCATGGACTGCTCTCCCTCTCTGAAGAAGAAATCGTGTTAGGAAATCTGACATCACTAACTATCTGCATGGCAGATAGACACACACATATCCTTGCATGCAGCAATGTGTGCAGCTATGAATCAGGGTTAAAGGGTGCTAATAATTTCATGTTCCTTGTTCTCAAAAGCTAGTTGTATTTATGATAGTTTGTCGTGTTGAAATCAGGATTAATGGCATGCTGTATCTTTAGACCTTGTTGGGTGATAAAGATAAATTGCTTCAGATTAACCCCACCTCAACCAAATAGTGGTTCTTTACCAAACAAACAAGAATATATCTTGAATGGAAAGTTGTTCTCAAAAGTAATTTGGAAATGTACCAATCCATGAACTATGATTGATCCCTGAAAGCTTGGCAAGTCAAGGACTAATTGGGAACAAGAGATGAATAGAAAGAAATGTATGTTTCTGCTACAAATAATTATTTAAAATGCTGGAAAAGGAAACTGGCTGTGTGGATAGGATAAAATGTGGCCAGTCAGTCATAATTTGCTTTATTGTCACTCTGTTTGGTGATTGTTGAAAATATTATTATGGGTATATTTAAAATCCAGGATACTGTTGAATCAAAACTTGCCCTTGCATGAATGATAGAAGCCAATTCTGCTTGCACCAGTTCTGCATCCATTAGTCTTCTTTTCAACTGCAGCTAGGGATTTGAGCCTCCAGGTGGGACCTAGAGAGCCCCTGGAATTACAGCTCATGTCCAGACTACAGAGATCAGCTCCCCTGGAGAATATGGATGCTTTGGAAGCTGGGCTCTGCGGCATTGTACCTCACTGAGGTCCCTGTCCTCCCCAGGCTCCATCCCCAAATTTACAGGAGATTCTCAACCTGTATCTGGCAACTGTCCCATCATCCCCTGTTTGGTGACCAGGAGGGACCTGGAAACTAACTGCAGCTCTTCTGTCACATATTTTGCCATTCTAGATGTCTCCAGTCCTCAGGAGTGGATTTTGGAAAGGAATGTCATGAAAGAGGGGCTGGAAAAACCACTGTGTAAGTAGATCACCACTTGAAGCCCTTGAATCCAAGCCAGTGTTTCATGTTCAGTTGTTCTCCCGCATAAGAAAGACAAGAGGAAACCAGAAAACAGAATGCCTGAATGTAAATTTGACAATCTGTTTTTCAAAATAACAAGTATTTTATACATTATTAAATACCATATTATCAAGTGATACAATTGTTACATTAGAAGTGAATTCATGATTGTTCACTTCAGAAGATCTGAGGATTAGAAACACAAGAGAATAGGACATTCCAGATGCACCGGTATAATCACAGAATCTTTGGGAGCAACACAGGGAAAAGTCCCAGAAGTCACAAAGCCTCCATTGAATGAGTTGAAGTCCTTTCTGCCTGTACAAAAGGAAGGCTGATTGGTGCTGAGGGAATTGGGCCCAACCCATTATTGTGTTTTTGCTTGTTTTATTTGCATCCATCCACTTTATGTGTTGATTGCAATCGGCTCATTTAGAAGATTGGTAAAATGTTGTGTGCTTTCTTTGTTTGATTGTGGCTCAGAGGGAACAAATAGTGTTCTGTGAGAGAGGGACACATTCTGACCCTAGAGAAGGGGAACATGGTGCCTCGACAACTTTAGTAGAGAAATATGTTTAATAAATTGTGTCATCTCACAGAGTCCTCTTGCTGCCAGTGGGCACAACTGTGAATATTTTTGATAGATGCTAGAAATAAGATTCAAAGAAACACACAAGTCCTTGCTCCTGGAATTTTAATGACCTAAGAAACTATAGAATCATAGAGTTGGAAGGGACCTCTAGCATCATCTAGTCCAACCCTCTGCACAATGCAGGAAACTCACAAACACCCCCCCCCCCTAAATTCATAGGATCTTCATCGCTGTCAGATGGCCATCTGTTTAAAAACCTCCAAGGAAGGAGAGCCCACCACCTCCCGAGGAAGCCTGTTCCACTGAGGAATCACTCTAATGGTCAGGAAGTGCTTCCTAATGTTGAGCTGGAAACTCTTTTGATTTAATTTGGACCATTGGTTCTGGTCCTACCTTCCAGGGCCACAGAAAACAATTCCACACCATCCTCTAGATGACAGCCCTTCAAGTACTTGAAGATGGTGATCATATCACCTCTCAGCTGCCTCTCTCCAGGCTGAACATTCCCAGCTCCTTCAACCTTTCCTCATAGGACTTGGTCTCCAGATCCGTCACCATCTTTGTCGCCCTCCTCTGGACCCGTTCCAGCTTGTTTATATCCTTCTTAAAATGTGGTGCCCAAACTGGAACACAATACTCCAGGTGAGGACTTACCAGAGCAGAGTAAAGCAATACCATCACATCATATGATCTGGACATTATACTTCTGTTGATACAGCCCAAAACTGTATTTGCCTTTTTAGCCACCGCACACCGTTGACTCATGTACAGCATATGATCCACTAAGACCACTAGATCGTTTTCGCACATACTACTGCTAAGACAAATCTCCCCCATCCTATAACCATTAGATTTTTCCTACCTAAATACAGAACTTTACATTTATCCCTGTTAAAATTCATTTTATTGGTTTTAGCCCAGTTTTCCAGCCTGTCAAGGTCATCCTGTATCCTGTTTCTGTCTTCTTTTGTGTTTGCAACCCCTCCCAATTTAGTATCAGCTGCAAATTTAATAAGCATTCCCTCTATTCCCTCATCCAAATAGTTTATAAAGATGTTGAACAAAACAGGTCCCAGGGCAGATCCTTGAGGCACTCCACTTATCACTCCTCTCCAAGAGGATGAGAAACCATTCACAAGCACTCTTTGGGTGCGATTTGCCAACCAGTGACAGATCCACCTAACAGTAACAGGATCCAAACCACATTTTACCAACTTGTCAACAAGGATAGTATGTTGAACCTTATAGACGTCAAGCTGACAGGTCGGTAGTTATTTGGATCATCTTTTTTCCCCTTCTTGAAGATGGGGACAACATTCGCCCGCCTCCAATCTTCCGACACCTCTCCTGTTCTCCAAGAATTCTCAAAAATAATAGCCAGAGGCTCAGAAATTACATCCGCAAGCTCTTTTAGAACCCTTGGATGCAATTCATCTGGTTCTTTAATATCTTTAAGCAAAGTTTGTGCATCAGGAGTACAAAGCTCAGATTGAATTGTGAATAAAGGCAATGTTTTGGACTGAATAGCACTCTTAATTTTTAATAGTGGAGGTAGGGTCTGTGAAGTTTCCAGGTTAACAGCTTGAAGTGAATGAATAATTTGCAGTGAATAATTTATCAGACATATTTAGCTCCTCTTTTCGTTTGTGGAGAATCTGCAAGCAGATTGCCACTTCCTTGAATGTATTCATTGAAATCACTGTAGAAATGTTAATCATAAAAGGTTACTTTATGATTATTTAATTACTTTTTAAAATTGCCTTAATTATGGCAATGCTGCTGTGGGCATTTAGGTATCCATGCCACAGTATTTACACTGAATCTTTAGAAGAAGGTTAACTGAGTTGTGGAGCTTTGCGTATACCACCATTAAGAGCCACAAACTATGCAAAACAACTGAATTAATAGCTTGGGAAGATGTTATGAGATGTTAAGATGTAACTCAAGAAGATGAAGAAGAATTAATTGCTCAAAAGTCTTGTGTAACTCTCTAGGCAAGGGTTAGTTAACGTTAGTATAGCTGAGAGAAATATTGGACCACTCCACAGAAAGTATGGAATCCATTTAACCCACTGGCAAGGCAATGGATGTGTTGAAGGAGTCTAAACTTTCACTAACTGAATGTCTCTCTTCTTATTCTAGGCTTAAAAACTTAAAAAAAAAATTAAAAACTGGTTTGCACTTGCAAATACAATGATCCTGGGTCATAAACTGGGAATTACATGTCTTATCAGAAGTAACTATCACAAAAAAAATCATTGCTGAATTTTTGGATGAAGACCCAGATGAAACCAGCTATTTTTATGACTACATTTATAGGGTAAATTCGGACTATGCCAGAAAAAACAAATTGCCAAGAGATGTGGTAGTGAGATTTGTGGCAAGAGATATGGTGGGAAAGATTCTGAGTAAACAGTTTGAAAATACATTGGAGGTGGATGGGAGCAGTGTAAGAATCATGAAAGAATTGCCAAGAAAAGTTATCAATGACAGGAGATTGTACAAAAAATTGACAGAAAAGCTGAGAGAAAATGAAATAAAATACAGATGGATACTTCCAGAGGGTTTAAGTTTTGAAGACGAAGAAAAGAGATTCACAATTACAAGCACTCAGGAAATGACAACGTTCTTGGGGGATCATAAGGAATTTGGAGGAACAGATTAAGAATAAAAAAAAAACATTATGGACTACAAATTAACATTTTGGAATGTAAATGGACTAAATTCACCACAAAAAAGAAGGGCAACTTTTCATTGGATTGGGAAACAAAAATGTAATATAATCTGCCTGCAAGAAGTACATATTAAGCAAATGGATTACAAATTTTTATGGAACAAACAACTTGGTATGGAATCTTGTTCATTGGCCAAGGAGAAAAAAAAGGGCATTGTTTTTTATATCAAACAAGAATTAGACCCAAAATTGATTTTTAAAGA
The DNA here is from genome assembly GCF_032191835.1 of Heteronotia binoei. NCBI lineage: Eukaryota > Metazoa > Chordata > Lepidosauria > Squamata > Gekkonidae > Heteronotia > Heteronotia binoei. Next base: position 102,400,086 of record NC_083226.1, on the reverse strand, counting down.
TGATAATGGCAGATATATTGCGGTGGAAGTGACGTTGACTTACAAAAGAACTTTGTTATTGGGAGTGTATGCCCTAAATGGAGCAAAAGACTCTTTCTTTGAAGACATTATGCAACAATTAGACCAAGTGGTGCATGAGCAAATTATGATAATGGGAGATTTTAATGGAACAGTTAAAAATATTTTGGACAGATCTGGGAAAAAAATAATGAAGTGTGAGGAAACCCCTCTTTTCCTATATTATAGTCACAAGCACGGTTGCCAGGGCGCCTGGAGAAGTGAGCTTGCACCTGTCTGGCCAGAGAGTGCGAGTAAAGCCATCCAGGAACCAAATGGGACTCATGTGTACAAGCAGCATAAGTGTGCAGGCATTCTAAACAGGCACAGAGTGCTTGCCAACATATGCGAATGTTTCCCCCGCCATGGTGAGGAAGAAGCTGCGCCGCCACGGAGCTGTCCAGGCGACCGGTGTTGAAGCGCTAAGCATGGAAACCACTGTGTTTCACTAACACCACTTGTAGCCATCTTCCTGCCAGGCTGGACTTCATTCCCTCCTAGGGGGAATCTCACGTACGCATCCTGAGTCATTCCTAGCCCGCAAGCAACCCATCCGTGTTATGAATGGATTAACAGCCCGACTGTTGATTGCTTAGCAATATCCTGAACAATAACTCTTGCCTAGGAGATGATGAGAAAAGAGGAAGAATCTCTCCTTCCACATCCAAGCCTTTTGTCTACACCGGGGATACCTAGACCAATATTTGATTCCCTATTGTCACATTCCCAGATAATCCCATCTCATCCCAAGCACCCAGCCATCTCCATACTGATACCACCGGAGCCGCCTCAGGCCCTGTCGCAACCTGGAAGTTTCCAGGATGCCCGGGACGAAGGTGAAGTTCATTGGTCAAAGCAAACACCCAATCAGGTGTCACCAAAGACTCACCATTGGTTCAGCCGATGTCCAGCCTTCGTGGTCATCAGCAGAACCTCCCATCTCCCCTCCCAGTCACCTCCCATCCCCTTGGGACTTAGGTGACTCTTTATAACCTGTGGACTAGCTACCCACAGGTGTGCTTCTATTCAGCAACCCATTTACCGCTGTGTAGATACATCCTCGATTCCTGATAAGTTTCGGGCCCTTCCCCCCATTCCCTCAACTGTCACCTTCGAAGTCTTCCTTGGAGTCTGCGAGAGGTAATATCGCCCTGTATGTCTACCCTTATATGTACCCCTATCAATTTATCTATGTTTCTTAGACCTGTGTGAATGTGTGATTGTTTTGTATTTTTATCTTGTGTGAAATAACTATTATTCCAAATAAATTACAATTGGTTTTTATTAAATTAGAGTCCTTTTATTGAGCATTTACTATCTGGATGGTTGAGCCTGGTATACATTTGGTAAAAAGATTCCTATTAAGCCGGGTGTCCACCTAACTAATTCCCCAACCTCGTTTTGAGGGCATTTCGGCTTACAGAAGGGAAACTATCAAAGTCATTTTTTGATTTGGTAAAACAAGAGAGCTTGGAAGACATTTGGAGGGAATTTAACCCCAAAGAACGTGACTATACTTTCTTTTCAGCAAGGCATAATTCTTTCTCGAGAATTGATATATTATGGATTACAAAAGATCTTGGACTATTAACAAAGAAAATAGAGATAATTCCTAAAATAGGGGCAGACCACAATCCATTAATGTGGTCTGCAAAATCAGCAAAAAAGACCTTAAGATGGTGGATAAATGAAGATTTGCAACAGAAGCAGGAGGTAGTGGTGTCTCTGGAAAAGGAGACTAAATTCTTCTTTCAAATAAATGAAAAAGAGGACACTCAATTTCAAATTGTGTGGGATGCCTATAAAGTGGTAATGAGGGGCATTTTAATTACATTAAATAATAAAGATAAAAGAGCCAAAAATAAGCAAATGATAGACATTCAGAAAAAAATTGGGGAAAAGGATAAGGAGCTTAAAAAGCGACCTGGGAAAAAGAAAATTATAAGGGAGATTACAATACTACAAAGCCAATTGAGACATTTGTTGAATAAAGAAGTGGAATGGAACTTAAAAAGACGTCAACAGAAATCTTTTGAAGGAACAAATAAACCTGGAAAATACTTGGCTTGGCAAATGAAAAAAAAAAGGGAGAATAAAGTTATTAATAAAATTGTATCGGGAGGAAAGGACATTGTTGATCAAGAAGGAATTAAAAGAGAATTTTATAAATACTATGCCAAGCTATTTAAAAGCCAAAAGGTGGATAGAAAAAAAATTGATGTGTATTTACAGAAAATTAAGGTAAATCCCTTAACAGAAAATATGGAGAAGGTATTGAATGAACCAATTGAAAAAGGAGAAATAGAGGCGGTGATTAATTCAATGAAGTTAGGAAAAGCACCTGGTCCAGATGGTTTTATGGCAAAATTTTACAAAGTTCTCATGGAGACGCTATCACCAAAACTTCAGAAATTGATGAACATTATAAAAATAGATGGGAAAATCCCTAACACATGGAAAGAAGCAGTAATTTCATTGATACCAAAAGAAGACAGAGACGCTATGAATGTAAAAAATTATAGATCAATTTCGTTACTTAACAATGATTATAAAATATATGCCAGAATTTTAGCAGAACGCCTTAAACAGCATTTGAACAATTTCATTAAAGAAGAGCAAGAAGGATTTCTTCCCAGGAGGCAAATTAGAGATAATATCAGAACAGTTATAGATATTATTGAATATTATAAGAAACATCCTGAAAAAGAAGTAGCATTATTTTTTGCAGACGCAAAGAAAGCATTTGACAACGTGTATTGGGACTTTATGTTTGCAGTGATGGAGAAACTAAGATTGGGAGAAGATTTTATAAGAATGGTGAAGGCGATATATACTGAGCAGCAAGCAAGGCTCTGTGTAAATGCAGATTTGACAGAAAAAATGATAATTAGTAAAGGAACAAGACAAGGTTGCCCTCTATTGATATTTATAATGACTTTAGAGGTTTTGCTAATGAAAATTCAAGAAGATAAAGAGATAGAGGGACTGAAATTGAAAGGTTTTTCTTATAAATACAGAGCGTTTGCAGATGTAATGTTTATAAATGAAAATCCCACTCACATAACACCATTGTTGCTTCGTAAGATACAAGAATATGGAGAATTGGCAGGCTTTTACATAAATAAAGAAAAATAAAAAAAATTGTGCAAAAATATGTCAAAAAGTAAATAGGAAGAACTGCAGAGGTTAACAGAGTGTGGTTACTTCCAAAGTAAAATATTTAGGTGTGGAAGTAACAACAAAAAATCTGGATTTATATAAAAATAATTATGAGAAGCTTTGGTGTAAGATCGATGGAGATTTGATAAAATGGAATAAGTTGAATTTGTCTATGCTGGGCAGAATTTCTGCAATCAAGGTGAATGTCTTACCAAGAATTATGTTCCTGTTTCAAACAATTCCATTAGTGAAAGATAACAAACAATTAACAAATGGCAAAGGAAACTTTCAGAATTTGTTTGGGCCGGGAAAAAACCAAGAATTAAAATGAAAATCTTGACTGATGCGAAAGAAAGGGGAGGATTTCAATTGCCTAATTTAAAGTTGTATCATGATGCAGTATCCCTGGTGTGGATTAAGGAATGGATGACATTATTAAACAGAAAATTACTAGCACTAGAAGGCCATGGAAATGTTTTTGGTTGGCATGCTTATATGTACTATGGGAAAAATAAGATGGACGGGTTTTTCCTCATCATTATATAAGAAGCAATCTGCTAAATACTTGGTAAAAATATAAAAGATATGGGGATGAGAGGAAACCGCTTTGGATTGTGCCAACAGAAGTAATAAAATTATATTCAGACTAAATAAGAGAAGTGGTCATCATATAAACAGCTTTTAAAAATACATGGAGGAAAGGTGGAATTAAAATCGGCTGAAGAATTACAATATAAATATAATTGGTTTCAATTGCAACAAATTAAGAGTTTGCTTGAACAGGACATCAAGAATGATGGAATAAGACAAGAAGAAACAGAATTGGAGAGAATGCTGTTTGGTGAAAATGAAAAATTGATTTCAAGAACTTATAAACTATTATTGAAATGGTCTATGGAAGATGAAGTAGTTAAATCTCAAATGATAAAATGGGCGATAAATATAAATAAGGAAATACAGATGGAGTCATGGGAATACTTATGGAAGAATTCTATGAAAATATTGACATGTTACAACATTAAAGAAAATTGTTTCAAAATGTTATATAGGTGGTATATGACACCTAAGAAACTGGCAAAAATGAACAATCAGGTGTCGGACAGATGTTGGAAATGCAAAAAACAAGGATCTTTCTACCATATGTGTTGGACCTGTGAAAAGGCAAAACAATTTTGGCAAATGATTTAGCAAGAGATTTTGAAAATTTTGGGATATAATATCAAGAAGGCACCGACATTTTTCTGTTGGGATTACAAATGGAAATATTTCCAAAACAAGATAGAACGATAATTTGGTATATGCTTTCAGCTGCTCGGACATTATATGCGCAGATGTGGAAGCAAGACAAAATACCAGAAAAGTAGGAATGGACTTTAAAAGTTATGCATTGGAGTAAAATGGACAAACTTACAAGAATCTTAAAAGAACATGATTAAGAAAAGTTCAAAAATGAGGGGAAAATTTTGAAAATATGTTGAAAAACAATGGAATGTTAAAGGATATTTGGCGATTTTTGACAATGATTAAACTCTAAAGGAACATTAAATGGACTATAGTAAAAAAGTGAGACTATTGGAATATTTTTTTCTGTTCTTTTGATAATGTCTAAAGGACTACTATGAGGATGGATTACAATTACAACCTATGGATTTTCTTTTTCTCTTTTTGCTTTATGATGCTTTCTTTTTTATGAAGATTCTTAAATAGATAAAATTGATTACCTTTTTTTAGCAATTTAATTAAAATACACTGCCGGGGGTCACCAAAAGGGGGGGGGAAGGTGGAGAAAATGTAATGTATATGTATTAATTTTTAATAACAAATGATAAGTGTTAGTACAATATGTTACAGTATAATAAATTGTTTTAAACAGGAGAAGTAATTATCACAAATTGCTTCTCTGAACCATTAAGATCTTACAGGTTGCTAAGCCAATTAGCCAATGTGCTCCTCAAATCATCCACTGTTCAGTTACATGTCTTACCAATCAAAGTTGCTATCTAGAATTAGAAAACTATGATCACAGACAAAGGAACATTCTAAAAGAGCTGGAACAAGAACTTCAGGTGTTCATATGAACAGTACGCCATGACTGACTTTGTTGCTCTCTAGTAAAAAGTACTTGAAAAACCCATCAAGTTCCTTCATACTCCTTCTGTTATGGGCATTAGAGGGAGGAGGAGTTTATCATCTTATAATATAGTGAGTTCAATGCAAGGAAGAGACGCTGTGATCATAGCTCTTTCATTAAGTACAGCATGGTAAAGGCTGAACTCTAAGACTGAAGAACTGGGCCAATGGGGCCAACACTTCAATGTTCCTGCTCAAGGATGCCATTGGATCATTCAAAACAGCAGGGGGCCCATTGGAGCAGGGCAGCAGGGATTTGGCTCCTACTGCCCATTGTTCCTGGGTCCCCAAGCTCAGTCCTAAAGGCTCCAGTGAGCCAGGCAGGAGCACCCATATAAGTCTTCACTTGAGTACTCATACACAACACATCTGAAAGATGCACTATGGATATTGAAATGGTTCATGCATTAAGAACACTTTTTGAAGCTTCTAACCAATTTAAGGAAAGTCTTTTTTAAAGGAAATATGCAGTATAAGTTTTGTTTATCAAGATGTGGATTTAGGTAAAGGGGTTTAATCTAGCCCTTTTTGTTGGTTTCCCTGAAACTTAATTTCTGATGATTCTGATGTAACTTTATTGCTAAGTTTTCACATGTCGTACACTTGTGTCGGGTACACAACCCACTCATACACCCACCCACACCAACATCCATGGTCCAGCCTATAATAAACAAGTATGTCAGGGAGAAAGAAAGCTAAGGAAAAATCTTACATGTGGAAGTGACTTCTGTACTGAAGAGCATTCAGTTATCTGGGCCACAACATGCAGTGTGAAGTGTTACAGCTTTATCACCTTAGTAAGACCCAGGAGTGTATATATCAGGTTGCCAGACAATCATCAAATACTAATATCTTAAGTCACTTCTTAGCCAGGGCTGGATACAGCTTGCTAGTTGTGAGGGGAAGGCTTAGGGTCCCATAACTAAATGTCCTTAAGGCTTTATAGTCTTGAGCTTTTGCTGTCATTGCATTTTGGCAAGAGAGAACTGCAGCTCTATCAGCATATAAAGATTGATGAAGAATGCATGTAAAGGCTGGATCCTAGCAGACATTAATGATATTTCAATAAATTTGATTTAATGAAAATTAAAAGCAGCATTTCTGTTGCCTTGGGGTAAATGCTGCACTTGATTGCAAATTCAATTTCACTCCTGGTATTTCAGTGCATCTGTGAATTTTGCAGAGCAAATGGCCTGGGGTTTGTGCAGTCTGCACTCACCCAGGTAATTACCACTTTGTCACTGCCAGAACTTAACCTAGCACTGTCTGGAAAAGGACTTTGGAAATATTCTGCTGGAGACCCTGGGAAGCAAGCTTGCTACACCTGTGTGTGTCACATGATCTAAATAGCAAGGGCAATTACAAGACACAACTGCTGTGCAAGCAGGCTTGGTCACATTTTAATGCCTTAAAATATATTAAGACATAAAATATGAATACAGGCCAACATTGGGGGAAAAATAACTGAAATTGGCTCAGAGAAGCCATTAGAAGGGCAAATAGTTTTTTTAAACAAAACAATTCTTTATTAGTTGCTTCTCTTTTTAATAATACTATTTAAAAATTGAATATATAAAGGTGAAAGATTCCTCTGATTTGTATCCGTAATGATACTAGCTTCCCTTTCTCTTCCCTTTAACTCATTCAAAACCCTGGCTTGCCCATTACAAGGTATGGTATTATGTAGCTGTCAGAGCAGCAGGCTAAGAAATATGGCCTAAAAGTTGCTTCTCTGGGCTGGTACAAAGTTGTACATATACATGCAAAAAATATATCACTTCCCTCATATGTGCAGTCTCATGAGTTGTGGAAGACTTTTTTCCCAAAATGACATCAGTAGATGTTATGAGATTTTGGAGCAGTGCCTTGCAGGAAGGGTAAGATATAAATCCAACAAATAAAAATATAACAAGACCATTTTATGGTAATGGGTTTGTACTGCCTAGTATTTTATTTACTAGGCTGTGCAAGCCCATTGCCATAACATGAAATTTTTATTTTTTTTATTTATTTGCTGGGTTTATATGGGCTTGTAGTTTTGGGCCCTACCCAAAAGCACCAGTTTGAAAAAAAATGCACCAACCACCACCCCTCAGCCTAATCAACCTCACAAGATAAAATGAGGGGGATATAAAGAGAACTGAGCACATCACTCCTCTAAGCTGCTTGGAGAAAGAACCTGAAGAAAGAACTGGATAAAATTGTAATAGATCTTATCTCACATTCTGACCCTGTAAGTCTCTGTTCTATACACAGAGTGACAGGAGGCGCTGTGGCTCAGTGGAAGAGCCTCTGCTTTGCAGGCAGAAGGTCTGAGGTTCAATCCCTGGCATCTCCAGTTAAAAGGACCATGTTGTAGGTCATCTGAAATTCCTTAGCCTGAGACACTGGAGAACTGCTGCCAGTCTGAGTAGACAATACTGACATTGATGGATTGCTGATCTGATTCAGTATAGGGTAGCCTCATGTGTGTTCATGTTTGATGCTAGAGTGAAAGCAAGCATTTGCAAAATGACAAATAAGGATGGTTGCATAGATCGGCCCCAAGACACAGGTTGCAAAGACTTATTCCTAACTGGCATTTGCTCCGCCCCTGCACTTCTCCTTGCATCAGCATAAGCCATTGATTCCCCACCACAGCGCTTCTTTCTTCGGGGCTCCTTCCCATTCCTGTCATGGCAACTGGAACTCCAAAAAAACCAGCATCCTCTTGCTGCAACGGTAATAGGAAGTAGCCACAATGTAAGAGGCACCCACAGAGCAACTAGTGGGGAATCAATGGCTTGAGCTGGTGCAGAAAGAAGCGCGGGGGCAGAGTAAATGCCGGTGAGGAATCAGTCACTAGCTTCTCACTGCATATACTGTGACTAGAGTTACCAACTCCATCTTGGAAAATTCCTGGAGATTTTGGACCTGCATTTGCTAAACTGTTTTCTTTTCACTGTGCTACTACATTTGGTTTACTGTTGCATCTTCTGCTCTGAATGTTCCTTACCTGTCTCATCTCTATGCTTCCCTGCTTTTTATCATTTGTTTCATTTAGGTTCTTTCCCTATATTTCCCATAAGAACAGAGACTGAGGCCACATAATCTTATGCAAACTTATGTGGAACAAACACTGCTGAACACAGTGGGATTTATATGCATGCAACTAGGTTGCACATCTGCTATCTTCTGCATTTTTGGAGAAGTATAATTGAAACAGGAGTATTATTTCAAGACAACATGCTTAAGGACTTTGTTGGCCAAGCAGAAATTTCTTCGGGGGGTTTCAGAAGAAGTGAAACTGAGCAATTCTAAAATAAGAGAGATAAAATTTGGTTTATTTTCTAGCTGTCTTGTTTTACATGGCATGGATGGTGGCACATACGTTGTATTTCCAGTAGCTGCATTCCATTGAATACGCAGCTCATATCAATGTGGTTTGCCCCAGCAACATATTCAAATAGGATGCTTAACATGTCTCTCTATGTGAACGTTTGTCTATTTGCCCAACAATAAAACATGGAGGTCAATGGTGTCCATGTGTTTTCCCTTATGGGGTAAATAGCTGCCCCAGGAAGGATAAAGACTTATCCCAGGGCTTATCCCAGGGTTTACTGCTATTCCGGAGGGCCTGTAAAATGGAGCTGTTCCGCCAGGCTTTTGGCTGAGACAGGCAAGCATCCTGACACCAGCTAATTGGCCTCCCTGCACTGACCGCATCCTATCTTTCAATCTGTGAAGGATGTACATATCTGTACACTGACGCTGCCTTATTTTAGTTCATTTTAATGGTTTTAACTGTTTAAATTTAATCGTTTTATGATGTGATTTTAACTGTTTTATTATGTTGTAATCTGCCCTGAGCCCGATTTGGGAAAGGGTGGACTAGAAATTAGCAAAAATAAATAAATAAAATAAAATATTTTAATAAATATATAAGATAGTATGAAGAGAAAATGTGTTTTGGCCCTGTTTTGAATTAGGGTTCCTTGTGGTTGTTCATTCTAATTAATCATCTCTCTTGGGCTGCAGTCAGATGATAAACTAGGTACTTTATCTGGTGTTATTGGTTCTGAAGAGGTTTGTTCAAATATGCCATCCTTAATCCACCTCATGTGCTCATTCTGTGGTTGACCATTCAGATTATTGCTGTGTGGTAACCATGGAGTGGGTAGCATCTTTTTTTGTTTGTCTTTCATGCATGCGCATTAAGCACATAGCCGAAGTACTGGCTCTTTTTTGACACAGTCTCTCCGGCAAATACTGTGGCCCCTTTCAGCCTCCTTCATTGTGTCTCTTTTCCTTGGAATATGGGAGAAGGGAGTAAAGCAGCATGCGGATTTACATGAGAGGAACCCCATTGACTTAAGTTCATTTACTCTTGTGTTCGTCATGGGATGCTCTCAAACAGCTCTCAAAAATGGAAGGGAAGGTTCACATTTCCCAACTGGCTTGCGTTCACAACAGGGAAGTTCCAAAAATGAGGAGTGAAAGCACTGACATCTGTAAGGCATGGACTTTCCCTGGTGTCAAATAACTTCAATTTGAAGATGAATCAGAATGGGGTGCCAATGACTGGGGAAGGGGAGGTAAATGTTGCTGTCTGATTGTGCACTTTAAATCCAAAAGGAAACAGCAACAACATCAACTCAAACTGCTTGTCTGACCTCAACCTTGGAGAACCATTCATGCATCTCCTTTTTTCATGCCAAGTTTGACTCTTGTTTCAGAACATCACAGGTCCAAAGAACAGTGCTACACAGACTATAAAGGATCATGGCCATCCCTGCCCTTCTTTATGGGTAGTGGCCTGTCCTAGACCCCTCCTGCTTGTGTGTGCTGCCTGTATTTTCAACTTGGGATCCATTAATTCTCATAGGATGTTCTACATACTCATGTGTGTGTGTATAGATGTGCAATTCTGCAAGAAGGTGATGTTAGCCGTGGGATGCCATAGTCAGCTTTCCTTGCTTTGTGGAATTGTCATTATTCCACAGGTGGGGTCTTGAAAGAAAGGAATAGAAACCCAGTGATTTCCTCACAGCCAACAAGTAACTTCTGCCACATGTTCCAAACAGTAGCACTGTATACCATTTCCCCCTCCCCTCGGTATTCTGGACTGGTTCTCTATCCAAGGAACCAAGATGAATCCTTGAGGTACTGGACATGCCACTGAGGTTCCACTTGCTCCAAGTGTTCCGGTGAGCTTTTTGATACTTAGATCACAAAGATTGTTTACCTGTTCTGTAAGCTTTTCTGCCTGTATTTTAGTTTCTGAGAGCTTTAACTATCAGAAACATACAAGGTGGGTAGGAATAGTAGTTATCTATTTTTAATGAAAACACTTTATTAAATTAAAAATACTTGTTAAGTTATCCTTTACCCATTTTAAGTCCTGTCAGCATTATGATCACAAAGGAACATTTCCCCCTTAGATTGACTGAAATATAAAGGTAAAAATGATCTTAAAAAAGTTTAAAAGTGATGGAGTTTGGAGCCATGTTTTGGAGGCATATACATGATTATTTCCTTTTTTTCAGAAAGTTACTATTTTGCTGGATTAGGGGAATGCTGTAGACATGGTTTATCGTGGTTTCAGTAAGATGAAGAAGACGACTGCAGATTTATACCCCGCCCTTCTCTCTGAATCTGAAACTCGGAGCAGTTTACAATCTCGTATATCTTCTCCCCCCACAACAGACACCCTGTGAGGTGGGTGGGGTTGAGAGGGCTCTCACAGCAGCTGTCCTTTCAAGGACAACTCCTATGAGAGCTATGGCTAACTCAAGGCCATTCCCGCAGCTGTAAGTGGAGAAGTGGGGAATCAAACCTGGTTCTCCCAGATAAGAGTCCACACACTTGACCACTACACCAAACTGGCTCTTTTGATAAGGTTTCACATAATATTCTTCATGACAAGTGGGTAAAATGTGGTTTGGATCCTGTTACTCTTAGGTGGACCTGTAACTGGTTCATGGATCGCACCCAAAGAGTGCTTGTGAATGGGTCCTCATCAACTTAGAGAGGAGTGTCAAGTGGAGTACCTCAAGGATATGTCCTGGGACCTGTTTTGTTCAATATCTTTATAAATGATTTGGATGAAGGAATAGAGGGAATGCTTATTACATTTGCATAACATAATAAATTGGAAGGGGTCACAAATACAGTAGAAGAGCCAGGATACAGGACGATCTTGACAGGCTGGAAAACTGGGCTAAAACAAATAAAATGAATTTTAACAGGGATAAATGTCAAGTTCCGCATTTAGGTAGGAAAAATCAAATGCATCAGGGCTTTTTTGTAGCAGAAACTCATTTGCATATTAGGTCCCTGATGTAGGCAGTCCTCCAAGAGCTTACAAGGCTCTTAGTACAGGGTGTACTATAAGCTCCAGGAGGATTGGCTGCATATTAGGGGTATGGCCTAATATGCAAAGGAGTTCCTGCTACAAAAAAAAGCCCTGAAATGCATCATCATAGGATGGGGGAGATTATTCTTGGCAGTAGTATGTACAAAAAGGATCTAGGGGTTTTAGTGGACCATACCCTGAACATCTGCAGTGTAATGTGGTACCTAAAAAGGCAAATGAGATTTTGAGCTGTATCAACAGAAGTATAGTGTCTCGATCAAGTGAAGTGATGGTATCGCTTTGCTCAGGTTAGACCTAACCTAAAATATTGTGTTCAGTTTTGGGCACCACAATTTAGGAAGGCTATAGACTATCTCGAATGTGTCCAGAGGAGGGCAACAAAAATGCTGAGGAGTCTGGAGACTAATTCCTATGAGGAAAGGCTGAAGGAGCTGAGTGTGTAGCCTGGAGAGGAGATGACTGACAGGTGATATGATCACCATCTTCAAGTTTTTGAAGGGCTGTCATATAGAGGATGGTGCAGAATTGTTTTCTGTTGCTCCAGAAGGTTGAACCAGTACCAATGGGTTGAAATTAAACCAAAAGAGTTTCCATCTCAATGTTAGGATGAACTGCCTGACAGAGTGGTTCCTCCGTGGAACAGGTTTCCCTGGAGGTTTTTAAACAGCAATGCTGATACTGTGAATTAGGCAGATCATGAGAGGGGAGGCAGGAAGGGTTGCATCGGTGCTTAGTTCTTGTGGCCCTTTCTTACATGCCCAGGGACATGGTGATTCCACTTTGGGGTCAGTCAGCAATTTTTCTCCAGGCCGAACTGGCAAGGATCCTGGAGGTTTTTGCCATCTTCTGGGCATGGAGCAGGGGTCACTGGGGAGGTATGTGTGTGTGTGTGTGGGGGGGGATTTGTGAATTTCCTGTATTCTGCAGGGGGTTGGACTAGGTTCCTTCTGACTTTATGATTCTGTGGGTGATTACAGACTGGCACTTTGGGCCAACTCAGAGATGCCTCAGAAATTGACTAGAAAAATCCTTCCAAACACAAACATCTGCCACCCGTCACCATTCCATACTCACCAGTCCAGAGCAACTGTAAAAGCTGCCTTCCGATTTCCCACTATCTGCCCCAAGGCTGCAACAAGCGTCGGCGTTTTCATGCAGCAAAGAGAAACTGCTAAAACCCAGTTTCTGCTTGCTGCGTGAAAATGCCGATGCTTGCTGCAGCCCTGGGACAGATAGTGGGAAATCGGAAGGAAGCCATGCTGAAAATACGAACGTGAAAGCAGCGTAAGGTGAGTGCGAAATCGGTTGGAGATTTAGCAGACCTGAAGTGTTCTTAGATTACAACCCTCTTAAGGAAGAGGATAAAGACTAACAAATGTTTCTTATTTCATTTATTTGTCCTTCTGTAAAATATAATTTATTTGCTGAAAATAGTGTATGTTCAATTTCCCATAGGTGTGAGAATTTGATGTAGCAACCATTCTAAGTACAAGTGCAACTGAATCAGATGTCAGCATAGGTAAAGAGTGTGGTTCTCTGAAAATGGTCAGATGCTAATAGACTCTTGGTGATGGGTCAAATGTAAGGAACTACATTTGTAAGAAATGTGACAGGATATTCCTTGAAAGTCACTTAGGCTAAGTACACTTTCCCTGGTCTTTCTTTTGTTGTTGTTCAGATGCACAGTCGAGTCCGACTCTTTGCGACCCCATGGACAAAGTCACGCCAGGCCCTCTTGTCTTCCACCATCCTCTGAAGTCTGCTCAAATTCGTGTTTGTTATATCAGTAACGCTGTTCAGCCATCTCAACTTTTGATGTCCCCTTCTTCTTTTGCCTTCTGTCTTTCCCAGCATTAGGATCCTCTCCTGTGAATGCTCCCTTCTCACTTGGTGGCCAAAGTATTTGAGCTTCAGCTTCAGCATCTGACCTTCCAGTGAACAGTCAGGGTTGATTTCCCTTAGGACTGACTGATTTGATCTTCTTGCAGTCCAAGGGACTCTCAAGGTTCTTCTCCAGCACCACATCTCAAAAGCATCTATTCTTCTGCACTCGGCTTTCCTTATGCTCCAGCTCTCACAGCCATACATTACTACTGGGAATATCATCGTTTTGACTATACGGACTTTTGTTGGCAGATTGATGTCTCTGCTTTTTATTATACTGCCCAGGTTCGCCGTAGCCCAAGGAACAAATGTCTTTTAATTTCATGGCTACAGTCACCATCTGCAGTGATCTTGGATCCCAGAAATGTGAAGTCTGTCACTGCTTCCATGTCTTCCCCTTCTATTTGCCAAGGTGTGATGGGACCGGATGCCATGATCTTAGTTTTTTTGATGTTGAGTTTCAAGCCTACTTTTGTGCTCTCCTCTTTCACCCTCAACAAGAGGTTCTTTAGGTCCTCCTCACTTTCTGCCATTAGGGTGGTATCATCTGCATAACTGAGGTTGTTGATGTTTTTCCCAGCAATCTTAATTCCGGTTTGTGCTTCATCCAGGCCAGCATTCCGCATGATGTACTCTGCATATAAATTAAATAAGCAGGGTGATAATATACATCCTTGTCGAACTCCTTTTCCTATTCTAAACCAATCAGTTGTTCCGTATCTGGTTCTGATCATTGCTTCTTGACCATTATGCAAGTTTCTCAGGAGACATGTGAGGTGGTCTGGTACTCCCATCTCATTAAGCAGTTCCCACAGTTTGTTGTGATCCACACAATCAAAGGCTTTAGCGTAGTCAATGAAACAGAAATAGAGATTTTTCTGATATCCTATGCTTTCTCCATAATCCAACGAATGTTGGCAATTTGATCTCTAGTTCCTCTACCTCTCCGAAACACAGCTTGAACTTCTGGTAGTTCTTGATCAACATACTGCTGAATCCTAGCTTGTAGGATCTTTAACATGACCTTGCTGGCATGTGAAATGAGTGCAATGGTGCGATAGTTTGAACATTCCTTGGCATTACCCTTCTTTGGGACTGGAATATAAACTGACATTTTCCAATCCTGTGGCCACTGTTGCAGTTTCCAGATTTGTTGACATAATGTGTGCATCACTTTGACAGCATCATCTTTTAGGACTTTGAAAAGCTCAATTGGAATACTGTCATGTCCGTTCACTTTGTTGTTAGTAATGCTTTCTAAGGCCCATTTAACTTTACAGTCCAGAATGTCTGGCTCAGGGTCAACGATTTCACTGTCATAGTTGTTTGGGACATTGAGATCCTTCTTGTATAATTCTTCTGTGTGTGCTTGCCACCTCTTCCTGATCTCTTCTGCTTCTGTTAGGTCCCTGCTGTTTTTGTCCTTTATCATGGCCATTTTTGCACGAAACGTTCCCTTGATTTCTCCAGTTTTCTTGAAGAGATCTCTTGTCCTTCCCATTCTGTTATTTTCCTCTACTGCTTTGCATTGTTCCTTCAGGAAGGCCTCCTTATCTCTCCTTGCTGTTCTCTGGAAATCTGCATTGAGTTGGGTGAATCTTTCCTTTTCACCTTTGCCTTTCACTTTCCTTCTTTCCTCAGTTATTTGTAAAGCCTTATCAGACAGCCACTTTGCTTTCTTGTATTTCTTTTTCTTTGGGATGGTGCTGATTGCTGCCTTCTGTACAGTGTCATGAAACTCCATCCATAGTTCTTCAGGCACTCTGTCTATCTAGTTCCTTAAACCTATTCTTCACCTCCACTATATATTCATAAGGGATGTGATCAAGGTCAAACGTGATTGGCCTAATGGCTTCCTCAGTTTAAGCCTGAATTTTGCAGTGAGTAGCTCATAATCTGAGCCATAGTCAGCTCCAGGTCTTGTTTTTGCTGACTGTAAGACTGCATGTTAGACTGCAGAGTATATAATCAATCTGATTTCTGTGTTGCCCATCGGGTGACGTCCGTGTGTGGAGTCACCTTTTAGGTTGTTGGAAGAGGGTGTTTGCTATGACAGAACTCTTGTTCTCTTGACAGAACTCCATTAGCTTTTGCCCGACTTCATTTTGTTCTCCAAGGCCAAACTTGTCAGTTGTTCAGTTACCTTTTGACTTCCCACTTTGGCATTCCAGTTCGCTATGACGAGGAGGACATCTTTTTTGGTGTTAATTCTAGAGGGTGTTGTAGATCTTCATAGAACTGGTCCATTTCAGCCTCTTCTGCATCAGTGGCTAGGGCATAGACTTGGATTACTGTGATATTGAATGGTTTGCCTTGGATATGGACCGAGATCATTCTGTCATTTTTGAGATTGTATCCCATTACTGCCTTCCTCACTCTCTTGTTAGCCACACCTTTTCTTCTACGGGACTCTTGCCCACAATAATAGATGTAGTGATCCTCTGAGTTAAATTCACCCATCCCTGTCCATTTTAGTTCACTGATTCCCAAGATGTCGATGTTCAGTCCTGCCATCTCTTGTTTGACTACATCCAGTTTACCTTGATTCATAGATCTTATGTTCTACGTTCCAGTGCAGTATTGTTCTTTGCAGCATCGGACTGTTCTTTCACCATAGCTGAGCGTCCTTTTGACTTTGGCCCAGCCGCTTCACTCTTTCTGTGGTTAATTTAGTTAGTCCTCTTTTATTCAGTGGGGCTTACTGCAAGGAAAAAGTTTTTAGGATTGCAGCCTCAGTGGTCTGATGCCTTTAGGCCATCTTCATGCCCACAGAATCCTTTTCACTAAAGCAGCTTTGCTTGAGAACTCAGCAGCGTATTTTCTTTTGACAGCCTGTAACTATTTTAGCCAACTTACCTGCCCAAAATGTAATTATCTGAAATATTGTAGTCACTGCAAGCAAAGCAAAAAATTAAGCAACTTGAAAGGAGCATGATTTATTAAATAAGTTTTGAAATAATTACACCACGCTTTTGTAATGATGGCTGTGGAATACTCATTAATCACACGTTTGTTATATATAATGAAGAGAAATTTTACTTTTTGGGTAATTCAGCTCTAAAGGAATGTCTTACATTAGTTAAAAAAATTAATATCCACATTTAATACAGGTTGTAATCAATGAGTTGTCTCATATTACTTTTTTGGGGGGTGGGGGGGATTTTGCCACTTTAGACAGGCCCTTTCTACATCTGCCATTAGTGATGCTGCACCCTTGCTTGTGGTGCCTCTCCTAATATTTATCTGACTGCAACTCACTTTTTTCCTAGTGATTTCTTTTAGCATTCCCTTCAATTTGGGAAGTGTGTACAGCATCATCTTGTCCCTCAACAATTGTTGTAATTGCTCAAACACGCTAGAAAATAGCTTCTGTTGGAAGGATGGGTTGCCCTCTTGCAGTATGTTTCTGGGAGAAGCTGCAGAAGGGCTGTTTTTAAGAGAGAATCTGAGTCCCCAGGAGTGTTATTCTATTGATCTGGCTACCATGCTTTTTTGTTGCTTGTGATTTGGATGGGTGGTGTTCATTTCACTGCATTTGCACTATATTGCACTTTCTATGCTGCCTTGGACCACGTCTGAGAAAGACAGAGCATAAATATTTTGACAAGTAAAAAGGCTTTCTGTTTGCCCTTGTCACTCCAGTGCCACTCTTTGGAAAAAACAGTACACCGAGGAGGATCAGGAGAGACAGTGAGGGCAAAGTGACAGGAATCAAACGCAGCATGAGAGATGTTCTGAGGCCATCACACCCTTAAATTCAGCTGCTTGACAGAACTGTCTCATATAAACTAATAAAAGCCAATATTTCTTATTGATGGAGCAATTAATTGCTTTCGTTGTGACTACCAGATGAATGTGAAAAGCTTTATCACAAAGAAACCTCCCTTTAATATATTTCCCCCCAATTTAATCTGCATAATGTTTTAGAATGTGTTCTTGTTTAATTGGATACTCATTGTTCTGTGAAATTGATTGTTGTTGCATTTTAGGTCTTATTTATACTTATTAATCAAACTGAAGTTGTCTATCATTTATCATCCTGTCTGTGATTGATATTTCATATAACATGTTCAGACCTTTATTGTGGGATAATCACTCACTGACTACTCCAGGTAGAGGGAGGCTCAATAATTGTGCAAAAGGGTTCTGTTTATACATGTATTTCTCCTCCTCCTGTGCATCTAACGAGTCCAGTCATTGAGAGTATGACACATAATCTTTATTTGATATTTTAATTTGTGCTTGCAGCTGCAAAGCTGGACTCCGTTAGTAATGAGCTTTAGTTTTCTTTAGGGGAGCATTGTATATATTATTAGAAATGTGATAGACTGAAACAGGCTTCACTAGTGGTCCATGTTGATGGATGAGTTGGGAGCTGGTGTCCTTGTTGGGGATTTTGTCTGCTTGTGCAAGTTGGTTGTCTGGATGATAAAGGGTGCACTCTTCCACTCCTTCCTCTGGGTTGCTAGAAGACGCTGTAGGACGGCAAATTACTCTTCTGCCATGGCTACGTAGTCTGGGGGAACAAACATCCAGTTAGATAAAATTAATAGCTGGCTTGGAAAATGTCTGTTCACTGAGACTAGCTGGATATTGGGGGTGCAGATGGTAGCCTTCCAATTCAGCCTGGTTCCAGTTGTTTGTTATGCACATTGCATTTCAAATGTAACACCGTATACCTCCTGAAATAAGAACAGAGTTCAATTTTGTTTTATATTCTATTTATTTCTATGCAGTGCTTTTTAAAATTTGGGGCCATATTTTTTATTAACATTTATTTCTTGCCTTTCTTCCTTCATGGAATTCATAGGATAGACTTACATAGGATTCCCAGGAAGTTTCCTACCCAGATTCAAACCTGCTTATTTCCAGCCTTCCTCATGCAACAGTTCCAGCTGCGGCTGGATTAGAATGGGGGAAACAGTTCGCGGGGAGTCAGCTCCCCATAGTGAAGAAGTTAGTTATTTCTGCTTTGCTACCCTTTCCCTCTTTAAGCATTTGCTATACTCATGATCATGGTAGTTTAAGGGAAATTCTTTAAACAGGGGAATATTCATATTCTAAGAATAATTTCAAATTCTTTGAATGGAAACCCCCAAGCTATAAATTCAACACCCAAAAAAGTATTAGGTAGGTGATATGGTCCTCTGGGTAGGACGGTGGCTCACACGATCCATTCTGGCTGCAGCTCTGAGTGTCAGAAAGGCTGCAGTATAATTTGCCATTTGTCATCTAACCATTCTATTAAAATTACTAGGAAAAGATAAATGGATAGAAAATAATAAAAGGGCTGAAGAGAAATTTTCTATTGATTCGCTTCAGAGATAGCCTTCTGCCAAATAAAATGTTACAGCATACCACTTAGAGTAATCTTGCTGTCTAATTATTGCACTTGGGAGGAGTCTCTATGATTTTAATGTATTCTAGAGATCACAAACTGTAATTTTCCAATTATAAATTCTAAAAAAAAATCAATAGAAAGAAAGAATCACAATGCATCTATAAATGGCAGGAGTGTTAATTAATAGTGTTAGAAATTATAATTAAAACTATGGTGTATGATATATACAATTAAAAAGAACCTTTCCCCCCACTAGTTCAATTTCTGATGTATTCTCTCTATCCAGAATAGGAGTCCCCAATATGGTAGTCTCCAACACCATTCCTGGCACCTGCCAAGTGTTTGTAGAAAGCAGGCAGCACCAAGTGGGACTTTTGCCCAGCAGAGTTTCTGACCAAGGAAATTTAAGAGCATAGCGTTTTGCAATCTCACATTTATAAGCAATGATTAGATGCAGTACTTTTCTTCAGCTAGCTGAGGTGTTTTCTTCTGATGAAAGGAGCTTCCACTCTCAGGGATTGGCTCCTTACTTAATAGAAAGGAATAATTGGAACCAACCTAATAATTTTTCAGTAGAATTGTTTAAAAAATGGAGAATTGCTTGTGGAAAGGAAAGTTCAAGCAAACTAACATACGGTTAGTTAATTCATTTTATTTATACACCATTTACACAAAATCCCTTAAAATAAAAGCACCCAATTAAGGACAAATGTGCCAGTGATTCCTTCTGTGGACCAGGTCTCCCCAAAACAGCCTCCCAAATGATCTTGTAAGTACCTACAAACGTCAGTCATGGCTAATCAAAGTGTAATAAAGAGACTTGATCCTTAGGGTTTGTAGAATCTTTCGGGCTCAAGTGCTGTGTTCTACTGGAGAAAGTTTTTCTACCAGACGTTTCGTTCTCAGCTGCGGAGAACATCCTCAGTGGCATTGCAGCCGGAGCAGGCGTTCTGACCTTCTTGGCTGCTGTGCATTGAGCCAAGAAGCCAAGAAGGTCAGAACTCCTACTCCGGCTGCAACGCCACTGAGAATGTTCTCCGCAGCTGAGAACGAAACGTCTGGAAGAAAAACTTTCTCCAGTAGAACACGGCACTTGAGCCCGAAAGATTCTACAAACCCTAATGATGTTGCCAGCCGTGAAAACCTGAAATCTTTGATAGACTTGATCCTAATTAGGGCCTAGTTCTACCTGGTCTAAAATGCTTCAGAGGCCAATGGAAGTACATTGACAAGGCAAAAAGAATGAATATACTTAAGGTGGGTCTTGTTGTTGGAAGGAGGCTTGTGCATTTGACACCCAGCAATCAAGCATTCAGTGTTATTCCTGTACAGAATGTTGGCATTGTCTCCCTGAGATGGGCCTGATGTTTCCTGGAGGTTTTGGTAATCAAGAACAGATGGTGGTAGGAGAAATAAGCAGTTTGAATTCTCTCCTGTGACAACTGCAAGGTGGGTAAAGCATATGCACTAGAAGCAATAAGTGAAGTGAGCACTTTGAAGCATCGATTAGATGGTGAAGGAGACCTTCCTCAGAAAAGCATCTCCAGGTTTATTGAGCTTCAGGTTACTGGCAGAGGAACCCTCTTTGGGCAGCCCTATGGGTAGAAGGAAAGAGCATGGCATACCTCCCTAGAACTGTGAACATTTGTATGGGAGAAGCCTGAATGGTATGTATATGATTGCTCATAGAATCTGAGTCAGGATGGAGTTATCAAAGTGAAGAGATGCCAGCAGGAAAAGCTCTGACTCCATCATATCCCTGTAGTACTGGTTACCTGCGCTAAAAATTAGTTAAATAATTATTCATGGGTGTCTGTTTAATAAAACATATGGCTGTCTTTATTCCACATCTGTGTGCAAATGGCAGTACACATGACATTGCAATAGAAAAGACTTAATGAAAACATCCCATCCTTCATCATTAAGTCCAGCTTTTCCTTAGTGATCATGTGGTTTGTGCTAAATGTTGTTTGCCATCTGGACTATATTTTTCAAAAGGGCACCCTAAAGAATCACCATTCCACTAATCTTTTTCTTTTCTTTTTTTCTAAAACCCCCCTTTATGCATGAGTAACACTTTGGGGACATTTTGTTGATTCAGTTTTTCATTTCTTTTTGGTTTTTAAACTTTGCATCATACCCAGTCAATTGCTGGCATCCTGTTCAAATTGCAGTTAGGGTATGTGTAGTTTAAGATGTATTTGTGCTGCAAAACATGTACAATTTTTTCCTAGTGCAGATGTACTTGCTAATAGCAAGGTTTTATTCCCATCTTTAATTTCTTCCTGCATTGTACATGATAAATGTCTGTGCCAAAGAAGCAATTTCCCATAGTGTAAATAACCAGTGTGGTAGATAAAAGTAATTTTGGAGGCATCTGCTGCAATTCTCCTAAATTTCTATGATTTAGAAAGCTTGTGGTATGTGATGCCATTAAAATGTGTAGTGTTAGACATGTTCAGAATTTCAGAAACCAGATATTAGGTACATTATCTTTTACATTCATCTTCGTTGATCCATATGAGTATGCGTGAATGTGTGTGGACTATAGATCACACATCCATTTCATGCTGAAAATATTGTTCTGATCTTAGCAGCTTTTCTTAGTCTTTTTATTAACAGCTGGATTTTTTGGAGATTTTAAAATAGAATTTTCCTGGAATTGAATAACCAATCAAGCCAAACTTAACATAGGTATTTCAAGGTACTTGTTCTTGGTTAATATCCAATCAGCTTGAAAGCCTAGATGAACTATTCATCATAAATGAAAATATCCAAATGTAAGAGCAGTCTCAATGAGAAGTCTCTTAAACATATGATGGACCAGGGCTTTTTTTGAGCAGGAACACACAGGAATGCATTTCTGGCTTGCTTGCTGTCAGGGGGTGTGGCCTAATATGCAAATGAGTTCTTGCTGGGTTTTTACACAGAGAAGGTCTACACAGTGACAGTTTAAAACCTTTATATGAATTTATATCACCATTCATTTGGAATCTACACATTCTGTTCATTGCCGTCATGTTCTTTAAGATGAACTTCATGAGGAAGATTAATAATTATGGTGAATCTGTTCATTTCAAACATTATTCTTCAATGTTTGTTGCTCCTATCCAGCATTCCTTACTGTACACTAATAGAGCCTTCCCTTCCATCCATGCCCCCTTTGTTTCAGAAGCCTTTACAGCTCAGAAGGTGAGCAAGAAAAGTGAGAGCCCCAATAACAAGAATTGTAGTATGAAAAGGAGTGCTTCTGATTACATCTCTAACCACACACTTATAGAATCAGATGGTTAGTTGTGCTTCTTGATCAGAATGGGTTACTTCTAAGCATGCTTGAGACTTGGAATCTCATTGGGCCAGTCCATACTGCTAATGACTCCCACACTATGGTCTCCAATGAAGAGCTGATTTTATGAACCAACACTTCCATATGGGAATGAACACATAATATCCATGTGACTGTGTTTGTTGTTGCATTCATGTAAATTTAGCTGTAAAGGCTTCTGAAACAAAGGGGGCATGGATGGAAGAGAAGGTTCTATTTGTGCACAGTAAGGAACGCTGGATAGGAGCAATGAACATTGAAGAATAATGTTTGAAATGAATACATTCACCATAATTATTAATCTTCCTCGTGAAGTTCATCTTAAAGAACATGATGGCAGTGAACAGAATGCATAGATTCCAAATGAATGGTGATAGAAATTCATATAAAAGTTGTAAACTGTCGCTGTGTAGACTGTTAGGGTAGAGGAGCTGTACCACAAAGGAAGCCTGTTTGTTATGAAGCACAAATACTCAGTAATGAAATACACAAAATCTGTTGCTAACAGAGTCTGGTAATCTTTTTCTTAAGCTTTGAAAGAAGTGACTGCAGGACATAGTGATTGTATGCTCTATCAGTAATCTCTGATTGCTTGAGTTGCTGCAGATTTAGACTTAGTCTCTGTTTTTAAAAAGAAATCTTATTGGGCTGAATCAATTGCATTTTCAAGTTGTAAATTGCATGGCTGATTTCTTATTACCCATGCAGAATATTAAATTACTTGAGAAATGACCTACTATTTCTGCAGCAGATAGGGAAGGAATCAGAGATGCTTACTGTAACCTTGGTACACTACACTATGTCATGGTGGAAGTGTCCTTTGGAACAGTGTTAGGATTGATGTGATATGCAAGCAGTAGGTAATATGAAGTCTATTGACACTGCATCTGTTGGCTTTAAGATGTGAAGCCGAGGAAGGTTGGAACTCAGATGACAGCCCTAGACTTACCTAGGGCCACTTTTGCATCTGTGGGGCAAAGAACACACACAAAGGGACAGGTTCCCCTTCTTCCCTTTGGCTCCATGGCTGCAGTGAGAAGTCAGGTGTGCTGACTCTGGTGGCAGCCCAGGCCAGCCTATCAGGTGACTTTTCATTGGATAAGATGCCTCTCCTTGTCAAAGCTGGGAATTCCTCTGTCTCCTCCTTCTCTTTCTGACCCATTGTATTATTCTGTTTCCCTTGTCATCTAGCAAGAGACAAGATGTTTCTGTGGCTCTGTCAGGTCATCCCCGCGCACTCACTCACCTGATCTTGATCTGTCTTTCTGTTTCTTTACTTTGTTCACCTTTTTAAAGCCTGTCAAATTAAAAAAATGTTCACAAGTAGGCAGGAATCCAGCAGAAATATCTTTCTAGTGTCACTGCAGAGTAGATGCTCCATGGCATTGCACAAAGATAAATCCCCCTGGCTGTCTTGCAAGCAGCCCACACCCAAGATGCTGGATTTCAGTCCAGTAAGGACATACTGCTGACTCTGCATCTTAAGAAAATGGTTATGTGGGCTGCTGCACAGAGATCAGTTCTCCACCCACATGGACAGACTCTAGGAAGTTAATGTAGATAAAGAGGG
The DNA here is from genome assembly GCF_032191835.1 of Heteronotia binoei. NCBI lineage: Eukaryota > Metazoa > Chordata > Lepidosauria > Squamata > Gekkonidae > Heteronotia > Heteronotia binoei. The sequence goes on along the minus strand of NC_083226.1, from coordinate 102,376,265 downwards.
TCCAGTGACAGAACATTTTTTTTACATGCAGAAAGTCCCAGAATCATTCCCTAGCATCTCCACTTTGAAGAACCAGGCAGTAAGTGATGTGAAAGATCTCTTCCTGAGACCTCGGAGAGCTGCTTCTAGTCTTAGACAATATTGACCTTGATGGACCAAGGATCTGATTCAGCATAATACAGGTCCATGTGTCCACAGAAAATGATTTCCCATCTTCCCAAATGAAAAGTAGTGTGCCAAATGGGTATGGGAAAAGATGCACCCTTCTCTGTTCATCATCTTTGTCTTCATATGAGCACCCATAAAATGGCATGCTCCAGATATTTTTCCTAATGTGAGCAACAATAATTCATAAGATGCTGGCTTCTATGTATGCTACAAGTTCAATGCATAGGGTGACCATAATGTCTGAAGGCCAGCCAGGGACACTGGGGGGGGGGGGGGGGGGGGGGGTGCGCGCGCGCCGCCGGAAACAGGAAGTGACGTCACTTCCGGTGACGTCACTTCCGGTGATGTCATGCCACCACCGGAAACAGGAAGTGGCATCACTTCCTGTGACATCATTCCCCCCGCGTCACCTGCCGGAAACAGGAAGTGACGTCACTTCCGGTGACGTCACTTCCGGTGATGTCATGCCACCACCGGAAACAGGAAGTGGCATCACTTCCTGTGACATCATTTCCCCCGCGTCACCTGCCGGAAACAGGAAGTGACTTCACAGCACTTCCTGTGACGTCCCCAAAAATCCCCCAAATATCACCGCCGGAAACAATTTTGTTCTCAAATCCTGTATATACTTCATCAGTATATGGGATAAGGCACTTTCTCAACTGTGCTGCATAATGCAGCCTATTTATTTTGTCCTGTTGGCTCTGTTGGCTCTATCTGTGCCACCTTCATCACTTTCGGGGTGTGGATCCCCCAGTGGGGTGGTCTCCCGACTCCCTCCGCTGACTGTTTCTGATAGCCCTGCGCCCCCTCTTTCATTTGATATGTGTCCCGTGCGGGTGCCACCCTCCCGCCGGGAGATGCCGCAAAATGAGCCCCCTTGAGGCTTATGGCGGCAGGGCTCGGGGGAAGCGAGCTAGACTGCTGTTCTTTTGAGGGGTTATAGAGTGTTTCGAGCCCGTCCCTGTGGCATCGGTCCCATCGTTGTGGGACCCAGGGGGCCGGCGCAGCGGCACGCCGAAGCAGCCTGTCACTAATAACACCGGTCAAGATGCAGGACAGGAACCTGGAAGTGACCGACAGGCTGCTTCAGCGTGCCGCTGCGCCGGCCCCCTGGGCCCCTCTGGAAGGCCTTCCGGGACCAGCGCCGGGTGCCCCGCGGCCTCCCCGCGGCCTCCGCTGGTCCCTGGAGGCCCTCCAGAGACTCTGGAGGGCCTCCAGGGACCAGCGGAGGCCGCGGGGAAGCCTTCGCTGGCCGGCGCTGGTCCCGGAAGGCCTTCCAGAGGCTCTGGAAGGCCTTCCGGGACCAGCGCCGGGTGCCCCGCGGCCTCCCCGCGGCCTCCGCTGGTCCCTGGAGGCCCTCCAGAGACTCTGGAGGGCCTCCAGGGACCAGCGGAGGCCGCGGGGAAGCCTTCGCTGGCCGGCGCTGGTCCCGGAAGGCCTTCCAGAGCCTCTGGAAGGCCTTCCGGGACCAGCACCGGGTGCCCCGCGGCCTCCCCGCGGCCTCCGCTGGTCCCTGGAGGCCCTCCAGAGACTCTGGAGGGCCTCCAGGGACCAGCGGAGGCCGCGGGGAAGCCTTCGCTGGCCGGCGCTGGTCCCGGAAGGCCTTCCAGAGCCTCTGGAAGGCCTTCCGGGACCAGCGCCGGGTGCCCCGCGGCCTCCCCGCGGCCTCCGCTGGTCCCTGGAGGCCCTCCAGAGACTCTGGAGGGCCTCCAGGGACCAGCGGAGGCCGCGGGGAAGCCTTCGCTGGCCGGCGCTGGTCCCGGAAGGCCTTCCAGAGCCTCTGGAAGGCCTTCCGGGACCAGCGCCGGGTGCCCCGCGGCCTCCCCGCGGCCTCCGCTGGTCCCTGGAGGCCCTCCAGAGACTCTGGAGGGCCTCCAGGGACCAGCGGAGGCCGCGGGGAAGCCTTCGCTGGCCGGCGCTGGTCCCCGAAGGCCTTCCAGAGGCTCTGGAAGGCCTTCCGGGACCAGCGCCGGGTGCCCCGCGGCCTCTCCGCGGCCTCCGCTGGTCGCTGGAGGCCCTCCAGAGTCTCTGGAGGGCTTCCAGCGACCAGCGGAGGCCACGGAGAGGCCTCCACTACTGCCGCCGGGCCCCGCGCGCGGGCGGGGAAGGCGGGGAGTGAGGGAGGGAGCGTCCCTGCACGTGCGCAGGGACGCTCCCTCCCTCACTCCCCGCCTTCCCCGCCGGCGCCCGCGGCCCACCGGCTCCGGAGCTGCCTAAACCGGGACCTTTAATGGTCCCGGTATAGGCAGCCCGGGATCCGGGATTGGGTGGCCAGAACCGGGAATGTCCCGGGAGACCGGGACGGTCTGGCCACCCTATCAATGCATGTGCTATTGCAAACAAAGTACAAATGCCACAGGGCAATGTTAGAATTAGTGCAGATCAGTGCACTTGCAGAAACATGATGGACCAGTTGCTCTGAGCTCCTTCTGAAATAGCTAGGAAAGAACGAATCAATGAACAGATTGAGCTCATGGAAGCTCACTCTCCTTTAGTAGTGTTCCTCAAGCCATAATTTGGAAGACCAGCTTCTTAACAATGTCAGAGGCAATGTCAACAATGGGAATTAGAACACAGAGCTTATCTCACTTGATCTCTCTGACCTATTTCACACTCACCCTTACGCCGCTCTCACGTCCGTCTTCTCAGCGCAGCATCCTCCTGATTTCCCACTATTTGTGTGGGGCTGCAGCAAACATCATGGCTTTTGCACAGCAAATGGAAATTGCTAAAAACCAGTTTCCATTTGCTGCATGAAAACCATGATGTTTGCTGCAGCCCTGGCGCAAATCATGGGAAATCGGGAGGACGCTGCATTGAGAAGATGGATGTGAGAGTGGAGTAAAGTGAGTGCAAAATTGGCTTCTGTTTCACTACTTAAGTATGGATACTGTGGACAGCAGGGTAAGGTGTTTTACATAGCCAGCAATTTCCCTGACGATCAGGTGCACATTTTAAATTTGTGTGTGAAAATTTAATTGATTTAATTGCACTAATTATTTTATCAAAGTTTTCAGCCATACTCTGTATTAGGGTTAAAACAATTTTATTGGTAACATATGGTAATAAATCTATTTCTTACATCTTACATCTAATAACTTCTTTTATGTACCCCATATATGACTTTCTACCCACCCCTCCCCCTGTTACTCGACCCCCGCCAGTGTTATTTACTTAAAATGCAAATATTTAAAGGTACCCTTAACTATTAAAACAAAAATGTATATTCTTCTTTTTAAAAACTTAATCATTATCAAAAATTGTCCAATGTCCTTTTATTTTCCACTCTTTTTCTACGTATCTTCTAAACTTTTTCCACTCCGTCTTAAAAACTTCTAAATCATAGTCTCTTAATATTCTTGTTAATTTGTCCATTTCACTCCATGTCATAACTTTTATAATCCAATCCCATTTCTCTGGTATTTTTTCTTGCTTCCACAACTGCGCATATAATGTCCTAGCAGCTGAAAGCAAGTACCAAATTACAGTTCTATCTTTTGGAAATTTTTCCATTTGTAATCCCAACAGAAAAGTCTCTGCAACTTTCTTGAATTCATATTCCAAGATCTTAGAAATTTCTTGCTGAATCATCTGCCAATACTTTTTTGCCCTTTCACAAGTCCACCACATATGGTAGAAAGAACCTTAAAGTTTTTTACATTTCCAACATCTGTCTGGCATTTTATTGTTCATCTTTGCCAATTTTTTAGGAGTCATATACCATCTATACATCATTTTAAAACAGTTCTCGTAATACTATAACATGTCGAAAGCTTCATAGAATTCTTCCACAAGTATTCCCAAGTTTCCATCTGTATTTTTTATTTACATTAATTGCCCATTTAATCATTTGATATTTTACTACTTCATCCTCCATAGACCATTTTAAAAGTAATTTATATATTTTTGAAATTAATTTTTCATTATCTCCAAGCAGAACTTTTTCCATTTCTGTTTGTTCTTTTCTTATTCCTTCAGTTTTGATATCATTATCCACCAAGCTCTTTATTTGTTGCATTTGGAACCAACCATATTTATTATTCAACTCTTCAGTAGTTTTCAATTCTATTTTGCCACTTTGTATTTTTAATAATTGATTATATGACAACCACTTTTCTTCACCTATCTCAGCCGTTATTTTTATTACTTCAGCTGGCACTATCCATAACGGTCTTCTCTCATCTCCATATTTCATATATTTCATCCATGTATTCAGCAAATTATTTCTTATGTAATGGTGAGAGAAAAAACCGTCCATCTTCTTTTTCCATAATACAAATACGTGTGCCAGCCAAATTTATTTCTGTGACCTTCCAACATTAAGAGTTTTTTGTTTAACAGTGTTATCCATTCTTTTGTTTAACAGCGTTATCCATCTAGAAATAAAAGATTATTATTATTATTATTATTATTATTATTATTATTATTATTATTATTATTATTATTATTATTATTATTATTATTTTATCACACAAACTGCTTCCCGATATAATTTTAAATTCGGTAGTTGAAATCCACCTCCCTCTTTTGCATCTGTCAAAATTTTCATTTTGATCCTTGGTTTCTTCCCAGCCCACATAAATTCTGAAATTTTTCTTCGCCATTTATCAAATTGTTTACTCTTTCACAATGGGAATAGTTTGAAACAAATACATTATTCTTCATTTTAATTCATTTTAATTGCAGCTATTCTACCCAGCAATGACAAATTTATTCCATTTTAACATATCTTCATCCATTTTATGCCATAGCTTCTCATAATTATTTTTAAATAGATCAATATTCTTCATTGTTATCTCCACACCCAAATATTTTACCTTGGAGGTGACTTCACAGCCCGTTAGTCTCTGCAATTTTTGTTGCTTATTTATTTGCATATTTTACATAGAAATTTTGATTTTTCTTTATTAATACAAAGTCCCGCCAACTCCCCATATTCTTGTATTTTGGCTAACAACAAAGGTGTGATTTGTATGGGGTTTTCATTTATAAACATTATATCATCTGCAAATGCTCTATATTTGTAAGTAAATCATTTTATTTTTAATCCTTCTATTTCTTTTTCTTTTTGGATCTGCATCAGTAATATTTCAAGAGTCATTATAAACAACAATGGGGAAAGCGGACAACCTTGTCTTGTACCTTTGCTGATTATCATATCTTCTGTAAGATCTGCATTTATGCATAGCCTTGCATGTTGTTCAGTGTATATTGCTTTTATCATTCTTATAAAGCTTTCTCCCAGCTCCGTTTTCTCCATTACTGCAAACATAAAGTCCCAGTTTAAATTATCAAATGCTTTCTCTGCATCTGCAAAGAATAATGCTACTTCTTTTTCTGGATGTCTTTCATAATATTCTACAATATTTACAACAGTTCTGATATTGTCTCTTATTTGCCTTTTGGGAAGAAACCGCGCTTGATCTTCCTTTATAAAATTAATCAAATGTTGTTTAAGCCGTTCTGCCAAGATTCTTGTATATATTTTATAGTCCTCCTTCTGTAAGACTCCCCTCACCATTTGTGCCAACTGGTCAGACCACTTGGCACGACATCTCATTTGTTGAGCTGGAACCAAATGTGGGCCCATCATAATACTGTGAAAAGTCTCAAGAGCTAGAGTAAGTAATACTGGGAGGTGATCACTTTCTAATTCGGGTAGAATTTGTACATGAAGAACCTTCAAAAGTAATCTTGGGCCGGCAAGGAAATAATTGATGGTGCTGCATCTAGTACCGGCTAGAAAAGTGATTTCCCCAGGATAATCACCTACTGTGGAGCCATTCAGTGTGGAGAGGTCAAACCTTCTAGCCATCCTTTCTAAGCAAGCCCCTGCAAAGTTTACCTTTAGGTCTTTTGAAAGACATTGAAGGAGAGTGGAATGGCGACTTGCCTCATTGATGAAAGTTGGAAATCCAAACTTTCCAATAAGGATCTCATCATGAGGGCCTAGTTGAGCGTTAAAGTCACTTCCCATTAGAATCATATCAGCTGGGGTATCATTCAGAAGATCCTCTAAATGGGATTCAAAATCATTCCAGATTGCTAGAGTGTCTGATTGTCTTTGATGAGGAGGTAGGTAGACATTGATTAGTAAAATAGTCTGTTAAAATGGGGGACAGTGGCTCAGTGGTAGAGCATCTGCTTGGGAAGCAGAAGGTCCCAGGTTCAATCCCTGGCATCTCCAAAAAAGGGTCCAGGCAAATAGGTGTGAAAAACCTCAGCTTGAGACCCTGGAGAGCCGCTGCCAGTCTGAGAAGGCAATACTGACTTTGATGGACCAAGGGTCTGCTTCAGTATAAGGCAGCTTCATATGTTCATATGTTCAAAATGAAGGAGAACTGCCAATGTCCATGGGTTTACATTATTTAGTTGTACACATTCACCCTTAATTGTTGAGGAAATTAGAATTCCCAATCCCCCTTTGAGCCTTCCAGCGCCTTCACCATGGATAGCCTTATTAGTGAAACCATAGTAGCCATCCAATAGAAGCTCCCCAGCTGTCCAGGTCTCTTGGAGAAGTAAAATATCATATGTCTTAAAAAGTGGGGAGTGATCTAGGCTTCTTAGGCGGGCCCAGCCAGCTATGTTCCAGGAGATTACTTTAAGATGGTTTGGCTTTCCTGTTTTACACTGGATTGGCCATCATACTTTTGAAGCTTCAGCCAAGGAAACAGGGTCAGTGATTCCTTCAACACCAATAGGTTCATCTAAGATCATGTACAAAATTGGATTGTCTGGAGGGATAATCAGAATACGCTAGTCATCTCTTAGAAAAATTGCAGTGCTGGCTGATTCAGGAAATGTATTTGGTAGATGAGCAGGCTGGGTTTAGAGAAGGATGATCCATGTTGGGACATATTTTGTTCCTATCCCATTTGATTGGCAAATATGCAACTAGTAGAACGGTCTCTCTTTATGCAGCCTTTATCGACCCAAAACTGCTTTTGACTCCATTCCCAGAGGGAAATTATGGGAGAAATTACGTGCCACCTCAATTGACAGGAGACTTTTATTCCTGATCCAGGCATTATATACCAACACGTCTATCAGGATCAGATGTAATAAGCAAGGTCTCCTTACTGACCCTATCACATCACAGAAAGGAGTCAAGCAAGGCTGTGTCCTGGCCCCTTCTCTTTTTGCCATCTTTATTAACAATATGATCAGCAACCTCCATCTAGTCGATACTCATCCCCCCTCCTTGGCCGATAGGCAAATGGTAGCCCTACTCTATGCAGTTGATACAATCTTGTTGTCTAGAACTCCAGTAGGCCTTAGAAGGGCATTAGTACAATTCGGTCGTTATTGTGACCATAACCTTCTAGAGATTAATTATCAGAAAACAAAAGTAATGGCTTTCAGCCCAAAACCTAGGCTAAGGAGATGGAGTATAAATGACCATAGTTTACAACAGGTATCAATTTACAAATATCTGGGAGTCATGATTCAGTCCTCAGGGTCAAAGAAGGCTCATCACAAATATGCTGCCAACTCTGGTCGTAAATCGACCCAGGCCACCATTAGGTTTTTTCTTACTAAAGGGGGGCATTTTATACCTGTTGCATTAAAACTGTACTTGGCCAAAACAATACCTCAACTCACTTATGGAACCATGTCGGGTGCAACCTTATCAAGCTTCGACCCTCTTGAGAAAATTCAGTCCAAATTCTTGAGAGCCATTTTCCAACCTGTGTTTCCAATGCAGTACTACGCTTGGAAACCGGCTTGCTAAGGATAGATGCTAGGGTGAGCCTACTTTCAATAACCACTTGGCTCAATCTCAGCCATTGCCCCACGAATATCTCATCACTAATTTTAAAGGATAGATATTGTTCCCCTTGTTAGAGCCATTCATCAGAAATTGTCTATGCTTGGCTTTTCACCTGAATCTCTCCAGATAATGGCCCTGGACCAAGCCAGGGACATAGTCAAACAGAAATTACAAGACATTGAGAGACAGAATGATATTGACAAGGTCTCAGATTATTTAGCTCCCCCCAAAGGAGATATGTGCTAGCTCCAGCCTCCTGTCTCTCAAATCTAACAATACCATCCCACAGAAGGGCCTTTTCCATGGCCCGTTGCAATATCTTTCCTTCAGCAGTCGTCGAGGGCCGCTTTAAAAAGGTGCCTATGGCTGAGCGGATCTGCCTTTGTGGTGCAGATAAAGTGGAAACGATTGACCATGTGTTGCTTGGGTGTGGCCATTACCTAGGCATATGTGCCAGGTACATCTATTCTTTGTTTGAGGGATGCCTGGGGTTCTCTGGGGTTCTCTGATTATAAAATCAGAAATATGCTGTTATCAGATTCAAACCCCCAATATTCATCTAATTGTGCCAAATTCTTGGCGGCAGCTAGGAGAATTCGTGAGGATTATGTAACAAAGGGGTCTTGAAACTGTCTGTTTTTAAATTATTTTTGAATATTCCCAAACTTGTATTTTACTTTACTTTAATCCCTGAGTACTCTATAGACTACCATAAATGCTATTGAAACTGAAACAAATGTTAATCAGTGTATTTCTTATCATGTTCATCAACTTCTGCAATTTCGGTATTAACTCATCTTTAAAGGTTTTAAAATATTTAGCTGTATATCCATTTGGCCCAGGTGCCTTTCCATTTTCCATTGCATTAATTGCTGCTTCAATTTCAATTTTTTCAATTGGATCATTCAAAACTTTTTGCATATTTTCAGTTAAGGGTTCTATTTTTATCTTTTGTAAATATTCATCCATCTTTTCTTTATTTTAACACCTTTAAACAACTTGGCATAGTACTTAAAAAATTCTCTTTTTATTCCCTCTTGGATAATCACCTCTCTTCCATCTACCACAATTTTATTAATAATTTTATTTTCTCTCTTTTTCTTCAGTTGACAAGCCAAATACTTTCCAGGTTTATTTGCTCCCTCAAAAGATTTCTGCTGCAGTCTTTTCAAATTCCATTCCAATTCTTTATTTAACAAATGTCTCATTTGCGTTTGTAATACCATAATTTCCTTTACAATTTTCTTTTTCCCTGGCCTTTTTCTCAACTCCCCTTCTTTTTTCTTTATTTCATTTTGAATGTCCAACAACTGTTTTTCTTTTGCTCTCTTATCTTTATTATTCAGAGTAATCAATATTCATAAGCATCCCAGACCATCTGAAATTCTATATCCTCTTTGTCATTCATTTGAAAGAAAGCTTTAGTTTCATTTTCTAGGTATGTCACTATTTCTTTATTCTGTAGCAAATCTTCATTCAATCTCCATCTTCTCAACTTCTTAGACAATTTTGTAATCCACATTATTGGGTTATGGTCAGCCCTAATTTTAGGTAAAATCTCTATTTTCCGTGTTATAAGACCTAAATCCTTAGTGCCCCACAACATGTCAATTCTGGAAAAAGTTTTATGTCTTGCTGAAAAAAAAGTATAGTCCTGCACTTCAGGGTTAAATTTCCTCCTTATATCTTCCAAGTTTTCTTGTATGACCAATTCAAAAAAAGACTTTGGCAATTTTCCTTCTTTGTTATTATTCCCACCCACCCCCAGACCTATCCAGTGAGTTCTTAATTGTTCCATTAAAATCTCCCATTATCAAAACTTGGTCATAAGTCAGTTCATCAAGTTGTTGTATAATGTCTTTTTAAAAAGCATCCTTTGCACCATTTGGCGCATACAGTCCCAATAACAATGGGGTTTTTTTGCATTTAATATTATTTCTACTGCTACAAATCTTCCATCTTTATCTTTAAACACTAATTTTGGCTCCAATTCTTGTTTAATATAAAAAATCACTCCCCTTTTCTTTTGTTCAGCCAATGAAAAAAATTCTAACCCCAATTGTTTATTCCATAAAAATTTGTAATCCTTTTGTTTAATATGCACTTCTTGTAAACAAACTATATTACAATTTTGCTTCTTACTCCAATGAAATGTTGCCCTTCTTTTTTGTGGTGAATTTAGTCCATTTACATTCCAAGGCAATAATTTGTAATCCATCATGGTGCAAATTCTTTGTGTTCTTCATAAAATCTATGCAGTTCATGTACATTTGTAATTGTGATTCTTTTCCCCTGAAGTTCAAAGCTCAAACCTTCAAGTATTATCCATCTAAACCTCATTTCATTGTCCCGTAATTTTTCTGTCAGTATTTTATATGTTCTTCTATCATTTATCACTTGCCTTGGCAACTCTTTCATAATGCTTACTCTGCTGCCTCCCACTATCAATGTCTTTTCAAAGTTTTTATTCATGATTTTTCCCACAATTTCTTTTGTAATGTATCTTATGACAACATCTCTTGGTAAATTATTTTTCTTGGCATAGAGTGAGTTTACTCTATACTTATAGTCATACATATTTTTAGTCTCTTCAGGATCTTCCTCTAAAAATTCTGCAATTATTTTTATTATATATTCTTTCAAATCACCATCTTCCTTTTCAGGTACTCCTCTTAGACGTATCTGAGTCTCCATCAATTTGCAGTCATGGATTGTCACTTTTTCTTGCATTTTCAACAAGGTGGAATCATGTACTTTCATTCTCCCTTCTACCTTCTGTACTTTCTTAGATGTTTCCTCTGTTTTCTTTCTGAGATCATCCATATTTTTTTAAATCTCTTCTATAATTTGATGCAGTTATCATCTCTCTCACGCCTTTCATCATTCTGGCCTCTAATTAGTCCTGCATTTTCTCCAATGAAGTAGCCCTTGTACGAGTTTGCTTGTGTTCTTGTAGCAGGAAAAATCATATGTTACCAATTTCAGTCGGATCAATAACAGAGGCAGCGTGAGGCGTAGTCAGGAAAACAGCTTTCTTTATTTAACGTGCACATGGGCCCTGTACATGGGCTTCAGACCCGAGAGTCTGAGCAAAGACCACAGAGGCACACAGGCCTTATATACCATTTGCACAATCATTTCCCGTTTGAGCTGAAGGAGCTGAAGGTGCTGAAGAAGCTGAAGGTGCCGGAAGTTCTGTCCGTTCAAGCTATAAGGGGCTGAAGGTGCTGAAGGAGCTGAAGGTGCCGGAAGTGCTATGCTTTGTCGTCTGTTAGTTCCCTTTAGTATAGCAGTAGTCTTTTGCCCAACTATCATGGACCCCGGGTTACCTAGGCAACCTTAACCACAATCCATGTGTGCCCTAACCACAGACCGTTGGTGGCTCTTCCTGACTTCCTTTGGCTTCTACTGGTGTTACCTCGAGTATTCATTTGCATCAGCACTATTTTGCACCTGCTCTTTTGGCTTCATTTAAAGCAAGCTGAATCTTTACTATCGCAAGCCTTCTTTATGAGCCTATAGCCTTGCAATATGATCTACTAGCTAGGCAAGCCCAGACATGCCCAAGAAGGCCTATCTCTATTGATCCTTGTATCCCAAAACATTCCTTTTCCATAGATCCAGATACTCTTCCAATATTTCCTTTTTGGCCTGCTGCCACATTCTGACATTTAAAAACACCGAAAATTTTGATCTCACCAATTTCAAATTTAACTATCAGATTCAAAAGATTAGAGCTTGCTTTTTATAACAATTTTGCCGTCCTCAGAGCTTCCCAGGCCAAAATATTTTTTTTAATTTTTAAATCCTTCAAAATGGCGGTCGCGACTTTTTGCTTTTCTCTGCAGCTTTTTTCCCTTTTTCTTTTAAAGGCTTCTAAAGTCCATTACAAGCAATATATCCAATAGTATTTATCTTCTTGTCATCATCTCAATTGATTCCAACGATTTTAATGCCCCAAACACTTTAAAAACATTATTTTAATTTTGACCTCCAAGCAATGGCCGCCGATGTTTCTCAATGGTATTATAGTCCTAGAGCAGGCTTTTCATCCACTACTTCCTGCTTTACTTGCCACCAAATCTCATTTTCACTGGTAAAAAGATCTCATGATGCTTGACGTACTTCCTGTGTTGATTGTATATGCTGCAGGTCTGTGACGATGGTGCTCTTTTTTCAAAACCGCAAGTAGACCAAACAATAAATTCCTTTCCACTTTTTAGCACTGTCCTTTAAATTAAAAAAGTCCAAATTTCACCTCTTCCTCCCTTCTTCTTCTAAGCTTTCTAGATTTCCATTTCCCACCTTCTGAATTTATTCTATTTAACTGTAAATAGTCCCGGAATGAAAGATAGTAATCTGTACCTTTTCTGCCAATTATCCAGATCCACACCGGTCTTGTGTAACTTTAGATGTTTAGCAAAGTCCAAGAAGGTTAGGATTCTGTTGAGCTTATATCAAATAAATGACTCTGAGAACTTCTGCAGATGATGAAAATGCAACTCTTCTCCGGAGACCCCTCAAAGGAGCCCCTCCCCCTCAGAACTCCCTTTTAGCCAAGGTAAATCTCCTCAAAGTTTCCTGTGCATATCAATTCTTGACCAGGTTTGGTGACTAGGAGAGTAGTAAGTAAAATCTCTAGAATTGGTGTATCTTGTTCTCCAAACGTCCACCGACTCCATTTCTTCTGCTAATCTCCAGAAGCTTATTGGAAGCTGAGAACTTTTAGTTTTAATCTGTTTATGTGTTTTCTTCCAAATGTTTGTCAGACACCGCATTGAAGTCTCCTATTAGACAATATTCCACATACTCCAGATTTGATAATTTAAGATGCAAATCTTGAAAAATTTCTCTTGATGGTCATTTGGAGCATAGATGTTTGCAAGCAGGATTTTCTTATTGTCCACCATGATTTCCACTAATACAATTCTACCATCTTCAGAAGCAAATTGCAGTTGTGGGTTAAATTTGTCTTTAATATAAATTGCCACTCCCCTTTTCTTTTTTTTATAAGTCTGTAGCTGTAAATAAATTGCCAAGTTTTTTGTTCTTCAAAAAATTTTGATCTTTAGTTAAGATATGAGTTTTCTGTAAGCAAATTATATCCATTTCCATTTTTGCCAAATATCTAAATGTCTTTCTCCTTTTACTAGGAGAATTAAGTCCATTTACATTAATTGAAACAATTGAGGTCATTATGGGTTTTGTTTATCACTATCTTTCTTATCAGTTGTCTTGGCTAATGATAAAACTAAAAGGTGCACGTATAAGAAGACCATGGAAGTTAAATACAGCAATTTTGAAAGACAAAGATTTTCTTAAAGAAACTAAACTAGAAATGGAATCTTTTTTAAAAAAAATTTAACACAAGAAGTAAAGATGCAAACAGTTTGGGATACTGCAAAAGCTTTTTACAGGGGCCTTGCAGTTAGATACTCCATTAAAAAGAAGAAAGAGCTGGAAGTTATCAAATTTAATGTCACAAATGGGAGAAGCTGAGAAGAATCTTAAAAAGCATCCAACAAAGTATGAATTTCAAAAAAAAGGTGAAAGAAATGCAGCATAAAATGCATTTAATTCTTATGGAAGAGGTGGATATTAAATTAAAGTATGCTAAACAATTTTTTTTTGAGCATGCCAATAAACCTGGAAGGTGGTTAGCCTATAGGATGAGAAAAGAGAAGGCTAAAAGAATAATTACAACATTGAGAGATGAGAACAATAAAGAGAAATTTCAAAAACAAGAAATACGACAAATTGTAGAAAAATTTTATAAAAAACTATATGAAGACAAGCAAGTTGATAAAACAAACTTAGAAGAATATGTTAAACAAAATAACCTTAACAAATTTACAGAAGAATAACAAAAATTTTTGAATGAACCTATAATGATAAGGAAGCTTGGAGAGGCATTAACTGCCCAAAAGAATGGCAAATCACCAGGACCAGATGGACTATTGGCAGAATTCTATAAAGCCTATGAAGAATCTTTAGTTCTACCATTTAAACACCTCATTGAAAAGATACAGGAAGAAGGCCAAATTCCAAACTCATGGCAAGAAGCTATGATATCTTTGATTCCGAAAGAATATAATGATTTGAAAGATATTAAAAACTACTGTCCAATTTCCCTTTTAAATGTGGATTATAAAATTTTTGCTGCAATGTTGGTGCAACTGTAGCAGGAAAAGTCCTGTGTTGTCCAATTAATAGTAAATCATACTTACAAATGAGGTCTGAGGCAAGATCAGGAAAACAGCTTTCTTTATTTAACGTGCACACGCGCCCTGTACACGGGCTTCAGAGAGAGAGAGTCTGGACTCTGAACTCTGAGCAGCAAATTACAGTTGCCCGGCTTCTTTTATAGGGTTTCTCAACCCAGCCACTACCTTAACACATCTCAGTTCCCCAGGTCCCTGGGACACTGACAAAAACACGCATCAACCACAATTTGTGTGGTGTACTAGTCTGTTGGTTCATCTTCCTGGGTTTGTTTACCTTATATGGGCCTTTTCTCGTTGCCAGCTGTCCCTTGTTTCCTTATTGAGAATATTACCAAACACATTCCTTATTGCTAAATTGCTATTAACCTGCGTATATGTTCCACCTTCTGCAGAAAAAGAGGAAGTTCTTCTTAAGCTTGCTGCTGGTGTCCCAGCTGTCCTGTGGTTTCTCTTAAAAGGTCAATAACCTTTAATCAACTATCTGGTTTCCTTTCGCCTCAGCAAGCTGACTCCTCCTTTGCTTAAACTGCCACAAAAAGACCATTTTCTAAAAGCACTGTTATTTTCCTTCATTCCAAGCACTGCTAAGCCATACATATTGATTAGATATTGATATAAATTTGTTCTTTTTGATCCACTGCTATACAACGTTCAAAGAAAGTTTTGCAATCTACAATATATTATGACCAAGCAGGATTTTTGCCTAAAAGATACTTGAAAGATAATGTCAGAACAGTTTGTGACATTTTAGAATATTATGAAGGCCATCCAGAGAAACAATTGATTCTAATTTGCCTAGATGCTGAGAAGGCATTTGACAATCTTCATTGGCAGTTTATGTTACAGCGATTGAAAAGTATGGAATGTGGGGAAAACTTTTTGAGAACAGTAGAAGCAATATACTTTCTGCAAAAGGATAGGGTGACAGTGTATGTGTCAAGTCTGGCTTAACTCTGGTTCATTCAAAGAGCATGCTGGGTAGAACCAAAGTGTAACCAAATGCTGCTAGCTAACTCTCTCCTGTTCCCAATTTGGTTGTTGGGCAGGATTAAAGATTAATGACTATAAAACAAAATTTCTGACCAAGAACATGACAGCAGAAATTCAGGCTTTTCAGCAAAATCAGGATTTCTTCATGAAAAAAGAATTAAATATTTAGGTATGGTGATTTCAAATAGATGTAGCAATCTAAAAGCAGACAACTATGATAAATTACTTAAAAATAAAAAGCCATTTTAGTAGCTGTTTTCTGAGATTATGACATGCATCTTTCTATCAGTAAAGATAGTAGCTTAGCCACAAATGGACCTGTGAACAAAGTACATGGCTGTAGTGTACAAATTCAGCACTGATAACAGTAACTCATCAATACAGAACTATTGCAAAATAACAAATATCTTTCTATACCTTTCTGGAGCAACATAAGTGAGCTATGTCAGATTGCAGGATCTGTCCCCAACTGTCTTTGCTATTGTAGTACTTATTACCTCAGCATCACATAAAATGGAGTTGTCACAGTTGTAAAAAGTGTGGGTGGCTGGGGGTTGGGAAAACATCAATTGTGTTATGTAGCTACTTTTCCGCAGTGAAAATGATGCTGAATGACAATAATGGTTTGACAGAAATGAATCTCACATTACATTTTTCACCACAGACATCTGTTATAGCCAGTTGTCTGATAAGGCAGATAAAAGTATAAATAAGTGAAAACCTTTGAAATACCTTCCAAAAGGAAGTACTAGTTAAATCCCCCTTTTAATGTACTCTGGCATAACTGATATTACGCAATCTCTTTCTGTGAACTAAGAAAACAACATCAAATAAGTAAATGGTTAAAGAAATAGTCCTGTTGGAGTATTTATGCTCTGCAGATGTCTGATGTACCCCTTTGTCATTCACAGGATTTATGAAAATGTTGAAGTCCTCCTGAGACCAACTGTGCACATAAAATGCTGAACAGCAAATGCTAAGTTCTCAGCAGCCACTGAAAGTGAATCTATAAATAGAACAGCTAAGGAATAACCCTTCCGAGAAGGAAGAGCCCTTCAGCAAGTGAGGGAGGGGGGGAACCTCCAACTGGCTTTGCATTCTAATGAAGCCGGGTGATTGGGGGGGGGGGGGGGGATGACTGCGAATGTTTCTTTGAATAGACAACACAACAGATATATGCTTTATTTTTCAGCATAGAAATGAAGGGGTTTTTTCTTCAGAAGGGAAAAAGCAGTAAACATATCATTAATTTAAATATACAGTATGTCAAGACAAGGTTTCCCTATAAGAGGAAAACAGCATTTGACTTCTCATTTTACATGTCTCCTTGCAGCATATATCAGTTCATGGTCTCTAACCAGAGTGAATTTGATGGTAATTCAATAGGTCTTTTATTGGGGGAGGGGGAATAAGCAAGCAAAGACAGTCACGCTATGTGCACAGATGTGTCTGTGAGTGCTATAGCTCTCCTTGGTGTTTTAGACATTTCTCATCTGCTGTCACAGGTTCCTTCCCACTGATAAGGATCTCTCCTTGCTACCAAAAATGTTCTGCCTGCATTTCATTCTGAGCATGCTGAAAAAGCTGCAAGCAAACTTGAAAAGTGTTAAATAAAGACTGAATGGCACAGAGATTACAAGCCAGAGCTCCACATGCATTCTGCATCCATGCATGGGTGCTTGAGCTGCCTCTCTTTTCACTGCAGTGGGGTGGGGCTGCTGTTTTTGACATGCATCCCTTTGTGTGCATAGTATTGCTGCACTGAAATGAATAGGGAAGAAGTGTTCTGTACACGTGCAGTAGCAGATTACATGATCAGTTCAGCATTTAGTGCTAAACTGAAGGACAAGATGCCCCCAGAAGAAGGTGCAGTGTAATGGAGTCAACATCATATCCTAGATGGTGTGAACAAATTGGCTTATATTGGCTCAGTTGAGCTTCCTATGAGGGTAGATATAAAACTTCCACAAGATGTCAGACCATTTCTCCGTCTAAGTACTGTTTCCTCTGAGTGGCAGCAGCTCTCACAGTTCTAGGCAAAATGAATTATTTCCCATTATCTGTGATCCTTTTTAACTGGAGATACCAAAAAAATGAGCCTGAGTCCTTCTGCAAGCAAAGCAGGCGCTCTACCACTGAGCCACAAGCACCTAATTGCATGTGAGCTACCAGAAAAACATGTGCTAAATGATGAGCACCTTCAGTCCCATAAGAAGACATCTGCAATCTAATGGGCAGAAAATATATCAGTGGTAGGAAATAGCCACACTTTACCTATTGCAAAAAACAGTTAAGAAAAAAAGGGCAAATGGTTGACATATTTAAAATTTCTTGATTTGGATTTTTAACTTCCGAGACATCAGGATAGGTGAACACATTTAAACTTTCACAGTCAACATTTTTGGAACTTGGGACCTTTCCAGATGCCAGTACCCGTGTTTCATTTAGCATCAAAAGCACTAGTCTAACTGAAGTTCCAGTTAAGCAGTATGCTCTCCTTATGTGATTAATTGGGTAAGGCAACTTAGTTCTGCTTCTCGGGGAGTAACTGTGATGCAGGGGATCATCTGCTGTTGTCATGGCTCCAAGTTTTGCAGAACATGCTCTTGGAATCTTCCTTCATGAAGAGAGCTAAAGGTTTTATTCAATCAGTTGTCTTGGCTAACAGCTCCCATGCTGTCCACTCAGCCAGTTGGTGGGAAGGTTCTCCAGTGGGTTGCAAACATCCAGCTGGGCTGGAGCAGACCTCCTCTGCAGGAGATGGAGAGCAGAAGCCTTGCCACAAGGATTGTCCAGGACTAGCATGAGCTAGACTGGAGATCTCTTGAATCAGCAAAGAATGGAGCTCAACTTAATGTTTATATGTGGAGTGAACCCTTCCTGTAACCAGAGGTGAGTCCTGAATGATGCAAAGATCTAAAGAGTGCTGCTCTCCTGGAGTGAAGTGCAAAATGTCTTGCAATGCCCTGTGAGGGTGCTGGAGGTCGCTGGGTCTGCTCAGAGGATTCCTGGTCTACTGCCTATTGAATGGGAGGCTACTATGGTAGAGAAGGGGGTAGGTTTCCCATTGGGTATAGTTGGGACCATGGTAGGCTCCTCAGCCTTCTTCCTCTCGAGTTGTAGCTGGACCATGGCAGATCCTGTCATGTTCTTAACCCAAACCAAACTGCATTTGAACAAATGGAATTTGGATTACCATTTGAATCTACAGTCCAGCACCACAATCTTGGAGAAACCCTTTCTATGACAACTTTATTTATTTATTTATTTATTTATTTTATTTTATTTTTCTGACTCACCCTCCCCTGTTTAGCAAGCCTCAGAGCAAGTAACAATGTCTTATAAAAACATCCATAAATAATTAGTGAAACATATTAAAAATTAAAAACTAATTATAATACACATATAGCACATGCAGTACAATTCCATCAGAGAAATATAACCATCAGTGCTGGGGGAGGTCAAAAAAGGGAAATAGCAGTAGGCTTGCCGGCCCCCAGGTCCAGCAGGGGATCCCCTGGTTTTGCAGTGGGGGAAGCTGGCTAGTGGCTAGTTTGCCCGCCCCAGAACCACTAATTTTGGAAGGGGTGTTGAAAGACCTGAGTCAGATTGAGGTGACAAGAGAGGAGGTCCTACAACTGATAGACAAATTAAAAACTAATAAGTCACCGGGTCCGGATGGCATACATCCGAGAGTTCTGAAAGAACTCAAAGTTGAACTTGTGGATCTTCTAATAAAAATCTGTAATCTTTTATTGAAATCTGCCTCTGTTCCTGAGGCCTGGAAGGTAGCAAATGTCACCCCCATCTTTAAAAAGGGTTCCAGAGGGGATCCGGGAAATTACAGGCCAGTCAGTCTGACTTCAATACCGGGAAAGTTGGTAGAAACCATTATCAAGGACAGAATGAGTAGGCACATTGATGAACACGGGTTATTGAGGAAGACTCAGCATGGGTTCTGTAAGGGAAGATCTTGCCTCACTAATCTGTTACATTTCTTTGAGGGGGTGAACAAACATGTGGACAAAGGAGACCCGATAGATGTCTTTCGATAAAGTTCCTCATCAAAGGCTCCTTAGAAAGCTTGAGAGTCATGGAGTAAAAGGACAGGTCTTCTTGTGGATCAAAAACTGGCTGAGTAATAGGAAGCAGAGAGTGAGTATAAATGGGCAGTCTTTGCAGTGGAGGACGATAAGCAGTGGGGTGCTGCAAGGCTCGATACTGGGTCCCATGCTCTTTAACTTGTTCATAAATGATTTAGAGTTGGGAGTGAGCAGTGAAGTGGCCAAGTTTACGGATGACACTAAATTGTTCAGGGTGGTGAGAACCAGAGAGGATTGTGAGGAACTCCAAAGGGATCTGTTGAGGCTGGGTGAGTGGTCGTCAACATGGCAGATGCAGTTCAGTGTGGCCAAGTTCAAAGTAACGCACATTGGGGCCAAGAATCCCAGCTACAAATACAAGTTGATGGGGTGTGAACTGGCAGAGACTGACCAAGAGAGAGATCTTGGGGTCATGGTAGATAACTCACTGAAAATGTCAAGACAGTGTGCGTTTGCAATAAAAAAGGCCAACGCCATGCTGGGAATTATTAGGAAGGGAATTGAAAACAAATCAGCCAGTATCATAATGCCCCTGTATAAATCGATGGTGCGGTCTCATTTGGAGTACTGTGTGCAGTTCTGGTCGCCGCACCTCAAAAAGGATATTATAGCATTGGAGAAAGTCCAGAAAAGGGCAATTAACATGTGGAATTCACTGCCATAGGAGGTGGTGGCGGCCACAAGCATAGCCACCTTCAAGAGGGGGTTAGATAAAAATATGGAGCAGAGGTCCATCAGTAGCTATTAGCCACAGTGTGTGTGTGTGTGTGTGTGTGTGTGTATGTATATATATATATATATATATATATATATATATATATATATATATATATATATATATATATATATATATATATATATATATATATAATTTTTTTTGGCCACTGTGTGACACAGAGTGTTGGACTGGATGGGCCATTGGCCTGATCTAACATGGCTTCTCTTATGTTCTTATGTGGGGGAAGTCCCACCCCAATGTACCTTTAAACCTCAGCAGAATTAAAAGAACCTTGCAAATGACATGTTTTGGACTGTGTGTGTTCCTTTACATCTCAGCTGGAGGAAAGTTGCATGGGTGGGGCAAGCAAGCAGAGCCATGTGGCTTTTACTGTTGAGCATGTGAAACATGTGAGAAAGGAAGAGAAGCCAATACAGTCCGTTTGTTTTGTACTGATCTCAGAAGTAATGTGTCTAGTAAAATGGAGTTAACTAGAACACAATTATGGGATGAAGGAAAACTCCACCTCCTAGGCTGCCCTCCTTTCATTTTCCTGTTAGTTTGAAGAAGTTGGTTGAAATACAGCAGATAGTTACATTCAGCAATTCCCCTGAGTAAATTGCCCCAGTGAGCTCACAAAAGTGTGGGCTTGCAAACTCTGTTTATTTTGACTGCTTTGTGCGTGTGTGCGTGTGTTCACTTTCATTTAGTGAAAGTGCAGTTGCTGGGGGATGAGGAAATGAAGACTGTATTCAGGGAAATTGCACTGCCCTGTGGTGTAGAGTGGTAAAGCTGCAATACTGCAGTCAGAGCCTTTGAGTTTGATCCCAGTGGAAGCTGGTTCAGATAGCCTGCTCCAGATTGACTCAGCCTTCCATCCTTCTGAGGTCGGTAAAATGAGTACCCAGGGGGGAAGTGTAGATTACTGGGGAAGGCAATGGCAAACCACTCTGTAAAAAGTCTGCCATGAAAACGTGAAAGCAACGTCACCCCAGAGTTGAAAACGATTGGTGCTTGTACAGGGCACTACCTTTACCTTTTTTATTTTTATTTACTTATTTTCGGGAATGGGAAAGTCTCCTGGCTTCAGGGTCTACCCCCAAAGTCCCCTGATATTTTCTGAATTGGACCTGGCAACCCTAAAAAGGAGGGAGGCCCATTCAGAAAGTTGTCATACTCTGTGGTAAAGGGCCTCAACTATAGGTCTAGTTGAACAGCTCTGTTGGAACCATGAAAGGTTTTGCAGAGCCTGGATCTCAGCTGGCAGAGTGCTCCACCATGCCCCGGGGCCAGAGCCAAAAAGGCTGTGACTCTGGTCAGGTAACAGAATAAGCAGCAGGGTCAGAACCGTCACTTCCAAGCCCTCTGCCAGATTTTCAGGTGCAGAGTCCATCCATCAACAGATATAGAGGGGTTTCATCAGCATACTGCTGACAACTTGGTTCAGCTGGGTGAGGAGGTGCATGTAGATGTTGAATAACACTAGAGAGAGAATAGCCCCCTTGAGGACTCCACATACCAAGGGGTATCATGGCAAGACTCTCTCCAAAATACCATCCTCTGTCCCCGACCTTGAAATCCACAGCAGTAGCATGACAGCATATTGTAGTAGTTAGACTAGAGACACCTGGATTTAAGTGTCCATTCTTCTATGGAACATACTCAATGAATTTGGGTTAACCATTTCCCCTCAGCCTAACCTACCTGCCAGAGTCATTGTGAAGAGTAAAGAGTCAGGCAGAATTGACCTCGGCTCATCTGGGGGAAGGCAAGATAAAAATGTTTAAAAATGAAAGAAATAGCACAAAGCAAAGAAGTGGGGCTTATGCAGAAGTCATCTTGCGGTCATTGCTTGACAAGTATTCTTGTTCAGCAGGGAAAATAAGATAAAAATCATGATTGTTTGACACAATCATTATTACATTAAGCATAACATATTGTAATGGTAAGTGCCAAGTATTAAACAAAGGGAACTATTTGATTTCATACACTTTTAGGCATTTTGTGTCAGCACTTCCAAGTGCAATCAGTATTGCCATGTGAATAGTGCCTTTGTTAAAGATAAAAGAAAATTAGGCTTTCATCTGCCTAATGGCTTTTGTGTGTGTGTGAAAGGTGTAGGTGTAAGGTTATTAATTGAAAAATCTTGATTAGTTTTATGTTACATACAAGATATGTTCCCAGTGTAAACAGTATTTGTTATCAGTGCTAGAGATGTAACAAGCAAAAACTAGGCAGCCCAGGAAAGATAGATTAGTATGGTTGGGGTGGGGGAGCAGCAGGAGCAAGCTAAGCAGACACTTCTGTAACTCTGCAAAGGGATCACTTTCCAGCCCTGAGAGAGATTCATTATTCCTTTCAGGTTTTCCTAGATTCTCAACTCTGATTCTTATTGACAGGTGTGACATGTTCTGGAGGGGGACTGTGGCTGCCACCTGCAACTGACTGTGCAGAACAAATACCTTTCCTAAGCTCTGCCAATCCCTTCAATTTTTCTTTAAGGTTTTGCATATCACAAGCAAAAGAGATAACAACAAAAAAGTACTTATTTTGAAACAGTGCAACAGACATGCAAATGTTTCTGGTTATCTTGGTCTGAATTTCCATCATCACTTGTCAAAAATAAAGATGCTGCAGATAGAAGCATGTGCTGTAAGATGGGAACTAATAATTGAAATAAAAAGAGTTAAAGTATTAATGCTGCATGTGTTGGACTCGGTTTCAATTCTCTGCAATAGAAGATGGGCTCCTAGCCATGGGTGGGGGGCATTTGTGCCTGGGTGGAAGGTAAGGTTGTCAACCTTCAGGTGATATACTAAGTAAGAGACAGTTGCTGTAATGCTACACAATAAATTATTTCAATCATCATGATTTGAGTGTGGGTTTTCTCTCTTTTTTTAGTGCAACTCACTCACTCACTTCAAATAGTATTACAAAAACTGGACTGTAAGGCAACATTGACAAAATACAAAAGGTCATACAAATTACACAATTTCAAAGTACAGGCTACAAACATCTGAGTTCAAGTGTAAAGTAAACCAATTCTGGATAATTCTGCCGGTTTTTGCAATACTATTTGGAGTGAGTAAGTTGCACTAAAAAAAGAGAAAAAAACACAGTCATTGAGAAAGAAATAATTTATTTTGTAGTCATCACAGCAGCTGTCTCTTAGTTAGTATGGCTTATGCTGTAATCCTCAGTTTATGGACCTTCAGGTGGTGGCTGGAGATCTCCAGCTATTACAACTGGTGGCAGAGATCAGTTTATATGGAGAAAATGGCCATTTTGGATGGTGGACTCTATGGCATTATATCACACTGAAGCCCCTTCTCTCCCCAAACCCTGCCATCCTCAGATTTCACCCTCTAAATCTCCAGGTATTTCCCTGCCCAGATCTAGCAAGCCTAGTGATCTAGCAACACTAGTGAAAGGGAGGAAGCATGGATGATTTGGGGCAATTGGACACAGTGCTGGCTGTCAGCCAATCATCTCTCAAACATAGGCTTGCCAATCTCCAGGTCCCAGTGGGGGATCCCCCAGTTTAGCAGGCTCCTTCCCACCCCTAGTCAGCTGGCCAGCAAGGGGAAGCCCCACCCTCACAGCCGCCATGTGGCTTTCCACCTTGGAAGGCTTAGAAGACACTTGGGAACAGCTTGCTTTTTGAAAGAAGAAGAAGAATTGCAGATTTATACCCCGCCCTTCTCTCTGAATCAGAGACTTACAATCTCCTATATCTTCTCCGCCCCCCACAACAGACACCCTGTGAGGTGGGTGTGGCTGAGAGGGCTCTCACAGCAGCTGCCCTTTCAAGGACAACCTCTGCCAGAGCTATGGCTGACCCAAGGCCATGCTAGCAGGTGCAAGTGGAGGAGTGGAGAATCAAACCCGGTTCTCCCAGATAAGAGTCCACGCACTTAACCACTACACCAAAGGTGTGTGTGCCTTCAAATCTCTGGAGCCAAGCTGAATGGGGGTGAATAACGTAGCTGTTGTGAGAAAGGAAGCTGTTGTGAGAAAGCTGTTGTGAGAAAGCTGTTGTGAGAAGCAACCCAGTTCCTTTGTTTGTTTTATAGTCCCTTCAGAAGTGGTTTGCACAGTATAATAAAGAGTACTTCTGGTTTCCCTGTGTTAGTCTGAAGAACTTGGTTGAGTATACAGCATTCAACACCTCCCATGGTGAGTAAATTGCTTCAATGAGGCCACAAAGTGTGTGTTTCCAAACTGTGTTTATTTTGGCTGCTGTGTGTGTGTGTGTGTGTGAGA
This sequence comes from Heteronotia binoei, assembly GCF_032191835.1. NCBI lineage: Eukaryota > Metazoa > Chordata > Lepidosauria > Squamata > Gekkonidae > Heteronotia > Heteronotia binoei. Next base: position 102,352,022 of record NC_083226.1, on the reverse strand, counting down.
GAGAGAGACTGTATTCAGGGGAAGTGCACTGCTGTATGTTTATTTTAGGAAATGGGAAAGTCTCCTGGTTCCACCTCCAAAGTCTCCTGGCCCCACTCCCAAAGTCCTCAGGTATTTTCTGAGTTAGACTTGGCAACCCTACTCAGTTTCCTATAGTCCTCCTCAGGGTCAGCCCATCACATAATGGGTGGGGCATTCATTCAGACCTTTGGGCTGCAGGCTTGTCTCTGATGCACAGCTCAGATTGAAAGCAGCAGGCCGAAGAGGTGTTTGGCATTCAGCAACACTCTCTCAGCAAAGAGAGAGTCTGATTTGCACCCATCAACTAGGATGCAAAACTCAGTCCACCAAAACAGATGACAGTGCTTCAAATGGACGTTAACTTACCAGGCTTACATCAGTAAAATATAGTTGCATATTTGTCTGAGAATGCAGTGCAACATTTGATTCTAAGTGGGATGGACTGTCAGTTTGCCTGCAAAACAAAGTCCGTCTCATATTCTGTCAAATTTAGCTGATCTAAATAATCCAAATGAAAACAAAAAATTCTCTGTTTCAGTCTTTCTCCAGTCAGTTTAATTTCTTACTTCAGATTTCACAGTATGGGCTGAACAATTGCAATTTTGAAACTGGAACTTGGGTAAATTCCCCATGGGAATTTCAGAAACAACTAATGATACAACAACGGACCTGTTGATGATAAACCAAGATTTGACAGTTTGCTTGGAATGGAAATGTCCATGATGGTACATAAGATATTTCAATGGAATATGGTTTATATGTTTAATTCTCCCCGATATAGAACTCTATGATTTGGCAATATCCACATAGTACAAACATATATTTCTAAATAAATAGCATTTTTTTTTAAATCATGTATTTAAATAATTTTACAAAAACATTGTCTTGAATAGCTGTAATCAATGCTCCCTCTAAGCTGTGGAGTCTTGTGAGTGAAATTCTATTTTGTGAGCTATTGGCATGAAAGCTGTGAGCTATTGCACAAATTAGTTTGCTCTGGGTACATTTTTCCTGAGCTAAAACAAAAATGTGTTAGCTGGGGGGCTACAAAACAGTGAGCTACCTTACACTAACTCACTTTAGAGGGAACACCAGTCAGACACCAGATACCAGTCAAAATCAATATATTTTCCTCCCAAATATTTCACTTGTAATTGGTTCACTGTATTTTTTCTAATTACCCACTTTACATGGTAATTAAAAACAGCAGCAAACATGGCATGTCATTTTGATACACTAAAAAATGAATTTTGTCATGCTTTACAGACCAAAAATTAACATAACTGTGGTATTGATAGCTTTCTATAAAACTTCAGCCAAAAAAATGGGAAGGGAAGGAGTAATCTCAATACCAAACTAATATAAACATTAAAAATACAGTGAAATGCACATTACACATGAAGAATGAAAAAACAAAGTAACTCCCACTCATAGTAATATGCTGAAAAATACTCAACTGAAAAAACATTGTATCATGTGTTTATGGAACATTTACCTTAAGGCTCGAAATTTTTCGGGAAAGCAGCACAGAATGATTGTGGGGATATTTGAAAAATGAGCATATTGGGAATCTGGTTCAATTTAGTTTTCACAATAGTTAGGAACACTGGTCTTTAATGGTTGCAGCGGTAAACATTTTCACTAAAACTTTATAATATGCAAACCATATTCTCCTTGGTCTTCCAAGCATTAGCAATGTATTACATACTGTTCATTGCAGTTCAGTGTCTTTCAGTGTCATGTACAGAAAATGTTAGGAAGGAAAGTTTAAAAACAGAAATAAGAAGTAGCTTCAATATCTCTTTTAATTTCTCCTATTTGATGAACTTTGCTGATTTTCCCTTTTGATATTTTTGCTGAATGACACAGAACTGCACTAGAGATGGCATGAACCGGCTCATGAACAAAGTTCATGAACCAGTTCATGACAAATTTTGGTCAGTTCATGGCGGATCAACTGGAGTGAACTTTCCATGAACTATGGTAGCTTGTGAATGAATATTACACATTTCTAGAACATCTTCACTCATTCAAAATATTTACCAAACTTCAAAGGCAGAGTGAGGTTCCCTGTGCATTTGTTGTGTGTAGCTTGCAGGGGTCCATTCTAGACACTTTTGAACCTGTGCCTGACATCTCCCCCAAAAGCACTTTCCTGGGGGCATCTCCTTTGAGGGGGGGATAACATGGATCCCCTAAATCCAATCTGCATATAGTTTGGATGGCATGTAGAGAAATATCAGGGGGAGGGCTCCTGTGTGTTTGATGTCTCTAACTTGTACAGGGGCTATTCTATACATTCCTGAAGCTGTGCCTGTCATTTCCTCAAAAAGCACTTTCCTGGGGGCATCTTCTTTTGAGGGTAACTTGGACCCCATAAAACCATTTCTTGCCATGGCTCCTGTAGTTAAACTGCAGACCACCAGCGGCCACTGAAGATGCAGATCTTGTTCAGTGTGTCATTTAGCCTGGGAAACTGATCAATTACGTTTTCTAAATTATATTTTAAAAATTGACATCCTTAACCACTTGTGCAACCAAATGGATCATATATTTGATAAAATGTGCATTTTCTATGTTGTGCGTGGGGTCATCAATAACAGCAATACAAACACATATAGTGGAACCCTGCTCAAACATCAGAAATTTAAAATTTGAAGTCCTTCCTACCCAGCATTTTACAGAAAAAAACTCCTTTTTTGGTACTAGATTATTTGAGTACGTGCATGTTAATATTTAAAAAACCCTGCTGCAGAAGGATTCCTACTGGATTTATGCTCTTAAAACATTTGCCCTACAAGGATTGAATCAAAATCTAGAACTTTCCTCCTTTTTGTAAATATACTAGAAAAACTTTGTAATACAGACATTATTTATTTGCAATAGTCACTTTAAATTAATACTGGATGAAGTTGGTTTAAGCACAGCTGTTACGGATTAACTACTAGACTACTTGAAATACACCTTGTGGGAAAGCAATACCAGCTAGTGAATGTTATGAACAGTTGTCAACGTCTCTTTTTTTTTACTAGTGCTTTGAAGATTTATATGGAGACAAGTCAGTGGTGAGTGCTATTTTTAAGGTAAACAGTTTAGGCTCTACATTGTATGATAGATATGCTCTGAATTAAAGACTTTCATATGTCTAACTGTCTTTATTTAGTATCTGATGACAAGTGCTGATTGAAACATTGGCCAGATATGACAAGCAACATCTGGAAGATCTTCAATAGGATGGTGTCCTTAGACAGTCTTCAAGTGGATGGCATTCATGGATTAAAGGAACAACTTGTTTTTGCAGAACTCTGGGCAGTTTTAAATAATTTACCAGATAAGCCCATTGGACTTTACCAGTTGTATACAGGTAGTGTTCCATTTGGTTTACTGTATCTATTACGGGACATATGTATCCATGTATGGAACAGAAATATGATCTACTGTGATGTATGAAACAATGAAATTGTCTTGCAAATTAATAAGTGGAATATAGGATTCTTATTATAAATATCTGTCCTACACAGTTTATATTGACATTTTTTTATATTCCTTTTTTGAATGCTAGACACAAGTCCCTAACACAGCTCTGCCTTTCTTGTGTTGTCAAACATGTGGGTTCAGTGACGAGTCGAAGTTGATACAAAGACTACGTTTATTGATAGACCGATACTTTGGCAAAAAGCCGTTGCTTGAGAAGAATGAAACCGATACATTGATACACAACTCTTAAGGCATACTTCAAAGGGATTCCAAAGGGAGGGGGACGCAGGGGAGCGTTCACACATAGAATATCAAAACTACATACATTCCCAGGGCGTTATCAGGCAATCGGCCTTGCTATGCCCAGATGGCTCATCCTCCTGGAGGAGAATTCATGGGAAGGTGCTGATTGCTTTGTTCCCTCTAATTAAGCAGTCATAAAGCGGGAGGAAAGCCAGGAAAGAATAATAAACTAACAACATTTGGTTCTCTGGGATCTTTCCCAGACCTGTTTTAGCAAGGCCCTAAAACCATCAGTTATTGATCAGAATTATCCATGCTTGACACACTGCCCCCCCCCCCAAAAAAACTCAACCCTGCGGTCTCTGAGGAAACATTCTGTGAAATTTATTAACCAGATCGGGAGCCAACACATCTTTTTGGGCCACCCATTCGTTTTCGCTAGGAGGGAAATGTTTCCATTTGATCAAATAGTACAGTGTCCCATGTTTCATTTTGGAGTCTAGAATCTCCTGTACTTCATGGTGACTCTGATTCCCAATCTGGATAGGATGCGGAGCTGTCAATCGAGGGTGCCAAAGAGAGGCACCGGGGTCTCTTCGCAGCAGACTGCAATGAAAGGATGCACTTTACTAAACATCTTTGATAGTTCCAATTCTACAGTCACCTTGTTTATTACCCTTTTGATTTTGAAAGGACTCAGGAACAGATAAGCCAATTTTTTGGAAGGCTGATTCAAAGGTAGTTTTTTTATTGACACGAATACTGACTCTCCCACCTTAAAGTCCCATGCGGGCACATGGGACTTATCATACTGCTTTTTGTAAGCTTCTTTCACAGACTCTCAAGTTCTCTTGGATCTCCTTCCAACCGTCACTCAGTTTTCCCCACCATTGCTCGAATGAGCTGGGCTCCCTTATTGGTTCCCTCCCTGGTAGTAACGGGACAGGTTTCCCTTCGTACCCATTGATGATTTGAAACGGGGAAGTTTTGTTGGAGCTATGCATGCTATTGTAACCATACTGAGTGAAGGGGAGCAAGTCCACCAAATTCGATTGCTAATGATTTATATAGCATCTTAAGTATTGTTCCAAAAAGGCATTCACGCATTCCATCTGCCTGTCTGTCTGAGGGTGGTACGCGGAACTCAGCCCTTGTTCTATTCCCAACAATTTACAAAACTCCCGCCAGAAGTTGGCAACGAATTGTGGCCCCTGTCACTAATTACCTTGTCAGGAAACGAGTGGAGTTTCACGATATGGTGGAAAAATAGATAAGCCAAATTTTTGGCTGTTGGCAATTGTGCACAGGGGATGAAGTGTGCTTGTTTGGAGAAAGTGTCCACTACTACTAGAATTACCATCTTGCCCTGTGACGGTGGCAGTTCGACAATAAAGTCCATTGATACCACTGACCAGGGTCATGTGGCCGTTTCCAGAGGTTTTAAGAGTCCCGGTGGCTTCTCCCCTTTCTTTTCGCCATTAAGCAGATGGGGGAGGTGGCCACAAACTCTGATACATACTTTCTCCGGTGGTCCGTGGTAGTGGGACGGTCCTGAACTGTTGGGAGTAGGCTCCTCCTCCGGAACAGGGTCGTTGATCGCTTGATCCGGCCTGGGGGAGGGGCCGCTCCCTTAGGACCTCGTCAGTCCAAACGGCCCTGTTGAAAGAACAGGACGTGTTTGCGGTGCCTGCGAGGCACGTTGATCAGATGGAAGAATTTTCTCTTTGAAGGCCCCTGCCTTTTACTTCAGCCGCAATCGGCGGCGGGCAGGGAAGTCGCCGTCAGCGTTAGGCTTTGCCTAACAAAAACGGCTCGTGCGTCGGCTGCCGCGGAGAGAGGGAAACGAAGGTCGCCCCTTTCTAGCCTGCGCAGGAGGCGTTGGTGTGAGCGGCAAAGCCGACAGTCTGGTCCCACGCAGCGCCGGCTGGCGTAGTGCAGACGACCAGGGCCCGGTTTTTACCCGGCGGAAGACCTTGGTGAGGGCTCCAGGCAGCGGTATACTCGTGTGTAGGTAAGCTGTCTGGGAGAAAGAGCGGGAAACCTTTCTGGTTTCGCTCTGCCCTTATTCTTGGGACGGGCTCTGCTGTAAGGAGGACAGCCCACCCAGGAGCTTGCAGTTGCTCCTTTTTTCCCGCCTCCCTGTGGGGAGCGGGTAGAACGTTAGTTAATTCAGCCTCTCCTTTTCCAGACACGCGCTGCGTGGTCAGGAAGGGAGGGGGGAGGTCGGGGTTGGCTTGTTGTCGCCCTGTAGGGGTCGCCTTAGCAGGCTGTTAACCTGGGAATGGCAGTTTCCTTTCCCCTTTTTTGTGTTCACTTTCGTTTCAGCCTCCTGTGCAGTGGAGATGGCTGACGAACAGGAACAGGGGAAAGGTTCAAACAGCGACTTCTCCATGCCTAAGTATTCTGGCTCAGCTTCTGAAAGGGATCGTGAGGATTCTGACCCGGACTTATCCGGAGAGAATGCCAAACTGAATTTACTTGCTTGGTTAAAAAGGGAACTTAGCAAGGAATTTGCCCCGGCACAGGACGCTGCTGCACATGCTCACCCTCGGAAGAGGAAGAGGCAAGCGGTTTTAGATTTTGCCATGGCCCCTACAGACCCTAAGAAGGCAAGATTGAGTAAGAACTTAGAGTCTCCTAGTGATAGCTCGCAGGAGGAAGAGGAGGTTGCTTCCTCGGTGGACTCTTCTGCTAGAGAGGAGGGAGAACTCTCTGAGGAGGAAGATGATACTCCCTCTGTACAGTCTAGGGTGTTCCCAGTGGAGTATTATTCTAAGCTCCTTCCTAAGGTCCTGAGGGAACTGGACTTCACGACCACACCCAAAGAGAAGGCAGACTTAGATCCGGACCTACATTCAGGGTCGGGGAAAATGATGCCCAAAGTGGGGGTGTCTCAGACCGGTGTACCCTTGCCCGCTCCCTTCTTTAGCCTGATTAAAGCGGAGTGGGAGCATCCGGCCAAGCCAAAATCTAATCCACATTTATTTTCCAAACTGCATGGGTTGAGCCCAGAGGCTACTAAGCGTCTGAAATTGCCCCTAGTGGACGATCCTGTAAATAGTTTGTTATCCACATCTGTGCTGCCTATGGATGCAGACGGTCTACTTAAGGATGCTTGTGACAGGCGGATGGAACAGGCTCTACGAAAAAACTTTGAAGCTTCGGCTTGGTCCATCCGGGCTTCTTCAGCGGGCTCCCTGTTTGCGCGTGCAGTTTATACCTGGGCTTCTAATTTGGCGTCAGCTGATAGTGATGCGCCAAAAGAGTTCAAAGATGAGCTCAAGAAAATAGCCCTGGGCACAGCATTTATTGCAGATGCAACCTTGGATGCTATGCAGTTGTCTGCTAGGGCAGTGGCATGCAGTGTAGCAGCACGTAGGAATGTCTGGCTTCGAACCTGGGAGGCCGATGCAGCGGCTCAGGCCAGATTAGCAGCTGTTCCATTTAAGGGTGTGAGTCTCTTCGGGGACGAATTGGAGCGCTTCCTGATTGAGGGGAAGGATAAGAAGAAGGTCTTGCCTTCTAAGAGGAAGGACTTTAAGTCTAAGAAGCCCTTTCAGCCCTTTCGGGACTCTAAAAAGTTCTCACGGCCTGCGTCGTTCAAGCCCTTTCGAGGGAAGTGGCAGTCTCGCAGTAGGGATACCAAACCCTTTGCTAGCCGTAGTGACAAAGGAAATAAGAGTGACTCCAAAAAGGGAGGGTCACAATGACTATGCCACAAGGCCAGATCTGGTTCCTATCGGAGGGCGGCTTCAGTTTTTTGCAGCTCAATGGAAGGCTTCGGTTGCAGACCAATGGGTGATCGACACAGTTTCCAAGGGCTACGCCTTGGAACTGGAATTCTTCCCACGTCAGAGGTTTCGTCCAGTCCTGAGGAAGCAGGATCCAATCAAGCACCTGGGAATGCTGGGTGCTATTCAGCACCTTCTGGACATCAGGGCCATAGAACCGGTACCCCCAACTCAGAGGGGTCTCGGGGTGTATTCCATCTTGTTCCTGGTTCCGAAGCAGAATGGCGATACCCGGGCCATTCTGGATCTGAAGTGGGTCAACCGCTTTGTCAAGACCAAAAAGTTCCGGATGGAGACTTTGCGTTCCATTCTCTTGGCAGTGCAGGAACGAGAGTATCTGACGTCAATCGATCTGTCAGAGGCTTATTTGCACGTGCCCATTCGACCAAGTCACTGTCGGTTCCTCAGGTTCGCCTACGATGGGAAGCACTTCCAATACCGGGCCCTGCCTTTCGGGCTCAAGTCTTCCCCGCGAGTGTTCACGAAGATCATGGTGGCGTTGGTGGCTCATTTACGGATGGGGGGCGTGGCTCTTCATCCGTACCTGGACGATCTGTTGGTCAGAGCCGCTTCGCATCAGCAGAGTCTGGAGGACACCGAACGGACAGTGCAGGTGCTGCTGGACCACGGGTTTGTGGTCAACAGAGAAAAAAGCAACCTTGTTCCCACGCAAGCGATAGTGCATCTGGGGGTCCTGATCGATACTCAGAGGCACAGAGTGTTTCTGTCGGAAGGCCGACAGGTGAAGCTCAGGTCCTTGATGGAGGAGGTGCTGGCGTTGACTCAGGTTCCTGTAATGACTCTAGCGAAGCTGTTAGGGGTTCTGGTTTCTTGCCAGGATGTGTTGTCTTGGGCCCGTTTCCATCTACGGCCTCTTCAGTGTTTTCTGATTCCTTTTCAGCACGTGATAGCTCGCAAGCTACACAGACTAGTGACTCTTCCACCGGAGCTACGGCGGCAACTCCAGTGGTGGTTGGAACCATCCCGGTTTCAACAGGGGGTTGCGATGGCGGAGCCACAGAGGATAGTAGTGACGACGGATTCCAGTCTCTCCGGATGGGGAGCACATTCTCAAGGGGTGATGTGTCAAGGTCAGTGGTCTCTTCTGGAGTCTCGGCAGAGCATCAGTCTTTTGGAGCTGCGGGCGATCCGTCTAGGGTTGTTACGCTTCCAGACTTCGCTACAGGGGCGTCACGTGTTGGTAAAGACGGACAATGTGACAGCAAAAGCCTATGTCAATCGACAAGGCGGGACCAGAATCAAGAAACTGTGCTGCGAGGCCAACAGTCTGCTAAATTGGGCAGAGAGGTATCTCTTGTCCATAAAGGCGGTGCACGTAGCCGGAAAAGACAACGGGCTGGCAGACTGGCTCAGCCGGCAACGGCTGGATCAGTCGGAGTGGTCTCTGGACACGAGGGTTTTCCAGTCTCTTCAGGACAAATACGGCAGAGTGGCGGTGGACTTGTTTGCAACCCCAGTCAATCGTCAAGTGCGGCCGTTTTTTGCCAAACAGAACTACGATCAGGCGGAGGGCGTAGACGCTCTCAACTGCGACTGGCCGGACGGCCTGTTGTATGCCTTTCCGCCACTGCAGTTGATTCCCCGGTTGGTGAACAAAGTTCTTCAACAGTCTGCGGAGCTGGTGTTGATAGCCCCCTTCTGGCCGAGACGGGGGTGGTTTCAGGATCTATTACGGCTGTCGACGGAAAAGCCTTGGCGTCTGCCAGTGTCCGAAACGTTGCTGACGCAAGGGACAGTGCTTCACCCTCAACCGGGCATGCTGCAGTTAACTGCGTGGAGGTTGAGCAGGCGCAGTTAGTTAAGTTGGGGTTTGACTCCACAGTGATTGACACTATGCTGGCCTCTAGGAAGGGTTCTACCACTCGGGTGTATAATAACACTTGGCGGGTGTTCTCTTGTTGGTGTGACGAAAGGGGATGGGATCCCTTGAGGTTACCTGTCCGGAAGCTGTTGCTCTTCCTACAAGAGGGCTTGGATAAGGGGTTGGCCACTAATACCCTCCGTAGACAGGTGGCAGCTATTGCGGCTGTGCGTGGAACTAAAAGAGGGGGTTCTTTGACACGGCACCCACATGTTAATTTTTTTTATTTATTTATTTTTATTCATTTAAGATTTATACCCCGCCCTTCCCACAAGTGGCTCAGGGCGGCTTCTGAGTTTTTTAAGGGGGGTGTCCTTGTTAAATCCTCCTACAGCACATAGGTTTCCTACCTGGAGGTTAAACGTGGTGCTGAAGGCGTTGTGCCATGCACCTTTCGAGCCCATGGCAACCTGTAACCTGAAGGATCTTACTCTTAAAACATTGTTTTTGGTGGGGATAACTTCGGCCCGCAGGGTTTCCGAGTTACGGGCCCTATCAGTGGATAAAGACCTCTGTACCTTTCACAACGACAGGGTGGTGTTGAGACCTGATCCGACGTTTGTTTCCAAGGTGAATTCAGTTTTCCACCGGTCTCAGGAGGTGGTGTTACCCGCATTCTGCCCTAATCCCAAGCACGAGAGGGAAGCGGAATGGCACCGACTGGATGTAAGACGTGCCTTGAGTTTTTATATTAATAGAACCAAGGATTTTCGGAGGTCCGAGTCCTTGTTTGTTTCCTTTTCCTCCCCCTCGCTGGGGAAACCAGTTTCTCCCTCAACTCTGAGCAGGTGGTTGGGGCAGTGTATTTCTGCCGCTTATGCAGCGTCAGGGTTGGAGCCTCCAAGAGGCGTCACGGCTCACTCCTTACGGGGAGCGGCTACTTCTGCAGTATACAAGTCCTTCTCATCTTTAGAAGGCATCTGTAGGGCAGCTACCTGGAGTTCTGTCCATTCATTCACCAGGCATTATAGGGTGGATAGGTGGGCAGCGGCTGAGGCGGCCTTTGGTCGCAGAGTGTTGCAGCAGGTCATACATTGAAGGTACAGGCCCGCCCAGGGTACATATTGCTTTTGTATGTCCCAACAGTTCAGGACCGTCCCACTACCACGGACCACCGGAGAACGGAAGATTGGAAGCTCTTACCGTGAAGCTTCCTTCTCGGTGGTCCTGGAGTGGGACGGTCCATCCCACCCGGTGTGGTACCTTCCTTTAGGCAGATAGCAATGCGAATTAGTCGCGGGAGGTACTGGGGCACTGGGGGCGAAAGTTTGTTATCTGGCTGTTTGCCGTTACTTCGGCTGGTTGCAGTTATTAAAATGGAGTTGCATCATTATGGTCTCCGAGTGGTTTGTTCCTATGATGCAGAGTTTTGTTTTGTAGATTTATGCCGTTGGGGGAGCATGGCTGTTCTATGGACTGACGAGGTCCTAAGGGAGCGGCCCCTCCCCCAGGCCGGATCAAGCGATCAACGACCCTGTTCCGGAGGAGGAGCCTACTCCCAACAGTTCAGGACCGTCCCACTCCAGGACCACCGAGAAGGAAGCTTCACGGTAAGAGCTTCCAATCTTCCGTTTTCAGGGACGGCCACCAGAACTGTCTACTGATTAGATGGAAGGTCTTCACATACCCAAAATGTCCGGCCAATTTGTTCGAATGGCAAAATTGTAAGACCTCCGCCCTCATGGTTTTGGGTACGTACAACTTCTCCCCCCGATACCATAGTCCATCCTCCTTTTTCTGAATTTCCCCCGGATGGTCATCTCCCTCTTTTTCTGTTTCTAAAGCCATGCGTTCTTTCCCCCACCCATCCTGACTGCGCTTGGTTTTGGACCACGTTGTCACTACGGCGGCCACCTGGGAGGGGGAAACCAGAGAGTCTACGACTTCCTCCTTTTGGCTGTTATGCTGTGGCAAGCGAGAAAGGGCGTCAGCCAAGAAATTCTTGGTTCCTGGGATGTGCCTCAGCACAAAGTCAAATTTGGAGAAAAACCCCACCCACCTAATCTGTTTTTCATTCGCTTCCTCCTCCCAGTGAGCGCCTTGAGATTCTTGTGGTCTGTCCAGATCTCGAATGGGATTTTTGCCCCCTCCAACCATGTCCGCCAGGTTTTTAGAGCATAAGTTACAGCAAAGGCCTCCTTATCCCACATTGACCAGTTCCTTTGCTCCGGTGAGAATTTTTTGCAAATATATGCACAAGGTTTCAACCTCCCCTCATCGTCTTTCTGCAAGAGAATGGCTCCTATGGCCACATCGGAGGCGTCGCATTGCACAATGAAGGGCCACAAGTCATTGGAGTGGCTTAGGACCGGCGCGCTAGTAAACAATTGCTTGAGCCTGTCGAATGCCTCTTGGCATTTCAGAGTCCAGTTTAGGTGGGCCCCGTTTTTTTAGCTTCAGGGCCGTTCCCCTTGTTTTTAATAGCTCAGTGAGGGGGAGCAGGATTTGGGCGAACCCCGCTATGAAGTTCCTGTAAAAATTTGCGAACCCGAGGAAAGATTGTAGTTGTCTACATGTCCTCGGGGGAACCCAATCCAATACTGCCTGTATCTTTGTCAGCCCCTGAGCGGACACTCGAAATCCTAGGTAGTCTAATTCGGTTTTGTGGAACTCACACTTGGTCAGTTTTGCATATAAGTTATGCTTCAATAAGGTACTCAACACCTCCCTCACCAACTTCACATGAGACTTTTCATCCTGAGAGTAGATAATGATGTCATCCAGATACACCACCACCCCTTTGAACAGAAACTTCCGTAACACATCGTTGATAAAATTCATGAACACCCCCGGCGCTCCTTGCAACCCAAACGGCATCACCAAATACTCAAATTGTCCCATAGGGGTATTGAACTGTTTTCCACTCATCCCCCTCCTTGATGTGCACTCTAAAGTATGCATCCCTCAAGTCCAGTTTGGTAAAAATCTTTCCTTCCGACACCGTGCTTAGTAAGTCCTTGATGAGGGGAATGGGATAGGTGTTTGAGGTAGAAATCCCATTAATCCCTCGATAGTCCATGCAAAGCCGGAGCGTGCCGTCCTTCTTCTTCTTAAATAAGACGGGGGCAGCGTGGGGGGCCGTCGCAGGTCTAATGAATCCCCGCTTCAGGTTCCTGTCTAGGAACTTACGCAGTTCCATTTTCTCTGCCCACCCAATGGAGTATAGCTTAGCCTTAGGCAACAACTGCCCCGGTATCAGTTCGATGGCGCAGTCGGTGCTCCTGTGGGGAGGTAGTTCGTCCGCCCCCTGCTCACTAAACACCCCCATCAAGTCTTGGTAGGCCTTGGGGATGGCCGGGACTTCCTCCACAGTTAAACAGACTCTCTTCTTCGTAGGAGGAGGTCGTGGACCCCAGTCCGTGCTCCAAAGGTGCTCCTTGCACAGCAGGTCGACAAACTTTATTATTTGATCCCCCCACCGAATACTTGGTTCGTGCTTGGCCAGCCACCCCATCCCCAGGACCACATCATATGAACACGAGGGGGCGATTACAAAAGTTTCTTGGTCCCAATGCTCTTCGATCCCTACGGGTACCAACTGAGTCTCCAATACACAGGGTTCCCCTCGCATAACGGACCTGTCCATTTGCTCGAATTGGATGGGAGAGGGTAGAGCCGTGGTGGCCAACCCCAGTGCGTCCACTAGCTTAGGGGTGATTAGGTCCTGATTACACCCAGAATCGATTAGGTCTTTCACCTGCACAAATCTTTTGAGTCTACTGTTCAGTAGTTGCACTGGTACAAAATACAGCGACCCCGTTACTCTCACCCTGAGCGGTGCTGGTTCCTCTGCGACCTGCTGGTTGGCACCATTTAGAGCAGGTCGTCCTCGATTCCCGACTGCTCATCCAGTCACGACAGCTCACTCAGATCATCCGTGATGAGGGCGTCATCATCCTGCTCCACCGTGGCCGCAGCACTGCCTTTCGCTGTCTCCTTAGGGCGGCTTGGTGTCTTCTTCGGCACTGGTGTGCTCAGCTTGGATGCACTCGGAGGCGCCCGGGGTGGGTTTGGGCAATTGCTGGCCAGGTGGTTGGGGTCCCCACACCGGAAACACTTATGGGACCCTTCAGCCTTTCCACCGCTGCCTCCCCCTTGGGTCTTCTTCACCTCTGGCTTAACCCCCGGCTTTGGGCCATGGCTCCCCTTGCCGCTTTGGTATTGGCATTGTAGGGCCACCCGCTTCATGTTGGTCTCGACCTCACCCACCAATTGGATCCAGCCCACCAACGTAGCAGGTCTGGCTTGGGTGAGGGCTCGGTCCAGGATGCCCGCATTCAACCCTCTGATAAAATCCTTGATTTTCATAAGCTCACTCCACCCTCTCACCTTTGCGGCGTTGGCCTGGAACTCCACAGCATACTCCCAAATTGACTTGGACCCTTGTTGCATGTCGCGTAAAGTGGCCAATGCCCTGGTCTCTTGGAGGGGGTCTTCGTACTGAACCATCAGAGCCTGGAGGAACGTAGCAACATAGTCCCGTTCCGGGCTCATGGCTTCATACAGGCTCACGTACCATCTTTTAGTGGCCCCCTTCAATTTCGACCCCAGGTAGTCCACCTTGCTAAACTCATCAGGGAAAGCGTTCCCCCAGTAGTGCATGTAGCTGTTATCCTGGATCGTGAAATACTTCACCTCCTCCGGGTCTCCATCGAAGGTGGCATCCATCTCTCGGCCTCCCTCTCTTGGCATCAGGTGCCGCTGATGGAGGGGCTGGGGCCGCAGGCGGTGGAGCGACTGGTGCACCCGGTGCTGCTGGTTGCCTGGCCGGAGGGGGTTAGTGAGCCCTCCAGGGTATGGGTAGTCCCAGAACTCGGTTGATTTGCCTGTTGAACTCCCCGGCCATCTGGGTGGTCATAGCCTGCATTTCATCTCGCAGCCCTTTGGCGGCATCCTCCACCTCTTTTCGGACCATCGCACGGAACTTGTGGGCCATCTCATCTTCTTCCTCTTTCGGGTCCGGAGCATCCGGGTCTCTCTCTCCCAGGTCAGGATCAGGGTCTGGTAGAGGGACGACCACAATGGTGTCAATCTCCGGCTCCACTGGTCCCGGGTTGTCACCCCCTTTGTTGGCCATCTTCACCCGACGCATGTGTCTGGTTAGGATGGCCTCTCTTCGCACCGGAGCCTTGTCCATTGTGGTGGTGGAGGTCCACGGCTGCCACTGTCGGGGTGTGACCAGGAGCTGTTGGATTTGGAGAGGCGAGCCTGGTCCTCTCCAAGTGTCCAGTACGTGTCACGGTACGGGTACCCTGTCCTCAGATTTGTGAAGTTCACCGTCTCCTGGAATCTTTTCAGCCATTTGGTTATAAAGTTGCCAGGGCGGTTAAGCTTCAAAAAAGATTCTTCTCAAAATGTCAAGCACGCGGGTTCAATGACGAGTCGAAGTTGATACAAAGACTACGTTTATTGATAGACCGATACTTTGGTTCTCTGGGATCTTTCCCAGACTTGTTTTAGCAAGGCCCTAAACCCATCAGTTATTGATCAGAATTAGCCATGCTTGACAGATGTGCCAAATGCTTCCTTGTTCACATTCTGCAAATTAGAAATTTAATCAGCTATAAATGGAGATCTTCTTTCTATATGTGTCAAATTTGCCAAGGAGGATTCTTTGGACAAGAGGTACAATTGCTGTGCATTTTCATCCCAACTGAATAGTAAGGTACAGTCTGAAAGGTGTCCTTCTTCAATCACCTATCAAACAGGGACACCCTGTCATTTGCCTGAAATGTGACAGGAGTACCAGAGGAATGTTTTGGATGGAAAACAGCAATTGAGCCTTGGGGACAAAATCTGGTTATAAATGAAGTAAAATAAAATAAATGTTGTATACACACAGTAGATTCATTACATTCAGCATTTTTCTTCTGGTCCCTACCTATCTTAACTTACTTGCCAGTATCCATTGAGGAGCTGATGGGCTTGTTTGGATAAAATTAAAGCCTTTAAACAATGGGGCTCAGCAGGATAAGCTGCACAACTATAGGGAATGATTGGCCTGAGGGCACCCAGCAAGCTTCTATGGCAGAGGACAGATTCAGACTCAGGCCTCTCAGTTCATAGTGCAACACCCTAACTGCTTAACCACACTGACTCTTCCTTCACCCTTTCTGTTTAAAAACAAACACCTGCCTCCTTCTCTCAGCAGGAAAAAATGGAGGAAATGATCACCACAACTCTTTATTTCTGCTCTGCAAGAGAGAATTTTAATGGACGGTAATATTGGGGCGGGGGTTGTAGAGAAGATTGGCTGGGTAAAGACTATAGTCCCTGAAAATTCCATTCCAATTGAATGGGTTGGAATGTTAAACACAGGAATGTTTTTTGCACTTCATAGCTTCTATAATTCTGCTGGGGGAGGGCCAGACAAAGTGAACATCCTCTGTGCCATCCATGAGCAGCAGCAAGCAAAGCATTTGTTCCTCTCAATTAAGCAAATGCCCAATAGCTAAAAAACTCCTTAAAGAAATAGAGCCCTCCTTAAATTGATAGGTCAGCAGTGTGACTGGTGACTGACTCACAGTTGCCCGCTGTTGGCTGGTTCTCTGAAGTTACTGCCACTCAACTGGCAGAAGAGGTGCCCTCTATTGACAATGCTCCCATCACTCCAGCAGAGAACTCAGACAAAGTCTCCAGGGCTGGTTTGCCTCCTCAATACCCAGACCTGCTGGAGTGCAGGTGGTGAAAGGTGTGACTTGAACTGAGAGGATGAAAAGAGCACACCTAGCGAGCTAAAGACACCTGGAGTTAACTATCCTTGAGAAAATGCAGTCCAACTGTGAACCAAGTGGCTTGGGCATAAATGGAGATGAAGATGGGCTAATATAAGATGGGCTAATATAAGGTTTTGTCAGTTGCTAACCCAAAGTATCCAAGCACATATAAATATGGTCAAGGTTTATTGGAAATCAGGTACATAGCAATGACCTTCTGCTGAAAGGCCATTGCAGAGAATGGTTTGAATACAAACAATGGTAATTATTATAGGAAACAAAAAACTTGCACAAAGTTAAGCTCCCCCCCACCCCCCAGTGTCTGTTATAGTTCCCAGGCTTTAGTGTAAGCACAAGACATCTTCCTTGGATCTTCAAGGTTACAATGCATTTCCCCATTGCTATTCTAAGTCATTGCCATAACTACCAGATAAGCCGGCTCCCTGCGATAGCCATCTTTCTGCACAACTTGGAAAATTATGCTTACAAGCAAGCACACAAGGTGGACACCACAACGCCTGTTGGATAAATTTATGAGTACATGAAAAATATAACATGTTGTCAGGGTACCTGACAGCTAGTCATGGATTCAATGTGTCACACTATCACCAATAGCACTGCCACCAAACCAGACCATGCATAGTACCTGTGATCTTGGATGGTTTCCCAACCCTATACCTTATGCTCTATGACTTCTCAGACTGCTCTTGGAGTCTGCCATTGGACTTGCTCTCTCTCTCGGCTTGACTTCGCAAACGAAGATTTAAGAAGGGTGCAGTAGTCCACGTCTGCTGCAGGCTCGCTGGTGGCTGACAAGACCAATGCGGGACAGGCAGGTCTGGCCACAGTGGCTGCAGGGAAAAGTCTGATTTGGGGTTGGTGCTGTAGCAGTGCGATTCTTCCTCAATCTCCTTTTGTCCTCAAGACCAGCTATGCGTGCGTTCTCAAAGGAAGAGACAGCCTGGTGGAGAAAGCCTCCATGCTTTGCGATCTGAGGCTAGGTCAGACCACTGGTGATGGTTGATGCGACAGGTGCCAAGGGATTTCTTCAAGGAGTCCTTGTACCTCTTCTTTGGTGCCCCTCTATTTCGATGGCCGGTGGAAAGTTCGCCATACAGAGCAATCTTGGGAAGGCGGTGGTTTTCCATCCTAGAAATATGCCCTGCCCAGCGCAGCTGTGTCTTCAACAGCAGTGCCTCGATGCTTGTAACCTCCGCCCTCTTGAGGACTTCAGTGTTGGTCACAAAGTCACTCCAGTGGATGTTGAGGATGGTGCGAAGGCAGCGCTGATGAAAGCGCTCAAGGCGTCGCAGGTGATGACGGTATAAAACCCACGATTTGGAGCCGTAGATGAGGGTTGTCATCACAACCGCTTTGTAAACATTTATCTTTGTGCCTTTTTTCAGATGCTTGTTGCTCCACACTCTTTTGTGCAGTCGGCCAAATGCACGGTTTGCCTTTGCCAGCCTGTTGTCAATCTCCTTGTCGATCTTGGCGTCTGAGGAGATGATGCACCCCAGGTAGCTGAACTGCTGGACTGTCTTCAGAACTGATTCACCCACAGTGATGCAGGGAGGGTGATAATCTTCCTGGGGTGCAGGCTGGTGGAGAACTTCTGTCTTCTTCAGACTAACTTCTAGGCCGAATAGCTTGGCAGCCTCTGCAAAGCAGGACGTCATATGCTCCAGAGCTGATACCGAGTGGGAGACGAGTGCAGCATCATCAGCAAACAGTAGCTCTCGGATAAGTTTTTCCATTGTCTTGGAGTGAGCCTTTAGTCGCCTCAGGTTGAACAGGCTGTCATCAGTGCGATAGCGGATGTAGACACCATCGTCATCATCTAGATCTACTGCGGCTCTTTGAAGCATCATGCTAAAGAAGATCGTAAAGAGAGTTGGCGCGAGAACGCAGCCTTGCTTTACACCTGTGCCTATTGGAAAGGGCTCCGAGAGGTCGTTGCAGTGTCTGACTTGGGCTCGCTGGTCTTCATGTAGCTGGATGATCATGCTGAGGAACCTTGGAGGACATCCTAAACGTTCCAAGATTTGCCACAGGCCTTTCCTGCTAACGGTATCGAAAGCTTTGGTAAGGTCGACAAAAGTCACATATAGACCCTTGTTCTGTTCCCTGCATTTCTCTTGGAGCTGCCTGCAAACAAATACCATGTCGGTGGTGCTCCTGTTAGCTCTGAAGCCGCACTGGCTCTCTGGGAGGAGTTCTTCTGCAATGGTGGGCACCAGTCTCTTCAGGAGTATTCTGGCAAGGATTTTGCCTGCGATGGAGAGCAGGGTTATCCCCCAGTAGTTGGAGCAGTCTGACTTTTCCCCTTTGTTCTTGTGTAGAGTAATGATGATTGCATCGCGAAAGTCCTGTGGTAGTTTGCCTTGTTCCCAGCAGGTGACAAGTACTTTGTGAAGTGCGCTATGTAGTACTTTGCCCCCATGCTTCCAGATCTCTGGTGGGATTCCATCAACTCCCGCTGCCTTGCCACTTTTCAGTTGCTTGATGGCTTTAACAGTCTCTTCTAGGGTGGGGATCTCATCCAACTCTGTTTTCACTGGTTGAAGTGGGGTGAGGTGGATTGCTGAATCTTGAACTACGCGGTTGGCACTGAAGAGAACCTGAAAATACTCCGACCACCGGTTCAGTATGGATGCCTTGTCTGTGAGGAGCACTTGGCCGTCTGCACTACGCAAGGGACTCTGAGCCTGATATGATGGGCCATATATTGCCTTCAGGGCTTCGTAGAACCCTCTTAAATCACCAGTGTCTGCACACAGCTGGGTTCTCTCTGCAAGCTTGGTCCACCACTCGTTCTGAATGTCTCGAAGCTTGCGCTGGAGGTTGCTACATGCAGCACGAAAGATTGCTTTTTTCCCGGGGCAGGAGGGCTGAGCAAGATGTGCTTGGTAGGCAGATCTCTTTTTCGCTAGTAATTCTTGGATCTCTTGATTGTTCTCATCAAACCAGTCCTTGTTCTTCCTTGTGGAGAACCCGAGGACTTCTTCAGAGATCTGCAGGACGGTAGTTTTTAGGTGTTCCCAGAGTGCTTCTGGAGAAGGGTCTGTGGGGCAACTGAGGTCCTCAATTCTTGACTGGAGTTTTGCCTGGAAGGCAGCTTTAAATTCGGCTGACTGGAGAGTGCTTCTGGAGAAGGATCTGTGGGGCAACTGGGGTCCTCAATTCTTGACTGGAGTTTTGCTCTACTAGCTTTTTGAGTTTTGCTCTACTTACTCTACTAGCTTTGGAAATGACTCTCTGATCTGATATCTGACCCATGTTGACTATGCTACGCAGGTTCTGCATTCCTGTTCTGCCTTGTTTGGTCCAGAGACACTCCAATGCTTGCCAGAACCCATTGGGAAGGGGGACACATATGTGTTGCATTTTGATCAGTTACATTGCATTCTGAATGCATATACTTAATTGCTTATGCCAGTTTCCTCATATACTGGACATTCCTATTTTATATTTTGCCAATACAAAAGGTCCTGATCTTTTGCTGGAAAATAAAAAATGCATAGGTTTGGGGGGGGGCGAGGGGGGGACTCTAAGTAGAGCCAAAACCAAATGGTTGCTTGGCTGTGATCTCATTTCCCACGAGCTCAGACTGATGCTGTGGTTTTAAAAGAGATGGAGCCAAATGAATCACTGTGATTGCTTTTTACTACTTGAGATTCAGGCAGATTTGCATCTATGGCATCTCCTCAGTGGAATCAGTTTTGATGGGTTTTGGATCAAGTCCTAAGTGACTTGGTATGGAGGATTTCCAAAGTCAGACAGTTCTGAAGATTCCTTAGTGGCTTTTAAACCTCCAAATCATTTATTAATTTTTTAATAGCAGAAGCCATTACTGAAATGGCAACATATAAGCATTGGAAGAGACAAGTATATATGAGTAAATCAAAAGTGATGGAGCCTGGCCTACTGCAATGAAATTAATTTTACATTCAATGCTTTAGAGTATAGGATAGAAGCTGTAAAGATACAACTTCCACTGTAGTAAAAGATGGAACCCATCCCTGCCATGATACAATATACAACTTATTTGAGATCTAATGTAAGATAGTTCTAGACTAGAACAGAGTTCTAGAGAGTCCTGTATCCAAATCCTGTATCTGTCTCTCAGTTGGCTAGGCAGTCATTCTCTCAGCCTGGCCTATCTCACAAGGTTGTTGTAAGGATAAAATCTAGTGTGTTGTCTAGTATAAGTAGTAAATATTTCTGGAAGTGTAGGCCTAGGCTTGTATATGAACTCATGTGGCATTTTAGAAATCATTATTTAAATTTTGAGTAACAAATGCAGGGCTTTTTTTGTAGCAGGAACTCTTTTGCATACCCCTGATGTAGCCAATCCTCCAAGAGCTTACAGCAGGCCCTGTACTAAGAACCCTGTAAGGTCCAGGAGGATAGGCTACATCAGGGGTATGTGGCCTAATATGCAAAGGAGTTCCTGCTACAAAAAAAGCCCTGAATTCTAGGATGCAACAAAGATAGTTTAATGTGTAGTTTGACACTTACATAGCTTGTGAACCTCCAGTTTAACTGAGTCCTCTAAACACCTCAGCTCCTTATTTCATGACAATGAAATTAAATTTGTGCTGAAATTAGTCCAGGTTAGTCACTGTATAAATGAGCTGGGGATCAGTAAATACGCATAGGAAAACATACACTAGGGTTTAATTCTTTTTTCATTAGACCCTGCTTTGACCAAGGCCAATTAAATGCTATATGTTAAGCTCAATTCTGCATCATGATTATTAGTTCCATCATTCTTTCTTCTCCATTTTACCAGCCATTTGAGTGGAATCTTTCTTTTTTTTTTATAGGCAGCAGATCCTATAAAGTAGAGCAGGTAGTTGACTGCTCACAGGTTAATAGCAGTATTTCATCAGGTCATGCTCCATCTTTGTGCAGCATTCAGATTAATTCAAAGCTGACACTAAGGTTATAGGTATTGCAGTTGTAGAGAAAGATTAACAATATACTGCCCTATGTTTTGAAGAGACTGATCTCAGAGGTTTGGTAAGTCAGGAGTAATTTTTTACTCTCTAATGCTATTTGGGGGTGCAATCAGACCTTACACTAAAAGCGGATGCATCACGCTCCAATTTGAATTGCCCAATTTTGAATCGGCACATTTCTGATCAGATGACCACTCCCGAAAGAGAGCGGTCCTGCACTGGTCCCGTATTTGAATGATCAGACATCGCAGATCTGTATCGCTTCTTCCTGTGGACATGTACTTGAAATAACAAGTTCCGGCAAAACCTGGAACGGAGAGAGAAGTAAACACGCACACACACTTGGGGGGGGGGGATGAAGAGATCCCAATTGCCTTTTTCTTCCCCTCCTCCCAACATGTGCACACGCATACACACCCCACACACCTCCCGCAGGGGTGGGTTGCAATCTCTTTGTCGATATGGTTGCTCTAGAACTCAAGACATTTGTAGATGGATGGCGAGGCAAAAGGACTTGAGTTCGGACCTTGGACAGCGAGGAGGGCTTTCTTGCTTTCCACACCTCCTGCAACCCTTCTTGCCCTCCCGTTATTAGTGTTATTGTTGATGACTGATCACTTTCCAAGAAAGAAAAGCAGCCCTTTCCAAAACTTTTTTTAAAAGAGAGAGAGTTGAATCTGGATGATGCTCTTTTATTACAGAAAGAGCTGAAGGTTGCAGTTAAACTTTCGGAAGAGAGTGCATGGGGAAGCCAGAACATTTCCTGGAGAATGACAATTTCAGTGCGTGTGTTTGAAAAAAAAAAAAAAAAGCCCGAGGTAGTTGCAATGCATTTTGTGCAGTTGAAAAACAGCTGTTGTGGGAAGGGATCCTCCTGAGGGGAGGAGGGAGAGAAGCCTAGCCAGACACATTCAAACTGCCAATCAGCAGAGAACTACTTTCAGGGAGAGGTGGGACTTGACATTGACACATGGAGATCCCACATAATGGGGATATTATATTCCAGTTCCTCTAAAAAGAAAGATTCTGCTCCCGCATAGCCAGTATTGACAGTGAAAATGCAAAGCTCTGCTAAACGGTTATGCGGTCATGCACACACATGAATTTGTCTGTTAATAATGGCGCCAGAAATGGGCACAGTTTGAGGGAAGTGCAAACCGGCTGCATCACGGATGAGCCATTCAGACAGAAATAATCTAATTGTATACCGCACCAAGCAGGAAGGATTGGACTTTCTCTGGGTTCAAATTGTGACAAGATCAATCTGGGGCAAGTCGAGATGACTATGAGTTGCTGCCAAGTAACAGATGTGGAAGTCTGGACGTGCTCAGAAAATCTGAATGGGAAACGTGCCTATGTCGTAACTAAAGGAGCATCTGAATGCACCCTAAGAAGATCACAGTACTATGAATGAGCTCCGATGTATGACTATATGTGCAAATCCAACATAGATATTCAGTACAGCCTCTGGCTGCTCCAATGCTGCCACCTCCCCCTCTGAAAGAAAGCAGAAGAAAGTGGCAGCAGTGAAGTGCTAATGCATATAGCATATATAAGCACTGGATTTGTTTACATGTCTCAGTCACCCACACAAATTAAAAAATAAACACAAATGTATCTGTAGAAAAGAGCAAGACCCTAGTAGAACCTTAAAGACTAACAGAAATTGTGGTGGGGTATGAGCTTTTGTGAGTCTGAAGAAGTGAGTAGTCACTCATGAAAGCTTGCCACAGCTTTTGTTAGTCTTTAAGGTGCTGCTGGACTCTTGCTCCTTTCTACTGCTACAGACAGACTAACATGGTTACCCATCTTGATCTGCCATAAATGTATTTGCAGTGCTTTGAGCCTTGTGAGAATAAATTGGGACAGTTCTGACCATACCCCCCTCTGTTTTCTGGAGGAAGGGCATAGGTTGTTTTTATTTTCTTAAGACAAATGTTACTTGGTCATCAGAAAAAATAGATTCAAATTAACACCTGAAACTGCTCCCCTAATCAAAATGGAAGGATAATTTTTCCAGATATTTTAACAACTTTTCAGCTCTGTATGAAAGAGTATAATAGCAGTTCCCAAATACTACTGAGTACTTTAATGATCACATCGCATTATGAAATAATGCCTATTTTTACATAAGACTCAGGAACCACAACCTGACACCTTCAGGGAAAGAAGAGAAGGCTTACACACAGCCTAAAGAAGCTTACACACAGCTATCACTATGTGATAAAATCTCTCTCTTAGTCTAAAAGCAGCTTCCTTAAGGGATTCAATTATGCACACTAAGACTGTTTGAAGCATTTTCTTGCTCACAGTTTGAATTTCCTCTGCAATAGGAAGGATTTCTCCTTGCTGCATGAAAGCTGGCAGAATCCTTTGGGTGATGAAGGACAGCCCCTGAGAATTCCACACTAATTGGTTGATACATAATTTTTTTTTACACTTGGTAATGAATTTCTAGCTGAAATCAATGTAATCAGCTTATGAAGACAATAACAAGTCCAAACATATGTCATAAAGGCATTTGACAATTTGAGTAATAAGAAACTAAATGAGCTGAACTTGAACCTGAATGAAATTTCTGTGCGTATCTCTATCACTTGATCATTCCTTCTCCATGATGGCAAGCTACTCACAAGCTGTGATCAGTCAGCCATTTAACACACTGCTTAGCTGTGTCAAAACCTAGTTTGTTTATGGGGAACCCCTCCAAACTGTGTATATGCAATTATATATTCAAGGCTGTATCCAGAAATTTAAAGGTGTGTGTGTAGCGGGCGGGGGGGGGGGGGCTTTTTAAAAATTCATGGGGCACCTGAATTTTTAAAAAGTGCCCCACCCACCCAAAAATCACTCTGGAGTTGTGGCAAGAATGGCCCCTGGGAGTGATTTAAATGCCCTGCCTCTGGGAGGTGGGTGGCTGCTTCTGCACCTCCGGAGAGATCTGAATTGTGGGGGGGCACCAGCTGGCCAGTGGGGTCTTCAAATCACTTCCAGAGGCCAGCTGCCATGGGCTGGATGTGGTCAGGAAGCAGAATCCAGGTCCAGTCTGAGGTTGTGGCCACGAGAGTCAGAGCAGGAGCTGAGTCAGGAAGCCAAGACCTAAGTCAAGGGTCTGAGAGCATGGCCATTTGAAGCAGGAGGTCTGGGAGCCGAGAAAACCCAAGCAGGGGTGAGGTCCAGCAATAGGAACTGGAGGTAGATGCAAGGTCATCATGGATGTGACTTGTTGCTTTCATGGAGAGCCCAGCCCCAAGCAAGAGCTATAGGGCCTCCAGTGATGCTTCAATTAACAGCTAAAAATAAAAGAACACAGTAAAGTAAAACCTACAGTGCCACACCTCAGGCCATACATCTGCTTTGTCAATTCAAAGGCCTTCTGGAATACTATATTCTGGAAAGTTTGTACAGAATAAGAAGATTATTTTTGTTTGATTTGTATATATATTTTACTATTTATCCATTTGAGAGTCATCTTGCACCATAAATTAGTAGAAGGTAAAGGAAATACTATTCTAAATCTCCACAAAGTTTTGTTTTTTCTCTTTTTTATATAGTGGGGCCTTTAATAGCTAGACAGCAAACAAACAGAATCAGTGGACAATTCTTTTTCACAGACTATTGACTGTGGTCTTTTTTTCTGCCATACAAAAATCTATTAATTAATTGTCCAGAGAGAACATGTAAGCATCTAATTCAAATATATTTTGATTAGACAAACTAATTGGAAAGAATGTCACTGATTAGAAGGGGTATTATTGGACAAGATTAGCCATGGGGTATTATTGGACAAGACTAACCACAATTTTTATATGGTTCATTGTACCTGCTGGATATTAGGAAAAACCTTTTTTATAGTTATACTTGCTCAAGAGTGGAATCAGCAGCTACCTAGGGGGGTGGTGAGCTCCCCCTCACTGGCAGTCTTTAAGCAGAAACTGGATGGGGGGGGGTGGTGCAAGTAGGTTTCTGGTTCAGTTCAGAATTTCTGGTTCAGTTCTGGATCACTTCGACATACTTAGCTTGGGGGACGTTGATGGAATCCTCTCTACTGTACGCCCAACAACTTGCGATTTGGACCTATATCCCTCCTGGCTAATTAAATCTTGCCAGAGGGAACTCAGATGTCCTATACGGGACATCGTAAATAGATCCCTCTCAGAGGGGCATTTTCCAACACCTCTTAAAGAGGCTGTGCTGTGCCCTCTCTTGAAAAAGATTACATCAGATCCGGCCGAATTGGCACATTATCGGGTCTCAAATTTACCATTTTTGAGTAAGATCATTGAGAGGACAGTAGAGTTACAGTTGCAGAGTTTTCTGGATGACGCCTCTGTCTTAGATCCTCACCAGTCTGGCTTTCGCTCGGGTCATGGGACGGAGACAGTGCTGGTCGCCTTGGTGGATGACCTCCAGAAGCATCTGGATCGAGGTGGTGTGGCAGTGCTGATGTTGGATCTATCGGCTGCGTTCGATACAGTCAACTATCAGTTACTGACCCGCCACCTTGCTGACGCAAGGATTTGGGGGTTGACCTTACAATGGCTTTCCTCCTTCCTTGATGGTCAGGGACAAAGGATGGCAATTGGGGGAGAGTTGTCCCAGAGGCACTCACTAGATTGTGGGGTGCCACAAGGGGCAGTGCTCTCTCCGATGTTATTTAACATCTACATACGCCCCCTTGCCCAGATTGCCCAGAGCTATGGGCTCTATCTACTAATGGACGGTCGGCCTGACTGCATCCCAAAAAATCAGGACCTGGCGCTGCAAGCCATGGCAGGTTGGCTCAGGCTGAGTAGGTTGAAGCTGAATCCAATGAAGACAGAGGTCCTTTGCCTAGGTTATGGCAGTCTGGGAAGGGAAATCCCTCTTCCAGTTTTTGACGGTGCGCCATTGAAAGTGGCGCGTAAGGTCAAGAGCTTGGGGTTCTACTGGAGCCTTCCTTGTCAATGGAGGTCCAGATAGCAGCAACTGCTAAATCTGCTTTTTTCCACCTTAGGCGGGTGAAGCGGCTCCCTTCCTAGAGCGTGACGACTTGGCAACAGTGATACATGCAATGGTCACCTCGAGATTGGATTACTGTAATGCCCTCTACATGGGGCTGCCCTTGTGCCGAACCTGGAAGTTGCAGCTAGTGCAGAATGCGGCAGCCAGGCTGTTACTAGGGCTCCTGAAGTGGGAGCACATAAAGCCGGGGCTGCACGAACTGCACTGGCTGCCAATTGTATACAGGATTCATTACAAAGTGCTGGTCATTACCTTTAAACCCCTATATGGCAGAGGACCTGCCTACCTTAGGGACCGTCTCTTCCCATATGTGCCCCAGAGACTGCTGAGATCAGGTGCACAAAATCTTTTGACAATCTCCAGGCCGAAGGAGGCCAAATTGAAGAGTACGAGAGAAAGGGCCTTTTCGATCACAGCTCCACACTGGTGGAACCAACTACCGGATGAAGTGCGGGCCCTGAGGAGTCTTCTTCAATTCTGTAGGGCCTGCAAGACTACCCTTTTCCAACTGGCCTTCTCTTAATGTGGATTTTAGTCTACTACATACGGCCATCATAAATTACAAGAGGAGAACATCTAGAACATAGCACCTGTAAATGTTAGTTTTTAACTTTGATGGTTTTAATTACAATGGTTTTAAATAGCAACTATTATGAATTATATATTGTATTGGTATGTTTTATATTGTAATTATGTCTATTATATGTTGTGAGCCGCCCTGAGCCTGCTGTCGTGGGGAGGGCAGGATATAAATAAAATATTATTATTATTATTATTATGTAGCCTCATCTAGGGCGCCAAAAAGCCTAGCACTGATCCTGGTCCCATAATGCAGAACCACTTAATGTCTTTCATTAATGGTATCTGAGCTATTTATGTCTCTGGATAAATTTGTGTGAGTTTTCACAAAGCTTCATAGGGATTGTAATTCCCTCCTACACATCTGCAAAAATCTTGTTGTTCAAATGTTTAGACTAATGAAAAGTTGTGTCTTAGGGCTTTTTAAAAACCACAATATTGATGACGCACATACTACCTACATCAAAAACTAAACAGAAAGGCAGCCAAAATATCTTGGTCACAATCACTTTGCCCTTGTAGCAGTCCAATTCTGAATAGCAGTTCAATGCTGTACAGAATTACACCCATCTGAGACTAATGATGTCACTGGAGTTAGAAGGGGAGAACTACTCTTATGATTTTGTAAAATATTTAAATAGTGCACCGAGGCACAACCTATGAGAGTTACTGTGTTCTACAAGTATGTCACTTTAAGAATGCAGCCGTGTCTCTGGGGAAAATGTATCTTCTCCAGTCACAGAGAAGATTTTATTCACTAAATGCACAAGTGCAGAAATGGCCACAAGCTGCAATAATATGTTATGGGGCACTACCTGCATACAATTCTGCTATACAGACACAAAACTGTTCAAGTTGTTCAGCATGGCATTTGAGATGAACTTTGAACAGAACCATTATGGCAATCCAATTAGGGATTTGACTTGCATGTAAATGCAGAGTTCAATCATAGGACATTTGACTGGTGATCATATTTGCATCGACATTATCAACATTCCTAATTATAACCAAAGACACCTGCCATCTTCTGTAAAACTTTTTCACCCACCCATTCTTGCTTACTGTTGTAATCTACAACACAGTGAAGCAGGATTTCAATAGTGTATTTTTGAACTTCTCCTTTTCCCTAGGAAGAAGGTGATTCCATTTTGGTCAAACAATCCCATCACCTAACAATCACCAAATGGCGATTTTGTGCTCATTCTATCCACCCTTCGTATCTTAGCACTGCTAGTCAGATAAAGGAAGATGCTGATGTGGGTGCTGCAGTCCCCATGATATTGTTTAAGCTGCATTAATAACCAGGGCTGGCCCTAGACTGTCTGGTGCCCTAGGCAAGGCTAACTTCTGGTGCCACCACCCCCCCCCCCGAGAACCAATTTTCAAAAACTTGAAATTGCTCTGGCAAGTATCTGGATGGGAAACCTCTTTGGAATAACAAAGTTGGGAGGGCAGGGGGAGGGAGGGATGAAAATTAAGGCAAACTTCAGGAAGGTCACTAGAAACAATGTGAAGCTGATCTACCTTTAGTCCTCGTATTCAATGGATTCATTCCCAGGATATAGGGCTACCAACCTCCTGGTTGGACCTGGAGATCACACAGAATTACAACTGTTCTCTGGACTACAGAGATCATTTCTCCTGTACAAAATGGCTTCCTTGGGATGTGGACTTTACATGTGGCTGAGCTCCCTGCCCACCCCAGGCACCATCCAAAATATCCAGAAATTTACCAGGCAGAGTTGTCAACTCTGAAGCCCATATATCACAGTTATGCTATCCAAATTCGAGGATAACTGTATTGAAAGCATATTGTCAGCTTCTCCCCTCAACACACATGCATGTAACTTGTGAACAAATCCTGTTCACAAGTTACAGTTAACACACATACAGGGTGTCTTGTTATTTAAATGTGCATTAAGTCATTCTCTTGGTGGGAAGTCGTGGAATCAGTGTTGTGCAGCTGGAGCTGAATAAACAGCTTTCTAGAAAGACCAAAGAAGGAATGGGTGGATGGGTGACTTAACAGAGGAACAGCTCTTTTCCTGTGTGTATGTGTGAGGGGGACCGGGTTTTCCCTTGTGAATTATGAAAGAGAACAAGAAGAGCTTCAGACATGCAGCAGAAGGGGAAAGTTCTGCAGCCGAATGGGAATATTTACTTACCAGTATGTGTGTGTGCGTGGCGGGGAAGCTTTTAGATATTTAAATGCTGCTAAAATTTATAGAGTCTCCCAGCAGCCTAGAGAGAGTCACAGCCGGCCAACAACAGGCAGCCGCCAGTGTCTGCTCCACAAGGTCCTAGCACATCCCTGCTCCTTGTCAACAGCTAAGCCAGGAGCACCATGGCCAGCCAGTGTTGTGGGAGCGTGGCAGGCTTAAACAGGCACCCAGCCTGTAAACAGCCAGCAGGCTCTAAACGTGGCACCCAACCCATGAATGGCTGGCCCTTCTTTCTGCACTAGATGCAAGTGGCCCACCTGGAAGCTGGCCAGCTGGTGAGGTGTGCCTGTGGTCAGCCAAGGCTTAGCCAGCATCTCTCTCCCTCTCCCAATAGCTACTAAGCAGTAGAATCCCGTGCAGGCTTGGACATATTTTTTAAAATTGGTGAGGGTCATGTTCCATTTGTGGCACTGCACAGTAGCATGTACAACTGGAATCCAAGCCAGCCAGTGAGCACCCAGTGACTATTCTCAACGAGCAGCTGCCTGAGCGTAGGGGTGCAGCAGCGCAAGTACATGGGGAAACCTAGGTGGGAGCAAAGCAGGCAGCCAGTGGCAGCAAATGAGGTCACAATCAAACATATGCTGCTCCTCCTGCGATCTGTGGTGCCACTAGTCATGTCAGGGCACCCAAATTAGTGCCCCCTAGAGGCTGGTGCCTTAGGCAGGCACCTAAAATGCCTAGTGAAGTAGCCGGTCCTATTAATAACCTGTCATGAGAGCAGGTTCTGAAGGAAAGCTTAGTGAGTTCAGTCACTTATTGGTACAGAATACAACAGCAGAGTTGAAAACCTGTTGTTGGATTTAATTCAATAATTATCCCTGAATTAAAAATAAAATGACAAATATTGCCAGTATTATATTCCTTATGCTATTTATTTTTGCATGCATTTTTTTCTTTTGTAGTAATTCTTTGTGTATTTGCAAGGGTTGGAGGAGAACCCTGTCAGTCATAGGAATTAGTAAGTCCTTTCACTGTAATTTGCAAAGCAGTTGTGCATAACATGTCAACTATGTGCTTGATGTAGCCCAATAGGTAGTAAGCTGCAGTAAGTATGTCCTGTCATGGAGTCAAGTTGCACCTTTAAGACCAACAAAGTCTTATTCAGAATGTAAGCTTCTAGCACACAAAAGCTTACATTCTGAATAAAACTTTGTTGGTCTTAAAGGTAAAACTTGATTCCTGCTTTGTTTTATTGCTTCAGACTAACACGGCTGCCCACCTGGATCTATGTCCTATCATGTGATTGAGGCGAGAGCTCCTATGAAGTTGCTGGGATACTAGAAGGTGCTGGATGCTTGTACCACAGATAGCGCTGGGATTCCATGTTGTTATTTTTTCATTTACTTATTTTAACCAGAAAGAAGAACTGTAATCCAGTGTGCTGCCTATATTATATTATTATCTCCAGGGTATAAACAGCAGCCTTAGATTGAGAAGCCGTGGCTTGCCTAACCTAAGGCTACCTGTTATGGTAGTTTGGCTTTAGGGCCAGAGAAATGGAGTTTGGCCTTAGGGCCAGCAGAGACTTGGCTGAGCTTGAGGCCCTAAAACAATAGCCACCTGGATTCAGGAAGGAGACCCATCAAGGATCGTTAGCCCAGCGATTAACCTGTAGTTGTGTGTAATGGGATGATGGTAATGGAATTCAGGAAGGAGGCCCATCAGGGATCATTAGGCCAGCTATTAACCTATAGTTAACCCCATGTCTGTTAGCCGCCCTGAGCCCGCCTTGGCGGGGGAGGGCGGGATATAAAAATAAAGTTTATTATTATTTATTATTATTATTATTTATTAGTTGTGTGTAATGGGATGATGGTAATGGGTTTTTGGGTGGGGAGGTTTGCATGTATATAAGCAGGGCAATTGGTCCTGCCAGACAGCTCTGTTCCTATCTCACTATGCTGAATCACTGAATAAAGAGCTGAACTCACTATCTCTTGCGCGTCCTCATGCTTTGAACCCAGTACATTTTACTACCTGTGAGTTCAAAGCACTGGCATGATTGGATCTGGGCACATTCTGTCTTCCCTTCCACTTGCT
This sequence comes from Heteronotia binoei, assembly GCF_032191835.1. Classification (NCBI taxonomy): domain Eukaryota; kingdom Metazoa; phylum Chordata; class Lepidosauria; order Squamata; family Gekkonidae; genus Heteronotia; species Heteronotia binoei. Next base: position 102,321,080 of record NC_083226.1, on the reverse strand, counting down.
TTCTCTTCTGTTGTTGAGTTGCTGACAGAGTTGCCAACTAATGAGGGAAAAACCTTACTCAACAAAAGCAGATAAAGCCATTCTAGAATGTGGAAATCAGCATGAATATTTGCAGAGCAATCTGCTTTCAAAGGCAGAGGAGCAGGGGCTGATTGAAATGTCAGCAATCTTATTTGTGAAAGAGCTCAGCCATTTAATGTGAACATTAATCTTTTTCTTCAGGAGGAAGAAATCTCATTTCTTCTGCTCTGCAACAGAGGGAGAGCAGGCAACTGCCAGCTATTTTTCTGCCACTCCCCAAATCTGGACTCTTTACTCATGAACTCCTTCACTGCAAGTTGTCTGTCTCATTCTTCCCTCGACATATTCTTACTGGTCCCTCAGAAGGGACACACATCCTCTTTATTTTGTTATTTATTATTTGGAATAATAGATTAGAATAGTAAATTGCAACGTGGCATCATGAACAGGGCTGGCCCAACACCCTGGGGCGCCCTAGGCAGACTCCCCCCTGTGGCTCTGCCCCCCCTCCCCCCATGCCCACCCCCCCCCAGCGCTCCACTCACCTGTCTGCTGCCGCTAAAAGTGGTGGTGCTCCGCTCACTCCCTTCCCCCTGCTTGCCGGCTAAAAGTAAGCTTTGCCGGCGAGCAGCCTGCACCTTTGCATTTTGTTAAGAGACAAAATGCGCAGACGCAAGCTGCTTGCTGGCAAAGTTTACTTTTAGCCAGCGAGCAGGGGGAAGGGAGCAAGTGAGCGGAGTGCCAGGGCAGGTGAGCGGAGCACCAGAGGGGGCGGGCAGGATGCCGCACTGAGGGTGGATGTGTGGGCGGGGGTGGCCCAGAGGGGTCTAGTGGTGGCAGGGGGGGGGGGAGGGAGGCAAGCTAAGCACTTGCCTGGGCACCAGAGGGGGGCAAGAGCCGAATTTGCCGCCCCCACCTCTCGGCTCCTAGTTTGCCTAGTGAGAGGGCTGGCCCTGTTCATGAATAATAGTGTGCAATGTAATTTGGAATGGTAGATTGGAATGCATTTCTCGGTTTTTATAATTTTTATTGATTTTAACTACAAAATAAAAAGCACAAGCATAGATACGTTAAAGAGGGGAAGAGGTGTATACAGAGTGGGGAAAGCAGAAACAAAGAAGAATACAAATATATCAGTTATAATTCTACCTCCAAATAAAATACCCAATTCTTTCTGCCTGCAAGTATGAAGTTCTCTCCATATATTTTACCATCTTTGTCTTTCATTATAGTTACTAAACTATTACTTGAAATGCGAGTCTAAACAATTCTTCTTCAACATATATAAGTATAAAAGTGTCAGAGCAGTCTCAACACAGAACTGGCTGGCTAAGCTTAACCATATTGAAAGCACAGACTAACTTGTTAGTTTAACAGTATCGTCATTAAAATAAGCATATCTAACCAATATCTTTATCCTTAACAAGCTAAAAAATAAAACATCTCAGTATAGACAGTTTCTCCAAACAAGCATACTAAGAGCAGATCAACCAGATTACAAAATAATTGTGCTGTCTGCCTTCTGTCAGAACTTGGATGAACTTCAGATGATTCCAATACTTGTTACAAGTTAGGATCTTTATTGAAGAACTACAGTACTAGAGCAACGAAATAACAGTAATGCCAATTCCTGGCAGTTGGTTACATTTTATGCCATCAGTAAAGCACAATAAAACAATCATTCACACGGTCTCAGACAAGTGTCTCTTTTTCCCAGCCTTCGTTATCAGAAGGGAGGATGCTCCCCTGTTGTGAAGGCCAAACGGCCTGTCTTCAAAGGGCACCTGTGGATGTTAAGCAGAGACTATCTGCCGCCTGCCCTACTGCCCTAAATATTTGGCATAGCATAGGGGCCAGGGTTAATTGCTGTGGTCAGGCACTCTATGTTATTACTAAGTTACAGCATGGAGTCAGTTTGGTCAAGGCAAGTAAAGCAAAAGTTACAAGTTCTGACACCTTCTTAACAATTGATCCAAATTAACTATTTATTTATCTAACATTTTTTGTAAAACTTTTCCAAATATCTCACTTGACCTTTTAAAATAGTATATCAATTATTAAAAATTCCATATTTAATTACCCACAGAGGGAACAACAGTTTAAAGTTTAAAGACCCTTCTTCCTGGAAGATTTCCACGTCTTGATTTTTTGCTACTTAACTCATCCATATTAAAAATAGACTAGCTTATTAGTTTAACAATATCATCATTAATATGAGCCTAAGAAACAAATATCTTTATCTATTAAGAGCAAATCTACCAAATTACAAGATAATTAAATTGTCTGCCTTCTTAAAAATTAATCCAAGTTAACTATTTATTTACATAAAATTCTTCTCAAAACTTTTCAATCCTTTAGTTCTTATATCCATATTGCTGTAGGAGAAACAACTTAATATAACCCAAAAATCTAACTTGGCCTTTAAAAATTACATATCAGTTCTTATTAGGAGTTCCATATCCATATCCAACTACCCACATAGAGAGAGACAATTCAAAAACCCTTCTTCCTGAAAAATTCTACATCTTGATTTTTTGGTAAGATGCACCTTCTCTCTCCTTAATGCAATCTAAAACAAATATCTTTATCTCTAACAAGCTGAAAATAGAACATAATCGTTTATCTATTTCAATATAGACAGTTTCTCCAGACAAACATACTAAGAGCAGATCTACCAAATTACAAAATAATTGTGCTGTCCGCCTTCTTGATCCTATTTATTTATATAACATTTTTGTAAGACTTTTCCCTCCTTAAAATCTCACTTACCCTTTTGAAATTGCATAATCAGCTCTTATTAAACATTCCATATCTAATTACCCACAGAGGGAACAACAGTTCAAAAATCCTTCTTCCTAAAATATTTCCAGATCTTAGTTTTTGCTGCTTAGCTCAACCATATTAAAAATATGGACTAGCTTGTTAGTTTAACAATATCGTCATTAAAATGAGCATAAGAAACAAATATTTTTATCTATTGAAAACAAATCTGCCAAATTACAAAATAATTATGATGTCTGCCTTCTTAAAAGTTAATCTAAGTTAACTAATTTTACATAAAATCCTTTTCAAAACTTTTCAGTCCTTTAGCTTCTATATCCATATCACTCTAGAAGAAACAACTTAATATAGCCCAAAAATCTCACTTAGCCTTTTAAAATTGCATGTCAGTTCTTATTGCGAGTTCCATATCTGATTATTCACGGAGAGATACACAGTTCAAAAACCCTTCTTCCTGAAAAATATCCACATCTCGATTTTTTGGTTGAGATGCACCTTCTCTCTCCTTAATGCAGTCATCCCTCTCAGTAAAAGTAGGAAGAATTCCACGCCCTTTGTTCCTCATGACAAAATTTCAATCAGTCTCGATTTCCGGTCTTTCTTTTTAACTGCGCCATAAGGTTCCATTTTGGTTTTCTTTTGTTAGTTTCCCAGCGGATCACTCTCCCTCTCCAATTCCACAGATGTCACCAGGATCTCTTTAACACTCTGTTCATGTAGAGATTTTGCTAGCTTTCAGCACAAAAGCTCCCATTTGTTTCTTAATCAACTCTGTTAATGAACCAAGATCCTGCTTCAGAAAATTTATACTGCTTAATATGTCTTTTTAATAAAAAATTTCGCTTGGCAATGCCATTTTTCTCTGTCAACAAACTCAGTCTATTAATCCAAGTGGAAAAGTAGCTCAGAGACCCAGTTAGTCTGCCTTTCCGAATCTTCTCCAGCTGTGATTTTGAATGTTACCATTTCAATTGCAATCAGACAACAAAGAGAAATCTCTCTAGAATATATCTCATTTTTGTTCAGACCATATTGCAATCAAATAATAGCCTCTTTAACAGATATCCAATTATAGTCTGGGTCGATTTAAGTATCTGTATTCAGTCTAATTCAGATTATTTCCAATGTTTAAAAATGTTCTTTAACTTTTCGAAGCCTCATTCACAGGGAAAGTTGAGATGTAATCAACCTATTTCCCTTCCTTTGAACTAACCCGCTTGTTGTTATGTGAAATGATCCATTAGCCAGTGGTATTGAAAGCACACTTACTTGTCAAGTAGAATTGTTATGCTTGAGGTAGAGAAGCGATACATCAGAAGCTTATTGAAAGAAAAGAAAGCAAATGGTCGGGCGTTCGCCTCTTTCTGCTGTAATGTCATGGGTGCTGGGGACCCTGCAGAAGAAGCTGAGCCTGCAGAAGAAACTGTGCCCCTGCCACCTGCACCAGTGCCCCTGCCTCCTGCTGGAGAAGATCCAAGCCCCCCCGCCTCGTCCTCTCGGGTGGCTTGTGTGCGTGACCGCCTTCGTCAGGACCTCAGGGATCAGAGGAGGGCGGCACGCTCATGAGCAAGACGCTCCCTGAGCCCTGAGTTTTGAAAGGATTCTGGCCCTTCTGGAGTGAGGATGCTTGAGTCTCAGCAGGATCCTGGCTGCCTCTCTGAGCCAGCAAAGCCCAAATGGGCAACAGCCAGCAGAGGGCTATATAGCTGTGGGCTTTGGGAGGAGGCTTTGTGGAAGCAACTAGTCACTTACCTGATGTTCTAGCATCCACTTCGGCTTTTGACTTTGGCTTCTGGACTCCCTGACTTCGGCTTCTGAACCTCTGACCTGCGATACCTGGACTGTGATTCGGTTTTGGCACCTTGGACCCTCTTTGCTCACCAGCTACAGACCTTGGACTGCCCCTGGACTTTGCCTGACCCAGCCTCAGCCCGTGACATGTAATGGCTATCATGGCGGAGGAGCTTCGGGGCATACAAGAAGAACAGGAACAGCCGCCACTGCACCCCTGGCTTCCTGTAAAATTCCCATGCCGAAAGAAGACCCCTTCACCCGCCTGATTCAGAGGGGCCACAGAAGAGACAATCCGTGGACCCCGCTGAGCTCAAGGTGACATAACCCGGAAGTTCTGGAATGCATTTCTCTAGGTTGGAGACAGGGGAGATAACTCCGCACAGCCAATCACCCCACTTCAAAGAAGAGAATGCTGTAAGGTTGCCTTCGTGCTTGAGAGGGGATGGATGGAGCATAATGGCAGGGTCTCAGTTAATTACTCACATTTCCCTATTAAGGATACATCTGTTCATCAATCTCCAGTTGCGACACATCTATCTCCTTCACTATGTTTCCTTCCCCACAAAATGTTAACCATATAAACTAAGCTTGTTATTCCTGTTTGGTCCTTAAATCTGCTAAACTTCTTCATTACATTGTATGTTAATTGCTCACCCTCTACCTATATGTATGGACTGGTTTCTTTCATTTCATTGTGTGTGAAGAAGTGTGCATGCACATGAAAGATTACATCTTGTATAAAACTTTGTTGGTTTTAAAGGTGCCACTGGATTCAGACTTTGTTCTACTGCTTCAGACCAACATGGCTACTTACCTGAATCTAGAAGCACCCAAGACAGCTTAGAGAGACATGGAAACAGGTTTGAAATAGTTTTGAGTGTGGAAGAGTGCACACATAGGTTGAGTCCAGAGTGGCTTTTTAAGCCAGCACAGGGACAGGACTCAGGTGGACCAACAAAGTGACCAAATGCAAACATCTGCCCCCCATCCTGCTCCCACACTCACCCAGTCAACTATCGTCCTAGTACCGCCGTGAAAAGCTACCACTTCTGAAGTGGCAGCAAATAGGAGGAGTGCCTCTGAGGTGCCTTTCAGCTGTCTGAACAGCCAGGAAGCAGCAGAAACACAACATTTGAAGTGCTTGAACGCTGTGGATACTCCTCCAAGGTGTGCGCAGCCCACCCCTGTCCTGGCAATGGACTGTGCACTGTCTGGTTGTCCCAGGGTGCTTCTGTTTGGGCTGGCCCACTTCCGGGTCAGCACAATGCCGCCCCAAGCTGCTGGTCTGGACCCAGCTATAGAGAAGCAGACAGAGGCAGCTGTATTCTGACTGAAAAAGAAATGCATTCTCTCTCTCTCTGAATCTGATCTGATATGGGTAAAGGCTCTGTGCTCCACGCATACGTTTGCAAATAAAGCAAATGTTTTAAAAATGTCACAAGTTTACCACTTTAAAAAAACTAACTCAAATTGCTTTTCAGATTGCAGATTCTTGCTGCTTGGTGTGTATGTATAATAACAAATTACATTTAATCATAGATACTAATGCAGCTTTAAAAAACACAGAATCTTTAACTTTCCATGCATTTCTGCAAAATCAATTTCCAGTCCTAGTTGCCCCCCCCCTTCAAATGCATAGCCTGATCCCTAGCCATTATGTGTTTCAGGGTCTTGCCAGGCCAGCTCATGGCAAGGAAATCCATACTTAAGGCAGGTATTTACTCAGGAAGTATCGATCCCACTGATTTCAGTCCATCTTGCATTCATATACTGCTAAGGATTGATTGTCACTTCTCCTGAGTAGTATCTTCTTCAAAACAGCTTTTCCAGAATTGCATTTAAGCACGAAAGCCTTGTGCCTCAGATGTACAAAAACTGACATCCAGACTTAAAAGATGCCATGATGGCAAAATTGCTAGTTTTGACAGGAAGCCTATCTGAGTTGTGATTAACTGCAAAAGCATTCTGCAGACTCATTCATAACTGTCATTCATCTTAAAAGCCTGTGGAGCAAGTCTCGGGAACATCTGGCCAATATTACGATCCAATCATAACTGAATTTGAAATTGTCAAAATATAAAGTAAGGTTTTTTCCAGTCACCAGTACTTGAACATTACATTAATTCACATAAACAGCCAGAATTCAGAAGGTGCCAAGGAAGCTTGTCTCATAATACTAGGAATATTATAGTTTATTCTGGATTTGGGACAACTTTTCACCTACAGTGTGCAAATGAAATGCAGCATGCTTTCCTTCATAGCAGATACTGAAAATATTATACGTATAGTAAGTAGGGTGACCATAATGTCTGAAGGCCAGCCAGGGACACATTGGGGGGGGGGGGAGGTAGGGGTGTGCGCGCGCGAAGCGCGTGCGCGCCGCCGGAAACAGGAAGTGACGTCACTTCCGGTGACGTCACTTCCGGTGACGGCATGCCACCACATGAAACAGGAAGTGACATCACTTCCTGTGACATCATTTCCCCGCGTCACCTGCCGGAAATGGGAAGTGACATCACTTACTGTGACATCATTTCCCCCAAATGACATCATTTCCCCCAAATGCCACTGCCGGAAACAGGAAGTGACTTCACAGCACTTCCTGTGACATCCCCAAAAATCCCCCAAATATCACCGCCGGAAACAATTTTGTTCTGAAATCCTGTATATACTTCATCAGTATATGGGATAAGGCACTTTCTCAACTGTGCTGCATAATGCAGCCTATTTATTTTGTCCTGTTTGCTCTGTTGGCTCTATCTGCGCCACCTTCATCACTTTCGGGGTGTGGATCCCCCAGTGGGGTGCTCTCCCGACTCCCTCCGCCGGCTGTTTCTGATAGCCCTGCGCCCCCTCTTTCATTTGATATGTGTCCCGTGCGGGTGCCACCCTCCCGCCGGGAGATGCCGCAAAATGAGCCCCCTTGAGGCTTATGGCGGCAGGGCTCGGGGGAAGCGAGCTAGACTGCTGTTCTTTTGAGGGGTTATAGAGTGTTTCGAGCCCGTCCCTGTGGCATCGGTCCCATCGTTGTGGGGCCCAGGGGGCCGGCGCAGCGGCACGCCGAAGCAGCCTCTCACTAATAACACAGGTCGAGATGCAGGACAGGAACCCGGAAGTGACCGACAGGCTGCTTCAGCGTGCCGCTGCGCCGGCCCCCTGGGCCCCACAACGATGGGACTGATGCCACAGGGACGGGCTCGAAACACTCTATAACCCCTCAAAAGAACAGCAGTCTAGCTCGCTTCCCCCGAGCCCTGCCGCCATAAGCCTCAAGGGGGCTCATTTTGCGGCATCTCCCGGGGGGAGGGTGGCACCCGCACGGGACACATATCAAATGAAAGAGGGGGCGCAGGGCTATCAGAAACAGCCGGCGGAGGGAGTCACGAGACCACCCCACTGGGGGATCCACACCCCGAAAGTGATGAAGGTGGCGCAGACAGACCCCACAGAGCCAACAGGACAAAATAAATAGGCTGCATTATGCAGCACAGTTGAGAAAGTGCCTTATCCCATATACTGATGAAGTAAATACAGGATCTGAGAACAAAATTGCACCAGAAGACACAAACACAAAGCTCCCTTACACTGAATCAGTGCTTGGGTCCACCAAAGTCAGTATTATCTACTCCAGTCACAAACACAAAGCTCCCTTACACTGAATCAGTGCTTGGGTCCACCAAAGTCAGTATTGTCACATAAGAACATAAGAGAAGCCCTGTTGGATCAGGCCAGTGGCCCATCCAGTCCAACACTCTGCGTCACATAAGAACATAAGAGAAGCCCTGTTGCATCAGGCCAGTGGCCCCTCCAGTCCAACACTCTGTGTAACATAAGAATATAAGAGAAGCCCTGTTGCATCAGGCCAGTGGCCCCTCCAGTCCAACACTCTGTGCCACATAAAAATATAAGAGAAGCCCTGTTGCATCAGACCAATGGCCCCTCCAGTCCAACACTCTGTGCCACATAAAAATATAAGAGAAGCCCTGTTGCATCAGACCAATGGCTCATCCACTCCACCACTCTGGTCACATAAGAACATAAGAGAAGCCCTGTTAGATCAGGCCAGTGGCCCCTCCAGTCCAACACTCTGTGTCACATAAGAACATAAGAGAAGCCCTGTTGGATCAGGCCAGTGGCCCCTCCAGTCCAACACTCTGTGCCACATAAAAATATAAGAGAAGCCCTGTTGCATCAGACCAATGGCTCATCCACTCCACCACTCTGGTCACATAAGAACATAAGAGAAGCCCTGTTAGATCAGGCCAGTGGCCCCTCCAGTCCAACACTCTGTGTCACATAAGAACATAAGAGAAGCCCTGTTGGATCAGGCCAGTGGCCCCTCCAGTCCAACACTCTGAGTCACATAAAAATATAAGAGAAGCCCTGTTGCGTCAGGCCAGTGGCCCCTCCAGTCCAACACTCTGTGTCACATAAGAACATAAGGAGGGAAGGGAAGGGAAGGGGAGGGAGGGAGGAAGGAAGGAAGGAAGGAAGGAAGGAAGGAAGGAAGGAAGGGGGAGGGAGGGAGGGAAGGAAGGAAGGAAGGGGGGAGGGAGGGAAGGAAGGAAGGAAGAAAGGAAGTAAGGAAGGGAGGAGGGAGGGAAGGAAGGAAGGGAAGGGAGTGAGGGAAGGAAGGGAGGGAAGGAAGGAAGGGAGGAGGGAGGGAAGGAAGGAAGGAAGGGAGGGAAGGAAGGAAGGGAGGGAAGGAGGGAGGGAGGAGGGAGGGAAGAAAGGAAGGCCGCCCCCCACCCCCCCGCTTTCGGCCCCCTTACCTGATTCCAGGGCGGCATCCAGCGGCGGCGGGGAGTCCTGCGGCGGCGGCCTCGCGGCGAGGGAGGGAGGGAGCTGCCGGCGCTGGCCTCTGGAGGCCTCCAGGGACCAGCGCCGGCTGCTCCGCGGCTTCCCCGCGGCCTCCGCTGGTCCCTGGAGGCCCTCCAGGGACCAGCGGAGGCCGCGGGGAGGCCTTCGCTGGCCGGCGCTGGTCCCGGAAGGCCTTCCAGAGGCTCTGGAAGGCCTTCCGGGACCAGCGCCGGGTGCCCCGCGGCCTCCCCGTGGCCTCCGCTGGTCCCTGGAGGCCCTCCAGAGTCTCTGGAGGGCCTCCAGGGACCAGCGGAGGCCGCGGGGAAGCCTTCGCTGGCCGGCGCTGGTCCCGGAAGGCCTTCCAGAGGCTCTGGAAGGCCTTCCGGGACCAGCGCCGGGTGCCCCGCGGCCTCCCCGCGGCCTCCGCTGGTCCCTGGAGGCCCTCCAGAGTCTCTGGAGGGCCTCCAGGGACCAGCGGAGGCCACGGGGAAGCCTTCGCTGGCCGGCGCTGGTCCCGGAAGGCCTTCCGGGACCAGCGCCGGGTGCCCCGCGGCCTCCCCGCGGCCTCCGCTGGTCCCTGGAGGCCCTCCAGAGACTCTGGAGGGCCTCCAGGGACCAGCGGAGGCCGCGGGGAAGCCTTCGCTGGCCGGCGCTGGTCCCGGAAGGCCTTCCAGAGGCTCTGGAAGGCCTTCCGGGACCAGCGCCGGGTGCCCCGCGGCCTCCCCGCGGCCTCCACTGGTCCCTGGAGGCCCTCCAGAGACTCTGGAGGGCCTCCAGGGACCAGCGGAGGCCGCGGGGAAGCCTTCGCTGGCCGGCGCTGGTCCCGGAAGGCCTTCCAGAGCCTCTGGAAGGCCTTCCGGGACCAGCGCCGGGTGCCCCGCGGCCTCCCCGCGGCCTCCGCTGGTCCCTGGAGGCCCTCCAGAGTCTCTGGAGGGCTTCCAGCGACCAGCGGAGGCCACGGAGAGGCCTCCACCACTGCCGCCGGGCCCCGCGCGCGGGCGAGGAAGGCGGCGAGTGAGGGAGGGAGCGTCCCTGCACCTGCGCAGGGGTCCTGCGCAGGCGCAGGGACGCTCCCTCCCTCACTCGCCGCCTTCCCCGCCGGCGCCCGCGGCCCACCGGCTCCGGGGCTGCCTAAACCGGGACCTTTAATGGTCCCGGTATAGGCAGCCCGGGAGCCGGGATTGGGTGGCCAGAACCGGGAATGTCCCGGGAGACCGGGACGGTCTGGCCACCCTAATAGTAAGTAAGAGAGATTCAGGTGGGTAGCTGTGTTGGTCTGAGGCAGCAGAACAAAGTTTGTCACACAACATTTTATTCAAGATATAAGCTTTTGTGTGTAAGCACACTTCTTCAGTAAGAATGTAACTGAAAGAAAGTAAAACTACACAAGATGACTGATAATATGAGTGAACATGTGCTGCTGCATAAAATGTGCATTTGGCAAATAAGTCAGGTGACTTGCCTGGTCCAATGAGCTGATTGTTTCCGGGGTCTGTCTCAAGTGATCAGAATGGGTTGTCAGGGGTCCCAAATGTGGTGTCCGTGGGCACCATGATGCCTGCCAACACCTTTTCTGGCATCCTCCAAATAGTTTTGGAAAGTGGGCTGAAACAGGTAGGGCTTTTGCCCAGCAGGACTGTTACCCAAATGGCTTGAATGTGCGTATACCTTGACCAAGGAGCACCCTCCCTTTAGGAGATCAGAAGCCTATGTAACAATGTTACAATACAATGGGCAAATGTAACAGGGATTGTATTGCCTGATGTATACCAGGGTCCAAGATTTGCTCTAACACCTCATAAGGGTATGTGGATTCTTAGAAGTGAAAAGACATTGGTTTAAAGTTATTGTTTTCTTAAGAAATGATTTAGAATGCTTTATTAAGAAAAAGAATAATAGCAAAGTTATATGGTCACCATTTGTTTAAACTAAATTCCAGAGAAAAACTTACTGAGGGAAATAAATATACCAAAATCAGAGAAAAATGAGTTGATGTATCTTTGCTAACTGATTGACATATCCTGTTGGTTTCTGTGAAATGCTGGATGTAACTAACTGAGACACTGTTATTGCCTTTTAAGGGGTGTGGTGAACAGGGGTGGGATTCTAGAAGGAGCTCCTTTGCATATTAGGCCACAAACCCTGATGTAGCCAATCCTCCAAGAGCTTACAAAAAAGAGCCCTGTAAGTTCTTGGAGGATTGGCTACATCAGGGGTGTGTGGCCTAATATGCAAAAGAGCTCTTGCTAGAATTCCACTCCTCATGGTGAACATGCTTACATTTGTATTTTCCCAAACATGGAAGTAATAGCTTTGCATCCTGTCTTTGAAGTGGTATTATTTGCTGTGTGTTTCCCTTCTGCCCCTTTTTGTTGTTGTTCAGTCACACAGTCGAGTCTGGCTCTTTGCGACCCCATTGACAAAGTCACGCCAGGCCCTCCTGTCTTCCACCATCCTCCAAAATCTGCTCAAATTCATATTTGTTACATCAGTAACGCTGTCCAGCCATCTCATCTTTTGCCATCCCCTTCTTCTTTTGCCTTCAGTCTTTCGCAGCATCAGGATCTTCTCCAGGGAGTGCTCCCTTCTCATTTGGTGGCCAAAGTATTTGAGCTTCAGCTTCAGCATCTGACCTTCCAGTGAACAGTCTGGGTTGATTTCCCTTAGGACTGACTGATTTGATCTTCTTGCAGTCCAAGGGACTCTCAAGATTCTTCTCCAGCACCACATCTCAAAAGCATCTATTCTTCTGCACTTGGCCTTTCTTATGATCGAGCTCTCACAGCCATTCATTACTACTGGGAATACCATCGCTTTGACTATACAGACTTTTGTTGGCAGGGTGATGTCAAATCAGTCACAAACACACCTGCAGCTCTGACAAACAGGAAGAGCTCAGACTGGTATATTGTTTTGGGATACTGGAAAGATGTTTCGGGAAAGTGACTTTTGGTTCCCTGAATGTCAAATTAAACAATAAACAAAGGGAAATTACATATCCACACTGCTCTCTCCGCTCTATGGGTATTGGAACTCTATGGAACCATCCTGGTAAGCCAAAGGTCTAAAGACACTGGGTGAGATGGACTTTTAGCATCATAGAATCCAGTCGCCTGTGGATCCAGCCCTCCTATTTTCAGACTTTTAGGCTGATTACAGACTGGCACTTTGGGTTGACTCAGAGACGCCACAGAGACGCCAAAAAATCCGTGCACACGGCAACATCTGCCAGTCGCCCCTGTCCTGAACTTACCCCATCCTCAAAGATGATCCACCTGGCTCAAAAAGGGACCACTGCAAAAGTGGTCCCTTTTAACTGGGGCGGCTCCCAGCAGTCTGAAAGGCTGTAGAGAACCTGGGGAGCCATGAGCAGGACACACAAGTGTTCCAGATGCTCCCCGCCCATCCACAGCCTGCCCCTTTCCTCGAGCACCATCCGGAAGCTCCAGGGCACTCTGTTGCTGGCCGGCTATGTTCAAGGCAGCTGCCAGCTGCCCCAAACCGGCTGGCTGGTTTCAGCCTTAGGGGCCTATTTCTGGGACTTAGACTTTCTGGGGGCCATTCACTTGTTAGCTTCACCACTTGTCCTCCTAAATTTTTAGATTTTTGGTCTTTATTTCTATAATTTTTGTTCTTCTAATGTGGAAAAAGTATACTTTTAAAAGGCTTTCTTTCTAGCAGCAAAAATATTTATTGTTTATAGCCAAAGGCCATCACAATAGAAAATTAAGAACTCAATGATTAAAAAAGAAAGACCAAAGCATCATAAAAAGAAGTCACTTACAAGATCAGGTATAAAAACAAGTAATATTGAGTTACAGAAATGTAATTATCGTTAGGCTCAGTCACAGTAAACCTAATTAATTACAAATATTAATATGTGATAAAATTATGAACACCTAAAATAAAACCATTTAGTCCTAAGAGGTTTTCCTTCTAAGGTCCAAGGAACTCTGCGTCTGGACAGGCCTGTCCTGTATTTCCAGGCCTCAAGCTGCTATACTCTCTTCCATGCCTTCTGTTTCCCAGGAGTCTGAGGACTGAGAGACTCACAAGGCTGAGAGTCTTGCCTCTTCCTGGATTCTTAGGTAGCTATGAAGCTGCAGCTTGCTTGCTAGGAATTGGAGCTCAAATTAGAAGGAAAGAGGAATGGTAGGATGGTAAATAATGGTTTAGCATTTAGATTGAATAATATGCATTAAGTTTGTCTCATGTTTGTAACTTTTTGTTTCACATGCATTTATAAGATTTAGTGGTTTTCAGTTCTTTTCTCCACTATGTAGTGCATAACAAAATACTAAAGATATATACAGAAAACACTGTTTCAGGTTCAGAAACGTCGACTGCGGGGTGATATGATAGAGATTTACAAGATTATGAGATGGAGAAAGCAGAGAAAGAAATCCTTTTCTCATAATATATATATTTGGCCACTGTGTGACACAGAGTGTTGGAGTGCATGGGCCATTAGTCTGATCCAACATGGCTTCTCTTATGTTCTTATGTAATTACTAGGATGTGCTGTAATGGTATTAGTCATCCAGGCTTCTTAGGAAATGAAACTCATGTCCCCCAAAAATATGTGTTGTTTTCAGCTTTGGGTGCTGTAGTGCTAGCAAGCAACATATGTTCATATCCTTCCTTGGTTCAGCTGATTCCTTGAACAATAGCATTTCTCCATTCCAATTGGATCCTGCAGAGATGGAACACAGAGTACTTCCAGCCAGTCACTTTGGAGACAAGCCACTAAGAGACACAATCCTCCTTTGGGGAGGAGCCCTTTTGTTCTTTTATGGCTGGATAAATAGAGAGCTGGAGCAGGATGTACTAAAATGAATGACATGAATACCCATTAGGAAAAACGGGTGATGCTTGAAGGATTATTGGATATAATGTGAGTCAGCTTTACCAACTGACCTGCGTGAACTCCAATGAAACACATGAGAGAAAACAAAAGTTGCTTCAAAAATGCAGAACAGATTTAGAAAAATTTGCCCTGGGAAACAGTTTGGTTCCCCAAAATCTTAACTGAGTGGGTTGATCACCTTGGTTGATTTATAGGAAATAAATCTTATGGTCATGGTGAATAGGATATTCAGAAGTCAACTCTGTGAACAGCAGCACTGAAAAATGGCAAATTGCATGCAATAGATTATTAAGATGGGAATAAAAAAATTCAATATGCTGTTATTGCGTGTCCATATTTTGAAAGCTGTGTACAGTTCTGGTCATCTCAGAAAGAATATGAATTTTTAAAAAGAGTTCTGAAAAAGTTAGCTAAAATTCTCAAAGGATTAGAACACCTTCCATATGAGGAAAGACCTAAAGTGTAAGGGAGGGTTTTTTTTTTTTTTTTTTAGAAAAATGGCAACATAATGAAGGCATCATTGAGGTTTTATAAAGGAATGAATGATGCTGGGACAGCTGATGGAGAGACAGTTTGTCCCTCTCTCATAATTTATGAAGAGGTTCAGTACCAACAAAATTACTCCATGCATAATTAACTCATGAATGGAATTCATTTCTATAAGAAGTTGTGATGGCTTTTTAAAAGGATGGGAAAAGAATAGAAAATAGATCTATTAGCTAAGGTCATTAAATGGAACCTTCATGTTCAAATCTCTGTATAACAAGCACCTGGAACAACGAGCAAAGGCTTGTAAAGGGGAGGCCTTGCTTGTAGGGTTGCCAAGTCTGTTGGACCAGTAGGTAGGGGATGGGGTGAACGTACTGGGAGTGGAGAGGATAGAAGCCAGAAATAAATGCAACATGCCTATGTCACTTCCAGGCCATTGGGGGTGATACTTTGGTTTGTGGGCAAAACCTCTATGGTAGAATTCACTGAAATAGGCTTCGTGTTTATTTCTGACTTCTTGTCCGTTTGCTGGGGGGGGGGGGGTTAATTCTCCACCAGCTAGCCAGGTACCCCTTCCTGCACTGGGGCATGTGTGTCTGTCAACCCTACTTACTTGTAAACTTCCATGAAGCATCTGGCTAGTCATCATTGGAAGTGGAATATGGGCCTAGAGGGACATTTGTTCAGTCTTTTATTCAGACTAAAAATAAGGCCCATTGCAGAAAAATACAATGGTCTCTAGAAAGAGGCTCTGGGAGAGTGCCCTCCCCCAACCCTTGGTGTCTTCCCACTCCCAACTACCACCCACTCCCAAAAACCTATTCCACTCCACTACCCCCACATCCTTGGCATTCCACTACTCTCCCATCCATTGCATTCACTCACCCCCACCCTTGCTGTCTTCACATACATCATCCTTTGGTCTTCACTCATCCCCCACCCTTGCTGTCTTCCCACCCACCCCTCAGCTGACAAAAATGCCACCCCCCCCACATGTGTGCATGTGTCCCCATGTCTGTGGTTGCTCAGAATCCAGAAAGAGTTCCAGAATGGAAATAAGGAAGAATAATGATGGGTGTATATGAATATACAGTGGAGGTGAAGAATAGGTTTAAGGAACTAGAGTTAATAGACAGAGTGCCTGAAGAACTATGGATGGAGGGTCGTGTCATTGTACAGAAGGCAGCAATCAGCAACATCCCAAAGAAAAAGAAATGCAAGAAAGCAAAGTGGCTGTCTGATGAGGCTTTACAAATAGCTGAGGAAAGAAGGAAAGTGAAAGGCAAAGGTGAAAAGGAAAGATTCACCCAACTGAATGCAGATTTCCAGAGAACAGCAAGGAGAGATAAGGAGGCCTTCCTGAAGGAACAATGCAAAGCAATAGAGGAAAATAATAGAATGGGAAGGACAAGAGATCTATTCAAGATAATTGGAAAAATCAAGGGAACGTTTTGTGCAAAGATGGCCATGATAAAGGACAAAAATGGTAGGGACCTAACAGAAGCAGAAGAGATCAGGAAGAGGTGGCAAGAAAACACAGAAGAATTATACAAGGAGGATCTCAATGTCCCAGACAACCATGACAGTGAAATCGATGACCTTGAGCCACACATCCTGGAATGTGAAGTCAAATGGGCTTTAGAAAGCATTACTAACAACAAAGCGAGCGGAGATTATGGTATCCCAGTTGAGCTATTCAAAGTCCTAAAAGATGATGCTGTTAAAGTGATGCACACATTATGTCAACAAATTTGGAAAACACAAAAGTGGCCACAGGATTGGAAAAGATCAGTTTATATTCCAATCCCAAAGAAGGGTAATGCCAAGGAATGTTCAGACTACCGCACCATTGCAGTCATTTCACATGCCAGCAAGCTCATGTTAAAGATCCTACAAGCTAGGCTTCAGCAGTACATAGATCGGGAACTACCAGAAATTCAAGCTGTGTTTCGGAGAGGTAGAGGAACTAGAGATCAAATTGCCAACATTCGCTGGATTATGGAGAAAGCATGGGAGTATCAGAAAAACATCTATTTCTGCTTCATTCACTACACTAAAGCCTTTGATTATGTGGATCACAACAAACTGTGGGAAGTCCTTAAAGAGATGGGAGTACCAGACCACTTCACATGTCTCCTGAGAAACCTGTATAAGGGTCAAGAAGCAACTGTCAGAACGGGATATGGAACAACTGATTGGTTTAGAATAGGAAAAGGAGTTCGACAAGGATGTATATTATAACCCTGCTTATTTAATTTATATGCAGAGTACAGCATGCGGAATGCTGGCCTGGATGAAGCACAAGCTTAAGGTTGCTGGGAAAAACATCAACAACCTCAGATATGCAGATGACACTACTCTAATGGCAGAAAGTGAGGAGGACCTAAAGAACCTCTTGTTGAGGGTGAAAGAGGAGTGCACAAAAGTAGGCTTGAAACTCAACATCAGTAAAACTAAGATCATGGCATCTGGCCCCATCACACCTTGGCAAATAGAAGGGGAAGACATGGAAGTAGTGACAGACTTCACATTTCTGGGATCCAAGATCACTGCAGATGGTGACTGTAGCCATGAAGTTAAAAGATGTTTGCTCCTTTGGAGGACAGCTATGGCAAACCTGGGCAGTATAATAAAAAGTACAGACCCTGCCAACAAACGTCTGTATAGTCAAAGTGATGGTATTCCCAGTAGTAATGTGTGGCTGTGAAAGCTGGACCATAAGGAAGGCCGAGCACAGAAGAATAGATGCTTTTGAGATATGGTGCTGGAGAAGACTCTTGAGAGTCCCTTGGACAGCAAGAAGATCAAATCAGTCAATCCTAAGGGAAATCAACCCAGACTGTCCACTGGAAGGTCAGATGCTGAAGCTGAAGCTCAAATACTTTGGCTACCAAATGAGAAGGGAGCACTCCCTGGAGAAGATCCTGATGCTAGGAAAGACAGAAGGCAAAAGAAGAAGGGGACTGTAAAAGATGAAATGACTGGACAGTGTTACTGCTGTAACAAACACTAATTTGGGCAGACTTCGGAGGATGGTAGAAGACAGGAGGGCTTGGCGTGACTTTGTCCTTGGGGTCGCAAAGAGTCGGACTCAACCGTGTGACTGAACAACAAAAATGATGGGTCGTGGTGGTGGGGCATGATGATGGTCACACAGATACTGAAGCTCAGCATTCCTTTTGTTTGCAGTGCATTGTTGCTTCTGTTCAGCAGCACTCCCCCAATGACAACCAGTGTGACTTAGCAGTTCCCAACTCCAGGTTGGGAAATTTGAGGGGTGAAGCCTGAAGAGGGTGGGTTGGAGGAGAGGTGGGACCTCAGACAAGTACAATGCCATTGTCTCCACCCTCCAAACAAGCCATTTCCTCCTGGGGAACCACTGTTACCAGTCTCCAGGCAAGTCTGGAGATCACTCAGAATTACAACTCCTTTCCAGATGGCAGAGATCAGCTCCCCTGGAGGTGGGGGGTGGGGGAGAGAACAAACCTTCACTTGAGTAGGTGAAGGGCTTTCTAGAGCCCATTGGGCTTTATTCCTAGTGATTAAATAAATAAGTAAAAATAACCCAAAGTGATTTAACTTCTGATACTGATTTATGATTATTCTTGCTGCTAATTCTGAAGCATGCCCATTGGTGAAGGAATGTCAACATTTTTGTGCATTTCCTTCAGTCTTTCCCCCTTGATTTTTCTTCTTCTTCTACCTTGCAGAGGCTTCACATTGGCTCTTGGAAGTGTGACCATTGTAACTACTTTCCTGACTTGCAACCCCATTTTTGTAGTTCTTCCTTTCACTATAGTGCTATAACAATTATATTAAACGTTGAGGAGGATATAAGTGGCAATTATTGGATTGGATCTTGATTACATGGACAATTTCTACCAGTTCCTTCTCTCTTTTCCAGGCCCCTCTCATGTTATTCTTCAGGGTTCCCTATTGCACAGGAGAAGGATTTTATGGAGAACAGTGGTCTGAAGTGGGAGTGGAAGTCAGAAAAAAATGTTTTGCCACTGGAAAATTTAATCTGGATCCAGCACACTATATCTAATTGTCAGCCTGGCCCTAGCTGTGGATCCTTAAATCCAGAGGTTGAGGCCAAGTACAAAGAAGGAGCAGCTTGCAGAAAAATACAAACAACTTTAACATGAAAATGTGTGTGTGTGTGTGTTGAAAGCTCCTGAATCGGAGAACTCAAACAGAACAGCTCTCAATCACCATTTTGAAGGTTGCCTAGCAATCCCTTTAAACCAGCTTTAAAAAAAATTTATCATTTGGTGGCATAGAGAGGATAGCCAGCTGGAGTCCTCTGGATGCCAGCCCAGCTTGGGCTCCTACTCCCCCTTGCATGCAGCAGAGGCAGCAGTAGTATTGAGGAAGAGCAGGAGCTTCTAGCTGGGCTGTCTGCTGCCACAGGACTCCCACTGTCTGTCTTTCCACCCTTTCTCACCAGCTGGTAAATTGGCAGCCCAACCTCAGGCACTCTCTGTCTCTCCTCCCTTACACACAACGGAAGCAGCAAGAGCAGTGTGGGAGGAGAAGTGTCTGAGGCTGAGATGTCTTTGACAAAGAAGCTAACATGGTTCATAATATCTTTAATATCACGTATCTGGGATATTTGATGCACATATGGATCATGTATCTCGGGTGCAAAGTGTACATTATGCAATATATACACACATACACTGAAATTGTGAATTTGGTAACTGGGAATTGTAAGTTTGATTGCAGGAGTACTGGGGACTGGGGACTTAACCTTTTTTTCTATGAATAATTTTATGACTGCCTCCTCAGCTCATTTTCCAGATAGGGGAACAACTATAAGGCCTCTTTGTTTTCTTTTGCCTATGTTTATAATCGCATTTATTAGTATTCCTCCTCTTTTACTGCTGCTGTAATTATATATGCAGCTCCCCAAAGCTTTATGTTAATAATAAAAGTCAGGAGCCCAGTCATGAAAGTTCCCTTAGAAAGTGTGTTTTAATGCTTTTGGCCAATTCAGATAGTACAGCACCAAGAGGTGGCTTCATCACATGGTGGCCTATAGTGAAACTACCTGACGTTACTGTGCTCTTGCTGCTATCTAATAGAAATGTCCAAACAGAGGAGAAGGCGTAAGTTCTGCATCAGTAAGAGCACAGTAAGGTCAGATTCACTACATGCTGAGTTATATTGCTTGAAAGAATTCCTTAGATTATAATGCACTTCTGTTCTAATTGCAAGAAACTTAATAGCAAAATATTGTCCATAGGAATAAGTATTTGAACTTGTTCTACCTTATTAATGAGCAAGTTGAAGAGACGCTAATGTCGCTAGGGATGGTGATCTTCTATATGTAACCTGTACTCTTTGAAGAAGGGCCTCAGCTAGGGTTGGAAAGTCCAATTCAAGAAATATCTGGGGACTTTGGGGGTGGACCCAGGAGATATTGGGGGTGGAGCCAGAAGCAAGGTTGTGACAAGCACAACTGAACTCCAAAGGGAGTTCTGGCCATCACATTTAAAGGGACTGCACACCTTTTGAATGCCTTCCCTTCATTGGAAATAATGAAGGATAGGGGCACCCTCTTTTGGGGCTCATAGCAATAGATCCCCTTGTCCAATCCTTTTGAAACTTGGAGGGTGTTTTGAGGAGAGGCACCGATTGCTATGCTACAAATTTGGTCCTCTACCTCAAAATACAGCCCCCCTTCCCAAGTCCCAGATTCCTGAAGATCAATTCTCCACTATACTCTATGGGAATTAGTCTCCATAGGGAATAATGGAGTGCCAGGCAGACATTTCTTCCCCTGCTTTCTGATGACCCTGAAGTGGGGGGGGGGAGAGCCTCCAAACTGGGGGATCCCCTGCCCCCACTTGAGGATTGGTAATCCTAGCCTCAGCTAAGGATCATTCCTGTCCACTGTAGCAGTTTCAAGTTGTATCAGATACCTGAAACTGGGAGACTGTGTTACAGAGTACATCTACAGGCACATGCCTAAATTTTGTGAACACCTCAGTGTTTAGAAATGGATGCTGGTTTGTTTGCTTGCTTTTCATCTGGTAGGGTAAATGCTTTGTACTCAGTTACCCAGACTAAGACTTAGTTTCAGCTTTCTTCAGGTCATTCCAAACAATGCATTATGCTTTGCTGCACTTATTGATAGATTCATTTTAATTATTTATTGTCTATGTCAATGTATCTGAAGATGTCTGCATCTACACATGCTAAGTTTCTCAGTTTTTGCTTTTACTCAGAATTGAACTTTGTTGATCTTGGAGGTGCCACTGGACTCATACTTAGTTGTCACCTCACATCTGTTTGTTAACTCTTGTATTTATATGCTAATTAGCTGCCATTAACAGTTCTTAATGACTACTTTAATCCAATCTCAGCTATACTTCTGACCCAATTACTCATGCATCTTGAGTCTAACTAACTCCGCCTGGCAACTAACCCTCCTCTACCTATATGTAAGGCTTGAGGAAGTTTGTTTCAATGTATATGAAGTGTGCATACACATTAAAGATTATATCCAGAATTAAAATTTGTTGGTCTTAAAGTTACCACTGGCCTCAAATGTCTACTACTTTAGACCAACATGGGTACTAGGGTTGTGCAAAAAAACCCCCCACCTAACAGTATTTTTTGGGTATATTGAACCCCCCAAAATCAGTATTTCCTGATATTTCCAAATCCCAATACCAGTATGGTATTCAGATTAATACTAAATATTTGGCATTGCTAATTTCCCCCCCCAGCTTCATTATATTACATGGGGACCATTATAGTAAATGGTCCCCATATATTATGCTGAATCAATTGGGGGATATCTGGGACTCCCTTTAATGCAAGTTATCTGGCATTTTTTTGGGGGGGGGGTTTGCCATATTGAATAGCTGGATAAATACCCCAGCTGATATCTAGCTGGAACATTAAAAAAAAAAAAAGCAATATAGTGTTTTTCAGGTTTTCTTCAGCTTGGATAAACCAGATGCGCACCCCAAATGGCTATCCACCTGAATCTGTCTGTGCTGGAGACATTATTACATGCACACCAATTTTTCAGAAGCCATCTGTCGTGATAGCTTTAATGCTTAGGCATTTCAAGTAAATCAGGAATCATATTTGTATGAGAAAAGTAGAAAAAGGAGAAAGAGAAAAAATAACTCTAGTCCTTTTATCTGATATGCTGGATTGGGAGCAGCTGAAAAACATGAAACAAATTTGACCACAGAATTGTGAGCTGTAACATTGTAGGTATTCATCCACAAAGCTGAAGTTGATGTGCAAATATCACTCTCGCCTACTGTTTGCTTCATCTGAAAAAAAAGTACATAAAATGTGAATATAATGGAATGTCCAAATCCCTATAATACTGGAGGTGTGGGCCTCTTTCTGGAACTACTGTTTTCACATTCTTGATGAGGAATCCATGTTAAGACAGACAGACAGACAGACATAACCTTTATTGGCATAACAGAAAAGAAAAACAAGGTCCAAAGGAATTTCAGAATGGGACATACAAGCCACAGTAATCTGCAAGCCCAACCAGCATGGGAATACAAGGTTATATGCAAAATTTAGCTAAGAAAAGCAGGTATTTCCCTACCTGACTCCAGATTATTGGCAACTCATCAGAGGGAGAAGGACCAGTGACTTGCAAAATGTGCAATGAAATGAAAGAATGCATAGTGGGGAAAACATATTAAGAATGCACACTTCACTGTCTGCTGACCAGTAGAAAATGAAAAAAAAGAAAAGAAAGAAAATGAATACAGAAAATTCTGCCAGGAATTTTGTTATTGGTGCCAGCCAGTTTGTCCCAACTAACAGTTGTGCTTACCTTTCTGTTGGCTAAACAGGGTGGGGTAACTTCTGTGAAGTATTCTGAAATGGTCCAGATTCTCTTACACCGTGTAGAGAACCTGAAAGCAAGATGACTAGCTGCCTATGTGAAATCTACAAAGGTAAATTCATTGATTTAGTAAATGTGTAGCCCACTTCTCCAGAGATATTTTGCATCTGCCTTAAGTGACAAAAATTGCACTCAGTTCTTACGGTATATGTGCATATTATTCTATTATTCTATGACATGTTAAATACTACCAATTGTTGAACACGAGCTTTTATAGGTGATAGTTAATTCACTGATCAGATGAAGGTACTTGCACATCCTGAAAGTGCAGGTACTGTGCATGAATAAATTCATTACACTGAAAATAATTTAATTGCTAGGAGTCAACAAACCCATAGATTAAGGATAGGCACACCTGATGCTTGCAGCTGGTGCCATATAAATTGACATAGGAGATAATTATTGTTTGTAGTGAGTCCACCGAAAGGAATCGGGTCAAATATGTCAATGAACACCAGCAGCTTCATGTTCTGTGCACACCCAAATATCTTTTGCTTAAGAAAAGTCACAAACGGGATGTTGTGAAATACTGAAATGTTCCGTAACCAGTTTTTATGTTGCTATTTTTAATATCTCTTCATTTACATTGTCTAGATTGAACTATTGTTTGTATTCAGATGTAATTAAATAACAACTTGTCACTTTGGAAATGAGCCTTAGAACTTCTCAGGCTCATTGTCCCTTCCTTCCTTCTCCCCTTGCAAGTAGCTTAGAGGCTGAAGTCATCCTAAACCATAGCTTGGCTTTTTGTACATCACAACAAACTAGGAACTGGGAAGTCTTCTGTCTCTGACCCATATGCTCAAGAACAAGGGAGGCTGGAAAAGCACAAGCAAAATGACTTCCAAAGTCCATATCTATAAACAAACTGAAAAACACTTCAGGTCATGCTCTGCTCTCATCAACTGATGTGATGGATGCAGAGTACATAAGGATTTTTAAAACTGCCTTCTATATGATGGTCATGTAGATGTTTTTGAAAGCTTGCAAGTAAAGTTTACCTTTCAGTTATTTTTGTCCCCTGGCATCTGTTGAATTCTGATTTTTAAAAAACACAATGTCTCATTTATTTCTACTGTTTAAAGTGACTAAAAATTTGGAAGGAAATCAAAACCTAAACTTTTTTGTGTTTGTTAGACATAAGAAGGTCCTCTGAAGTATGCATATGTTTACTATACCTACTATCTGATTATTTCCCATGAATTTTACCAGAAATCTGCTATAGGTCTGAGGCACCCTGTGTCTTTTTGAAACTCATACTAACTGGATCCACAATTGGTAAATAAATGCAAGCTCTTATGTGGGCTTTCATTCTCTTAATCACCCTACATTGTTTGACCACTAAGTGGCAGCACAAACATAGTTCTGTAAAATATTCTCAGAGGCAGTATTGCAGGATGAAGGTATCGAAACTTACCTAGATGTCATTTCACTTTCTGCATCAGTACCCAGAAGAAGGGGTAAGATGGTGAACTAATAATTGTTTAATTGTTTGCTTTTTTCTGGGAAAGCAGAGTGGCTGTCAGCTCAAATCTCAACTGGGGATATTACCTCTGCCTGGATAGATATATTTTGTTATTTAAAGTTATGCATTAATGGAAATCTAAAATCAGCAATTGGCTGAAACAATTAAGCAGTTCTTCCCCCCCAAATTCTCTAAAATAACAGTTTAACAATGCCCATTTTATTAAGAGACACCTGCAGTTTCTTTATTATAAGTGTTTTGAAATATAGTCTTTATTCCAAGCACACCCAAAGTTGTCGTGTGCATTCAGTTCATTTATAAATAGGGCCAGGGAGGCTCACTACAGGGAATACAGCTTTGCTGGGGAAGAGGTTAGCTCTACTGTGTGTGCTTGTGCATGGCCTGAAGGTTCTTAGCCTGCACAGGAGCTTAGACATCCAGAGCTAAAGACAGAGAGATCTCTTATTGTCAGCGTTGGAAATGCAATCTGCTTAAAAATCTCATACACACATGCTTGAAACACAATCATAATTTTATTTTGTCTCTTCCAGCTTCACTGATTATTGTAGTGACTTCCAGCATGCCCTCACTTTTTGGGGTAGGGAAGTTGCATGTGTGAGTGGGGGCAAAGTTTGGTGACTCTTCCAAATAAACATTTAGAAATTAGGGGGATTAATAATAAAATCAAAACAAGGTGAATTTATTATATCTAATTAACCATTCAGCCAATATAGGTTTTTTTTACAGGAGACCCATTTGAAGAATAATATTAATTACATAGGTTCCCTCAGACTTATGTGGCCTGTGGCTCATCTCATGCATGAGGTGTGGCCATCCTTTTTTCCAGAAGAACTAGATTCCAGTGTCAGGCTTGTGATCAAGATCCACATGGCAGATATTTATTCTTGAAAGGTCTCTTAAATAGAACACAGCTAACTTTGGCCACTATTTACGCTCCTAGCTCAGGACAATTGGGCTTCATTACTGATGTCTTACAAAAACTTGTGATTTTCCCAAGATGGGCCAATAATTATTGGTTCTGATTTTAACATGGTTATAGATGAAGGTTTAGACAAAACTGTTCATGTCACTTCAGATCTTGCTTATTCTAAGACCCGTAACAAATTCATTGGTTTAAAAAAATTACTTGAAAACTTAAATTTGATTGATGTTTGGAGATCTTGTAATCCCAATATCTGGGATTATATTTACTACTCATCCTGATTTCGTACTTACACAAAAACTGACTATATTCTGGCTTCTTCTTTGTTAATCTCAAAAATTTATAATATAAACATTCTTCCATGTCAATGGTCAGATTATTCTCCAGTTTTCTGTAAGTTTCATTTGATTGAAAAGAAAAATTCAGGCTTCATGTGGAAATTTAACAACTCTTTATTAAGCAACAAGAATGTATCAAAAGTATTGTGAATGAAGTCATGAGTACATCAAATGTAACCAGACTCCTAATGTACATTTAAAAGTTATATGGGATGCCTTTAAGGCAGTTCTTTGGGGCAAGATTATTTCTATCTCTTCAGCCTATAAGAGAAAAAGAAATAAGCTAGCTCAAGAAATAATGACTAATATTAGGGAATTAGAAGCTCTTCATAAAAAGACACGTAGTTAAAAAATTTACAAGAAATTACAAGAAGAGAGAAAGAACCTTGAAGTCCTGGAAACAGAAAAATTCAGCATCAACTCTTATTCTTCAAACAAAAATACTGGTACAGAAATCCAAAATCAATTCGACTATTGGCATGGAAAGTTCATAAGTCAATGGAACTTGGGGTTCATAGTATTAAAGACTCTTCAGGTACTTTACATAATTCCACAGATCAAATTCTAAAATCTTTTACTCATTACTATTCTAAACTTTATTCTTCCAGAGACCCACCTTCAGAACTAATTGAAGATTTCTTTAACTCTCACAAACTCACATTTTGTTTGATGCCCATCAGTAGTTTCTAGACCACCCTATTGATTTTGAGGAATTATAAGCAGTTATAAAATCACTTAAAACTAATAAGTCCCCTGGCTTAGATGGCTTCACAAATGAATTCTATAAACTTTTTTTTTACTTCTCTCTCCCCAATCTTGATAGATGTCGATAATACTGCTTTAAGCACAGGTGTGATTCCTGATTCTTGGAAGAGGGCCAAAATTATAGTATTATTAAAGAAAGACAGAGACCTAACTGACACTAAATCTTATAGACCAATCTCTTTCCTCAACTCTGATTATACAATTTTTACTGCTATTTTGTTATCTAGATTGGGGTAGGGATTATATAAATTTGGTGATTATAAAATCATTGGTGATTATATAAACTTGGACCAAACAGGTTTTATACCTTATCGGGATGTGACAGACAATATAAGGAAGACATTAGATATAATTCACTATTCTAAGCAATTTAATCCTAAAGATACATGCATTCTGTTGCTAGATGTCGAGAAGGCATTTGACACAGTGGAACCTTCATATATTCTTTCTTTATTACAAAATACACAGTTTGGAGAGAAGTTTAGAAATATTATTAAATCTTTATATTCTACTTCATTTGCATATCTTTATATTTAATAGAATGCTTTTGAAAGATTTAGGTTGAGTAGGGGCATTCGACAGGATTGTCCCTTATCTTCATTAATTTTTGCCCTTGTGGTGGAGCCTCTGGCTAACATAATTAGAACAGACCCAGGTAATCTTGGTATTATTATTGGTGGTCGTCAGTTTAAAATTAGCCTTTTTGCAGATGATATGGTCTGATATGTTTCAAATCCACAATTTCCCCTTTCAGTGATATTTAAACATCTAAATACTTTTGCCATGATAGCGGGCTTGCAAATTAACCATTCAAAATCTTCTATATCCTATCAATTTATTTTCAAAATCGAGCTTATATTAAATCCCATTATATTTTCTCGTGGATCAGCTCTACGTGGAGATATTTAGAAGTGAATGTTCCTCTACAATTTAAGGACCTAATTTCTGCTAACCATTCATTGGTCAGTTCAACAATAAATGAATCACTACATCAATGGAACACAGTTTTTTACCTTATTAGAACAAATAAATATTGTTAAAGCATTTATTACGCCAAAGTTAATTTTTTTAATATAAGAGCAATTCCTGTATTTCTTTCAAATGAATTACTAACAAAAATAGCAAAAAGCTTTAAATAAATTTATCTGGTTTTTCCATAAATTACGTATTGGGTTTCAATCTTTAAGAAGGTCAGTGGACTCAGGAGGGCTAACTGTACCAGATGTTAAACTATACTATGACTCCATTATAATATCTAATGTTGCGAAATAGTGTAAGGATTCATATAGGTCAGATTGGAAGTATATTGAAGATTTGTATTATTCCCCTCATTCTTTTAAAGAAATGTTATGGCCCACCATTCAATATCAACACCCTAAAATGAAAATTAGTTTATTTCTAGAGGCTACTGTAAATGTTTGGAGAAGGCATCATAAAGTTCTTGCCCCTCCCACTTCATTCTTAACAACCTTTACTGGCCAAAAGTGGTTCCCTGCAGCTTTTTCAACTTCCGTTTTCCGAACTTGGTGACAGAATGATATTATAAGGTTTGCTGATGTAACAAAGAAGGGGGTTCTCCTGGAAAAAACAAAATTAGAAAAAGAACATTCTATGGTTTTGCCTTGGTTTGAGTACCTCCAGTTACAACATTTATGGTATACTCATAAATTTGTATTTCCTGTATGTATATTACTCTCTGATTTTGAAAAAAAATATTATATTTTGATGCAACACCTATCAAAGGATTAATCAAGAGAATTTATAGTATGCTGACTTGTCCAAAAATTCCTTTTTTTCATAATTATCAAAATGCTTGGCATAAGGATCTAGGTGTATCTCTATCTGAAGTACAATGGGGTCGTATTTGGAATACTGCTGTAGACACATCACCTACTTTTAATATTAGGCTCCTAACATATAAAGTGATTTCTAGATGGTACTTAACCCCTGCTCAACTCTCACACTCAATCCCTGACCTGCCCCCACATTGTTGGAAAGGTTGTGGTTCTAGGGCAACCTGTTTTCATGCTTGGTGGTCTTGCCCTGTGATTTTTTGGAAACAGGTGATTAAGGAAATTTTCAAGATCACAGATGTTAAGATTCCATTTTCTCCAAGTTTGATTCTTCTAAATCTATGGGAATCTGGTTCTGCCTCAAAACAAGATAGAGAATTTATAATGAATTTACTTACAGCAGCGAAAGCGGTCATTGCTTGTAAATGGAAAGATGTACAGTATCCCAATATTCAGACCTGGTATCTCAAGGTTTGGGATTATTTTACTATTGATAAGATCACTGATGAGGTGCAGACATGTGCTATAACACTTCAATATAAGTCTGTAATGGAAAAGTGGTCACCTTTTTAAAGAATTCATTTTACTAATTATTTAAATTAGATTTAATTTTTGTGTCATTATATATGTGTGGAATTTAAGTTGTATCATATTTTGAAGCTTTATGATTTTATGTAAGCTGTTTGAATTTTCAATAAAGAAAATTTTGAAATTAAAAAAAATTGGAATCACTTGCATGGAGTGACAATACAGTTTAATTCTTGCTGTGGAAATCAATAATTAGTTAAGGAAATGAATTCTAGTTGTTTTCTGTTTGGATAATTATTTATACCAGGTCTTTTTTTCTGGGAAAAGAGGTGCCAGAACTCTCAAGATGGAAATGAAGGAAAAATACATGAGTGCCCCTCACAAACTTTTAAACATTTTCTGAGAATTTTGTTTCCATGAGGAGGTCCGGGAACTCTGTTCTGCCATGTTCCTCCAGGAAAAAAACCCTGATTTATATCAAGAAGAATGTGTAGCAAGACAAACTTCAAAATACTTGGAGCTTTGAGCAAGAGACATTTTCAGATGGCTTTCTACTTGCTTTTCTTTCCATTGGCTGGCAAAGGATTGTTCTCTTTTTTTCCTCTTGATACTAGGACTCGTTTTGTAGCAGGAGCTCCTTTGCATATTAGGCCACGCACCCTGATGTAGCCAGTCCTCCAAGAGATTACAGTAGGCCCTGTTTGGTGTAGTGCTTAAGTGTGTGGACTCTTATCTGAGAGAACTGGGTTTGATTTCCCACTCCTCCAGTTGCACCTGCTAGAATAGCTTTGGGTCAGCCATAGCTTTCACAGAGGTTGTCCTTGAAAGGGCAGCTGCTTTGAGAGCTCTCTCAGCCCCACCCACCTCACAGGGTGTCTGTTGTGGGGGGAGAAGATATAGGAGATTGTAAGCCGCTCTGAGTCTCTGATTCAGAAACAATAACAATAACAATATCATGCAGTCAATAGGATTTTGTTATGTGATGACACTCTCCTTTAGTTTCTTTTGTCCTCAGAGCAATTGTTACATAACCTGATTTTACTGGCTACAACATCACTATTTCTAAAAAGAGGTGATGGGGACAGGAAAGGAAGTGCCACAAAATACAGCAGCTAGTCAGCGAGGAGAACCCAAGTGAACTGGGCTTGAAACAGGCAGGGAATATTTCAGTCCTATCCCAAACCCTCTTTTTGCACCAAAAATATTGGATGTTGAAACTTTTTTAAAACCTTTCCTATTAAAACTGGAATGGGCCATAAATGTTTAAGTCTCATGACTGTTCATGGCATCTCTCCCTTCCTCCCTCCCTCCCTCTCTCCAGGGAGTGTATTGGAACTGTCCCCTGACAAGGATAGGCCTAGGAAAGCATTGCTCCTGCACTTCTCTTCACAATCTGACTCTTCAACCCAAACTGAAAGTGTGGATAAGATGAATATACAGCATGAATGATGGAAGAAAAGTGGATATACATAAATCCAGTGAGACTGCTTCATTTCACATCACTCTTGTTTATTGAATTTATCTGTCCATGTTTATATTTCTCCTTTCTAGGCAACTAGGATAGGGAAGTATTTGCAGTATATTCATATGTATCATCATAAAATAAAGCCATTATAAAAAGTATCTGAGTAAAAACAATTTGGGTTTCACTATACATGCATAGATCATAATGTGTGTGTTTATGTGGTGGGGTGCATTCAACAGTCAGAATGGGCCTAATTTTTTTTTTGCGCCTGAGGAGGAAAATGTAAATGGTTATCCTCCTTCGTACAGTTTTTTTTAAAACTAGGAATAAATTAAATGTGACATTTTCATCCTTTAGTGGGGTCCAGATTCTGTCCTCTTAGGTAGCTGGCCCTGCCTTTAGGACAGATAATACAGTTCCTAGGAGTATCAATACCAGTGGTGGAAAGTGTCATCAAGTCATAGCTGACTTATGGTGATCCCGTGGGGTTTTCAAGGCAAGAGACATGCAGATGTGGTTTGTCATTGCCTGCTTCTCATCACAACCCTGGTATTGCTTGGAGACTTCCTATCCAAATACCAGCCAGAGCAGACCCTGCTTATCTTCTGAGATCAGTCTAGCCCAGGCTATCCAGGTCAGTATAATACCAGCATTACCCCTTGCCATTATGCAAATAGTCTTGTCTTTGTGCTTATAACTAGTGCAGTAGTAGTTTATAGACATAGTGCTTAATATATCTTGCTTAAATGCCTCCACTTGCTTTATTTTCTACTGTGGCTCTGGTACAGCAGACAGTAAGTTTGCTTTAGTGAATGCAGTTTAAATAAAAGATTGACAAGAAATAGAAACCTATTTGATTTACATTTACTTCCATAATATGAAAAATGCCCTCTACTACAGAGGATTACTTTGTACAATATAAACTAAAATGAGTTTTTGATCCTCTGCCTTCTATCGAGGGATGAATATTACGTCCACCTCTATAATGTCAGCATCGTAACTACATTTCAATAGCACATAAGTGGCTGAAAATGTATTCTCCCTCCTTTTATTGATTTTGGAATGTACTCTTGAATATTTTCTTCCCTCCTATGACTTCCTATTTCTTTTACTTTATTGTTTGTCCTTTCCCAATGTATAGTTCTCCATGCATAAAAATGATTTTGGAATTATTATCAAAGAAAAAAAATTGCAAGAATAGTATCTATATTGCTTCTCAAATTAGATGAAACCTGATCGGCCTGTTGTTTCATTTTAATAATCTATCTATCTATCTATCTATCTATCTATCTATCTATCTATCTATCTATCTATCTATCTATCTATCTATCTATCTATCTATCTATCTATCTATCTATCTATCTATCTATCTATCTATCTATCTATCTACACACCATATAAATATATTTGCCACTCAGTGCCTGTGATCAGACAATCTGTTTGGTCTATTGTCATTGCTCCTCCTGAATGGATTTGAATTGCATAAACAGACAGCAACATATGTATTCCATTCTGCAATCAGCAGCCCACTGTGCTCACCCTTGACTTTTCTGACACCAGAGAAAGTCTGGTATTTACTGATCATACCAGTTTTACAGCACATCTCCAGTTGTCTGATCACTCTCTTGTGAAATCAAGCTATTGGAGAAGTCAGATTACTCATTTCCATCTTTGCTACCATTTTTTTTTTTTGCATTAGCGATGTGTGCATAGGCAAATTCTGCCTGCTCCATTTCACCATCCACAATATTTTTGGAAAACTGTGAGCCTTTCTACTGTTTTTCATGAGCTGTACTTTGGATAGGCTTCCCACAGGTAACCAGATCCCTGTTGCAATCTCTTCAGCTTGGCCAGCTCCCCCTTCCATTTTTTTTTTTTTTTTGTCTACAGAGGACTTGGCTGGCAGGGCTCAGCTGAGGCAGGGACACAGCCTCAGGCACCTGTTGCTGTGTTGGGGTGGGGAAGACTGACCCACAGCAATAGGCGCTAGCTTTTGGACTGAGCCACAGCAATGGTGGGTCCCCTGAGGACAGTCAGAGAAAGAACCATAGAAGCAAGGTGTTGGGTGCACGAGGGGATTAGAAGTGTAGCCACAACAGGCAAACTATGCCATCTGATTTCAGCCAATATGAGTGTGAGGTTTTTGTCTGTTGGAAGGTACCTGTTGGAAGGTATCAATGACCTCCACAATCAAAACAGTGTATGCGGATCCCCATGTTATTCATGTTGCAATTACACCAGAGATTAGTGGAATTTTGGAGACATAGGTGGCAAAACCCCATGTGTTCTTTTTAAAGGAGGAGAGTCCAGCTTTCCGCTCTTCAGTTTAGGGGCAGGGGTGACATTCCCAAGTCCATAAGAAGTAAAAGGTAAACTATGTTGCATGAGTCTAATAATCTTTTTCATATGCCTTTCCCTCCTTTCTCTTTGTGTCAAAAACCTTCACATGTTGCACAAGGGGACAGAGCACTATTCTAGAACAGAACCACATTGTCTATACTTTCAAAAACATCTTTGTTGAGATTCAAGGTCATGTTTCTCATATTTATGTGGCATTATGGTCCAATGCAAAATGCATTCTAGTTATATAAATTTTGGATTATCCCAGTATTTTAGGTGTTCCCTTTACCTTTGGATAAAGATTTTAGGGTATCTATTATTTTCCACAGGAAAGAGAAGTAAACATCCCTGTTTATTTCTTTCTTGCTCACTATTCCACTGTCAGATATTTGTATTATAGTGTTTATTTTTTCAAAGAGATGATAAACTGTGATATTGTTGAATGACAGGAACCTTATTTCATTCCAATCTGCCACCTCTATGTTCTGACTAGCACATTAGGAAACTGGATAACCGTTTATTTTCACAGGGAGTACTAAATTCTCCCCCCTTTTCCTGAGAAGAGCTATTGAATAAATAAAGACTGAAGCAATTGCAGTGCAGTTTCTTCTTCTATTTCTTTGAAAGACTTCTGAAGGCATTGTCAAGTTATATATACCCTTGCAGTTTTCAATTAAATACCATTGGGTTTGAAAGTATGCAAATATGTGTAGCACCAAAGTCTATACTGGTCCTTTCAAGATAACTTTGTTTTTGTTTTAAGACTCCACACTCTCCAAATTCTGCAGCTATGCCTACAATGTTCAACTTGAAATGGGGGTTAAAGTAACTTAAAATTCTTACATATGCAGTCACTCCAGGAAGAACTTCTGACAGAACTGGAACAGCAACTTAGACCACTTTCATTTCAGTACTCCATACTGGCCTCTCCTGATTTACTTGACTCCTGACTAAGAATAAAAAGGTAAAGATAGTCCCCTGTGCAAGTACCAGTCGTTTCCAACTCTGGGGTGATGTTGCATCACGATATTTCCATGGTAGACTTTTTACGAGGTGGTTTGCTATCACCTTCCTCAGTTATCTACACTTCCCCCCCAGCAAGCTGGGTACTAAAAATACACTCCAAGAAATACAATGTCATTTCCATTAATGTACTTAGTTTGTGAAGTTTGCACAATCTGAACAACACTCCCAAGTTTTTATGAAAAAAAATTGACTTTTTGAATTTCTCCCTGGAATAAAAGGCTTTATTTTCAATGTAATAGACAACATTCCTGATAACAACAGTTGTAATGAGGTGAAGACAAGAACCACTATTGAGTGACTGACACAAGTTGGATGAAATGTTCCCATATATGAGAAGTGGCTGGTGACTTTATTGCATTGTTTGCATCCCTACTCTACATTTTGTTTTGAAGCACAGAAATAGCATAGGATGACTGGGAACTCACAAGGACTTGCAAGGAGCATCTCATTCCTCCCCCCCCCCCCTACTGTTGGGAGCAGCTGACATCTGGCACTGACTCAACCCTGCCCTGGCTGCCAGAGCTGAGGACAGCTTGCAGCTGAGACTCTCCAATGCAAGGAAGGCCAGGGCAGAGAGGTGGCTGGGACCCAGGCAGATCACTCTGACACAGCTGAGACTAAGCCAGGTAGTCAGAAGACAACCTGAGCTCAGACTTGGGGAAGGCCTGAATGGGAGAGGTTACGAGGCAGCCCTGAGCAGCAAAGGAAAAGAGCAGGGCAGAGAAACAAGTAGCAGGGAGGGAAAAGAGTCAGGAACACTTTCTTTTTGTCGAATCCCAGATGGATCAGGTAGAAGGAAGTTAGAGACAGGCCAGGAGGGGATGAGGCCAGGGAAAATAACAGATTGAACTCAGACTAGGAGGAGAAACTATGTGGGAGCCAGTCTGGGAGAGGGAGACAACTTGGGTGATCTGCTATTATCAACGCATAAACATAGTCTATTCTGAGATCAAAATAGCACCTGATACTGTTGTATGTTTTTATTTATTCTGTATTTTTATGCTTGTGGTTTATATCAGTACTGGTTTTTATATGGCTTTTGTGGAATGTAAGCTGTCCTGAGCCTGCTTTGGTGGGGAGGGTGGGATATAAGCCAAATCAATCAATCAGTGGAACCTCCTTTATTTCCCAATTCTGAGGCTGGTGGGCAAGTTGCACTCTTTAGTGGTGGGATGTCAGATGTCAGGGAGACCATCTCGGATCTGATGCTGAGGAACAGTCATATGGGAAGTTATGATTGGGGCTGGACCAGAGGCATATCTCCTTATGCCTTGCACTAGGCAATACAATATATTCAAGACGGAAGAATCCTCTATGGCTTTTGTTATCATTGGAAAGTGTCTGGTAAACAGAGCCTGAGCTTTTTTCTGGATATCTTTGCCTGTCTCTTCTACATAGGTTCATAAATAGAAGTGGAAGAAGAGTAAGTTTTTAAATCCCCCTTTTCTCTATCTTCAGGAGTCTTAATGCAGCTTACAATCCCTTCCTTTCCTCACAACAGACACCTTGTGAGGTAGGTGGGGCTGAGAGAATTCTGAGAGAACTGTGACCGGCCCAAGTTCACCCAACTGGCTGCATGTGGAGGAGGAGTGGGGAATCTAACCTAGTTCTCCAGATTAGGTGCACCATTCTTAACCTACATGCTGCTGTAGGGTGTTTTCAGATAGTGTGACTGAAATAATCTTTTGCATCCTATTCTATATTTCTCAATTTAACTAATAAAATTTAAAAAACTACAGAAACCAGTCATTTAATATCATATGTGAATTCTGATATATGTGGCTCTTTTTTTATCAGTTCTGAGCATTTCATTATATTCAGCCATATACTTTTACAAAGTGGCTATCAACAGGTTAGCCCAGAGATGTCAAATGTGTGGCATGTGGGATGGATCTGGCCCACACAGGGCTCAGATCCCCCCTCCCCCAAGCAATCTCCTTCTGCTTCCTTTCCAGGATTGCTGCTACAGCTGTATCATACCTTGATTTCCCCCCAGCTTCCTCAGTGGCTCTTTGCTTCCTGTTTCCAGTCTCTTGCCTGCCTCCCTCTCCTCTCCCCCCCTTCCTCCCCCACCCTTCTCTCTTCATCCCTTCTCTCTCTCACACACACAGACTGCTTCCTGCTTCGTGTGGGAGAGATAACAAATACAAGTTTCTCTCTCTCACACACACACACACGTGCACGCACACACACAGAGGCACACAGAGGGCTCTGTGACTGCTTTGTGCTGGAGAGATACAAAGAGAAGCCTCTCTTTTGCACATGCACATGTACACACACATGCACACATCTGGAACTGCTTCTTTTGGAATTGAGGCCT
Organism: Heteronotia binoei; assembly: GCF_032191835.1. Taxonomy (NCBI): domain Eukaryota; kingdom Metazoa; phylum Chordata; class Lepidosauria; order Squamata; family Gekkonidae; genus Heteronotia; species Heteronotia binoei. The sequence goes on along the minus strand of NC_083226.1, from coordinate 102,285,451 downwards.
AGGTTTCCTGTCTCATTACCAATGCTGCTATCTCTATGCGTGCTACCCCTCTGCAGATCACACCTAATCCAATCAAGCCTACTCTTGTCAAGTATCTGCTATTGTCATTCAACATCTGAAATCACCTTTATAAAGTTTGTATCTCAGTACCTTGTGTTATATTTTATGGCATACATGGCCCAGCCCAACAATGTGACATTTATGTCAAATCTGCCCTTGTAACAAATGATTTTGACACCTCTGGGTTAGTCGTTAGGTGCTCCTAGTTCTAATTCTGTCTGGTTCAACACTGTCCTTGGATAACCTTAGGCTTCCCAATCCCCAGGTCCCAGCGGGGGATCCCCTGGTTTTACAGGCTTCCCCCCTCCCCCAGCCAGCTGGCCGGCGGGGGAAGCCCCTCCCCCACAGCCATTATGCACCTCCATGAACAATTCCCATAGGGAATGATGGGGAATTGATCTGCGGGTATCGGGGGCTCTGGAGGGGCTGTTTTTTGAGGTAGAGGTGCCAAATTTTCAGTATAGCATCTAATGCCTCTCCCCAAAATACCCCCCAAGTTTCAAAAGGATTGGACCAGGGGGTCCAATTCTACGAGCCCCAAAAGAAGGTGCCCCTATCTTTCATTATTTTCTATGGAAGGAAGGCATTTTAAAAGGTGTGCTGTCCCTTTAAATGTGATGGCCAGAACTCCCTTGGAGTTCAATTCTGCTTATCACACCCTTGCTCCTGGCTCCACCCCCAAAGTCTCCTGGCTCCACCCCCAAAGTCCCCAGATATTTCTTGAATTGGACTTGGCAACCCTAGATAACCTGTAACGTACTGAGACGGGAGATGTTGGTAGGGCAACATGCTTTAATGGAGACACGTTACAAGAGAGCGAGCACGTGGGCCGGGTCCCGCTTATATACATTCCCGGAACTTCTTCCCCTACAGGCCAGCCCAATCCTGGCCTGTTGAACTTCCCGCCGCTGCTGGTGATTGGCGGGCTCAGCGCTTCCCGTGGAGTCGCCTGGGTGTCCCCAGTCGCCTCCGCTGTCCGGCTACGCGGACTAACGCTATTGCGTCATAATGAAATGGTTGCTGTATTGCGTTATAACAAAATGGTTGCCGCATTGCGTTATAACGAAATGGTTGCCGCCTTATGCTATCGCAATACGCTACATAACCTTCCCAGGTGGTGGTGTTTTTCTGTTCTCACAAATTGTATACACTGTTGTCTTACTTGTTATAAGTGAATGTGTGTGCATGAGAGAGAGGGAGATTCTATTTGAAAAGACCATATCTTTAATAGACACAGGACATGGAGGGGAGTGGGATACTAAATTTCTCTGTATATTCTAGCAAGGGCACTAAGGTTGCCAATCCCCAGGTGGGGGCAGGGGATCCCCTGGTTTGGAGGCCCTCCCCTCACTTCAGGGTCCTCAGAAAGTGGGGGGAGGGGAGGGAAATGTCTGCTGGGAACTCTTATTCCCTAGGGAGATTTATTCCTATAGAAAATAATGGAGAATTGATCTGCGCGTATCTGGGGCTCTAGGGGGGCTGTTTTTTGAGATAGAGGCACCAAATTTTCAGTATAGCATCTAGTGCCTCTCTCCAAAATATCCCCCAAGTTTCAAAAAGATTGAACCAGGAGGTCCAATTCTATGAGCTCCAAAAGAAGGTGCCCCTATCCTTCATTATTTCCTATGGAAGGAAGGCATTGAAAAGGTGTGCTGTCCCTTTAAATGTGATGGCCAGAACTCCCTTTGGAGTTCAATTATGCTTGTTACAGCCTTGATCTTGGCTCCACCCCTAATGTCTCCTGGCTCCACCCCCAAAGTCCCCAGATATTTCTTAAATTGGACTTGGCAACTCTAAAGGGCACCTGAACTGAAGTTTCTTTTTTTTATCTGCCATATAAGTTACGATTCTACATATAAATATTTGTTGTGGGGATTACCAGTAGGGAAGATTTTGAGGTGAAATAACTCTGGATGCCTCTCAATGCAGTGATAAGATTATTACAAGAGGAGGATGTATTTTATATCATTATTATGGTAAACAGTTCTTTTCAGTATGAGGCAAGTGGGCCTGCTCTGAAAAATATTGTCATTTTCATTCTGAGTTGGTTCATGCTGGCCTCTTTGGTGTCATAGTGAGTCCTAGGGAAATAATAAACAATTCTTTGCTAAATACAGTTTGCTGACTGTAAAATGTGACAATGGCAGACTTTCAAGGGTGCACATTGCATTCTTCTCAGGTATATGTCTAGCATGTAGAGCTTGGTTAACAGCAAAGCATCTTTTGACTAATATAAGAAGAAAAATTACCTTTTTTAAGAATACATTAAGAAAGAATAATACTTATTTGTCAAAGGTTTTCCCTGTAGGAACATTCAGGTGTTATTAATTTACCCTCATGACACTGTGTTGCCTGAGCTCTGATCTCAAGAACTTAATAAGCAAGTGAGGGCAGATATCTCTAGTGTAGGAATTTTACTGAATTTCATGAACACCATTTTTATCTAAAACCTAGTTTCTTACTAGTGTTACTAAAGTTCAGATGGAGCCTATAATCCTCCTGGAATTATAACTGTATTCCATGACCCCCAGAGGAAATGTAATCATTAAGGAATACAGCAAAACAGACATAGCTAAACGCTGTATGTAAAACTTTTTAGCAAATAATTATTGAAGCAACCAAGGTGTCGTGTTAGCCACCCTGAACCTGCCTTTGGCAGGGGAGGGAGGGATATAAAAATAAATTTATTATTATTATTAGGTTCAAAAACCCATGAAGAAAAGTATCAAGAGCTTGCTCCTTGAAGGTGTTAGATGCTTTCCAGGAGAACCTGGAAATCTATCAGATATGTCTTGAACCTCGTTGGTCTTCTATGCATGTATTGTAAAGATTGCGTTCCAGTGAAAAATAAGCCTCCAAACTGAAGAAAGACAGATGAAACGTCTTGATATCTAGAACATGTCTTTGGAAGGGCTTCCTTTAGCTCCATGAACTAAATACTGGAATATGGATATTCCTTTGTGATTGGAAAGTTTGTTGAACTGCTTTTGAACTGACTTGTGGGAATATCCTTTTGAAGCATGTTTTTGTTCATTTGAAGTTCTGTGTGCAAGCCTGCTCAGAACACCACTGACCTTCACATTACATTGTTTTGTCAGTTAAAATGTATGGTGTCTCTTAGCAGTTTTTTATTTACACATTTGTATGCTAAGTTCCTATAGTCTCACTACATTCTTTATGAATAACAAAAGTTCTTCTACACTTGGGAACCCTGATGGGTTATATCTCTTAACAGACATTGAAGTTGTTGTTCACATAATCTAAGTACATTGACTCACTTTGGTCTTTGTTTTCTTGTATTTACAACTGTTTCTATCTGCATAATGTACATGATGTACAGATAACCCATAATGGCTATCTGTTGTTTTTTGTTGTGTGATTAGTTGTGTTTGACTAATTGGCACTTATATGTATGAAATTGGTTAGAATATTAATAATTTTAAAAATATATGTAATTGAGTATTGGGTATTTCATCATGGTACACATTTACTTTTGATATAAAAAGACCAGATTTAGTCTATCCATTGTCAAAAAATTGAGGTCTCAGGACATAAGTCTTGGCAGAATCAGTGTTGTAATGTCTTAACCCTGGTCTGTGAGTCTTTGTCCTGTTAGTGTTACCCCTATGTCAATGAGATTCCTGGGTTAAGGGCGACCACCTGCCTAAATAGCAACACCTAGTGCTGTCAAAACCCCTTTGACAGTACACCATCTAGACAGCCAGAGTGACAGCTTAGATCAGGAAGATCTAGATCCTGGGGGCTAAATTGCATACCAGCTGCTATTGGCTAATTGGGTGACAGCTAGTCAAAATAAATAAACTAGGTGTTGGCACATCAGGAGAAGAATGTTGGAGAGAGGCAATTGTTTCAGTGGACTCCAAGGACAAGGAGCCAAGTTTCTTCATTTAAAGATCTCTGCAATTTGCCTCACAACTCTCCACTTACTCCCACCAAGCTGTGCAGCTGCAAGAACACTCCTCTTAGGAGCAGCCTTTTGAGCAAGCAAGTATTGTGCCTAGTGCAGCCCGGCTAGCCTAGACAGGTTTATTGTTTTGTGTGTTCTGTATTTTGTTTGTGCACCTATTTCTGTTCTTTTAACCCTAAACCATTTCATGTAAATAAATTCTGTTTTTATATTTTAATTGGAACCTCTCCTTTGGTCCTTAGGCACTGGCAGGAAGTATAACTACCAGACATTGATTATATCACCAAACAAAAAGAACCCAGTTACTTACTTTATTATAAGCAACCCTGTTGTATTTATCTTTTGTGGGTTGGTCTGAGGGTGAATTAGGCAACCCTGCAGGACTGGGAAAGGTCCTGATTCAGTATCAGTAGTTGCTGGGGCTCAGACATGGCAGCAAGTAAACTTAATATTTAAGTATAATGACAGTAGTTGCTTGATACCTTCACATCCATCCATGAAAGTAATCTTATTCCGTCACTATAATTCAGAAGCTACTGACTTTTTGTAGTGCCAAATGATTAACTTTAAAAAGATATTGCAAGTTCAAAGGAATATATACACCTAAATGTTGCTAACTACTAGTGACCCATTTAAAACAGAAAGTTGTCTTCAACAAGTTCTTCAGTTGATTCAGCAAAAAAAAAAGAAAAAAAGACACAACTGTTTTTTCTTTGTTCACAGCCAGACCCAAGACCTCACTGAATTTTCCTAAGGTATTCTCAGTAGATCTCAGTGACATGAAAATATTAGTAATATATAAAGTCATATTGTCTGTGAATACCATAATTTTATACTCCTTATCTTTAATTTTTACCCAAATATCATTATGTTTGAGTGAAATAACAGGGGAGAAAGAGGACAACCCTGTCCTGTTCTTCTATTAATTGCAAAATCTTTTGAATAAGAACCATTAATTTGTTGATGTGCTCTGGGATTGGAGTATAATACATCAATCGATCTGTGTAACTTGCACCTGCACCCTATAGAGCTTAGCAGAGTTTGCAAGTATGACGCTTCCATTCTGTCAAATTCTGTCAAATGCTTTTTCAATGCCTAATGACAAAATGATAGCCTCAGTTTTCATTTGTTTACAGTTAGTGATGATGTCAAGTGTCTTCCTGATATTATCAATTATTATCAGATAGATATCTTTACTTGGATATGGCTTTGCAGTTATTGTTATTGCAGTTATGATTGTTTATTACTGTACTTGCTTGGATCATAAAGAATAAATGCTATTAATGGAATAAATAAGGAGCTACAGTTTTAAAAAGACAATTGTTTGCTAGATAGTTTTACATGCAGCAATTAGCTCTGGCTATAATATTAGCCCCAACAGAAATGGCAGCTTCCCAGGTGGACTCTATGGCATCATATCTAGGTGTACGCTCAGTATAAACAGAGCGAAGAAAACCCCCTGATAAATATCATAGCAGTATTTATCAGATATTTTCTCAGTTGGTTACTGAGTGGGCTGCTGATCTGGCTTTCCAAAAATGGCTGCCCCCCAAAATACTGAAAATATTTGGGGTTCTTGGGGGGGGGGGCTGCTGGATAGTAGATATTTAAAAGGATTGCCTTTCCTTTAAACACCTTCCAAGTGAAGCCAAGCAACAAGTTCTCCATTATACCCTATGGGGACCATTATAGTCAATGGCTCCCATAAGCTATAATGGAGAATCAAGCCGGGGGTATCTAGGATTCTGGATGCTGGTTTTTTGATGTAGAGGCACCAAATTTGCAGCATAGCTGCTGGTGCCTCTCCTCAACTCCCCCCCCCCCCAAGGTTCAAAAAGATTGGACCGGGGAGTCCAATTCTATGGGCCCCAAAAGAAAGTGCCCCCATCCTCCATAGTTTCCAATGGAAAGGGAGGAGGCATTTAAAAGGAATAAAAACCCAGAGGGTTTTTTTTGCACATTCCTAATCATATGCCCACTGAGCTCCTTCCACATCCTAAACACCACCCAATCCTAGGTATCATGTCCAAGAATTGTCCAGGAATTTCTCAAGCTGGAGTTGGCAAATCTATTTCTTACATATGCTTTTCCAGCTTGGGATGAAACTTCACTTGTCCTTTTACTCAAACATACAAACAAAATTCAGTATAATTATCACTGTTAAAACCTGGTACTTATTTTTGTATTAGTTGCACATAAATTGTGTATAAATACTATATAGTAGCATTAAAGGGGGGGGAGGGGGAATGGGCTCCCTCTTGGGTATCCTGCCCCCCCCGGGAAAGTGTATGCGCAATACATAGCCTCTCCTTTCCCGGTGTAGTGAATGCCGCGTGGTCACTGTCCGGCTATGCCTGGCAGATGGTCACTGCAATGGCCTCTCCTGCATTACTGCATCCGTGGCAACACCTTCCCGCTGCCCCCCCGTTTTCTCACAGGGTTTGCCACGTCATGGTGCGACCGAATGTCCGGTGGTATAACCAGATGGGCAGGCTGGGCTCACCAACCTCGTCAGCCAAGAGAAGGAAAACTCTAACATCAAACCCGGGCAGATAGAGCTCGTTAATGTAACACGTACCACCTGGAGGACTTGCTGCCGGCGTCCCGGCTTACTGGGCCATGGCAGATGACCCCAAGGTGAAAGGGTGGAGCCAGTACTGCGCACACTGCGCTTCACCTAAAAATTCCTCTGCGCAGGCCTGAAGGGCATATCCACATCCACAACCCACAACACACCAAGTCCTGCAGCGATGGGCAAGGGGCGAAACGGCAGGTGGAAGATGCCACTGGAAGCCGCAGTCCCGATCCTGCATGTAGGCGGTTCAGGGTATTGGTCGCCTGATGCTGACCCGGAGACGAAAGCATTTTTCGGCAGCACCCTGAACGACCAAGCAGCCTTATCTAGGGACAGCACTGCTTGCTCTGCACGGAGAGGGGCCTAGAAAAGGTGGCCTAAACAAAGCTTGTCTCCCCCCCCCCCAGTTGGCTAGCCACGGTCAACGGGCATCCTTACTTGTGGTCAAAAAATAACAACAAAGAAAAGGCATGCACCTGCCTCACAAAGTGTGCAAAGACTAAAGCTTGCGTGTTGGAACATCAGAACCATGCTTGATACAGTAGACAGTGGTCGCCCTGAACGACGCACTGCTCTAGTTGCCCACGAACTTCTCAGGTTGAATATTGACATAGCAGCTCTCAGTGAGGTCCGTTTCCCTGAGGAAGGTAGTCTTCGAGAACACGGTGCTGGCTATACCCTCTACTGGTCGGGTAAGTCAAAGACTGAGAGCCGCCTTTCTGGGGTTGGCTTCATGGTCAGGAACTCCATTGCCTCCAAACTCGAAAACCTGCCAACAGGTCACTCAGATCGCATCATGTGCATGTGCCTCCCACTTCAAAACAAGCAGCATGCAACACTCTTCAGTGTGTATGCCCCAACCCTTCAAGCAGATCCTGCAGAAAAGAACAAATTCTATGCTGATCTACGCAACCTCGTACGGAAGACCCCTACAGAGGACAAGGTGATCATCCTTGGCGACTTCAATGCCAGAGTAGGTAAAGACTCGGAAGCCTGGAAAGGAGTACTTGGCAAACACGGCATTGGCAACTGCGATGATAACGGGCGCCTCCTGCCAGAATTCTGCATGGAGCACCAGCTCACCATCACCAAAACTATCTTTCAGCAGAAGAACAGCCTGAAGACAACCTGGATGCACCCATGGTCCAAGCACTGGCACCTTATCGACTACATTCTGGTGCGCCAGAGAGACCTTCGAGATGTCTTACACACCCGAGTAATGCCCAGTGCAGAATGTCATACGGATCATCGTCTTGTACGCTGCAATCTCCGTCTTCACTTTAAACTCACACCCAGGAGAGGAGGTATCCCTCGGAGGAAGCTTCAGGTTGGCAGCCTTCAGTCAGCCGAAGATAAAGCTGCCTTCCAGGCAAAACTCCAGTCAAGAATTGAGGACCCCAGTTGCCCCACAGACCCTTCTCCAGAAGCACTCTGGGAACACCTAAAAACTACCATCCTGTTGATCTCTGAAGAAATCCTCGGGTTCTCCACAAGGAAGAACAAGGACTGGTTTGATGAGAACAATCAAGAGATCCAAGAATTACTGGCGAAAAAGAGATCTGCCTACCAAGCACATCTTGCTCAGCCCTCCTGTCCTGGGAAAAAAGCAATCTTTCGCGCTGCATGTAGCAACCTCCAGCGCAAGCTTCGAGACATTCAGAACGAGTGGTGGACCAAGCTTGCAGAGAGAACCCAGCTGTGTGCAGACACTGGTGATTTAAGAGGTTTCTTTGAAGCCCTGAAGGCAGTATATGGCCCATCATATCAGGCTCAGAGTCCCTTGCGTAGTGCAGACGGCCAAGTGCTCCTCACAGACAAGGCATCCATACTGAACCGGTAGTCGGAGTATTTTCAGGTTCTCTTCAGTGCCAACCGCGTAGTTCAAGATTCCGCAATCCACCTCACCCCACTTCAACCAGTGAAAACAGAGTTGGATGTGATCCCCACCCTAGAAGAGACTGTTAAAGCCATCAAGCAACTGAAAAGTGGCAAGGCAGCGGGAGTTGATGGAATCCCACCAGAGATCTGGAAGCATGGGGGCACAGTACTTCATAGCACACTTCACAAAGTACTTGTCACCTGCTGGGAACAAGGCAAACTACCACAGGACTTTCGCGATGCAATCATCATCAGTCTACACAAGAACAAAGGGGAAAAGTCAGACTGCTCCAACTACCGGGGGATAACCCTGCTCTTCATCGCAGGCAAAATCCTTGCCAGAATACTTCTGAACAGACTGGTGCCCACCATTGCAGAAGAACTCCTCCCAGAGAGCCAGTGTGGCTTCACAGCTAACAGGACCACCACCGACATGGTATTTGTTCTCAGGCAGCTCCAAGAGAAATGCAGGGAATAATAATAATACTTTTTATTTATATCCCGCCCTCCCCGCCAAGGCAGGCTCAGGGCGGCTTACAACATAAAAATACAATATACATCAACAGTTATACTTATAAAATCATCATTAAAAACAATTTACAAGTTATATTAAAATTAACATTATGGTGCTATAAACATTAAATCTTCAGTAAGGTTCAGTAGCTAAAAACATTTCCAGCGGCACTTTCTTAGCTTGTCATTAGTTGAAGGCTATTTTGAAGAGGTGGGTCTTACAGCCCTGCGGAATTGATCTAAGCATCGCAGGGCCTGTACCTCCTCCGGGAGTTGATTCCACAGCAGTGGAGCTGCAATGGAGAAGGCCCGATCCCGGGTGGCCTTCAATCTGGCCTCCCTTGGCCCAGGGATATTCAGCTGGTTCTTTCCAGCTGACCTCAGCGCTCTCTGGGGCTCATATGGGGAGAGACGGTCCCTCAGGTAGGCAGGTCCTCGGCCATATAGGGCTTTAAAGGTAATAAGCAGCACTTTGTAACAAACTCGGTATACCAGTGGCAGCCAGTGCAGTCCGCGCAGCCCCGGCTGTATGTGCTCCCATCTTGGGAGCCCCAACAGCAGCCTAGCCGCCTCATTCTGCACCAGCTGCAGCCGACGAGTTCGGCACAAGGGCAGCCCCATGTAGAGGGTGTTGCAGTAATCCAGTCTCGAGGTGACCGTAGCATGGATCACCATTGCTAGGTCCCGGCGCTCCAGGAAGGGGGCCAACTGCTTCACCCGTCAAAGATGAAAAAACGCGGACTTGGCAGTGGCCGCTATCTGTGCCTCCATTGATAATGCAGGCTCCAGAAGAACCCCCAAGCTCTTGACCCTATGGGCTGCTTTCAGCAGCACACCGTCAAAGACGGGCAAGGGATTTCCCTTCCCAGGGCACCGCGGCCCAAGCAAAGGACTTCTGTCTTCATTGGATTCAACTTCAGCCCGCTGAGCCTGACCCAACCTGCCACGGCCTGCAGTGCTAGGTCCAGGTTTTCTGGGACGCAGTCAGGTCGGCCGTCCATTAGTAGTTAGAGCTAGGTGTCATCTGCATATTGATGGCACCCAAGCCCAAACCTCCGAGCAATCTGGGCAAGGGGGCGCATGTAGATGTTGAACAACATCGGAGAGAGAACTGCCCCTTGTGGCACCCCACACAATAGTGGGTGCCTCCGGGACAGCTCTCCCCCAATTGCCACCCTTTGTCCCCGTCCATCAAGGAAGGAGGAAAGCCACTGTAAGGCCAACCCCCTAATCCCTGTGTCGGCGAGCCGGCGAGCCAGTAGCTGATGCTCAACCGCGTCGAACTCGGCCGACAGGTCCAACAACATCAGCACCGCCACGATCCAGATGCCGCTGGAGGTCATCCACCAAGGCGACCAGCACTGTCTCCGTCCCATGGCCTGGACGAAAGCCGGACTGGTGGGAGTCTAAGGCGGAAGTGTCATCCAAAAAACTCTGCAACTGTAGCGCCACTGCCCTCTCAATAACCTTACCTAAAAATGGTAAGTTTGAGACAGGTCGGTAGTTCGCCAATTTGGCCGGATCTGCTGTATTCTTTTTTAAGAGAGGGCGGACCATAGCCTCCTTCAGGGGTGTTGGAAATTGCCCTTCCAAGAGGGATCTATTTATGATATCCCGTACAGGATATCTAAGCTCCCTCTGGCAAGATTTAATTAGCCAGGAGGGGCATGGGTCAAGATCGCAAGTTGTAGGGCGTAAAGTTGAGATAATTCCGTCGACTTCCCGAAGGCTAAGCGCTTTGAAGTGATCCAAGGTAACATCAGAAGACAGACACGGAGCCCCGGGTTCTTGTACTGCATCGAATGTGGCAGGAAGGTCCTGGCGGAGCGACGAGATTTTATCTGCAAAAAATTTCACAAAAACCTCACAGCCTATTTCCAATTCTCTCATGTTTGGTCTGCCTTGAGGCAGAGTAGTCAAATTCTCAATTATCTTAAATAATTGTGCCGGGCGCGAATTTGCAGATGCAATCCTAGCTGCAAAGTAATCCTTCTTTGAATTCTTTGAACAGAACAAGGGTCTATATGTGACTTTTGTCGACCTTACCAAAGCTTTCGATACCGTTAGCAGGAAAGGCCTGTGGCAAATCTTGGAACGTTTAGGATGTCCCCCAAGGTTCCTCAGCATGATCATCCAGCTACATGAAAACCAGCGAGGCCAAGTCAGACACTGCAACGACCTCTCGGAGCCCTTCCCAATAGGCACAGGTGTAAAGCAAGGCTGCGTTCTCGCGCCAACTCTCTTTACGATCTTCTTTAGCATGATGCTTCAAAGAGCCGCAGTAGATCTAGATGATGACGATGGTGTCTACATCCGCTATCGCACCGATGGCAGCCTGTTCAACCTGAGGCGACTAAAGGCTCACTCCAAGACAATGGAAAAACTTATCCGAGAGCTACTGTTTGCTGATGATGCTGCACTCGTCTCCCACTCGGTATCAGCTCTGCAGCATATGACGTCCTGCTTTGCAGAGGCTGCCAAGCTATTCGGCCTAGAAGTTAGTCTGAAGAAGACAGAAGTTCTCCACCAGCCTGCACCCCAGGAAGATTATCACCCTCCTTGAATTACTGTGGGTGAATCAGTTCTGAAGACAGTCCAGCAGTTCAGCTGCCTGGGGTGCATCATCTCCTCAGATGCCAAGATCGACAAGGAGATTGACAACAGGCTGGCAAAGGCAAACCGTGCATTTGGCCGACTGCACAAAAGAGTGTGGATCAACAAGCATCTGAAAAAAGGCACAATGATCAATGTTTACAAAGCGGTTGTGATGACAACCCTCATCTACGGCTCTGAATCGTGGGTTTTATACCGTCATCACCTGCGACTCCTTGAGCGCTTTCATCAGCGCTGCCTTTGCACCATCCTCAACATCCACTGGAGTGACTTTGTGACAACACTGAAGTCCTCAAGAGGGTGGAGGTTACAAGCATCGAGGCACTGCTGTTGAAGACGCAGCTGAGCTGGGCAGGGCATATTTCTAGGATGGAAAACCACGGCCTTCCCAAGATTGCTCTGTATGGCGAACTTTCCACCGGCCATCGAAATAGAGGGGCACCAAAGAAGAGGTACAAGGACTCCTTGAAGAAATCCCTTGGCACCTGTCGCATCAACCATCACCAGTGGTCTGACCTAGCCTCAGATCGCAAAGCATGGAGGCACACCATCCACCAGGCTGTCTCTTCCTTTGAGAACGCACGCATAGCTGGTCTTGAGTGTCAGTGCGGGTGCGTGCAGAGTGAGAAGTGAGGTATATACAACAGTGAGCTTCGGTAAGGAAGTGAGCCAGACACCTGCAGCTAGTGTTAAAACAGTGTATTTACAAGCTATATACAAATTATCCACTAGTGCAGTAACCAACATCAATCATAGGAACAAAGTGCTCCGCCAGCATCTATCTCTACAAAGAGAGGACTGTACACTGACAATGCAGTCCATATATATTTACACCAGCCAATCATGGCAGTCCATAGTCATGCTGACTCAGCAGGTACTTTCCACTTGTCCTCAGCCAGCCAGAACCGGCTTGCTGACAAGGCCACAGTGACCTAGCCTGTCAGTTAGATCTCCTGCTGTCACGTTGCACCTGTCAAACTGTGTAAAGGAAGACTTAATAACAACACACCTCCTAGTCTGACGTACACAGTATACCCAGACATTTGGCAACTTCACACCTTTACTATGTTTTGCAATGTTCTTCACATGCCTTTACATTGTTTTCTGGTCAGCAGTATTACAACATCATACTTTTGCACTTTGTCATTTATACTTTACACTTTACATTTACACTTTACATCTTCCAACCCAGGTACTCATCATCACTGTCCTGGTTTTCCATTTTCTTCTGGCGTTTTGCCTCTGCCTCCTTGTCTCGTGCCTCACACTCAGCGCACCAAGCTTTCCATGCTTTAGCTTTCTTTTTTAGCATTTCTTTAAACCCTGAAGGCTCTGGTGCAGTAACTAGTGTTACATAAGGACCTCTGTATCTTGCAGGAGGGATTCCCTTTGTAGCTCTAGAAGATACTCGTGGCCCTACGCTTGTACTTGGTACACTTACATTGGGCTCACCTTCTCCAGGCTCACTGCTTGCCAGCTCCTGGGCTGGAGACTGAGGCAACATCACCTCCTGAGTTGGCAACACCACCTCCTGACTTTCAGGTTTCACCTCCTGACTTTCAGGCTCTTCCAACTCCTGCCTGGGAGATGCAGGCTCCTGCTTTATCTCCCTTGGCTCTGTTCCAGCACTCTTATCTGCATTTGGCAGCAAAACCGTTCCGCCCTCAGAGTCATGCAGCCTTGGCCAGCTGTACTGTTCATTAAAACTGGCTGAACGGCTGAGAGTTAGCTTGGCTTTCTTATCACAGAAGCGATAAGACTTAGTTCCTGGCTCGTAGCCCAGAAAAGTCAGGCACACTCCCCGGTCACCTCCCTTCCTCCTGTTCTTCAGGGGAATGTTAACCCACGCCTGGGTGCCAAACACCTTTAAAAATTGTAACTCAGGCAGCTTCCCATATAACCTTTTGTAAGGTATATCACACACAGCCCTGGTCCAAATTCTGTTATAAATGTACACTGCAGAGCCCATGGCTTCTGCCCAATATGCAAAGAGTAAATTGGCATCCTCTAGCATTGAGTACATATATCTCTGTAAAATGGCACCATGCCTCTCTGACAAGCCATTTTCCTGGGGTGAGGCTGGATTCGCCAGCCTCTGAGCAATGCCTTTGCTCTCCAACCAACGTTTGAACTCATTTGAGGTAAATTCCCCCCCTTGGTCACATTGGATAGCCCTGATATTCAAGTCCAGCTCCTTTTCAACAACTTTAGCCCATTTAGTAAAGCATTTGTACACCTCTGACTTGTGCTGCATGGCAAATACCCTAGAATACCTTGAATGGTCATCGGTTGCCACCAGGCAGAACCGCTTCCCTGACAGACTTTTGGGAAAAGGGCCAATCACGTCAAGATGTATTAGCTCTAGAGCTCGTTTGGTCTCTCTGCTACTTTTCTTAGCCACAGCACAAGCTTTACTCTTAGTCTTTTTACAGACCTGACAGTCCAGGAAACACTTGCAGGGCTTTACCTTAAAACCTGGCATCATCTGTAGGGTTTTCTTTAATGCGTGAAACCCGCAATGCCCCAACCTTCGATGAAGTAGGTGGATGCATTTATCATGCACTGGCACATTGGAAACCTGTGCTGTATGGGGACACTCACTCCTGACCACATACACATTTCCATCCCTGGTGCCAGTAGCTAACAGCTTTCCCCCACCTCCTAAGATCTTACAGCAGGTTTTCTTAAACACCACTTCAAAGCCGTCATCAATCAAAGTACTGACGCTTAACAAGTTTGATCTTAGAGAGGGCACACACAGTACATTTTGGAACATGCATTTCAGCACAGGAAAATCAACACTCCCGGCACAATTTACAGCCGCAGACGAACCGTCAGCTAATCGCACGTGGGAGAGATTAGAAATGTCAACATCTCTTAGCAAGCTCTTCTCACAACAGAGATGGCTTGTAGCACCAGAGTCTAAAATCCACAGAGACCCGGCACTCTCTCCTGCTGAAGTGACCAGCTGGGCTTCTTCCTCACGTCTGCTGGTGGTCCTCTGTCTCCGCTGACCTCGTCTATGACGCCTCCCTTTCTCAGGGCAAACACGTAAGAGGTGCGATGCAGAGCCACATCCAAAGCAACGTCTGACTGCCAGTGCTGTCAGCTCCACTTCAGACTTTGGTTGCTTGCCAGCAGCACAAGCCGGCTCCTGCCTGGACGCCCTCCCAGACGCTCCCACAGACTCACGCTCTCCAGCCAATACTACCGGATGGGTCACAGCTGCAATTCGCTCCTGGAAGTCATAAAGGTGCACACATACATACTCCATGGTCAGAGTAGCCACGTCAACCGTCTCCAAGGAGGTAATGAGCGGCGAGAACTCCGGTGGCAAAGATGATAACAGGATATACACTCTATCATCGGCTGTAATCGTTTTGCCATGGGTCTCAAGTTCCACAAAGCAATCTGTTAGCCTTTTGATGTGCTGCCTTACACACCCTCCAGCTGGCATCAGCGTGCGGAACATTCTTCTTGTCAAGGCCATTAGGGAGCCTGCAGTGGTTCTCACATACACCCCACTGAGTGCATCCCAGGCAGCCTTGGCAGTGTTCTTCCCACGCACATAAATTAATTGGTCATCTCCCATAGCCAGCACAATATTAGCTAGTGCTTTCTCGGCCAACACAGTCTCGGCAGGAGATAACACGGCAGGGGGGTTACTCACATACAGCCACTGACCCTCACGCTTCAGGTAGTGTTCCATTCTTAGGCTCCACGCCGCGTAGTTAGCTGAAGTGAGTTTCTCCACGGCGACTGCAAGCTGTTGCTGAGCCATCTCATCGACTCCTCCAGAAAGCTGGTTGCCGTCCTCCCCCTCGCTCTCAGACTGAGATAGCTGGTAGTCTTCGTCCTCCATGGCGTTCCTCGCCTCCGGCTCTTCCACAACGCTCGGTCAGCTCAACACTCACGACACTCCTCCGCGCAGCGGAACCGCTCTGGGCCCATAACCCTGCCGGTGCGGGTGCGTGCAGAGTGAGAAGTGAGGTATATACAACAGTGAGCTTCGGTAAGGAAGTGAGCCAGACACCTGCAGCTAGTGTTAAAACAGTGTATTTATAAGCTATATACAAATTATCCACTAGTGCAGTAACAAACATCAATCATAGGAACAAAGTGCTCTGCCAGCATCTATCTCTACAAAGAGAGGACTGTACACTGACAATGCAGTCCATATATATTTACACCAGCCAATCATGGCAGTCCATAGTCATGCTGACTCAGCAGGTACTTTCCACTTGTCCTCAGCCAGGCAGAACCGGCTTGCTGACAAGGCCACAGTGACCTAGCCTGTCAGTTAGATCTCCTGCTGTCACGTTGCACCTGTCAAACTGTGTAAAGGAAGACTTAATAACAACATTGAGGACAAAAGGAGATTGAGGAAGAATTGCACTGCTACAGCACCAACCCCAAATCAGACTTTTTCCTGCAGCCACTGTGCCTGGATCTGCCTGTCCCGCATTGGTCTTGTCAGCCACCAGCGAGCCTGCAGCAGACGTGGACTACTGCACCCTTCTTAAATCTTCGTTCGCGAAGTCAAGCTGAGAGAGATAGAGAGCATTAAAGGTCAAACAAAATTACAAGTTAGTGACCTTAGCAATGCAAATGGGTAAAATGAAAAGGTTTACATGAATACAGAAATTAACAAAAATGTCTATTCATGTTTCCTTGCTTTAAATGTCAGTGATGCTGGGGTAAGAACTTTTCCTGAAAATGTCCATTGATGTGGACGGGAGGAGAAGAGCAAACGTGGTAATACTAAATGACCAAGGTCATGCAACTGCGATATTGTTTCCAGTATATCATTAAGTCTGCATAGGACAACGTTTTTGATGGTTGCAATTTGTGTGTTGATTATCTGCTCCTGTGTATTCAGGAAACAAATCTTAAATTATGAAATTGAGATTAGATCTGTTAGCAATGAAGTGACTAAACTTTACCAATCCAAAGTTATTTTGAACAACAATTCAGGATTCCCATTTGCTTTAATAACACAGTTTTAAGGCCTGATCCATGGCTTCATTGCACAGCACTGGTGATGCTATACAAGCCCTCTATTCCATTGGACTAAGAAATGCTGGGCACTTGCTGTCCTACTACTTTGGAGATGTGCTGTGTTTGGGAAGAGCATTTAGGACAGCCACCAGCCTGAAACAGCTAGATTAGGGTGTCCTGTTGATATTTCCAATGGGCAAGCACACTTTCTTTAGAACTATTATCCTTTGCAAACATCCACATTACATAAGTAGTGGGAAGGGTGGGCTAAAAATAGAATAAAATAAAATAAATAATTTTTGACTTTGTAGTAATCCATCACTCATCTCTTCCTAACAGAATGAGTGTATGTCCCAAGACTGTGTAGGCATTATTCATCACTCTTCCTGTGCAGTTACGTACATATTGTTTGTTTTATCCCTCATTGCTTTCTCTGCCCCATGTTGTCTTCAAACTGTTTTTCATTGGTTTCCAATTCATAAAATTGGTTTTGGCTCGGTGTTGCTGAGTCAGATGGTTTGATAAAGTGCGTAGGAAGATATAATGCGTGAAAGATGTCTCATTCTATGAAATGAAGGAATGAAAATATGCAGTTGTTCCAGTCATTAACTATTAGAAATGTATTGCTATGTGGCAATGTTATGATGCAGCAAATGGGCATTATAATTTTTTCTGTTTGCTTCTGGAAGGAAGCCCCACAAAGCTGCCCAGGGTTACTGTGTTGGTGTCTGTATGTCTCTGGTTTTCTAAAGACATTTTTTGGGGGAGTGAGGAATTTGGGGGTATGAGTTTGAATGTTTCACTTATGTTCTGTCAGAACATCCTTGGTTCATGCTTTTTGCACAGTGTCCAGTGGTGTTTAGACAGCCCACTGCAGAACAGATGTACAAATCCTCCTTTAGATATCTGTATCTATATGTGTGAAGTGGTACATGAATAAAGTGGCTACCTCATCCATATTTACACCTGGGGAAAACCAGTTCATAAATTATAGTATGCAGACCTTGCCATGGCAAATACATTCTATTTAGGCAAACTGAGGTTGGATCAAGCCAGTGTTTTGCTCAAGTCTTCCCCAGTTCTTTTCTTTGCTATCACCCCTGTTCCTTATGGCTTTTGTCCATGCTGGTCCCATGAATGCTGGCATAACCATTATGGGTGTTCAAAGGGATTCCTTTGGAAAAGCTGGGTGGATCCACCCCTGTAAATGTAAAACACAGCATTTAAAACAATTCTACAATTTTTCAAATGCTTAGAAACTCTCATGTATTTAAAGCCTGGACATGATTTTTTTTGGCTGTTAAATACACAAGAACATAAGATGTGTCTGACTGGGTCAGATCAATGACCCACCTACTCTAGCATCCTACTTCACACAGCAGATGATCAGCAGATAATGGAGGAGTGTAGAGGCCAAGTCCTTGCCCTGATGCTACACTGCACTGATGCCTCTGTATATGCAAGAAAGTTATAGCTGTAACATGAAAAGGCTGCTGGAAGTTCTTTTCTCTGTGGTGGCATTTCAGGACCTTGTAGAAATTGTCATGTTTGGTATCTTTGGTTTACAATCTAACAAGATAAAATTCCTTGCCTCATCCCTCTTTGAAGAGCCGCTAATATTTTAAAGAGGTTGCCTGAGGAACTCTGAAAGATCACAAAAGACCCAGAATCCAGACTTTTGAAGAGAGGAATTAATACCTTTGAATTAACATTTATTAAGGCAGGGAAAGTCTGCAACCAAGGGGGTAATTTAATGATTGATCACTCCAAACTCCAGAAAAGACGTTGAAGTGTATCCCCAGGGATTTTCCTGTTCTTTATTGGTCCTATAGCAGCTGTCCTTTTTCTTCTTTTTGTTATCCCACTGTATTGCCAAGATGAGAAGAGATTCAGACTAGTATGAAGGGGAAAGAGTTCAGCCTCTTCTTGTTTACTGTCTAATCCTTCTTACTCTTTTGGCTTCCACCAACTGTCCCAGAGTTAAACAAGGCCTAATGTGTGGGGGTTGGTCAGCTACATGGGTCAATGGAAAGAGAGGAAACCTGTCAGTGAGCCCTGAGGAGGGGGAGCTGGAAGGGTTAACAGACCAGGAAGAACAGCCTTCCAGTGCCTCAGCCTCAGCTGAAGAAGCAACAGCTGGCCCATCAATCACTCTCCCCACATTCCAGGCGCCAGCACAGGCTGTTGACAATCAGTCTCCTCCAAGCTCTCCCCCTCCCATCTCAAGAATGCGGAGCCGTCTTTGGAAAAGACTCTCAGAATGCAGGCACAAGGTGTCATGCCAATGCTTCCGATCTCTTAGCCCGAATACTAGGAGAATAATGGCCACCCAGGGAGCAGGCTGATTGAGGCTCCCATATAACTCACAACCAGGACTTGGCAACCTCATGGAAGCAACAAGTCGATTTCCTGGCTTGCATCCACGCTCCTTCCTGATTCCAGTTCCTGACTGGTTTGAACTCCTTGGCACCCTGACCCTATGACTTTGGACACTGACTTCTGCTTCTGGTTTGCGATTTTGCTGTGGCGACTCGTTTGATTTCCCGAACTTTGACCTCGGACCGGCTTTGGACTCCTGCCTGCCTGCACCCTGAGAACATGACAAAACCATTCCTATATTCTTATCCATAAGACAAGCCCCAGGTGGGGCCTGGAGATCTCTCACTTTTACAACTGATCTCCAGCTGGCAGAGATCAGCTTCCCTGGAGAAAATGGCTGCTTTGAAGGGTGGACTCTATGGCATTGTACCATGCCACTGCAAACTCCACCTTCTCCTGGATCTACCCCTAAAGTCTCCAGGTATTTTCCAACTCAGACCTGGCAATCCTAACCCCAGGTAACATAAATATGATTGGTGGTGATCATGAGACACAGCTGGACTGAATGTATCACACAGCATTTCCTGCCTCTTTGGTGTATTTGTTCCCATTCTGCCTTCTGCTTCTGCTTGGGGTGGGGGGTGGGGGGTGGGCTCACTCTGGGTGTCCTGCCTCCCCAGGGAAAGTGCATGCGCAATACATCGCCTCTCCTTTCCCGGTGTAGTGAACGCTGCGTGGTCACTGTCTGGCTATGCCTGGCAGATGGTCATTGCAATGGCCTCTCCTACATTACTGCATCCGTGGCAACACCTTCTCACTGGTCCCCCCCGTTTTCACAGAGTTTGCCACGTTATGGTGCGACCGAATGTCCGGCGGTATAACCGGATGGGCAGGCTGGGCTCACCAACCTCGCCAGCCAAGAGAAGGAAAACTCTAACATCAAGCCTGGGCAGACAGAGCTCGTTAATGTAACATCTACCACCTGGAGGACTCGCTGCCAGCGTCCTGGCTTATGGGGCCATGGCAGATGACCCCATGGTGAAAGGGTGGAGCCAGTACTGCACACACTGCGCTTCACCTAAAAATTCCTCTGCACAGGCCTGAAGGGTATCCACATCCACAACCCACAACATACCAAGTCCTGCAGCGACGGGCAAGGGGCGAAACGGCAGGTGGAAGATGCCACTGGAAGCCGCAGTCCCGATCCTGCATGTAGGCGGTTCAGGGTATTGGTCGCCTGATGCTGACCCGGAGACGAAAGCATTTTTCGGCAGCACCCTGAACGACCAAGCAGCCTTATCTAGGGACAGCACTGCTTGCTCCGTATGGAGAGGGGCCTAGAAAAGGTGGCCTAAACAAAGCTCGTCTTCCCTCCCCCCCAGTTGGCTAGCCGCGGTCAATGGGCATCCTTACTTGCGGTCGAAAAAGGCATGCACCTGCCTCGCAAAGTGTGCAAAGACTAAAGCTTGCGTGTTGGAACATCAGAACCATGCTTGACACAGTAGACAGTGGTCGCCCTGAACGACGCTCTGCTCTAGTTGCCCACGAACTTCTCAGGTTGAATATTGACATAGCAGCTCTCAGTGAGGTCCATTTCCCTGAGGAAGGTAGTCTTCGAGAACACGGTGCGGGCTATACCGTCTACTTGTCGGGTAAGTCAAAGACTGAAAGCCGCCTTTCTGGCGTTGGCTTCATGGTCAGGAACTCCATTGCTTCTAAACTCGAAAACCTGCCAACAGGTCACTCAGATCGCATCATGTCTATGCGCCTCCCACTTCATAACAAGCAGCATGCAACATTCTTTAGTGTGTATGCTCCAACCCTGCAAGCAGATCCTGCAGAAAAGAACAAGTTCTATGCTGATCTACGCAACCTCATACGAAAGACCCCTACAGAGGACAAGGTGATCATCCTTGGCGACTTTAATGCCAGAGTAGGTAAAGACTCGGAAGCCTGGAAAGGAGTACTTGGCAAACATGGCATTGGCAACTGCAATGATAACAGGCGCCTCCTGCTAGAATTCTGCATGGAGCATCAGCTCACCATTACCAACACTATCTTCCAGCAGAAGAACAGCCTGAAGACAACCTGGATGCACCCACGGTCCAAGCATTGGCACCTTATTGACTACATTCTGGTGCACCAGAGAGACCTTCGAGATGTCTTACACACCCGAGTAATGCCCAGTGCAGAATGTCATATGGATCATCGTCTAGTACGCTGCAATCTCCGTCTTCACTTTAAATCTACACTCAGGAGAGGCAGTATCCCCTGAAGGAAGTTTCAGGTTGGCAGCCTTCAGTCAGCCGAAGTTAAAGCTGCCTTCCAGGCAAAACTCCAGACAAGAATTGAGGACCCCAGTTGCCTCACAGATCCTTCTCCAGAAGCACTCTGGGAACACCTAAAAACTACCATCCTGTTGACCTCTGAAGAAATCCTCGGGTTCTCCACAAGGAAGAACAAGGACTGGTTTGACAAGAACAATCAAGCGATCCAAGAATTACTGGCGAAAAAGAGATCTGCCTACCAAGCACATCTTGCTCAGCCCTCCTGTCCTGGGAAAAAAGCAACCTTTCGCACTGTATGTAGCAACCTCCACCGCAAGCTTCGAGACATTCAGAATGAGTGGTGGACCAAGCTTGCAGAGAGAACCCAGCTGTGTGCAGACACTGGTGATTTAAGAGGGTTCTACGAAGCCCTGAAGGCAGTATATGGCCCATCATATCAGGCTCAGAGTCCCTTGTGTAGTGCAGACGGCCAAGTGCTCCTCACAGACAAGGCATCCATACTGAACCGGTGGCCGGAGTATTTTCAGGTTCTCTTCAGTGCCAATCGCGTAGTTCAAGATTCCGCAATCCACCTCACCCCACTTCAACCAGTGAAAACAGAGTTGGATGAGATCCCCACCCTAGAAGAGACTGTTAAAGCCATCAAGCAGCTGAAAAGTGGCAAGGCAGCGGGAGTTGATGGAATTCCACCAGAGATCTGGAAGCATGGGGGCATAGTACTACATAGTACACTTCACAAAGTACTTGTCACCTGCTGGGAACAAGGCAAACTACCACGGGACTTTCACGATGCAATCATCATTACTCTACATAAGAACACAGGGGAATAGTCAGACTGCTCCAACTACCGGGGGATAACCCTGCTCTCCATCGCAGGCAAAATCCTTGCTAGAATACTCCTGAAGAGACTGGTGCCCACCATTGCAGAAGAACTCCTCCCAGAGAGCCAGTGTAGCTTCACAGCTAACAGGAGCACCACCGACATGGTATTTGTTCTCAGGCAGCTCCAAGAGAAATGCAGGGAACAGAACAAGGGTCTATAGGTGACTTTTGTCGACCTTACCAAAGCTTTTGATACCATTAGCAGGAATGGCCTGTGGCAAATCTTGGAACGTTTAGGATGTCCCCCAAGGTTCCTCAGTATGGTCATCCAGCTACATGAAGACCAGTGAGGCCAAGTCAGACACTGCAACGATCTCTCGGAGCCCTTCCCAATTGGCACAGATGTAAAGCAAGGCTGTGTTCTCGCGCCAACTCTCTTTACGATCTTTTTTAGCATGATGCTTCAAAGAGCCGCAGTAGATCTAGATGGTGTTTACATCTGCTATCGCACCGATGGCAGCCTGTTCAACCTGAGGCGACTAAAGGCCCACTCCAAGACAATGGAAAAACTTATCCGAGAGCTACTGTTTGCTTATGATGCTGCACTCGTCTCCCACTCGGTATCAGCTCTGCAGCATATGACGTCCTGCTTTGTAGAGGCTGCCAAGCTATTCAGCCTAGAAGTTAGTCTGAAGAAGACAGAAGTTCTCCACCAGCCTGCACCCCAGGAAGATTATCACCCTCCTTGTATTACTGTGGGTGAATCAGTTTTGAAGACAGTCCAGCAGTTCAGCTACCTGGGGTGCATCATCTCCTCAGACGCCAAGATCGACAAGGAGATTGACAACAGGCTGGCAAAGGCAAACCGTGCATTTGGCCGACTGCATAAAAGAGTGTGGAGCAACAAGCATCTGAAAAAAGCCACAAAGATCAATGTTTACAAAGCTGTTGTGATGACAACCCTCATCTACGGCTCCGTATCGTGGGTTTTATACAGTCATCACCTGCGACTCCTTGAGCGCTTTCATCAGCGCTGCCTTCGCACCATCCTCAACATCCACTGGAGAGACTTTGTGACCAACACTGAAGTCCTCAAGAGGGCGGAGGTTACAAGCATCGAGGCATTTCTGTTGAAGGCGCAGCTGCGCTGGGCAGGGCATATCTCCAGGATGGAAAACCACCGCCTTTTCAAGATTGCCCTGTATGGAGAACTTTCCACTGGCCATTGAAATAGAGGGGCACCAAAGAAGAGGTACAAGGACTCCTTGAAGAAATCCCTTGGTACCTGTTGCATTAACCATCACCAGTGGTCTGACCTATCCTCAGATCGCAAAGCATGGAGGCACACCATTCACCAGGCTGTCTCTTCCTTTGAGAACGCAGGCATAGCTGGTCTTGAGGACAAAAGGAGATCGAGGAAGAATCATACTGCTACAGCACCAACGCCAAATCAGACTTTTCCCTGCAGCCACTGTGGCCGGACCTGCCTGTCCCGCATTGGTCTTGTCAGCCACCAGCGAGCCTGCAAAGACGTGGACTACTTTACCTTTCTTAAATCTTCGTTCGTGAAGTCAAGCCGAGAGAGAGAGAGCCTTCTGCTTCTAGCCACATCAAAAGTTCTGAGTGTTCCAGGTGTGAAATCTTGCTTTAGGTTTCTGAAGTGCCAGACTCTGCACTGATCAGTTGTGTAAGGTATCCAATGCATCCAAAAGCTTTGTGTCAATGAGGGTATGAATACTATTGCGGCTCTCTGTGTAATCTTTGGTGGAGACAAAGCTAACTCACTTCCTTTTACTTACTTCACAAGCATTGTCAACTCTGAAGACAAAGGCCAAGTTGAGAAAGGGATCCAAAATGGGCCCATCTTCAACTGTTTAGAACATTAGAAGGACAAACCTAGTGGTGATATGGTTTTCTTTTATTGGATGTTGTGACTATGATCCCTTAGTAAAATACAAGTGAGGACCCGTGAAGAACTGAGGACCCAAGAAGAACCTAACACTGCTGGGTTCTCCCTTCCCTGCTACTTGATGTGTCCACTGCTTTTCCAACTTCCTCATTCTCTTTCCTACCTGCCTCACTTACTGACCCACCAGCCAATATCATTGCCTACTCTTCCTTTCCTGACTGCTGTCTCTGCAACCACCACTGCCTTCCTGCCTCAGCTGGCCCTCGTCCTTCCTTCTTTGCTACCTTAGTTGTTCTTTTATCTGCTTATGCTGTCAGCTCATCACCGTCTATTTATATTCCGCCTGTTCCCCATAAGGGCTCAGGGCGGAGTACAACATGAATAGTAAAATCACAATAAAATCAACATAACAATAAAACAGCATGACAGTAAAATCAATTTCAATATACCGTCCAACATAATAGTTCAGCAGGACCAGTTGGCATAACAATACGATGCAGCAAAATAGCGCAGTAGGATAGTACAGCAGGAGAGACCAACCGATCTGATGAATAGATGTCCACTGCCTCACCCAAAAACCTGGTGGAACAGCTTCATTTTACAGACCCTACAAAAGGCTAGCAAAACAGGTAGGGCCCAGATCTCCATAGGGCAGGAGTGGCCAACGGTAGTTCTCCAGATGTTTTTTGCCTACAACTCCCATCAGCCCCAACCAGCATGGCCAATGGCTGGGGCTGATGGGAGTTGTAGGCAAAAAACATCTGGAGAGCTACCATTGGCCACCCCTGCCATAGGAGCTGATTCCACCAGGTTGGGGCCAGGACTGAGAAAGACCTGGCCCTGGTAGAGGCATCTCTTGGGTTGGGGGCAGTCAGAAGATCTTGGGACGCCGAACAAAGCGACCTCCGGGGCAAACACGGGAAGAGATGGTCCCGCAGGTATGTTGGTCCTAGACTGCGTAAGGCTTTAAAAGTCAGAACTAACACCTTGAAGCGAATCCAGCACTCTATAGGCAGCCAGTGCAGGCCGCGGAGCACCGGGCGCATGCTCACCCGTACAGGTGATGCAGTCAGCAGGCAAGCAGCCGCATTCTGTACTCGCTGTAGTTTCCAGATCAGCTTCAATGGCAAGCCAGCGTAGAGTAAGTTACAGTAATCTAGTCTGGAAGTGATCATTGCATAGGTCATTGTAGCCAGGTCTTGGGGGAAAAGATATGGTGCTAGCTGTCTGATCTGTCGTAGATGGAAAAAGACAGACCCAGCAGCCGTTGTGACCTGGGCCTCCATAGAAAGTGAGGCATCCAGGGTCACTCCCAGACTCTTCACCTGTTGGGTCAGCACTAACACTGTGCCGTCCAAGGTTGGGAGCTGGGCGCACAACCCCCCCCCCCTTGATTCAGGCACAGGACCTCTGTCTTAGTTGGATTTAACTTCAGTCGGCTCTTCTGCAACCATCCCGCTACAACCTCTAATGCCTCAGACAGATGTTCAGGGGCAGAAGATGGACTGCCATCCATCAACACATAGAGATGGGTACCATCAGCATACTGGTGATAACCCAGTCCAAAACCTCGGGAAATCTGGGCAAGGGGGCGCATATAGATGTTGAATAATATGGGCGAGAGAATAGCTCTTTGCAGCATTCCACATATAAGTGGGTGTCGCAGGGAGGTCTGCTCGCCCAACATCACCCTTTGTCCCTGGAGGAAGGAAGAAAACGATTGCAAGGCTCCCCCCCATATTCCAGCGACAGTGAGGTGGTGGGTCAATAGATCATAGTCGACTGTGTCAAACGCTGCTGACAGGTCAAGAAGAATCAGCATCGCCAACCCGCCTTGGTCCAGATGTCTTCTTAGGTCACCTGTGAGGGCAACTAGTACCGTCTCCATCCAATGGCACGGGCGGGAACCGGATTGGAATGGGCCCAGGGCAGATGTTTCGTCCAGGAAAACCTGTAGCTGCTCTGCCACCGCTTTCTCGACTACCTTTCCCAGAATTGATAGATTCAAAACTGGGCGGTAGTTAACTAGAACTGTAGGGTCCAGCGATGGTTTCTTCAAAAGTGAACGAATTACTGCCTCCTTTAATTTATCTGGGAATGTCCTGCTTGTCAGGGACAGGTTAACAATATCACGCAGAGAAGCCCTGATATCATCCTGGCAGGCCTTCACAAGCCAGAATGGACAGGGGTCCAGGGGGCAGGTAGTAGGCTTCACTGCAGCCAGGATCCTGCCCACATCCTCCAATGTGAGTCTGTTCACTCTCCACTTAGTGGGGTGGCAGTACTTTTTTGCTTCTCACACTTGCTGCTGTCAGTTGTTTATTGGATTAGCAGCCCTCAAAATGGCTGTGAACTCTTATTTCCCTCATCAGTTGAGGTTTGAGGAAAAAGCCCCTATACCTTCATTTTCAGAATTTTTTTTTTTGCAGACCTGGGGGGGTACCCCAGGTTTAAAGAAAAACCTTACTTCTCTGTACACAGCCCTGTACTGTGGATTTTTGACTCAGATTCTTTGGGCCATGTTCAGAAGTAGATATAATGCTATGAACATGTAGAAAAGAATAGTCTAGGCATATAGACCTCTTTTCAGCACAGGACATGAACAGGAATGATAGATTGAATGTGGCTTAACCTTTGTGGTGCAAAATTAATAACCTCCTGGCCTCATTTTAATAGTACTTTAAATATGCATTCTCATTCATCCTTGTAAGAGCCCTATAGAGAAGTCAGTTATATTTCTGCTTTATATTTAGCTTTTATTTACCAATGCCTTGCTAATGCTATCTTGTGGGTTTTTCTGTTGTGAGCTTAACCCACTCCCCCACAACAGTTTCCCCTTTGTGCCATGATAGTATACCTTTGAGGTCCTGGAAACCAGCCCTGATTGCTAAGAGCAAGTAGTTGTGATGTTCTTTCCACCAAATAATTCAATTTTTTTTGTTCTTGTCACTTTTGTTCTTGGCCAGTTTTCTGCCACACTCATATTAAGTAGGCCCAACAATGGTGAAGTCAGCAGTTCTATGCACAAACTCTTTACTATTCCTTACATTTATAAGTATCATACTCTCTCCAGGGAGGAGAACAACATGACATTAATTTCCTTGTCATATTCTCCAGGGTGTAATTGTAATGCAAATCACATGTCTTGGGAAAGAACAACGAAGATTTGTAGAATAGCAAGTATACATTAGCAAGCAGCTCTCTTAATACAGCAAACAGATACTGGAATGGCTATGGTTACTTGTGGACTGGGCATGTTCTTTTTCTCTTTGGAATTCTCTCAACACATAAACCCTGCATCCTAGATTTTTTTTTACAGGTCCTTAAAATCTGCACACATCAAGTAGATATCAAAATAATTAAATAGTTGACTGGTGGCCATTAGGCACAAGGGTCTTGCTGTCTGCATGCCTAACATCTGTGTATTGTATACATGTGTCATAAATTTATCTAGCTAAAACTATTTGCTAATTTTTCAGGAGTGTTTTATGACCTGATTTTTTTGTATTTTCTGTGTTTTTATGCATGTGTGCACATGCATGCCTGGCAGTCATGGTGACTTCTGGTGACCCCTACTGGGGTCATGGAGGATGTTCAGAGAAGTGGCTTGATACAGCCTCCCCCACCCCGTCCTGACTTCTGGTATTCCAAGGAGGTCTCCCATCCAAGTACTTGCCAGGGTTGGCCCTGCTTAGTTTCTGAGATCTGATGAGATAAAGATTGTCTGAGCTATCCAGGTCCTGATTCTTTACTTGTTACATGCCTGTTTACTCCCTCTGATCCTCCAGAGTAGGGTTACCAACCTCTGGGGGTGCTCTGGACTCTAGGGTTGCCAACTTTAAAATGGGTCCAGAGACCTGGAATTACAACTGATTTCCAGATTACAGTTTCCATGGACAGAATGTCTGCTTTGGAAGGTGGATTTTATGGAATGACATCCTGCTTATGACATTCTCATCCTCAAATCCCAGCTCATGAACTAAAGAGCTCCCATGAACTTTCACAAACTTTTAGAGCTCTTTGTAGTGGTTTGTGAATGGATATATTTTTCAGACAGACTGGTGCTGCTCAATTAAACTGTTTACAAAACTCCAAGTCAACCAGGGGGCAGAATTCTCCAGCCTTGGAAACACAAATAGGAGCCCTCCAAAGCTTAACAGGCACTGCCACCCACCATTCACACAATTCCCATTCTGCTCCATGGGCTCAGAATGCTATATATTCAGTCAGCTCAGCTCATACCCTCTCCTCTGTTGGCTGGTGACAATAAGAGAGAAAAAGGCATGGAGCTTGTTAAAAGCATTGCTTTCTGCTTGTGATCTCTGCTGGGGCTTGGGTGTAGGGGGACAGGGTTCTGAGCCATCAAGTCTTTCTACTCCAGCCAAACACCTGGGCTTAGATACTGGGTTCTTTGGCTGTGAACCCAGATTTAATACCCCACCCCTTCTGATTGTGATTTACTCTCTGCTACTGGGGGTTGGGTGTAGGTAGATTCATGGCTCTGAGTTACCCAGCCTCTCTGCTCATGCCGAACACAGAGGTTTAGCTGGTGGGTTCCTTGGATGGGGGGGGCACATTTGTATACCCTCCCAGGGCTTGAGTGTCAGGGGTGATCTCTGGCCTCTGAGTTAAGCAGCCTCTCTGGTCATGCCAAGCACAGGGGTTTAGCTGGTGGATCATTGCACACTTTTGGGTTTGAGTGGCAGCTGATCGCAGGGTATCATGGGTCAGCCAGCTGTCACTTCCTCTTTGGAAGAAGAATTGTAGGAATCGGGACCTGCAGCATTTGAATACCCACCTGAGCAGCTGGGTAGAAAAACGGACCCAATGGGGAAAGTATCAGGAAGCTAGAACACTTCCCAGCCACAGCCAGTCTGCTCAGCTGGCAGGAGATGATGGAAAGGATGCAGAGGACAGCGTCTCAGTCTCCACTAGGTTCTCCAAAACCAGTGGAGTGTAGAAGAATGAAGGAGTGCTTGATAGCTTTGAAGAGAAGATAGAGTGCTTGCCTAATGGCACAACAGCAATCAATGTTGGTTCTCAGAGCAGAGTCTTTATATGCAGATCACAATGGTGGGGCCACAACATACTGAAACATTTTCAGCAGCTTGATTTATAAACCCTCATTTTGGTGAACATTGATCTTCAGTCATCCAAAGTCCATCCACATGTCATTCATTGCTATCTGTACATGCCTTTGTCAATGCGAAGATTGATATAATTTCAAAACTCATGCTAGTTTTCTTTCTGTCATCTTTTTCAAATTCTTAAAACGTTCCCAAGAGGTACACATTAGCAGACTTAATGTGCCTTGAAAGTCATATTGAGATACTTGAATTCTCTCCCCTCTCTGTTTTCCCAAGGACAAGATGTGTTTCCTGAGTTGCTGAACTGGAAAAGTGACAGATTTTGCAAAATAACATAAAATGAATGCATAGTGTTTGAACACCACTGTCTGTGTATATTCTCTAGAATTTAAGTACAGAAGATGATCTATTTCTACCTGTGGACTGAGCTGCACACAAGAGGAGGGACTAAAGATAGGATTCTCCTCTGGTCCTTCGCTGGAGTTATTTCTCATTACACTGACTGTTTCCTGAGATGGATTGTCTACTGTAACAAAAAGGAGTTGCTCTGATGCTACAATCATACAGATTTATTTGCTGAAAGGGTAAGAGACTCTGCACTAAAGGGGGTTGAATATAATTTTTTGTGTTGGGAAAGCCCAGTGTGCACTGAAGTGTCCTGCTGGATCAGACCAGTGGTCCATCATATCCAGCATCCTGCCTCTCACAGCAGCCAATCAGTTCCTCTGGATGGCCAACAGGGCATAGACTAGAGGCTGAGACCTTTCCCTGATGTTGCTTCCTGGCTCTGAGATTCAGAAATTTAGAGCCTCTAGATGTTCCCCTCAGTCACCATGGCTAGTAGCCATTGATAGACTTCTCCATTAATCTGTCTAATCCCCTTTTAAAGTTGTTTATTCCTGTGGCAATCACTACGTCTTCTGGCAGCAAATTCAACATTTTAATCACTTTCTGTGTAAAATAGCATTTCTTTTGCCTGTCCTGAGCCTACTGCTCATTATTTTCATTGGATGCTCTTGAGTTCTAATATTTTGGAAGAGGGAAAAAAACTCTGTCAACTCTCTTCATCTCATGTATAATTTTATAAACCTCTGTCATGTTTCTCCCCAATTGTTTCTTTTGTAAACTGCAAAGTCCCAGACTCTTCAGCCTTTCCTTATAGGGAAGGTGCTCCAACTCCCTAATCATTTTGCTTGCCCTCCTATGTACTTGTTCCAAGAAGATGATGACATTGGATTTATTCCGCCCTCCACTCCAAAGAGTCTCAGAGTGGCTCACAATCTCCTTTACCTTCCTCCCTCACAACAGATACCCTGTGAGGTGGGTGGGGCTGGAGAGGGCTCTCACAGCAGCTGCCCTTTCAAGGACAACCTCTGCCAGAGCTATGGCTGACCCAAGGCCATGCTAGCAGGTGCAAGTGGAGGAGTGGGGAATCAAACCCGGTTCTCCCAGATAAGAGTCCGCACACTTAACCACTACACCAAACTGGCTCTCCAGCTGTGCAGTGATACAGAACTGTACACAGTTCTTTTGAGATACAGTGACCAGAACTGTACACAGCATTCCAAATAAGGCCACACCATAGATCTTTTCATTTTATTTATTGTGGTCAATGACCATATTCAAGCATACAAGTTAAAAATATAATAACTAAAAGTATGATGTCATTAAGAATACAAGGAT
The DNA here is from genome assembly GCF_032191835.1 of Heteronotia binoei. Classification (NCBI taxonomy): domain Eukaryota; kingdom Metazoa; phylum Chordata; class Lepidosauria; order Squamata; family Gekkonidae; genus Heteronotia; species Heteronotia binoei. Next base: position 102,254,778 of record NC_083226.1, on the reverse strand, counting down.
AATATTTCACAAATAAAATACACCAGCCGTATTTCAAAAGTTTAAAAATATATATTAATATAAAAAACAAACTCTAAATGTGAGAGGAGGCCTAATGAACAGAACATTTTGCTTGCTCTCCTCTGTACTTTTTCCAGCTCTGCAATATCTTTTTGGAGATATGGTGACCACAACTGTACACAAATGAGGCTGCACCATACAGGGGCATTACAATACTGGTCATTTTAGTCTCAATCCCTTTCCTAATAATCCCTTAGAGCTTGCATTTTCCACCACTGCAGCACACTGGGTTGACAGTTTCACTGAGCTATCCACTATGACCCTAAGATATTTCCCCCTTTGTCTCAGGAAGTTCAGACCCTGTTAGCCTATACTATCCGCACACGCCCCCTTCCTCACCTCACATTTACCAATGCTGAACTTCATGTGCTATGTTGTCGCCCATTCACCCAGTTTGTGGAGGTCCACTTGGACCTCTTTGCAGTCAGCCTTGGTTCTCACCATCCTAGATAATTCTGTGTCATCTGTAGACTTGGTCACTACACTACTCACTCTTAGTTCCAGATCACTGATGAATAAATGAAGAATACCATCTCAATACCGATCCTTGTAGTACTCCACTGTTTACTCCTCTCAGTGGTGGGAACTGTCCATTGATTTCCACTCTTTGCTTCCTGTCATTTAACCAGTTCTTAATCCATAGCTCTTATTTCATGACTGCTAGGGTTACCCAGAAGTCTTTGGTGAGGTATCTTGTCAAAAGTCTTTTGAAAGTCCAGGGATATGTCTATCAGGTCACCACTGTCTACATGCTCAAAGAACTCCAAAAGGTTGGTGAGGCAGGACTTCTCTTTGAAGAAGTCATGCTTATTTTCCCTCAGCAGGCTGTGTTCCTTTGTGTGCCTAATAATTCTAACTTTGATTAGAATTTCTATTAATTTGCCTGAGAGAGTTGTTTGGTTGGCCTGCCTGCGATTTCTTGGTTCTTCTCTGTACCCTTTTCAAAAATTGTGGTAATACTTGCTACTCTCCATTCTTCTGGTACAGTGGCTGAATTTAAGATAAATTCCATGTATAGATAGTAGATCGACTATCTCATATTTGGAGTCCCTAAGAACCCTGAATGTTTAAGTAATCATCCATTTGGACTGAATTGTCCCAAACTGGAGACTCCCCAGCTCCTGTTGGCTTGCTCCCTGGAATTCGTTCAAAATCTGCTCTGATACCTTTTTGATATCCGTCACCAGCAACCTGGCTCCTTTTTGGTTCAAGTGAAGCCTGTCTCTTTTGTACGTGTTAGGTTTGTTCTGCTTTATCACATTCACTATAGCAAGGGTTTGGCAAAGAGAATAATAAAGAAAATCTGTATTAGGCCATGGTGAAGGTGAAACAAAAATCCCTGAAGCTATTAAATAACATGAAAAAAATGATATGGTGTGCACAGGAAACACTATAAGGTGCAATCTGCCCACTATTAAATTCCAAATCCAATTGCAATTTGAATGATATCAGTGTTAGATAACCAGAGATACTACATCATTTCTCCCACCTTTTAATCCTACTCCTTTAATCATGTTAAAAGTTAGAAAATAAAGTTAAATATTTTATATGCCTGTGAGAACTTTTTACAAAACACTTGTAGGCAAGTGTTTTGTACATATCTTGATTTCAGTAAGACTTTTGATAAAGTTCCACATCCTATCCTTGTTGACAAGTTGGAAAATGTGGTTTGGATCCTGTTACCATTTGGAGGATCTGTAACTGGTTGACAGATTGCACTCAAAGAGTGCTTGTGAATGGTTCCTCATCCTCTTGGAGAAGAGTGACAAGTGGAGTGCCTCAAGGATCTGTCCTGCGACCTGTTTTGTTCAACTTCTTTATCAATGATTTGGATGAAGGAATAGAGGGAATGCTTATTAAATTTGCAGATGATACTAAATTGGGAGGGGTTGCAAACACAGAAGAAGACAGAAACAGGATACAGAATGACCTTGACAGGCTGGAAAACTGGGCTAAAACCAATAAAATAAATTTTAACAGTAAATGTAAAGTTCTGCATTTAGGTAGGAAAAATCTAATGCATGGTTATAGGATGGGGGAGACTTGTCTTAGCAGTAGTATGTGCGAAAAGGATCTAGGAGTCTTAGTGGATCATACGCTGAACAGGAGTCAACAGTGTGATGTTGTGCTAAAAAGGCAAATGCAATTTTGGGCTGTATCAACAGAAGTATAGTGTCCAGATTATGTGATGTGATGGTATCGCTTTACTCTGCTCTGGTAAGACCTCATCGGGAGTATTGTGTTCAGTTTTGGGCACCACATTTTAAGAAGGATATAGACAAGCTGGAATGGGTCCAGAGGAGGGCAATGAAGACGGTGAGGGGTCTGGAGACCAAGTCCTATGAGGAAAGGTTGAAGGAGCTGGGGATATTTAGCCTGGAGAGGAGGTGGCTGAAAGGTGATATGATCACAATCTTCAAGTACTTGAAGGGTTATCATCTAGAGGATGGTGTGGAATTGTTTTCTGTGGCCCCAGAAGGTAGGACCAGAACCAATGGGTTGAAATTAAATCAAAAGAGTTTCCGGCTCAACATTAAGAAGAGTGATTCTTCAGTGGAACAGGCTTCCTTGGGAGGTGGTGGGCTCTCCTTCCTTGGAGGCTAGATGGCCATCTGACAGCAATGAAGATCCTGTGAATTTAGGGGGAAGTGTTTGAGTTTCCTGCATTGTGCAGGGGGTTGGACTAGATGACCCTAGAGGTCCCTTTCAACTCTATGATTCTATGAAAAAAAGCAGGACGAATGCTAATTTCTATAATAAATGACAAAGGAAGTTGCATAGTAAATGACAAAGGAAGTTGAGGTGAGATATACAATTGCTCCAAAAAAGTACATGTTCTCAGTTAAATGATCTAATGACTATGTTCTTATACATATATGGACAATTGTGGGGTTTGAAAACTGTTCTTAGGATATGGATGTACTAGTGTTGAGGGAATGGAAATGTAGTCTATTGCTTCTTGAATGTACCAGCTTGCTTTTACTACAGTGTGTTCTACCTTTGTAACCCTCTTTCTGCAATATGGTCTATCACGTCTTATACAGCATTTTGTTTGCATTGTTCTCTGATTCTGTAATCCTAGACTTAGTGTTTTTGATTGGCTATCTTATGCTGTCCAATTTAATTTTTTAAAAATAGTTTGTAATCCACCTTGAGAGCAAGGTGAACAAGGGGGCTATAAATGAAGCAAATAAAGAAAATTTTCCTGCAGAATACATATTAGAACTCTGTGGGGGCACAGTAATTTTCTCTGAGGCTTTGGAGTCACTAGGAAACCCTAAGAAGATAATTGTTCAGGGAAGCTCTGAAGCCACCATTGAAGCAGCTGTACAATCTCTGCATGAAGCATAAGCCAATTCCCTTGCACATGTGACTATTGATGGAACTAAGTGTAGGTAGGGGTGGGGATGAGGACAATAATATGGGCAGGGAAAGGAGTTTATACAAGGCATGTCATGAGTGACCAGCTTTCCCAAGCTGAATTTAAGACTAACAAAGGTGTTACACAGGTGTCACAGAGCCTCAAGGTTGGGGTGCTTTCCTAAGAAGCCAAGGATGCACAGCTTTTCCTTGAACATCCAGCAACTTCTTTCATCATGTACCTTTAGAGCTTACAGGTGGTGTTTGTACAAGAATAAGTGTGGGAGGATCATGCAATCAGCACACCAACCTGCTTCCCTATAATTCTGATAACACAAGAGCACAAGATCCTTACACCCGTGCTCAAACTGCACTTCTGCTTCCTCAGATAAATCTATTCCTGACAACTGCTGAGCTGGTATTAGTTTCTGTAGATGAGGCAGGCACGACCTCATGGTAACGGGGGAGATGTCTTCCTGTGAGTGCTTTGTCTGTTGCGATGCGGTAAGCTGAATTATTTTTGGTGTGCGTGGAACAGGAATAAATAAACCCTTGCTCAGAGAGGCAAGGCAGAGCATTTTCTCTTCAACACGTGTGTTGCATGGTTCATTCCAACAAATAAGGCTTGGTTGAAAGTCACAAAGATAACATCAGTACATTGACTCTGGTTTTACAGCTTCATGTATGTCTTGTAGGGATAAAATGGTCTAAGTCTCCTTGACTTGGTTTTCATTTAGTCATTGTCAAATTGCATCGATCTGTGTAGGAACTTTGATTAAGGATTAAAATGACCTTGTCGTTGTTGTGACAGAACTTATAATTTCAAGACATTCTCTTATATTAGTCTGGTGTGTTAATTTGAAGGCTGTCTCTAAGGTCACATGTTCAAGTAGCCAGTTAACCTACTAGAAAGAGTGTGTATAAATCTGTTGGAGTTGCTTGTTAGGTTAAAGTTGAACTATTTCTTGTTCTTCTGGTCTCTATAATAGAATCCAGAAACTTTATGGCATAAAGTCATGTTGGGTGCCAAAATCAATTTCCACTTAATGAATCTTCATATTTTGATATAAGAGAATGTGTGAATTCATACCAAACCTCCATTTTATAAATCTGATTTTTTTTAAATGAGGTCAGATTGGCATGCTCAAAGAAGGGATGGGAGGAGAAAGCATTGATACACTTGGCACTTCTTTGCTTGTGCATCCTGTGTAATATCTGGAACAGAGAACCTTGCATCTTCCTGTTAGTAAGATACATGAATTTTCAGTATTACATTTCAGATGTGACACAGGAAGCCTGAATGGCAGGAAGACCACTCTCTTGCCCTTCCCTGTTACCTGCTTGTTAATCATGTGGAAATAGATCAAGAATGGCTTAATACAGCCTACAGAACGTGGTTAATGTCAAGGGAAGATACATACTAGAGGGGTAGGGATTGGATCTGCAGAATCCCTGTTGTCTCACTAGCCACTCTCTTCTGCCCATTCATAGAAGCTTGGAAATTCAACCTAATCGCTGAACAGGTTATCTGCTCAGACTCTCTACTTTGCTCTGCAAAGCATTCATCCACACAGTCTATACTTAAAGCTGTTCTTCAAGCTAATATTGCTGAAGAAATTATACATTCTATATGGGGGAGTACACCACTAAATATTTTCAGTAATTTTAGTCACACTAAAAGCCAGCATTTCAGTCAGCTGCAGGTCTATTAAACTCTCCCTCCTCCTCCAAACCGTGTTGCATTTTTTCCAATTAATTTGATTCTCTTCTAAGACTATTGTGATAGACTAGTGGGAGCAGGCCTGTGCCCGTAGGTGTGTTCACAAAGCAGTATTCAAAATATGGCATGCATAATTTTTCTTCATTTGCTTTTGGCATATTTTTTAAAGTACACCTTTAACAGAGCCTCAGCATTTTTCTCAGACTGACTTGCACACTGAGAACAAGCAAAAAGAATGCAGGGAACTGGAACCTCAGTGGAATGATATATTAAAATGAAATTGATGACATTTTAAAGATACCGTGGGAGTGAAATTGGGGTAGAACCAGCATTAATAAACACAGCCATGAACACAACCCAAATTGGGCTTGAATCCACAGCTGACTGGGTTATAACAAGGAGCTCTAATCATAACTGCAACCCAAGCAGAAATCTCTCTTCTAAAAGATTCCTGCCCCCTCCTCTAATTACTAAGCCTTTTTTTTAAAGCTAAGAATGGAAGTAAGTCTCACTCTCACACAGAAAAGAGTAGAGTATGAAAGAATAAAAATTACTACTTCTGAGGAACATGTCCTCTGTGTTTCTGTATGAATCACTGTGCTGGGTATATAGCCTAACTGGAAAAACAGCAGTGACTCATGCAGAGATAAAATAGGCAGTTTCCTCTGTGGACATGCCATTCTGTCACATTTCTGTATCAGGGATCAGAACACACAGCTTGTATATGGGTGGATTTATTCATTACCTTTCATATGGGGCAATAAGATTCTGCTCATGAGGATATAATTAACATTGAACTGAAAGAGGAAACCTCACGTGCACATGAATTTTTTTGGGCTTAGAAACTTCCCTGAATAGAAGGAGGAGTTACATTTAGTAGTTTTCCTTTTCCATGCCTTATTCTCTTTGCCTGTTTTCCACTCTCTCTGTTTCTCTATGGCATTCCTCTTTTAGGGTGCGGTCAGACAGAACATTAACCGCAATTCACCCACGCCCCCAATGCGGAGTTAAAGTGGAGGTTCAGACATCCACATCTGTCAACCGATGTGGAGTTGTGATCATCCTGGCTTGCGCCGCATGTATATCGGGATAATTTGACAGCAGAAAAAGTCCGGTCCTTTTTCGAAGACCCGCGACAAGGTCGGGTTTTTACAGTGTGGATGTTCGGCGCGGGATACAGGCGCAACAGAACACCACTCTTGCCCTAGTGCTCACTGTCGTAGTTTGCGTATTCTTCCACTCAACGAACCAAAAGGCATATTCCTCAAATTAATATAAAATTAAATGCCAAGGCATTAAAAAAAAGGAAATGTAACTTTTTCCCAGATGTAAAGAATATAAGAAATGCGTTTCTCTCTTGTTTTAAATCGACTGCACAACGAAGTAGTCCCCCGCCAAAACTTGATTTGAAATCCACTGGCTGGTTGATGGAACTACTTGTTTTCCCGCCTATCGCTAGAAGCACTTTTGTCTGGCTTGCACAGAACATTTTGAACACGCTGCACAATATGGCTGGAGTTCAGGGCTTATCATGGAGGAGAGAGGAGGTTTTGGACTTGCTCGCACTCTGGGGGGGAAGCAGGGTGCAAAGAGTGCTCAAGCAATCCCACAGAATGATTGACATCTACGAGGAGATTGCGAAGGGGATGATGGCAAGGGGCCACAAGAGGACGGCATTAGAGTGCCGCACCAAGACCAAGGCGCTTTGTTCGGAGTATCGAAAAGTCATTGCGGCTAATGCGAAATCGGGATCCAACAAGAAAAGCTACCTGTACTTCGAGGAGCTTGACGCCATTCTACACGGAGAGGCGGACATTCACCCGAACCATGTAACGCAGAGCACTAGACGCCAGAGCTCTTGCTCTGGGTTGGAGGGGGGCAGGGAGGTGAGCCTCCAGACTCCATTCTTCTGTTCTCACAGGACGAAAGCGCTACCAGAGAGATGCAGGGTGAGGCTACAAGAGAACCCGTCATGTCAGGTAAAAATCATGACTGTCTCATCTACCTGTAAGCGTCCCCATGATGTTTGGGGAGGGGGGTTCTCAAAACAGGATCGGTGGCCGTGAGATTGGAATGGAAAGCCTTGTTTCCCCAAGACTTCGGTGCTCTGGGACATGGGGAGTGGGCCTCACATTTTTTGGTCGGGGGGGGGGCATTCAGCGGGGCGACCAACTCCCACCCTCTCTCCTTCCCTCTTGGCTTACTGCCCCCCCACCCATGATCACATGCTGATTTATTTCTTTTTCTGCAGATTCCTCCGGTTCTCCAGAAGTGGATGATGTGGAGGCAGAGATCCTGGATAGTGACGCCACGCAGGTGGACTTCCCAGAGAGTTTGGGTGAGTTTAACCTGGTATGATTACTTCTCAGCTACTCCGTTTCTAGGTGTCCTAGCTGTCGCGCTATGTCATGCGCTATGCTATAATGTGTGTTTTGACCAGTGCTTGACTATTGGGATTCTGCTCTCCATGCTCCTCATCCAACATGTGCAGTGCATGATTAACTCTAAGTGATAATTTCCTCACATCACTCCTCCAAGACTTGGACTAAGGGAGACTTAATTCTCTCTACAGAACACACAATCACACTGGACCTGGTTCGGGTGGATGTGAATGGGAGTGTTGGCACGGGTGAGGGGCTTGTTGAAGGTGAGTTAGTGAGGGTTGCTCTTGCTAAAAGCTTGGTTAAATGTTTACAGAAAATAGATTGCTCTCTTCCCCTGGGGCCCTCGGCCTGGGGAGGGGGTTAGGTGGGAGCACTGTGAGACGGGGAATCATCACAGTATTTAACCATGCCCTTTGAGAGGGCCAGACATTTCACCCTTGCTCCCTTGTCTTTCCCCTAGCTGCTGTCGTTTCTGCAATGCCACCAACCACGTCTATGAGGGAGAAATCTGCTGTGAGTGACAGGAACCCTGACAGTAAGTTTGCAAGTGGAGGAGGTGATCTGACCCTCGAATAAAACTGCTAATCTTGACTCTTATCTGGGAGAACAGGGTATCTCTGATGGGATAATCCTGGCCCTTTCTGCCAAAGTTTTTTAAGACTTGCCTAAAAAGTTTCCTTCACCACTGTCCATGTTATAGACTCTCTCGCACTCAGCCTTCAGCAACCATGCTGCATGTCTTTATTCCCTTCAAAAACTCCATAGCTGGCTACTGAGTTTGGAATGGAGGGAGTTTTGGAGGATTTCTCTTGCCCAAAAGGTGACCACGGGCTAACCAATGATAAGTCCAATCCTCTTCATAATTTCAGCCTGTTACTCATGCTGCACAATCATTCCATCAGCCTTTATTTATGTCTTTCCGCTATAACTTCCTTCTCATCCCATGCCCTAGCTCAGTTTCAGTAGTTCTCACAATTTTGGGGGGGCAATGTAAGAACCTGCTTTGTGGAGTTCTACATTTACACCGCAGGTTTAACAGGTTACTGTATCATTTTATTCAACTTCAGATATTCCACCAGGAGCACTAATGTCGGAGCTGACCTCTAGGTCAGGCGAGGCCATTTTGAGGGCTAGGAGGAAGAAGTATCGGCGCTTCAGAAGGTGGGAGAGCACCTTGCGCAGCAGGCCGCACGTGACGACGAGTCCATGATTGCGTCCTCACGACAGGAGCACCTGGAGGTTCTGGAGGTAATGTGGGCCTTTCAGCAGCAACAGGGAGCCTCTAGGGAAACCATGGAAGGCTTTATGAAGGCTGCAGTCACCACCATGGGGGACATCTCGAAGACCTTGGTTCCCTTGGTCCAGTTGATAACAGCACGTCAACTGGACTTCAATGGAAATTATGCCACCTTGAACAGGGTGGGTGATGGTGATTTGAGAGGGGCCTCTGTGGGTGATGCTGCCTGAGAGGCAGGGTCCCCTAAGGACTACAGCATTAGTGGCAACGGTCAACGCTCTAGGCGTGCCCCTAAAAGGAAAACCCCCTACACGCCACCAAGCTGAAATGTCATGCTGATGGCGCAATGGAGGTTGGCTATCAAAAGTACATTGGCTATAGAGCAATCACGACTAAGTTATTGGCAAAACGAACTTAAGATTCCTCTAATGTCATGCCATGGCAACGCGAATGAGAGAGGCTACCCACGAAAAGCCATACTTCCTGGTTGGTGTTGTTTCCCCACAGTCCATGCAGGGTTTGGCCTAAATTGAAATCTTCGATTGTGCTGGTTTTCTTAAAATAAAGGCTCCTGAACCTGCCATTTCGTAGTAGGTTTTTATTTAAACATCTGCATTGAAGCTGTGGTTGTGAGTGGGCATGGCACATGCCCTCACTAAGTCACAGAGATTGAGAGCTCCACCCTATATGAAAAGGAGGGTGGGCAGGTCAGGCCAAAGCGTGACAAAAACCATACAGGGAACTGTATATCAAATTCAGGTAGTGCCTCGAGGACCAACACTGTCTGCCTATGCGCTCCTCTTAGACTGAGGACAACTAGACCAGATACCAGACTTTCCAGATACCACAATGTGAGGAAATGCTCCTTACAGAACATAGAGAACCCTTCCCCTCTTTTCTCTTTTCTTAAAACACCGTGCACACACGCACACTCACTGTACATGCACAGCTGGGCAGTTAACGGATCAGCTCTGGGTAGCACATAAATCAAGTCCTTAAAACCTGGACAAGGGCCCGCTAGGAAAAGTGCCATGCACCCTCACCACAGCAAAACTTCTGTTTAACCACATTTGGACTCGCTGGGGGATCCCTCGAGTCATGGACTCATATTTAGGCTCGCATTTCATTGGGGAGGTAACCAAAGAACTTTGCAAAACCTTAGGGGTAGAGTGGCGCTTCCATATTGTGAGACACCCACAAGTGTCCGGAGCAATCGAACGGACTAACCGGACCAGTACAGAGGCACTGCCTGAACTAGTCCAGTCAACAGGCAGGGATTGGGATAACGGTCTGTATCCCACGGAACTCATGCTGTGCAAAGTAATTAAGTCTAGCTACAGAGACAATGACAGCAGACTCCTCGTTTGCAGTTACGACATTCGTGTTTGTGACGAGGAATGGGTCAGACCCCCAAATGTGATTTCATTATGTGTAGAAACCAGAATAACAACTCAGCAGTTGTATTGCTTCTCTCATGAAGACACACTAAGACCTTTGGTAGCAATGAACTGTGCGTATGTCCCAAAAGGCCCACGCGGACTGCCGACATCTCCAAAGACAACCCCAAACGTCAGTCCAGCCTCTAAAGGGTTTACAGAGGATATGGGGCCATACTGTGACATAGCCATTGTGTTGACTGCGGTACAGAAGGAAGGGGATCCCTTTAAAATTATGATATCAGTTGGCTCTAGAGAAGAAAAAGAGGTATCTCTCTCCATAAGCTCAGCCACAGTAGAGATATTCCGATACAATATAACCACATGGAAGAACCAGAATTTATTTATTTATTTATTTATTTATTCCTTTACATTTATATCCCGCCCTCTCCGCAAGCGGACTCAGGGCGGCTTACAACATCATAAAAACAATCATTTCAATAAAACATATAAAACCATAATTTACTTATCAATTTAAAACTATTTGCGCTGTCTCAGTGCAGTCTGGCGGTATTGGGTTCTGACTCTGATCGCCAGCTTCTGTAGGATGTCCGGTGGCAGCCCATTTTCAGTCAACCAGAAAAGCCTGTCTAAACAGTTCGGTCTTACAGGCCCTGCGGAATGCCGACAAATCCCGCAGGGCCCTTATAGCTTCTGGGAGGGTGTTCCAAAGTTCTGGTGCTGCCACCGAGAAAGCCCTGGATCTTGTTGCGCATAGCTTGGCTTCTTTTGGGCCAGGGGCAGACAGCAGATTTTTTGTCCCTGATCGCAGTGCTCTCTGGGGGATATATGGGGAAAGGCGGTCCCGTAGATAGGCAGGTCCCTGACCATAAAGGGCTTTAAAGGTTAGTACCAACACCTTGAAGCGAACTCGGAACACAACAGGCAACCAGTGCAGCTCTCTCAGCACTGGCTGAATGTGCTCCCGTCGTGGTAGCGCCATTAACAGCCGTGCCACAGCGTTCTGCACTAGTTGTAGTCTCCAGGTTAGCGTCAGGGGTAGCCCCATGTAGAGGGCATTACAGTGATCTATTCTTGAGGTGACCGTAGCATGGATTACCGTCGCTAGGTCGCTGCGCTCCAGGTAAGGGGCCAGCTGCTGTGCTTGCCGGAGATGGAAAAAGGCAGATCTAACGGTGGCTGCCACCTGAGCCTCCATTGTAAGGGAGGACTCAAGGAGCACGCCTAAGCTCTTGACCTTGGGGACCGGTATCAGTGGCACCCCGTCAAGGGCCGGCAGCTGGATCTCTCTCCCCGGACCGCCCCGACCCAGGTAGAGAACCTCCGTCTTCGTCGGATTCAATTTCAGCCGACTCAGTCTGAGCCAAGAGGCCACGGCTTGTAATGCCAGGTCTAGGTTTTCCAGGGTACAGTCAGACTGGCCACCCATCAATAGGTAGAGCTGGGTGTCATCCGCATATTGATGGCAACCCAGTCCATACCTCCTGACAATCTGGGGAAGGGGGCGCATATAGATATTAAATAGCATCGGGGATAGGACCGCTCCCTGCGGCACCCTGCAACTAAGGGAGTGCCTCTGGGATGCTTCCTCCCCTATCACCACCCTTTGTCCCCGATCTTGGAGAAAGGAAGTCAGCCACTGCAAGGCAGATCCCTGTATCCCCACATCGGTGAGGCGGTCAGTCAGTAGCTGGTGGTCAACCGTGTCAAAAGTGGCTGACAGATCTAATAACAGCAGCACTGCAGAGCCGCCCTGATCCAGATGTCGCATAAGATCATCCATGAGGGCGACCAGAACTGTCTCCGTCCCGTGACCTGGCCGGAAGCTGGACTGGAATGGATCCAGTGCGGAAGTGTCCTCCAGGAATCCCTGCAGCTGAGTCGCCACCGCCCGCTCTATGACCTTACCCAGAAAGGGAAGGTTTGACACCGGCCGATAGTTCGCCAATGTGGCCGGGCCTGCTGATGGTTTTTTTAAGAGGGGACGGACCACTGCCTCTTTAAGAGGTGTGGGAAAGATCCCTTCAATCAGGGACCTATTGATGATGTCCTGTAGTGGTTCACGTAGCCACGTTTGGCTAGTTACTAAGATACAACTAGAGAAACAAGGTCCTCCGGACTGGTTTTTAAAAATAGACAACCTGTGCCATGAGAAGCAGGTGGCAGCCACGAAGTATGCTAAATTGGGAGCTTTTACTGCAAACCTTCACTTCAAGCCCAATCCATGAATGTAGCCATGGCTATGGGAATAATTAGACAGGCAGTGGAAGGACATGTTCCTGTAGAGATTAAGCAAGTACTCACACCCAAAATTTCAACCTTGGAACTGGAACTAGAAGCATGGTGGACCCTAGTAAATACCTCTTTCATGGCTGAGACCCAGGAATTAAGACTTCTCCTTTTATTAATTTATGCAAACAGTTTCTTTTATGTGCACCCCATCATCCCACCAGGACTACAAACGGGACCTAACGAAGTCCTGCACTCTCTAGACTCAGAGAAATGGGCTAGAAGTGACAACGGAGAATGGGAAGCAGTGAACCTGCAGGCATGGGAATACTCTTCCCTGACACAGGAGAAAGTATAATAATTACATCTTCTCCCCAAAGCTTTCATTGTGTCTTAATTTAAATGAAATTACTAGCAGTCTTGCTTCCAGACGGCCGCAGGCTTGAGGCATTTGCATGATCCCACTCTGCACATGCTCCAACCTGAAGCCAGGGCGTGAGGAAAGATGGGGAATGGAGTCCACTCCCATTCACCAATTGTTGCAAGTTCAAGATCTATATTTTACTGAGTGAAAGGAGGGCTTAAGAGCCCCAGGATGTTGTGACAGGAGAACATGCCTTTCCAGACTCCAGATACCCTAGCAGTAAGAATTGCTGCGTTTAGACTCCAATAGCATCTTTGGAGCACCAGCGTCCAGCAAGCAATTCATTACTGCAGGGTCCGGAGTTGACACGTTGGCAGAAACTGTCTTGGCCCTTTGAGGCACCCAGTAATCTGGCAGTCAACCCAACTTCTTCCCTAGTGATCCATGATCCTGAGGTATTAGAGGGATCTGGAGAGGGAAAGAAGTTGCAGCCAAAAGTGCCAACTCAGGGTACCTGGCAGTGAGTTTGTTCTGACCCAAAGAGCCATCTGGGAGTGCAGCCCTTGCTCACATAACTGCAGAAGGGACCCAGATTGGATATAGGGCACTGAACCAGGAAGCTTGGCGCAGTGACTTTCCGCGACCAGCCCTTGTCTACCAACTAGCTTTCAGGTCCGAGCGAGGGTCCTGTACTGACAGCATTCCCCGCGCGGCATGTTTTCAAAAGGCCATAGACCCTAAGTGTAGACCTCCTTCTTGAAGCAATGAATGTGTGTATGTTTCTTTTTGATAGGACCGTCATTTGCCCCTTGTTCCCAGCCCGCCTCGGTTTTGGCTCATTTGCATGACCATACTCAGCACATGCTCCAACCCAACGCATAGGAATGGGTGAAGCTGGGAAAGAGAGTTCTTTTTTCTTGGTTTTTTTGGATATATTTTTCACCAAAAAGGTTGGGCTGACCAGCAGCCCTGAGGATTAAAAGAGGGCAGGCAGTGAAACTTGCCCCCCCCGGAGCACGGGCGCCCCTTCTAAAAGTTCCGCCCCTCCAGGGTCTCAAAGGGCCAGAATAGAATCCCCAGATGCCAAACTGCAAGGGCACCTGGAGTCTGACTGGCACGCGAGCCCCTGAATGGGGAAGAATGACCTGGCCCGCCCTCTCTGAGCAAAGTCAAACTACGCAAGGTTCTAATAAGTTGCAGTGACTGTCAATTAACACGTCTTGTCTAATGGGAAGAGGAAAAATCTCTTTGACCCTAGTGCACAACCCCTTCCATAGTTTCCTCATAAATCGCCTCACCCACCAATGGGAGGCAGCGCCGATTAGGAATCATGACATGTCAGGTTGAGGGGTGCCATCTCCCGGGCGGGAAACATACTCAAAATGTCACCTTCGTACACTCATGGTTGTGTCTATATAGTTGTGAGTCTATTTTTCAACAAGAGATGTGTGCCAGCCCTAAAAAGGGCCAGCTTTGAGGTAGTTGTGTTGTCCGAATCGAGGAGTGTGAGTCTTATCTGTTGTCACCTTTGCGGTGCATATTTCTTGAGGTGTGTTAATGTGATGTCATAACGGAGTCACCGAGAACAGAAGCAAGGAGGGAGAGCCCCTGCTCTTGCAAACTGGGTTCGGAGCAGTTCGCCCCAAGCTTCAGCAACCCCTCTCGAAGGGCCCATGAACCTTTACCCCCATAGGCAGTTAGGTCTACGTGTCACAAGTTACCCCCAAAAGGGAAAGAGCCCCTACCTAAACAGCAGCAGTCCAGCATGACTTGAGGTCCAAAACAAGTGACCCGTCTAGATTTATGATCCTGGTTATGAATATTTTATGAAATATATGTACCAGCATGCCTTGCATGATTTCATTAGCATTACCCAGCCCACGTTCCAGATATATCTAGTAGACGCTGGTAACGTCTGCATGTGGACAGGAAGTATGCAACACGAGACTACACGCCCCCCCCCTTCCAGCAAAAAAAGTCTGGTTGAGGGACGGACCCTATGTGGAGTGACAGGACGGGTTGAGAAGTGGAATGTTCTATCTTTCACCATGTAAAGGGGGAATCCCCCCCTCCCTGACAGGGAGGGATTCCAAATAGGCCCTAAAAGAGGACCCAGCTTTATGGCCAACCCTCCAGAGCCACAAAGGCTCTAGTTTAAAAGGAGAAATTGGTGCACTGAGTTAACTTCCCCGAACCCAGTGCAAAGGGAGAGGCTACCCAGGAAGAGCCATACTCCCTGGTTCGGGGTGTTAACTCAGTGGTCGGTGACTCCCGGAAACATGACCTTCCGCATGAAATAGTGCATGAAGTATGCCAAGTAATGTACTTTTAAATTAGAGTGTGTGAACAATGCAATGGAAAATGTAACCCTAGAACTGAAATGCTGAAAGGCACTGCACTTATTGTCATGTGTGCGTGAGGAAAATAGGTTAATCACGTACAAGAAAGCATGCACATTTTACCCAAAATCCCTCAGCTTGTTAATGTTTGCATATATGTATGGGAGCCCCTTAATGATAGGGCATCACTAAGGCATGTGGTCCCAAGATTGAGGGCAGCGGAAAGACCCGATTGGACTCAGAAAACTCCGTGCTGAGTAGGCTCTTCGGAAAATTTGGCTTCAGTCCCGGATATTCTTCCCTACGAGTGGGGGGGTGAGACGACTAAGGGCCTCCGAAGGACGTTTTTATATTTCACCCTCATCAGGACTCTTGTTTACTGAATTGGTACATTGAAGAAGAACCTCTCCAAACCCCAGCATAAGGAATCTTTTGAGGGGGGGGAGACGAAATGAGAATTCGATAGTAGTAAGGAATTGCAATGTATTAGAACAGATATAGAATCTCGGATTCTAATATGAATGTATGCTTTTATACTGTGATAAATTGTGTGCTTTAACCAATCGAATATTGCCGCTTTCCCATCATCCCACATGACGCCCATCTCGGCCATGGAGCGCAAGAAGTTGCACCACCAGGAGCTGTCCATGCGAATGGCTTTCAGCACTGCAGGGAGCTGTCCAGGTGAACTTTTTTCAGCAGTGAACATGGAATCCACCATGGAAGGCTAACACCACTTGCAGCTATCTTCCCACCAGACCAGACCCCATCACAATGAAGCGAGGGACTCACCAAATGTCACCTTTGTACACAGTGACCAACATTGTCTGTGAGTAGGAAGCTAAGCCAAAGGGAACATTGACAGACTCAAGGAATGCATTTTCATTGGGAAAGGGGAGATCAACGACCACCACGGTCAGGATGACAACGCAAATGGGGGCTTGAGAGCTCCCTGGATTAGATTAGATTGGGTGGTAAAGAGGGAGTAGACAGCTTAAGGGTCCACCTTGACAGGGGGAAAAGGGAGGTTTGTGGACTCTGGGACACGATAAATTGGCAATACAGGAAATATAAAACCTCCAAGGACACATTGAAATGCGCAAAGCGAGATTGACAGCAAGCTGAGTCAAAATATCAACTTAGTTTAATAAACACTTGTAAAACCTGGGGATTGGGACACGTGAGGATTGGGGAAGGATCACAACACCAGAGAGAAACTAAAAACCAATCTTGGTGACAGGCATGCCTCACCAGCTTGTAGCTCATAGTTAGCGATGACGTTGGGACGCTGGGCGGCATGGCACATCCGTAGGCGTTCGGTGTCAACTCCACGAAGCTACGATCCATGCTGTATTGCAAGGCATGTCAAGGCGTGCGCCTAGAGTTATGGGTCCGAACCAGAGAGTATGTCAGCATGAAGGAGACAAACTCCAAATGCCCAGGCAGTTTAGAAGTGATGGATCATAGAGACAACACACAACGGACATTTCCGTCTGATAAAGGCATGTCAAGGCGTGCGCCTACGCACACACTGAAAGTGTGCGGTTAGTGCTGCACGTACAGTACGACCCATCTCCACCTGCCGCTCATCCACATGGTTGTCCACTCCATCATCATCCTGAACTACCACTGGAGGGGTGTCTTCTGGGAGCATCACAGCATCATGGCCTCTCACGTCACAGAGGTGGTGTAAAATGACGCAGGAGGCAACTATAGCATTGACATTGCTAATGTCCACGGGGATCTCCGGGTTCAGGCAACGTCATCGTGCCTTCAACCTTCCGACGGCACGTTCCACGACATTTCTGCACTTGTTATGCGCCGCATTGTACCTAGCCTGCTCTGGTGTCAGGTGCCCAGTGTAAGGCGTCATTAGCCAACTTCTCAGAGGGTAGGCTGCATCAGCCAGGATCAGAGGAGGAACCTGCACATTCTGGATTGTCACTGTGGGATTGCCAGGAACCCAATCACCAGAATCCATCAGGTCTATCAGGTTGGAGCACCGTAGAACATAGGCATCATGGCACTTGCCACTGTAACCTATCACCACATCCGTGAAGCGACCGGTGTGGTCCACTGTGCCCTGAAGAATGGAGTAGAAATGTTTCTGGTTGATGTAGTCGTCTGAAAGTCCGGGCGGGCGCGGATTGGTAAATGACACCCATCCAGGGCACCCACGCAATTTGGGAAACCGATCACCGCAAAAGCTTTCATAATCTGTGGGGGGGGGGGGGAAGCTGTGAGCTACCAGAGGCCGCCCAACACCCACAGCTGTTCCCGTCCTCAAAAAGAGATCCTTTTATCATCGATCAGGAGGAAACAACTGTCCCCCAATCTCAATGTAAATGTGAGGTTTGACTATCCCACACATTGCACATGGCCATCATGATGGGAGTGCTGCAGCACGTGTTTCTGGAAGATCACTTTGATAGGTGGCCGACGCAAGGGAGACATCTGTGGACTATTTTCTACAAGAAACGGATCTGCACTCAGCGTCACGCCATCGAAACCATGAGGGCTGTGAAACCACTCCTCTCATTGTTGTAGCGTTTCGGCCATCTCTCATTGTGAGACTCTGTGTGCTGCATGTTGCACCATCTTCTTAATCACCCTTCCCAACATCTCCCAAACAACATAACCTGCGGCATACCCGATCGTGAGAACCAAGGTAGACTGCACGGTCAAGCAGGTCCTCCTCCCTAGCCTGTGTGACCTCTTGCATGATGCCTGCCACCGTCGAGCGAGCCAGGCCAAATTGGTTTCCCATCAGCCTGTAGTTTGTGGTGTTGGCCAGCCACCAGATCGCAATAGCAACCCTTTCCTCAACAGGGACTGGCTGCCGCATGCACGTAGTCTGCCGCTCCAATCTTGGTCTCAGGCAGCGGACCAGCCACGCAAATGTTCCCCTGCAAACAACACACAACATTTAGTTTCTGCAGGTTCAACGTTGAGCATGGTCAAATGGATCTCTGGCCCACTCAAGCATTGTTAAACGAGATCCCTCATGATGGCATCTCGCTGCTCCCCTCACACCAGTCATTAAGCACATGGTGGTGATCCACCTTCCCCCATACATGTGCAGTTTTTTCACAAAAGTGAAACCATACTCACCCCTTAGAGAGCAGGTGGGGGGAATGTTTGATGGTCAGCACATAATTCGCCATGAAGAAATACTCCCAGGGTTAACACGGGATAAGTCACCCTTGGGAACCTGTGCGGGGGAGACATGAACTGGGGGCAGCTGATCTTTACATTGGCAGGAATTGACTCCTTCAAGACCAGTCAAGAAGCTTGAAGAACATCTGCCCCTGGAGTAAACCTGTAGGTTCCACGAAGGGAAGAAACCCATCCATCATTTTCACAACTAGAGGGAAGGCTTAAAAAAGGAGTGCGGTGGCTCACATTGTGATGGCCACAGGTCCCATGGAAGATCATTCATACCAGCATTCACCAGCACCCATTCTCCTTTCCTAGCATCTTTTAGCTTGAAGGACTTCCCAGGTAACGCAGGCCACTGTAAGTGTAGACCTTTATCCCACGACATCAGTGGCTCCTCCACAGCCCATCCTTCCAGAAATCATATTAAACGCTTTCTCACACTCCAGCATGAGTCATCATGTCATGTGCTTCCTGGTTTATTTGCAGCCGTGCAGCACTGAGGAGACAGGTCCCTTTCATTGGACATCAGTGCATGGATGAGCGTCAGCGCTGAGTCCACCAGGATGGGGTGGGACATTGGGAGCAGACCAACCCTGGGGTGGTGGAGTAATCCTTTAATGCACACAGCATCATGATACTCCGATACATTGGGGATGGAATCATAACTGAGGGGATCCGGGGGAAGGGCACTGATAGTGGCGCGTGTCAATCTCGAGTGGTCAACTGTTACCACATTTACCTGGACATCCTAAAGTGGAGTATCCACTGCTCATCCTCCCACACATGTGTTGCAAAGACACGCCACCACTCCGTGGACCGTGGGTAGGTCCACCATCTCCGGTGACATGTCAGTGCTGCGAGTCGGCAAACGTTAGCAACGTTGGTGCTACGACGTTGGGCGAGCCGCCTAAGCCGTCTACGCTGCCTTTGTAGGCAGCCGCAGGCAGTCGATAACCTCACTCTCCTTGCACTCGCTGGCTCATCCAGACCATCATATACAGCCAGCATAATTGTGAAAATCACAGGCAATGTCTCGGCCAACAGACTGAGCACAGTAGTCAAGATTTCCAGCTCCATCTTTCAAATTTAGGCGGGAAGCCTGGTGCCTGCCCATACACAACACATGTGAGCGGGGAAATTCTGACATTGTTTCAAAGCGGGCCCATTCAACCAATAAGATCTTCTGCATGAAGCGGAAGGGCATTTTGAGCGAGATCAGCGCACATCTTCGTGAGCGGTTCATCCGCGACGTTAGGTTGATTCCTACGCATGCTCGGAAGGAAAACCTGACACACAATCCAACGTGTGATCGCTGAAAAGCGGGACACTGCCGCGATGCAAAAGTGTGCTCGTGCAACCCCCACGGCATTGATGCACGGCAAAGCTTCTCGTGTGATCGATCAACTGCTTTACACTAACGGGACCAACCCTTTATATGACCATTCGTGTGAATGCCGCCACATTGGATTTTCCTGCCCCGGTCCAGAAAAAGGCTCTTCCGTCTTGCTTTAAGTGGTACGTCTGACCACACTCTTAGAGTACTTTAGGAAATAACTCAGATTCTCTGCTGGACAATTTCTCATGCAACAAAGTAGGATTGCCAAGTCCAATTCAAGAAATATCTGGGGACTTTAGGGGTGGAGCCAGGAGACATTAGGGATGGAGCCAAGATCAAGGCTGTGACAAGCATAATCGAACTCCAAAGGGAGTTCTGGCCCTCACATTTAAAGGGACGGCACACCTTTTCAATTCCTTCCTTCCATAGGAAATAAGGATGGGGCGCCTTCTTTTGGGGCTCATAGAATTGGACCCCCTGAAACTTGAGGGGTATTTTGAGAAGAGGCACTAGATGCTATACTGAAAATTTGGTTACCCCAAAAAACAGCCCCCCCAGAGCCCCAGATACCTGCGAATCAATTCACCATGATTTTCTATGGGAATAAATCTCCATAGGGAATAATAGAGTTCCCAGCAGATATTTCCCTCCCCTCCCCTCCTTTCTGATGACCCTGAAGCGGGGGGAGGACCTCCAAACTGAGGGATCCCCTGCTCCCACTTGGGGATTGGCAACCCTAATACAAAGTTTTACCTTTGCTATAGGGGATTCAGTGGCCTTCCTTCTGTTTTAATTTCTTTTTTGGGAATATCAGTTACCTTGCCCTCAAGTTGTTATATTTTGTTACAGAAAAATACAATGCACACTTTAAAATACACTCTTTGGTAGTCAATATACTATATACAAATAACCCTTTCCAAAAGACAAACATACAGCCCTAATAATGTTTAGTTTTCCCTGGTATTCCCTCCATTCTTGCCTATTTTCACTTTGGAACATTGGTTTTATTGTAGTTGTTCATTACTGATTCCAAATGTTAATTCTTCTCAGTAAAGATATAAACTGATTTCTCACTAGTCTTGTTCCAGTGTCAGAGCCCCTTTCCCCCCAGCGCTTCTGTCCGATTTCACAGAACCTGCTGCAGGGCTGCGATTTGCCTTGCCTCATTCCTTTGGCAAGCAGAAACTGGTTTTTAGAGGATCTTGCTTGCCACAGGAAAGAGGCAGGGCAAGTCGCAGCCCTGCAGCAGCTTGTGTGAAATCGGACAGAAACTCCGGCGGGGGTGGGGTGGGGGGGAGAGCTCCAACACTGGAACAAGCCTAGTGGAGAATCAGTCATAATTTTACCAGATTTCTTTCATACCAATTACTTTTATTGTTTGCCTGGAAATAACCTAAAACTCTTCCTAGAGCAGGGTTGTTCAGTGAGTGTTTTTGGACAAGAATATGGGGAACAAAAACAATTCCCAAAGAGACAGGCAGGGACAATGCAGGATAACTTTGCTCAAAGCAAAACTCCAGCAAAATAGTCAGGATTTTCCTTTTTGCGCATTCTAGGAACGCTGCAATAGGATGCTATTCTTGTGACAGACATCCTGCCTGTCTGTGAAATTTATTACAAAGATCAATGTAAGAAGAATTCTTTAAACTAGAACTATATTTCACCATCTAGCAAAAGAAGAAAAAACCATTTTAGTGAGGCTTGTCCACACACTTGAACAAGAGGCTAGCTGATAACCTTCAGGAGTTTAATGCTGGCCACATGAAATTGCTACTGTAAAAACATGACTGTGGTGTATGCAACACATTTGAGCAATTAGCTGCATGGAGCATCACTTCTGCTGCAAGACAGAAAGAGAGGTGAGTTCAAATGGTAGGCATGCAGTTCAGATAAATGTTTGCTCTTTGTAATCTTCCCTCCATACAGATGTTTTTATTTGTTCACTGAGAATGCTGCAAAATTCACTTGACAGGCCGTACAAATAAAAAAGCTTGGGGCAATGATGGGGCTTCTCCTTTTAATGATTTCCTATACAGATGGGGGTTAAAGGCCAGAGAAATTCTCAACAGAAGGCTTCAGTGGAGAATTTGAACAAAAAAGCAATTTGTTCAGCGGTTTTCCCCATTCTATAAGCTACAACTACATTCTATAACTACAACTACTCTCTCAGCACCACCTACCTCACAAGGTGTCTTTTGTGGGGAGAAGATGGGAAGGAGCCTAATTGTTTTGTGTAACAGTCCATGGCAACATTGAGCATAGCTTATCTATATTATATTTTCAATATTCACAAGAAATCAATGTTTCCAGACCCAAAATTACATTTTGGTTGTATGGTTTTGTAAAGTATGGTTTTCTTTTCAGTGATGTTGAATTGACGACACATTCTGAAACTCAGACAAAGTAGGGGATTTTCTATATGCTCTCTGGACTTAAAGAAATTTGTAGCAAATAGTCATTACATTAAAAAGTTGCATAATCAGCCCCTATTATCTAAATACCTTAGCTCTTTGGAAGAAAAGCATATTCCATACTCAAATAGGGATATTAGCTGTTTATCTCATTACGTATACTAAACCCATCTTCCACTATATTTTAATATATTTTTCTTCTAATGGTAAACTATATGTACATTACATGTTAAAGGTAAATTAGTTAGATGGGAAGAACTTCTGAGAAAGTAATGCCCTCTTTTTGACCCACGCTTATATAATAGAGTGATTGACAGACATTCTCACATTTTGACATATTACTGTTTTATTGCTTTCACATGCTACCCAGATCAAAGGTTTGCTCAATTTGTTAATTTTACTATTCTGTCATTGGATCTTAAATTTGTACCATTTTGCATTCTAAATAACTGCCTACCAGCTATATATAGCCCTGCTCACTGTACTTGATTTCTCATCTGATGAAGTGTGCTTGGAGCACAAGAAAGCTTACATTCTGAATAAAGCTTTGTTGGCACTTGACTCCTACTTTATTCTACTGCTTTAGACCAACATGGCTACCCACTTGGATCTACCATGCTATTATTGTGCTTAGATTCCTTTCCATCTGGTCCAAGTTTGACTAGATTACAATAGAGCCAGTTTGGTGTAGTGGTTAAGTGTGCGGACTCTTATCTGGGAGAACCGGGTTTGATTCCCCACTCCTCCACTTGCACCTGCTAGAATGGCCTTGGGTCAGCCATAGCTCTGGCAGAGGTTGTCCTTGAAAGGGCAGCTGCTGTGAGAGCCCTCTCCAGCCCCACCCACCTCACAGGGTGTCTGTTGTGGGGGAGGAAGGTAAAGGAGATTGTGAGCCGCTCTGAGACTCTTCGGAGTGGAGGGCGGGATATAAATCCAATATCTTCTTCTTCTTCATCTTCTTCAATATGTTTCATCATGATGGACTGCAATATAGATCATTTTTATGCTACTGGATGAATTTTATACTGCAAGAGAGTGACCATCTAATACTAAGGAACTATTAACAGAAAAGTTATTAAACAGAAGAGTTAGCTTCTTTGTTTCTTGTTGCTATACTGCATAGTCAATTCTTTTAATAATGTAATAAACCTTTATATTTTTTACATTTGGTTTTCATGTGTGCATCCAACCTCAAGGACCTACAAGTCTGGGAAAGTCTGAGGTTCCACACAGGGGGCCAGGAGCAATAACCCAGAGGGATTCTGGCTCTGGTCCCTGACTGACCCTTCCTCACCTCTCCTGTCACTTATGGTATTTCTCTTTTTATCCCTGAGGCTCTCCCCATGCTGGTCAGACCAGTACTTCCTCTCCCATCTCTGAACCTTGTTGCTCTCTTAATCTCTTCCTTGCCTTGCCCCAACATATCCTAGAGCAGTTGCTGTCTTTGCCCAGTAGGCAGGGCCTCATCTGGCTTCGGCTGCTGCCTCTGTGCCCTTCCACAGGATGTAAAAAATGAAGACATCATTTAAAAGATTATGTCATATGAAGCAAATCTTGTACTTTATTGTATTCTAGGAATCTGGGAGCTCTACACTGCAGCTAATTCCTTTCCATCTTGTCCAAATTTGACTAGATTTCAATATGCTTCTACATAGCCTTGTTGTATAAAAACCTCTGGCTTCTGTATATAGTCCCATATTACTTTCCATGTGCAGGAACAGAGACAAGTTTTTTTTAAAATTGATGCAGATTAGAAAGTTAAATAGTTCTGCTTTCCCCTGTCCATATGTATCTTCCAGATTATACCACTGAATTCTGTAAAATAAGCAAACTCTTGGGAAATAACTGCCTGCAATTCATTGTCACATGTTTGTGGAAATACCTGAAAAAGCATGAGCAGCAGCAATCTTCAAACCTTGACTGAATGCATTAATAGAGAGTTTGTGCTCCCTTCTATGCACTTGATCTCCAAGCATTTTAGTGGAGGTGTGCCTAGAAGCATTTGCATGTTCATCTGCAGAAGGCAGGGTTCTGAGAGGCAGAGCCTGCATGAGCAGGGTTCTAATTAAAAACTGGGAGATTAAGGGCAGGGCCTGCTGCTATGATCCTATTCTCTCCTTCTTGTGTTCAGTGTATACATGAAAATGCTATGAATAGGACTCGTCATTAAAGAGGTCATAATTTTGTGCTTATCATATGCGAAAAAATGATGCAATCCCATCTGTTTTAATGTACAATTACTTAATCAAAAATGAAACAACACGTTATATAATAAATTCTCCTAGAGCATTTCACATACATTATCCTAGAAATTTTATAACAACCTCTAAACTAGGTCAGAATAATTACTTTTTATGACAGACGGAAACCTAAGGAATCAAGGATGTATAAGGAATCTCAGCCTCCTTACCATCTAAGGTCACTGGTGTCTTTTTTGGATAGAGTTCACATAAATTGTTGCATGACAAGCAGAAAATCTAAAATACCCTATGGAAATTCAAGAAACAAATAAGAGAAAAATATATGCTTTTATTTATGCTATGAAAATATTAAAGGTGGAGAAGTTTACTTTTCAATGCAGCTTGTTTCTAAATATATGCATTTAATCTTCTCCTACAACATAGAGAATTATTTTTATTTGGAATGCGGCTCCTATCCAGAGGCAGGCTGCACAGCCTTGCATCTGGGGGCTATTTTGCCTCCTTGCAAGGAGGAGGAGCGGGCAGGGCATCATCAGAGGTGGGGGCGGAGCAGGCACGCCCTAGAGGCAGGTTCCACTCTCTCCTCTCATTCTTTGCCTTGAGCTCAGGTAAGGCAGAGCGCAGCTTGTGTGCTCTTTCCCTGCATGAGGCCTGTTGACAGTCACAGAGACTTTTCGGGCCGTGGTGGTTGGCGTGTTGGACTCGAGCTGCGGTGGTCTTCAGGAGGAGTCTCATTGTGTCAGGAGCATCTTTGAGAGCGTCTTTTATGTGGCGGTTTGTTGCTGGCTGCAGTGGTTTCATGTGGCCGGCGTTTTTGTGCTTCCCCTTTTTGTTTTAGGGTATCTTGCAAGGAATCTCCCCTTTTGAGGGTGCTGTTCACTCACCCTTTTTTCCCTCTCCCCCCCCCCTTGCTCATCTCTGTTAAGCCGGATGGGGAACCAACTCCCCCCCCCCCCCATTTATGTAATCTTCTGGGGGAGTGCATAGTTACTTCACAGTGTGTAGGGCTGTCCTTCCAGACAGTGCAGTTTGGAAGGAGGCCTTAGCTAATCGTGGGTTTAATTGGGTAGCCATTTTATTGGAGCTGTTCGATTCTTCCTCCCTGTTGCTGGACAGAAGAGCAGCCATTTTGTGGATAGCTTGGGGCGGCCATTTCAAGGACAGCCTTTTTATTGGGATTCTTCCTCCCTGTTGCCAGGGAAAAGAGCGGCCATTTTGTGGATAGCTTGGGGCGGCCATTTTGAGGATAGCTTGAAATAGGTCTTCTGTGGACAAAACGGAGGGTGTGTTGCCTCTTCCAGCAGAGGTGCCCAATGCGGATGCTTCGCAGAGTTTGCAGTTGGGTAGGGGTGAGTTTGCACAACACGCTACCACAGCTTTGTCCTGGGGGCCATGGGGGCAGTCTGCCACCTTCAGGCCGGTTGCCAATAGCCAGCCTGCAGCTTGTAATAATTCCCAGCCTTAACCTGGCTAACCCTTGGGGTCCTTGGGGAGGCCTGCCCAGCCAGTTCCCGGGAGTGTCCGTGGCACACTATGGTGGCTGGGGTGTTTCTTATCCTTGGGATCCAACATACTTTGCTGTGCCAGCTAAGGCTTTTCCTTTTGGTGATCTGGCCTTACCTCTTGGGGATCACTTGTTGCCAGCCACCAAGGATAAGATACTGAAAGGAGAATTCGTAGACCTATTCTCTCTGCTCTATAGGGAGCTGGAGAAAAAGGATAAAGAGGATTTGGATGATAGGGAAAAGGAGAAAATCACGAAGCGAAAAGTTTAGTTAAAACAATTTTATTTGGTAACATATGATAACAAATTATATTTATTGCATCATTAATAACTTCTTTTATCTATCCAAAATATTACTTTCTACCCACCTCTCCCCCCATTACTTGACCCCCACCGGTGTTATTTACCTAAGAACTAATGTTTAAAGGTACCCTTAACTAATAAAAACAAAAATTAATATTCTTTTTTCTCAGACTTAATCATTATCAAAAATTGTCCAGTGTCCTTTTATTTTCCACACTTTTTCTACATATCTTCTGAACTTTTCCCACTCCATCTTAAAAACTTCTAAATCATAGTCTCTTAAAATTCTTGTTAATTTGTCCATTTCACTCCATGTCATAACTTTTACGATCCAATCCATTTTCTCTGGTATTTTTTCTTGCTTCCACAACTGCGCATATAATGTCCTAGCAGCTGAAAGCAAGTACCAAATTATAGTTCTATCTTCTTTTGGAAATTTTTCCATTTGTAATCCCAACAGAAAAGTTTCTGCAACTTACTTAAATTCATATCCCAATATCCTAGAAATGTCTTGTTGAATCATCTGCCAATACTTTTTTGCCCTTTCACAAGTCCACCACATATGGTAGAAAGAACCTTCATGTTTTTTACATTTCCAACATCTGTCTGGCATCTTATTATTCATCTTTGCCAATTTCTTAGGAGTCATATACCATCTATACATCATTTTAAAATAGTTCTCTTTAATACTATGACACGTTGAAAGCTTCATAGAGTTCTTCCACAAATATTCCCAAGTTTCCATCTGTATTTCTTTATTTACATTAATTGCCCACTTAATCATTTGAGATTTCACTACTTCTTCTTCTGTAGACCATTGTAAAAATAATTTGTATACTTTTGAAATTAGTTTATCATTGTCTCCTTTTCTTCCAATTATCCAAGTTTCCAGTGGTCTTTCAAAGCTTTAGATGTTTAGCTATGTCCAAGAAAGTTAGGATCCTGACAAGCTTATGTCAAATAAATGACTCCGGGCACTTCTGCAGACGATGACTATGCAACTTCCTCTGAGACCCCTCAAAGCCTCAAAGAAGTCCCCCCCGGGGCTCCCTTTTAGCCAAGGTAAATCTCATTAAAGTTTTCTGTGCATGTCTTGGACTAATCTCTAACTGAGAAAAGTAGGCAGTAGGCATTAATTTGCCCTCCACTACCCCGAACAGAAGTTCCAGCCTGCTCCCGTTATGAGAGACAGCTCAGCTTGGCATTTTCCTCCCCTGGAAGTCTCCAATGCTAAGAGTTTTTTGTTTAACAACATTATCCATTCTTTTATCCATACTAAGCAAACTGCTTCATGATATAATTTTAAGTCTGGTAATTGAAATCCGCCTCTCTTTTGCATCTGTTAAAATTTTCATTTTAATTCTTGGTTTCTTCCCTCCCACACAAACTCTGAAATTTTTCTTTGCCATCTATTAAATTGTTTACTGTCTTTCACAATTGGAATAGTTTGAAACAAATACATTATTTCTGGTAGAATATTCATTTTAATTGCGGCTATTCTACCCAACAGTGACAAATTAAGTTTATTCCACTTTAACATATCTTCATCCATTTTACACCACAGCTTCTCATAATTATTTTTGAACAAACCAATATTCTTCATTGTTATCTCCACACCCAAATATTTTACCTTGCAGGTAACTTCACAGCCCGTTAGTCTCTGCAATTCTTGTTGCTTATTTATTTGCATATTTTTACATAGAAGTTTTGATTTTTCTTTATTAATACAAAGTCCCGCCAACTCCCCATATTCTTGTATTTTGGCTAACAACAAAGGTGTGACTTGTATGGTGTTTTCATTTATAAACATTATATCATCTGCAAATGCTCTGTATTTATAAGTAAATCCTTTTACTTTTAATCCTTCTATTTCTTTATATTCTTGAATTTGCATCAGTAATATTTCAAGAGTCATTATAAACAACAATGGGGAAAGCGGACAACCTTGTCTTGTACCTTTACTAATTATCACGTCTTCTGTAAGATCAGCATTTATACATAGCCTTGCACGTTGTTCAGTATATATTGCTTTTATCATTCTTATAAAGCTTTCTCCTGGCTCCATTTTCTCCATTACTGCAAACATAAAATCCCAGTTTAAATTGTCAAATGCTTTCTCTGTGTCCGCAAAGAAGAATGCTACTTTTTTTTCTGGATGTCTTTCATAATATTCTACAATATTTACAACAGTTCTGATATTGTCTCTTATTTGCCTTTTGGGAAGAAACCCCGCTTGATCTTCCTTTATAAAATTTATCAAATATTGTTTAAACCGTTCTGCCAAGATTCTTGTAGTTATTATTTAATAATGAAATTGGTCTATAATTTTTTACTTTCGTAACATTTCTATCTTCCTTTGGAATCAACGAAATAACAGCTTCCTTCCACATATTTGGTATTTTCCTTTTTGTTCTTATCATCTTCATCAATTTCTGAAGTTTCGGGATTAACTCCTCTTTGAGAGTTTTAAAAAATTTAGCTGTATATCCATCTGGCCCAGGTGCTTTTCCAGTTTTCATTGCATTAATTGCTGCTTCAATTTCTATTTTTTCAATTGGATCATTCAAAACTTTTCACATATTTTCTGCTAAGGGGGCTATTTTTATCTTTTGTAGGTACTCATCTATCTTTCCTTTCCTTATTTTAACACCTTTAAATAACTTGGCATATTACTTAAAGAATTCTCTTTTTATTCCTTCTTTATCTACCACCTCTCTTCCATCCACCACAATTTTATTAATAATTTTACTTTCTCTCTTTTTCTTCAGTTGCCAGGCCAAATATTTTCTGGGTTTGTTTGCTCCCTCGAAAGATTTCTGCTGCAGTCTTTTCAGATTCCATTCCAGTTCTTTATTTAACAAATGTCTCATTTGCATTTGTAATATTGTAATCTCCCTTATAATTTTCTTTTTCCCTGGCCTTTTTCTCAGTTCCCCTTCTTTTTTCTTTATTTCATTTTGAATGTCAAACGTCTGTTTTTCTTTTGCCCTCTTATCTTTGTTATTCAATGTAATCAATATTCCTTTCATTACTGCTTTATAAGCATCCCAGACCGTCTGAAATTCTATATCCTCTTTATCGTTTATCTGGAAGAAAGCTTTAGTTTCATTTTCTAGAGATGTCACTATTTCTTTATTCTGTAGTAAATCTTCATTCAATCTCCATCTTCATTCAATCTCCATCTATACTAGCTTTACCGACCCGGCCTGGCTTCAATATGATGAGGAGTTCAGAATGAGGGTGGCTTTGAACCCAGCCCTTCAATGGGATCAGATTTAGCCACAGCTGTGGCTACAGGTTATGTCTGCAGCACAACCTAACCTGGGTGATATGTCAGATAGTGGACATGCTCAGCGCACAGCCACTGCTTCTGGTGCCCACAGCAATGCGAGGTAGGTGTTTCAACCCCGCCTGCTTTGTTGGGAGTTTGGGTCCCAGGGGGTGTGTGGTAAAAAGAACTGCCCATACAAACTTGAGTGCCCTCTTAGCAGGGGGTTTCATTCCTTCGCGAATTGTTCCTGGGGTAGATTCAGGCGGGGACAGCGCAAGCAGGGCCCGGGCGGTGCAGATAAGCCATTTGGTAAAGGTTCCCAGTCCAATAAGGGCACAGTGCTTGAGGCGTGGCTCTGTGATTATCCAAGGGATGAAGATTGACTTTATTTGTTAAATGTTTTTAAGTTTAGAATTTTTTTCAGGGCCTCAGAAAGCCATTTATGGCCAATAATTTGAAGTCAGTTGGAGCACATAGTTCATCAGAAGATTGGGAAGGAATTAGCAGAGGGTAGGCCCATTTTCCCCACCCCCTGCGAGTACCTTGATGGTCTCCCCGTTGGGCCTGGTGCCTAAAAAGGCCCCAGGTGAGTTCAGATTGATTCATCATTTATCTTACCCCCATGAGGAATCGGTGAATGACGCCATACCAGAAAATTTGTGTACTGGGCAGTACACATCTTTTGACCAAGCAGTGCAGATGGTAAGGCGTTCTGGGGTAGGGGCTGAGTTGGCAAAGTGCAACATAAAGTCCACCTTTTGCCTCCTACAGGTTCACCCTTTGGATTTTGAATTGCTGGGTTTTCATTTTGAAGGGCAGTTTTATATGGACAGGGCCCTGCCCATGGGGTGCGCCGTTTCTTGTGTGGCCTTCAAGCGCTTTAACTCCTTTTTAGAATGGGCGGTGCGCTGCCGGGCTCATTTGAGCAATGTTGTGCATTATCTGGATGATTTCCTATTTGCAGGCTCCTTAGGGTCTGGCCAGTGCGCCCATTTGATGGTGGCCTTTGCGGTGCAGTTGGTGGAGCTGGGCATTTCTCTAGCCCATGAGAAGATGGAGGGCCCTACCCAGCAATTGACGTTCCTGGGGGTTGATTCATTCCAACAAACTTCATGCCTCCCAAGAGACAAAATTCTAGGTCTGCAGGAAATGGTTGCTCAGTTTTTGATGCAGTAAAAGGCAACCTTGAGGGAGCTGCAGCAGTTGGTGGGTCACTTAAATTTTGCGTGTAAGATGGTAGCTCTTGGTCGCCCCTTTTTGAGGAGGTTGTGTGATGCAAAGGCTGGATTACGCCAGCCGCATCACCGAATTAGGATTTCACACAGCATGTGGGAGGACCTTTTACTATGGAAGGAGTTTTTAACCTCCTTTAATGGTGTCTCCTTTTGGAGGGCGGAGTTACAACTGGAAGCTAAGCTGCAAATTACATCACATGCAGTGGGGTCCCTTGGGTTTGTCGTCTACTTTTGTGACACTGGTGTGCAGAGAAATGGCCCTAGGAATGGGTAGATGCGAGGTGGAACAGAGATTTGACTTTCTTGGAGTTCTTCCCGATCTTGTGTTTGGTTGTGGGGGGATGAGTTGGCAGACCACACAGTCCACTTTTGGTGTGACAACTTAGCCATGGTGCATGTTATCAGTTCGCTCACTTCACTCTCCGTTGCCTGAGGCTTAATATTTTATTTTTCGCCGGGCATGTGCCTGGGGTGGCTAATGGGGCGGCTGACTCTGTCTCCTGCAAACAGATGCAGAGGTTTTGCCTGCTGGCCCCAGATGCAGATCTTCTTCTGACAATGATGCCCCCTGGGATATGGATGATTGGTGGGTCGAGGCCAGCAGAGCAATAAGTCTCGCCATTGCTCCTAGTACCAGAAAATCGTACAGCAGGGCAGTATGCCAGTTCGAAAGTTTTAGGAGCAAAGTTGGTTACCAAAGAGGATGGCCCCTTCTGGTGGAGCAATTACTCCACTATAGTGTATCTTTAAAGCACAGGGGATTAGCAGTTCGATCTATTTGGAGCCGGTTGTTTGCGTTGGCCTTCATTAGTAAGGCTTTGGGTTTCCAGGAGAATACTGGTGACTTCCACTCTAAGAAAATGTTGGAAGGTTGGTCTAGAGAAGTTGGGCCCAGGCGGGATCCTAGGCAACCAATTTCCCCTGTAGTTCTTAGGGGTTTATAATTGGTCTGGGGCCAGGTGTGCATGTCGGAGTATGAAACACTGCTCTTTCACGCTGCCTCTCTCACGGCATTCTTCGGGGCTCTCCGGGTGAGTGAGCTGGTGGCTCAGTCCAAATGGGATGTTTCAGGGAGGGCCTTGATGGCCCAAGACATTTGTCTGACTGGCGGATCTGTATACGTTACAGTTTGTCATTCTAAGACCGATCAACTGCAATGGGGGGATACTATTAGTTTGGGTTCCTGTTCTGATGTTGAGATCTGTCCCGTAGCAGTTTTAACGTGATACATGGTTGCTCGTGGTTTGGGTGCCGGCCTGTTGTTCCATCATGGGGACTGCAGTCACCTGATGAAACATCAGTTTTGGACAATGATGTGCAAGGCCCTTGATATTCTGGGCCTGTCGGGAGTTAAGTTCGGTACCCATTCCTTCCGTATTGGAGCAGCATCTACAGCTGCTGCCCTGGGGTACTCCCCACCTTCTATTCAGAAGCTTCGTAGGTGGCGTTCCTTGGCCTAAAAGGGCTATGTTCGCCCTCTTGCACTGCAGTAATTGGCATCATGTTATTAGAGGGCGATGTTATTCATCGTTTCTTCTTTTCTCAGGTGCTGTGGTCCGTGGTGAGAGACGACGCGTCCTCACATGCGGACACAGCTTTGTGTTTTGGGCTGCCCATCAGGCCAGGAGGACTTTGACCGAGTCACAGCTGGGGCTCAGCAAGTGGGCCACCACTGAATCGCGTGGAGGGCGGGGTCTCCATTGGTCGGGCCTGTCGCCCTTCTTGTTCTAAGATGTGCACATGTTACCACCACATGTTGTGGTGATACATCTGGGTGGTAATGATTTAGTCCTGCTCAAGGGAAAAGTACTTGTGTTGCAGGCCAAAGATGACTTTAGAGTCATCAAGAGGCATTGATCGCAGGCTTTGATCGTATGGTTGGCCATGATCCCACGCCAGGTATGGCGTGCAACTGAGGACCCACAGGCGATTGAGAAATCTCTCTGCAAAGCCAATTTAGAACTTAAAAGAGCCCTCGAGGGGGGGGGTGTTGGGCCACTTTCTTCCTCACCCTGGGATCCGGGCTGATTGCGCGGATTTATACAGGAGCGATGGCATACATCTTTCGGACAAGGGTAACAACGCCTTTTTAGAGGACTTGAAACTTGGGCTTAAGGAAGTATTGGGCGTTTAGTGGGTGCAGCTGCCTAAGCAGAGCCTTGGCCTTGCGGTGGCTGGGTTTTGGCCTAAACTTTCATTATGCAGCTCGGTGAGCACCTGTAGCACACCAGTTTTGTGGCACGGGGTCTCGCTAAATCATTCCTGGACCGTGAAGGATGGTTGAGTGATGAAGCGGACTGCCTTGGGTTTGCATGGATTGATTCGCTCATTAGCCGTGCAGCTGGGGGTTGGAACTCCAGGAAATAACCTTTGCTAGGCTGTTCGGGTATGAGTCATGTATTTTGGCTATACTTAGGGACAGGGTGGCTCGCCCGTCATGCAGCAGGAGAGGGGTATTTCATCCCCTGGCCCTGCTGTGCTGCCTGTTATGTTATAGCCCTTGTGTTAATGTAATAAATACAGAAAGTGGCCCTTTAGTTACCCAGACCCTTGTGTCCGTCTCTTCCTTCCGTCAGGGGGGGGGGGGGGAGGCAAAGATTCCTGTATAAAACCTGCACCTTGCTCATCTCCCAATATCAAATGAACACCTTGCCTCTTTTCTGGTTGCCTCAGAATCTTGTTACTTGGTGGCTGAAAAAAATTCTGCTTTGGATTCCTCATAGGTTAGGTATATGAAAGTCAACTAATCATAAAACATAATTAGATCACACTGTTCCACAATACAGTTCTTAGCTATTCTTAACAGGAATTGAGAATAGCTTAATTAATTTGAGGTCTTGATATGTGTAGGTATGCGTATCATAGGAACTGCATCCACAGCCTGCAATTCTTCTGTACATCATGAAATTAATAATAATTTGATGTGTACTGAACCATTGCCCAATATTACCAAAGAGTGTTACCTTTCAGCATTTTGTCAAACAGGCTCAGACCTCTTACTTTTTCAGTCCTGCTTTTAATGATCCCATAGCTTCAGTGAAATATGAGATTGGGCTCCCAACCTGCTTGTTATGGTATGCAAATTCAGACATCAGCTCCGTGTTTATGATCTGTGATCTGTGGTAGGCTCCGTGTTTATGATCTGTGATCTGTGGTGTGATCTGTGGTAGGCTTTCAGATTCATGTAAATAAGTGTGCATCATTGATAAGCAACCCATTTCCAAGGCACTTTGCAAGGAAGAGCCTGACACATCAGTCTGCAGCACCACACTGAGTAAGTGTTATTGATTGTGTCCAACTATCTGCAAGAGGCAGCAAAAGAGCAATGCTCTCTAAGGAAAAGAAACCCCACCTGCATAATCAACATGATGCACGATGCTTTTGTGGTACATTTTGAAAACAACCTCTAAATATCTCTCTTCAAATACCATAATTTCTCCTTTCCTGCTATCAATTAGCAGCATGTTCTGATCAACAGGATGTGCAAAGACTGGAAAACAATTGATGAGTAGACTACTGCAACTCATTTAAGTGACTGGAGATGACCATTTGTTCCCCAAACTCAGAGGATACTTTTCATCACTGATAAGAGTTTGGTGATTCTCAAGCATAAAAGTGTTAGTGTAAGTTTAGCAATCATGAGTTAAGAGGATAAATTCTCTTATGGATTAAAAATTGGTTAGAGTCCCACTAAGATTGGTATTGGGGCTGGTGCTGTTCAATTTATTCATAAATGATCTGGAACTAGGAGTGCACAGTAGGGTTGGCCAGCTTTGCAGATGACACAAAATTATTCAGAATGAGGAAGGTAAAGGAGATTGTGAGCCGCTCTGAGACTCTTCGGAGTGGAGGGCGGGATATAAATCCAATATCTTCTTCTTCTTCTTCTTCTTCTTCTTCTTCTTCTTCTTCTTCTTCTTCTTCTTCTTCGCTGGCAGTGAATTCCACATGTTAATCACCCTTTGGGTGAAGAAATATTTCCTTTTATCCATTTTAACCTGACGGCTCAGTAATTTCATTGAATGCCCACGAGTTCTTGTATTGTGAGAAAGGGAGAAAAGTACTTCTTTCTCTACTTTCTCCATCTCATGCATAATCTTGTAAACCTCTATCATGTCATCATGCAGTCATGCAGTTTCTCCAAGCAAAAGAGCCCCAAGTGTTTTAACCTTTCTTCCATAAACTAGATGAGTAGGAAACAATGTGGCAAATGAAGTTGAATGTAGGTAGTGCGCAAGCTGATGCACACTGGAACAAAAATTCTTGAAGTACATGTTAATGGGGTCTGAACTTATTGAGGCTGAGAGCAAAAGATACGTTAAGGGTGTAGTAGTGGATAGTTCAATGAAAATGTCAACGCAGTGTGCCACAGTAGTGAAACTCTTATGTTGTGGATTATTAGGAAAGGGATTGAAAAAAAACAATAATATAATGACCATATATAGGTCAATGGTGCACCCTCCTTTGGAATACTGTGTGAAGTTCTGGTCACCATATCACAAAAAAGACATGGCAGAGCTAGAAAAAGTACAGAAGAGGGCAGCCAAGGTGATTAGGGTGTTGGAGCACCTTCCCTGTGAGGAAAGGCTGAAGAGTCTGGGACTTTCCAGGTTAGAAAAGGGACAACTAAGGGGGGACATTAGAGGTTCGTAAAGCTATGCATGGGGTAGAGAAAGTGGATACAGAAATTTTTATCTCTCTCCCAAAATACTAGAACTCAAGTGGATCTCATGAAGTAGTTTAGTAGATTTAGGACGGACAAAAGTAAACACTTCTTTACAGAACCAGTGATTAAAATATATGATTTGCTGTAAGAGATGTAGTGATGGCCACAGGCATAGATGACTTTAAAAGAAAATTAGATAGATTCATGAAGGATAATTCTAGCAGCAGCTACTAGTCACAGTGACTAAAAATAACATCCACATTCAGAGGCAATAAATTTCTGAATAGTACAACTTTTCCTGGCATTATTGTCTTTTCCAGTGATTCAGATCTTCTCATAGTGTGACCAAAGTATAGCTGGGTCCAGACCGGCACTTTAAGCTGACACAGGGATGGCTCCCAGATGGATAAAAAAAAAAACAAATCCAAATGCACACATCTGCCTCCTGTCCTGCTCCAATACTCACCCCATCCTTAGGCATCTCTGCCGCAACTCAAAAAGCTACCACATGTGAGGTGCATTGGTAGTGTGAACCTGCCAGGTCACCCCAAGCCACTTTTATTTTTTTAAAAAATACATTGTTTCCAAGAGCATGGATGCACATGTGAATGAACAATAAATGGATGAGAAAAAAGAAACCCAAGCCAACCTCTGGGGATGGTGCACAACAGCCGTCTGACTGTGATGAAGTGCATCGCGTGTGGGATATGGGCGCTTTGTGGGGGAGTGTGTGGCTGGGCTTCCTCCACTCCATTTTGAGCCAGCCTGATTTGGGATGCCTCCCATGCACCCCACGCTGCCATTCTGGATCGAGCCTATGATAGCCTCAGTTGGGTCATTTTAACTTCTAGGGAGAGTTCAAGCATGATTTGATTTAGAACCTACTTGTTTGTCTTTTTGGTGGCCCACAATATCCATTGGCTACTTATCTGGAATTACCAGAATTCAATTTTACCTATCTAAAAACCGTTGGAAGGGAGCCACACCTAAACTGAGGGAACATATTATAATTGTTTCTTGGTTGAAACTGATCTCTCTTTGTGAAATTCCCGTCCCCCTTGTCCCACCTGTCTTTCTGTTGTGAATATAAAAGCATCAACCTATTATAAAGGCACTCATGTGCATCTGATAACGTTAGGTATGACCTATGAAAATGTATGCTGGCATAAAATCTATAAAGTGCCACTATGCTCCTGTTTTATGTAAAAAAACCAGGGTTATGATTTGTCTGGTAAGGAGTCAGATTTACAAGCTCTAAGTGTTGTACAATCAATAACTTGCTACTTTTAAATCCATCAGTTAATTTTAGAACTTTATCCTTTATAATGTGCCTGTGGTAGAACTCTAGAGGTTCTTGGATTAATCTGATTTTCATTGAGCTAGTTAACTTTGTTTAAAGACAATCAAATTATTCAGTAAAATCCAAAAAGATTGTGAAGAATTCCTATCATATTCCTATCACTGCCGCCCCAAGCAGTTTCCGGCTTTTTTTTTTGTAAGAACTACGCAGAACGCTTAAGCACATGAGCGCTTGACTCATTGGGGGAGGAAAAGAGCAGTCCGGCTTCTGAGGCACCCCCCCCCCATCTGATCACATCAAGCCACCTCACAGACGGGATGGGTCCGCCTTGCAGGGGAGCATGTGAAGGGTTTGGGCTGGCTGTTTTTGAGCTGGCCCAATTTGGGATGCCTCCAATCCGCCCCTAAATGCCCGTCTGTTGTCACTTGAAGATTAGCTGAAACTGCAGATCTGATTTTATAATGAACCAAATGGTATTTTATGTCCCTGTATAAAGTGATGAGAATGGGTAGGACAATTACAAGTGTTATTTTGATAAGTATGTAGTGGACAAAGGAAGAAGCTCTCTGGGAAGATCCTGATCATGTTGACTCCCAAACAAAATATAGCTGGATCATAAATTTGGATAACTGGATAAGCAGAAATGTTTCTTACTACTTCTAAGACTGAATGGGGTCACCTCTCATAAATGACGATGGTATAAAAAGTGCAGGGTGGGGACAATGTCAGAAGGGGTCTTTTCCCTCTTTTTATAATAAATTCTGATGACTTTGTGATATCTTCTCTGATGACAGCCTCTCATGTCTCCTTAATAGCAGTCTCCACTATTTTCTTTGTTTTACCCTAGGCCCTCTTTAACTATTCTGTTGTCCTTTTTCATGCTCTGTCTTTTAATTTAAAGCCACTGGTCTCCTGAAAAATAAGTTAGGCTGCACTCCTAAGAGCCAGTTTGGTGTAGTGGTTAAGTGTGCGGACTCTTATCTGGGAGAACCGAGTTTGATTACCCACTCCTCCACTTGCACCTGCTGGAATGGCCTTGGGTCAGCCATAGCTCTGGCAGAGGTTGTCCTTGAAAGGGCAGCTGCTGTGAGAGCCATCTCCAGCCCCACCCACCTCACAGGGTGTCTGTTGTGGGGGAGGAAGGTAAAGGAGATTGTGAGCCGCTCTGAGACTCTTCGGAGTGGAGGGAGGGATATAAATCCAATATCATCATCATCTTCTTCTTCTAAGAACACTTTCCTGGAAACAAACTCAAATTCGTAAAATTAGACTTGCTTCTGTGTTGACCTATTTAGGATTGCTCTTAGAGAGCTTAGCTTTTAGCTAGATAGGTCGAAGAGGATAGAGTATAGTGTATCATATTGCTACATCACCATTTTCTATTAGTATTTAAGGTTACTTTTCCCTGTCCCGGTGTCTTTATTCACATGTTTTATTTAAATCCTTTAGTTTGATTAATCATTTTATCGACCTATGGTTTCTGTTTGCCATAATCTGTTGTTATTTTAGTTAAATAATTGACTCTCTGCATTCCTTATTGGTCAATGGTTGCTCTCTGGAGTATATTAGGAGCCAGATTTTTTAGAGAATATTTCTTGCTCATAATTTATCCACTCCCAGTTGACTAACCTAATGGTTTAACAGGGCAAGCATTTGTTTGGAGTCTTGTATGCGATGTGCCTGAGAGAAGAAATAGCAGTGTTCAAAGGATTAAGGGAGGGGCTGTGGCTCCAAACATCTGCTTGGCATGCAGAAGGTCCCAGTTTCAATCCCTGATGTTTCCAGCTAAATGGTTTAGGTAGCAAATGTGAAAGATCTTAGCCTGAGATAGGGTTGCCAGTCTCCACATGATGGCTGGAGATCTGCTGCTATTTTATTCAAGGTGACGGAGATCAGCTGACCTGGAGAAAATGGCCACTTCGGAAGTTGGACTCTATGGCATTATGTCCCAAGCCCTGCCCTCCTCAGGGTCCATCTCCCAAATCTCCAGGCATCTCCCAGCCTGAAGCTGGCAACCATAGCTTGAGACACTGGAGAGCTGCTGCCAGTCTGAGTAGATAATACTAATCCTGATGGAAAGTTTGTCTTAGTATAAGGCAGTTTTATGTGTTCTTGTGTGTATTTACCCACCCACCCCAAATTATCTCAATTCTAAATTTTACTTGACAGCTTCAAGACTATGTTCCATATGTGTGTGTAATGTATAGTTATCCTCTGACAGTGCAATTGTTAGGGTTGCAAACCTCCAGGTGCGGGCTGGAGATTTCATAAAATTATAGCTTATCTCCAAATATAGAGAGAAGTTCCCAAAGAGAAAATGGCTATTTTGTCATTATACCCTGCTGAGGTCTCCAAATCCAGGAAGTTCTCAACCTGGAGTTGGCAACCCTAATATGAAAACTTAACTCAACCTTGATTTCCCTGGTTTTAGACTGGAGGAGCTCTGCATCAGATTGTATTGTAAATTCCTGCTGCTAACATCCAGAATAACCCCATCCTGAATTTGACTTTCCAAGTCCACTTTTGCATATCCTACATTTGACCTCTAGGAAAGTCTCTGTATTCCAAGTAGTGGACTAAATTTTGTTTTAGGCTGAATAGACAATACAAAGGAGAGAGTTTTACCTGTTGTTCAACATTTCCCACACTATGAGTGAGATCAATGAACCACTGATGTTTGGGGAAGAATGCTTGGTTCAGATTTTAATATTTATTTTGTAAATTATAGTTTTTTATTATTTAAATGTATTATTTTAAAAAGCCCTATACCAACACTATGTAACCATGCAACCTTTCTAATAAAAACTGACATTTACCTCTTTCTTGAGCTAATTGAGTTAATTTACTTTGTAATTGCTTGATTCAATGGAGTGGCCACTTAATCATCTTGTTCCTTCATTGCTTACCTTAGAGTTGAGCAAAGCAGCTTACTTTTATTTATGTAATTAATTATCAGGGCACTTGCATGGTACTTTTCTCCCTAAAGTTGCAGTTTACAGAAACTTCCAAAACAAACAATTTAAACAATATAATTCAAATTAAAAAGCCAACCACTTTTTAATGTCTACATGAAACTGCTGCAAGAGGTCCTTTAGGGGGTTGCAGTAAAGTTCCACCAATAAGCAGATAATATCCATCTCTATTTCTCCATAACAGCTTAAGTTTGGCGCAGACTCTTATCTTGGAGAACTGGGTTTAATTCCCCACTCCTCCACTTGCAGCTGCTGGGATGGCCTTGGGTCAGCCATAGCTCTCATAGGAGTTGTCCTTGAAAGGGCAGCTGCTGTGAGAGCTCTCTCAGCCCCACCTACCTCACAGGGTGTCTGTTGTGGGGGAAGGAGATAAAGGAGTTTGTAAACTGCTCTACAATGGGTTTAGGGGTAAACTCGACTTACTGGTGGTCAAACGACAGCTCACCACACTGTTGGGCCTAGCCTGGTTCCGGCCACTGAGAATAAAAATCGTGGGGGTACAGCAGCTGGGGGTGCGGGGATTCGAAGAGGTGTGTAAGGAGTTCCCGGAGGTGTTTGATGGGGCCCTGGGTTGCTACAAGGGCCCTCCCATATCCTTGAGGCCGAGCTTGACCACCTCATGGCCCAGGGGGTGCTGGAACCCGTTTCCTATGCCGCGTGGGAAACCCCGATCGTGACCCCGGTAAAGCCGAACGGGAAGGTGCGCATATGCGCGGATTATAAGTGCACCATTAACAAGGCACTTCAGGACAATCCCTACCCGGTTCCAGTCATCAGCCACGTTTTGGCTGCGTTAGCGGGGTCCAAGGTCTTTGGGAAACTGGACTTGGCCCAGGCGTACCAGCAACTGCCCGTGGACGCCGCCACGGCAGAGGCACAGACCATAGTTACCCACCGGG
Source organism: Heteronotia binoei (assembly GCF_032191835.1). Taxonomy (NCBI): domain Eukaryota; kingdom Metazoa; phylum Chordata; class Lepidosauria; order Squamata; family Gekkonidae; genus Heteronotia; species Heteronotia binoei. Next base: position 102,214,431 of record NC_083226.1, on the reverse strand, counting down.
GGGGCGTTCAAGGTGCCGAGGTTGCAGTTTGGGGTGAGCGTGGCCCTGGGGGTATTCCAGAGTCTGATGGATGCTCTCCTCAAAGGGATCCCCGGGGTACAGCCGTTTTTCGACATTTTGATCGCCACCCCAGATGCGGAGGAATTCAGCAACCGGCTGCGGGAAGTACTTCGCCGTTTCCAAGAGGCCGGTCTGAAAGTGAAGCGGGAAAAGTGTTCCCTGGGGGTGCCCAGGGTTGAGTTTTTGGGATTTGCGGTGGACGCAGCAGGGATCCACCCGACATCCGACAAAACCACTGCCATTGTGGAAGCCCCCACCCCCACGAATAAGGCAGAACTACAAAGTTTCTTGGGGTTATTAAACTTTTATCATTCGTTCCTGCCCCACAAAGCTGCCATTGCGGAACTCCTCCACAGACTCCTAGACAAAAATGCCCCATGGGTCTGGGGGAAGAAACAGGACACCGCGTTTCAGGCAGTAAAAGGGTTGCTCGTCTCCAATGATGTGCTCCACCATTTTGATGAGAGCCTACTAATGATCCTTGCATGTGACGCATCGCCATACGGGGTGGGCGCCGTCCTGGGGCACCAACTCCCGGACGGGAGGGAGGTTCCAGTGGCCTACTACTCGAGGACAAAAATGCCCCATGGGTCTGGGGGAAGAAACAGGACGCCGCGTTTCAGGCAGTAAAAGGGTTGCTCATCTCCAATGACGTGCTCCACCATTTTGATGAGAGCCTACCAGTGATCCTTGCATGTGACGCGTCGCCGTATGGGGTGTGAGGAAAAGCCCCCTACTTTTCATACATATGGACATCGTGATCACCAGTATGGTTGCCAGGGTGCCTGGAGATTTGACTCTCACACATCTGCTCTAAGAAGTGGACTTTGCTTACAGTTTCTAAGGCTTATGTGGATACTATAAGCCTCAGCTTTGCAGCAGCATTCTACATCTGGATGGGTGTTAGCCAGAACTCTGCTCCTTGTGTGCCCAGTCTTGGCCACTGCAGTGGAAGAAGCCAGGCCACCATGTTTCCAGCCTGCCTCCATGAACCTAAGGCTAACAACAGCAGAATCCATCTTGCTTTCCTGATCTAAGCATACCCTGCCAGGCTGGACTTCATTCCTTCTTAGTGGGAATCTCACGTACGCACCCTGAGTCATTCCTAGCCTGCAAGCAACCCATTTACCTCATGAATGGATTAATAGCCCAACTGTTAGTCCTGATTGTTTAGCAGAACCTTAAACAATGTTTCCTGCCTATAAGATGATGGGATAAGAAGAAGAACATCTCCTGTCATTGTCAACTCTTTTGTCTACACCGGGGATACCTAGGCCAGTATTTGATTCCCTATTGTCACCTTCCCAGATAATCCCATTTAAACTTAAGTATCCAGCCATTCCCATTTCTCACCCCAGTCTAATACCTTGGAGCCGCCCCAGGCAGCATTGCAGCTTGGAAATTTCCAGGTTCACCGGACTAAGGTGAAGTTCATTGGCCAAAACTGGCATCCAATTAGGTGTCAGCAAGGGACTCGCCATTGGCTCTGCTAATGTCCAGCCTTCATGGTCATCACAGAGCCTCCCCCCTGCTCCTCCCCAAGACCTCCCAGCCCCTCAGGGTCTAAGGGAGCCTATTTAACCTCTGACCCAACTCCACTCATGTGTGCATCTAACAGTATCCCAGTTCCACTGTCTACATCCATCCCCAATTCTGGCCACAGTTTTGGGTCCATTTCCCCTGTCCTCTTAAGTCGCCATTGGAACCTTCCTGGAAGACTACGATGGTAAATATCGCCCTGTCTGTTTATCCATATATGTTCCCCTATCGATCTATCTATATTTCCTAGACCTGTGTGAATGTGTGATTGTTTTGTATTTTGTCTTGTGTGAAAGAACTATTATTCCAAATAAATTACAATTGATTTTATTAAATTAGAGTCCATTTTATTGAGCATTCACTCTCTGGATGATTGAGCCTGGTATACACTGGTAAAAAGATTCCTATTAAGCCAGGTGTCCACCTAACTAATTCCCCAACCTCGTTTTGAGGGCATTTGGCTTAACAGGGGTGGGCGCTGTCCTGGGGCACCAACTCCCGGATGGGAGGGAGGTTCCGGTGGCCTACTACTCGAGGACCCTGACCCCTGCGGAGGGGAATTATCCCAGATCGACAAAGAGGCTCTAGCGATTGTGGCAAAGGTACACATGTTTAATGACTACTTGTACGGGAGGCGGTTCACCATAGCCACTGATCACAAACCGCTCCTGGGTCTCTTAGCCCCAGACCGCCAAACGCCACAGATCTTATCACAGCACGTGCTGCGGTGGAATCAGTTCCTCAATTCCTACACGTACACCCTGGTCCACCGGCCGGGCAAGGCGATGAGACACGCAGACGCGCTCAGCCGCCTACCGTTGCCCACCATGGACCCCGACCCAGCCCCAGCCCACCATGTGATGCTCATAGAAATGCTCCCGGAGCAGCCCCTACACGCAGCAGAAGTAGCAAAAGCCACGGGGCAAGACAAGATACTCGTGCGGGTGCTCGACTGGGTGGTAAGGGGTTGGTCAGTGGGAAAACAGGGCGAGGAGTTCAGGGCATACACAATGCGGAAGGAGGAACTATCTGCCCACCAGGGGTGTCTTCTGTGGGGCAGCATGGTGGTGGTGCTCCCCCCCCGCTACAGAGGCAAGTGCTAGAGTCCCTCCATGAAACTCATCCAAGAATTGTGAGGATGAAGGCCTTAGCACGTAGCTACATCTGGTGGCCAGGGATGGACGAGGAGATAGAGGGTTGGGTCCGGAAGTGTAGAGCATGCCAAGAATCCCGACCCGAACCACCCAGTGACCCCGCGCAACACTGGGAGACTAACAGGAAGCCGTGGTCGAGGTTGCACATCGACTTCGCTGGCCCCTTCCAGGGTCAAATATTCTTCATCTTGGTGGACGCGTACACCAAGTGGCTGGAAGTCATTCCGGTAGCGTCCACCTCCACAGCGGCGGCAATCCGGGCGCTGTGCAGGGTCCGGACACCATTGCCTCGGACAACGGGACCTCCTTTATCTCCAGGGAATTCCAGGAGTTCCTACAGAGGTACTTAATTCGGCATATACGGTCCGCTCCATTCCACCCGGCCACTAACGGCCAAGCGGAACGAATGGTGCGCACCACAAAGGAAGCCCTGGGTTGCATAGTGCAAGGGAACTGGGACCACCGCTTAGCTGCTTTCCTATTCGACAACAGGATAACCCCCAACCCTGTCACAGGGGTAAACCCGGCGGAATTACTAATGGGGCGCAAGCTTATCACGAGACTGGATAGGCTGCACCCCGACCGGGCCTCGGACATCCGCGGGTCCCCCGAGATCAGGGAAGCGGCCTGGGGATTCTTCTCGGGAGACCCGGTGTACGCGAGGAACTACGCGAACAGCCTCGAGTGCGTCGCAGGATGGGTGCTGCGAGTCATAAAGTCCCGTCACTACGACGTAGCCACGGAGGAGGGCCGAATCTTGCGGAGGCACATTGACCAAATGTGCCGCTGCACCCTGCCAGATGAACCAGTGGCCATACCGGGCGGAGAGGAGCCCACCGCCGCACCTCCCCGATGAACGGCCCCACCGACCGCTCTGACCGAGCGGGAAGCGGAGCCACACCAAAACAAAGGTGACGACCACACGGCCAGAGCCCCAGCCGAACAGGAGGGCGCAATCTGCCATAGGCCAGCGGTTCCCCCACGCGGGGAAACCACCGCCCCGTCCGCCATAGCAACCGAGCCCCCGACAGAGCCAGTGGCAGCGCCAACCCCACAAGGGTCCCCCTGGAGGTCGACCAGGGTGTGCACAGCTCCCGCGTACTTGAGGGATTATGTGTCCTGAGCTAAGGGGGGAGGAGTGTTATGTATTGACTTAAGAGTGTACCGCATGGTGAGCCCTACAGAAGGCGACCCCTGGGTCCCTGGATGTAGCTCGCCATTCGCCCCGCCCACCAAGACCTGTGGTGGGAAGTTTGGACTGACCAGGATTGGCCTGGTCAAACCAGGGGGCAGTTCCGGGCGATGTATATAAGTGGGGCCTGGCCCGCGTGCTCCCTCTCTTGTAATGTGCTCACAATAAAGAATGTTGCCTTCAAACCGTCTCGGTTCTCAGTACATTACAGATTCAGAGAAGAAGATGATATTGGATTTATATCCCACCCTCCACTCCGAAGAGTCTCAGAGCGGCTCACAATCTCCTTTACCTTCCTCCCCCGCAACAGACACCCTGTGAGGTGGGTGGGGCTGGAGAGGGCTCTCACAGCAGTTGCCCTTTCAAGGACAACCTCTGCCAGAGCTATGGCTAACCCAAGGCCATTCCAGCAGGTGCCAGTGGAGGAATGGGTAATCAAACCCGGTTCTCCCAGATAAGAGTCCACACACTTAACCACTACACCAAACTGGCGTAGAGAAGGGTGGGGTATAAATCTGTGGTCGTCTTCTTCTTCTAAGCCAAGTCTTCTGGGGAAGGCACCTGGAGAAGGTAATGGGATGAATTAGGTGCTATTGGTCAATGACAAAGCCATATGAGGATGGAGGAGTCAGCCTGTGCAGGAAGGGGCTGCACTCTCCCAAAGAACTAATAGTTTGGGGATTGTGCTCCTGGCCCACAGTTGAAGGCTCAGGTTTTCTCTGTGGCACATAGCACTTTTTTACCAGGTTTGGTTGATATACCAGCTATGGCCTTTCCTTGAAAAGCATGATTTGGCTGTGGTGATCCATACTCTGATTCCATCCAGGTGAGAGTATTAGAACGTGCTTTATGTTGAGCTGCCTTTGAAAACTGTTGAGAAGCTTTAACTGATCCAAGCTGAAGCTGTCATGTTACTGTTGGCAACAAGATACAGGGACTGTACCACCCCTGTGCTGAAAGATCTGCAACTGTTGCTCATCTGTTTCTGGGAACAATTCAAAGTGCTGGTTTGTTATCTTTAAAGCCCTTAAATGGTTTGGGGTCAAGAAAACTGAAAGACTGTCCCCACCTATATTGTCCAGAACATCAGATTATAGAATCATAGAGTGGGAAGGGGCCATACAGGCCATCTAGTCCGCTGCTCAGTGCAGAATCATCCTAAAGCATTAGTGACAAGTGTTTGTTCAGCTGCTGCTGGAAGACTGCCAGGAAGTGAGAGCTCACCACCTCCTTGACAGCTGATTCCACTGCTGAACTACTCCTACTGTAAAAGCTACTCTGAGGCTGGGTCCAGACCAGCAGCTTGGGGCGCATGGGAGGCATCCTAAATTGGGCCAGCACAAAATGGAGTGGCAGAAGCCCATCCACATGCTCCCCTGCAAAATGCCCATATCCTGCATGGGGTGCTCTTTGGTGCAGTCAGATGGCTGTCGCATACCACCCTGGAAGTGATATCATTGCACTGGTGACGTCACGCAGCAGCCACTTTAGGCGTTTCCAGGAAAAAAACTATGGTTTCCTGGATGCTCTAGCCATTTGGGAGGGAAAACTCTATGGTACTATAAATAGCTAGAGTGTCTGGGAAAATAATAGAGTTTTCCTGGAAATGCCTAGAGCAGCCACATGGCGTCACGGGCATGATGACATCACTTCTACAGAATGCGGCAGACTTGGCAACCCTAGCACTGGCATATAATGCCATAGAGTCCACCTTCCAAAGCAGCCATTTTCTCCAGGGGAACTGGAGATTACTTGTGACTGGAGGTTGGCAATCCTGTCAGGTACTGATACACTGGCTTGCAATCTTAGGGTCCCAGGCCTCAAGCCATAGGCTTAGAGCCAAGGGCTTTTTGGTTCTGCCCATCAGCTTGTGCCTCTGACCACTTCCAGGACAAGGCAAGTAGAGGAGAAAACAAACTCAGCCCAGCTGCTGTGAGCAGAACTTTCCTGACTTCCTTTTGTCAATCATTATCTCTGCCAAGATGCTTCCTATTCCCCAGGAAAAGCAAATCTACTGTGCAGCAGGCAGTGTCTATTGCTTAAAGTTAATGTATAGTAGGCAGCCAGGAATTCACAAAGGAAGAGAGTGTTAGCTTGAAGATTTGTATAATGCTTCATGAATATATGTGTCATATTTGCACAGTGGCCATGCTAATCTCTATTTTGGTTCAGTTTTAGTGTATTTGTTGCCAAAGTGAGCCCTAGAAACTTTACATTTCACAATTATTATTATTTTGTCTACATACCAACAGAAAATACATCTTCCTGCCTGTTCAGCAGTTTCAGCCTTGAAGAACCACACCTACTTTCACTGTGAAATTATTTAACTTCTGTAATCACTAGTTATCTAGGTATTATCTATCAATGTTAAAATGGATAGAATTTATCAGTTTCTTAACTGTGATGAGGTGGGGAGCAAAATGGGGACAGAGATTTTAAATTGGCATCACTAATGCCATTATGTCTGTTTCTGAAACCAGATGTGAAACCACAGTGTTGTGTGACAATGTAAGACTTTTTTACAATGTTGTGTAATGCAGTGACATCACTTCTGGAGTCAAATCTGGATGTGATGATATGCTGTCACCAACATCAATTCTTGCCCTCCTTTTTATTCCTGGTGCTCCAAGGAGTGGCAGCAGGAGCACAGACCTTTGGGCTGGAGCCCTACATGTAGAAAAAGTGTTGTCCTTTTTCTGGGGGAGAAGTAAGAGAGAACTGCAGCCTAGGAAATGGGCTGTGCAGGCTTGGGAGGCATGAGTGGGGTGACTCTGAGTGGCAAAGCATGATCAGATTGAGACCAAAGTTAGCTCTGGGGTTGTTGTGGAAAGGAACTTTGCTAAGAAGATATGAAACAGAAAGGTGTGCTGCTGTAGTACTCATAAGCAATTCAGTTACTTAACTGGCAATCAAGAACCTGAAAAAATACCTGGACAACAACATTTTGAATTTAGCCATTATGTTTCACTCTTGTGGTGGATACAAGCTTCCCTTACATTCCCTATTAAGCTACCTGTTGGCATGATTCACCCTGGCTTATGTAGGAGCTATTGACAGTGGAGTGGCTTCAGGATTTACTTCCAATGCCAAATCCAAACTACTGAATTATTTTTTCATTACAATAACACATATTAATATAGAGTTTGCAAAGAGGAAGATAATGCCTGGAGAGGACTATTAACTGTCAAAGTTTGAAAGGAGAATGTCCTGTTGAAGTAAATACATCTATTTGGTTCTGCTGTGAAGCAGTGCAGAGGCTATTCTGAACATCCTGTGCCTGAAGTAATGCAGTAATGGGGCTGCTACTCAAGAAGGCTGATTGTACTGTTTGATTACTATGATTAAATCTTGAGGTGAGAGACAAAAGTTATGCTATCTCAGCTGCTGTATGACAAGCAATAACCTAGGCTTTAACCTTTTTGTAAGAACATAGTGACATTTTGAATCACTAAAACAGAACTCTTGAGTATACTCTTGAGTATACCGTCTCTCCCCACATGTGCCCCAGAGAGCACTGAGGTCAGGAACACAAAATCTCCTCACTATCCCCGGGCCAAAAGAAGCCCGCCTGAAGGCCACCAGGGAAAGGGCTTTCTCCGTTATGGCCCCCGTATGGTGGAATCAGCTGCCGGAAGAGGTGAGGGCCCTGCGGGACTTGGCGCAGTTCCGCAGGGCCTGTAAGACGACCCTCTTCCGGCTAGCCTATACCTAGCCTATATTTAGCTAGGATAACAACTTGAGGTAACTGGCCAGCCATCTGTTTACAGGAAACTGAATTACTCTGTTTTTAATGTTTTTAACTGTTTAAATATTCAATTGTTTTATATTTGAAATTGTTTAAATTTTAAGTTTGATTAATTGTTGGAAGCCGCCCTGAGCCATTCGTGGGAAGGGCGGGATATAAATCCCAAATAAATAAATAAATAAATAAATAAATAAATAAATAAATTAAACATTACAGATTTCAGTTCAGCAAAGCGAATTCCGACTCCCAAGCAGTGTCATATAGGCATTTAAAAAGTGTACATATTGTATGCATGTAGGAAAGAGTGGAATTGTACCTGCTGGATCACTCTGGATATATGCATGTACAGTTCAGGAATTATAGAAGAAGAAGGGGACTTCCGGGGGAGGAAAATGTCGAGCTGAGCTGCTTCTCACAACGGGAGCAGGCTGGAACTTCTGTTCGGGGTAGTGGAAGGCAAATTAATGCCTACTGCCTACTTTTCTCAGTCAGAGATTAGTCCAAGATATGCACAGAAAACTTTGATGAGATTTACCTTGGCTTAAAAGAAGTCCCGGGGGGGGCTTCTTTGAGGCTTTGAGGGGTCTCGAGGAGTTGCATTTTCATCATCTGCAGAAGTTCTCAGAGTCATTTATTTGACATAAGCTCGACAGGATCCTAACCTTCGTGGACATTGCTAAACATCTAAAGTTTTGCAAGACCAGTGGAAACTTGGATAATTGGAAGAAAAGGTACAGAGGACTATTTTTTATTCTGGAATTATTTATAACTTAAAGAAACAAATTTAAAAGGTGGAAAAGGAAAATTTAGAGAGTTGGGAAGAAGAGGGGAAAAAGAGATGAAATTGGGACTTTATAAATATAAAGGACAGTGTTAAAAACTGTTAAAAAGTGGAAAGGAATTTATTGTTTAGTCTACTTGCGGTTCTGGAAGAAAAAGCGACATCGTCATATTGGCACAGACCTGCATTACATTTGAGCAAGACAGGAAATACGTCAAGTATCGTGAGATCTCCTTACCATTGTGAATGAGACTTCGTGGCAACAAGAGCAGGAAGTAGTGGAAAGAAAACCTACTTTAGGAATATATACCAGTGAGAAACATCGGCGGTCATTGCTGGGAGGCCAAAATAAAAAACAATATTTTTAAAGAATTTGGGACATTAAAAACTGTTGGAATTAACTGAGAAGAGGGTAAGAAGATAAATACTATTGGTCATATTATTTGTGTGGTCCTCGGAAGTTTTTAAAAAGGAAAAAGTTGCGAAAAAGTTGCAGTAAAAAGTTGCGACCGCCATTTTGGAAGATTTAAAAACTTGAAAAAGAAATATCTTGACTTTGGGAGCTCCGAGGAAGTCGAAATTGGGCTTGTTATAGAGGGCAAGTCCTACTCTATTGATTCTGATAGTTGAATTGGAAATTGGTGAGGTCCAAAATGTTGTGATTTTTGAAGGGTTTAAAAGTTTTAAAATTTAATATCTTGGTCTAGGAAGCTCCGAGGACGGAAAATTAGGCTTGTTATAAAAAGCACACTCTAATTTTTTGAACCTGATAGTTAAATTTGAACTCTGTGAGATTAGAATTTTTGGTGTTTTTAAATGTCTGAACATAAACAGCCCCGAACAAGGGCTATTTCATGGAAAAAATGCAGGACCAATTAGAGGCAATAGATGCAAGAATGATGAAAGGGGTGAGAGAGATGATAGATGATTCGAAAAAAGAAATTATTGCAGAGATTAAAAAAGATATGGAAGATCTCAGAAAGGAAACTGAGGAAACTTCTAAGAAAGTGCAGGAGGTAGAAGGCAAAATGAAAGTATATGATTCCACCTTTTTGAAAATGCAAGAAAAAGTGAAGATCCAGGACTGCAAATTGATGGAGACCCAGATACGTCTGAGAGGAGTACCTGAAGGGGAGGATGGTGATTTAAAAGGATATATAATAAAAATAATTGCAGAATTTTTAGATGAAGACCCTGAAGAGACTAAAAATATGTATGACTATATGTGTAGAGTGAATTCACTTTTTGCCAAGAAAAATAACCTTCCAAGAAATGTTGTTATAAGATATATGACAAAGGAAATGGTGGGAAGGATCATGAATAAAAACTTTGAAAAGACATTGTTTGTGGGAGGCAGTAAAGGGAGAATCATGAAGGAGCTGCCAAGGCAAGCGATAAGTGATAGAAGAACATATAAAAAGTTGACAGAAAAACTGAGACACAATGGCATGAGGTTTAGATGGATAATACCTGAAGGCTTGAGTTTTGAACTCCAGGGGAAGAGAATCACAATTACAAATGCTCAGGAGCTGCGTAGATTTTTTGAAGAAAATAAAGAATTTGCACCATGATGGATTACAAATTATTGTCTTAGAATGTTAATGGACTAAATTTACCACAAAAAAGAAGGGCAACATTTCATTGGATTAAGAAACTAACTGTAATATAATTTGTTTGCAAGAAGTGCATATTAAACAAAAGGATTATAAATTTTTATGGAACAAACAATTGGGAGTAGAATTTTTTTCATTAGCTGAACAGAAGAAAAGAGGAATGGTTTTGTATATTAAACAAGAATTGGAGCCAAAATTAGTGTTTAAAGATAAAGATGGAAGATTTGTAGCAGTAGAGACAATATGAAATGAAAAAAAAGTTGTTATTGGGATTGTATGCACCTAATGGTGCAAAGGATGCATTTTTTAAAGATATTACACAACAACTTGATGAACTGACCTATGACCAAGTTTTGATAATGGGAGATTTTAATGGAACAGTTAAAAACTCATTGGATAGATCTGGAGGAAAAAAAATAATTGTAAAGAAGGAAAATTGCCAAAATCTTTTTTTGAATTGGTTAAACAAGAAAATTTGGAAGATATATGGAGGAAATTTAACCCTGAAGTTCGCGACTATACTTTTTTTTCAGCAAGACACAAAACTTTTTCTAGAATTGACATGCTGTGGGGAACTAAAGTTTTAGATCTTATAACAAGAAAGATAGAGATTTTACCTAAAATTGGGGCTGATCATAACCCAATAATGTGGATTACAAAATTGTCCAAGAAAGTGAGAAGATGGAGATTGAATGAAGATTTGCTAAAGAATAAAGAAACAGTGACATACCTAGAAAATGAAACTAAAGCTTTTTTCCAAGTGAATGACAAAGAAGATATTGACTTTCAGACGGTCTGGGATGCTTATAAAGCAGTAATGAGAGGAATGTTGATTACTTTGAATAATAAGAAAATGAAAGAAAAGCAGTTGTTGGACATTCAAAATGAAATAAAGAAAAAGGAAAAGGAGTTAAGAAAAAGACCAGGGAAAAATAAAATTTTAAGGGAAATTACAATATTACAAACTCAATTGAGACATTTGTTAAATAAAGAAGTGGAATGGAGTTTGAAAAGACTTCAGCAGAAATCCTTTGAAGGAGCAAATAAACCGGGAAAGTATTTGGCTTGGCAATTGAAGAAAATAGAGTTATTAACAGAATTGTGGTAGATGGAAGAGAAGTGGTTACTCAAGAGGGAATAAAAAGATAATTTTTTAAATACTATGCCAAATTGTTTAAAGGTGTTAAAATAAAGAAAGAGAAGATGGATGAGTATTTACAAAAGATAAAAATAGAGCCCTTAACTGAAAATATGAGAAAAATTTTGAATGATCCTCTTGAAAAAATAGAAGTTGAAGTAGCAATTAATGCAATGAAAAATGGGAAAGCACCTGGACCAGATGGATATACAGCTAAATATTTCAAAACTTTTAAAGATGAATTAATACCAAAACTGCAGAAGTTGGTGAATATGATAAGAATAAGAGGGAGTATACCAAACACATGGAAAGAAGCTGTTATTTCATTGATACCCAAGGAAGATAGAGATGTCACGAACATAAAAAATTATAGACCTATTTTGCTATTAAATAATGACTATAAAATATTTACAAGAATCTTGTAAATTTCGCTATTAAATAATGACTATAAAATATTTACAAGAATCTTGGCAGAACGGCTTAAACAACATTTGATAAACTTTATAAAGGAGGATCAAGAAAGGTTTCTTCCCAAAAGACAAATAAGAGACAATATTAGAACTGTTGTAAATATTATAGAATATTATGAAAGACATCCAGAAAAAGAAGTAGCATTATTCTTTGCAGATGCAGAGAAAGCATTTGACAATTTAAACTGGGACTTTATGTTTGCAGTAATGGAAAAAATGGAGCTGGGAGAAGATTGATAAGAATGATAAAAGCAATATATTCTGAACAAAATGCAAGATTGTGTATAAATGCAGACCTTACAGAAGGTATGAAAGTCAGCAAAGGTACCAGACAAGGCTGTCCGCTTTCACCATTGTTGTTTATAATAACTCTTGAAATATTACTGATGCAGATCCAAGAGGAAAAAGAGACAGAAAGTCTAAGAACAAAAGGATTTACTTACAAATACAGAGCTTTTGCTGATGATGTTTATAAATGAAAACCCCATACAAGTTACACCTTTGTTGTTAGCTAAAATACAAGAATATGGGGAGTTGGCGGGACTTTGTATTAATAGAGAAAAATCAAAAATTCTGTGTAAAAATATGGAGATGATTAAGCAACAAGAACTACAGAGACTAACGGGCTGTGAAGTCACTTCTAAAGTAAAGTACCTAGGGGTAGAGATTACAATGAAAAATATTGACTTGTTTAAAAATAACTATGAGAAGTTATGGCGTAAAATGGATGAAGACATGCTAAAATGGAACAAGCGTAATTTGTCATTGCTGGGTAGAATAGCTGCAATTAAAATGAATATTTTACCAAGAATAATGTATTTGTTTCCTATTGTTTCCTATGTATTCCTATTGTGAAGGAGGGCAAACAATGTGATAAATGGCGAAGGAAAATCTCAGAATTTGTGTGGACTGGGAGGAAACCAAGGATTAAAATGTAAATTTTGACTGATGCAGAAGAGAGAGGCGGATTTCAACTACCAGATTTAAAATTATATCATGAAGCAGTTTGTTTAGTGTGGATGAAAGAATGGATAACGTTGTTAAATAAAAAACTTTTGGCGCTGGAAGGTCACGGAAATAAATTTGGCTAGCATGCGTATTTGTATTATAGAAAAAAGAAGATGGACGGTTTTTTCTCTCACCATTATATAAGAAGTACTTTACTAAATACATGGATGAAATACAAGAAATATGGAGATGAGAGAAGACTGTTATGGATAGTGCCAGCTGAAGTAATAAAACTAACGGCTGAGATAGGTGAAGAAAAGTGGTTGTCATATAATCAATTATTAAAAATAAAAAGTGGTAAAATAGAACTGAAAACTGAAGAGTTGAATCATAAATATGATTGGTTCCAAATGCAACAAATAAAGAGCTTGGTGGAGAATGATATTAAAACTGAAGGAATAAGGAAAGAGCAAACAGCAATGGAAAAAGTTCTGCTTGGAGACAATGATAAATTAATTTCAAAAGTATATAAATTACTTCTACAATGGTCTACAGAAGATGAAGTAGTGAAATCTCAAATGATTAATGTAAATAAAGAAATACAGATGGAAACGGGAATATTTGTGGAAGAACTCTATGAAACTTTCAACATGTCAAAGTATTAAAGAAAACTGTTTTAAGATGATGTATAGATGGTATATGACTCCTAAAAAATTAGCAAAGATGAATAACAAGATGCCAGACAGATGTTGGAAATGTAAAAAGCATGAAGGTTCTTTCTACCATATGTGGTGGACTTGTGAAAGAGCAAAACTGTATTGGCAAATGATTCAACAAGAAATTTCTAGGATATTGGGATATGAAGAAATGAAAGTTGCAGAGACTTTCTTATTGGGATTACAAATAGAAAAATTTCCAAAAGAAGATAGAACTCTGATTTGGTACTTGCTTTCAGTAGCTAGGAAATTGTATGTGCAGTTGTGGAAGCAAGAAAAAATACCAGAGAAATGGAATTGGATTATAAAAGTTATGACATGGAGTGAAATGGACAAATTAACAAGAATATTAAGCGACTATGACTTAGAAGTTTTTAAGATGGAGTGGAAAAACTTTAGAAGATATATAGAAAAAGAGTGGAAAATAAAAGGACATTGGACAATTTTTGATAATAATTAAGTTTTTAAAAGGAGAATATAATTTTTTGTTTAAATAGTTAAGGGTACCTTAAATTGTTTTTTTTAAGTAAATAACACTGGCGGGGGTCAAGTAAGGGGTGAGGGGTGGGTGGAAAGTAATATATGGGGTAGATAAAAGAAATTTTTAAAGATGTAAGATATAGATATAGATTTATTACCATATACTAATAAAAATTGTTTTACCCCCAAAAAAAGGAATTATAGAAGAAGAAGAATTGCAGATTTATACCCCACCCTTCTCCCTGAATCAGAGACTCAGAGCGGTTTAAAATCTCCTGTATCTTCTCCCCCCACAACAGACACCCTGTGAGGTAGGTGGGGCAGAGAGGGCTCTCACTAGCAGCTGCCCTTTCAAGGACAACCTCTGCCAGAGCTATGGCTGACCCAAGGCCATTCCAGCAGGTGCAAATGGAGGAGTGGGGAATCAAACCCAGTTCTCCCAGATAAGAGGCCGCACACTTAACCACTACACCAAATTGACTCTCAGTTTGGGAGTACCTTCAGTTCATATATTGTGCTCATATGTTCAGTTCATACCCCATACCTCCTATGGGGTAGACACATTCTATGCCCTTTATGCTCACACAGTGAAAGCCATTTTGATTGCCTGACCAGTGCTTGGGTTTGAACTAAAGGTCTGTACCAACAGCCAGGATTCCAAGGCAGATTTCACTATAAATCTGTTTAAATCTCCTGGGGCCCAAATCATCTCTCTAGAACATCTATACACTGACCTGGATGGCCCAAACTGTACATATTTCATCAGATTTAGGAAGCTAAGCAGGGTCAGTTCTGGTTAGTGCTTATATGGTAGACTATCAAGGAAGTGCAGGGTTGGTACACAGAGGCATGCAATGTGTGTGTGTATATAATTTACATTATTTACAGTCTACCCTTCTCACTTAGACTCAAGCCAGATTACACAGAGTGAATCAATACAATCAATAAAATGGATGTTCAATAAACAATGAATTAGTATTAAGGTTGTAGTATCAACCAGAAATCTAAAAAGAACCGAAGCAAAATAAAACTGTTGACATGACACATTAAATTATACAAAAATGACAAAGAGGATTCTACTTACATCAAGCTAGGTATAGTAATATAGGCCACAGTCCTTAATAATTTATCAAAGTAATTTTGTGATCATTGCAGTGCAACCCTATTGCCTGCATAGAAAAGCCCTCCTGAATATTTCAGTTTTGGATAGTTCATGGAAAGCCAGGAAAGTGGGAGCTTTTCTGACCTCCTCAGGTAGATCACTCCACAAGATGGGGGGTACAGTGGAGAAGGCATGTGTACAAGCAGTTGCTGATTTTGCCCATTTGTAGTCTGGCACTGCAGAAAGCCTTGCTCAGTTGAGCAATGTTGTTGTTGTGGACCACGGGGAACAGGCAGTATTGTAGATATGGGGGTTCTAAACCGTAACAGGCTCTGTTGGTGTTATGTCTAGCTCCTGATAATAGCTCAGCCACAGCAATCTGCACCAATCTGAGTTTGTGAATTGGTTTTGAGAGGGCACTGATGTACAGTGCATTACTGTAGTCTAGTCTTGATATTACTGTTGTTGGAAAAGGCAATGTCTGGTGTACAAAGAAAAAGACCCTGCAGGGAGCAGCAAGAAGACAATTAGATAAGATAGTGAGGTCAACACTAGGGGTGTGCAAAAAATTAAAATTTGCGAAAATTTGGATTCAGGGGTATTTGGGGCTTAAAAATTCAGGGGACCAAATATCTCCTAGTAGAAGATTCAGTAGCCAAATCTGATCTGGGTGATATTTGGCTATACCCAAATATATGGCCCCAATATATCCTATGGGCCACTGAAGTCAATGGCGAAATAGGATATAATGAATTGTGGCTGGGGGGGAGGGGTGTGAGGTAGAGGCTTCAAATTTGTAGAGCAGCTACAGGAGCTACTACCCGACAGACCCTCCAGGTTTCAAAAAGATTGGCCTAGGTGGTCCAATTCTTGGGCCCCTCAAAGAGGGCTGTTTTCCCCTATGATGGGGAAAAAAGCAACCAGTTACTTTTCCCAGTGTAATTACAGTGGGTATAGCGACTTGGGAGTAGGGGGGTTGAGTAACCAATGTACATTTGCAATAGGATCAGTTGTGCCCCTTCCTTTTCTGAATGCCGCTTGAATCCATCTGGCATTTCTTGTTCTGCTTATAGTAACAGTCTTTGTTGTAAGATTTTATGGATGATCAGTGTAGGAGTCTCTAGTACCATATCCAACACTACCTCTGCCAACTCACAAAGCATGTTGTGAAAACCTTACGGGGCTGCAAATTGATGGCAATTTCTACCATGATCATGCAAAAGATCCACACTTAGGAAATCTCTTTACTTCATACATTTGGATAATTCTGTTCTGCTGAAAAGTTTTTATAACCCTGAACAGTATTGCGAAAGGAAGATCTTATGCAAATAATTTTATTTCAGTTTTGCTCTTCTTTATCTTTGTAGAGATTACCTGATGCTGTTTGAAAGATTGCCAATTGTGAATCACTGATTTGGGGCCAATACAATGTATTGTCCCAACCAATTCTAGGCCTGTCTGTCTTTTCTCTGCTGGAACCAATCTTTGCACATTCTTGGCAGCAATGATTCTATTTTAGAATGTGATCAATACTCTGTATTTATAAGTAGGAAGAAAACTGCTTAATGCAGCAGAAACTGCTAGCTGGGAAAAAATAGATTTTCTACACATTTGAGGGCATAGACTTCATCCAGAGCACGATAGCTCTGCCTCCAAAGTAACCATATTGGCAGGCCCAATCTCAGGGGATTTGCTTCCTTCAGACATTACTGGGAGCAAATCAGGAGCAGCCATAGCACAGTGGTTCCCATAGCACAGTGGTTCCCTTCCACAGGGCCTGTAAGACTGAATTATTCAAACTTGCCTTCAATGGTTAGGGGGAGGTGGCTATTACCTTACAGTACCAACAGTGTCACTGAACTAATATAATGGAAATTAGAAACTTGCCATCTTGGACTTTTCCTGAATGGATTGATGATTGTTAATATGTATGGAAATGTTTTATTATATATTTTATTTTTTAATATTATATGTTTGTTAATTGGTAATGTTTTTTAACAGTTGTGAGCTGCCCTGAGCCCGTCAGGGAAGGGCAAGTTATAAATCTGATATATAAATAAATAATGATTAGGGATGGGCATGAATTGGGAAAATCTGGCTCATTTCAGTTTGTGGCATGCCTGGTGTGTGAGCCATGAACCTTCAACGACTTTTAGGCACCTGAATCAATTCATGAGGTTTGTGATGCAGTAGAATGCCCCCCAGCATGCTAGACATCAAACTCCAGCTAACTTTCCTCTACATGCCCTTCAAATTTGATGAGGATTCAATTTACAGGGTCCCAGTTATGCCCCCCCCCCCAAAGAAGGTGCACCCAGGAAAGTGCATTCTGACAATATTACAGGTGCAAGTTCAGGAGTGCATAGAACAGACCCTGTGCTAGCTAGAGACATCAAACTCACAGGGGACCTCCTCTTAATGCTCCTCTACATGCCCTCCAAGTTATGTGCAGATTGGACTTCAGGGGTCTAAGTTATGCCCCCCTCCAAAGATGCCTTCAGGAAAGTGCTTTTAGGGAAAATGTCAGACAAAGGTTCAAAAATGTACAGATTACTTCCCTAAAAGATACACACTTCAAATGCATACAGACCCTCACCCTGCTGCTTGTTCCTCTACAGTCTTTCCAAGTTGAGGGTTCATTACATTTCTGGGGTCCAGGTATGGAAAAAAGGTTTCCATGGAGCTCTCTCTGGAAAAGACAGCTGTGATTTCAGGAATCTATGAAATGGCTCAGGAAAATGCCAGTAACCAAACTCACAGGGAAACTTCACTTGAGCAGACCCCCGAGTCAGACACATGAAGCAAGACAAACATCCCTCCTATGCTCACAACCCCCCAAGTCTCAAAAGGCAGGTTCTGAAGGACAGAAAGGCAAACATCCTCAGAATTTCAACAAGGGCTTCCTAAAGTAACCACACAGCAGCTTGGCAGGCACCTAGCCATACATACAAGGAAAGGAAGCATGCCCACAACTCTCACAGCCCCCCCCCCCCCGGCTGAAACACACAGGTCCAGAGCACACCCACTAACCAGGATGAATTCTTCTATACAGCAAAGGAATGGAAACCCATGTTGAGCTGGCTGTAGACTTGCCAGCCCCCAGGTCCCAGTGGGGGATCCCCCAGTTTTGCAGGCTCCTCCCCACCACCAGTCAGCTGGCTGGTGGGTGGGAGCCCCATCCCAACAGCTACAATGTGCCTTTAAATCTGCACAGGTTTAAAAGAAGCTTGCAAGCTGCTTGTTTTTTGCAGCTTGCAAGTGCACCTTTAAATCTCAGCAGGAGGAATGCTGCATGGGCAGGATGAGCAGGCAGAACCAGATGGCTCTTCCTGGTGAGTGTGTGAAGCATGTGAGAAAGGAAGAGAAGTGAGCACAATCCCTCTGTTTGCTTTACATTCATTTCAGAAGTGGTGTGTATAGTAAAATGGATAGTAAAGAGGCAACTAGAACGTGATTATGGGATGGAGGAATGCTCCACCCTCTATACTGCTATCCTTTCATTTTCCCATTAGTCTGAAGAAATTGGTTAAAATACAGCAGATAGTTACATTCAGCAACTGTTGTGAGTAAATTTCTCCAGTAAGATCACAAAAGTGTGTGCTTGCAAACTGTATATTTTGGCTGCTTTTTGAATGTGTGTGTTCACTTTCATTTTTTGGAAGTTTAGCTGCTGGGGGATGAGGAAATGAAGACTGTATTCAGGGGAACTGCACTGCTGTATTTTTATTTATTTATTCATTTTAGGGAATGGGAAAGTCTCTTGGCTCCATCCCCAAAGTCCCCGGATATTTTCTGAGTTGAACCTGGCAGCCCTAGCTGGCAGGGCCATTCCCAAGTCTCTGAAGACAGGTTCTGAAGGATAGAAAGACAGATGACCGGAGTTTTGAAAGGGGCTTCCCAAAGTAACCCTACTGCAGCTTGCCAGAGACCACTGGTATGGATAAACAAAAAAATGCTGTGTAAAATGACAGTGGCCGTTTTCCCACTGACCTTACTCTGGAGCGACGTCCCTCTTCACTGCGCAGCGTCGGTGCGGATTTCCCACCAACTGCTGCGCACAACCAGGAAGAGCCGCGGCTTTTGCGTCGCAGATGTAAACTGGTTTTTAGCGGTTTACATCTGCGACGCAAAAGCCGCGGCACTTCCTGGTTGTGTGCAGCAGTTGGTGGGAAATCCGCGCAGATGCTGCGCAGTGAAGAGGGACGTCGCTCCGGAGTAAGGTCAGTGGGAAAACGGCCAGTGTTTTATAGAATACCTTTTAAAGAATAAGTTTATAAATACTGTTTGTGCCTGTGCACTAAACAGACTCAATAAAATTTTAAATTCGTCATATTTGTCTTGATTTTATAACATATATGTAATATAATTATGATAGAAAAATTATGTAGCAAATCAATTGCCCAGAAGTGCACACATAGACCAGTTACAGTATCCACCTAATGACAGGGATTGCAGCAATGGTGTCATAAAAGCTGTGGATTTGGCCACCACTGACAAGCTGCCTAGGTCAAATATAATTTCCTGACTGGTCTTCAGTGAGACATTTCTATTTCAGCAACATCAAAATCAAGAAGCTTGCTTCTAGACCTAATTATAGAAAGGTTAACTCTGTACATCCAAGGAAAGTATATCCTACATGTAAATTGGAGCCAATTGCAAGTTGGAGCTAACTGAAAGAGAGAAAGACACATAATTGAAAATACAAGTATACAACAAGGGAGGAAGGTATATGAAAATAAGGTCTCTGTTTTTTATCCCTAAGAGCCCTGTGGTGCAGAGTGTTAAAGCTGCAGCACTGCAGTCCTAAACTCTGCTACAACCTGAGTTTGATCCCCAGTGGAAGCTAGGTTTTCAGGTAGCCGGCTCGAGGTTGACTCAGCCTTCCATCCTTCCGAGGTTGGTAAAATGAGTACCCAGCTTGCTAGGGGGGAAAGCATAGATGACTGGGGAAGGCAATGGCAAACCACCCTGTAAAAAGTCTGTCATGAAAACAATGTGAACGCAACGTCACCCCAGAGTTGGAAACGACTGGTACTTGCATAGGGAACCTTTCCTTTCCTTATTTTATCCCTGCCTTGAGTCACTGAGATTTCTTATAACATCATTTTAATTGCTCCTATTTTGAGTATCCATTGTACTACCTAGAGCTAATGTGTGCAATATATATGTTTAACCAGTGGGGATGTATATATTGCCCAAATTTTATTTATTTATTTATTCAATTTTTAGTCCACCTGCTTATAGAAGCTCAGGGTGGGTTACATATACTGTCTATAGCCTTGGTCACATAGGTTTTCCCCACAAAACCTATGTATGGTTTTATCCTGTTTTGAGGCTACTATTGGGCCTGTATCAGGGATACAGGGGCTGGCCCTACAATGGCTGGTCTCCTTTCTCCAAGATCGAGGACAGAGGGGGGTGAACTATCCCAGTGGCACCCATTACAATGTGGTATGCCGCAGGGAGCAATTCTCTCCCCAATGTTATTCAACTTCTACATGTGCCCCCTTGCCCAGATAATCCAGAGGTATGGGCTGGGGTGTCATCAATATGCAGATGACAACCAGCTCTATCTGCTGATGGATGGCCTCCCGGATTCGGCACCAAAGGAATTGGGTAGGGCATTGCAAGCCTTGGCTGGTTGGTTGCAACAGAGCTGGCTGAAACTGAATCCATCGAAGATGGAGGTTCTGTGTCTAGGTTACAGAGGGCTGGGATCAGAGATCAGGCTCCCATCCTTTGACGGGGCTCCATTGATGCCCATGTCAAGGTTGAAGAGCTTGGGGGTATTTCTGGATGCCTTTCTAACTATGGAGGCCCAGGTTACCACTACTGCCAGATCGGACTTTTCCCACCTAAGGCAGGTCAGTCAGTTGGTCCCGTATCTCGATCCTCACGACTGGCCACAGTAACCCATGCAATGGTCACTTTCAGGCTAGATTATTGTAACTCTCTCTACGTGGGGCTGCCCTTGACCTGCCTCCGGAAACTCCAGCTGGTGCAGAATGCTGCTGCATGGATGTTGACTTTGTTGCCTATACGGGCACGGATCCATCCTGTGCTGTGTGAACTGCACTGGCTACCCATTGAGTACTGGATCTGGTTCAAGGTGTTGGTACTTACCTTTAAAGCCCATACCTTCAGGACCGCCTCTCCCTGTATGAACCTGTAGGTCCTTATGATAAGGAAACCAACAACTTTTGGTAATACCCGGCCCCAGAAATCTAGCCTTGATGAGGGCCAGGGTTTTTTCAGCCCTGGCCCCTGCCTGGTATAATGAGCTCCCCCTGGAGATCTGGGCCCTGCAGGATCTGCTTCAATTCTGCAGGGCCTGCAAAACAGAGCTCTTTTGCCAAGCTTTCAGCTGAGACAGTGGGCATCACTTGTTACCAGCCTCCCCACCTCATTCCATCCCAGTGCTACAAGATCTGCTGGACCTGGACAATAGGTCATATGTGAGGCAGAATCTGCCATCTTAGTCATTGTAATTTTAGATTTTATATATTTTAAATTGGTCTTTTACGGTTTTTACTGTTGACTGTTTTTATGATGTAACCCGCCCTGATCCTGTTCTACGAGAAGGGGGGGGGGGGCTAAAAATTGAATAAAATAAGTAAATAAAATATCTAATATGCAGGGCTTTTTTTGAGCAGGAATGCAGTTCCAGTTGGCTTGGTGTCAGAGGGTGTGGCCTAATATACAAATGAGTTCTTGCTGTGCTTTTCCTACAAAAAAGGTTCTGTGTGAAACAATGGTGACATCAGGGTGTGTAGCCTAATATGCAAATTAGTTCCTGCTGGGTTTCTCCCACCAAAAAAGCCCTGCTAATATGTAATAAATGACATCTATTTTGGTATATTTGATAATATTTATGTTGTATGTTTTCACTGATACTATTTGGCCCTTATATTTGTGGTTGTTAACCTTTTGGTTCCTTAATTTCATTTGTGAACTGCCATGAACTGTTCGAAAGTTTGTGGAAAATTTGTGCCAGTTGATCTGCCACAAACTTCAGTTTGCAAACAATGAATTAGCCAAAATTTGTCATGAACTTTAGTTCATGTGCTGGTTTGTGCCTCCCCAAATAATGATAGTAGCTTATGAGTAATATTCCCTCTAAGCTCCACTGTGTTGTGAACAGAAATTCTACCCTGTGAGCGAAAAAAGCTAGTAACATTAAAGTTGTGAGCAAGTCTACATTTGACTATTGCATAAATTAGTTTTTAGAAGATTATTTCTATAATCTTTAAAAAATCTTAGAATAAATCATTTTAAATTATATTGAAACTATAATTTAAAAATACTTTAAACATTATCTCTCGGCTTGACTTCGCGAATGAAGATTTAAGAAGGGTGCAGTAGTCCACGTCTGCTGCAGGCTTGCTGGTGGCTGACAAGACCAATGCGAGACAGGCAGATCCGGCCACAGTGGCTGCAGGGAAAAGTCTGATTTGGGGTTGGTGCTGTAGCAGTGCGATTCTTCCTCAATCTCCTTTTGTCCTCAAGACCAGCTATGCGTGCATTCTCAAAGGAAGAGACAGCCTGGTGGATGGTGTGCCTCCATGCTTTGCGATCTGAGGCTAGGTCAGACCACTGGTGATGGTTGATGCGACAGGTTCCAAGGGATTTCTTCAAGGAGTCCTTGTACCTCTTCTTTGGTGCCCCTCTATTTCGATGGCCGGTGGAAAGTTCGCCATACAGAGCAATCTTGGGAAGGCGGTGGTTTTCCATCCTAGAAATATGCCCTGCCCAGCGCAGCTGCGTCTTCAACAGCAGTGCCTCGATGCTTGTAACCTCCACCCTCTTGAGGACTTCAGTGTTGGTCACAAAGTCACTCCAGTGGATGTTGAGGATGGTGCGAAGGCAGCGTTGATGAAAGCGCTCAAGGAGTCGCAGGTGATGACGGTATAAAACCCACGATGCGGAGCCGTAGATGAGGGTTGTCATCACAACCACTTTGTAAACATTGATCATTGTGCCTTTTTTCAGATGCTTGTTGATCCACACTCTTTTGTGCAGTCGGCCAAATGCATGGTTTGCCTTTGCCAGCCTGTTGTCAATCTCCTTGTCCATCTTGGCATCTGAGGAGATGATGCACCCCAGGTAGCTGAACTGCTGGACTGTCTTCAGAACTGATTCACCCATAGTGATGCAGGGAGGGTGATAATCTTCCTGGGCTGCAGGCTAGTGGAGAACTTCTGTCTTCTTCAGACTAACTTCTAGGCCGAATAGCTTGGCAGCCTCTGCAAAGCAGGACGTCATATGCTGCAGAGCTGATACCGAGTGGGAGACAAGTGCAGCAGCATCAGCAAACAGTAGCTCTCAGATAAGTTTTTCCATTGTCTTGGAGTGAGCCTTTAGTCGCCTCAGGTTGAACAGGCTGCCATCGGTGCGATAGCGGATGTAGACACCATCGTCATCATCTAGATCTACTGCGGCTCTTTGAAGCATCATGCTAAAGATGGCATGATGGGTTTAAAGTGAAGACGGCGATTGCAGCATACAAGACGATGATCCGTATGACATTCCGCACTGGGCATTACTCGGGTGTGTAAGACATCTCGAAGGTCTCTCTGGCGCACCAGAATGTAGTCGATAAGGTGCCAGTGCTTGGACTGTGGGTGCATCCAAGTTGTCTTCAGGCTGTTCTTCTGCTGAAAGATAGTGTTGGTGATGGTGAGCTGGTGCTCCATGCAGAATTCTAGCAAGAGGCGCCCGTTATCATTGCAGTTGCCAATGCCGTGTTTGCCAAGTACTCCTTTCCAGGCTTCCGAGTCTTTACCTACTCTGGCATTGAAGTCGCCAAGGATGATCACCTTGTCCTCTATCTTCCGTACGAGGTTGCGTAGATCAGCATAGAACTTGTTCTTTTCTGCAGGATCTGCGTGAAGGGTTGGGGCATACACACTGAAGAGTGTTGCATGCTGCTTGTTTTGAAGTGAGAGGCACATGAACATGATGCGATCTGAGTGACCTGTTGGCAGGTTTTCGAGTTTGGAGGCAATGGAGTTCCTGACCATGAAGCCAACGCCAGAAAGGCGGCTCTCAGCCTTTGACTTACCCGACCAGTAGAGGGTATAGCCAGCACCATGTTCTTGAAGACTACCTTCCTCAGGGAAACGGACCTCACTGAGAGCTGCTATGTCAATATTCAACCTGAGAAGTTCGTGGGCAACTAGAGCAGAGCGTCGTTCAGGGCGACCACTGTCTACTGTGTCAAGCATGGTTCTGATGTTCCAACACGCAAGCTTTAGTCTTTGCACACTTTGTGAGGCAGGTGTATGCCTTTTCTTTGTTGTTATTTTTCGACCGCAAGTAAGAATGCCTGTTGACCGCGGCTAGCCAACTGGGATGGGGGAGACGAGCTTTGTTTAGGCCACCTTTTCTAGGCCCCTCTCTGTGTGGAGCAAGCAGTGCTGTCCCTAGATAAGGCTGCTTGGTCGTTCAGGGTGCTGCTGAAAAATGCTTTC
This sequence comes from Heteronotia binoei, assembly GCF_032191835.1. NCBI lineage: Eukaryota > Metazoa > Chordata > Lepidosauria > Squamata > Gekkonidae > Heteronotia > Heteronotia binoei. The sequence goes on along the minus strand of NC_083226.1, from coordinate 102,190,023 downwards.
GTCTCCGGGTCAGTATCAGGCGACCAATACCCTGAACCGCCTACATGCAGGATCGGGACTGCGGCGTCCAGTGGCATCTTCCACCTGCCGTTTCGCCCCTTGCCCATCGCTGCAGGACTTGGTGTGTTGTGGGTTGTGGATGTGGATATGCCCTTCAGGCCTGCGTAGAGGAATTTTTAGGTGAAGCACAGTGTGCGCGGTACTGGCTCCACCCTTTCACCATGGGGTCATCTGCCATGGCCCAGTAAGCCGGGATGCCGGCAGTGAGTCCTCCAGGTGGTAGGTGTTACATTAACGAGCTCTATCTGCCCGGGTTTGATGTTAGAGTTTTCCTTCTCTTGGCTGGCAAGGTTGGTGAGCCCAGCCTGCCCATCCGGTTATACCGCCGGACATTCAGTCGCACCATGACGTGGCAAACTCTGTGAGAAACGGGGGGGACCAGCGGGAAGGTGTTGCCACGGCTGCAGTAATGCAGGAGAGGCCATTGCAGTGACCATCTGCCAGGCATAGCCAGACAGTGACCACACGGCGTTCACTACACCGGGAAAAGAGAGGCTATGTATTGCGCATACACTTTCCCTGGGGGGGCAGGATACCCAAGAGGTATTAAACATTATAAGAGAAAACAAAATCAAGACAAATTTCTCCCACCCATTTTCACTATATAGCTAGACCTGTCCTCTGGAGAATAGGTTACCCACCCCAGTCCACTATATTGGTAGACCTGGCTGCTGGAGAACAGGTCTACGCACTGCTTTCCACTATATTGGTAGACCTGACTTCTAGAGAACAGGTCTACCCACCCCAATCCACTGTGTTGGTAGATCTGGCCTTGGAATCTCGCCCTGTGCTGAGCCTTAGAAAACATACCAGCATTTTGTGGGGGGTGGGGCAGGGGACTCTTGCAGTTTACTTTGTTATTGTTTTTTTTAAGTGCTATATGAGAACCAGCATTACAGGTCAAGTATAACAGAAGAGTTACAGTCACTGTCAAAACCCTGCCTAACCCAACAAACAAGAAGTTGCTTGAATGTTATCAACCTGCCCAAACTAATGATTTTTTTTTCAAATATTTATATTCCACTTTTCCCTTCAAGGCACCCTACAAATCATACTAAAATGTAATAAGGGTGCACAAAAAAAATAGTGGCCTATTGGGATCATTATAGCTGCTGGTGTCTCTACTGGTGCCTCTCCTCAAAAATCTCTCCAAGTTTCAAAAAGACGACCAGGGGATTCAACTCTATGGGCCTTAGAATGAGGTGCCCCTATCCTCCATTTTTTCCAATAAAGGTTGTGAGCAGAAATCAGAAACCTGTGGGCAGCCTGCTGAAAATTTGTGCACCAGCGCCCCCTGGCACAGCTTAGTGGGAACTATGCTTATGTGTTTCAAAAGCTTATGAAAGATCCCACCAGCTCACTGGACCTGATGTTCAGCAGGGGAACTTCCATTATGTATCAACAATGGGAGTGTGTTGCATGTAGAATCCCAGTTTCTGTCTCCAGAATGCTAAATCAAATGCAAATTCATCCCCTCCCATACAATTTTTCTGCAATCTGATTTTTAGCAGTGTGAACACAGGCCTTTCAGATTATGGTTGGGGGGAGATAACAGAAAATTTAGTTGCTACCTACCAGTCCTGTTAAAGCAGACATTTATTTAGAGAGCCTGCAAATTTTATAGGGGATTACAATTTATGATTCCATGCAGCTGAAAGAACTCATTATAAGGGGAAATGGTTCTCTTGAGAGGATATTACACTGTCCTTGAAAGATCAGATTCACAAGCTGGGGTTCTCCTAGATCCAGCTTTGCTTCTAGAAGGATAACAAATGAAACCAGGGCTTTTACCAGCTTAGCTTTATTCTCAAATGGAGGGACTACAGGGAATAATGGACGCTGCCGGCATCATTCATGTCCTGATGAATTCTAGATTAGAGTACTGCAATGTACTGTGTGGGGCTGCTCATGAAGATTTTCCAGAAAATTCAGCTGGTCCAAAATACCACTGCCTGCTTGATATCAGGTAAAAATATGAGGGAATACATTACACATGCTCCATGAACTCCATTGCTTACTTATGGTTTCTGGCCAAAACAGAAACAATATTGTTGGCCTTTACTGCCATAAATAGTTAAGGGTCCAAAGTATCTAAGGGAAAATCCACCCTTCTGTGACCCATTCTGGTCCTTAAGTCTGCAAATGACACCTTGCTCTAGGCATCATCTTTACTGGTTGAAAGACTCATGTCCACTAGCAACAGGGCCTTCCCAGAGGAATGCCAGAATTCTTTTTCCTATGCTTGTCTTCCCTGTGGAGAACATTACAAGGCAGCAAGAGTAGTCTTTTTCCCTGGGCACTGGATGTGGCTGTTGCTTTTATGCTGTTGTATGTATTGTATTTTAGTGTCTATGTTTCCTTTTACAAATGTTAATGTTCTATTATTGGGCTGTTTTAATTTGGTTGCATTTAGCTTGATAGCTTTTAAGTGCTTTGAAACTGTGTCAAAGTTATTGTGACATAGAAGCTTCATTAAATAGACCAATATATAAATAAGTCTCAGGTTGGCAAGTAAGGATACAAGTAGCAATAGTGGATCCAGATCCCCAACCCCATCTTGGATACAACTTCTGAGAAAACCTGAAGGTGCATGAGTTGCAGTCATTTTGTTTCTTTTTTGCCAAGAATGTTTTTGGTGGCTTTAGGGGGAATCTATTATCCTTCTGTTTCAATTCCACCTTTGGTGATATGGGAATAACAGGAACCTAATGTACAGGAATGGCATGCTGAAGTTTGTGAAGGGTTCCAAGTCCCCCCAGACACCAATGGGGGGTGGGAGTGGGCGGTTGAGAAGTTGCCAGGCAGGGTTGTGGGAATAGGGTTGTGAGATCCAGGTTGGGAAACTAGGGGTCCCAAATCCCCCGCTAGGCCTGGAGACCCCCGATTTGGAGCCTCCTCCTCCCGCTGGCCATAAAAGGGAAAGCGGGGGGGGGAGGGGGAGAACGGCAGCCCTTCCCACCCAGCCCCGATCGCAGCAGCCAGAGCTCTTCCGTTTTCTCAGGCTGCTTCCCGCCTCCAGTCAGCTGGCTGGTGAAGGGAGGGGAGCCCAGCCACGCCCCCAAAGGACCATGTGCCTTTGCACCTCCAGAGGTGAGTGAGTTCTGTCTCCTGCATCAGATTTCCCAGAAAGGGGGGGTGCGGGGTGGAGGGGGGTGGAGAGGGAAACGTCTTCTCATAGGGTATAATGGGGAATTGATCTGGAGGTTTCGGGGGCTCTGGGGGAGCTGTTTTTTGAGGTAGAGGCACCAAATTTTCAATATAGTATCTAGTGCCTCTCCCCAAAGTATTCCCCAAATTTCAAAACGATTGGACCAGGGGGTCCAATTCTATGAGCCCCAAAAGAAGGTGCCCTTATCCTTCATTATTTCCTATGGAAGGAAGACATTTAAAAAGGTGTGCTGTCCCTTTAAATGTGATGGCCAGAACTCTCTTGGAGTTCAATTATGCTTGTCACACTCTTGTTCCTGGCTCCGCCCCAATGTCTCCTGGCTCCACCCCCAAAGTCTCCTGGCTCCACCCCCAAAGTCCCCAGATATTTCTTGAATTGGACTTGGCAACCCTATGGGAAACTCCTGGAGGTTTGGAGATGGAGCCTAGGAAGGACAGGAACCTTAGTAAGGTACAATGCCACAGAGTCCACGCTCCAAATAGCCATTTGCTCCAGGGGAACTGATCTCTCTAGTCTGGAGGTGAGCTGTAATATCAGGGGATCCCCAGATCCCACCTGGAAGCTGGCATCCCTAAGGGGTTGGTTGGCAGCTTCAGGTTGGGAAATTCCTGAGATTTGGGGGTGGAGCCTGGGGAAAAGAGGAACCTCAGTGGCATATAATGCCCTAAATTATTCCCTCCAAAGCAGCCATTTTATCAAGGAGAACAGATCTCTGCAGTCTAGATATGAGTTGTAATTCTGGGAGATCCCTAGGCCCTACCTGGAGACTGTCATCCCAACATTAAAAATGAGCTTTATACCCAGAAGCTTGTGGAATGGACAACGGGTGCACTCACCAAGTTCAAAAACTTGCCTAGTGGTCTGATCACCAACTGCAAAAACCCTCCCATTACAAAATATCACTCTTGGTCAGCTAAGAAAGCCTCTTTCACATATCCTATCATTATCTATTCCTTCAGAATTCCTGAGGATGAGTTTTGTAAATAATATAAGTAAAACACATCTCTTAATGATTTCTTTTGTGTAAGAACAAAACATCAGTAGGAAAGAACACTTAATTTTACCCTACGGGATTCACAGAAAGGAACAGGCATAACAACAATGCATAACCTCTTTCAAAGCTGCTGTGGAAATTCAGTGTTATTACAGAACATAGTAGAAATGTAAAAAAGTAACCAGCCTAAAAATGTCATAAAAGAGTTGCATATCCTGCCAGAAACTGCTGTGTATCTTTTGGGGAATCTATGGGTGTGTTCACACACACTAAATAACACACTTTGCAACTGGATTTTTACTATGTAAGAATAGCAAAATCCACTTGCAAACAACAGTTGCCATGTGAAAGCACCCTATATGTACAATTGTAATTCATCCCTCCCCCCAATTACTCTGGAATATAGGTTATATCACTATATTATTTTTCCATATATATTTGGCAACTAAGATGAGGAAGGTGTCTTGGCCAAAACTCACAATAGAACAGTGTAAAGTTAGGAGTGGAATTCAGATTGCACAAATAACAGAATTGACTTCAGCTAGATCAGTGTTATGAGGCTGGGCTGTCATGCTACCCAAAGTTTATCAATAGCAAACTCTGGTCTGTTAATAATTACCTCTGTTAAACTAGGATTTAACTAAAAAAAAAAAAAAAGGTAAAGGTAGTCCCCTGTACAAGCACCAGTCATTTCTGACTAGGGTAACGTTGCTTTCACAAGATTTTCACAGCAGACTTTTTACGGGGTGGTTTGCCATTGCCTTCCCCAGTCATCTACACTTTCCCCCCAGCAAACTGGGAACTCATTTTATTGACCTCGGAAGGATGGAAGGCTGAGTCAACCTGGAGCCAGTTATCTGAACCCAGCTTTTGTTGGGATCGAACTGAGGTTGTGAGCGGAGAGCTCAGACTGCAGTACTGCAGCTTTACCACTCTGCATCACGGGGCTCTTCAGGATTTAACTAGCATTCATTAAAATATATTGTAGTAAATTTAATCTAAGGAAGCCCTCAAAATGGTATGATTTCAACAGTGAACTCACTGGAGAAGCACACTTGTACTTTTAGGGTTGCCACCCTCCAGGTGACATCTGGAAATCTCCTGTTATTAATCTCCATATGACCAAGATCAGTTTCCCTGGAGAAAATTGCAGTTTTGGAGGATAGTCTATGGCATTATATCCTGCTGAGGTCCCTCAGGGGAAACCTATTCTTCTGAGCAGGCCTCAGATTTAGTGGGAGCTCACAGGAGCCCCTTTCTGCGAGTTCCACCTCCTCCTTCTGAGAGTTCCACCTCCTTGTCCATTGAATAGTATTGCAGCTGCATAACAATCCCTGGATGAGCCCCACCACCTATTTTTTTTGCAAAATGACCTCTGCTTCCGAGGCTTGTTCAGTTCTTATATTTTTGTTGATCCAAATGAATGCAAGGGGAAACTGCACTATACTTACCTTTTTCTCAATACACATATTCACCATTCTGTAGGATGGAGGTAGTCTTCATATTTTCTAGCTGTGGTATGTGTAATCGGAAACCTAGATTTTTGGGAATATGTGTTTACATTTGCCCAAACTGGAAATATGAAATGGCAACTGTGAGTACTGGGAAGAGCACAGACATTGCTCTTTCCTATGTAAAAATGGAGCATCAAAATCATAATAATCAAACAGGGCTTCAGTTTTTCAGCAGAAGTTAAATTTGTACAGCAGTGATTGGCTGCCCCTTTTGCTAATCACAAAGCTACTGTCTTACTGACACTAGATTATTAATTTATTTCTATTTTTATCCCACCCTCCCCACAAGCGGGCTCAATGGTACTCAGAACCACGATGAGTGGTACTCAGAAACGAATCACAGTGGCACAGAGTGCTCCTGATTATCTGGTCCCATCCTTCTCACAGTAGTTTTGAATACATAAAAAATAAATAAGTATTTTAAAATGGAACCCTTTAATATATTAAAAATGCTAGCCAAACATTTTGATCAGATAAACATAAAGAGTGATTGAAAACAGCCTGCCCAAAAACATGGGCTGAAAGCAAATAGGAAAAGACAGTCACAATACATTACCCCACATCATGAACATGTATTGTCAGAGAAGCAAAAGGGGGGGGGGGATTATGCAGAATTTACTTTATAGCTGAAAAACCTCACCCCTGCTTTCTTCCTCACATTCAGCTTTGCCTTTTCCTTTCCTCCACTCTTGAGCTGATGATCACTTTCTCCTTCCTTTCCCACTCATGACTCTCCACTATCAAATCCTTAGACTGTAAGCACTTTGGAGGCAGAAACCTGCCTTTTCTGCTTATAATGGAATGTGCAATCAAAATGAACAGTGCTGCATAAAAAGAAAGGATAGTTCAACTTTTTTTTTTGAAGTTTCAAACAAAAGATATAACTCCTGTTGATACACAAAACAGGAGTTATATCTTTTGTTTTAACATGGCTTTTATTGTTTTAACATGGCGTTTACCATGTCCTGTAAGCCACCCTGAGCCTGCCTCGGCGGGGAGGGCGGGGTATAAATAAAATTTATTAATTATTATTATTACAAAACAGTGTTCATCATGAATCACATCTTACTTCTCATAAGGGGACATGTTAAAAATGTAATGAAATTGTTCCCAGAGAACATAAGGAGGCAAGGGACCTGAATTAAATAATCTGGACTTAGGTTCACTTTCCATTGTTCTGCTTTAACTAATTGGTCAGGTGAGAATAATGCTTTCCTTTAGAAATACACTAATTCAATGCAAACTCTGGAAAAGAAATGATCAGAAATGTGAGGAATTGCTTTTACTGAAAATAAAAGAATAAACAACTCTGACAGTATATAATGATGTTTCCAGAACAATGTACAGTCAATACTATTTATGTCTTACTGGCAAAAGTGAAATGGTTGCTATGTGAAGACTGCTTTGAATTGATCCTAATAGTAGATTTATCCATGTGGCAAACCTTTCTTGAGCAGATACTTGCTACATGAATGAGAAAAATTTGCTTCAAACAATTTTTATTCTGGTGAAGAAGTCTTAAACAATGTAAGGAATTTCTGCATATGGAGAATACATTGATCCAGGTGCTCTCTGTGCACACTGCAGCAACCTCCAGTTCTTATCAATCATTTGCCACAATTAGGTTAACCCTACATGGATTAAAGTTTAGAATTATTTGCCTCTAAACCGAGTGTGGTGAGCACTGAGACCAATGGCCTTCAACCCTTCCAGACCCAGGCCAGAACCCATTAACCATGGGACTTACTGAGCTGCAAGCATGTGAAGGACATTTCATAACAGAGTTATATACTTGAAGAAGGCGCTAAGGTTATGACCACATCAGTGCCAAGGTCAAGACTATGAGCAGAAAACCCAAAATGTTCATAACAAGAAACACAAGCCAAGCATCAGAGGGGTAATGTAGACGGAACAAGCCAAGGTTCAGAGCCATGAAGGAATAATCTCCATCCCTGAGTGACTTTACTACATGTCCTACTGTTTCTGTCAGCATGCACAAAAACAAGAGGCAAGAGGCTGTCAAGTCGGCAGAGTCAATAACCAGTCGCTTGTTGATACAAAGAATCTAGTTTATTGCTACAGTTACTTGAGGCAAAGCCAGCATTGAAAGACTAAAGAATATACCTTGATCATTGCATTTAAGGGGGTACTTCTGAGGAATTCCTAAGGGGGGGGATTATGCAGGGCACATTCACACATTGATGTTACCAATTCATTCTCAGGCTTATGGCCTTGATCGTCCCAAGCTCTCGACTCCCTCCTGAGAGCCAAGCCTGAGAAGGCACAGATAAGGCTTTCACATCTTTCCATTTCAAAGCAAAACTATCCACTACAGGAAGGAGGGGATGGGAAAGGTTTGAGCTAGCAGCATTTGGTTATACTTTGGTTCTACCCAGAATGCTCTCTGACTGAGCCAGAGTTTACAGACAGACTTGACAGTGGCCTAGCCCCCTTGCTCTGTATGTAGGAGAGCTTTCCAAAAGGCAGCAAAAATTGATAGCTGCATAGGAGCTTGAGTAAAAATCCAGAGAGATGTTCTCAGCGATCCACCTGAAGGTTTCAAACTATATAGTGAAGATCATTAGATGGTAGTTAAAAAAAATAACTTCTATCCTTGAGAAGTGAGCACTGTTCTTTAGTAAAAATATAAAATACAGGGCATACGCATTCACACTTTTTACTTATGCTCCACAATATAAGTTATATGTGGGCTTGTTAGAATTAAAAATTCTAAAAAATCTGAAAGAGTTATTATTTATGGAATATGCAAACACTGAAATGCCTTCCTTAATTTGAAATTAATCTTCAGCATTTCCTTTGAAAGAGACTGTAGCTGGATGTTTTCAAAATAGTGGCAAAGGGCTGTAGTAATTAGTATGTAAGAGACAATGCTAACAAAACAAAAAGGCAGCAGATTGCAAACGTAATGTCTTTGATACTAGTGTGGCACTGCATCTGCTTCTAAGCTGCTGGAGATCCGGAGGTAAATTAACCTTAGGGAAGAGGATATAGTATCTCCTGCTGTCTAGTTATGCTGCCTTATGGAATCCTGTAAAACTTTTTAAAAGGCACCCTGAGAAATATAGAAAAAGAGCTTTATAAGATTGAGGACCTGATCTCATTGTGTTCAAACATCCCCATCACAAGATGCATTCATGGGACTTGGAAAAGCATATGCCTATCTTCATCCATATGGCTGGTCTGCGTAAAACCCATTTTTCCCAGCAGATATTTAGTGCTGGATGAGAACACTGTCTGGCCCCAACCATACATAGCCAGCTTCTGGGCCCCACAGCACCTCACTTTCTCCTGTATTGTCTCCCCGCACAATTTTCTCTTTCCTTCCTCCTGGCAACCTCCATATCCTCACTTTCCCTAGCTTCCTTCTATCCTTCCGCCTACCCACTAATCTACCTTTTATCTGCCCCCTGTCTTCAGCTACATGTATAATTTTAATGGTACCTAAAAAAGCTAGCAGTGACTCATAAAAGCCACAAATTTTGTTAGTCTTTTAAGTTGCTGCTGGACTCTTGCTCTTTCTACTGCTACATGTATTATATATTTAGTTCATTTATACTCCATCTTTCTCCACAACGGCAACTCAAAACAACTTACATAATTCTCCTTGCTTCCATCTGTCCTAATAACATCAGATAGGTTAGTCTGAGAATACATAACTGGTACAAGGTCACTTAGTGAACTACCATGTAGGGTTGCCATCCTCTAAATGGGGTCTGGAGATCTGGAATTACAATTAATTTTCAGACGACAGAGATAGTTCCTATGAACTGCTTTGGACAGTGGAGTATAGGGCAATATATAACCCAATATACACTGATGTCTTTCCCCTCCCCAAACTCCATTATCACCAGTTTCCACCCCCAAATCTCCAGGAATTGCCCAACCTGGAGCTAGAAGAGTGGAAATTGGAAATTGCATGGAAGAGTAGAAATTGTCACCTGAGTCTCCCAGAACCTAGTCTGAAACTCTAGCTGCTACGTATCACTGGCTTTCATTGGGTGGCTGCAATTGAACATTAGCAAGCAGCCATTCTTGATTGAGTCAAGCAAATCATATGGTAGCAAGCTGCCCGGAGGTTGTCCTCTCTAAGAGTTGGGGAGGTGTCCTCCTCAAGAGCCAAAACAGCTTTGGAAAGGGCCTTGCCAATCCCCCCTGCCTTTTACTGACAGAAACCGAGGCTTGAATGCTGACAATATTGCTGTGGTTGCCTAACAATGGCCACTGAGAGCATTTGGAGGTTTTTATTTTTAAAAAAAGTTCATATTTTTCTGCAAACCTGGGGCATTTCTTGGGTTTACAAAGAATCTATGCTGTCTGACCATGGATTTAAGTAAACACAGATGGGGCCATATTAAGAATTAGATGTATTGATGATGGCTGGAAGGGAATAAAGAAGTATGACGTGACCTGACACCAGGACCATAGCCAGGATTTTAAAAGTTGGGGGGCTTTTTAAAAAATTGGAGGGTCCCCCTTTTCTACCCACTGTGGGACTTTCCACTTCTCAGAAGCTTTTTGGGGTAGGGCAAAAGCTGGAGGCTCTGAACGTGGCCAAGTCGAGGCAGCCAACCGTAAAATTTTGGAGTCAAGGAGGTTCTGCACCTTGCATGCTAGCAGGGCTTTTTCCTTCTACCTCTCTCTCTCCATCCCAGCACTTTGCAGCCAGCAGCTCCATCTGTCCCCCCCATCGCCAGCCCATTCCACATGGCCTCCTCCACCTCCTGCTCCTCTGCCTGCTGCTTTTTGCTGCTGCAGAGCTCTGTGCCTTGCTCAGCTCTCCCAGTTCTGGCTGTTGCTGCTTTGCCAGCTCAGCCATGGCAAAAAAACGAACAAACAGGCTGTGCCACTGGAAGTCAGAGGCAGTGCCCCCACAGGCTTCTATGGCTACAGGCCTGCCTGAAACACAACACTCTTCTATCTTTAAAACATTCTAGCCATAGGAATAATGAAAAGTCTTTTTTCTACGTAAGACCTCAGGATCTGTCTGTGCTGCAATTCTAAGAAAGACTGCTTTGCTTTTCTGAGCTAGCCTTTACTTCTGTCCATACCATATATATATATATAATAGCAATGTGTGACTCTCATCTGTGGACACATGGATTTGGGCCATACCAACACTAAACAGATTTTTTGTAAATTGGGGAGGCCCCCTAGGTTTGCAGAAAAACCTGAAATCTTTATAATAACATGTTGGGGGGGGGGGGGGTTAAATTCTCCCTAAATAAAAATATGTTGTCTGTACATGTGCAGAAATGTGCAAATACTTCTCTCTTGGCAAAACTGGTGGCAGAGCCATCAGCAGTTGCACTGACAGAGGAGTAGACAAACCCAGGGCCAGCAGCTGAGAGCGATGCCAGGCCTAGCTGTGAGAGCACTGGCATCAATGAGGGGAAGCTGCAATGGGCCTGGAGGCAGCAGCTGCAGTGATTGGGGGAGAGAGAGGAAGCCACACCAGCCCAGCAGCAGCAGGGGCCAGGAAGCACTCAGGGCTTAGTGAAGATTGTGGCAATAGGAGGAAGGGAGCCACAGCAGCCTTAGCATCGGCAATGGCAATGGGGGAGACATTGTGGCAGGCTGAAGTTAGGAGTCCCACTGTGACCTCCAGAGTTGTTGTTAATGGGGTGGGCGTGAGAGCTGTGATGGCCCTGAGGATGGCAGTGGTGATGGGGGATAATTAAGATAGGGAGAGGGATCCCTCGCAATTATCACAGTTCTCTACCTTCCCTACTCCATCTGGGTTCAGAGATGAGAGCTGGAGCCTAGAGCTGTGAGAACTCAACAATGAGGGGAGTTGAAATTCTTCCTTTTGCAAGTCTTGCAGGCTCTCACATTGAGCTGGGATGGAAGGAATGGGGAGGGGCATAGGAGTATGCACTGCCCCCCTACTGAGCCAGCAAGACTGCATTCCTGCCTGCTGGAAGAAAATTGGAGGGGTTACCTTGCTGCCCCCTGCCATCAAGTTGTCACCCAGGGAGTTGGAAGGGAAGATGCAGCACTCCTCACTGTCTCCTCCTCTGGTGAAGCTGGCAATAAAGGGAGCTAATTGGCAGCAGTGGCGATGGTGGGGTGGTGGCTGGGAGCTATGCCAGCTTGGCAGCAGATAGGGGGAGGGATTTCCCCCATGAATATCATGGGTCTTCACTTGTAAAGGTATAAACATAAAAATAGGCTGATATATAACTGACAACTATTTTTTTATTTTCACAGAACCAATTTGTATTTTCTGTTGTAGGCAGGTTGTGTCTCTGTATACAGGCAGGTTGTGTCTCTGTATACAGAGACATATTTTCTGTATTACACTTGTGCAGAGGCATCATTCTAAAAACAGTTCCTTCTTCTAGGTGCATCTAAACCTTCTAAATCCTCATTCCCAGTTAAGAAGGCAAGAACTGCTACTGAAGGTGAAGGTGGTGGGCTTAGTTCTTTCCTTCTGAAAATCCATGGGAGAGATGCTGATCTTGACCTCCATGACCCAGTAGGGGTTGCCAGAAGTCACCATGACTTCCAGGTATGTGCGCGCGCAGACACACAAAACAAAAAATTAAATTGGCCCAATATACGAAAAGGCATTAAGAATGCTCCTCATCGTACATTAAAACTGTGTGGATCTTTGCATTAATTTTGAGACAAGATTTATTTCAACACTGTGCACAATGTCCCAGTATGGCCCGCAAAACAGATTGTTTTCTTACCCTCAAATGACTAATACAATGCCATAATTGCAATTTGTAATCCTTAATAAGTTGATGGTCTTATTATCCAGGGTAAATTGTAATTCACGTCTAAGTTCTTGAGTGTTTTCCATGATCCTGTTATTATTTGACATGCTTCATATTAGTGTGTGATTGATCATGTCTTTCCTTCTTCATTATTTTTCTAAATACTTTTGTATTTAGGGAATTTTTATAACAGCCATGTGTATCTCTGAGAAACACTTTATGGAAAATGATCTACAGTTAGTCTAAAGTCAAGGCATCTAATGGTATGTTATGACAAGTAAAAAAATAAACTAGTCAATGCCTGGGAGATGAATGACCCATCACCAATGATACTACAGAATTATGTTGTCAAAGGCATTTCACAGCTGGAATTCATTAGTTGTTGTAGATTTTCCATAATGAATGGCCATGATCTTGGCATTGTGAGACCTGACGTTTCATCAGCAACTGTGACTGGTATCTTCAGAGGTATAACCCAGAAAACTGGAGTTCTCTCTGGGTCAAATATGCCTACTATCTTCTTCTCACTTTGACCCAGAGAGAACTCCAGTTTTCTGAGTTAAACCTCTAAGAATGCCAGTCAAAGTTGCTGGTGAAATGTCACAAATATTGCATGTTGCTGGCAAAATGTCACAATGACAAGACCACAGCCATACAGCCTGGAAAATCTACAACAACTAATAATACTACAATTGTCATGGTAGCTTATACCTAAGTTTCCATGAGATTTTGAATGGTATTTCAGCAATTAGTAATCAATATTTCAGCTCTGCATTTTCAGGCATTTCATGGACCAAGCCTTTAAAAAAAATTCCGTAGGCCATAATAATCAAACCTTGTGATCCTGAACTACATGCATAGCAAACATGTATTGCAGGTGATCAGGTACTGTTTTTGTAGATGATGCCATCCAAGCATTATTTCCATGGCTGATGAACCCCTGGTTTGTCTATCCTCGAATGACAGATTACACCCATGTTAAATTGGTGAAACGTTAGGTTTACGCCACTGACCAGTGAAACTTAGTGTTGTGTTACTATTTAAAAAAACTTTTAAAGCACCAATGTACAACCTAATGAACCAATCCCAGTCTATAAACAACCATACACCATTCTAATAATTAAAAGCATATAGTCTGTACTGGGTGATCTCATATTTGTTCTTGAGTACAGGCACAGATGTTTATTTCACAATGTCTTCCATGAATTACATGTGTAGAACATTGACTAGATCCTACTTTCTAGTGGCACATGAAAAGAAAGTAAATTGTAACTGAAGAGATGAGTTTGGAAATATATTAAGACTGAATTTATTTTCAGCTTTTGGAGAATAGGATATGAAAGTAGATACATCACTAAATAAGCAGAAGAACAGAATCAGGAAACTATTAACAATGAAACGTATCCAAAGGAATGAACAAGTGAATATTACTTATGACATTTCTTCTCTCCTGTACATCAGCTCGTTGATCACAAGCGTTCCAAGGCACTTTATCCTTCATCCTGGTAAGAGAACACAAGAGGTATATTGTACTATGAAGAAAAAGTAGAAGAAAGAGACAGTGGATGTTGAGGGTTCTCAGTGCAGCTGAAGATCTTTTGCAGTGCAATCCCTTTCTAGGCTTTTTGATCAATGTAACTTTGTTTTTGGATTGCACTGTTAAAGTTTAATGCGCTGTATTTTAAAAGTTGATTATTCTCATACTAGATTGCAAACAGGCCTGGAGAAAAATGCCCTGTCCCTTTAAAAGAGGCTTACTGCATGGAAATGGGTAGCTGAAACTACTGAGTGCATGGATGTAAATAACATCACTCAGTAAAAACCATCCTATTAAGCCTCTAATTAAGGGTTAGAGCATTTTTTCTCTCCAGACAATTGGCAATCTTATAATCTCACTTAGAATAAGTTTTGTCTGAGTGAATCTGAGCCACAGTTTAACTGAATATTGCTTTCTTGGGGCTGATCGTTAAGAACTGTGCTCTTAAAATGCATATTCATGGATGCATATTACTCTTCCATAAATGTGTATTTTTTATTATTTTTTTCTGGCTGACTTTTCTTAAAATGTTTTGAAAATCCATGACTGGATATTGTACTTTTTTCCTTTTCAATTTAGAATTCTTTCCCCAAACACACTCTCCCCTTGCTAAGAAATTTGATGGCTGCATAATCTAAGTCAGAGGTGTCAAACATACAGTCCACAGGATGGATCCAGCCTCTGCAGGGCTCAGATCCATCCTGCAAGCTCTTCTTGAGGTAGAGGTATGTGAGTGGTGAGCTTCCTCCCTTTCCTTTCCATGCATGAAGATCCAAAAAAGCCAAGTGAAGATGTTCTGTTCCTTGCCCCCTCCTTCCTCCTCTCCAGTGCAGGACTCAACATTCCAAGCAAATGCAACACAAACAGCTGAGGTGCATCCTGATTGGCTGAGATGTATCCATTTCAACTTCCAAGAGTGCTGATTGGTTGGAGCAGCTGGCCTGGGAGAAGGGAACATTTGATTTGCTTTTCGTTGCAGCTACACTGAGGGTTTTTGGAGAAGGCAGTGAAGGTGGCTGCTTCTTCTTCCATAACTAAGCATCAGAATCCGTGTCATTGGCACTTGGAACCTCAGGATCCTAAAGCTCGCATGGCACAGCTGCCCCACTTTCTCTGCTTCCATCTTGGCTCTGGAAGTATGAACTGCAAAGGCTGGATCCTAGACATCACCCTCATGGCTTATTTCTAAAAACTAGCAGGGGCTGCCAAAACAGGCAAGGCAGTAGTGCCTCTAATGTTAGCAGAAGATCTTGCTTTGTTCCCCCTTCGCTGGCTGTCAAAACGCTCTGGAGTTCACATTCATTTCAGGCAGTGCCATAAACCACATGGGAAAGGGCTTTCCCCTTGTGCAGGACTACTTCACAAGGACTGGAAGCCTGAAGAGACCCAACTTTTCTGGAACATCTGCCCAATTTCTCTGTGATTTGACAACTCTAGTGGTGTCTGCTTAGTTTGAAGTTGCAGGACTCTGGGTGATGGGGTTGCGCATATATATATATAGCGACAGAAAGAGATAGTGTCAAGTCATAGTTGCCTTATGGCAACCCTGTGGAGGTTTCAAGGCAAAAGATGTTCCCAGGTGGCTTGCCATTGCCTGCCTCTGTGTAGCAGCCCCCCAGGCTACAGAATGAACCTTACATCAGACATTCAGCTTGGGGTCTAGGACTCTTACCTGGCCTGCAAGCAACTGTGGGGAAACCAGTCCAAATGTGGACTGGCAGGGCCTATATTAGGGCATTATACCTTTGCCAAGGACCCTCTTTTTCCCCAAATGCAGGCCCTCCCAAAGGTCCTCCTCCAGCTCTCCAGGGTTGGTAACCATAAGGGATAAGGAGGGCTGATTTGGCCCCAGACTCTGTTGAGAAGGGGTATGGGTCATTGTCAGTGGTTTAAAAAAGCTCTGGTACCTGGCATTACGTTTCATGGTACATACGGCCTGGCTCAACAAAGTGACATTTATGTCAGATCCTGCCCTCAGAACAAATGAGTTCAACACCCCTGATAAGCCATCATTATTAACATGAGGTGGATTTTCTGTATTTGTTTTTCAGAAATTTACCTCTATTGTATATCATCAAGTGTTCATTTAAAAGACTAACCCCCCCTGCATCTTTTGGTCATGTGATGTGGGATATCTGCCTCCTTTGGTCATGTGATGTGAGAAATCTGCCTCTGTTCCTGAGGACTGGAAGGTAGCAAATGTCACCCACATCTTTAAAAAGGGTTCCAGAGGAGATCCGGGAAATTACAGGCCAGTCAGTCTGACTTCATTACCGGAAAAGTTGGTAGAAACCATTATCAAGGACAGAATGAGTAGGCACATTGATGAACACAAGTTATTGAGGAAGACTCAGCATGGGTTCTGTAAGGGAAGATCTTGCCTCACTAACCTGTTACATTTCTTTGAGGGGGTGAACAAACATGTGGACAAAGGGGACCCAATAGATGTTGTTTACCTTGACTTCCAGAAAGCTTTTGATAAAGTTCCTCATCAAAGGCTCCTTAGTAAGCTTGAGAGTCATGGAGTAAAAGGACAGGTCCTCTTTTTTTCTGTATAAACAATTTTATTGGTAACATATGGTAGCAAATCTATATCAATATCTTACAGCTTAAAAAGAAAAAATTATCTACCCCATATCTTACTTTTCTCCCACCCCTCCCCCCGATATTTGACCCCCGCCAGTTTTATTTACTTAAAAGAAACCAATTATTAAAGGTACCCTTAACTATTAAAAAAACCAAAAGTTATATTCTTCTTTTAAAACTTAATCATTACCAAAAATTGTCCAATGTCCTTTTATTTTCCACTCTTTTTCTACGTATCTTCTGAAATTCTTCCACTCCATCTTAAAAACTTCCAAATCATAGTTTCTTAATATTCTTGTTAATTTGTCCATTTCACTCCATGTCATAACTTTTATAATCCAATCCCATTTCTCTGGTATTTTTTCTTGCTTCCACAACTGTGCATACAATGTCTTAGCGGCTGAGAGCAAGTACCAGATTAAAGTTCTATCTTCTTTTGGAAATGTTTCCATTTGTAGTCCCAACAGAAAAGTCTCTGCACCTTTGTTAAACCCCTATCCCAAAATCTTAGAAATCTCTTGCTGAATCATCTGCCAAAACATTTTAGCTCTTTCACAAGTCCACCACATATGGTAGAAAGAACCTTCATGTTTTTTACATTTCCAACATCTGTCTGGCATCTTATTATTCACCTTTGCCAATTTTTTAGGAGTTATATACCATCTATACATCATCTTAAAACAATTTTCTTTAATACTTTGACATGTTGTGAGTTTCATAGAGTTCTTCCACAGATATTCCCAAGATTCCATCTTTATTTCTTTATTTACATTAATTGCCCATTTAATCATTTGAGATTTCACTGCTTCATCTTCTGTAGACCATTGTAAAAGTAATTTGTATACTTTTGAAATTAGTTTATCATTGTCTCCAAGCAGAACTTTTTCCATTTCTGTTTGCTCTTTCCTTATTCCTTCAGTTTTAATGTCATTCTCTACCAAGCTCTTTTATTTGTTGCATTTGAAACCAATATATTTGTGACTCAATTCTTCAGCAGTTTTCAATTCTATTTTTCCACTTTGTATTTTTAACAATTGATTATATGACAACCACTTTTCTTCACCTATCTCAGCCGTTATCTTTATTACTTCAGCTGGCACTATCCATAATGGTCTTCTCTCATCTCCATATTTCTTGTATTTTGTTCATGTATTTAATAAATTGCTTCTTATGTAATGGTGAAAGAAAAGACCATCCATCCTCTTTTTTCCATAATACAAATATGCGTGCCAGCCAAATTTATTTCCGTGACCTTCCAACACTAGAAGTTTTTTGTTTAACAGCGTTATCCATTCTTTGATCCACACTAAGCAAACTGCTTCATGATATAATTGTAAATCTGGTCGTTGAAATCCGCCTCTCTCTTTTGCATCTGACAGAATTTTCATTTTAATCCTTGGCTTCTTCCCAGCCCACACAAATTCTGAAATTTTCCTACGCCATTTATCAAATTGTTTAGCATCCTTCACAATAGGAATAGTTTGAAACAAATATATTATCCTTGGTAGAATATTCATTTTAATTGCAGCTATTCTGCCCAGCAATGACAAATTAAGCTTATTCCATTTTAGCATAACTTCATCCATTTTATGCCATAAGTTCTCATAATTATTTTTAAACAGATCAATATTTTTCATTGTTATCTCCACCCCTAGATACTTTACCTTGGAGGTGACTTCACAACCCGTTAGTTTCTGTAATTCTTGTTGTCTATTCATCTGCATATTTTTACACAGAATTTTAGATTTTTCTCTATTTATAGAGAGTCCCGCCAACTTTCCATATTCTTGTATTTTAGTTAACAGCAAAGGTGTAACTTGTATGGGATTTTCATTTATAAACATTATATCATCAGCAAATGCTCTGTATTTGTAAGTACATCCTTTTATTCGTAAACCTTGTATATCTTTTTCTTCTTGAATCTGCATCAATAAAATTTCAAGAGTCATTATAAACAACAGTGGTGAAAGCGGACAGCCTTGTCTAGTACCTTTGCTAATTTTCATTTCTCCTGTAAGATTTGCATTAACACACAACCTTGCCCTTTGTTCGGAGTATATTGCTTTTATCATTCTTATAAAACTTTTTCCCAACTCCATTTTTTCCATTACCGCGAACATAAGTCCCAGCTTAAATTGTCAAATGCTTTCTCTGCATCTGCAAAGAATAATGCTACTTTTTTTTCCAGATGTCTTTCATAATATTCTACAATATTTACAACAGTCCTAATATTGTCTCTTATTTGTCTTTTGGAAAGAAACCCTTCTTGATCTTCCTTTATAAAATTTATCAAATGTTGTTTAAGCCGTTCTTCCAAGATTCTTGTAAATATTTTATAGTCATTATTTAATAACGAAATTGGTCTGTAATTTTTTACATTCGTGGCATCTCTATCTTCTTTAGATATCAACGAAATGACAGCTTCTTTCCATGTATTTAGTACTTTCCCTTTTATTCTTATTATATTCATCAACTTCTCCAATTTTGGTATTAATTCATCCTTAAAAGTTTTAAAATATTTAACTGTATATCCATCTGGCCCAGGAGCTTTTCCATTTTTCATTGTGTTGATTGCTGCTTCAATTTCTATCTTTTCAATTGGATCATTCAAAACTTTTCTCATATTTTCAGTTAGGGGTTCTGTTTTCAACTTTTGTAAATATTCATCCATCTTCTCTTTCTTTATTTTAACACCTTTAAACAGTTTGGCATAGTACTTGAAAAATTCTCTTTTTATTCCCTCTTGAGTAACCACTTCCCTTCCATCTACCACAATTCTGCTAATAATTCTATTTTCTCTCTTTTTCTTCAATTGCTAAGCCAAATACTTTCCCGGTTTATTTTCTCCCTCAAATCATTTTTGCTGAAGTCTTTTCAAACTCCATTCCACTTCTTTATTCAACAAATGTCTCAGTTGAGTTTCTGGTATTGTAATTTCCTTTAAATTTTTCTTTTTTTCCTGGTCTTTTTCTCAACTCCTCTTCCTTCTTCTTTATTTCATTTTGAATGTCCAACAACTGTTTTTCTTTTCTTCTCTTGTCTTTATTATTCAAAGTAATCAACAATCCTCTCATTACTGCTTTATAAGCATCCCAGACCAACTGAAAATCAATATCTTCTTTATCATTCACTTGGAAAAAAACTTTAGTTTCTTTTTCTAGATATGTCACTGTTTCTTTATTCTGTAGCAAATCTTCATTCAGTCTCCATCTTCTCAGTTTCTTGGACAATTTTGTAATCTACATTATTGGGTTATGATCAGCCCCAATTTTAGGTAAAATCTCTATCTTCTTTGTTATAAGACTTAAGTCTTTAGTTCCCCACAGCATGTCAATTCTAGAAAAAGTTTTGTGTCTTGCTGAAAAAAAGGTATAGTCCCGCACTTCAAGATTAAATTTCCTCCATATATCTTCTAAATTTTCTTGTTTAGCCAATTCAAAGAAAGACTTTGGCAATTTCCCTTCTTTCCCATCATTTTTTCCCCTCCAGATCTATCCAGTGAGTTCTTAACTGTTCCATTAAAGTCTCCCATTAACAATACTTGATCATAGGTCAGTTCAACATATTTTTGTGTAATGTCTTTGAAAAAAGCATCCTTTGCACCATTAGGTGCATACAATCCCAATAACAACTTTTTTCCCATTTAATATTGTCTCCACTGCTACAAATCTTCCATCTTTATCTTTAAATGCTAATTTTGGCTTCAATTCTTGTTTGATATATAAAACCACTCCTCTTTTCTTCTGTTCAGCTAGTGAAAAAAAAATTCTACTCCCAATTGTTTGTTCCATAAAAATTTATAATCCTTTTGTGTAATATGTACTTCTTGCAAACATATTATATTACAGTTTTGTTTCTTAATCCAATGAAATGTTGCCCTTCTTTTTTGTGGTGAATTTAGTCCATTAACATTCCAAGACAATAATTTGTAATCCATCATGCTGCAAATTCTTTATTTTCTTCAAAAAATCTACGCAACTCGTGAGCATTTGTAAGTGTGACTCTTTTCTCCTGGAGTTCAAAGCTCAAACCTTCAGATATAATCCATCTGAACCTCGTGCCATTGTCCCTCAATTTTTCTGTCAGCTTTTTATATGTTCTCCTATCATTTATCACTTGCCTTGGCAACTCCTTCATGATTCTCACTTTACTGCCTCCCACTATCAGTGCCTTTTGAAAATTTTTATTCATGATCCTCCCCACCATTCCCTTTGTCATATATCTTATAACAACATCTCTTGGTAGATTATTTTTCTTGGCAAAAAGTGAGTTCACTATGTACATATAATCATACATATTTTTAGTCTCTTCGGGATCTTCATCTAAAAATTCTGCAATTATTTTTATTATATATCCTTTCAAGTCACAATCCTCCACTTCAGGTACTCCTCTCAGACGTATCTGAGTTTCCATCAATTTGCAGTCATGTATTGTCACTTTTTCTTGAATTTTCAACAAGGTGGAATCATATACTTTCATTTTTCCTTTTACTTCCTGCACTTTCTTAGATGTTTCCCCAGTTTCCTTTCTGAGATCTTCCATATCCTTTTTAATCTCTGCAATAATTTCTTCTTTCGATTCATCTATTATCTTCCTCACCCCTCTCATCATTCCGGCTTCCATCGCGTCCAATTGTTCCTGCATCTTCTCCAATGAAAGAGCCCTTGTTCGGGGCTGCTTGGCTTCAGACATTTAAAAACACCAAAAATTTTAACTTCACAGATTTCGGATTTAACTGTCAGGTTCAAAAGATTAGGGCTTGCTTTTTATAATCAGCTTAGTTTCACCTTCCTCAGAGCTTCCTAGACCAATATATAAATTTTTAAAACTTTTAAACCCTTCAAAAAACAATGAAATTTTAGATCTCACCGATTTTCATTTTGACTATCAGATTCAAAAGAGTAGGACTTGCCCTTTACGGCAAGCCCAATTTCGCCATCCTCTGCGCTCCCAAAGTCCAGATATTTATTTTTAAAATTTTTAAATTTTCCATAATGGTGGCTGCAACTTTTTATTACTCCTTGCAATTTCTTTTCCCTTTCAAAAATTTCCGAGGACCGCACAAATAATATGACCAATAGTTCTTATCTTCTTACCCTCTTTTCAGATGATTCCAACAATTTATACTGTCCCGAATTCTTTTTATAACAATGTTTTTAATTTAGCCTCCCAGCAATGGCCGCCGATGTTTCTCAGTGGTATATATTCCTAGGGTAGGTTTTCTTTCCATTACTTCCTGTTTTTGTTGCCACAAAGTCACAAGGAGATCTCACAATACTTGACGTATTTCCTTTCTTGCTCAGATGTGCTGCAGGTCTGTTCCAGTATGATGATGTTGCTTTTTCTTTCCAAAACCGCAAGTAGACAAAACAATAAATTCCTTCCCACTTTTTAGCAGTTTTTAACACTGTCCATTATATTTATAAAATCCAAATTTCACCTCTTCCTTTCCTCTTCTTCCACGCTCTCTATATTTTCTTTCCCCACCTTTTAACTTTGTCCCTTTAAGTTATAAATAGCTCCGGAATGAAAAAATAATCTTCTGTACCTTTTCTTCCGATTATCCCAGTTTCCACTGGTCTTTCAAAGCTTTAGTTGCTTAGCAATGTCCAAGAAGGTTAGGATCCTGACGAGCTTATGTCAAATAAATGACTCTGGGCACTTCTGCAGATGATGACTATGCAACTTCCCCTGAGATCCCTCAAAGCCTCAAAGAAGTCCCCCCTGGGGCTCCCTTTTAGCCAAGGTAAATCTCATTAAAGTTTTCTGTGCATGTCTTGGACTAATCTCTAACTGAGAAAAGTAGGCAGTAGGCATTAATTTGCCTTCCACTACCCCAAACAGAAGTTCCAGCCTGCTCCCGTTATGAGAGACAGCTCAGCTCGGCATTTTCCTCCCCCGGAAGTCTCTAAAAAGGACAGGTTCTCTTGTGGATCAAAAATTGCCTAATTAATAGGAAGCAGAGAGTGAGTATAAATGGGCAGTTTTCGCAGTGGAGGACGGTAAGCAGTGGGATGCTGCAGGGCTCAGTACTGGGTCCCATGCTTTTTAACTTGTTTATAAATGATTTGGAGTTGGGAGTAAGCAGTGAAGTGGCCAAGTTTGCAGATGACACTAAATTGTTCAGGCTGGTGAGAACCAGAGAGGATTGTGAGGCACTCCAAAGGGATCTGTTGTGGCTGGGTGAGTGGGTGTCAACAAGTAGATGAGGTTCAATGTGGCCAAGTGCAAAGTAATGCACATTGGGACCAAAAATCCCAGCTACAAATACAAGTTGATGGGGTGTGAACTGGCAGAGACTGACCAAGAGAGAGATCTTGGGGTCATGGTAGATAACTCACTGAAAATGTCAAGACAGTGTGCGATTGCAATAAAAAAGGCCAATGCCATGCTGGGAATTATTAGGAAGGGAATTGAAAACAAATCAGCCAGTATCATAATGCCCCTGTAAAAATCAATGGTGTGATCTCATTTGGAATATTGTGAACAATTCTGGTCACTGTACCTCAAAAAGGATATTATAGCATTGGAAAAAGTGCACAAAAGGGCAACTAGAATGATTAAAGGTTTGGAACACATTCCCTATGAAGAAAGGTTAAAACGCTTGGGGCTGTTTAGCTTGGAGAAATGTCGACTGTGAGGTGACATGATAGAGGTTTACAAGATAATGCATGGGAAGGAGAAAGTAGAGAAAGAAGTACTTTTCTCCCTTTCTCACAATACAAGAACTCGTGGGCATTCAAGGAAATTGCTGAGCGGTCAGTTTAAAATGGATAAAAGGAAGTACTTCTTTACCCAAAGGGTGATTAACATGTGGAATTCACTGCCACAGGAGGTGGTGGTGGCTACAAGCATAGCCAGCTTCAAGAGGGGGTTTGATAAAAATATGGAGCAGAGGTCCATCAGTGGCTATTAGCCACAGTGTGTATATATATGTATTTGTATATATAATTTTTTTGGCCACTGTGTGACACGGAGTGTTGGACTGAATGGGCCATTGGCCTGATCCAACATGGCTTCTCTTATGTTCTTATGATATGGTATAGAAAGTCCTGCATTTTTTTTACACTTAAAATGAACTGTTGGGAATGGGTAATTATTTGGGAGAATTGTGCTTGATCCTTTACTTTGTGCTGCTTCCCTGATCTAAATCAGTCTTCTAAGTTGCTATTAGCTTCATGATGGGGGAAAAACTAGACATTATGCCTGTCTTCCTCCTGCTCCACATGGAGCTAAGAGCAGATTTGAGGACACTGTCTAGGTTAGGAAAACAGTACAGAGAGAAAAGGTTGGTACTTATTCCCTGATCAAATCGGCAACTATGTGAAGCTACTGAAAGATAAAATACAAATAAAATCTGGATTACTACTAATTCCATCCTTAATTCCATTTGTTTTATAGTTGGCAAAAGTATCTGAGATCAGGGTTCGCAGATAGCTAAAAAATAATGTCTTATATTTGGTTATTTTACCCTTTGGATTTTATGATGGAATTGACAGGATAAGTAGAGGGACATTAAAAGACTGATTTCGCAGTAGGCTTGTTCCAGGTGGAGACCCCTTTTACTCCTGGTGCTTCTCTCCATTTTTGCACAAACTGCTGCGAAGCTGCAGGTTGGTATGCTGCTCTCCTGGGGCAAGCAAGATCCTCTTACAAGCAGTTTCTGCTTGCTGCGGGAGAGCAGTGCACCAACTTACAGCTCTGCAGCAGCTTGTGTGAAAATAGAGAGAAGTGCCAGGGGCAAAAGGGCTCTCCACCCGGAGCAAGCCCTAGTGCAATATCAGTCAAAATCTGTGCTTCTGCGACTGAAGAATTTTCTTAGAGATTTATTGGTTTTGAATGGGTTTTTGTTCTTCAGATAGTTTGGAAAGAAAAGGAAACCTGATATGATTATAGGAAAGTTTTGTCTGTTTTAAAATGTATTTTCTTGTCCTAAGTTTAAATTGAAAAGAGAATGCTCATCCTGATTGAAGAATACTCTTGAATAAAGTCTTTAAAATGCATCTAATAATAACAATGAAATAATCTCACATGACATTTCATTTCTTACTTAGGTTGATTATCTCACATGGGGTGACATGCATATGGAACACCTGCTTCAAATAGCATTGTTTGCTTGCTCCCATCTGCAATTATGGGATTATTCACACCTAGAGATTGAATTTCTCACTTACTGCAGTTGGTTGAATTACCTATGGTATCTCTCTGAAGGAATGCTTAGGCTACATTGTTTTCAGTTTCTTATTGTTCTCTCTCTAAGTTAGAGAGGGAGCTCCAACCTACTCAAAATAGTATAGTCTTAGCCTAATTATTCTTTCTTTATTAATCAGCATTTGCCCAGGACAAAAGCAACAAAAATGTAGTGATGAATCCACTTAGGGTGGCCATCTATAGTAGGAAATGCCTCACTGATTTCAAATTTCACAACTAAGGTTATTTTTGTCTGTTTTGTTAGGATTGGCATTGGGCTCCAAAGACAAAAGTTGCTATAAGGAAAGGAAATCCTTAACCGGGAAAACAAATAATATACAAAAAATGTTGAGACCATGTATAATGTTATGGTGATGCTGATCACTCTAGGACTGTTTGTGTCCTCACATTTTCCATTATACTTTAGGCTTCAGCATCTGCCATCATTTTGTTAGCATTTGTTTTCTGTTCTGCTATGCCCCAAATGGATAACAGCATAGCAGCCACTTTAAAATGCTTACAAATGGGATTGTTCTTCTCTGGCTCTGTGTCCTGTCATTTGTGTCCAAAAGCTTCTAGCCCTTCATGCCTAGCACATGAAGTACAGAAAAGGCAGGGCTAATAAATGAATCCCCAGTGATGGTAAACTACTCTCCCAATAGACTCAGGTTGGGTAGCTGTGTTGATCTGAAGCAATAAAACATAGTTTGAGTCCAGTGGCACCTTTAAGATCATCAAAGTTTAATTCTAGATATAAGCATTTGTGTGCATGCACACTTCTTCACATACATTAAAAAATACTTTGCCAACCATTACATATATATACAGAGAGGGCGGTGGGGGGGGAGTTAATTGCCAGAAAGTGCTAATTAGGCTTAAGATATATAAGTAACTGAACAATAAGTATAGCTAAGATTGGATTAAAACAGTTGGTAAGACCTGTGAATAGCAGCAAATACTATATATATAAAAGCTTACCTGTATTGGGGACAACTCACCTACCCTCCTCCCTTTGGCTGAGCTGTTTGTAAATCAAAAAGCAACCCCATTCTCCAGCCCCAAGACTGATGAGAACTCGGCCACTGGGGAAGCTGCTAGGCAGTGGCTTTGCTAGGCAATCAAGCTTGATTCAGTCAGTAAAAGGTGTGTGGGGGGGGGGAGGCCCTTTCCAGGCCTATTTTAGCCTTTGAAGGAGAACTCATTAGGGCCTGTCCTGACTAGATTTGCCAGCTCTAGGTTGGGAAATCACTGGAGATTTTGTGGTGGAATCTACAGAAGTCAGAGTTTGGGGAGTAGAGAGGCCTCAGCTGAATATAATACTTTAGAGCCAACCCTCCAAAGCAGATATTTTCTCCGGGAGAGGGAGAGATCTGTTGTCTGGAGTTCAGTTGTGATACCAGGAGATTGTCAGGCTTCACCTGGAGGTTGACTACGCTTGGCCTAGCTGCTTGCTACTCTTCAGCTGCAGCAGCAGCACCCGCCCCCCCCCCAATGAAAGCCAGTGTGGCATAGGAGTTAGCGCTTCAGAGCAGGACTGACAGACCCAGGTTCTTGTTGTGAAAGCTGACCAGGTGATTTTGGACCAGTCATGGACTTTCTGCCTAACCTACATCACAGGAATGTTGTGCAGATCAAAAGGGGGAGAGGAAAATGATGTAAGCTGTTTTGGTCCACACTGTGGAGAAAGACTGTCCTTTTCCTAGGTATAGCTAGGTTGATGGTTGGCTGGGAAGGAGATAGGGTTGCTAACTGTAGGATGCAAAATTCCTGGAGATTTGAGTAGTGGAGTCTGGAGAGGGTGGGGTTGGAGGAGGTGTGGGAGCTTAGGTACAATGCCAAAGCCTCCACCCTTCAAACCAGCCATTTCCTCCTGGGAACCATTCTTGCCAATCTCCAGGTGAGGGCTGGAGATCACTCAGAATTACAGCTGCTTTCCAGGTGGCAGAGATCAGCTCCCCTGAAGAAAATGGCCACTTTGCAGGGTGGACTCTGTGTCATTATACCCTGCTGAAGTCACTTCCCTCCTGCTTTGGTCCCCACTGTGGAGGAGAAAGGCTGTATTTTTTCTAGGTAGAGGCTGCACGGAGAGGGACAGAGGTGGAAAGCTGAAGTCAGATCAATTCCTTTACAGAAAATGGCCATCTTGAGGTGCATACTCTATGGCACACCATAACACAACCAAGCCAAGCCAAAAAACCCAGATCACTCCATAAGCTGACACTGATACTAAATGCTGCAAGGCTGAATATGACAGGAAAAGGCTGCAATGATGAATTGCAAGCAAAAGGAATGCTGAGCTTTAGTGGCTGTGTAACCATCATCATGCCCCCATAACTATTCTTCCTTATCAACTTCTGGGCCTGTTACAGGGCTTTGAACTGCCACAGACACAGGGGCACTATACACACACACGGGGTGGGGGGGAGGGAGCTGGCATCTGTTTCAGCTGTGAAAAGACAGCTATGGTGAGGGGAGTGAAGGCCAAGTGTTGGTGGTTGAATGGGAAGACAGCAAGGGTGGGGGGTAAGTGAATGTCACCAGTGGGGGGAGTAGTGGAGTGCCAAGGCTGCAGGGATAGTTGAGAGGAAGAGGTGGTTGGGGGTGGGTGAGTGGGACAACAGCAAGGGTGGATGGCACTCGTCCACAGCCTCTTTATAGAGAGACAATGGGCCTTATTTCTATTTAGATAATTTAGGAATTAACAAACAGATGCAAGTACTGAGTGATTCGCATGTGTAGTGAAATAAGAACCTGATACCTCTGTTAAGCCCTGGGGGTTCCAATGTCCTGACTGTTGTAATATCTTGTAATTCAGCAATCTCTCATTCTAGTCTGTTTCTGAAATTTCTTTGCAATAAACTTTGAGGTCCCCATTGAATGTCCTCAGAGATTGAAATGCTCGCCAACTGGTTTCTCAATGTTGTGATTCTTGATATCAGAAATGTGTCCATTTATCCTTTGGAGTAGGGTTAGACCTGGTTAGATATCAGAATTGTGTCCATTTATCCTTTGGAGTAGGGTTAGACCTATGCAGAGAACTGAAGGGCATTATTGACATATAAGAGCATATACAATGTTGGAAGACGAGTAAGTAAATGAGCCAGAGATAGTGATCATATTTGGGTGTATGTGGCAGCAAAATTGGCATCTAGGTTTATTGCAAGCTCTGGTACCAGTGTCTGTGTTAAAATTAGATATATTATTGTGGGTGAGTTGTTCAAGACTGGGGGCAAGAAACAGTTTGCCCCCCAGTACTTGTGAAAGAGAACTGTCATTATCCAGTAGAGGTTGTAAGTCTCTAATGATGCACTGAACTTTTTTTTTAGTTGAGAGCTGTATATGGCCACTAGTGCTGTCCTGTTATTGTCTCCTTTGGGCATGTCTTACAACAGGTTTTACCTTTGGGTTTCTGCCTAATTCAGTGTGGCTTTTAAAGCTTCTAATTAAAATTGTGGCCTTTTTCAACTCTGCATTCCCCACAGAGCTGTCCTGTTACAGGCAAAACTTAAAAAAGAAAAAAAGTTCTATTAGAATTGAGATATATGACGCTGTTGGTATCCTGTTTCATGATTTCATTACCAAGCTCATGTTTTACTGGCCAGTATACTTTGTTTTCATGTGTTTTCCTCAGTGGGATGCGAACGTTGTGTCCAAGTGGCCTCTTCTGGCTTGGTTTCTCCATCTATCCCCTTTTTCTTCCATGACTGACACCTGGACAACAGATGGTGCAAATGGCCCAGAATCTATTTGTTAAATTAGTATAAAAACTCGGCCAGGTTGCTAGGTTATTTGGACACAACCTTATGGCATTGATGACTGGTTAGGGGGAAAAAATGGAGGCATCTGACTAAACATTTTGGGGTTTTGTTGTGACTTGACTAAGACTCTCTGTGTATGGGGGCGCTTTTATTAATCTTAGAGCTATTTTGCTTTCTTAACACTGGCATGCCTTTCTTTCAAACTGAACACAGTGACTGCTAGGACTTTCTCTTTTATCTTTGCATTGCATTTTTAGAATCCAGTGTTTTTGGTTTCATCAGCTTTTTATTAGCCCTGTTCTGGCCACAACTGCAAGGGCTGAAAAGGAGGGAATAAGAGAAAATTGAGGCCCATATACTTAAGGATCATTGATAGTAATTCAAATATTATAAAATTAAATCCCAATATAATGCACACTGGGAAACTAATTTCATTACCTGTTATATCACTGGAGATGGAGCATAAGAGTAATCTGATAGTGAAAATCTTTATTATGATTGTTCTGGATATTCTTGATCAACTACCTGCTGAAGACTTACTGATTTTACATATCATGAAATAAGACTAGCATAGAGCTGAGAGTGGCATAATACTAATTTTTTGCTAGGATTTTTTGCTAATTTTATTGTAGGACTGATAATTTTTTTTACAATGCAACAATAAATATGATAGCCAATTATGAATTATCTGCAGGACCGTCTTTCCCAGTATGTCTCCCAGAGAGCTTTATGCTCTATGGATAGGCTTGCCAATTCCCAGATCCCAGTGGGGGTTCTCCTGCTTTCCCAGGCTTCTTCCCGCCCCCCAGTCAGCTGGCCGATGGGGGGGAGCTCTGCCCCCACAGCCACCATGTGACTTTCCACCTCCGGAGGCTTCAGTCTCCGATTGGAAAGTCCACCTCTTGGGATGGTGTGTCTGTGTTACTTTGAAGAAGTTGGCAGCAACTCGTGAGTAGAGATGCCAATCCCTCACTTCAGAGTCACCAGAAACGGGGGGGGGGATGTCTGCTGGGCATTTCATTATTCCCTATGTGGAGATCGATTCTCATAGGGCAGGGGTGGCCAATGGTAGCTCTTCAGATGTTTTTTGCCTACAACTCCCATCAGAATTGATCTGGCGGTATTGGAGGCTCTGGGGGGGGGCTGTTTTTTGAGGTAGAGGCACCAAATGTTCAATTTAGCATCTAGTGCCTCTCCACAAAATATCCCCCAAGTTTCAAAATGATTGGACTAGAGGGTCCAATTCTATGAGTCCCAAAAAAAGGTGCCCCTATCCTTCATTATTTCCTATGGAAGGAAGGCATTTAAAAAGGTGTGCTGTCCCTTTAAATGTGATGGCCAGAACTCCCTTGGAGTTCAATTATGCTTGCCACACCCTTGCTCCTGGCTCCACCCCCAAAGTCTCCTGGTTCCATCCCCAAAGTCCCAAGATATTTCTTGAACTGGACTTGGCAACCCTATCTATGGACCAACATCTTCTGGTGATCCCTGGCCCAAAAGACATCCACTTAGCCTCAACCAGAGCAAGGGCTTGTAAAATGGAGATGTTCTGCCAGGCCTGTGGTTGAAACCAAGCATAAACTGTGAAATAATTAACGAAAAAAACTCAGAACACAACTTGATAATCTAATTACAAAATTTTAAAGACAAAAACTTATAAACTAAATAACAATAGCAAGCACATGCTCCTGCAAACACTCCTGCTCCTGCAAACACTCATTCTCACTGTTTGTGCTGGGCCAGTGCTATGCTGCCAGAACGCTTATTTGAGGATGACCTTTGCAAATCTTTTGAGATCTGCATAAATGTACAGTGGGATATGCCTTTCTGAGGAAGGGTTTTCCCTGAAACAGAAGTAAAAGCATTCCTGTTAGAGGCTTGCTGCATACCCACTTCGACTTCACACTTTAAAAGTTCCTGTTTGAATATTGGAAGCCATACAGTTTGGCATGACTGAAAAAGTATGTTGAAAACATAGAAACTTTTCCTGTGGAATTATATCTGGAGCACCAGCACTTTAATTCAATCCGTTGGAACGGATGAATCGCCCTAAGTTTTTAAGCTGGAAACTGACATTATTAAAAGGACTTGAATAAATGAATTAATGTAATTTTGACAGAATTGTTAATTGTCACTTTTTTGTAATTAGGTTGAATTTTTGATATTTCACTTCTTGCGTTGTATATCTTTAAGCTATTGCTATTTAGTTTATAAATTTTTGTCTTTAAAATTTTGTAATTAAATTATCAAGTTGTGTTCTGAGTTTTTTTTGTTAATTATTTCACAGTTTATGCTTGGTTTCAGACTTTCACTGTGATACTCTAGGCATCTCAGACCTGTGGTTGAGGCAGTGGAATTCCATCTGTACTGGCCTGGCCTGCCCTACTCTCCCTTGCTCTACTTTATACTATTCTGGCCTGCCTTTCTTTGGCTACCTACTTTACCATCTGTGGGAACAAATTTATAGAGTTTTTGGGAGATGCTGTTAATCTGTGCTGTGGATCGTCATCAAATGGTGTAGTTGTCTGATGTTATATAGGTTTTAACAGTTCTCATATATATTTAACTGCATTTTTTTGTTTTATTGTCTATTATAACCCATCCTGAGCCTGTTGTACATGGCAAGTGGGCTAGAAATCTAATAAATAAATAAATGTAACATCATAAACAACAATATACCCTTGATAGAATGGAATGACACTAGGAGGGGGCTTCACACTACAGAGAATGGGATAATAGAGGCAGTGGCTGATATTACTTTTTTGCTAGGCAATAGCTTCCAAAATCCTGGCTTGGATGAGAAAATCTGTTGCAATGGGCAGTATAATATAGGACCAACTGATAAAGCTTTCTTTTAAGTAGTTGTTTTCTAGAGAAAAATGAGATATAAAACTGAAGAGATGAATATGGGAGGATGCCATGCTCTTGTTGCTAAGGATTGTTAAAATTAGAAGCTGCAGGGCTTTTTTTTTCTTTTGGAGTGGGGAATGTACAGGAATGCAGTTCTGGCTAGCTTGATATCGGGGTGTGGCTTAAATTGCAAATGAGTTCCTGCTGGGATTTTTCTACAAAAAAAGTCCTGAGAAGCAGTCATATCCTGTGACACTATACTTACTGAAACAAAGGATTAGAGTCTATAATGAGCTTAATTGCTGGAACTTTACATCAGAAAGCATCACTTAAATATGGATTGAGTGGAGGTTGTAGAAAATAGTGAAGATCCACTGAGCTGCTTTAGATGTCCTTAGGAGCTTTGGCAGGCCCTGTGAAATGATTTATTTCACAAAAGGTACACCCTGCCTTTCTGCTGTCATATTGGCCACCAAGGCAGCTAACAAATTAAAATATATGCCATAAGGCCTTAAAAAACCATTAAAATTAACAAAAACACATCATTAAACACAAACTAAAAAAATTACAAAAGTTAAATACATATGAAAACATAACAAATAACAATGAAAACACTGAGGGAACACCAAACAAATTGAAAGTTTCTGCCTGCTGGCAGTCTCTCTAGGCCCATAACCACAGGGGGCATGTGGGGACACTGCCCCCTTGTGAGGAAAAGCCCCCTACTTTTCATACATATGGACATCGTGATCACCAGTATGGTTGCCAGGGTGCCTGGAGTTTGACTCTCACACATCTGCTCTAAGAAGTGGACTTTGCACACAGCTTCTAAGGCTTATGTGGCAGCTTTGCATTCTACACCTCTGGATGCGTGTTAGCCAGAACTCTGCTCCTTGTGTGCCCAGTCTTGGCCGCTGCAGTAAGGGAAGCCAGGCCACCATGTCTCCAGCCTGATTCCATGAACCAAAGGCTTAACACCACCAGAATCCATCTTGCTTTCCTGATCCAAGCATACCCTGCCAGGCTGGACTCCATTCCTTCTTAGTGGGAAGATCACGTACACACCCTGTGTCACCCTTGGCCTGCAAGCAACTCATCTGCCCTATGAATGGATTAACAGCTCAACTAATGTTCCTGATTGTCTAGCAAAACCTTAAACAATGTTTCCTGCCCAGAAGATGATGGAATAAGAGGAAGAACATCTCCTGTCATTACCAACTCTTTTGTCTACACCGGGGATACCTAGGCCAATATCTGATTCTCTATTGTCCCCTTCCCAGATAATCCCATTTAACCTCAAGTATCCAGCCATTCCCATTCTCACCCCAGTCTAATACCTTGGAGCCGCCTCAGGCAATATTGCAGCTTGGAAATTTCCAGGTTCACCGGACTAAGGTGAAGTTCATTGGTCAAAGCTGACACCCAATTGGATGTCACCAAAGGACTCACCATTGGCTCTGCTAATGTCCAGCCTCCTTGGTCATCACAGAGCCTCCTCCTGCTCCTCCCCAAGACCTCCCAGCCCCTGAAGGGTCTGAGGGAGCCTATTTAACCTCTGACCCAACTCCACTCATGTGTGCATCTAACAGTATCCCAGTTCCGCTGTCTAGATCCATCCCCAATTCTGGCCACAGTTTTGGGTCCATTTCCTCTGTCCTCTTATGTCGCCATTGGAACCTTCCTGGAAGACTACGATGGTAAATATCGCCCTGTCTGTCTACCCATATATGTTCCCCCATCAATCTATCTGTATTTCCTTAGACCTGTGTGAATGTGTGATTGTTTTGTATTTTTATCTTGTATGAAAGAACTATTTTTCACAATAAATTACAATTGGTTTTATTAAATTAGAGTCCTTTTTATTGAGCATTTACTCTCTGGATGGTTGAGCCTGGTATACATTGGTAAAAAGATTCCTATTAAGCCAGATGTCCATCTAACTAATTCCCCAATCTCATTTTGAGAGCATTTGGCCTAACACCCTGACTTCTGGGTGGGGCCCCCTGACTTCCATCCTGCTTCCCCCTTTTTCTTTTTGCCATGGCTGAACCACAGAAGCAGCAGCAGCAGCTGCCAGAGCTGGGAGAGCTGAGCAGGGAACAGTGCACTGCAGCAGCAAAAGCAGCAGGTGGAGAGGAGGGAGACAGGGGAGCAGGAGGAAGCTGGGGAGGGGGGACAGATGGAGCTGCTGGGGGACAGAAAGGTGGAAGGAAACCCCCCTTTCCCTTTTTGACTCCAGAGTTTTAGGTTTGCCCGCCTCAACTGGGCCACATTCAGAGCCTTCAGCATTTGCCTCTACCCCAAAACACTTCTGAGAAGTGGCAAGCTCTGCATTGGATGGGGTGCCCTTCGACTTTTTAAAATGCTCCCTGACTTTTAAAATCCTGGCTATGGCCCTGAGTCTCTCTGCAAGAGAGTTCCAGAGTTTTGGTGCTATCATTGAGAACATCCTCTCCCAAATTGCCATTCAGTTATATCAGAAGGCAGGGGAACCCAAAACAGGATTTTTGAAGATAATCAGGAGACAAGATAGAGCAGAGTGGCATTCACTTATCAGTGACAACCCAGCCCAAATCTCCAGATCTATTTCATGTACATGTTAAAGAGCATAAGGGACAAGATGTAGCACTGTGGGACCCCATAGGCCAAAGACAAGGGGCTGAACAGCAGTCCCCCAGCACCGCCTTCTGAAACCTACCCTCCAGGTAGGACCAGAACCACCACAGAATGGTGCCCCCAATCCCAGTGCAGAAAGGTAGTCCAGAAGGATACTATAATTGAGGGTATTGGAAGTCACTGAGAGATAGGGTTGCCAAGTCCAATTCAAGAAATAACTGGGGACTTTGGGGGTGGAGCCAGGAGCAAAGGTGTCACAAGCACAAGTGGACTCCAAAAGGAGTTCTGGCAATCACATTTAAAGGAACCACACTCCTTTTAAATGTCTTCCTCTATTTGGAAATAATGAAGGATAGAGGCACCTTCTTCTGGGGCTCATAGAATTGGATTCCTTGGTCCAATCTTTTTGAAACTTGGAGGGAGATTTGAGGAGAAGAACTGGATATTATACTGAAAATTTGGTGCATCTATCTCAAAAAACAGCCCCTCTAGAGCCCCATATACCCATGGATCAATTCTCTATTGCACCCTATGGGAATTGGTCTCCATATGGAATAATGGAGTGCCCAGCAGATATTCCGCCTCCCCCCACTTTCTGATAAACCTGAAGCGGGGGGAGGGACTCCAAACTGGGGGATCCCCTGCCCCCACCTGAGGATTGTAACACTACATTGAGAGATCCAGGAGAACCAACAGTGTTGTGCTCCCTCTATCTCCTAGCTCCTTGTCATCCACCAGAGACACCAGTCCTGTTTCATTCCCATAATCAGGCCTGAAATCAGAGTGGAAAGGATCTAAAGAATTTGCCTCATCCAGGAAAGTTTGAAGTTGCCCAGCCAACACCTTCATTTTTCACTTCATTTCTTCTTGCAATGCATCTCCAAGCCATATTTCAAGTTAAAAAAATCTTTCAGTTCCAGTGTGGCTTTCCATGCAGCATGCAGAGCTGCCATTCATTGAAATATGTCTCACTCCTCCCCCTGCCTTTTTGGGTGCATGGAACTACTTTCATGATTCTTTGAATTTAGGCTAATAAAAATCTAAAGTACTGGTTTTACACTTTTTTTTCCATTACTGTAATTGTTGAAAAGACTCCTCCTTTAGTGTTGCCTACTCCAGCTTGAGAAACTCCTAGAGATTTTATGCTGTGTTGCGGCAGATATGGGATAGAGGAGGAAGCTCAGTGGGTAAGTGATGCCATACTGTCCACCCTCTGAAACCGCCATTTCCTCCGGGGGAGCTAGAGATCAGAAGTAGACTGGAGAGCTCCAGGCTCCATTTTGAGGTTGGAGCTCCAGGCTCCTTCTCCTCTTCTAATATAGCAAAATCCTTTCATGAGGAGCAAGATTTTAAATTGGAACACAGATCATAACCAGACACATTTGTAGCCAGTGTTCTATTAGTCAGCATTGTTTTGATTGTGTAATGTACTGAGTGACGAGACGTGTTGAAGGCAACATACTTTATTTGCAAGTTCGTCACAAGAGAGGGAAACACCGGCCGGGCCCCGGTTATATACATACTTCAGAACAACCCTCCGTCTGGCCAGGTCCAATCATAGCCAGTTAAACTTCCCGCCACAGATCTTGATTGGCGGGGCGTATTAGCGAGCTACATCTGGGGACCAGTGGGCTTCCACTGGTCGCCTCTGTAGCATTCCCTGTGTTGTAACTTCAAGACTGAAATGCAAGACATAACACTCCTTCCCCCCAGTTCAGGACACAAAGTCTTTCAAGTAGGCTCGAGTCCAGCTCCATTAGGCATGGAGTGCCTTCGATTAGGACCGACACCCTGACCTTATCGGAGGTGTTGAGGGGCAAGTTCAGTACCTGTAGGCTAGTCGATGCAGTCAAGTAGTCCTCGGTTGAGTCGTGGTTGGTGGACTGGCGTCTGGGGGTGGCCTAGGCCCGGCAAGCCCGTGCTATGTGGCCCACTCTTCCACAGTTCCTGCAGTCTACATTGCGATAGGGGCAGTCCCGTCGCTCATGTGGATCCCCACAGCTGGCACACTTGGGTTGGCTGGTCTCTCGGTTGCTCGTGGCCGATTGGTCGCTCTTGGCCCCATTCCTGGTTGGCAACAGAGCTGGTGTGCCTCCTCCTCCTCTGGGTTGCCCAGCGCCATCTCCTCTCGGTGGATGGCTTCTGCTCGCGGGTTGTGGAAAGCTTTGGTGGCTCTCTTGAACACGGTGGCTTCGTTGAAGGCAAGTTGAAGGGTGAGCTCCTCCTTTGCGAAGAGCTTTTGCTGCAGTCTTTCGTCTCGGAGGCCCCAGACGAATCAATCCCTCAGGGCTTCATCCAGCTTGTCAAAACTGCAGTTCCCCTCAAGTTGGCGGAGGGCGGCCAGGTAGACTGCAGCCGTCTCTCCTACCCCTTGATCTTTCTTGTGGAAGAGAAATCGGCGGGCGATGATGGAGGGCTGGGGAAAGAAGTGCCCGGTCAGGAGTCTGACTATCTCCTCGTACATTTTCTCTGTGATCTTTGCAGGGGCCGAGAGACCCTTTGCGATCTCGAATGTGGCCTCCCCGCAGACACTCAGGAGCACATCTCTCTTGAGGCTGTCGTCTGTGATCATGTTCGCTTGTAGGTAACAGTCAACCCGCTCTGTGTAGGTCTCCCACCTATCGGCGTTGGGGTCGAACTCTGAAAGGTGGCCCGTCATTATACTCGGGTTAGCCATGGCGGCAGTGGTGGCAGGCGCTTCAGTCTTCCTAGACTGCGTGCCTTCCTTGTCTCCGACCAGGTCAGCAAATTCCTGCTTGGAGAGTTACCTGGCTAGGATCCCATCCTCATTGCCACTGTAATGTACTGAGTGACGAGACATGTTGAAGGCAACATACTTTATTGGCGAGTACATCACAAGAGAGGGAAATGCGGGCCGGGCCCCGGTTATATACATACCCCGGAACAACCCTCCGTCTGGCCAATTCCAATCCTAGCCAGTTAAACTTCCCGCCACAGATCTTGATTGGTGGGGCGTATTAGCGAGCTACATCCAAGGACCAGTGGGCTTCCACTGGTCGCCTCTGTAGTGTTCGCTGTGTTGTAACGTCAAGACTGAAATGCAAGACATAACAGATTGGGAATGTTTGGTTTGTGAATATAATTAGCAGCCAGAAATACTAGAGCACCTGTGGCTTCACAACACAGCTACATGTTTGTGAACAATTTTGCTGTTAGCCTAGTGTTATAACACATTAGTGTTTGACTTTTTCATGGTACCCTGGGGCTTCAAAAGTAGTAAAATTAGTCAATAAAGGAGAAAACAGCTGAAAGGGTCTGAAGTTCCAAATCACAGGAAATAACACAATGCAAGCAAGAAGACCAATAACAAAGATAGCATTCAGAATATTTTGAGTTAGCAGGAAACACAAGAATTACCCTGGATTAGAGCAGTCAGTTTTCAAGAGCTACTTTCAGAACAGACGTAGACACCATGAGGTGTTTTAGTGCAAATAAACCTTTAGAGGAAAGCCCTTGTGGCAATGAAATCTGTATAACTTATCTAACAGTAGTGGACTCTCTCAACTGCTTTTGATAAGTTTCCCAAATGTATACTACTACCCTATTTATTTAAAATATTTTTACTTATTCCATCTTTTAATTATATGAATTCAAGACATCTTAAAAGAAATTCTAAAATCAAACTATGTTAAAAAGTAATGCAAAAATAAAGTAAAATAAAAATAAAGTATTAATAAAAATAAATACAGTATAAAACAAAGCACAAGCTATAAAATGCAACATTAGAACAAGTTATCATGAAAGCAGCAGAAAAACATTACAACATTCAACCAAGGTTCAGGGAAACAGGTTTTTTTAATCTGCTATCTACACAATAAAAGCATGGGGAGCGAGCTAATATATCTGAGAAAGATGTCAAAAAGGCACTATACCGAGCAGCCATTTCTTTTACCTTCAAAGGGAGAGCATTTGGAGAAAGGCATCAGATATCTTGGTCCACGACCACTGAAAAAAATTAAAGCAAATACTGTAAAACTGGGCATGGAAACACATGGGGAACTAGTGCGGTCTTTCAGCACTGGCACAATATCTCTTACAATGAATTTTGTTAATAACCTAGTCACCATGTTTTGGACCACTGACATTTCTAAGTGCTTTTTAGAGGCAGTGCACATTATATAACATCCAACCTGGACAATATCTTTGAATCAGTGTTTACATGCTTAGCTGTAATTTGTTAATATTTTTGTTCTGAGTTGAATATGATGTTGCTATAGCAGAAAACAGGAAATACTTCTTTACACAGAGAGGGATTAAAATGCAGAATTGCTACTAGAGGATATAGTGATGGCCACAGGAATAAACAGCTTTAAAAAGGGATCGGATAGATTCATGGAGGATAAGCCTATCAGTGGCTACTAGCCATGGTGACTAAGAGGAGCCTTGAAATTCAGTGGCATTAAATCCCTCTATTCCAGAAGCAGGAGGCAACATTGGGGAAGGCCCCGCCCAGAGCCATATAAAGGATGCCCCCCCCACCACTGAAACACTAATTAAATTTAATGATTTTAATTTAATTTCCTTACTTGGCCATCTGTGGGTCACAAGAAAAGTAGTAAGACAAGTGTTTCAGGATTATTACAAAGATGCTCACCTTTACAATACTTGTTTTCCATTCCACCCTTTTTAGCCTGTTCATTAGTAAAACAATCCTGTTTTAAAAGGGAAAGCTATATCAATGAGTATTATAAGGCAGCTTCAATATGTTTACACACAGTTAAAGCAGACACTCCTTCCCCCCAAGAAAAACAGTGACTGTAAGCCAGTGTAAGCTTCATGTTTAGACAAACATTCCCCCCTCCCAAAACCAGTGAAAACACCACTCACTCTCACCAGCACATAGATCTAGGTGGATAGATCTGTTGGTCTGAAGCAATGGATCAAATACAAAGTTAGAATCTGGTAACACCTTTAAGACGAACAAAGTTTTATTCAAGGTATGCCTCTACAAAGCAGAGCAGTTCATTGGGAGGAGGGTAAGAGGGCTCAGACTCTCAGAGAAGAGAAAATGACTACATGGCTCCATCCTCATCCCATGGTATTGTTACAACATTAACAAGACTAAAGTTTAATTTTGTAAGGCAGGCTGTAACTGTCAAGCATTGTTTAATCTCTTTTTTATTGTATGAATAAAACCAATATATTATAGAGATGTTACTAACTCTAAATTAAACCTGGGCACATCAAAGTAGAAATGTAGAGACAGATCTTTCGCGCCTCTTTCGCTTTCACTAACAAATGCAGGAATTTGCTCTTTGAAGAAAAGGCCTCCAGGGACAGTTTCCCAGGCTAGTCCTGGACCCAGGAAGAATAACCACAGGGGAGATAAGGAAGTTACTGTGTGAACTTTCACACGTGAATGCAGGCTTGTTTAGAATGTGTAGCAATTTTAGAGAACCTTTGACGTGCCATCTTTAAGTATGCATTCTACCGTTACTTTGCATCAGTTCCAATACCTAGCTCAATAGAGCCACATGGATTATCAATAAACCATACTTTGTTTCAACTCAAGGACTGGTTCTTTTGAAAATTGCATGCTTGACAGTAACAGAGAAATAGGAAGAAATAAGCAGTGTTCTCAGATGATGAGTGGCTGCTGGTTGGCTGGCTACGCTCAATGTCCTTCCCCTCTCTTTCCTGGTGGATTCAGAGGTCTCAAAGGAGGACCATGGAAAACAGGAAGAAATAAGGTAGAGCTGAGAACTCTTGTAGCTGCTGGCCAGCTACACTCAAAGTCCTTCCCCACCCCCTTCTTATTCCTTCCAGCTGGAAGGAGCGCTGCTACAGCTGAGTGGCTACAGCAAAGCAGGCAATATGAAAGGGAGTGCCCCAAATCAATAGAGGGCAGCCCTAAATCAATGGGGGTTACAGTGCTGGTTACAGCCTTGTCTTGGCCTCTATGCCCTGTTGTTGGCCCTCCAGAGGAATTGGATGGCCATTGTAACACAAGATGCTGGTCTAGATGCACCATTGGTCTGATCCAATATAGCTCTTATGTTCTAAATCCCTTTGCAATTGGTCCTTACAATTCATATGAAGGGATAATTTTGAAATCAATTTATTTTTTAGTTTTATGCTGCAAAATAATGGAATTCGGCTTTTCTGCCCCATTTAAACAATGCTAAAATTGAAATCCCTTCAAACCTAATCTTTTTGTACAGAGTACATTTATTTATATTTTGATCACATCAATTCTAGTTTTGTAGGGATATGTTTTAAAAATTTTACTGTGCAAAAGAGCAGAATTTCCCTTTTTGTAACATGACAAAGTAAAACTATCTTTGTCAAAACTAGTGTTTTATATGTAATCAGAACAGTAAAAATATTTTTCAGATTTAAAGAGGTAATTTGAAGCCCACTCTTTCATTCTCTGCAACATGCACATACTCAGCTCTTCAAAACTAGAACTTCAGTTCCCCTATTTTTTATTTTTTTGGCACAGAGAGTTAATTTTGAAGGGTTTTATATTGCACACCACATTGTTCTGTTGTGCTTCTGTGGAAATTAGTCTTGCCTCTCAACAGACTTATGATCTAAAAATCAGAGATGTATCCATCGGTGAGATGTATAACTTCCTATCTTACATATTGTGTGTCAAAGCTATAAGTTCAATATCTGAGAAGACTGCATAAATATATGGATTAGCACTTAAATGCCACTGAAATCTCACCGATCAAACAAGTGTTTTGCAAGTGTGGTAGTGTTGTCTTAGATCACACTCTCCTATTCCTGAAAAGTCACTTATATAAATCATGGCAGGTGTGCAAACTAAAGCTCCGAATGACAGGAAACTATTTCACAATATTTGAAAGAAGCCTTATCTGTGGAAAGAAAAAAAGAGAAGGTGACAAACAAGCCCATGCTATCATTTCCATGTTCCAGCAAATAGGCTGAATAGCAC
Organism: Heteronotia binoei; assembly: GCF_032191835.1. Lineage (NCBI taxonomy): Eukaryota > Metazoa > Chordata > Lepidosauria > Squamata > Gekkonidae > Heteronotia > Heteronotia binoei. Next base: position 102,149,087 of record NC_083226.1, on the reverse strand, counting down.
TTACAAAAAAGATTAAAGCAGCAAGCCCTGTATAATTTTGCTTTGTGTAATATATTAATACACTTGTTGTAAAGCCAGCTTACAAGCAAAGCTGACATTGTCTTTGGGAGTCTCTTTGAAACTCCCTGCATGCTGTTTAAAAGGCATGTGTTGTGCTTTCCATAGAGGAACAAAATTGCAAAACCAAAGGTTTCAAAATGGCACTCAAGGCTGTTAGTCAGGAAAGCGCTGCTCTAGCCTTTCTCTCTCTCTCTTCAGATACCTCTCTCTTGAATGGTGCAAAGTACTAAAAGATGACTGCCTTGATATCTTTAAAAGCCATTTACGATCTGAACTACTTATAAGCTTCTCATGGTTTTGAGGGATATGGTTGGCCAACATTGTTTTTGTCTCACCTGTGGCTGCATCACTGCTCTCAATTCCATACAGAAACATACAATTTGAACTCAACCTAACACCTCAGTAGGAAACAAGAGTGATCCTACCTACCCTCTGAAGAAAGAAGTATAAGGATAACCATAACATAATGGGGAAAAACAGAACATGGACATGGATTTATTGAATCAAATTGAAGGGGGAAAAAGTCTGCTAGCTGAGGACACTCTTAAGACTCTGAATCAAAAGAGACCAGCATAATAGGTAAGCTCAACAGCAAAAGTAATACAACTAAAATTTCTTAACCAGCTGGAAATAGTTTGTGAACAAGTAAGGCATATGGCTATATAATGTTCTTCATTTTAATGTTCGGGAGTGGGGAATCTGATTTGCATTTCCTTTTAACAAACTTCAAATTAAAAATGGATATTTTATTGGTGTGTGTGTGTATGTATATATGTATACACACACACACTTCTGTTTTGCAGATTTGTATATGCCTAACTTATGCTTTGATTGTTTTGGCTGGACCTCATTGGTACTATTTTAGTTATACAAGAAAAGAATTCATAGATTAAATGGAGAAAATAAAATTTGACATATTAATAATTCACTTTAAATATAAAACAGACAAAATATGGTCTAGATTGCCACACCTTTTAATAAAACAAAATAAGTACGAGACCACTACGCAATGAAAATTTCTCCTGTTCAAGACCCATTAAAATAAATTAAAGATTTGCAAAAGCTGTTCTTTTTACTATATAATCTTACAAATGACAGTTTGGTAAAGTTTCAATACTTTGTTTCATTATCTGAAAAACAACTAAAAGGTACCAAAATTATTGTGCAATCCTAAACAGATTTGCATCCTTCTAAACCCATTGACTTCAGTGGATTTAGGAAGAGTTGACCTTGCTTAGGATTGCAATTAGAAATCAATATATTTAACACCCCCCCTTCAAAACTAAAAATAAATCCTAATCACATTACTTAAAAATTACTTAAGTGGTTTTGTAATGATCCAACTCATTACAAAATTTGGGTCACATATACACTTAATTCCTTATAAAATATGTAGTAGAGACGTAGGAAAGATTTTGTTGTTGAGCTCTGATACTTCCTGACAAATAATATATGAATCCTCCATTTTGCATTGTTTTTGTTTCTTGAATACATGTTATATTTTGTAGATTTTTACAAGCTTTGTGAAAAAACAGCTGCCCATTTTCATCCAAGCATTTAACAAATTTGCTAGGACCTTTCCTTGTTCCACTGCATTCTTCTAAATGTGATAATCAAAGGCAATCGATTGCTGGAGATTCCAAGTATGATCAAAAGCTTCCACACTATTTTACATTCATTAACATGGTAGCAATGAACTTTAGGCCAAAACAAAACAAAAACCCACTGCAGCATATGCTTCTCCATAAACACAGTAAAACAAAAAAGATACTGTAACGACACTAATATTGCTATGCCACAAATGACATAAAAAACAAAACAGAACACAATAATAATGTTATTCATTATTAGTGTATATACTGATCAAATAAAGAAAGGATGTGCTTGTGACCTTTTGAGATGAGACATGTAACAATTTACCTGTCAAAATTATATTTAATTTTCTCATCTGTCTGAACAACATGTTTATGTTCATTGTAGCCTGTCTCTGGTGACAGAATAGGAACATCTTGGGGGATTCCATAGGATTTAGTGTTTGGATTGGCATCAATATGAAACTTCGTGATAAGACAATCCTATATACTGATGACACTTAGCTATGTGTTTCACCAGCTAAGCATCCAAGAGCTACTGGGTATGTTCTGATTCAAAGTCCTGAAGCTGTGGTCAAAGAGATGAAGTCTACTGGACTGAAAATAGACAAGATAGAAACAATAGTGGTTTAGTTTCTAAGTGCTTTATGGAAAGTGTTCTTACCTGTTACCAGTGGGTTTTACATTCACCTACTGGAGCAGGTTCACAATCTGAGGGTGCTTGTGGATTTATTTTGATACTTGAGAAGCAATCAGTAGCTGTGACCAGAAATGTCTTTTACCAATTAAATCTGATATGTTGGCCAATGGCCAGTTCTCTATGTGAATAACCAGATATGGTGGTTATTATCACTCATGCCTTTGTGACTTTTACAGTTGATACCATAATGTAACTCCATGCAAGGCTGAATTTAAAAGAACTGGAAAGTTAGCTGGTTAAACCCCCCTCTTTACTGCTTAAAGAAATTGGGTGACATTAGGATGTGTACCTTGAAAAAAAATTGTATTTTTCAGATCTGGATACCAGGGGGTCAAAAAAAATCAGTATTCCAGGTTATCTGGGTTCTAAATTCTGGTTTAATATTCAGATCCATTTGCTGGGGGGTGGGGGAATGGATTTCAATGTGATATGGTTCCATTATTCCCTTTGGGAAATCTTTCCAGGGACTGGCTGGGCTTCTGTTTCCTGTCCACTAAATAACCCCCAAGTTTCAAGTGAATTAGACCAAGAGATTCAATTCTGCAGGCCCCTGAACAAGGTATCTCCATATATCCTCCATTGTCTCCTATAGTGGGAAAAATTGCAGGCCTTCTCAAAAGCAAACAGTAACTGAATTCTCAAAAACAACCAATGGACAAAAATCTCCTAATGCAAACAGAACCAAGCAGCTCTAAGAACTGACGCAAAACCAGGGAATCCCAGCAGAAGTGTGAGAAAATGTGGCAAGCCTAACACACACAAATGTACTTGTTGCTGGGTAGCTGCTGGGTCCAATTCAGTGTGTACAATTCTAACCTTTTAAGCCCCTTTTGGATTGTTTAATTCTATATAGAAATATTCACATTTTTTCTCTCATACAAGTCGGTTTCTGCATATTTTACATAGCATTTCTCCTCATCCTTCCCAGCTTAGTGCTGCATATTAATATCAACAGAAGAATCTTTCTTTTACTAGAAAGTATAAGTCTAGCTGTGTGTGACACAGGGTCTTTTTGTTGTTGCTTCAAGGCTATAGTGTAAAATTCTTGGCAAGGTATAGAAATATACCTACATTACTTTTTGTAATAAGCAAGTCTTGTTTATATGAGCAATGCCATGATAATGTTGGCTGTAAATTGTTTCGAACACTCTTTTCAAAAGCTTGATCATTACAAAGAAATATATAATGGTGGCAATTTGGTAATGACTAATTTTCCCATGATTCCAATATGGAATAGGTCTGTTTAATATTATTGCAGCTTCAGCTCATAAAGTATGTTGAATACAGGCCTGATGATTTCTCTGTCTGTAAAATTAGGATAGTTATTGTTACTATAGTATTTGAGAGAATGACTATATCTAGAATTTTAACCTTCTGTTGTTCCTAGAGCTTTCTATTACAAGAAATTGTTATAAAAAGGGAAAAAATTGGTATTGGTAACTCCATGTATTGTGGACAGTAAAGCATAATTTCACATGGGTCTTGGTAAACTCATTACTTTTAGAAATGTATGAAAGTCTACTGATCTTTTTTTTTCAAAAAGTGCTTCTCATATGTCATATTCTGATTTATTTTGTAGAAGGACTCTGTCCTACAGTGTGTATTCATAAGTGGATTAATAAGAACATATGCTTTTAAAAAATCTTAATTCTAATGAGCAGCACTTTATTTGTTATAAAGTAGAAAGGCAGGATAACTTTTTGAAAAAGGAAGAAAATTCAAGAAGAGGTACTCCGCAACATAAATGTAAAAAAAAAGAAAAGTAAAAGTAATCCCCAGTGCAAGCACCAGTTGTTTCTGACTCTGAGGTGACGTTGCATCATGATGTTTCACGGCAGACATTTTTAATGGGGTGGTTTGCCATTGCCTTCCCCAGTCATCTACACTTTCCCCCCAGCAAGCTGAGTATTCATTTTGCCAACCTCAGAAGGATGGAAAGCTGAGTCAACCTTGAGCTGGCTACCTGAACCCAGCTTCTGCCGGGATTGAACTCAGATCATGAGCAGAGGGCTCAGACTGCAGTACTGCAGCTTTACCACTCTGTGCCACAGGGCTCTCAGCAGTACATGTACACAAACAGTACACAAACATACATGATTCTTAATAGTTCGATCCCCTATTAATCAAACATTATTTCCTGCATCATAAATTGTATCAGCCCTGATTAAAATCTTTGCATTGGTTACATGCTGGTTACATACTGTGCAGATATCAATAAGCATTCCACCCAATCTGTATGCCACTGATTATGTCATTGAATGCTGATTGATTAGGAGTGGCTATGTTCCCCACCCTCTTTGCATTATTAAGCTGTGCCTTGCCAGAGACTGAGCACATTGCAGAGAGCTCTGGGATAGAGCAGAGAAGTGCTACAAATGTGAGGTTTTGGCTTAGCAGCTGGGGGAGTTGCTGAAAACTTCTGAGTTCGTGTGAAGGGCTGAAGGTGATTGTTGTTGATGGATTAGGAGTGGCTGTATTCCCCACCCTCTTTGCATTATTAAGCTGCGCCTTGCCAGAGAGCTAAAGGGCTCTTGGCCTGTGGCTCTTAGCCTGGGGGCTGTGTAAGGACCAGGAACCCAGATTCCTTGTGTTCCCAATAAGGTAAGTAGACTCTCCAGGTGGGGAGCCACATAAACAAACAGGGTTTAAAAGGGGACTGTATATTTTTAAAAAGCTATCATGAAGGTAGAATGCCAGCAAGGGGGTGGGGGGTTTCCAATGTTTTGCACTGAGTGTCACATGTATGACTATCTGCCCACAGGACAGAAGTCTTGGGTGTTTAAGATAGAATGCCAGCAGGGGGTTGGGGGCTTTCCAGTGTTTTGCACTGAGTGTCACATGTATGACTATCTGCCCAAAGGACAGAAGTCTTGGGTGTGTGCTTGATGCAAGGAGCTCCTGGTCCTCAGGGAACGAGTTCGTACCCTTGAAGCTGAGGTGACTGACCTGGAGAAGCAGAGACGGTCAGTTAGGCACTCGGAGAAGACTCTCAGGGACGTGTTAGATGAGCCCCGCTCTGAACGTGGCAGCCCCGTTGCTGCCAGGGAGCATGAGGGTCGAGAGGGAACAGGGCACTGGGCTGAGGAAAAAGGGAATGCGCCCTCAGAAGGGACCTCTTCTTCAGTTGGTGAGCGGGAATCCTTTTGCGCCAAGGAACCATCCCTGGGCAGGGAGAGAGGGGGGGTCTTGGTTGTTGGTGATTTGATCCTTAGGCAAGTAGACAGCTGGGTGGCAAAACCGTGTACTGACCACATGCTGACTTGCCTGCCTGGTGTGAAGGTAGCGGACATTATGTGTGTAGTAGATAGGCTGATAGACAGTGCTGGGGAGGAGCCAGTGGTCGTGGTGCATGTTGGCACCAATGATCTGGGGAAATGCAGTCGTGAGGTCCTGGAGGAAAAATTTAGGCTGCTAGGCAGGAGACTTAAGGCCAGGACTTTCAAGATAGCCTTCTCAGAAGTGCTACCTGTTCCATGTGCAGGGCTGGAGAGACAGGCACAAATTAGAAGTCTCAATGTGTGGATGAGACAATGGTGTAAGGAGGAAGGGTTTAAGTTTGTTAGGCACTGGGGTGCTTTCTGTTTCAAACAATTTATTAGTAACATATGGCAATAAATTTCAATTTTACATCATTAATAACTACTTTTTAAAAATCTATTCCATATATTATTTTCTACCCACCCCTCCCCCCGTTACTTGACCCCCGCCAGTGTTCTATACTTAAAATATTATTAAAGGTACCCTTAATTAATAAGAACCAAAAATTAATATCCACCTCCCTCTTATACTTAATCATTATCAAAAATTGTCCAATGTCCTTTTATTTTCCACTCTTTTTCTACGTATCTTCTGAACTTTTTCCACTCCATCTTAATTACTTTTAAATCATAGTCTCTTAAGGTTCTTGTTAACTTGTCCATTTCACTCCATGTCATAACTTTTACAATCCAATCCCATTTCTCTGGTATTTTTTCTTGCTTCCCAACTGCGCATACAGTGTCCTAGCAGCTGAGAGCAAGTACCAGATTAAAGTTCTATCTTCTTTTGGAATGTTTTCCATTTGTAATCCCAACAGAAAAGTCTCTGCAACTTTGTTAAATTGGTATCCCAAGATCTTAGAAATCTCTTGTTGAATCATCTCCAAGCAGAACTTTTTCCATTTCTGTTTGTTCTCGTCTTATTCCTTCAGTTTTAAGATCACTTTCCACCAGACTCTTTATTTGTTGCATTTGAAACCAATCATATTTATAGTTCAGCTCCTCAGCAGTTTTCAACTCTATTTTGCCGCTTTGTATTTTTAATAGTTGATTGTATAACATCCATTTTCCCTCTCCTGACTCAGCTGTTATTTTTATTACTTCTGCTGGCACTATCCATAATGGTTTTCTCTCATCACCATATTTCTTATACTTTGTCCAAATATTTAGCAAATTATTTCTTATGTAATGGTGGAAGAAAAAAACCAAGCACTGGCATGTTTTCCGGAACAAGCGGGAGCTGTACAAAAAAGACGGTCTCCACTTGTCCCCAGATGGAACCAGGCTGCTCATGCTTAAAATCAAAATGGTGGCATAGCCGACAGGAGATGAAATGTCTCTGGTTCGGGAGGACTCATCTCAAAGAGATGAAGGGTTAGCTGTTACTTTTCTACTGGTTAATGTATCAGAGTTGTCCACTGATATGGTGACAAACAAAATGGACTGCCCGCCAGAGTCTCGAGGTGGCAGGAGGAAGGTGGCGGGCCTAGCTTGCCTGGGAAATTATAGATGTTTGTACACAAATGCTAGAAGTGTTCAAAGTAAAATTGGTGAGTTGGAATGTTTAGTGTTGGGAGAAAACATAGACATTGTGGGAATTTCAGAAACTTGGTGGAATGAGGAGAATCAGTGGGACATGGTGATTCCTGGATATGTTATACCAGAAGGATAGGGAGGGAAGGGTTGGAGGTGGGGTGGCTCTGTATGTCAGAGAGGGCATACGGTCCAGTAAGACTGAGGTCAGAGAATTAGATTCCCTTCTAGAAATGCTTTGGGTTGAAATAGAGGGCCCAAAAAGAAATATAACTATGGGAGTTTGTTATCGCCCACCAAATCAAAAGATAGAGGACGACTATAATATGATGGAAGGCTTAAAGATAGTGGCTAGATGTAAAAACTGTGTCGTCATAGGTGATTTTAACTACCCGCAGATTGATTGGGTGAATATGTGTTCTGGTCGAGAGAAAGAGATTGAGTTTCTAGATGCTCTCAATGACTGTGCTATGGAGCAGATGGAGGCTATTTAAAACTACAATCCTAGAAGCTCAGATAAAATATATACCTCAAGTTAGGAAAGGCACAAACAGGTATAAGAGAAGGCCTGCATGGTTAACAAACAAAGTAATGGAAGCTGTAAAAGGTAAGAAGGACTTCTTTAAGCGGTGGAAAGCTAGTCCAAGTGAGATTAATGAAAGGGAACACAGGCTGTGGCAAATCAAATGCAAGATTGTGATCAGGCAGGAAAAAAGGGACTATGAGGAGCATATTGCAAAAAACATAAAGACCAACAATAAAAATTTCTTCAAATATATTAGAAGCAGGAAACTAGCCAGGGAGGCAGTGGGGCCCTTGGATGACCAAGGGGTCAAAGGATTACTGAAGGAGGATAGGGAAATGGCTGAGAAGCTGAATGCATTTTTTGCCTCCATCTTCACTGTGGAAGATGAGAAGTCTTTGCCTGCTCCAAAACCACTTATATTGGAAGGGGTGTTGAAAGACCTGAGTCAGATTAAGGTGACAAGAGAGGAGGTCCTACAACTGATAGATGAATTAAAAACTAATAAGTCACCAGGTCTGGATGGCATACATTCAAGAGTTCTAAAAGAACTCAAAGTTGAACTTGTGGATCTTCTGACAAAAAATATGTAATCTTTCATTGAAATCTGCCTCCGTTCCTGAGGACTGGAAGGTAGCAAATGTCACCCCCATCTTTAAAAAGGGTTCCAGAGGAGATCCGGGAAATTACAGGCCAGTCAGTCTGACTTCAATACCGGGAAAGTTGGTAGAAACCATTATCAAGACAGAATGAGTAGGCAGATTGATGAACACGAGTTATTGAGGAAGACTGAGCAGTTCTGTAAGCAGACTGGGTTCTGTAAGGGAAGATCTTGCCTTACTAACCTGTTACATTTCTTTGAGGGGGTGAACAAACATGTGGACAAAGGAGAACCGATAGATATTGTTTACCTTGACTTCCAGAAAGCTTTTGATAAAGTTCCTCATCAAAGGCTCCTTAGTAAGCTCGAGAGTCATGGAGTAAAAGGACAGGTCCTCTTGTGGATCAAAAGCTGGCTAATTAATAGCAAGCAGAGCGTGAGTATAAATGGGCAGTCTTCGCAGTGGAGGACGGTAAGCAGTGGAGTACCGCAGGGCTCAGTACTGGGTCCCATGCTCTTTAACGTGTTCATAAATTATTTGGAGTTGAGAGTAAGCAGTGAAGTGACCAAGTTTTCAGATGACACTAAATTGTTCAGGGTGGTGAGAACCAGAGGGGATTGTGAGGAACTCCGAAAGGATCTGTTGAGGCTGGGTGAGTGGGTGCCAACGTGGCAGATGAGGTTCAATGTGGCCAAGTGCAAAGTAATGCACATTGGGGCCAAGAATCCCAGCTACAAATACAAGTTGATGGGGTGTGAACTGGCAGAGACTGAACAAAAGAGAGATCTTGGGGTCATGGTAGATAACTCACTGAAAATGTCAAGACAGTATGCGATTGCAATAAAAAAGGCCAACGCCATGCTGGGAATTATTAGGAAGGGAATTGAAAACAAAGCCAGTATCATAATGCCCCTCTATAAATCGATGGTGCGGTCTCATTTGGAATACTGTGTGCAATTCTGGTCACCGCACCTCAAAAAGGATATTATAGCACTGGAAAAAGTGCAGAAAAGGGCAACTAGAATGATTAAAGGTTTGGAACACTTTCCCTATGAAGAAAGGCTAAAACGCTTGGGGCTCTTTAGCTTGGAGAAATGTCGCCTGGGGGTGACATGATAGAGGTTTTCAAGATTATGCATGGGATGGAAAAGGTAGAGAAAGTAGTACTTTTCTCCCTTTCTCACAATACAAGAACTCGTGGGCATTCCATGAAATTGCTGTGCAGTCAGGTTAGAATGGATAAAAGGAGGTACTTCTTCACCCAACGGGTGATTAACATGTGAAATTCACTGCCACAGGAGCTGGTAGCAGCTACAAGCATAGCCAGCTTCAAGAGGGGGTTAGATAAAAATATGGAGCAGAGGTCCATCAGTGGCTATTAGCCACAGTTTGTGTGTGTGTGTGTGTGTGTGTGTGTGTGTATATATATATATATATATATATAATTTTTTTGGCCACTGTGTGACACAGAGTGTTGGACTGGATGGGCCATTGACCTGATCCAACATGGCTTCTCTTATGGTCTTACGTCATAGAGCAAGTGTCCACTGAAAAATAATGCTGCTATGCTCTTGTGAATCACTGCTGAGTTGATGCCTGTGTTTGCAGGGACATGCTGGGTCAGACATTACATCTACACCATTGTATCATGGGAGTGGTCAAGATGCTTTGTGCATAGAAATTCAAATATCGAGATAGCCCCTTTGTTGTAGCATATTGAAAAACCATGCTTCAATAGAATTCATATGTGTGTGTATAATAATAATAATAATAACAACATTTTATTTATATCCCGCCCTCCCCACCGGAGCAGGCTCAGGGCGGCTAACAACATCTTAATCCATACAGTAAATTATACAATGAATTTTAAAAACACAATCACCTAAAAACATCCCAATTTTAAAATTAACATTTCTGGTGCTATTCTGTTAGATGTAAATATTATGGCGGAGTCACTTGAGGCAAGTCCATCAGTCGTTCGGTTAGGATCGACTTGCAGGCCCTGCGAACTGTTCAAGGCTCCGTAGGGCCCGCACTTTTTTTGGGAGCTGGTTCCATAGGTGTGGAGCTGCAATGGAGAAGGCCCGTGTGCGAGTGTTCTTTAATTTTGCCTCTTTCGGCCCGGGGATAGTCAGTTGGTTCTTCCCCACTGACCTCAGTGCTCTCTGGGGTTCATATGGGGAGAGACAGTCATTCAGGTAGGCAGGCCCTCGACCATATATGGCTTTAAATGTGATAACCAGCACTTTGTAATGAACCCGGTATACAACTGGCAGCCAGTATACAACTGGCAGCCCCGGCTGTATGTGCTCCCACTTTGGGAGCCCCAATAACAGCCTAGCCACCGCGTTCTGCACCAGTTGCAGCTTCTGGGTTTGGCACAGAGGCAGCCCCATGTAGAGGGCATTACAGTAATCTAATCTTGAGGTGACCGTTGCATGGATCACTGTTGCTGGGTCCTGACGCTCTAGGAAGGGGGCCAACTGCCTTGCCTGCTTCAGATGAAAAAATGCCAACTTGGCAGTGATTGCTATCTGGGCCTCCATTGATAATGAAGGCTCCAGTAGAACTCCCAAGCTCCTGACTCCTGACTTTCAGTGGCACACCGTCAAAAACTGGGAGAAGAATTTCTCCTCTCACAGCGCCGCGACCCATGCAAAGGACCTCTGTCTTCGTCGGGTTCAACTTTAACCCACTCAACCTAAGCCAACCTGCCACAGCCTGAAATTCCAAGTCCAGATTCCCTCGGACGCAGTCAGGCCGGCCATCCATTAGCAGATAGAGCTGGGTGTCAACTGCATATTGATGATACCCAAGCCCATACCTCCAGGCAATCTGGGCAAGGGGGCGCTTGTAGATGTTAAATAACATCGGGGAGAGAACTGCTCCCTGCACACCCCGCAATCCAGAGTGCGCCACTGGGACAGCTCACTCCCAACTGCCACCCTTTGTCCCTGTCCCTTGAGGAAGGAGGAAAGCCATTTTAAGACCGACCCCCTAACCCCTATGTCGGAAAGGCGGCAGGTCAGTAATTGATGGTCGACCATATCAAATGCGGCCAACATATCTAGCAACATCAGCACCGCCACACCACCTCGATCCAGATGCCGCTGGAGGTCATCTACTAAATTATTATTATTATTATTATTATTATTATTATTATTATTATTATTATTATTATTATTATTATTATTATTAATTTTATTTATATCCCGCCCTCCCCGCCTAGGCAGGCTCAGGGCGGCTAAAGCGACCAGCACTGTCTCCGTCCCATGACCAGGCGAAAGCCAGACTGGCAGGGGTCAAGGATGGAAGCATCATCCAGGAAACCCTGCAACTGCAACGTCACTGCCCCCTCTATAATTTTACCTAAAAACGGAAAATTAGAGACCATAGCCTCTTTCAAGGGTGTTGGAAAATGCCCCTCTGAAAGGGATCTATTTATGATGTCCCATAAAGGACATCTAAGCTCCCTCTGGCAAGATTTAATCAGCCAGGAGGGGCAAGGGTCCAAATCACAAGTTGTTGGGTGTGCAGTCGAGAGAATTCTGTCAACTTCCTCCAGGCTGAGTGTGTCGAAGTGATCCAGAACTAAATCAGAAGACAGGCACGGAGCCTCAAGTTCATGTACTGTATCCAATGTGATAAGCAGTTCCTGGCGGAGCGACGTAATCTTATCTGCAAAAAAATTCACAAAAGCCTCATAGCCTATCTCTAATTCTCTCACATTTGGTCTGCCTTGAGGCAGTGTAGTAAGGTTTCCAATGATTCTAAATAATTGTGCCGGGCGCGAATTTGCAGACGCAATCCTGGCCGCAAAGTAATTTTTCTTTGCGGCCTTGACTGCCATCTCATAAGACCTCATAAACATTCTATAGGATGTTCTCGTCGCTTCGTTACGAGTATGCCGCCACTGCCTCTCTAGCCGTCTGAGCCCTTGTTTCAGCTGTCATAGCTCCGAGGTGTACCATGGAGCCAGCCTCACAAGAGGGCGCAGAGGGCGTCGAGGTACGATCTCGTTGATAGCCCTGGATAACTGGTTTTGCCAGGTCTCAACCAGGTCATCAAGGGAATCGCCAGGGGTCCAGAGATCCCGTAGGGCCATTTGGAACCGTTCCAGGTCCATCAGGCTCTGCAGGCGAGCCAAAATAGGCTCTCCGCCCATACAGGGTTGAGGCGGCGTCTCCATACGGGCCTTGAGGGCTAGGTGATCCGACCATGGCACCGCTTCTGCCACGATATCGTTCACCAAAATCCCGGACGCAAAGATCAGCTCTAACATGTGCCCTGCCTGGTGCGTAGGAGTCGTAACAAATTGAGAAAGCCCTAGTGCCGCCATGGAAGACACTAGACCCATCGCCTGACTGGAGGCCGCGTCATCGGCGTGGACATTGAAATCACTCAGGACCATAAGCCCTGGGTATTCCAACGCCCAGCCTGCCACTGCCTCCATCAGGGATGGTAAGGTGCTGGCTGGTGCATTAGGTGGACGGTACATCAGCCAGATCACCAACCCCTCTCCAACATCCCATGCCAGGCTGGCACATTCAGTACCATCGATCGTTGGGGCCGGGAGAGCCCGGAAGGAGTAACCCTCCTGTATGAATAGTGCCACCCCTCCCCCCCGCCCGCTAGTAACCCAGGGGGGGGTCATCTGGGTGAGAGCCACTGTCTCCCCATCTCGCACCCAGGTCTCGGTCACGCAAGCCAGGTCCATGACCTGCCGAAGCAGGAACTCCCTATGGATCGAGGTCTTGTTATTTACAGACCTGGCATTGCATAACACCAATGATGGGCAATTCCTCTTGGCCCCACTACCTGTCACCGTTGGGATGGGAAGTAGACTGGAAGGAGGCCGAGCACTGTTTTGTCTCCACCTCCTTCCCTTATAATTCTGTCTGTTCCCACCGTCGTACCTTCCCCTCCCCAGGAGCACTGGAATCTCCTGGCCAAGCATCCACACCTTTGCCCGGTGTGATCTTACTAATATTAGGATGACCTCCCCTTCCCGCCTAGATTATCTTAATCTCACAATTTAGGTTTCCACCCCACCATCCATTTCAACCCCCTAATAGTCAGACCCACTATTTATTTAATCAATAATTAATTAATATAAAGCCCACCCTAATATTCCCCCTAATTGATTAGTCAAGATTAATTAATTCCAATTCTTAGCATTTTAATAAAAAAGTCCCCCCCCCCCAATTTCAATTTATATATAAATCTTGGAGAGCTAATGCTGTACCTTGTAATTTTTATTGTACATTATTGTCATTGTGTCAAAATTGAACAAAAATATAACATTTAATTTTATGAATCCATAATTTTCTTTGTTTAATAAATAGACAAATTTTGGACACTCAGCAGAATCTTCACAGGTTCTGTCATGCAGGATGCTAATATGAATTTTTTAAAAATTCTTCCTTGCTGGTCATTTTGTTATGAAACCTCAGCAGGCAGCTGAAATCCTACTGTGTTCTTCCAGAACTCCTTAGAGCCAGTTTGGTGTAGTGGGTGTGCGGACTCTTATCTCGGAGAACCGGGTTTGATTCCCCACTCCTCCACTTGCACCTGCTGGAATGGCCTTGGGTCAACCATAGCTCTGGCAGAGGTTGTCCTTGAAAGGGCAGCTGCTGTGAGAGCCCTCTCCAGCCCCACCCACCTCACAGGGTGTCTGTTGTGGGGGAGGAAGGTAAAGGATATTGTGAGCCTCTCTGAGACTCTTTGGAGTGGAGGGCGGGATATAAATCCAATATCTTCTATCTTCTTCTCAGTGTATTTCCAGAAGAAATATTTAGCAGAATGTTTCAACAGCTGTAGTGGTGAAGTGGCCTAAAGATGCTGTCAGTGAGCAAGCAAACACTGTCAGCTAATGTAGCAACTTTTAAACCTCTTCCAATGTCAATATATATAATAGCTGACTTTTCCCCTCAAAGTTGGTTATTAAAAACTTAGAACATGGACCTTTTTTGTCGTAGCCCCACCACATAAAATCGAAGCCAGGCCCTTGGCCCTACCATTGGAAGGGCATTTGAAGAAGCCTTTGAGTCGATTCCTGGTGGAAGTTCCTGTGACTTTGCGGAAGCCAAGGCAGTACAGCAGCTGTGGGGAGGGCTTACTCCCAAGTAGATCTCCACAGTTGTCCTTGGTTCCTAAGGGATGCAGCTTCAGTGCTGAGAGCCCGACCCCCTGGCCCTCCTAAAGAAAAATCCTGCCTGTGGCCCCACCAAATTTGAAGAGAATCTTGGCTATAGCCCTGTTTCTTGTTATCAGGTCCACTAGGAGAATGGAAAGAGAAGACAGTGGCAGAGTGGGAAATGAGATATCCCATACAAGTCTTTGTTGGTTCCCCACCAAGCATCTGGGCCCAGTCTGGCAACTGGCACTGTACAGTTCAGGCCACTCAGGCAGGCTTTTTCCCAGGGAAAGGCTGCCAGGGGTAGGGAAGGAGGGGCAGTGTGACAGACGAAGGTAGGTTGGCTGATGCGTGAGAGGAAAAGATGATGGGACAAAGGGGAAAAGGCTCTGGGAGGTTTCAGGAAAGGGAAGAGAAATAACAGGGAGGGGAAGAAGTCCCCACTTTCAATGTTTTTATCATTTGTGGCCATTGGTTTTTAACTGAAATAATGTGATGAGAAATAGAACATTTGGAAAGAACTACTGTAACATTCAGTAATACAACATTAAATATGAGGGGACAATAGAATTCCCAGCTAGGAAATTAGCTAAATTTTGTTCTTCTAATTCTGCCAACCTCTATTTAATTAAAGTTGCATTGTACTAGTCATTCAGTTAACAACCATCATGGGGAAAATTTAAGAAAAAAAATCTTGGAGCTTTAGAAGCACATTAGCCTGAGGAATCTTATCTGTATTATTTCTTCTTATACCACCAGACTTGCAGGGGTTGTTGTATCTGTAATAGCACCCCTATCCCACTGAGCCATAATTATCTGCATAGCCATAGATTGCACTGCTTCATCTGCTTCAGTATCCTGCCACTGGCAAGAGAGCTAGAACTCTCTATTTATTTATTGGATTTATAACCCACCCTCCCTTGCATACAAAATACAAAAACAATGCACATTACAATAAAAACCATCTTAAGTATATAATAATAATATATCCTGAATTAATAATATATGTATCCTAAATTTATATTTATTAATAACTTATCCTAAATTAATTATATTAATAATAGTATATCCCAAATTATAACCTTACAATAATTTTAACATACAATTTTTGTGACTGAATCTTATGGGGATCCTCCCATCGTAAAATCTAGCTTCTTTAAAGCCAATAGCCTCTCATTTAGATGTATGCGAATTCCTTCAGTCACTCACCAACACTTTTGCATTACCTTCTGCTCCTCTATCCAAGCATCTAGAAAGTAACTGAGTAGTGTCTTTTATGGCAAATAGATGTCAGAAACATAGTGTCATAGGTATTTGTGATATTTATGCCTATAACAATAACTTTAACAGTCAACCATTTGAATTTCTTTGACTCTTCCAGTTCCTAAAGAGAGCTGGCTTGCATCCTTCTACTCCAAGGAAACCTGCGTGCTGCAAAACCTCTGCACATTTACCATAGAATCCTGGTTCAATGCAAAGAATTCATTGCTAGCAGCCGGCAGCTTCGCTGCTAGGCTGCTGCGTTGAACTTTGCCTCCCTGGAAGGGAGGATTGACAGCCCGTTTCGGCATGTGTTTAAGGGGGCAGGGCTTGGACGTTGCAAAGGCTGAATGTCTGCCCCCTGCTTTTGTCCCTCGTAGGAGATTGGGCCAGTGGGAGCATTTTCCTTCGCTCCTGGCTGGCTTGTGGGTTGTTTGCAAAGCTTATCAGCGATCAGATCACTGATAAGCTTGGAAGGAGCGGTGCGGCGTCTGGCTTGTTCAGCAGTCATCAGGTGTGGGCTTCGGAGGAAGAAGAGGAGCTCCGTTACGGCCTGTGCCTGAGTTGTTATCCCCCCCTCCCCCGTGCTTGTTTTAGCTGAGTAGGGGCAATTGTTCTTCCTTTTGTGGAAGGGAGTGGGTTTTTTTTCTGTCTGTTCATGATTTAAAGGGCAAAAAGGGTGTTTTTGCTGGGGACTCCTGGTTGGGTTGGAGGTGTGCTGTCTAGTGGAGTCAGTCATATTGTGCTTCTCTTTCCTTGTGTGTGAGGGCGGCCATATTTGGTTCCCTTTCTTCTTGGTGGGACAGTGGCCATTTTAAGAGGATTTCTGAGGGAAGCCATTTTGTAGGTCTGCTCTAGTTGAGTCTGCTTTCCATAGGCAGGGATTGCTTACAGCTTTCAGGGGCTGCAATTTTAGTGGTGAGAGGCGGCTTTTGGGGTGGTGTGAGATGCCACGTGGGTGTATTCTGTAGGGCCTTTTTGGTTCGGGGTATTGCAAGATGTTGGGTAGAAAAGGGGCAGGAAAATCCAAAGGGAAGCAGCCTACGCCCAAGACCCCAAAGACCCCACCAAAAAGGCCGCCACAGCCTTTGTCTTCTTCCGATGAGGAGGGCGAGGACAAAGTTCAGGCAGCGATTATACAAAGGCTGCGGGTGCTTGAGGAAGCGTCTGGTATTCCTCCCTTGGAGAGTGTAGGTGGGGGAAAGGCATCTAAAAGAGTGCTTCAGGCAATTTTGTTAACCAGGTTATCCTCGAGGGCAGGTCGGGTGGAAATATCGTTGGCAGTGCAATGGGTCTTGGCATTTCTGATGTGGAATCAGTGACATCGTTGGGAGCTGCTGGGCCCAGGTCGACGTTGGTGCCTATTGGAGCTGTAGGTAAGGTTGGGGACTTTTCACAGGCTTATTCTGGCTTGGCCTTGGGGTCCGTGGGGGCAGGCCACACCTGCTGCACCTGGCGGGGCTGCAGGGAGTTCTGGGTTTTCTCCCTCTACAGGTATTGGCTCGTAGCCAAATTGGTCTTGGCCACATGGGCAGGCTGGCCCTTATGGTGTTTGGCCAGGTATGGGGCAGCAAGGTTGTACAGGTTCTTTTATGGGGGGTTGGGGCGTCCCTTCTCCTTACGGGGCGGTCCCTTTTACCGCCTTACCTTTTGGGAATGTAGTTTGCCTTTAGGGGATCATTTGTTGCCTGCAACAAAGGATAAGATCCTAAAGGGGGAGTATGTTGATATCTTCTCCCTCCTGTTCTGGGAGTTGGAGGAAAAGGATAAGGAAGACCTGGACGACAAGGAAAAAGAAATATTGAAGAAGCGCAAGGTGGATCGGACTTGGGCCAATTGGCTGCCTGGGTTTTTTTATCTATGCTGGAGTGATTGCACGTGCCCAGCCTTGGAGGGCAGCTGCGCTCATCCAATACATGGATATAATTTATAAAGGGTACACTATGTTTAGTGGGCCTGCCTGGATCGAATATGATGAGAAATTCAGGATGAGGTTCAGTGGGATCGTATTCACCAGCGGCTGTGGCTACAAGTCATGTCTCCTGCGCGTCCAAATTTGGGCGACCGTTCCGATAGCAGTCATTTGGTGACCAGGTCAACAGGAACCTCTTCATCTTTGGCACCTCTTCCCACAGTTCAGCGGGGCAGGTGGTTCAACTCCGCCTGCTTTGTTGGGAGTTTGGTTCTCAGGGAGTGTGTAGCAGAAAAACTTGTCAGTTCAAGCATGAATGCCCCATGTGTGGCGTCTCTCACTCCTTCAGTAACTGCCCAAAGGCCAGGCTGCGTAAGAATCAAAAGAAAGCAGGAGGTGGGGGAGGTAATTCTCAGGCTGGAAAAGGGGCCCAGTCTGATAAAAGTGGGACCTCTTGAACACTGGCTGTCCAGGTATCCGCAAAAGGTTGATAGCGTTTACCTGCTAAAAGGTTTTAAGTTCGGATTCAGGATTCCTTTTCAGGGGCCCCGGGTTCCATTTATGTCCGGGAACCTTAGTTCAGTTAAAGGTTTAGAGCAGGTAGTCAAGGATAAGTTTGCCAAGGAGTTGGCTGAGGGCAGGATTTTGGGCCCATTTCCCAATCCCCCTGTGCATAACCTTAGGGTTTCCCCCTTGGGCGTGGTGCCTAAAAAGGCGCTTGGGGAATTTTGTTTGATTCACCATCTATCCTTCCCCAAAGGGAAGTCTGTTAATGATGGGATTGCCGAGCATTTATGCTCTATTAAGTATACCAGCTTCGATCAGGCCGTTGCCGTGGTTCAACGCTGTGGTGAGGGGGAAGAGTTGGCAAAATGCGATATTAAATCTGCATTTTGCCTTTCACTTATTCATCCTGCTGATTTTGAACTCTTGGGATTTTCTTTTGGGGGTCAATTTTACATGGACAGAGCATTGCCAATAGGCTGCTCTGTATCGTGTGCAGCTTTTGAGTGTTTCAGCACATTCTTGGAGTGGGCTGTTCATGAAAAAGTGGGTTTGCAGGATGTCATTCATTATTTGGATGACTACCTCTTTGTGGGTACTGCGGGGACTGGGCGTCGTGCATAGCTGTTATCTGGCTTTATTGAGATGGCTGCAGAACTTGGAGTTCCTTTGGCTCAGGAAAAAATGGAGGATCCGGCCCCAAAACTTATCTTTTGGGAGATTGAGCTGGATACCCTGGCACAACTGTCGAGGATACCTTGCCAAAAAATAGTAGATTTAAGGAATAGGATTTATTCCTTTCTTCTTAAACAGAAGGTCACTTTGATTGAGTTACAGCAGCTGGTTGGGCATCTTAACTTTGCTTGCAAAGTAGTTGCTCCACGGTGAGCCTTTCTTCGTAGGCTATTTGAAGCTATGTCAGGCCTACGCTTGCCTCTATGTAGAACACAGGTTAGCAGAGCATGAGGGAAGATTTGAGGGTTTGGCAAGAATTTTTGGAGTCTTTTAATGGGATCTCCTTCTGGAGAGATGACATGAGGCTTGAAGCTGAGCTCCAAGTCATGTCTGATATGGCTGGGTCCTTAGGTTTTGGAGTTTATTTCCGTGGCCACTGGTGCGTGGATAGTTAGCCAGACTCCTGGATTCAGGTAGGTGTGAACCGAGATCTTACGTTTCTTGAGTTCTTTCCCATTCTTGTTGCAGTTTGTCTGTGGGGGAAGTATATGGCCAATCGCACAGTTCATTTTTGGTGCAATAACATGGCAGTGGTCTATGTCATTAATTCCCTTTCATCCAAATCTCAGCGGGTTATGAGGTTGGTGAGGGCCTTCACTCTGTGTTGACTGCGGCTTAACATATTGTTTTTAGCCAAGCATGTGCTGGGGTGAATAACGGGGTGGCTGACCCTCTCTCTCGTAAACAGATGGAGAGGTTTCATCAGCTGGCCCCAGATGCCGATCGAGAGCTGGTGCCAATGCCGCAGGAGCTATGGCTGATTGGAGAGCCGAAGCCTGCAGAGCGATAGGCCTAGCTATTGCACTTAGCACCAGGAAGTCTTACGAACGTGCTGTGCGGCAGTTTCAGGACTTTAGGGCTGAGGTAGGGTATCGCATTGTTTGGCCCCTCCCGGTGGAGCAGTTGGTCCACTACTGTGTTCCTCTAAAAGGTAAGGGATTGGCCGTGTGATCCATTAGGGGGCGCCTGTCTGTATTGGCTTTTGCTAGCAAGGTGCTGAGTTATAAGGAAGAAACAGCTGATTTTCATCTGCGAAAGATGCTGGAGGGGTGGGCCAGAGAGGCTGGACCTAGGCCTGACACATGGAAGCCTATTTCCCCTCTGATTCTTAGGGGCCTGAAGGGGGTTTTGGGCACGGTGTGTGCTTCTTATTTTGAGGCCACTTTGTTTCATGCGGTGTCATTGGTAGCCTTTTTTGGGGCCCTTCAATTCAGTGAGCTAGTGGCAGGGTCCAGAAATGATGTTTCTGGTAATGCTTTGTTGCTACAGGACCTGAGGTTAGCAGGAAAAAAGGCGGTCATTACTGTCCGTCGCTCTAAGACGGATCAGCGTCAAAAAGGTACTGCGTTGGAGCTGGGCACCTGCTTGAGTTGTGCCTGGTTTCCACTTTGGCTGCTTATTTGGCAGTTCGGGGGCCCAATGAAGGGTTTCTGTTTTGTCACACTAATGGTAGCCCGCTGACAAAGCATCCGTTTTGGGCTGTGACTTCTCAGGCTTTAGCTAAGCTGGGGTTGTCCAGGGTGTGGTTTGGTACCCACTCCTTTAGAATTGGGGCAGCCTCTACAGCTGCTGCCCTGGGATATCCTTCTACCTCCATTCAGAGCCTTGGCCGTTGGCGCTCATCAGCCTACAAATCTTATGTTCGACCTTTGCTCAGTTCTTAACTTCATTTGTTGGGTTGAAATTTTGCTGGTTCCTGTGCTAGTTTGACTGTTTTTTCTTTTTTAGATGCTGCTGTTCCTGGCCAGAGGAGCCGAGTTCTCATCTGTGGACACAGCTATGTGTTTTGGGCCGCACATCAGGCTCGGAGAACTTCAGTCGGCTCTCAGCTGGGACTCAGCCAATATGCTTCCATTGAGTGGCAGGGGCGCTGGGTTCTTCAGTGGCCGGGCCTGCTGCCTTTGCTATTCCAAGGGAGTATGGGCCTTCCTCCTTATGTTTTAATCATTCACCTGGGAGGGAATGATCTCGGGCTAGTAAAAGGCAAGGTGTTAGTCTTGCAGGCCCGCGAGGATTTTCAGTACATTAGGGAGAGATGGCCTGGGACCACCATAATTTGGTCAGCCATGATTCCCCACCAGGTGTGGCACAGTGCTTTGGATCCTGCAGGTTTTGAGCGGGCCCATTACAAAGCTAATAAGGAAATTAGGAAGGCTTTGGTAGGGGGGTTGGGCCACTACTTTGGTAGGGGGGTTGGGCCACTATCCATCCGGATATTTCTATGAAGTTTCCTGACCTCTAAGGGGATGGGGCGCATCTCTCTGAAAAGGACAATCTGCTTTTCTTGAGAGATCTCCAGCAAGGGCTGTGGGTAGCCTTGGGCATCCCGGTGGGTGCTAAGCCCTAAGTAGAGACTTGGCCTTAGTAGTGACAGGTTTTACTGGGTTGATGGTGCTATGCGGCTAGGGGAGGACCATGAAGCATCCCCCTTTTGGGGAATTAGGGGTCTGGCAGAATCAACCTTTGGGTTTGACGACCCGGGGTGGGAGAATGCAAACCGTCCTGGAGGCTCGACTAGAGGGTGCCTTCCATTGAGACGTGTGTCTGGTGTTGGGCCCTCTGGGGCGTGTTTTCTTGCTGTGTCATACGGCTGTGACTGGGAGCTGGGTGTCTCACCCGTGAATGGCAGGGGAGCAGTCTGTTGAGACCCTTGGCCCTGACCTGTCTTCTTCCCTCCTGAAGACCTACATCTATATTTACCTTTCCCACCTCCTGGGACTTAAAAGCAACTGAGAAAGGATATTTCCAAGTCATGAAAATTGTGAAGGGGTAAGAGTGGGAAGAGCAAAATCCCTCTCCCCTACCTAGTGCTGCTTTCTTTATAGCCATATGGAGAAGGGGAACACAGCTGCCTTTTGCAATTAAATTAAGTGGTGGGGAGGGACTGAATCATGGACCCCACAGGTAACGGCTACGAACAATACACCAGTGGTAGCAATGCCAATAGCAGTTATGCAATGTGTTGTAGATTATTATCATTGATTCATTATTTACATTATCTGTTTGAAGGCCACTTAACACTGGACCAGACAATCATGCCATCCAATGCTGGCCTTAGACCATGTGGCACCCTAAGCAAGGCTAATTTCTGGTGCCCCCTCTGCCCTGACAGCATCATCGAATCACAGGGGGGTGTCCAATTCGGTGCCCCCAGAAGGCCAGCGCCCTAGACTATCACCTAGTTTGCCTAGTGGCAGGGCTGGCCCTGATGTCATCTACCCCTGTGCTTTCAGGTATTGGGCCTTCTCAGCCTGCTGCCTGAACTCCTTTTAGCAGGAGACACCATGGAGTGAACTGCGATCTTTTGCATGCAAAGCATCTGCTCTGCTTCTGAGCTGTAACTTCTCCCCAAACAGCAGAGATGAGGTTGTCTACTATCCTGAACGTTAGGAAGACTCTCTCAGTAGGAAGGCACCAGAGGCTCGACTAGAGGGTGCCTTCCATTGAGACGTGTGTCTGGTGGTTGGGCCCTCTGGGGCGTGTCTTCTTGCTGGGCCGGCCTGGCGGGAGCTGTGTCATACGGCTCTGACTGGGGACTGGGTCTCTCGCCCATGAATGGCAGGGGAGCAGTCTGTTGAGATCCCTGGCCCTGACCAGGCTGTAGTTCTGGGTGCCCTTGGCGTTTTCATTATGCTTAATAAAGTGGCCCATAGTTTCACAACACTTTGAGTCCAACTCTTCATTCCGACTTGGGGGGCAATTCCAGAACATGTTCTAGGATATACTTGGTTTGGGGAGTTCACTGCCAAATATGTTGTACCTGAATGTCATTTTGTGCAACCAATTGTGTACACAGTAAATTGTCTTTCAAGGAAGATTGTCATCCCAGAAATTCTCTTAGAAGTACCACAATATATAGCTAGGTTTTCTTTGTGGGACTAAAGTCTGTATTCACAGGATTTCCAGGGTGTGTCTTATCCAGGCACTCTCCAGACCCAGACCTGCTTAGTTTCAGCAAGACTGCAGCATCAGGTGCCATACTTTTACTGGGTCTAAATTTTCAAGAAATCTTATGATTCCATACAACAAAATTTGAAAGTCTTAGAGTATGTCTTCCTTTCTGTGACCAAGTTTTGCTTGTTTGTGCTTCAGAAACTGAATGCAAAAAAGTGTAATGATTTAAATTTACATAAGTCATATCTAATTCCCCCCCCTCTTTGAAATGGTAAATTCTTAGCCAATTTTCAGAATTCTATTTTAAAAACAGTATACTGCTGGAAATGGAGGCCATTTATAACAGGCATTCCATTCAGAGTGGGGGTTTCAGAGTGTGGTTTGCAGAGCAGTCTTCCTAAGCAGAGTTACTCTCTTCTGAGTTCACTGAAGTCAAAGTGCACCTCTGTTTAAGACCACCAAATTGTCAAAACCTATAATAAGAAAATATTTTTATCTAAAAAACCCGCAGACTTGGCTTTTTGAAGACTGGGCTTTAAATTAAGTTCTGCATGAGAAAAACTAAGATTGAGATATGTTCTGAAATGAAACAATCTACGTTATTTTTATATGTTATAATCATCTCATAAAAGGAGCTTGTATAATGAAAAAAAACCCTGTAAATATCTGACCTTGCTGATCTATAGACACGGCCATATATCATATTGATATTGTTTGTCATGTCTAATGGTTTTTGGATACAGACATCGCTGTAAAAATAAAATATTCATTTTGGAGGGTCATATTCTGCTATGATCTGATATTATTTCATCTTGTCTCCCATACAGCCAGTTAGTTTCTTTTTCCAGCTGTGAAAAAGAATTTAGCTGTCTTTCTCCATCATTATAAGTCAGCTGCTCTTTCTTCTAGAAATAGTCTGAAATGGAACATTTGGAAAGAAGAAGATCTCTCCCAGATCGTGCCCCCAGGATACTCGGTCTTTCACCAGTCGCGGACTAGCGGGCGGGGGGGAGGGGTGGCCCTGTTCATTCGAGAGGTTTACTCCTTCCGGGCCCTCCCGGCTCCGGAGATCAAGGGCATTGAATGTGCCGGCCTGGCGTGGGATGTTGGGGAGGGGTTGGCGATCTGGCTGGTGTACCGACCGCCTAACGCACCGGCCAGCGCCTTACTATCACTGATGGAGGCCGCAACAGGATGGGCATTGAGGCACCCGAGACTTTTGATTCTGGGTGACTTCAATGTCCATGCCGATGACGTGACCTCCAATCAGGCGATGGACCTAGTGTCTTCCATGGCGACACTAGGACTCTCCCAAGTAGTTACGACACCCACTCACCAGGCCGGTCACATGTTAGACTTGATCTTCGCGTCGGGAGTTCTAGTGGACGATCTTGCTTCTATAGCGGTGCCATGGTCGGATCACTATGCCCTCAAGGCTCGTGTGGACGTCCCACCCCAACCCCGTTTGGGCGGCGAGCTTATTTTAGCTCGCCCGCGGAGCCTGATGGACCCGGAACGGTTCCTGACGGCTCTGCGGGATCCCTGCCCCCCTGGCGATTCCCTCGATGACCTGGTGGAGTCCTGGAATAATAGGCTCACCGGAGCCATCGATGAGATCGCGCCTAGGCGTCCTCTGCGCCCTCGCGCAAGGCCGACACCCTGGTATAACCAGGGGCTGCGTCGGCTGAAACAGGGACTCAGACGACTAGAAAGGCAATGGCGGCGTACTCGAGACGAAGCGACTCGAACATCTTATAGAGAGGTTATGAAGTCCTATGAGATGGCAGTCAAGGCCGCAAAGAAAACTTACTTTGCGGCGGAGATTGCGTCCGCAATTTCGCGCCCGGCACAACTGTTCAATACAATCCGGACCCTTACAACGCTGCCACAGGGCAGACCAAATTTTAATGAATTGGAAATTGGCTGTGAGGCTTTTGCGGATTTTTTTGCGGATAAAATCGCATCGCTCCGTTCCGACTTTCCTGCCATATTAGATACAGTTAGCGAACCTGAGGCTCCGTGCCTGTCTTCGGATCGCGTCCTGGACGGCTTCGGCGCGCTCAGCCTGGAAGAAGTTGACAGGATCCTCCTATCTGCACGCCCAACAACTTGTAAATTGGACCCATGCCCCTCCTGGCTTATTAAGACCTGCCGGAGGGAGCTAAGATATCCTATACGGGATATCATAAATAGATCCCTACTGGAGGGGCTTTTTCCATCAGCGCTCAGAGAGGCGGTGGTCCGTCCCCTCTTGAAGAAAACATCGTTAGATCCGACCGAATTGGCACACTATCGGCCGGTATCGAATTTGCCCTTTTTGGGCAAACTTATCGAGAGGGCAGTGGCGTTGCAGCTACAGAGCTTCCTGGAGGACGCTTCTATCCTTGACCCCTACCAGTCTGGTTTTCGCCCGGGCCACGGGACGGAGACGGTGCTGGTCGCCCTGGTGGATGACCTTCAGCGGCATCTGGATCAAGGCGGCTCGGCGGTGCTGATGTTGTTGGACCTATCGGCAGCGTTCGATATGGTCGACCATCAGCTTCTGGCGCGCCGCCTTGCCGACGCAGGGATTCAGGGGTTGGCCTTGCAATGGTTTTCCTCTTTCCTTGACGGTCGGGGACAAAGGGTGGCGATTGGGGAGGAACTGTCCCGGAGACACACGCTTGATTGCGGGGTGCCTCAAGGGGCGGTGCTCTCCCCGATGTTATTTAACATCTACATGCGCCCCCTTGCCCAGATTGCCCGAAGGTACGGGCTCGGGTGTCATCAATATGCTGATGACACCCAGCTCTATCTGCTTATGGATGGCCGGCCCGCCTGCGCCCCAGAAAATCTGGACCGAGCGTTACAGGCAGTGGCTAGGTGGTTTAGGCTGAGCGGGCTGAAGCTGAATCCGGCGAAGACAGAGGTCCTGTGCCTTGGTCGCTCCGGCCCGGGAAGGGAAATCCCCCTGCCAGTTTTTGACGGCGCGCCACTAACAGCGTCGGGCAGGGTTAAGAGCCTGGGGGTGCTGTTGGAGCCTTCACTGACAATGGAGGCCCAGATAGCAGCCACTGCCAAGTCCGCGTTTTTTCACCTTCGGCGGGCGAAGCAGTTGGCCCCCTTCCTGGAACGTGACGACCTGGCAACAGTGATTCATGCTACTGTCACCTCGAGGTTAGACTACTGTAATGCCCTCTACATGGGGCTACCCTTGTGCCGGACCCGGAAACTGCAGTTGGTGCAGAACGCTGCTGCCCGGCTGTTATTAGGGCTCCCAAGACGGGAGCACATTCGGCCGGGGCTCCGGGATCTGCACTGGCTGCCAGTAATATTCCGAGTCCGGTACAAGGTGTTGGTTATTACCTTTAAAGCCCTATATGGCCTAGGACCTGTCTACCTTAGGGACCGTCTTTCCCCACACGTTCCCCAGAGAGTACTACGCTCGGGTTCACAAAACCTGTTGGTAGTCCCCGGGCCAAAGGAGGCCCGTCTAAAATCCACCAGGGATCGGGCCTTCTCAGTAACGGCACCTTATTGGTGGAACCAGCTGCCGGAGGAGGTGCGGGCCCTGCGGGACCTAGGGCAGTTCCGCAGGGCCTGTAAGACAGCCCTCTTCCGGCAGGCCTATAATACTGACTGACAAGGAAATCTTTTGGATGGAACAAAATGCATCTGTAGACCGCCGGTTTTTATCTATCTTGCTTTTATTAATTTATGGTTTTAATTTTACTTGTAAGTGTTTTAAATTGTAGTATTTGAATTATCATGTTGTAAGCCGCCCTGAGACACTTCGGTGCGAAGGGCGGGGTATAAATCCCAATATAAATATAAATAAATAAATAAATAAATATTGGATTTATATCCCACCCTATATTCTGAATCTCAGAGCGCTCAGAATCTCCTTTACCTTCCCCCCCCCCACACACACACAACAGACACCCCCTGAGGGCTAAGAGAGCTCTTACAGCAGCTGCTCTTTCAAGGACAACTCCTTGTCCTCATTATGGCTATCATGGAACAAAGCCAGAACAGAGTGGCCATCATTATGATGTCAGTTCCTCACATCTCTGAATAAATTCTGGTTTCAAAAAATGGGGTCCATGAGGAATGTTCCTGAATTTCTCTTGTCCCTGTTTACAGCATAATGGAAATGTAAAGGATCTTTGGAGGGCTAGCTTCCAGGGCTTTTTTTGAGCAGGAACACACAGGAATGCAGTTCTGGCTGGCCTAATGCCAGGGAGTGTGGTCTAATATGCAAATGAGTTTCTGCTAGGCTTTTTCCTACAAAAAACCCTGAGTAAAACAATGGTGACGTCAGGGGGTATGGCCCAATATGCAAATGAGTTCCTGCTGGCTTTTTCTACAAAAAAGACACTGCTGGCTTCTGTTATGAAAAAGTGGACTCACTTTGTAATTTGTTATTTATTTACAAAACTTCACAAGTGATAGATAGAAAAATCACTCCTTGGTCATTCAACTTCATCCAAGATAACATCCTCCAAATATAAACAAAAATATACACTGGAATTTAATTAATAACTTAAATAGTAATCTTTTTTATCCCAGTGAATATCATGTAATATTTCTTGAAGTAGAAAATATTTAATGGTATCTCATTCCTTAGATATAGGAGATGCTGGAGCTAATGGTAGCTTGCTTCACAAATATGCCACCCTTTGGAGCTGTAATGGAACAAAGTGAGATTGGCAATATGGCCACTTCACATACACAATGATCAAAAACTCATTCCTGTCAAAAACAGTTAAAACCCTTGCTGTTCCATGTTCTAAGTATGAAACAAGGAACCTGTTTTGTAACTGTTACACTTCCTCAGGCCCCAAGCTTTCCAATGACTTTGTTAATATAATACTGAGACAACCAGAGAAAAGGAAAACCAACAACCAAGCCTTGCAGGCCACTGAAATAGATCTGTTTATTAGTTGTTTTAACTTTATGGTTTCTTCACACCTATAATCCCCTCATAATAGGCCTCATAATAGACCAAGTCAATGCTGAATCCAGAAATTGCCCTCAGTGAAGAATAAAAGACTAAGTGGTCCCAAAAGCCCCAATTATAAAAATATTTATTTTTTTTTTGTGCAACTTGTAGACCTTCCTCCCCTATACAACAGGGCTTAGACATTCTTACAATAGTATTAAAACATCAAATAATCCAATAACATTATAAATAAAATAAAACAAAAACTCCAACACAGTTCATAGATGGCGTGAAAACCTCAGCAGGGAAAAATATCCTGAGGTCCGTCTAACATGCAAAAAGGAACAGTCAAAAAAAAGGGAAAGGAGGAAGGGAGGCTAGACCAAGATGGACAAACCATTGCTGTCCTCAATCATAGGTCTGGAGGAACAACTTCATTTTACAGGCCCTGTGGGAATTGCATTAGATCATGTGGGGCCTGGATTAGGGGTGTGCATTTGGTTCGGCCGAACCGAATCAACTGCCGAATCACCCCTGATTCGGCTGTATACGGAATAGCATACATCCGAATCTAATTGGGGCCCATTATGCGGGAGCCGAGTATGGCTCCCCCGTATACTTCCGTATAGATATTCGGAAGTATACGGAATTCAATGCAAAAGGCGGGAAAGGGGCTTCTGCAGCTTCAGGGGAGCTGCTTGCCTCCTTTCCCGCCTTTGGTAGCCTTTTCCCGCCTCTCCTATAGCCTCCCTGGGATTAGGAGGGGGAGGGGGAAGAGGAGCCCCAGCAGCCAATCCAAAGCATGCATTTGCAAAATGCATTGCAAATGCATGCTTTGCAGGGCTGTTCTGTAGCTGATCCCCTAGCCATCAGCAACATTGTTGTTCTTTTGATCTTTTGCTTACTTGGGTATCCAAGTAAGCACTGTTGTCTGGCCAATCACAGAGCAGTGCTATTTTTTGAAACTGCTCTCTGTAGGGCCAGAGAACCTTTTTAAGGTCTGCCTGGCTGGACTCCTCCATTGCTGCTGTGTTGGTGTATGTTGGTGTGTGAGAGAGATTGTGCTGTGCTGGGCCTTGGCCTCAGCTGCTGCTGCTCTCTCTCAGCTTACCAAACTTGCCTGGAGTAGAGAAGACGTCTAAGGTAAGACAGTATTGGGGTTCTTGTTTTTATTTTAGTTGGTAAAAGGACTTTTTAAGACTCAGAGTCCCTTTACTTATCCAGATTTGGGTGGTGGGTAGCTTATTTGGGGTTAGAGGGGTCTGCTGGGGGAGGGGGCCTGGGGTGGGGTTTTTTTTTTTTGCCAATTTGCCCATATCTTACTTTAGTAAGAGGACTAAAGTGCAGTGTCCTTTTACTTTTCCAGATTTGGGTGGCTTGGATTTCTTAGGGTGAAGGTTTTTTTGGGGGGGAGGGAGGGGTTGGTAAAGTTCCTGTATTGTTAAAAGTTAAGTTTTTTACTGTTTTAAAAGGATTCTGTGTTTGATTTGTTGCTGCTGTGTTGTACTGCTATTGTTCCTTTTCTCTTCTGGTTCTGGTTCTTGGGGAGGGGGGTGCTGTTTGGCCTAATTTTCATTGTTTAAAAGGCTACTTTTTAAACAGTTGAGTTTGTGTTAGCCTTCTGTTTGGATCTATTATCTATTGCTGCAGGTTTTGCATCCTCCTGTCCTGTTGTCCCTCTTTTCCTGGGTCTGGTTTTAGAGGGGGGGGGTGTTGTTGACTGATTTGGCCTGAAGTTTCTTATTGGTGAAAAGGCCACTTTTTTAACAGCTGAGTTTCTTGGCCTTCTTCTGTTTTCCCTTTTCCTGGTTCTGGTTTTTTTGGGGGGGAAAGCTGGCACCTGGGTGAGAGACCCAGAGCCAGCAGGCTTGTTGTGCTTGGCCAGCTCTCCCCATGTTGTTTGGGGCAGGGCTGGAGAGCTGGCATCTCTAGATTGTGTGTTCTGTGGCAGGGAAGCTGCCACCTGGGTGAAAGACCCAGAACCAGCATGCTTGTTGTGCTTGGCCAGCTCTCCCCGTGTTCTTTGGGACAGGGCTGGAGAGCTGGCATCTGGGTTTGCTGCAGCCAGGAGCAGATTGTGTTTTGTGTGGCAGAGTTCATAGAGTAGATAGATGTATATAGTGCATTTGGGTCCTATAGAGATTCTCTGGTGTGAAGTTAAGTTTGGCTTTGGGTGCCCCAGGAATTGGACCCCCTGGCCGAATCTTTTTGGGACTTGGGGGGTTTGTAGGGGAGAGTCCCCTGCAAATTTGGGGGTTCTCTCTCAAACCTCCTCCCCTCCAGGCGGCTTCAAATATACCCTATTTGCCATTGATTTCAATGGCCCGTAGGGTATAATGGGGCCGTATATTCGGAAATAGCTGCACCTCTACCGTATATGCAGCTATTCCGACTACGGAATTCAGAAATATATGAGATTCCGTATTCCCCCCCCCCCCATATATTTCCGAATCCGTGTACTACTGAATTTTTTTTTTTGCACATCCCTAGCCCGGATCTCACCCAGTGGAGTGTTTCACCAGGCCAGGGACAGGGCCAAAAAAGCTCTGGTTCTGGTTGAAGACAGTTGGACATTCTTTGGGCCAGGGATCACCAGAAGACTGTTATGACTAGAGCTAGGGTTGCCAAGTCCAATTCAAGAAATATCTGGGGACTTTGGGGGTGGAGCCAGGAGACTTTGGGGGTGGAGCCATAAGCAAAATTGTGACAAGCACAACTGAACTCCAAAGGGAGTTCTGGACATCACATTTCAAGGAACCTCTGAAATTTCACCTTTGAAATGCTTTCCTTCCATTGGAAATAATGAAGGATAGGGGCACCTTTCGAGGCTCATAGAATTGGACCCCCTGATCCAATCATTTTGAAACTTGGAGAGCATTTTGAGGAGAGATCAGATGCTATGCTGAAAATTTGGTGCCTCTACCTCAAAACACAGCCCCTCCAAAGCCCCTGATATCCCCAGATCAATTCTTCATTATACCCTATGAGAATTGATCTCCATAGGGAATAATGAAGTGCCCAGCAGACATTTCTCTCCCCCTCCCCCCCCCTTTCTGACGACTCTGAAGCGGGGAATTGGCATCTCTACTAACCAGTTGCTGAACTTCCAACTTCTTTAAAGTAACACAGAGCAAACAAAGATTCAAGTTTACCTTTCCTATGCAAACGACCTCTGAAAAGATTGTGCAACCAATAGAGGGTCTGGGCTGCTTTTACAGACACTGGGAGCAGCCATGTTGTTCGGACTCCTTCTGCCCCTTCCCCCATTCAACTTTAAAGACACAGATACACCATCCCAAGGAGTCTGAAGCATGAGGTGGAAAGGCACATGGTGGCTGTGGGGGTGGGGCTTCCCCCCGGCAGCCAGCTGACTGGTACCAGGAAGGAGCCTGGGAAAGCGAGGGAACCCCCGCTGGGACCTGGGGATTGGCAAGCCTAACTGGAGCACAGTGCTCTTTGGGGGATGTACCAGGATATTTGGGTTTTCAGTCTAGAGAAGGATGTTGTTACAGGAGGCTTTCCCCATCCTTGCCACTGCTACTTGGATCCATGGAACAAAAGTGCTGCCCCTATTAAGGAATCCCAAGGGACTGCTTGGGCTATTTAAGCTATAAGCCAGAGGTGTCAAACTCATTTGTTATGAGGGCTGAATCTGACATAAATGTGACCTTGTCAGGCTGGGCCATGTGTGTCATAAAATGCAATGCCAGGTAGCAGACATATAAACTTTATAAAGGACACAGACAAAAACAATTAAAGATTTTTTTAAATGTAAAATATGATAAAACATTAGCACTCATTGGTCTTAAAGGTGCTTTCTTTGCATCTGTTCCATGGGATCCAGGGAACTGGGCAAAGGGAGCTCTGCTCGTTCCTTCCTTCCCCAGAGGACCAGGAGGGGGAAGAACCTCAGGCAATAGAAGGAAGAGAGGCTTGACTCAGTAGCTCTGCTGTGTAATTGAGAGAGCCTTGCAAAGCAAGCTCTCCCTCCCCCCTTCTTCCCCAATGAAAGAGCCTCAGCCAATGGAGAAAATAGAGACTTTGCTCTGTAGCTCCTGTGTGATTGAGAAAGCCTGACAAGCTGAGATGCAGAAGGAAGTAAGAGAGAGGGGGAAGAAAGCAGATGACAGCCAGTTGCTCAGGGGCCTGATGGGAGACCTCTGTGGGCCTGATTCAGCCCCTGGGCTGCATGTTTGACACCCCTGCTATAAGCCATCCCTGATAATCAAAACTACTCAAGGAACTCATCAGTAAAAACAAAAAACCACTGAAAAAGGCAGTAGACAGTATATGCTGATCAGGCCTGGACTCTCTTGTTCCAAGAAATAGAAACTTATAATTTAAGGAATACTTGTGCTATGTATGAAAGGATTAAGAAGACAGTGCTGTTTGCACAAAAAGTGGCTCACAAAAAGGCAGTGGATTGCTGACAGACACAAGCAGACTGGCTGTAACACTGGGAGTGATAGGATCCTTTAGCATCACAGACTCTTGTCACATACAAAACTACTGTAAGAAATTGCCCTTACAGCTATGGAGCAAGCACAAAGATAAAACATCACGTTATGTGAACCTTCCCACAATACCTCTGAGAGTTACTGATGAACTAGGATTGGCCTTTTCAGTGTAAACAAAACTGAAATTAATCAATGCCATTAAATAAATGCTCAAGAGTTAGGCTTGCCAATCCCCAGGTCCCAGCGGGGTTTTTTCTGCTTTCCCAGGCTCCTTCTCACCACCAGTCAGCCGGCCGGCGAGGGGAAGCCCCACCCCCAGAGGACCATGTGCCTTTGGAGGCTTTAGTCTCCGATTGAAAAGCTTCCTCTTGGAATGGTGTGTCTGTGTTACTTCGAAGAAGTTGGCAGCAACTTGTGAGTAGAGACACCAATCTGTCACTTCAGAGTTGCCAGAAATGGAGTGGGGGGGAGGGAAACGTCTGCTGAGCACTTTATTATTCCCTATGTGGAGATCGATTCTCATAGGGTATAATGAGGAATTGATCTGGAGGTTTCAGGGGCCCTGGGGGAGCTGTTTTTTGAGGTAGATGCACCAAATTTTCAGTATAGTATCTAGTGCCTCTCCCCCAAAATACCCCCCAAGTTTCAAAATGATTGGACCGGCGGGTCCAATTCTATGAGCCCCAAAAGAAGGTGCCCCTATCCTTTATTATTTCCTATGGAAGGAAGACATTTAAAAAGATGTGCTGTCCCTTTAAATGTGATGGCCAGAATTCCCTTGGAGTTCAATTATGCTTGTCACACCCTTGTTCCTGGCTCTGCCCCTAATGTCTCCTGGCTCCACCCCCAAAGTCCCCAGGGCCCAGATATTTCTTGAATTGGACTTAGCAACCCTATCAAGAGTTCATTGTTTTATATCCACAAATGGGTACCAAAGACTAACAAAAGCTGTGGCCCTGGACTTAGCTGGGCGGGGGTGGGTGGAGACAGCCTGTTCTGCCAGCTCTGCATGGTTGGGGATGGGGTGGGGCCCTCTACAGGAGTTGGATTTATCCCCTGCCCTTTACTCAGAGTCTCAGGGCAGGTTACAACCCTCCTTCTCTACCTCTTCCCACAACAGACCTGGGGCCTGGGCCTGCAGCAGGTGCTTTTGGAGCAGGCTGGAGTGGGTGTGAGGCTCTGGTCAAACCTGTGTATGGTGATGTAAGTGGGTCACATTTAGCTGGGCTGTAATGTGGCCTTGGCCTCACTTGACCCCTGGCTCTCCCTCCCTCCCTCCATGTTCAGTTTTATGAGTTGCATTCTCAATTTTTCTTGTACTGCTCTAGGCTTGCTGTTTTAGCTCAGGTGGCAGTTTGGGCATTGGGGTGAGTCTATTTGTGTGGAAAGGCTGTGCCTGCAAGCCTACTTCCATCAGATTGGGGCTCCTTTAAGGGTCTTGGGGATGGAGCCATTCAGGACAATGCCCAGTTTGGGGGTTAGAAGAAGAAGAAGAGATTGGATTTATACTCCACCCTTCACTTGGAGTCTCTGAGTGGCTTACAACCTCCTTCTC
This sequence comes from Heteronotia binoei, assembly GCF_032191835.1. NCBI lineage: Eukaryota > Metazoa > Chordata > Lepidosauria > Squamata > Gekkonidae > Heteronotia > Heteronotia binoei. The sequence goes on along the minus strand of NC_083226.1, from coordinate 102,115,446 downwards.
TTCCTCTCCCCACAACAGCCATCCTGTGAGGTAGGTGGGGCTGAGAGAGCTCTTTCAAGAGGGGCTCTTTTGAGAGTAGCTCTTTCAAAAACTGAGACTGACCCAAGGTCACTCAGCTGGCAGCATGTGGAGGAGTGGGGAATCAAATCTGGTTCTCCCAGATTAGAGTCCATGCACTTAACCACCACACCAAACTGGCTCTCACCACCAGATGACAAAGGAACCACAGCAGCAGCTTTAGCTGATGTGTGTCATGAGGCTTGCCACTCTGCTGTCCCCCTGCCCCCCCCCTCAGCAAGTGGGCTGGAGGGTGGAGTTATATTGGGCAGAAGGCAGGTTGCCTGATGTTGGATCCATCTCCATGCTGTGCCAATGCTCCTGCAGTTGTATCTAATAAAGCTGTGGCCTAATTTCTCTCAAGCAGGTTCCATGTTGGTGTTTTCCCTCACCCTTGCTCCCTCCTTAGCTACTGGGTCCACAATTGTTTGTTACAGTAAGCCTGAAGTATGAGCATTTACTACAGGTGGGGACCTATGAGTCCTTTCAGGGGAGGTGAAATCCAATCTCCCACCTTGTAATTTCCATTTGCCCAACCTTCACCCGTCCCATTCTTCAGCCCTACTTTCCATTCTTCCCACTCTGCTACCTCTGGTTCCACTTCTCCTCTCACTAGCCAGCACTCCCCTCCCCATGTACAGTGTGTGCATTTTCTCATCTTTGATTCCCATTTCTTCCTGCTTCTTTTTGAGAATGGGAGTGGAACATGTCTGCCAGCTCAGCTGCTTACTATTTAATCTGAATTTCTGTTCCCCTCCTGTGGAGGTATTATAAGTCTAGGTGCAGCCAAAGTTGTGAGCTGAAAGGCAAAAACCAAATTATATTTGTCTCTTGGTTCTTAGCCTGTGACCTTGCAGAACCCAGAACTAGAGGAGAATGTAGTACAAAGTATTTCATTTGTAATGTTTATTTCAATTATATTTTGATTATTAAAATTGTTTTGTTGTTGAGATTATTCTATTTTTAAAAGCTCCTTGGCACTCCCCTTGAGAGAAAAATATGGAAATAAATAAATTCTGAGTGGCAGCCATACTACTTACTGGCTGTTATGCTGGGTTTTCATTGCCACTATTTTGGATTGCTACAGTAACCCCAAATGTCACCTGAATGTAAAGGGTTTTTTTTGGTGATATCTTTTGGGGGGTGTTAACCCCCTTCTTTATCTTTTGAAAAACAGACTTTTCTATAAACCTTGGGGGTCCCTTGGGTTTGCAGAAACTATATTGTAGTCCTGGCTGGCCCTGTTGTGCGGATTTTATGATTCACAAGGGGACTATCTCTTGACTATTAGAGATAAGGATTCCTGGATTTATAACGTCAATATGTTTGTTGAATTTTCTGCTTTTTCTTCCCTACATCTGATCTTTCTGAAGTTAACTTTCACTTTGTGATCAGAATATGATCAGAATTTAAGATGTGCAAATCTAAGACAAAATTGCACTAAATTTTCACCTTGGTTCTTGTTTTTAAAAGCAAACAAATTTCTTTGGAAAATAATCTGATGTGCCCTGGTAGTCACAGATTACTGGTTCTTTAAATCCCTTACAATGATACGTGTTCCATCTGTGTTAAAGAAGATACAGACATTCCAACCCATTGCTTGTTTTCATGCTTCTTATATGAAAAAGAAATTATTAGATCTAATTTTGAAGAACTGTAGTCTGTAAATAAAACTAAAACTACTTTTAAATGATAAATATATATTGCTGTGTTTTTTTGTTGGTTGGTTTGCTTTTTGTCATCAAGTCACAGCTGATTTATGGTGATCCTACAGGGTTTTCAAGGCAAGACACATTCAGAGGTGGTTTGCCATTGCCTGCCACTGTATAATGGCCTTGGAATTTTTTGGTCTCCCATTCAAATACTGACCAGGGCCAACCCTGCTTAGCTTTTGCAATCTGATGAGATCAGGATAGCATGGGTATGGGCATCAAGCTCCTTGCTTTGGACGGTGCCACATTGGTGCCAGCCCAACAGGTGAGGAGCTTGGAAATGACCTTGGATGCCTCCCTTTCAATGGAGGCCCAGATCACGATGGTTGCCAGATCTGCCTTTTGTTATCTTCGGCAGATCAGGCAGCTAGCACCATATCTATCCCCCCAGGACCTGGCTACAGTGATCCATGCAATGGTCACTTCCAGACTAGACTACTGTAACTTGCTCTACGCTGGCTTACCCTTGAGACTGATCCGGAAACTGCAGCGGGTGCAGAATATGGCAGCTCGCCTGCTGACTGCACCACCTTTACGGGTGGGCATTTGGCCGGCGCTCTGCAGTCTGCACTGGCTGCCCATTGAGTACCAGATCCGCTTCAAGGTTCTATTGCTGACATTTAAAGCTTTACACAGCCTGGGACCAACATACCTGTGGGACTGTCTCTTTCCATATATGCCCAAGAGGTCGTTACGTTCAGCCTCCCAACATCTGTTGGCTGTCCCTGGCCCAAGAGATGCCTGCCTCACTTCAACTAGGGCCAGAGCTTCTTCAGTCCTGGCCCCAACCTGGTGGAATCAACTCCCTATTGAGATCCAGGCCCTACCTGGCTTATTAGCCTTCTGTCGGGCCTGTTCCGCCAGGCTTTTAGCTAAGGCTGTGGGTGTCTGTTCTTGATCTGGTTGACCTCCCTGGCCAGTACTGTCATCTGTGCTAGGAAATGGAATAAAAACTGCCATCCCTATGAGATATCATGATGTGAGATGGCTAGGCTGGGCAATATGTGATGTCATGGTAATCTGAGTTCTGTTGAGTTGTCTGTTTATAAAATGTTTGTATTGTATTTTATTGTTTCATTATATGTTATACTCCACCCTGAGCCCTACGAGGAATGGGCGGAATAGAAATTTACTTTAAAAAAATATATGGGCTACCAAGTCAGGGCAAACAATCTGGTTTATGTTTTACCAACTGCAGTGAAAAAAACACCAAAAAGTATACAAATTGCTATAAGGACTATAATTTGTTGTATAATTGAGAAACTCCATGATTTCCATCTCATTGTATGTTTAGGATTGTTAACAATCAGTCAACAAATACAGTAATTATTCACCTACCAGCTTTGTGCACTTTAGGGAAGCTTTATATTTAGTACTTGTCATATTTATCCCTTTTCTGGTAGTATTACTGCTGAAATTTACAGCTAGAATAACACTTTAATTTGATCATTTTCAAAAGACAGTTGTTATAATCTTTAAAAAATAATTCAAAGAGCCTTATATGTACAATAAAAAGTAAGCGTTCCAAATAGCTTTCTTAGATAATAATTAGTATTGCTGTAAAAAATTTTTTTAAAAAAGATACAGATATTTAGAGGAATCTTTACAATATATTAGCACAATGAAACACCAGAATGTAAGCTGTGGAACTACTTCAGTTGAGAGACTGATTCTTGCATGAAATTCTATTCACAAAATAAGAAAATGCATTAGCATTTTAATAGGTACCTTGATCATTGTGTAATGTGTACATATCATTCCTATATTCAATTTATTGAAATGATAATTTGGAGAAATTTATAAATGAAATAGACATATACACTCCATCTCAAGAATAGTGCGCCTCCTTCTTGTCAGTAAATGCAAGCATGGCTTGCCCAGAATCAGAATTGGCATTTCTAAAGGGCAACAAAGATGCGACTAAGCTGACAGTGAAATAACATTGCCTTTTTTGCTTGCATAACCTTAGAAAATGAACAGTAGCCAGATAGCTCTTTGGATGAGAAAAACTAGCCCATTGCTCTGGTGGGAGCAATCTGGAGTGGAAAAGCGGTAGGAGACCAGCAAAACAGACTCTTTCTCTGTTGTTTCCCATCTTCATATCACCCCTATCTCTGGTCCCAAAGTGGCTACTTCCTGCACTAGATTTTAAAACATAGAATGATCTTTCCCATATCTATCAGGCACAAAGGTATTCTATACATGTTTACTCAGAAGTTAGTCCACCAAATTCTATGCGTTGTATTCCACTGATGGTCTCCTGAAAGGAAGGGCAGGTGTGATCTTACTCAGTTCTCCTTTCCAGAACACCTAATCCTTCTGGCCCTTCCTGTGATTCCCAACAGCAGCTACTCCGGAGTTGGAGGCTGCTGGTGGGAAGGCAGGGATTGATCCAAGATGGTTGTCTGGTTGGATAACTCTTTACTTGGAGCATTATGGATCCTGGTGTCTTCTGTTTTTATCATGTGGTGTTATTTAATTAATATTGATATTTTAGCTAATATTGATAATTTGTTAAATTTTACATTAACACTGCAAGCTGCCTTGGAAAGTTTTTTTGGATAAAAAGTAGAATATAAATCTTTCAAATAAGTAAGTAAATGACAAATTCTACACAGAGGAAAAGGTGGTATAGAACATTCAAACAATGTAAAATAGTTATAATGCATTGTATCCACTGAAAACCATTGCTAGTTCTTTGCAAAATGGAGCAAGGTCACTATCTGAATCAAGCATGCCTATCTTTCTTACTCTTGCTTTCTTTCCCCATTGCATTCAGAAGTGGCTATTTGGGCATTTGGATGACTACCTGCCATAACTTGCCAGCTTCCAAGTTGGGCCTGGAAGTCTCTCACTTTTACAACTGATCTCCAGCTGGCAAAAATCAGCTCCCCTGGAGAAAATGGCTGCTTTGAAAGGTGGACTGTATGGCATTGTACCATACTGAGGCTGCTCCCCTCCCCAAACCCCACCCTTTCCTGGATCCACTTCCAAAGTCTCCATTAGGGCTACCAACCCCAGGTGGGAGCAGGGGATCCCCCAGTTTGGAGGTCCTCTCCCCACTTCAGGGTCATCAGAAAGTGGAGGAGGATGGTGGAGGAAATGTCTGCTGGGCATTCTAATGGAGACCGATCCCATAGGCTATAAGGAAGAATTGATACATGGGTATCTGAGGCTCTACGGGAATTGTTTTTTGAGGTAGAGGCACCAAATTTTCAGCATAGAATCTGATGACTCTCCTCATAATACTCCCCAAGTTTCAAAAACTGGGGGGGGGTCCTATGAGTCCCCAAAGAAGGTGACCCTATCCTTCATTATTCCAAATAGAGGGAAGGCATTTAAAAGGTGTATGGTCCCTTTAAATGTGATGGCCAGAACTCTCTTTGGAGTTCAATTGTGCTTGCCAAACCCTTACTCCTGGCTCCACCCCATAAGTCCCCATATATTTCTTGAGTTGGACTTGGCAACCCTAGTCTCCATGTATTTTCCAACACAGACCTGGCAACCCAAACCATAGGCCTAATCTTCCCTCCTTTAAAAAAAATATTGAAGTTAAAACCAAGAGCTTCCCAGTGGTATGTATGTTCTAATTCTGGTTATGGCAGGAAAAAACCTCTGCCTTACAGCTGTTGACCACATTAGTTATTTATGCACACAAAGAAGCTAGCATAAAATAAATTCTATTAAATTGCTGAACCACCCAAATTGTTCTTCAACAAACTTTAGCATTTAATGCAAATGAGAACAATAAGTTTAACGGGCCATGAATGAAAAGAGTAGTTAGTGACAATTCTGTGTAAAATTCAAAAGTATACGAGATCAGCATGTACAGCAGCTGTATCAGTGTCTCTTTTATCCCTGGTTCATACCATTAAATATGTTGTTAAATTCTAATTCACCAAATTATTTTTCAGCATTTAAATATGCTACAGTAAATCTGTTAGTCTTTAAGGTGACACAAAACTCTTGTTTGTGTGCAAGAAAACAATTATAGCACCCATTAAAAGGCATTCTGCCACAAAGCCAGGGAGTTCTTCAATCAATTAATATTTAACATTAAAAAATATAATAAAAGCAAATTATATTGAAGTAAACTAATGGTTAATTTCTATGAAACCTTTATGTATACTTTAGATATTATTGAGAGGGGGAGGTACAATTGTACTTATAGTCTGCCAGTGAAAGTACACTATCTTCTGAAGGGAATTAATTTTCTTCTCACAATGAAAAAATATAATGTTCTATCAGTCAATAAAAGACTTCCAAAGCAAACCCTATTGCAATATAAAATAAAAGTGTGGGATATGTTGAGTGAGATTCTTAAACAACACTGAAAGAGTATATACAGTGTCAGTAGAGGTTGCAGGAAAAGTTGCTTGAGTGGTATACAGTACAACTTAGATGAGCACCCTAAGGCTTCATTTGGAGAGTGAAGCTTGGAGTCTTAATGAACCTGGAACAGGAATCTATTGAGGGCTGCCATTATCATTGACCCACAGACCCAGCAGCAGGGTGGCAAGGATGTGGCATGCCTCCCTTGATCACAATGAAGGCTTGTCAACGAGGAGTCTGAGTCGTATGGCTCAAGGCTTGGAGGCAGGGTGGCCCTGCCTGTAGAATCAGAGATGCACAAACACAAGTAGGCAGACTCTTTTGCGCACCACTGACAGCCTGCACTGACACTGGGGTGAATGGGCTGGCCTGTGGGCACTGTAGGATGATCTCTCTTTGACTGGTATCAATAAATAAACTTAGTCCTTTGATTGTCATGTATGACAGCATCAACTGTCCTCATTCCCATCTCTGCATCTCACTGCATCATTCTTCCTCAGAAAGTACTCTACAATTAATTGCAAATGTGTTTCTAAGCTTTAAAAAATTGTGCCAAATTGTGCAGATGGAACTTGGTATGAAGACCATGCACTCTTGCTTTCATATGTGAATGTCAGAGAAAACAAGTATGTTTTATAAAACACAACAGTTAGATATGCAGGAGAACAGAAAAGGGTTATAAAGATAAGAGTTGTAAACAAAGAATGCTGTGGAACTTTAGGGATTTTCTTGATTGTACTTGTGATATACCATACCACCATATATCAGTGAGTCTCTAAGGTGCTACAGCATGACTGGTCAATAAGAAAGGAGTGGGCTGCTGAACCTGCTGCTCTTAATAACAAGACAGTAATATGAAGTTTTCTGCTTAGAATGGCTCTTGCAGTCAGAATATGTTATAAAGCACTGAACAACTTCCTGAAAGGAAACACACAAAGAGTTTGATTTGCCCCTTGATATAAATCCTCACAAGCCTATTGATTCCAATACTCCTTTAATCAACTTATGTGAATGGAGAATCCAGCCCATAAATGAGGGTTTTATGGAAGTTTGGAGAACAATTATAAATCTGCTTTCACTTTCTTTGAAGTAGACTTTGAAGTAGTAGGAGGACAAAAGACAATTAAAATTCTAAAAACAGTTCCTCAGTTGCATGACTGGATTTGAGCAGCTAAACCCAGTTTCTTTTTTCTATTGTTTGCTTTCCTTATCCATCTGAAGTATGCAGAGTTTGGGGGCCTTTTCTCTTTTCTGTACACCTCTAAAGCTTTGCTCAAATTGTTTAAAATCTGCAAATTTCAGTGAGCTGTCTACTTGGTCTTTTCAAAGCCATATTCAAAACACTCAGTTCTGATTTGATTGCTTTCACTTTTAACACCAAACAACAGAATCAAGCACTGAAATAATCAGATTATTTTCTTTGTGTTTTAAAAAACCCTTAAAAATAACAGAGCACTAAAAATTGTTTTAAAAAAATGACAGAGCACAAAACACACATTGCTTTTATGCTCAGAACAGATGCATACTGTCATAACTTTAAAAAGAAAAAATAAGACTATGATATTTTTTCCTCATTGTGAACTCATTGTCCATTTAATACTGTGTAGTTTATTAACATACCATTACATTGCTTTGTTGAATATGTTGTCCATGGTTATTGACTGATGTGGTTGCTCACTATTTGCACAGTCTTATTCAATGAAATCCATGCCCTCAATTTTACAACTGGTTATGATCTTGATTTCCTCCTGAGTAGTTATAATTAGAATAGTATGTTGTATATATTATACTTCGGACCCACAAATATTTTCTAATATGAGCCCTGCCATGGAAACCCAAGTAGAACAAAGAATGTACCCAAAGCAAAACCCACAATGAAAATTTCTTTTTCTATAACTCTCCCCCCAATTATACAGCCTCTCTTCTGTATGGAGGGATCTGTGTCCAGTGTTTCTGTAGTTTTCCTACAATAATTACTATTCCAGTAAAATGAACCATTTTTAATACAGTTAATTAAGTTTAAAATATTATTTGAAATTACCTAAACAATTTAATATTCATATTTCAGGAAAATATGAATTACTTCAAGTCTATGGGATGTAAAAATGTATAATTAAGATACTGCATCATGGAAACCCTGCAATTGTCATCTTAGACATATGCTCAGCAAACTAATTTTCTGTCCTGTTAAATTGAACTCATAATCTGATGGCCTTAAAAATAAACTGTTGCATTAAAAATGTTCTGTCTCCCCCTTTTGTTCCAGAGCAAAAAGAAACAAAAAGTGCATCTCTTTGCTTAGACTATCACACTAAAAAAAAAATGACTAGGCCGAGGCACAACTTAATATAAATCAACTATGTGCTGATGTCCCATTGAAATAACATGACTTTCATTTCAATTCTTCCTTGAAAATGGGCTGTACATGTGACTGGTGGGGACACTTTAAAAAAAAATGAAATTATCCAAGATAGTTGGTGAATGCATCTACAGTGCTTCATATACTTGACACTTTGAAAAAAAACACACACACATAAGTTGAGATTTTATATTGGGAGTGATATCTAGTAAGCCAGTAGCTGGGTCATAGGGTTGTCAGACCCCCCTTCCCTGCCAAAGGTACAGGTTCCCTGCTGGCAGCCCTGCCCCCAAGCTGTTGATCAGCTGGCTAGGAGGGGGACTTACCTGGAGAAAGAAAGGGCCCAAGCCTCACTGACAGCATCACAGAGAAAGTGACATCATCACATCAGTGACGTCCAGGTGACACTCTGATATTTGGGCAAAAACTCTATGGTAGAAGCTGAATTTAACATGGAGTTTTTGTACAAATACCGGAGTGTCACTTGGAGAGCTCTGGTGTGATGACATCACTTCCTGTGCAATGCCAGCAATGAGGCCTGGACCTCTCTTTCTCCAGGTAACCCCCCCTCTCTGCTGTTTGCCAAGAGGCACCTGGCAGCCCTACTGAGTCATGAACACAGCTGTAAATTTGTGGGGGAGCTGCCAATAGCAAGTGGATCAGCATGCACAGGATGGAGATGAAAGGATATAGCTGGACTGACCCCATAATATTCTATTATATACTATATAATGTATTAGATCCAAAAACACCCTTTCCATATGTGTAAAGCATCTTCTGTCTGCAGAAACACTGCTATGTACTTTACATTAGACAACCCAGCAAGTGAAACTAAAATCCTATGATCTTCTGCTTTTGTAAACAAGAGTTTGCTGGCTTCCTAAGGACTAATATAAGGTTGCTGGTCAACCATTGGGGGGGAGCATGTAACTCCAAAAGAGGCTAAATGGGATATTATTTACCAATTGATGTTATTTACCGCCATGCCATGAAAAGCTTTGATTGCCTGTTTCTATGCAATAAGCCTCTATTAAAGGGACAGGACTCCCCCCCCCCCCCGCAACCTTCAAGAAGCTGGCAACTCTAACTAGAGCCCATTTTTTCATATACTGTGTGGCAGATCCTCACAGGCATACATTTTATGCCTATGAAATGAACAGTAGGGCAAAAGGGCCATGAAATGAAGTAAGTACACGGTGAAATGTAATTATGCAGAATTCAGATCAGATCAATAAAAATACAAAGACCTTTCACTACTTTTGCTTGGCTAACAACTGTAATTACCAATGAGTGGAGAACCCCAGCTTTGCTGAGAGTTAACATCTTGTGGCTGTTATAGAACCTATGTAGGCTATAGAACTTACCTAGTATAGCACTGTATTAATTATTGTCTAAGCTCTCCTCGCAGTATTTCTGTAACAACTCTAGTCATTATTTTTCTTGCACTTACAGTTCTTGACATCAGCTCCCCCCATAAGTATATATGGTCTTCAAAATCCTTAGGGTATGTGAACTGGGAGCCTGTCCAGTATGTTAAAATGTGTAAAAGAAAGACAGACAGATGTGACTAGCACTGGTACCACACTTTTTTATCTGCTGGTCACTGAACATTGTATCTTACCCTAAAGGTGTTTCCATCAGTTCCAGAAAGGTGTCAGCATGACCAGGTTTTTATGTCTTACTAAGTTTATTCTGTTTTCATGTATATGATCCCTGTCTCCACCCTCTCTTTACAAAGACTATTCCATCGCCAATGTTTCTGAGCTAACATAATGGAACTATAGGTGATGAGTAGGCCAGTCATTTCTAGATCATGTTTTACATCTTATCAATCATTGTGCAGAGCAAAAAAGAGTGTCTATGCAAATAAAATGACAGCTGAATTTGAGATTCAACCACTAATCTGTCTTAACTTTTCAAACTTTCAGGAAATTTAATTGCCTCCCACTGACAAGCAGCTTCAGACTTTCCAAATCAGTCTGTTCTAAATTCATTTGTGAATCAATACAAAATTCTTCCATGGGTGTTATGGCACTTGGGGAACATGTATGCAGTGAGAATCCTTTCAAACTGTATTTTGAAGGAATTGAATTTATTTTGAAGACAAAAAGACTTCTGAAGAATTCATTACTGTTCAGCTTTCTACAGCATGAGTGTCAAGAGTGCATAAGGTTTCTTCAGGTCTCTATTTGGTTAAAAAAAACCCCTAAAGTTTCCAACGAGACAGATATTTGAAATAGCAGCCTCCCTAGAAATCGCAAGCCTGAACCTCAGCAACATGACTGAGACTTCACTGCAGGGCTGTGGCCACACACACTAAATAATGCATTTTCAATCCACTTTCAATCCTCTTTCCAACTGGATTTTACTGTATGAGCTTGCAAAATCCTTCTCTATCCTATGCATAATCTTATAAACCTCTACCATGTCACCCCTCAGTTGACATTTCTCCAAGCTAAAGAGCCCCAAGTGTTTTAACCTTTCTTCATACGAAATTATGCAACCCAGCTCTCAGTCACACATACATACAGGGACTGAATTTTAAAAACTGCAACTCCAAACACAATGAGAGGAAAGAAGAGTCTTCAAACTTCACTCTGGTGCCATTTCCACCAGTCAGAACAACTACAGGGAACCCTGTTTGCCCCTTGGTTGGGCTCCATGTGTCCTTGATAACATGATCCGAGGACATATGGAGCCCAACGAAGCAGCAAACAGGACTCCTTGCAGCCATTTGGCTGATGTACAGGCACTGGAGGGAAGCCTGAAACCTTGCCTTTCCCCTTGCAGCATTTAGAGCCATGTAGAGTGATGAAGTGATTTTTGGACTTCTCTGCTATACACAGAGCTGTATAAAGAGGTTTCCCCCCAATGGCTTTTAGATGTCAAGAGGAGAGATCTTAGATACTCATTTGAAAGTTTCCTGCTTACACAAATCTGATAGTTCTTGAATCTCTTGCTTTTTGTATGGACCTTTGCTCTTTGATTGCCCCCTTCCAACAGTATGCCAACTCCAGGTAGAGAAATTCCTGGACCTTTGGGAACAAGGCTGGGGAAGGCAGGACTGTAGGAGGGGAGGGACTCACTTGGCCTAAGTGTTCTGATTGGACAGTGTACCTGTCTACCACATATTTGCAGTAATTTCAGTAAACTGGAAGTATCATTGCAGATACTATGGCACTGCCAAAGAAGAAGAAGAACCTTTCCATAGTCAAGAAGAAATTTCACTTGAATTAACCCTTCCAAAGATAAACAACAGGATGTGTTTGGACCAGATTTTGATTAGCTTCATTCCATATTCATATCTCTGTTAAATACAGTATTGCCTTCTCTCTGCTTTTCAGCTTTCAGACAGTACCTCTCCACCTGAGCTGACAAAGCAATGCAGATAGAGGAGGTGAGCTCTGGCTATTGATTTTTTTTTAATTTTATATTACTTTTCTTAATTGTCATTATAAATTTAATCAAGTTGTTCAAAGCCTCGTTTTGAAGTTAGCTTCCCCCTCATTTTGAAATTGTTTTATTGATGACTGAGTGTGTCTTACACTCTCAGCAGAGACCTGGGGGTCCTTCTATAGTCTAATTAATGGCTAACTGAGTGTGTGTGAAGCTTAGTTGGAAGGGCCTTCTCTTTCCTGTAGGTGAGAAAATCACCTCTAGCTATCAACCTGATGTTCTTATCTTTCACAGATACCTTGTTCCCTGTGACTGTCTCATTCTTCCACTGAATAAAAATGACCTACAGCCTCTGAAAACATGATTTCAATCCTTCTAAAACATATAAATTTGGGTCTCTCATTAGAAAATCAGGGGACTGATTAATAAGGTGGTTGCTGGGAATGCTTGAATCTCTCTAAAGAAGCTGTCAGTTGGCTGAAACTCATTCAAGTTGGAGAAAATAGGGCTTAGACTATGACCTAAGAGTAAGGAACTGCCTGAAAGCTTTGAACCCTGTGTAGAGAAAATAATCACTACATACAACACATGAATGTTTGCATTATTCTATTCCCATCCTTGGCTTTGTACATTTTCATATGTTGTATATATTTCTGTTTTGTATTTTATAATTAATAACATTTGCTTTTAAAATACCAAACTCTGCTTTCATCCCCTGGCAATCAGTGCCACACTCCAGTTATGCTTACTGATTGTTTGAGAATCCTGGGAGGTTTTTTTTTTTAAGTCTCTTATGAAAGAATTGAACAACTATCTTTGGAAGTCTCACACAGTCAGAGAACTGGAAGTCTTAGGTGTCCTCTCTCTCCTCTTTAAATTACTGAGATGACATCAGCTCTTGGTCTCTTTAAAGGTTTTGGACCACTGGTTAGTACAAGAAACAGAGCCCACTTGGGCTTCAGGAACTGGCTGCTGTACAACACTTCTTCCCAATGTCTGTCACACGGACAAATTCTTATAAGTTCTTGTTCTTACATAATATTATATTAATGTAGACATACTCTTAGAAACAAGAAATGCTTTAACATGCATTCTATAAGCATAAAATAAACAGGACAGCTGAGTCATCCAAAATATTGAAAGGGATAGTGAGAAATGGAAGGCTTCTGTAACCTGCTTCAAGACAAATGACAGATGTGAAATGAAATAAGAAGCTTCCTTACACTGGGCAGATCACTGGTCAATCTATTCCAATGTTGTCTGTTCCAACTGGCACTAGATCCTTCTACCTGGAATTCTTTAATTGGAAATACTCAGAACTACTAGAACTAGAACCTGACATCTTCAGATTGGACAGCACATATGAGCTATGGCTAAACAAGGTTAGTGTTTCCTTAACAAGGATGCTACATTTACCTAAGACAGACTCAAATGCCATAAAAGCCAGTTCGAGAGTGTTTTAAAAGAAGAATTGTGCAGCTGAAGAGAAACACATTCTAACATGACAACTAGTGCCACAACGTGAAAGTGAATGTGACTGAGATGAGCTACATTCTTGCAGTATAATAGTTGCCAGCCTCTCTTGTGATACAGAAGCCAAAAGTAAGTTACAGTAAATCATCTGAAGTACCATGCTTCACAATGTACACAATGGCACACTTAGATAAAAGAACTTTTCTTGGCTATAGCACAAAGCCATTTTCAAAAATCAAAATACCTCTTATGTCTCTGTCTAAGCTGTGTGATAAAGTATACAATAAAACTGGGAGACTACTGAATATATACATCTGAAGAAAATTAAGAATCAGGAAATGGTACTGAAGTTGCGTCTGCTTATTTCCTAGATTTTTCTTCTTCTGGATGTTCAGGTAACATGGCAAATACATTATTTTCTAATGTTTTTAGGGAAACTTTATTTCCTTCCCCTCCTTTAAAAATAATTGTACTTAACATTCTAGTAGACATCTCAAGGAATATCAGACAAAGTGATGAGTCTACAGTAAACATCACCAAGGAAGGACTGGGGGTGCTCTGAAGAGGCAGGCAGTGGCAAACCACCTCTGCTCATGTCTTGCCTTGAAAACCCCGTTAGATGAAACTTCATAAAGTCACCATGAGTTAGTTGCAGCTCAGAGGCTTAGCTTGTGTAGAGCTTAGACCATCTCCTTAAAATAGGATCGGCCCTATAAATGGGAAAGGCAAAATACTGCAGCATTAGGGTTTTGCTTTTTGATCAGATATATACAGACCGTTTTATTTGCAAACTCATTATTTATGGTGTGTGTGTGTGCGGGGGAGCAGACTCAAGTTTAGTGGTAAAAATGTCTTGACTGTGTTTCAGGTGAAATTGGAAGGGGAAAGATACAAAGGCATAATTTTTTTTGGAGGGGTGTTATATCTCCAAGTTTATAGAAAGAAAGTACAGATTTATATTCTGGATTTTTTAAAAAAAAAATTGTCCAAAGGAAGTTTGATTTTATTTTTGGGTTGGTTGGTTTCATACTTTATTTCTAACAAGGGTATTTCTAGACTATATAGGGGGAAAAACCTAGATGCCAAGTTACCATAGCACCTAGAAATTGATGCTACATCTGAAATATCTTTCCACCTAAAAAATCAGATTTAATAGTTTTCTGTTCTAAAATTTGTATAATTACTTTTTTTCTTGGAAAGTCTATAATAGCTACCTGAGAATTTTTGGATGACATAGGAGCTGAAGTTGTTCATCCTCTGCAAGACTGATAAGAACTTCTCTACTGGCTCAATCCAGGTGTTCTATAAAAACTGATAGGCACTGTAAATTTTAGAATTATAAGAAGGCGAAGACCAAATTAAATTCCAATCTTTCTGTGTTAAGGTTTGTTGACAATCATCCATCCACTTTCTTTGATAAGCCAACAAAGATTTGTGATTGAACAATCTTAATAGCTTATAAATTTTTGAAAGCATTTTTGTAGAAGCCAGATCTGTTTTTCTTAGAAAGAGTTCAAAATCAGTCCGTGGGTGCATTAATGTCTCCTTAATAAGAGACGAATCTAAGAAGTGTTTAATTTGCAGATAAGAAACCCACATTACTTTCATTCCAATAAATAAATCCAATAAATAAATAAATTCCTAGTTTTTGTTCTCAATTATTTTCCCTTTATGAGGTAAATCCGTGAGATGAGAAACTCCAGATTCCTGCCACTTGTAATATATATTACCATGAACTCTCAAACCTTTAACATTCTTACTCATTGGTATTTAGCTCCACCAACTCTACATCATATATGAAATACATAGATCCAAAATGTCAGAAAAATTGTGGTCTAAAAGGTGATTCCCCCCCCCCCCCTCCACTGCTGGTGGTTATGCAAACATGTGAATCTCTTTTGGTCACAAATTGTTGTTCATACCAAACAAATCACTTCAGTTACACTTCCAATGGTACCTAAAATATTACTATTGGACAAATGGCCTGATCCTACTGGTGATCAAACTAAAAATGATATTGTTCACTGGTTATTGTCCATTGCACGGTCAGTGATAGCTTCACTTTGGATCTCTGAGATTAATCCTTCTATTAGATCTTGGCAAAGCAAGTTATGGGAGTATTTCGTTATGTATAAAATCTTGTTGTATGTGGAACCTGCTGCATCTGTCCCTCAAGAAGGTAAACTGATTGCTATTTGGTATCCCATTATTAATTACCTTACTGAAAATGAGGTTATACCATATAACTATATTTATAAAAGAATGCTATATTTCTGATTACTATTATTTCAATTACCTTTGATCTTTGGGGTTTTTTTTATTATTTACCTAATGCAAATGGTGATTTGTGCTACTGTTGTGATGGTACTTTATATATTAAGAGGTCTAATGGTATTTAATTACTAACTTTTAAGTTTGGAGATAACTTTGATGTATGTATTATCCATTTTAGTGTGGGTTTTATCCATTTTAATGTGTTTTATGTTATGTTTAGGGTTCTTAATTGTATCCTATTCTTTATATTCAATAAAAATCTTGTTTATGACAAAAACAACAACAACAACTGATAGGCTTTATTCCTTTGAGAGAAACTTGACTCTGCAGGAAGCAGATACCTTGTTCCACTTGAATAACTGAAACTAGGGGCCTAACTGTATGTTATGTTTTTCCTTGAGTCTGCATGATCAGCCTAGTGTTACCAGTTTGTGCTGGAAGCTCAATTTTTAGTATGCATCAGACCAATTTGGATTAAGACTAATGCTCAGTAGACTGAGCTTCCCCCTGTGCCATTTTCCTGACCTGGAATAACCCTGGATGGTGCTATTTGGGGTTCTGCCCTGAAGGGTTTCCATACCAAGGCAAATAGCACCACCAGGGCTATTTCAGGGGGAATGCTGAAGTCCTTTCCATTTATGTGCCACAGTCAGGCCCATAGCCACGGGAGGGCCCAGGGGGCATGACTCCTCCACACAACCCCCCCCCCCCGGACCTTTATGACCCCTTCTTTTCCTGGCTCCTGCTCTCTCCATTACCACTTTTCTCCCTGTGGCTCTGGCAGCCCCCCTCTGCGCCGCACCTCCCCCACTCACCCACCAGGTGAAACTGTAAAGAGCATGCTCTGGGGCTCTTAAAAGGCACCCCTCCACCCCTGCTGATCACATGATCAGCTGGAAAAGCCACGCCAAAGCTGGAGGTTCCCACTCCAGCTTTCCTATGCCATCATCAAGTTCAGTGCTGGCCGCCCCAGTGCTGAGCTTGCTAATCATGCCGGAAAGCCAGCATAGATGCTGCTGGCTTTGGAGTGGCTTTTCCAGCCGATCATGTGATCGGTGGGGGGGGCACTTTGCAGGAGCCCCAGGAGCCCACTCTTTACAGATTTGCCCGGTGGGTGTGGGAGGGTGGGAGGGAGAGGTGCCATGCATAGGGGGGCAGGGCCGCCAGAGCCACGATGAGAAAAGTGGCAGCAGAGAGAGTGGGGGCTGCCAGAGGGGGGCCCACTCCATCCAAAAACTTTTTCCGTGGGCCCCCCCAACCGGAATTTTCTGGCTACGGCCCTGGCCACAGTCCTTATCCAAATTAGTCCTCTCCACTCTTGGAAATCTGTTTCCCAGCACAGAACTCCAGGTGCACATCTGATCATGCAGATCAATGGAATCATGTGTAATTAGGCCTACAGTGTAATAATATAATTGCATATCTGTATCTGGACCTGGAAATTATATTTCTCATCTCTGAAAGTGTCATCTCTTTATTTAAGGGAAATTTATTTATTTATTTGCATAGTGTAGGATTTGACTGCATTCAAGAATATTAGTAGCAATATGCAAAAAGCTATTTAAAGGTTTACTCAGAACTTTATGTAAATACAAATATGTATTTTTGCTAAAAGATATGGTTTCCTTTGTATTTTATACTTATAATCTTTACACTATATTCTGTTCTAGTTTTTACATAGTGTATATCATATATACATATTTGTCAGGTGTCTTTCAGCCTTACCTAGTTAGACTGAAGTACCTGACTCAATACTTTGTATATTCTTATGTGCTGTGTTGCAGAATGCCACATGCTGACATGGAGGCAGTGACACTCAGAGCCAGTGTGATGTTGTGGTTAGTGAGAGACTAGGATATGGGAGAATTGGGTTCAGAGCCCCTAGCAGAGCCAGCCAAACCTCTTTTAATATAACCTACATCCCGGATTTATTGTGAGGAGAAAGAGAAGGCCCATGTACACAGCACCATGTTTCAAGGACCAGGGCTTTTTTTGTAGCAGGAACTCCTTTGCTATTAGGCCACACCCCTGGGATGTAGCCAATCATCCAAGAGTTTACAGGGCTCTTAGTACAGGGCCTACTGTAAGCTCCAGGAGGATTAGCTACATCAGGGGTGTGTGGCCTAAGATGCAAAGGAGTTCCTGCTACAAAAAATCCCTGTCAAGGACTATGTACTCATTTTAAAAAGTGATGGAATAAAAATGCACATCAGAGGTACTAGATAGTTGACTGGCAAATGGCCTGTCTATCTGCTACCTCTCAATGCAGTATCAAGAAATATATTCCTTGCATGGACCTTGCTGGCTCTTTTGTAGCTGAAATGTCTTTCCGGTCTGCAGGTATTCTTTGTCCAAGTCCTTGCACTGCTCTCTCTGTCAAATTCTGTACCATATAACCGTTTTGTTCAATTCTGCATGTTACAATACTGGCTACTGAAGACCCTGTACTATAGATTTTCCACATCTGAACCGACTATACAGGCAGGTAGCAATGAGAGCTTGAGGATGTATTGATTGAGATCAGCCATCTCAGTTCTGCAGCTTTAAGATCGTAGAATCATAGAGTTGGAAGGGATCTCCAGGGTCATCTAGTCCAACCCCCTCCACAATACAGGAAACTCACAAATACCTCCCCCTAAATTCACAGGATCTTCATTGCTGTCAGATGGCCATCTAGCCACAGTTTGAAAACCTCCAAGGAAGGAGATCCCACCACCTCCTGAGGAAGCCTGTTCCACTGAGGACTCGCTCTAACCGTCAGGAAGTTCTTCCTAATGTTGAGCTGGAAACTCTTTTGATTTAATTTCAACCCACTGGTTCTGGTCCTACCTTCTAGGGCCACAGAAAACAATTCCACACTATCCTCTATATGACAGCCCTTTAAGTACTTGAAGGTAGTGATTACATCACCTCTCAGCCGCCTCCTCTCCAGGCTAAACATTCCCAGCTCCTTCAACCTTTCTTCATACAACTTGGTCTCCAGACCCCTCACCATCTTCGTCTCCCCCATCCTATCACCATGCATTGGATTTTTCCTACCTAAATGCAGAACTTTACATTTATCCCTGTTAAAATTCATTTTATTGGTTTTAGCCCAGTTTTCCAGCCTATCAAGGTCATCCTGTATCCTGCTTCTTTCTTCTACTGTATTTGCAACCCCTCCCAATCATCAGCAAATTTAATAAGCATTCCCTCCAGGGATCTTTTTCTAGCAGGAGCTCCTCTGCATATTAGGCCATGCCCCCTGATGTAGCCAATCCTCCAAGAGCTTAGAGGGCTCTTAGTACAGGACCTACTGTAAGCTCCAAGAATTGGCTATATCAGGGTGTGTGGCCTAATATGCAAAAGAGCTTCTGTTAGAAAAAGAGCCCTGATTCCCTCTATTCCTTCATCCAAATCATTTAAAAAGATGTTGAACAAAACAGGTCCCAGGACAGATCCTTGAGGCACTCCACTTGTCACTCTTCTCCAAGAGGATGAGGAACCATTCACAAGTACTCTTTGGGTGTGATCTGTCAACCAGTTACAGATTCACCTAATGGTAACAGGATCCAAACCACATTTTACCAACTCGTCAACAAGGATAGTATGTGAAACCTTATCAAAAGCCTTAGTGAAATCAAGATAAACGATGTCTACAGCATTCCTCTGATCCAGCAAGGCAGTCACTTTCTCAAAAAAAGAGATCAGGTTAGTCTGGTATGACTTGTTGTTGAGAAACCCATGCTGGCTCTTAGTAATCATAGCCATCCTTTCAAAATGTTCCAGGACTGACGGTTTGATGATTTGTTCTAAAACTTTTCCAGGTATAGACATCAAGCTGATGGGTTGGTAGTTACCCAGATCCTCCTTTTTCCCCTTCTTGAGGATGGAGACAACATTTGCCCACCTCCAATCTTCCAGCACCTCTCCTGTTCTCCAAGAGTTCTAAAACATAATAGCCAGAGGTTCAGAAATTACATCCGCAAGCTTTTTTAGAATCCTTGGATGCAGTTCATCTGGCCCTGAGAGTTTAATTTAAAGAAACAAGGTGTTTATGTACTACCCCTATGCTGATCCTAGGTTGGAACTAGGGATGTGCATTCGGTTCGGCCAAACCGTATATACAGCTGAATCAACACTGATTCGGCTGTATTCGGAATTGGCTGTAGCCTATTATGCGGCAGCCGAATACGGCTCGCCGTATACTGCCAAATAGCTATTCGGAAGTATACGGCTGTCAATGGAAAAGGCGGGAAAGTAGCTTCTGCAGCCTCAGTGGAGCTGCTTGCCTACTTTCCTGCCTTTAGTGGCCTCTTCCCGCCTCTCCCATAGCCTCCCTGGGATCAGGGAGGGGGGGAGGGGGAAGAGGAGCCCCAGCAGCCAATCCAAAGCATGCATTTGCAAAATGCATTGCAAATGCATGCTTTGCAGGGCTGTTGTGTAGCTGATGGCCCAGCCATCAGCTACATTGTTGTTATTTTGATCTTTTGCTTACTTGGGTATCCAAGTAAGCACTGTTGTCTGGCCAATCAGAGAGCAGTGCTATTTTTTGAAATTGCTCTCTGTAGGGCCAGAGAACCTTTTTAAGGAGTCTTCCTGCTGGACTCCTCCATTGCTGTGTTGGTGTATGTGGGTTGGTGTGAGAGAGATTGTGCTGCTGCTGGTGGCTGGCCCTTGGCTTCAGCTGCTGCCTGCTGCTCTCTCACTCAGCCTTACCAGACCTCCCTGGACTCAGAGAAGACAAGGTAAGACAGTTTTGGGGTTCTTGTTTTAGTTTTTGTTGGTAAAAGGACTAGAGTCCCTTTACTTGTCCAGATTTGGGTGGGTGAGTACTGGGTGGGTAGCCTATTTGGGGTTGGGGTTAGGTTCTGCTGGGGGTGGGGGCCTGGGGTGGGTTTTTTTTGCTAATTTGCCCATATCTTAATTTAGTGAGAGGACTTTTAAAAGTGCAGTGTCCTTTTACTTCTCCTGATTTGGGTGGCTTGGATTTCTTGGGGTTAGGGTTTTTTTTGGGGGGGAGTTCCTGTATTGTTAAAAGTTGAGTTTTTTACTGTTTCAGTGTTTGATTTGTTGCTGCTGTGTTGTATTGCTGCTGTGTTACTTTTCTCTTCAGGTTATTGGGGGTGGTGGTGGTGCTGTTTGGCCTAATTTTCATTGTTTAAAAGGCCACTTTTGTCCCCCTTTTCCTGGTTCTGGTTTTAGGGGTGGGGGTGTTGTTGTTGACTGATTTGGCCTGAGTTTTCTTATTGGTGAAAGGTCACTTTTTAAAAACTTGAGTTGCTTTGCTTGGCCTTTTTTTCCTGTTGTCACTTTTCCTGGTTTGGGGGGGGGGTGTTGTTGACTGATTTGACCTACGTTTTCTTATTGGTGAAAGACCACTTTTTAAACACTTGAGTTGCTTTGCTTGGCCTTTTGTTTTTCTGCTGGTTTTGTTTTGGTTTTTTAAAATTACCTCTGGTTGGTGTGGGGGTTGGCGAGGGTGTGTGTGGGCTGGGTCACTTTCTTGTTGTTATAGAGTGATTTTTGGAATCTGAGTGTGCTCTCGGTTTGGCTAGGGCCACTAAATAGGCTGCCCCACTAATAAGGGTGTTTTTAGGGATTGTGTTTTTTTGAAATTTAAAACAAAATTAATCCAGTTTAGGGCTTTATCTCCTTTCACAATTCAAGTAGGCCAGATAGGGGTGCTTTAAAAAGTTTTTAGGTTTCTCATAAAAGGCAGCGTGACTACTAGGCCACATCAGGCTCCCTTTTAAAGAGACTAGGGTTGCAGCAGCGGTGCATCTGGCTTTCAGCCACTGAAAGCTGGTGCATCCTTAGATTTCCACAGGGTAAACCACAGCTTCTCTCACGTTATAGGGGACACCTGATTTCTAGTTTGCAAGGAAATCAGGTTTGTCCCAGGATCTAGTTAGGAGAAGTTTAACTAGGAGGATATAACAAGGATTACCTTCATCTCAAGGTAGCCTTTTAAAAACTGCAGCCAGGTAGAGGCAGGATCACCTAGTCTCTTAAACTTTACCAGACTACTACCCCAACCCAAAGAAGGACAGGTTAGGGACCAAAAAAACAAATAAACAAGCTTTGGTGGGAGGGTTTTTAAAAAGAAGTCAGGGCACCTGTTGGTTCAGGGTACAGTGCAGTGAGTTAGGTTTGTAAAAAAAACCCCACTCTCAGTTCAGGTTCTGTGAGACTGGCCAAGGGTGACATGAGTGACAGGCAGCAGAAGAGGGGCCCTGGGGGCAAGGCCAAGGAGAAGACTAGAGGGGTGGTGGGGAGGGGGAGGACCCAGGTCTCCCCCCCACCTGTGTGTGGGGCCACTCCACAGCTGCTTTCCAGCACTCTGACCTCTGGCCAGAGTGTGATGAAGAAGAAGGCCTGCCTTGGGCCCTTCATCGAGGCTGCTGCTGGGGCGCCCCCAGCAAAGGTGCCATTAGGTGCTGGCACTGCGCAGGGGTCTGCTGCTCGGGCAGTCTCTCCTCCAGCTGATGTCTCTCGGCCTCAGCAGCCGGACGAGGGGCAGCAAGAGCAGCCCTCCTTGGAGATGGGCTTTGGGGACAGTTTTCTGTCCAAAACGATCACCCCAAGGAGGGTGCAGAGTGTCGTGCAGGAGCTGGAGGAGAAGCTGGTTGAGGAGGACCAGCCCCCTTCTTCGGTTCCTTCGGGCACCAGCAGACCTTCAGGGGATGGCCAGGAGGGGAGGCCGCATGGGGTGGAGGGGGGAGAGATGGAGACACACGAGGTGCCTCCATCTCCGCCCACTTCCCCCCGGCGGCCAGCCCCTCCTGCCACCCCGAGGCACAATGTGTCTCCCCCGAGCACCTCAAAGGAGGTGGCTCCGGACACCCAACCTGCCAGTCAGTTTGGGCATCCGTTCACCTCTGAAGTATGGAAGCATTTCCAACTTATGGAGGATCCACGTTATGCGCAGTGCAAGCTGTGCAGAGCCCGGATCAGTCGTGGGCGGGACCCTGCCCACCTGACTCCGGGGGGGATGCGGAATCACCTGCGGAAGCACCACCCGGGGGTGCTTCTTAAAGGGGAGAAGCAGGCTGGTGCTGTGTTATCCAAGCAGACAACAACACCACCCAGCCAGGGGGTCCGTCCCATCGCGACTACCCCCGCTCTCCAGGAGCGTTCCGTGGGAGAACAGGGACGCCAGGCATCTCTGCCTGAGATGTTTGGTAGGGGCACCTCTGTGCCAAGAGGGGGAATCAGGCACGGCAGGAGGGTGATCGCCTGGCACCTTGCCTGGTCGGTCGCCCATGGGCTTCCGTTTTCAGTGGTTGAGAATCCTGGGGTGCGGGGGTTGCTGGAGTACCTGGCGCCCTGGTACAAAATTCCTGCTAGAACCACCCTTAGCAGGACCATTGTGCCAGCTCTTTTCAGGGTGACCAGATCTGTGGTGAAGAAGCATTTGTCCCGTGCTGCCGGGGGGACTGTTCATTTCACCTCAGATATCTGGACCTCCAAACATGTGTTCGAGGGGTATCTCTCCCTGACTGCGCATTGGTGGCAACTCAAAGAGGTGGTTGGGGGTGGCAGTAGTGACAGGCAGGGTCAGGGCCTCCGGGCCGGCTATCGCTGTGCCTTGCTGCACGCCAAAGCAGTTGACGTGCCGCACATGGCGGACACTCTCAGAGCCATCCTCTCACGGCAGTTAGAGGGCTGGGTAGGCAGCGGGGACGTTGCCAAGGGCTTCGTGGTGACTAATGGTGGCTCCAACATCAAAGTGGCTGTCCTGCGTGAGGGCCTAAAACGCCTTCCTTGCGTGGCCCACCTTCTTCACCTCGTGGTTAACGACGCATTGGGACAGACGAAAAACCAGGATCGTCTGTATCTAGCCGCGACTTCTGCTCCAGAAATGTCGGTACATCACGGGTCACTTCTTCTTTTTTTTTTTTTTGACAGTTTAACATTTTTATTATAACATTACACAACAACAAAAAGAAAACAACAACAATAAACAACCAAAGAAATAACAACTAAACAACAATTCAGCATTCACAACAATAACAACAACAAAAAAGATGTTATTCATAATCCTATATACATTTTATCTTCTGGAGCGAATATACAAGAAACTAAATATTTGTAATATTAATATCTCTATTCAAGACCATTCAAATCCCAATTTTTTTGCCCATTCATACATTGGATACCATGTTTTCTCACACTCTTCCATGTTCCCGTCATTCAATCTACATGTTAACATATCCATTTCTGCAGCATTTAAAAGATTTAACATAAACTCTCTTTTGGATGGTATCTGAGACGTTTTCCAATATTTAGCAAATAAGGTCCTCGCTATTGTAATAATATAAAACAATAACTTTTTCGCTGTTTTAGATATAGGGATTTTACATATGTTCAATAGGTACAATTCTGGCACATGCGGGATATTAATCTTTAACATCTTTTTACACCAGAGCGAAACTTGCACCCAGTATTTTTTTGCAAGGTCACATTTCCACCATATATGGAACAAAGAACCTTTTACTTTACCACACTTCCAGCATTTATCCGATACATTTGGGAAGGCTTTGGAAAGCCTTTCTGGGGTAAAATACCATCGATGAGCCATCTTATATAGATTTTCTTTTAGCTGGGCAGATTTTGTCAATCTCAAATTCTCTTTCCATATTTTCTCCCATTCGCTTAATTCGATGGTATAACCAAAATCCTGTAACCATTTAATCCAATTTTCCTTCACATTTTCGTCTTGCATTTTCAAATCGAGTAGCCAGTTATATATTTTTGAAGTAAGCTTCCGGTCAGTTCCTAATATAATGCAATCAAATTCATTTAACTTTTTGGAGAATCCTACTTCGTTGTCCTTTTTATATCTTGATTTAACTTGCATTTTAAGCCACCAATCCATATCCACATTTTCCTCGATTTTCAATTCATGTTTAGGATCCAGTAGCGATTCATAAGTAAGGTGGTTTCCCCAGCAAAAAAGATTGGGGTGCACTGAAGCTTCCACTGGGGAGAGCCATCTGGGAGTATATCTGTATACTTGTTTTTTAATTTCAGCCCAAATCTTGAACAAAGACTTTCTTATTTCGTGTCTAAAAAAGATGCTCCCTTTTTTGGGGTCTTCGTACCATATATACGAGTGCCAACCTTTAACAAGGTCCGCACCTTCCAGAGTTAAAAGTCTTTTATTTTCTAATAACAGCCAGTCTTTGATCCAAGTCAAGATGCACGCTTTGTGGTAGATCTGCCATTCTGGTAGGGCAAACCCACCTCTTTCCTTCTTATCTTGTAGGACTTTCAGTTTGATCCTAGGTTTTTTGTTTTGCCAAACAAATTTTGCCACTATTTTATTAAGTTGTTTGAAAAAGGATTTTGGGAGGATGATAGGGATCATCTGAAATAAAAACAGCACTCTCAGCAGTATATTCATTTTGACTGTTGCAATCCTTCCCAGTAAAGAGATTTGCAGTTCATTCCATTTTTCTAAGTCAGTTTTAATTTCTTTTAATATTTTTTCATAATTATCTCTTACCAGAGTTTTCAATTCTGCTGTTAGATTTATACCTAAATATTTTTTTTTTTTCATAGCCAAATCCTGATTCAACTTCTAATTCAGATATTTGTTCTTTCGTCATATTTTTAGCTAAGAACTTAGTTTTTTGATAGTTGACTTTGAAACCTGCTACTTCCCCATATTGTTTTAAAGCAGACATCAACTTTCCAATTGAGGAGTTTGGATTTTCCAACGTAATTAATATGTCATCAGCAAAAGCCTGCGTTTTATAGATTTCCTTTTTAATTCTCACTCCTTTGATTTCCGAATCTTCTCTGATCATTTGCAGTAACGGTTCCAATGCTAGAACAAAGAGAATAGGGGACAGCGGGCAGCCTTGCCTTGTGCCTTGCTCAATCTTTATTGGGTCCGTCAGGGAGCCATTAACATTTATTCTCGCTTTTTGGCTTGCATAAATAGACCTGATCAAGTTTACAAAGTTTTCTCCACAGCCAATTGATATTAAGGTTTTGAAAATAAAGCTCCAATTTACATTATCGAAGGCTTTCTCTGCATCCAATGAAATTACCGCAAGTTGTTTATCTGGATGTTCTTTATAGTATTCCAGAACACTCATTAATATTCTAACGTTTTGTCTCATTACTCTTCCGGGAATAAAACCAGATTGATCTTCGTGTATAATATTCGGGATAATCTTTTTAAGCCTGTTTGTTAGTATGGTCGCATAAATTTTGTAATCCACGTTCAACAATGAGATCGGTCTGTAATTTTTAATGTCTGTAGGTTCAGTCCCACCTTTATATATTAATGTAATTAACGCCTCCAGCCATGATTCAGGTATTTTAGTTGTCTCTCTTATTCCTTCCAAAACACGTTTATATGGTATTAAAAGCACCTCTTCGAAACACTTATAAAACTCAATCGGCAAACCATCTAAGCCAGGAGTCTTATTATTTTTCTGGCCTTGAATCGCTTCCACAATTTCTTGCATTGTTATCGGATTTTCCAGAGATTCCCGTTGCTGGTTTGTAATTTGTTTCATCTTGGCTTGTTTTAAATATTCATCTTGCTGGGGCTCAGATACTTGCTGGTTCTTATATAGCTTCAGATAGAATTTCCTCACGATTTCTTTCAATTGTTCCTCTTTGACCATTTCTATTTGGTTCTCGTCCTTCAATGATCTGATAACTTTTTTTTTCTCTTTCTTTTCTCAGCTTGAAGGCTAACCATCTACTAGTTTTATTCGCGTTCTCAAAGTAATTTTGTCTAGTCCATTTTAGTTTCCTCTCAAGCTCCTCTGATAGCAGTAGATTTATTTGGTGTTGCAAGGCGTGGATCCTTGTTTTAATCTGTTCTGTATTATTTACTTTTTGGATGTTTTCTTGTCTACGTAGTTTGTCCAATAGATCATTATACTTTTGGGTTCTTTGTTTCTTTTTTTTAGCTGAGTAGGAAATTGCTAAACCTCTAAAAAAAGCTTTAAAGGCATCCCATATTATTTGGATTGGGGTATCATGTTCCCGATTTTGTTCAAAAAACACTTTTATCTTTTTTTTTTTAGTCCAATACAAATTCTTTATCTTTTAAGATTTGCGTATTTAATGTCCAACGAGTCCTGGGGGTTGACTTTCCCAGAGTTATCTGTAATGGGTTGTGGTCAGCAAAAACTTTTGGAAGTATATCGGCCTGTTCCACTGCTATTGCCACTGATATTGACATCCAACACATGTCCAATCTGGACCATGTATCATGCACTTGAGAATGGAAGGTAAAGTCTGACGTCTGGGGGTTCTTCATTCTCCAAGTATCCACCAAGTTGAGTTCATCTGCCATCTTAAAGAAGGTTTGGGGAAGTAGGCCACGCAGCCTTTCCCCCCCCCCCCTTTCTTCCCAGTTTTTTTATCTTTAAGAACGTCATGTACAGCATTGAAGTCTCCCAGGATACAATAACTTGTATTTTCAAATTCAATTAACTTCTTATACAATTCAGCAAAGAATTTATCTTGGTTGTTATGGGGAGCATAGATGTTTCCTATAATCATCTTTTTACCTTCCACTTCGACTTCCACCAACACAATTCTGCCAGAACCATCACAATAGAGTAGCTTAGAGTTAATCCATTCTTTCACATATATAGCTACTCCTCTTTTTCTCCTGAGATCGGAAGAATGGTAGAGGGTACCCAATTTCTTATTTTGTAGATATCTTTGATCTTCCTTTTTGATGTGTGTTTCTTGAATACATATTATATCAGACTGGGTCTTCTTGAGCTGAAGAAATATCTTACTCCTTTTATGCGGTTCATTTAAGCCATTGATGTTCACTGATATTATCTTTAGTCCCATCTTATCCATTGTTCTGTCCTAGATTACTATCTAATATTTCTCTTTTCTCTTTTGATGCTTGCGATCTTGTCATTATTTTTCCATTTTTCCTCTTCTTTGTACTTTGCCTATAGGTGCTGCTTGAAGCTTCTTCTCTTTCTTGCTCTTCTTCCGTTTCAGTCTCTTAATTATCAATATATTCCATCCAGAACTCTTGCACTTTCTCCGAGGATGTTATGTTGAATCTTTTACCTTGGTACACGAAAAAAATTCCTTCTGGTATCAGCCATTTGAAGGAGATGGATTGGTCAACCAACCACGCCACTAGCTTCCTGTAGCCTTCTCTTCTTTGTCTTACCCTCCAGGGAATATCTTTCATGATTTTAATCTTGTTTCCTTTCCACATTATCTCATTTCCTCTTGAAGTTCTCAGGATCTTCTCACATGTGGAGACTCTCATAAATCTTACGTGAATTTCCCTTGGCAGGTTGTTCTTTTTTGTATATGCCGTTGCTATTCTTTTTATCCAATCAATTTCTAAGCCTATATCCTTCATCTCCTGTTCCCCATCTGGGTTTAAGATCTCTTCAATTTTTTTATGTAAGTCTTCGCCTTTTTCTTCTTGCACATTTTGAAATCTCAGTTTATACATCGCTTGGTCCATTTCCATTTTATCCAGTCTATCCTCTAAGTCTGATGTGGTGTTTTTAACTTCTCTCATCGAAGCAGCCATAGTTTTCCCCTGCTCCTCCAGCACATCAACCTTAGCCATCAACTTATGTGCTTGTTGTACATTTGCTAGGACTTGCCTTTGAAATTCATCCATCCTTTCATTTTTTTTTCTAATATCTTCCTTTAATTCTGCCTGAATCTCTTCCAAAGCCTCCTGGTTCTGCTTAAAACCCGCCAACATTGTGGCATGTAATTTTTCAACAGCATCCTGATTCAATGCTGAAGTAGCAGATTTCCCTAGGCCAGGAGGGGTAGCTTGGGCTGGGGGTGCTTTCTTAATTTTAGGATCCATTTTAAATGCTGGTTTTATCTCTCTTTATGTTCTCCAGTATTATCACAAATACCCCTTTTATGCTTTTCCTTAAATTTGCTAAAACTTTATGAACCCAAGCAATATTAATATGAGTTCTATAGTCAAGCTAGGATTTCAATACTTAATTATATCAATAACACAGGCAGTATACTGTGGTGGTCAGTTTAACCAGAGAGCTCAAAACCCAGAAAAATACAGCAAGGTTATAATCAATTAGATCAAAGTTGTTAGACCAATCAGTTCAATACATTACAATAAGCAGCAAAGAGAACAAGAAAAACAAAGTGGAGCCAAATCCGTCTAACTGAGAGCTTCACCCTTACTTAAAGTTCCAGACTACAAGTCCCAATGAATTCAGCACTCAACAATTTATAACAACATTCATGGTATCAGCATTCAAATCACCAGGGTAGGAGAAGTTAGTTCAATTAGTTCAGCGTTGTATCAAGCAACAAGAAAAACAAATAAAACAAAGTAACGTCAGTTCAGTCTAAGCAGATACTTCACCCTTGCTTGGAGTCCCGGACTACAAGTCCCAGAAGTCTTCTCTCCCTTCTTCTTCCCAGGAGCCTCTACACCTTTAATGAGTTCTAATCAAGCTTTCAGTGACGCCATATAAAGCCCAAGTAGTTCCAAAACGTGGGCGCAAAGCAAGAAAGCGGCAGTCAAGAGTCTCAAAATGAAACAGGATAATCACCCACTCTTCAAGGAGGAGGCAGCCGCGGCAGGAGCCGCTAAGAACCACCTCCACCTCCTTTCTTCCACTCCGTCCTCCGTTGTCTCTCTTCACACGCTACCAGCCTCCGCCATCTTTCAAGCCTCTGCACTCTCTAGCTCTCCAGCTCTTCCCTTTCTCTCTCCCCGTTCTCCACTCTCCACACTTCCAAAGTTCTCATTCAGTCATTTCTTTTCATCTTTTTATTTATGTCCATCTTTACCACTTCCCCCTCCTTCCTTTCAACCTCCTCCTTCCTTCTTCACGTTCCCTTCCTCCGTTCCCGTCTCCACTCTATATATTTTTTTCTCAGTCTTAATTAATTTCCATGCCTTCTGGCCGTCCTCCCCTCTATTACCACTTCACCAAGATAAGAGGGTAAAGATAATAAGAAGTCAAACAAACTATCGCGTGTCCCGTCTCTTCAGAGAAGAGTAAGAAGGGGGGGGGGGATCCGCTCCTCGCTCACCTCGTCGGTTTGCTGCTATCCGTTCCGCTTGGATTGTTTTCGGCTTCTTCCCCTTTAAGCCCTGAGGGAAACTCGCCTTCTCAGCACCAGGTATTTTACCCCTTATTCCCCGGTCCAGGCTGTTTCATACAAAATCTCTCCAAACCTCTTTTACTTAGTCTTTCAGGGCTAACGTTTAGAGTCGCTGTAGTTTCAGGCGCTCCTTTCTCCGGCGGCCCAGTTTGAGCTATGGAGCAGTTGTAAGCCTCGGCCCAGGGAAGGCAGAGGTTGAAAAGAGAAGCCTCCGCTACTCCCTTCAATCCTCTGTAAGCTCCCTTTGGCTGCGGGGGTGTCCCCAGACACCTCCTTAGAAGGGACCCAGCCGGGGGTCGCTCCCTAAGGCTTGCAACCCAAGTGTCATCCAAGAGCGCTTGGACAGGCACCTGCGTTACCAGGCCATCTTGCCGGAAGTCCACGGGTCACTTCTCACGCAGCAATACGGACTCGTATCGGCTGCGTGAGAAACAGACACTGACAGGCGTGCCATGGCACCGCCTGCTTGGTGACGTCAGCACACGCTGGAACTCCACCTTCGCCAAGCTGGAGCGCATGGTGGAGCAGAGAGCAGCCCTGGATGCCTTTGTCTCTGAGACGAGGGTCTTTTGGGATGAGAACCGTCTCACCCAAGAGGATTGGGTGGTCATTTCTCAGACTGTGGAGGTTCTTGGGCCCTTCAAGACCTACACAGAAATGCTCTCGTCTGACACGGCGAGCATCGCACTGGTCGTTCCCATGGTCCAGATGGCCCGTGAGGACCTGGCCTCGTTTCTAGTGCCAGCTCAAGGCCGTGCAGACGTTCTTCCAGTGGTGCGCACCCTGCTTGTTAGGCTGCAGGTAGGGCTAGAGGCCCGCTTTCAGACTTTCACCCAGGATAAGGTCTACATGATGGCGACCATGTTAGACCCGTGCCTTAAGGGCACAGTCGCCGAGCGGGCCAACGAGCTCGATCGCTGGCGAGACGAGCTCTCCCAGAAGGTCGAGCGTACCAGAGTCGGGGGGGGGGGGGCAGTGCCGGTAGTTGAGGAGGAGGGGGGGGTGGAAGCAGCTCATCTGCGACTTCCGCTGCTGTTGTTCATCCCCAGCCTCCCCAGCTAGGCAGTGTTTCCCACCAGACTCACGCCACGAGGTGTGCTGAGGTGACATTCATCGGGCGGGTCGTTGGCCCCTCTAGGAGCGGAAGGGCACCGAGAGCGGAGACGGGTGCTGCGATGGTGAGGGACTATCTTTTTGAGCCCCTCGAGCCTCAGGAAGCGTCTCCTTTGGACTACTGGGTCACGAAGGAGGGGGTCTGGCTGGCCCTCTCCTCCATGGCCAAGGCGTTCCTCTCCTGCCCACTGACGAGCGTGCAGAGCGAGCGCGTCTTTTCACATATGGGCGACATTGTCTGCCCACGTCGCAATCGCCTGCAACCCTGGACAGTTCAGCAGTTGATCTTCCTGAAGGTCAACTTGCCAATGTTCGGCTCCCCAAACATGGACTTTGAGATTGAATGAAGTGAGCACCTACTTGTGCCTGCATCCTCTCTTGGCCCGCGTTTGGAAGATGGTTGTAAAATGCTCCTCCAATAAAAACTGACTAGAGTCCAAAGACAGCCCAAAAACTCACTCACAAATTGATTGGCAGTGCATCCCCCCCCCCCCATCCCTCCCCAAACCAAAAGTGAATGCTGGTTTAAAAACTGCAAAGCGATCCAAATTTCTCCAGTCCTCCATCCACACATGCCTAATAATACTGAAAGGGCCATTGCAGCCCCCAACTGTAACCGACAGCACCCATAGGCCCAGCCAGGATAACCCACCCAGTTTTTTTTCAGGGGCAGGAGGAAGAAAGAGGGAGGTGCTAGTGATGATGACAGGCAGCCAGCAGCCATACCAATGCTGAGGTCCCTCTAATGGGACAGTGATGCTGGTGTGTTACTGCTGAGCTGAGAGAGAAGGAATGGTTGCCTTCCTCTCACATAATCTGAGGCCCTCCCAGTTATCTTTCTCATTTGGGGTGCAATTCTGGCTCGCCTCCTCGTGGTGCACCCTGGGTAATGCAAAAGAGTCGGGACCAGCCAACCATCCATCACTCAAGGTAAGTCAAAATGCTTCTTGCCTTGTGTTACAGAATGATGTGGAGCTAGGTGGTGGTCCACCACTTCTCTTGTTTGAGACTAGAGTTGTGTTATTTGGGGCAGGGAAGCTGGCACCTGGATGAGAGACCCAGAGCCAGCATGCTTGTTGTGGTTGGCCAGCTCTCCCCGTGTTGTTTGGGGCAGGGCTGGAGAGCTGGCATCTGTAGATTGTGTGTTCTGTGGCAGGGAAGCTGGCACCTGGGTGAGAGACCCAGAGCCAGCAGGCTTGTTGTGGTTGGCCAGCTCTCCCCGCGTTGTTTGGGGCAGGGCTGGAGAGTTGGCATCTGTAGATTGTGTGTTTTGTGGCAGGGAAGCTGGCACCTGGGCGAGAGACCCAGAGCCAGCATGCTTGTTGTGGTTGGACAGCTCTCCCCGTGTTGTTTGGGGAAGGGCTGGAGAGCTGGCATCTGGGTTTGCTGCAGCCAGGTCTGCAGAGCAGACCTTGAGCAGATTGTGTTTTGTGTGGCAGTGACGTTGGCAACTGGGTTTACATTGGTTCCAGGCCTGCGGGGTTCATAGAGTAGATAGAGGGATGTAGTGCATTTGGGTCCTATAGAGATTCTCTGGTGTGAAGTTAGGTTTGGCTTTGGGTGCCCCAGGAATTGGACCCCCTGGTCCAATTTTTTTTTTGGCCTTGTGGGTTTTGTGTGGGACAGTGCCCTGAAGCTGCACAGCAGTTTGGGGGGCTCTACTCAAAACCTCCTGCTCCCCAGAGCCACTTTTCCCACGACAATTGCAGTGAGGAAGTGGCTCTAATTGGTTTTTTCTCACCATTGGGAGCAGTGTTCCTTTTGGGGTGCCCACAGATGGGTGCCGTCTTTTGGGGCCAGGGGGGTTGCATGCTGGGGAGTCCCCTGAAGCTGCTCTGCAGTTTTGGGAGCTCTCCCTCAAACCCCCTGCCCCCCAGTAGCCTCTAATTATGCCCTATGTTGCCATTGATTTCAATGGCCCATAGGGTATAATAATGGAATAGGGGCACCCTCTTTGGGTGCCCCTGGAATGGGATCCCCTGGCCCAATCTTTTTGGGACTTGGGGGGGTTGGAGGGGAGAGTCCCCTGCAAATTTGGGGGCTCTCCCTCAAACCCCCTCCCCTCCAGGCGGCTTCAAATATACCCTATTTGCCATTGATTTCAATGGCCCATAGGGTATAATAGGGCCGTATATTCGGGAATAGCCATGCATCTACTGTATATGCAGCTATTCCGAATACGGTATTCAGTAGTATACGGGGATTCCGAATTTTTTTTCCTTGTATACTTCCGAATCCGTGTAATACCGAATTTTTTTTTTTTGCACATCCCTAGTTGGAACTCCATACCTCATTTTGTGTTCTGTTTTTGCCATGTTGAGCACTGTTTCCCTCAGAAGAGAAGACTAAGGAAAAGTAGGAACTGAGCAGTTCTGCCCTCTCTTCATTACCTGTTACAATTTCTCTTTCCTGCCCTCACCATGGGCCTACCATGACCTTGCTTTTTTACTTACTCTGAACATAAGAAAAGAACCCTTTTTGTTGTATTTAGCATCTTTGGCCTGCCTAAGCTCATACTGAGCTTTAGCTTTCCTAACTTTTTCTCTACAAGCACTGGTGATTTGTTTATATTCATCCTTGGTTATAAGACCCTCCTTCCAATTCCTAAAGGAATCTTTTTTTATTTCTCAAGTCTTTAGAGAGCTGTTTATGGAGCCAACTCAGCTTCTTTAGGCTTTTTTCATTTTTTCCATTGCCATATTTGAATTCTTAATTTTATGCCTATTGTGGGTATGCAATAGTTCCTGTCTTTAATCTCACATAGTATATTACAGGTGGGTACCCATGTGGGCCTAAAGTAGTAGCACAAAGTTTGAGTCCAGTGGCACCTTTAAATGCCAGTTTGGTGTAGTGGTTAAGTGTGCGGACTCTTATCTGGGAGAACCGGGTTTGATTCCCCGCTCCTCCACTTGCAGCTGTGGGAATGGCCTTGGGTTAACCAAAACTCTGGCAGAGGTTGTCCTTGAAAGGGCAGCTGTTGTGAGAGTCCTCTCAGCTCCACCCACCTCACAGGGTGTCTGTTGTGGGGGAGGAAGATAAAGGAGACTGTGAGCTGCTCTGAGATTCGGAGTGGAGGGTGGGACATAAATCCAATATCATCATCTTCTTCTTCTTCTTCTTCTTCTTCTTCTTCTTCTTCTTCTTCTTCTTCTTCTTCTTCTTCTTCTTCTTCTTCTTCTTCTTCTTCTTCTTCTTCTTCTTCTTCTTCTTCTTCTTCTTCTTCAAGACCAACAAAATTTTAGTCATAGATATGAATGTCCTTGGCATTTTGCTGTATTTTTCTAGGATTGCCACAACCATTTTTTTCATTTGTTAGGTCCCAAATTACTCTGTAAAAATACATATCTACATCTTTATGTTTTTTCTGTCAGATTGTATGTGGAAGTTTCAGGCTGCGATCACATGCTATATTATGCAGTTTCAATCCCCTTTCAATGCACTTTCAAACTGTCAGTTCACACAGTAAAATCCAGTTGGATAGTATATTGAATGTGCATTGAAACTGCATTATTTAGCAAGTGTGATTGCAGCCTCAATGTTGTGTTGAACAGACATGGTCCAACTTAGTTTAAATGTGATTATGCTATTTGTAAACATTCAGAAACAGAACAGATGGGGTAAAAACTCCCCCTACTGCCAAAAATTAAAAAAACCTGACAGCAATAGCACATAACTCAAACTACTGTAAGGCCCATTTTCAAACTAATAATAGTTGACTGTTTTGAAGGCTGTACCAATG
Organism: Heteronotia binoei; assembly: GCF_032191835.1. Taxonomy (NCBI): domain Eukaryota; kingdom Metazoa; phylum Chordata; class Lepidosauria; order Squamata; family Gekkonidae; genus Heteronotia; species Heteronotia binoei. Next base: position 102,080,894 of record NC_083226.1, on the reverse strand, counting down.
GCATTTAATGTAATTTAGTTTAATAAAGCTACGTTTTAATATTAAATAACTGCTAGCATTCACATTTATCTTTAGGTTTCCAATTATGAGATGTATAAAAGACAATATATTCAATATACATTTGTAATTTTGATTTCCTAATCAACAACATGTAACTAATGTAATGAAAATATGAGGTTTCAAGATTTTTAAGGGATTTTTGTTCTAGCTACTACATCAATTTAAAAAAAAACTCTGAAAAGAGATAATTGGATTTAGACAACTGTACACTAGGATTATGAGTATGAATCATCAACAGTGGTCATACCCTGCTAAAGTGAATGTGGGAAACATTTAAATGTCCTCTCAAATGCTTCTATATTACTTTAGGCTTAGATCCTAAACTTATCCACAAAGTCATTAAAAATTACCACATTTTTCTCAAAACTTTGAAAGCATATAACCTTACTAATAACATTTACCATCTTCGCCTCAAGACTGAACTGAACACCACAGCCAACAGTGCATACTTTCATCAAGATTCATATAAAATCCTTATGTATGTGTTAAAATATTTATATAAAATATTTATTTCCATATACAACAAAGGCATAAAAATAGAAGTATGCAGCACTATTAAGAACAACTTGAGCATCAGATGCATCCACAGAACCAAAATTACTACATTACAGTGTGGTCATAAGGAGTAACTTGTCTCTTCATTTGGTCATTCCGTGTTTCTACTGGAATTTATGGTCGTGTTGATTAAATAGTGAATTATGTATATGAACTACATTGTGTGGTTGGCTTTTTGAATATGTACATTCAGATTATGGCCTCTGGTTGCCAACAACCACATATCTTCAGTCTCGATAAATATACATCAGTCTTAATGGGGTTAAAAATTAAATTAATGAAGAGCAGAATTAAATCACTACCTTTAACAAAACAGACAACTGTGGGTGGGAGAAAACACAGCTGAGTATCCTTTTCTTCAGATGAATTCCTTCTCTTCCTGTGAAGATATCTGACTTTTTCCCCCCCCATAGCAGCTTTAAAAGCCATTTAGAGGTAGACAAGAGGAGCATCATCTAGGCATTCATTTTGTGAGCAAATTTAGTTGAACGTTTTATGCATGGGCTTTTTAAAAAATGGTCTATTAAGCCAGCAATACACCTCTATATTTATATCCCAAGCATTAAAATCTAACTTTTCTTTAAAAAACCATAGAAGTTGGTATGATGTCACAAATTATTCAAAAGCTATTTTCTTCTTGAACCATGCAAGAGAGAACTTGCCAAAACTAAAGTGACTCCATTGAATTAGTAATAAGCACAAGCAAATGCTGGGAAATACTTCTAAACTGGCAATCATTTAACAGCTTCATCTCTTGAAGTTGACAGGCCTGACACTTATCCAGAAAACTGCAGTCTTTGTTTTTCCAAATAATTTTATGTGGAACTGACAACCAAGAAATGGGATGAGACTGAATATATCAATTCATTATTTAATGGCAACAATACCTTACACTGAAGCTTGCCTTTTGGTAAATTAATAGGCATGCTTGGTACATTGCAACTCGCATACTCCATTCTACATGCAATCTTATGCAATCAGATCTGAAATATAATGCAGAAAAAGTAACTGTCATATCCAAAACAAAGTTTTAAACACACCGTAGTGATGCCAGAGGTTCAGTCCTGAGATATGATGCTAAAATTTACCACAAGATTAGGATTGAGGGTGGTACATACTAACTACTATAAGAACACAACACACTAAGGCCTCTTCAAGGCACTTCAAACAATGGGTGCGATTACACAAGCAATTTGGTCCACTCTAGCCACCCATCCCCTCCAGATCAAATAGGCATGATCAGATGTGCACATCTATCCCCTGTAGCCTACCTGTCCTTACCTTGTTGTAGGATGGGCTGGAAATGGAATAAATAGCTACTGGGTACTTCCTGATGTGCACAGTCTGATTGCTGTGGTACACCTCAAACTATACCTTTTTAAAGCCAGTAGACCATTGGAGAAACTTCCTAGTGTGATCACACCCAATTTAGTTATGTGCACCATTTCATTTTGTGCATCAATCTATAATGCTGATTTTAAATAGCATGCCTTCAAATGTGTGATTTTTAATATAAGAAGGTGTTACAAAAACTGAAGGGAAACTGTATCAATACTGTTTGAAACAGTATTCTGTAGACTGTTATTCTTCATTCGAAGACAGTGTATTTTATATAAATGATTTTTCCAACAATGTTTCCTGATCATACTGGAGACTCTTTTCCCCAGACCACATTATTTGTTCTAAAAACAGAAAACAAAAACTCCCCCCATAGGTTCAGTCCTGAGATACGATGCTAAAATTTATCAAAAGATGAAGATTGAAGGTGGTACATACTATACATGCTATAACAACACAACACACTAAGACCTCTTCAAGGCACTTCAGGCAATGGGTGCAATCACATAAGCAATTTGGTCTGCCCTAGCCACCCCTCCCCTCTAAATCAAATAGGCACAATCACATGAGCACATAAAGTTGTCTTCTTTAAGAAGACCCTTTACATTAAATTATGAAAAATGAGGCTATAAAACTTTTAGTGAATCAAAATTTGCCAGCCCATATACATAAGATTGCTTTTTATGGATGAAATCCTGTCCAGAAATTTTAATGGATGTTGATTCTAATGCCAGAACCGCGGTAAGTGAACATACAGTTGAGATCCACACTCAGATTGAGTATGTCTTTCAGATGCAGGAAGCTAAAAAATGTAATGTGCTGAAACTGCATGACTGCAATTCTAAGAACAGTTTCCTGGGAGTAAGTCTCATTGAATGAAATGGGACTTCTGAATAGACCAGCTCAAGGGTGTGCTTCCTAAGCTAGTCAGCCCAACTCTCAAACCACTGCAAGAACACAGATGAATCAGAGCCTTAAGATGATCTGTCCACTAACTGTTATGTAGTTCTATGTTATGTACCAAAGCAGAATAGTGAAGTAGTTAATAATATATAGTTTAAAGGTATTATCCAATTTCCAATTGTATTCTTTTTTAAATGTAGACCAACTTGATATAGCACAGGAGTATACAGGCTTTATACAGAACCACATAGAATGATTTTATGAATTTCATTGATGCTGTCTTCTTGTTTGGGAGATGAGACTTGGCTCTAACAGAGCAGAGACCTGAATTAATTGACCAACAGAATACACTCTGTCCAGTGTACTTTCCAAACTAGAACACTCTAGCTTTGTTACACAAGGACTAATGTGTGCTACCCTATTTATTCTTTGTCCTCTAGGAGTTCTGAGAGATCTAAATAGCCCTGGAAATACATACATGTTTTCAAAAGCAATTTACATTTCTGTTCAGTACTTTGCCCTTTGAAGAACATTTTGGAATTTTAATACTTCCGGCCCAGACTGCCAATATAGCAACTTTGGTGCTGAGCTCCTAAAATTCTGATACTGGCATAAAAAAATTGTAATTTATTTCAGAGTTATTATGCATCGCTTCTAAGAAATTCAAATGTCCTTACCAGCCCTTCTCAGCAATGACCATATGCAGTGGTATTAATATAGCGTAGTTGCAAACTTCTGCTTTATTGTTGGGGTCTTTTTTTTGGGGGGGGGGCTGTTTGCTTGGGGTTTTTTACATCAAAATCCAATACAGGCTTTGATTTCATTTTCCCTTGACCTCTCCTTATATCTTGGGCACTCTAATTCTGTGAAACCAATGCAAATACTAATACGTATTTTCTCAGTCAAAATTTAAAGAAGTTCTTTACAGGAGGAGGAGATTGGCACACAGAAAGGGCTCAACTGCTCAATGTTTTTAGCAGTCCAGGTTTCACCCATCCATATTGACATACTAAGCAGTTTCTATAGGTGGCAAAGTTAGAAGTACATCCACCATGCTGGCTGCTCTCATTAACGGAGTCCAATTTGCCTGGTGGAATCAGCTCCCTATGGAGATCCGGGCCCTATCTGAATTACTATCATTTTGTAGGGCCTTTAAGACAGAGCTGTTCCATCAGGCCCTTGGTTGATGCAGCGGGCGTCCTATTCCAGCAACTATTCCATCAGTTGGCCTCCCTTGTTGGGACATCATGCTTTACGGGCTATGGTGCTAACCTGTTTATTATCACCATCATTTTGTCTTCGGCTGAAAACTGCTGTATCCTGTGAAATGTGCCCTTCCTGCCTGACAATGCACCTTATTTGTTTTATTGTTCTATTGTTTTGATTTGCTAATTTTATTGTATTGTTTTTAAATTTAAATGGTAGGGTTTTATTGTTGTTCATGTTGTGATCCGCCCTGAGCCTGTTATGAGAAAGGGTGGACTATAAGCCTACTAAACAAACAAGCAAATAAATAAATTTCTATACTCCTCAGTGACATCATAGGGGATCTAATCATATTCCCAGATTGTGTGGGAAAGCACTTGCCACACTCTGCCTTGGGAAACAAAAGTAGAGCAATCCTAAGCAGATCTATCTAGAATTCAGTCTCATTTTATTCAGTGAGGCTTATTCCCACAGACATGTTAATAGGATTTCAGTCTGTGTTTATCAAATGGAAAGTATATCTGTGAGGACTTGTGGGGAAGAAGGCATTAGCTGATCATCCTTCTCAGTCTAATCTCCAGTCTCTCTTAGATTCCCATCACAGCTCTCACTTCTTCACTCCTTCCCCTGGTTTCTCACCTCATTCCCAGCTACCTGATTTATCCTCCCATCTGCCGTTCCACTTTCCCTTATAGCTGTTATCATTTCCATGACTTCTCCTAGTCTCCATTCTTCCTCCTTTTGCTCCATTTTCCTCCCTTCCTTCCATCCATGCTGTCTTCCTCCTGGCTTTGCCTTGTCTGCCTGCCCGCCCATACCTTATTTAGCCAATTACCAGAGTTGGCTAAGCAATCCAAAATGGCTGCTGAGATTTTGTGAGAACATTCTTTGAGATTTCAGTGTTTTAAAACTTTTTCTTATTGCCTCCCTTTATTGGTTTAGATATTTCTGCAAACTTGGAAATGATCTCCCTCCTCTGTACATGTTCTTAATATGTGACTCCAGGGGCATATGATTAGATCTATGATTAACTAGTAGCAACTTTAGTAATGATCCCAATTGCCTTTGTTATATCTATTGCTTTTTGTCTGCAATTCAGCTACAGGTTTTCATGCCAAAGCAAACCTTTAGAAGGTGTTGTACAGGTTTCCTTTTATGATAAGGACTGAAAGGTTAGAAAGAGCAGGTCACATTGGATGATATGTTCACCTACAGTTCAGAAGGTAATCTTGCCTATGTCATTCAAGATCTCAAAGGGTTCTTTGTTTCATACACAGGCTTGCTACTGGATATTTACTGTATTAGATATACAGCATACTGTGATTTCAAGGTACAGTTTTCCTGTATTTGCTATCAGGCATATTAACACTATTTGTGGAAGATATGCAGTCCTACAAGTATTAAAGCTGTATTGTTTTTGCTCTTTGAGAGGATTTCTCATGATGGTTTGTAACATCTGCTACTGGTTTGAAAGCCAGACATTTTTATGGGTCAGTAAGGTACTTGAGCAGGTAAAAACGATAACCGTTGGATATCAGCTTCTTAAGATTTCTGGGGCCAAATTAGACATTACACAACTTCAGGTAATATTTTCCCAATCTTTTAAGGATCTTAATTATTTTCCTCCCAGCTGTTTTTCTGTTCAAAATCACATACTCAGGATCCTTAGACCACAGAAGCAATTTTGAATGACATGTAGGGAACAAAGCAGAGTCAAGTAGCACCTTGAAGACCAACAAAGTTTTATTCAAAATGTAAGCTTTCATGTGCTCTAAGCACACTTCATCAGACAGTAGGATGGAATGGCAAGCATTCCTAAATATAGAGAAATGGGCAGTGAATCAGCATGCAAAATTATGGAAATATCCCTTAGCAGATTAAAAGATCACAAACCAGGGCCTAGCGACTGCCAGCCTGTCCCCACTGGGCTAAAAAACAAACACAGTAATAGATGTCAGAATAGCAGATTGATGTCTATTAAGTATCCTGCAATAAATGAGAGTCTGCTCTAGTTTAAAAGGAGAGCATAAGATTATCAGAGGCTTAAACATGTAACACACATATAAAAACATCATTCATTGGGTGACCTCAAAGATGCTGTTTTGCTGCAAAGGAACTTCAAGAACAGAATGGAGAGGGAAATTGCTGAATTACAAATTATTATGAAACTTGGAACAAACACCTCCCCAGGACTGAACAGGGATATTGGATTTTTATCTCATTACATATACTAAACCCACTTTCACCAAGTATAGATATATATCCACAGTATTCCAATGTATTTCTTTTAGAATAGTGTATCAGAAAAAATGTTTTTTGTATTGACATACTCAAATAAGGGACATTGGCTGTTTATCTCATTACATAGACTAATCCACTACAGTAATGCATTTTTTTAAAAAAAATGGCAAACTAGAATGATATTGTTATATGTGTGTTACATGTTTAAATTAAGCCTCTGAGAATCTTATGCCCTCTTATTAACCTAGAGCAGACTCTCATTTATTGCAGGATACTTAATGGACATCAATCTGCTATTCTGGCATTTATTACTGGTTTTGTTTTTTTAGCCCAGTGGACACAGGCTGGCAGTCGCTAGGCCCTGGCTTGTGATTCTTTTAATCTACTAAGGGACATTTCCATGATTTTGCATGCTGATTCACTGTCCACTTTCTTTATATTTAGAACTGCTTGCCATTCCTTCCTTCTGTCTGAAGAAGTGTGCATGCATAAAAAAGCTTACATTCTGAATAAAACTTTGTTGGTCTTAAAGGTGCTACTTGACTCTGCTTTGTTCTACTGCTTCGGACCAACATAGCTGCCCACCTGGATCTATGTAGAGAACAAGTTAAGCATCCCCCCCCCCCCCATGTCTTCATTGTGCTGACCACTGCCTCTGCAGACACAAAGACCAAACTTCCTGGACCCTTCTGAAGGACCTTGTGCACACACAGACAGAAGAAAGCTAGAATCTGCTTTTTGTGTTAGGGAAGGGGTGTTTGGTTTTATTTGCCATAGAAAAGGAGGAATTTCCAAGATCAAAGATGTAAGGAAGTCTGTGTCTATGGCTAAGTCAAAAATGCACAGCTCTGAGGTAGCTATTTAGGAGACATTCTGTGCTTTGCTAAGTTAGATGGTTGGGAGCAATTCAAAACTCATGGGAGTTTTTTCTGTTCCATTTCCTTTGGATGTATTTCCAGCCCAGGACTAAATAAGTAAGTAGATATGAGCAGGGCTTTTTTTAGTAGAAAAAGCCCAGCAGGAACTCATTTGCATATTAAGCCACACCCCGGTGTCACCATTGTTTCACAAAGGACTTTTATTGTAGAAAAAGCCCAGCAGGGACTCATTTGCATATTCGGCCACACCCCCTGATGTCACCATGTTTCACACAGAACTTTTTTTTGTAGAAAAAGCCCAGCAGGGACTCATTTTATTTTTTTATTTATTTATTCGATTTATATCCCGCCCTCCCCACCGAGGCGGGCTCAGGGTGGCTCACAACATAACATTCAACTATCGGCTTAATAAATAGTGGGTGTTGTAACAATTTGGGAGAGTCCTAGTGTCGCCATGGATGACACTCGGTTCATCGCCTGACTGGATGTCGCATCATCAGCATGGACACTGAAGTCACCCAGGATCAGAAGCCTTGGGTACTCCAATGCCCAGCCTGTTACGGCTTCCATCAGGGACAGTAAGGCGCCAGCTGGTGTGTTAGATGGTTGGTACACCAGCCAGATCGCCAACCCCTCCCCAACGTCCCACGCCAGACCGGCACGTTCAATACCCTTGATCTCCGAGGCTGGGAGAGTCTGGAAGGAGTAAGCCTGTCGTATGAATAGGGACACCCCTCCCCCCCGCCCGCTAGTCCGTGACTGGTGAAAGACCGAGTATCCTGGGGGTGCCATCTGTGAGGCAGCTACGGTCTCGCCATCGCACATCTAGGTCTCAGTCATGCAAGCCATTTACGTATTAGGCCACACATCCCTGACACCAAGCCAGCCGGAACTGCGTTCCTGCTCAAAAAAAGCCCTGGATATGAGAAATGCATTGGTAGCACTAGTGTGGTTGCCATTGACAGAGCACTGAACTAGGCAGGATCTGGGAAATCCAGGTTTGAATTCCCACTCTGCCATGGAAGCTCACTGGATGACCTTAGTTCAGTCACATACTTTCATCTAAGTTAGACTGATTCCCCACTAGCTCTGACTGATTACCCTGCTCTCACTCTCCTCTTCTCCGTGGGGCTTCCATTGGATTTTGTACAAGTGGCCCTGAGGCTGCAACTCGCTCCGCCTCTTTCATGCGGCAAACAAGATCCTCTAAAAACCGGTTTCTGTTTGCCACACGAAAGAGGCAAAGTGAGCTGCAGCCCCAGGGCAGCTTGTGTGAAATCCGATGGAAGCTCCCGTGGAGGAGAGTGGGATAAGGCTAGTGGGGAATCGATCTTACTTCACAGGATTGCTGTCACAATGAAATAGAGGAGAGGAGAGGAGAAAAGCTGCCCTGGGGAGAAAGATGGGAAATAAATGAAATAATAGGTGGCACCCCTGCTTGCCACACTGGATAACTCTACTGTAGATACCTGCTAATACTTTATGCACCTTTTAAATGTACTATAAATAAATACTATCACTAGGATTTTTAAAAAATGTTAAACATAAAGCAAGATTCTGACACTGACAAGCAATTGGTAGTTTGTGAATCTAGCTTTTTTTGACTATTGCTAGAAAGGGGCAAATTCTACTCCTTTATGTATTATATTTGTGATACCTGACTACCCCCCCCCCCCATCCTATCCTGCAATTTAGAAGTAAAGTGTAGCCTGAAATACAAAAATCTATTCACAGGATTCTTAAGGCCTTGGCTTGCCCAGTAGGATTTTTTAATTCTTTTCCACTGAATGTTAAACCACTTTTCCATTTTGCAAAAGGCTTTGGGATGTCTCTTTTGTTTTAAAAGTGATTTGTCATGTGATGTGGGGTTCTACTACTGTTCGAGAAACATTATGTCCGAAGTCTTGTGCACATAAACAACTGCATAGTTTGATAATGCCAGCCAATAACTACAAAATTGAAATTACATCCATAATTTGAGTGGGCGGTGGGCAGTAATATGCTAGACAGATTAGAAAATGTCATTTGTTAAGTAGTGGCATATTCCATTTTTGTTGGTTTAGCGAGTTCTCCTGTAATCCAGCAGAATACCCCAGTAGTTAGCAACATGTATTAAAGTTTGAAGTAATAAGCTGTCCATAGCTCACACATGGATTTGTAGCTTACTAGTGTGGTACCGGTTAATTTTTTTCTGATGTTTTAAATTTTATATCTGTTTTTTAAAATTGAGTTTTATTGTATCTTATTGCATTAAAGCACGAGGTATTCTGGGTTTTTTCCCCCTCTCTCTTCTTGTTTCTTTTGTTTTATTGCTGAATCTGGTTGTTTGATGCTATGGCAATATGTGTTAATGCAATTAAGTGAATTGAAAATAAATTGAATTGAAAATTGTAGCTGCTAGTGCTTTTGATATTAAATTTAACCAGTTGAGTTTGGCATGCACAATAACAACATGCCTATTCACAAATCTCAGGCAAACTAATATTACAGAACAGGAATGTTGCAAGTGCTAACAAAACCATATAAATAAGATCATCCAATTATGCAAAATATTAACTGAAATGGATTAAAATTTAAGTTTCATTTCAATGACAGTGAAACAGAAACAGATTGTAGAAATTAACAAAATTTAGGGCTTATTAATCATTTCATGAGTATTATCATGTAACTCTGATCCTGTTGCTGTCTTTGATAAATATTGACCTTTCAGTGTTCTGTAGAACTCTGTATGGTGCAGATCTGATTTACAAGAATTAGTCTCTGAGCTGATATGCTGAACCACTATGTACCATAGATCACTCCAGTCAAAACAATGAAGTTAATTTGCTTTTTAATTAGTATGTAATTGATTCAGATAATATGATTTCTACAGTAAAATAAATACATTTGAAATATTTATGTATTTTAATTATGCAAGAAGTTGATGTGACAGAACTGTAAAAACCCCAAACTCATAATATAATTTCAAAATATTTATTATGAAATACCATGAGTTAGGGATTATTCACAAAATAAAGTAACTTTCTATTTTAAATATAAATTAAAGATATTTAAAATTCTGACTATTAAAAATCCAGACTATTAACCATCCAGACTGTGTTATAAATCATAACACCCTAGACTATACAAATCCATTTAAACTAAGAGCCCTGATTTTTCAGGCTATTACTTTAATCTTGTAGTGGGTTGTTTATGAATGACAGCAATACTAACTTCAAAATTACATATTTATGTGAGCATAATATTCTGGTTTATTTTCAGTGAAGCCAAAATACTGATCAGACTGAAACAACAAATCATTAATTAAGATTCTTTAAGAACAGCTTGGTTAACCGTCCTAAACAGAGTTACACTCTTCTAAACTTATTAAAATCTATGGATAGAGTATAGATCTGCTTATAATCACATGGCAAAATATATAACCCACATACACAATTAAAAGGCACACATAATGAATTCTTGCAAGATTAATTTGGATTTGCAGATATTATTCTAAAAAGTTGTCTTTTACAATTCAGAACAAGTCCATATAATGGCTATCATTGCCAGTTTAATTATTAGTGTTATGAATGCCATAGCTGCACTATAAGAATCACTTCTGGGGTTTAGGAGGTTTTCTTTCTGTAACTTAAAGAAGAATTTGTTTGGCAGGCACATTATAGTCTCGTTGGGATCTGTTTAAATGAATTATTCATTTCAAAGCTCTGGAAAAAAAAGACAAAATGGTAGCAGGTGATCAACTTTAGGGTGGCTGCAGAATAGAATGTCAGGAAACTGGATCCAAGTCAGAAATTCAATTACTTAATGACAATGATCTTGTTTCACTGTTTGGCATCTGATGACCCATTAGGAGTGTCCCTGTCATACAAATCTTTTGATGATTTGGAAGACTCCACCAGCAGACTTTTTTTTAAAAGCTAAAAATCTATCATTTTAACTTTTCCCTTTTAAACTGGTGACATTTTAAACCAGTGTCCCCAAAATACACACAGATACTACTGGTAGAACCTTTAGGGGAGCTGACTGAAATTTGAAACTGAAACAATTCACCTGATGTGTAAATTTATCAAAAGTATTTAAAGAATTAAAGAATAAAAAGTCCTGCCTCAGTTCTATGGATTCTGAACTAGACTTTCCATTTCACACCCGTCATTTGAGTAGTACTGATGGATAAGGCATATTGCACCTTCAAGGATCCTGAGATAATAACTATATTCTTAACCTTGGGCACATGCTGAGAACTTGCTTGTACTAAGCTGCAACAAACCTAAAGAACTGAGCATTTACAGCTTGGTTGAATGAATCCAGGCTGGTTGCCCAAATAGGAAGGAGCATTTTATGAACTGATTGGATTCCTCACTTATGAAAGTTTTACACACCCTTTGATTTATCCTTGGAGTACAGTCCTTTGGTACCCATAGATGAACCTGCAGTCTTGTTTCATCCTGTGAAGGTGATGTAAATGGAGAAAGGGAGATACATACTTGTATAAGTGTATTATAAGATGTCCATACAAAACACTGCATGACACGCAAAGTGCCTGTTTCAATGTCACAGCAGTATGTGGTTACCTAACAGAATCAGATCAAACTGATGATATGATCAGCCATTTTTAATGGATGTTATTCTTTACCTTGCCAAACTATTCACTAAAAGGCACCAATAATGACCAAAAAAATATGGATAAAATATTTACAGAATGAATTGAGCCTGGTCTTTCTTTCTTTCTTTCTTTCTTTCTTTCTTTCTTTCTTTCTTTCTTTCTTTCTTTCTTTCTTTCTTTCTTTCTTTCTAAAGAACTGTAAAGAAGCTGCAAATCCAGATTTCAACTAGAAATATGAAATGCAAACCTGCAATAAATTAATGTGCTGCTTCTTTTCCTAAACTTCTAGTCCCAGAATACATCCCCTAAACAAAAAGATTTCCCCCTTCACAGTTTACATCACTGCCTCGGGGGCCAATGTGTAAAATGCAGAGACAGAGAGAAATGAGCCCTTGGTTTGTATGTCTTTAAAATAAAGAAAGGCTGGAAAGCAACGGTAATTGTTATGTTGTCCAGCCACACATCATTCTCACACCCTCCCTCTTTCTATCCCGCCCCGCTCTCCAAAGCCCGGTCTCTCTTTCTCTGTGGGTCGGTTTTGCTCTCCCAGGCAAGGCTGAGCAGGCAGCGCAGAGAACGATCATGGCTGAATGTGTGTGTGTGTGCGCCTTGCAGAATCCCACCGCAGGAGGCGACGGGGAAGCCCGGGCGCGCGGCAGCCAAGGCCAGCGCGGCGACTAGCAGGGATTTGCCCGGGCTGCTGGACAGCTACCAGAGGCACCTCGGGGCCGGGCTGGGACGGCCCGGGGCCGGAACTGGGCACCCTCGCTCGGAAATGTTTCGGAGAAAGCGTCGATGTGAGCGGCCGACCAGGCGCTGGCTCCGGTTGCGCGCTCCCTGAGTCGGGGGAACCCCCGCCCGCAGTCGAGCAGCTCGCCTCGCCCTCCCTCCCTCCTCCCTGCGCCAGCCAGTCAGGGCTTCCCCGCGCCAATGCGCAGCCCCGCTCCCCTAAGAGACAGCTGCCAGCTGGGCGCGCCGCGAGGTCCCCGCCAAGGTCACCCTCTGCCTGGCCAGCTGCCCTCCAAGGGTTAACGAATCCCCCTCTCCCGGGCCACCGCCTTCCCCGGCCCCCTCCCGCGGACGGGCGGAGGAGGAGCGCCAGCAGCACCGCCTCGCACACCAGCCTGGCATTCCGGGATTTCCCTTTGTTCAGAGCCGGGAATCCTCTTCCAAGCTTTCCTTGGCGCTCGCGCTCCCGCCCCCCCCCTCCCCGCAGTCCTCAGGCCTCTTCCTCCCGACCACTTCCATGCATTTCCAAAGGAACTGCTCCGGGGCAAGTACTTTGAGGACCGCTGTTTTTTAATTGCATTTTTGCGGGGTAGCCTTGAATGCTACTGGCAAACGATGCATTGCTAAGAGCTTTGAGAAAACCGCGAACCTCCACTGCATACATCCTATCTGAAGGTTAAAAAAAGGAGGTAACCCCCATCCATTACATCACACCGCAACCTATTTTCACAAAAGGCCAGCGCTGCGAAAGTCAGCCATACATCTCGATTCCTGGTCAGGATAGGATTTTGCCCGTTGAGGCAAGGGACACTCGGGGTAATTTCACCGAGAAACATTAATTAATTCATGCCATTGTGAAGTCTCCCCAAGTGCTTACATGCACTTTGCATGTAACTTTGCAGAACTGCACGGAGATGCCTCCATGTGCTGCACATGAAGGTGCAAACCTATTAATATTTCGGCCTGTTTTTTCCTTATAGAGACCGTGGATCTGCCACTGTGACTCCACCACCCTCACATCCCCGGGGGGGGGGGGTGGGCTATCTATTAGTGAGTAAACTGAGAAGGGTTTAGGCGATTGAGTAATTACTCGAGAGGAAAGCCCCGCTTTAAAAGCCCTGGAGGCCTCCAGATGGGGGGGGGGGGTTGAAATAACCCTTACCTGACCGAGCAGAGCTTGTAGCAGCAGCTGCCGCGGGTGGTGCTGGTGACAGCTCCCCTCCTCCCTCCCCGGCAGCGAGTGTCTGGCGGTGGCAGGTGGAATCCCCCCTGGGCAGATAGAGAGGAGCGGGCGGGGGGCGGTGGAGGAAAGAGGAGATGCGGCGCGCGCCCACTGGGCTAGGCGTCACAGGCACCAGCGCCGGCACGCGCCGCGCCTGGGATTCTCTCGCGCTGCCCCTCCCCTTCGCGCGCGCTTCTTCTCACGCTGCAGCTTTCCCCCCCCTGCAGGTGACGTGATGCCCGTTGTTTTGGTACGCCCGACCAATCGGACTCGCCGCCTGGATTCTACGGGAGCCGGGATGGGCCCGTCGTGGCGGCAACAGGACTCCCCTCTGCCGCCCAGAACGCATTGCGCAGGGTGCACCAGCGCCTGGTCCTCCTGCAGCTTTAACAGCTCTGACATGGAAACACCATTGCAGTTCCAGCCGGGCTTCTGCTCAGAGCAGCAGCAACAGCAGCAGCGCCCACACCCGCATTACCCGCCACAGCCAGCCAGCCAAGAGAAGGCGGCAGCGGCGCAGCAGCAGCAGTCCAGCCCATGCCTCCAGTGCAACCACTGCGCCTTTTACGGGGCTGCGGCTGCCGCGGGCGATAACCTGCAGCTGCTGCTCCGTACTTCGTCGCCGCTGGCAGGTGCTTTCCGGACTCGCTCCTCGCCGCTCTCGTGCTCGGCAGCCTCTTCCCGCCAGGGCAGCCAGCTCAACGTGAGCGAGCTGACCCCTTCCAGCCATGCCAGTTCGTCCCGGCAGCCCCCCCACTACGCCCAGTCGCACTACTCCCAGTACCACCAGTGCCATAGCCAGCAGCAGGCGGGCAGCCCCCACAGCAGCGGCAGCCACCCCTCGTGCCAGCAGCAGCGCCGGGAGAGCAACCCCTTCACGGAAATAGCCATGAGCAGCTGCAGGTACAACGGCGGCGTCATGCGCCCTCTCAGCAACCTGAGCTCGTCCCGCAGGAACCTCCACGAGCTCGACTCCGAGTCCCAGCCGCTGCAGCCCCAGCTCCCGCCGCACTCCAGCCCCAGCGCCTCGCTCGCCGCCTCGGCTGCTGCCGCCGGCGCCGGCCCGGAGATCGTGGTCTCCAAGCCCGAGCACAACAACTCCAACAACTTGGCGCTCTACGGCGGCGGCGGCGGCGGCGGCGCTGGCGGAGGGGGCGGCAGCCAGACCAACAGCGGCAGCAAGTCTAGCAAGAAGAAGAACCAGAACATCGGCTACAAGTTGGGCCACCGCCGGGCGCTCTTCGAGAAGCGCAAGCGCCTCAGCGACTACGCGCTTATCTTCGGCATGTTCGGTATCGTGGTCATGGTTATCGAGACCGAGCTCTCCTGGGGCGCCTACACCAAGGTATACTCCCTCGCTCTCTTCCCTCCTTTCCTTTCCCTTCTTTTTATTTCATTCTTTTCTCAGTCCGTTCCCCCTTTTTTCCCTCTCCTCTTCACCTACTCTTTTCTCCTTTTAAAATCTGATCCTTCACGGGTAAGAAAGTTCCGATTGCTTCAGTCGCTTTTTCATTCCAAGCAATGCAACCAGAGGACTCCGGTCGTAAACATGTTAATTTCAAAAGTGAGCCTTGCAGGCTAGAGAGCCACGGCTTCTGTTGCTCCGCTGGATCCACAGTCTTACGTTGCCGCTGAAGCCTGTGGGGTGCTCCAGTTAGTTGGTGCCGATCGCTTCGAATCTCACCTACTTGCTCTTGCATACCACTGGTAGGGTGGATCGCAGCCTTGCTTGCCTTGTCTGCAGATGTGCCAGACTGACCTTTCATCCATTGCGCAGTGCCAGGGTAGTACAAAGATTTGCCCACTTTTACAACCAGTCAAGGCTAACCTAGTAAGGGTTTCCAGATCATCCCTATATTCTGAATGAATGTTGTCTCCAGCACTAAGATGCCCTGCATACACTTCAACTGTCAAAGTACCTGGCATGTTAACACTTACAGCTTCAAGTCTCAGCTGTATGCCAAGCCTGGCCTCTTTGTTATACTACAGGCAGTGAAATGGATAGAGGAGAATGGGAGAGTAATTTGCTAAAATCATTTTAAAGACCAGCTGATGTTTTTTGAGCTTTACAACAAGCCTTTTAGTTTTGTATAATTAAAAAGACAAGCTGTTTTGTTAGGCTGGCAAGTAACTTTGTTTATAGACTAACTCACTTTCTATTGCTTTGGTGAACCCTTAAACAGTCACCTGTTTTAGCACTGATTTCATTTGCTACAATGAGTTTGTTTTTAGACCACTGGCATTTTTTCTTGCAACAGAGTCTGTATTCCCCTCTGCGATGCTTGGGATGAAGGACTAGAGATCAATGTAAAAATTATCTATTTTTCTGTTGCAGGAATCGCTGTATTCATTAGCCCTAAAATGCCTTATTAGCCTCTCTACAATCATTCTACTTGGTCTGATTATTGTATACCACGCAAGAGAAATTCAGGTATGTTCTACTTAAGAATCTGAGGCTTGCTGCTACCTGTGTTTCAAGGACATTTCTGTGAAATTAAGCAGACTGCACTGATGCATTCATACTGAATATATAACAACAAAGCTGCATACATCCTGTATTGTTGTTTGTGATGCCCGGAAACAGTAGTCTGCATGTACTAGTTATGCTTTGCTTGCCTTAGAGGTGATTTGTTAATGCAAATGAGAAGGGGCTATAATACCTGTCCTTCTCCAATAACTGCATGCTATGCTAATCCATATGCTCTCACTAGATCACATGATTAGCTGTGAAGGCATCAGTCACCTTGGTTATGCTTTACTAAATGTCTAACATGCAAATATATGACCTGATATTTTAAAAAAGTTTTTAAAAGAACTCTAAGAAAAAATACAGATTTGAATGCGGTTAATCATTGTCTATAATGTTTGCAGTCCTCTGAGAATGACCAATGAGAATATTTGTAATGGTCCACTAAGAACGCCTTTGGTTTAAGAGTGAATGATTTAGCATTGTTTTTAGCTAAATACATTCATTCTTGATTTTAAGTGAATGATTATACTCTTTCCAAGTCAGATACTTTCTGAATTGGAGGAGAGAGAGAGTCACTTATGAAATGTGGCTTCTCAACCTATCTTCTTGTGACGAAATAGGCATTTATACTTCTGAAGTGTTGGGGTATATTCCCCCCCCCCCCATGAATGCATGTTTACTTGGAATTAAGTCCCATTGATTTCAGTGGGACTTAATTCAAGGCAAGTGTGTATAGGATTGCAGTCATGGAATCATATTACCATGGAGGGAAAATGTTGAATTTGAAGGATGTCTTCCAGTCCTAAATAATGCTATAATTTTTTTAAAATAAAGAAATCCAACAATCAAGCCAATAATAAATATATTTCAAAAACTTAAGATTTTCCAGTATGTTTACATGTAATATATTAATGGAAGAAAGTATCACCATGTGCAGTGGGCTGGCATTATATAGGAAAGCTTATTTTATTAGGATATTTCACAATTAAGCCACGAACCCTGATGATTTTGTATCTTTCACTTAGAAGACTACCTCCAGGAAAAATATATGGGTTTTGGTTCAAGGTCATAGAGCTGATTGACCTAATCAGTAGAATACCCTGAACAGACACTCTATTTAAA
This sequence comes from Heteronotia binoei, assembly GCF_032191835.1. NCBI lineage: Eukaryota > Metazoa > Chordata > Lepidosauria > Squamata > Gekkonidae > Heteronotia > Heteronotia binoei. The sequence goes on along the minus strand of NC_083226.1, from coordinate 102,063,567 downwards.
AGGCTTTTTGTGGGGGGATGGATCTGACCTGTCTGAGTTTTTTAAAAATGCGATTCTAGTAGGAAAACTTATGCAAAAACATGATTTTAAAGATATGATTTATAAAGAATTTTTGTATCTTTCTTCCTTGGAATTTATAATGAATTCACTGAATACCCTTTTAAACATGTTTTCAGTAAATCAGCATTTTTTTAAAAAAATTACAATAATATCACATAATTTTAATAAATTCTAAATAAATCAAGCCATTCTATTAAAGGCTATTTGTCACAAAAGGAAATGAGCAAAGTTTTACTACCAAATGAACTCAGATGACAGAGCACATCTGCATAATATAGTATAGATTCCTGTAAGCAGAATTTTTATTTATACCAATTGCATAGAACAATCTTATTTAGGAATAAAGCTGTGGTATATGAAATGAAAATGGATCCATTACCACTGTCACTTGCATGCTTACCTGATAACAAACCTCACTGAACATAATGGAACTTACTTCAGAGTAAATATGCTTTGGATAGAGTAACAATTTATAAAAATGAACATTGCTTATAGCCAGGGGTTATTTTTGTAGAAAAATAGGTGGTGGAGCTCATCCAGAGATTGTTATGCAGCTGCACATACTATTCAATGGACAAGGAGGTGGAACTCTCAGAAGGAGCATGTGGAACTCTCAGAAAGGTTCAGGAGCTGTGCTTCTGTGAGCTCCCACTGAATCTGAAGCCTGCTTATAGCTAATTTGTTTCTACCACTTAATTCAGCACAGCAGAATTTATTATAGTGTTTCAGTCCAATAAAATGTTGAAGAAATGAGCTTTACACTTTCTTGCTGATCTGTAAAGCACATCCTTATGTAATAAGAGTTAACTTATAGTTAAAGTTTTGTAACTACTTCTAAGACCCATTTACAGTGATCTACAATAAAGCACAACTAGTTTTACTACGTTTGAAATAGTTTTTATTTATTTATTTTCTTTTATTTATATCTTGCTCTCCCTGCTCTCTCTTTGATATTAAAATAATTATCTGATGGGGATCTAATATCTGCAATGATGCAAATTCTGCTCTGAACTGATGACATGATGGCTCTTTGACAGTCATTGTATTTTAAGACAAAGTTGCTTACGTGATTCTATTTATAATTTTATCTAGATTAGCTGTGTACATTGAGAAAAAGGTTTAATTAACAGGTTACAACAGCAGGGAATGACTTCTCTAATATCTGGTAACCTGACAATGCAGCATTATTTCCTAAAACATTGTTTTAGTTTTAAGGGAAGCAATACTGTATTGTCAGGTTACCAGATATTATCTGTTATAGTTTGTTAACAAAGAATGAAAGTAACTGCAGTTTCCAAAAAGTCTTGCATGGAACCCTCCATTAAGTAATTCCCCCTTTGGTTTCCTAGTATCACACTCCACAAAGATCTTACTGATAGAAAGCTGAAATTCTGTGACATTATAATTGAGACTATGTATTTTTTAGTTCTAATAAAGGCTTTCGAGGTGGTCTGTAAGCCCCCATCAGTTTTAAATCTATCCAAACTTAATTAGCTTAGTTGAAGCTTTTAACAAGACAGTTAATTGTACAGGAGCGAGCATGAAATCCTGGTGGAGCTCCAATAAAATATGTTTATATAGATATACATTAGAAGTTCAGTTTTCATAGTGGAAAGATGATAACTATCAACTCTCCATAGCTTGCAGGCTTTCCATTTCAGCACTGTGGACAGCTCTAAATATCAAAAGCCTTGTCTATTCTTGATTGGGCAATTTAACCTTCCCTCCCCAAAATACATGCATAAGTAAGTATGTAGTAAAGTAATCTTTTAAAGTTACTTCAATTTTAAATTACTTGTATAAAACCAAATCTTTTATTTCTATTAAATATATATATATGTAACACAAGCTGCATTTTCTGACAGCATAATCTGGCCAGACATAAAAGAAAAGGATGCAAGGATTGTATAGATGAGAGGAATCACTTTTATTCTGAATGGATTTTAAAGGTGATGACTACTCCCTAAGCATAACCACAGCCTTCTAAATCAATTGAAGTAAGTGGGTTTAGAAAGGTATAACTTTAAGATTGCACTGTGAAGCTGCACTTACTAGGGACTTGTCTCTGAGATAAGTTAGTTTTTTGTGCATGGTTAATTCAGTTCTGGTGGTTTTTCCAGTTCTGTCATCTGTGCTATTCTATGCTGGGTTATATTAAGTGAAAAACTGATGTTTCTGCACAGCCTAGTCTTCATGCTCTAAATCCATTTCTAAAACCAATTATTCTTCAACTCTTAATGAATATGGGATTTAAAAATATTTTGCAATGGATGCTTTTGTCAAAATAGCACCTTTGTCAAAAAGCAGCACTGTTGTGTAACTCTTTTGTTTTGTTTTTCAAATGAGAGCCATTATAAATACTTGAGACACTACTTTATTAAAAAAATCACATATTTTCTGAGTTTTAGTAGTTAACAAAGGAACATTTTTTTATCTGAGACACTTAACATAATATGAAGATCATGCTTTAGGCCAACAGAGGGAGGTATATATTTTGCTTCAGAAGAATCTCAAGAAACACATGCTGGCTGGGAAGAAAATCCTAATGCAGATTGCTGACTTTTTGAGATTCAAGTTAAAAACTTAATTTTTCCTAAGGCGAGCTGTGGTTAATAAAATCATATTTCCTCATCGAGTAATCATTTTTTACTCTTTTTTGAGCTTGGAAAAGTTAATAGCTCATGTATTTGAAAACTTCAACCAACCTCTGCCAAACAGAATATAGTAATGCAAATAGAGCTAATGATGTGCAGTATAAGATATGCATGCACTATTTTCTGCAATATTTGTTTAGAATTACAGAATTATTCCTTCAATTTTCTGAACATATGGCTGCAGGTACATTTATTTATTTATTTTTATTTATTTAGGATTTGTATCCCGCCCTTCCCACAAGTGGCTCAGGGCGGCTTCCAACAATTATTATTATTATTCCAACATTGGAATGCACACCATAGCCCTTGAAGCCCAACATTGGAATGCACACCATAGCCCTTGAAGCCCAACATTGGAATGCACACCATAGCCCTTGAAGTATGCTTATCAGTTGAGGCACATTTGATTATTTATGTGTATAGGCTTAGCAGATTTCAAGCTATGGCATTCAGTGCCATTGTATTCAATTTAAAATGAGAGAAATTAGTCTTCCGATTATGAACATGCAATTCAAATGGCATGATTTTATATTGTATTGTTATAGCCACATCACTGATTTTCATCTAGCGGCACTATATTGGTTTATTTCCTGGCATTTACAGAAATGTTCTGTAATTCTGTAAAGGAGTATGAGTTACCTACAACTTGGTGATGGCTCTTATGGTTCATTAAACTGGTCATGCATGTTCAGTACCATAGTCTTTTGACCGTTAGATCTGCTTGTAAGTTTATATGGTTTTAATATTTTTAATTGTACATTGTTTTTATTATCATTGTGACACAGTTTGAGTTAGTTGCATCAGAGAAAGATCATTAAAATACTCTGAATAAATGGTCTGTGGTAGGAAAACTAGTGAGAATATTTGTCTCACAATGGGTCAGAACAACGTGGCCTCCAGCACAGGCGAGTTTTAGTGACTTTTCATGATGTCAGGTGTGGTGTTTCTACAACTTAACATGTTGATGAATGGGACTTCTTATAGCAAATCATACACTTTGCCACTGAGCTGTGTCCCATGCATCAAACCACAGGCTTGTGTATGTACATAATTGCCATCGAGTTGTAATTGACTAATTGCAAACTAAGCAAGAAGATTTCAAGGCAAAAGAAAAGCAGAGGTGGTTTTCCATTGCCTTTCTCTGCATAGTTTTCCTTGGTGATATCCCATCCAAGTGCTGACCCTGCTTAGCTTAGATCTGATGAAACTGGGCTATACCATACTGCCTTTCCTTCTCAGATAGGCATGCATAGGAGCTGGATATCTTTCAGAGCAATTCAGTGGAAGTAAATAAGTATTACTTTGTTGTTATTGCAATGCCTAAACAAGTAACCTGGATTACAGTTTTAATATATTTTAATATTTTAGTGATATGCAAAGCACCACATGTATTGATGGTATTCATTGAATGTCCAGTTTCTTGCCCATTTGGGGAAATGTGGTGTGGAGGTTCTGTTATGTGGTTCCATTTTGTCATTGATGTTGTGCAATGGCAGGTCTCTGAAAAATAACATATCTGTAATATCTGGCCTTTTGTATGAAGAACAAGTGTATTTGGCTTTGATTGAAACTTGATTGAAATACTCATAAGAACATAAGGGAAGCCATGTTGGATCAGGCCAATGGCCCATCCAGTCCAATACTCTGTGTCACACAGTGGCCAAAAAAATTATATATATATACACACTGTGGCTAATAGCCACTGATGGACCTCTGCTCTATATTTTTATCTAACCCCCTCTTGAAGCTGTCTGTGCTTGTATTCGCCACCACCACCTGTGGCAGTGAATTCCACAAGTTAATCACCCTTTGGGTGAAGAAGTACTTCCTTTGATCCATTTTAACCTGACTGCTGAGCAATTTCATCAAATGCCCACGAGTTCTTGTATTGTGAAAAAGGGAAAAAAGTACTCCTTTCTCTACTTTCTCCATCCCATGCATTATCTTATAGACCTCTATCATGTCACCCCGTAGTCAACGTTTCTCCAAGCTGAAGAGCCCCAAGCATTTTAATTTTTCTTCATAGGGAAAGTGTTCCAACCCTTTAATCATTCTAGTTGCCCTTTTCTGCACTTTTCCCAATGCTAAAATATCTTTTTTGAGGTGCGGTGAGCAAAATTGCACACAGTATTCCAAATGAGACCGCACCAGCGATTTATACAGGGGCATTATGATACTGGCTGATTTGTTTTCAATTCCCTTCCTAATAATTCCCAGCATGGTGTTGGCCTTTTTTATTGCACACTTTCTTGACTTTTTCAGTGAGTTATCTACCATGACCCCAAGATCTATCTCTTGGTCAGTCTCTGCCAGTTCACACCCCATCAACTTGTATTTGTAGCTGGGATTCTTGGCCACAATGTGCATTACTTTGCACTTGGCCACATTGAACCTCATCTGCCATGTTGATGCCCACTCACCCAGCCTCAACAGATCCCTTTGGAGTTCCTCACAATCGTCTCTGGTTCTCACCACCCTGAACAATTTAGTGTCATCTGCAAACTTGGCCACTTCTCTGCTCACTCCCAACTGACTGACTGGCCTGTAATTTCCCGGATCTCCTCTGGAACCCTTTTTAAAGATGTGGGTGACATTTGCTACCTTCCAGTCCTCAGGAACGGAGGCAGATTTCAATGAAGGAGTACATATTTTTGTCAGAAGATCCACAAGTTCAACTTTGAGTTCTTTCAGAACTCTTGGATGTATGCCATCCGGACCCGGTGACTTATTAGTTTTTAATTCGTCTATCAGTTGTAGGACCTCCTCTCTTGTCACCTCAATCTGACTCAGGTCTTTCAACACCCCTTCCAAAATTAGTGATTCTGGAGTGGGCAAACACTTCTCATCTTCCATAGTGAAGACGGAGGCAAAAAATGCATTCAGCTTCTCAGCCATTTCCCTATCCTCCTTCAGTAATCCTTTTACCACTTGATCATCCAAGGGCCCCACTGCCTCCTTGGCTAGTTTCCTGCTTTTAATATATTTGAAGAAATTTTTATTGTTGGTCTTTATGTTTTTTGCAATATGCTCCTCATAGTCCCTTTTTGCCTGCCTGATCACAGTCTTGCATTTGATTTGCCACAGCCTGTGTTCCCTTTTATTAATCTCACTTGGACTAGCTTGCCACTGCTTAAAGGAGTCCTTCTTACATTTTACAGCTTCCATTACTTTGTTAGGATTGTAGTTTTAAATAGCCTCCAAGCTTCCCGAAGGGTTTTGACTGTATTTACCTTTCCTTTCAGTTTCCTCTTCACATGCCTCCTCATCTCAGAGAATTTACCCATTTTAAAGTTAAACGTGGTTGTGCTGGTCTTTTGGGGCAACTCTCTATTTATACAAATGGTGAAATCAATAACGTTATGGTCAATGCTCCCAAGTGGTGTGATCACTTTTACATCTCTCACCAAGTCTTGGGCATTACTTAGGACCAAATCCAGGATTGGACCACCCCTGGTAGGTTCTGCGACCATCTGCTCCATAGCACAGTCATTGAGAGCATCAAGAAAGTCAATCTCTTTCTCTCGACCAATCAATCTGCAGGTAGTTAAAATCACCTATTAGGACACAGTTTTTATGTTTAGCCACTATCTTTAATCCTTCCATCATATTATAATCATCCTCTCTCTTTTGATTTGGTGGGCGATAACAAAGTCCCATAGTTAAATTTCCTTTTGGGCCTTCTATTTCAACCCAAAGCATTTCTAGAAGGGAATCTAATTCTCTGACCTCAGTCTTACTGGACTGTATACCCTCTCTGACATACAGAGCCACCCCACCTCCAACCCTTCTGTACCATGCAGCTTGCTGGTGATCTACTCAGAACAATGAAAGTTCAGCCCTTGTAATAGTTGGATTACTATCTTCTGATGGCATGACTGAGCAGAGTCCATGCTCCATGCAGAAGTGGTGGATCTTTTAGAATTGTCCATCCTCAGAGACAAATCAATTCTATTGGATTCCAGGTGGCTTTGGGGGGATTTTAAGATCTTGCCCAGTGATTGTGGCAGGATGGACTTGATTTAAATCATATTAGTCAGTAAGACTTGATTTAAATCATATTTTTCAACATAAAGACTCTCTTTTATGGCCTGCTGACATTATAGGTTTTCTCCTCCAGGGAAAGAATAATGTGATAAACCTTGGGTTATACACACAAAAGATCCAACGTTTTGTGGAGTATTCTGCTCAAAAGGTTTCACTTTCATTTTTACTGCTTGCCCTCCCTCCTCACACTTAAGTTTCTTCTTGTGCAGATCTATTCCACTCCAAGCAATCTTTTTTTCTGTTCATTGAACTTTTGAAACTTAGCACTTAAGGGGTTGATTCTATGTGCATAGGTTTGTAGAACAATGAGATTAAGGTCTTTTTCTCAATTCTACACAACATTTTTGCTGTGTAGAAGAGGCATGCAATCTCTGCAGACACAAATTACAGTTTTGAGAACTGCAAAACCAAGCATCTGTGTTCTGTGATAATATCTTGTAGATAGAGAAACTGCCCAGTAATCTTACAGAAACCTCTGGAAGAGCATAACATTGTGAATGGATTAATAGAATGTATTACCAAAAAATTTAAACATTGCATGAATATACAGCCTTATGCTTCAGAATTAAAAACTAATCCTTATTTCATGATAGAATAACCTTTGGATGATAATATATTTTTCTCAAAAAGCATTTTATTAAAAAAAATCCAATTTAAATTTAAAAAAAAAATCATTGATTTTTATCCACCCTGGATTCTGGGGAGATTCTTGTAGCTGCATTGAATGATGGGTAGGGTGGAGCCATAGACAAGGTTGTTCCTCAGCATCCTCTCCCACACTCTGATAGCCCCTCTTACTTTATGGTTTACAAGCAAATTGTGGGATGTTAAGTAGATTGGAAGATAACTAGAGTACTGCTGACAAAAAACTTGGGATGAATCAAAGTACTCTATGAAACCCATGAGGCCTATGATGTGCCAAAACATTTTTCTCTACCACCATTGAGTCAGCTGAATCTTGCCCAGCTCAGCTCTGCAAGGTGGTTCATGACTTGAAAACACCTAGGCCTGACCTCACTAATGATGTAAATCATCATTATCTGTGGTGGTTTTGCAGAGATTTTTGCTACTTGGGGGCCAAATGGAGAATAGATGCAATACTTGAGGTGTCAGATGCATCTGCATGTCTTTTTTCTGTTGACAGATTCAGACTGATTTTGCTGATGGATGCTGAAGAGTGAGAACTGCCATCTGTGCTCTGGAGCTATGCCCATCCTGGCTTTTAAAATTTTGCCAGGAGAAGATATTGGAACATTAACATTTACAATTGTTAATGCCTCATTGACTAAGGGGTTTTCCCTAGTCTTTTGAAGGAAGCAGTTATTAGACCTTAGCACCAACAACAGTCATTGGCTAAAGATGAGGTAGCCAGTTACAGACCAATCTGCAATTTGCTGTTTTTGGGGAAGGCCACCCTAGCTCCAGGATTCCTGGATGACACATTGGTCCATTTCAATCTTGTTTGCGATCTGGGTTTGAAACTGAGATGGCTTTGATTGTATGGTGGATGATCACCATTTAAACATAGACAAGATACAGTCATCCCTGTTGTTATGGTTAGATCTGTCAGCACTGTTTGATAACAGTTAGCAACTCCTACCTTATTCTTTGGGTGGAATATGGAGTTTGTGTTATAGGAGTAGCTCTTACGTGGTTTTGGTCTTTTTGTTTGTTTGTTTGTTTGTTTGACAAGACCCAAAGAATTTTTGTCTAAAAAGCAGAGTCAGTGAGTTGAGGTCTGCCTTGTAAAATGCTGAAGGGATTCATTTTGTTATTCATGCTATTCAGTATTTATATGAGGCTTCTGAATGAGATTGTCTGGAGCTTTGGGGTGGGATGTCATCAATATGCAGATGACACATGTCTCTATGTTTCATTATCTGGGCCTTCAGATTGTTTTGAACCAGTGCTTTGAGTCTATGGTTCAGTGGCTAAAGGACAATAAACTGAAGCTGAATCCAGACAGAAGTAATGCTAGCTGGGAAGGTTGATGCTTTGAAGGGATTGAATCCACTTTTCTTGGATGGATAAGCTGGCATTTGTAGACCAGGTTAAGAACTTTGGCTCACTCATGGACCAGCCTCACTGTTTGAAAAGCCCACTGGTGCATGTCTTTTGTCAGCTGTGTTTGGTTTGTGAATTCTATCCTTTCTTAGACTCAGCTGACATGTTTTTGTAACCATGCATTTGTACTTGTGCTGAACATTGGGCTACCCTTGAAGACAACCAAGAAACACAGCAGCCCAACTAGCTAATAGGCAGTGATTGTGTCAGTTTTACATATAATTATTTGCATGTAAACAGTTGATTAGCATTGTTCTTCTAAGTTGCAAATATATCACAAAAAGATAAATGAATTATTCAGATTTCACCATCACCATGAAAATTCAAATTTGTTTTATACTTAATTTATGTTTAATTACCATCTGGAACTGGTGAGTACTCTATAGTTACAGTTTTGGGATATGCTACAGTTATACTATTTGCATGCAGAATGCACCCCATAGTATGCAAGATGAATACACCTTATTCTACTGAACAGGCTATGGGGAGCAGTACTGCCCCAGTTTCCTGCTGTATTGTGTGGAGTTAATGTGGCAATAAAATATAGGTATCTGCCATGTACATTATTGTGAAATAGCCTTAAAACAGTCAATGTAACAATGGATGGGATTCTGCCTGTGTAAAAAAGGATTCCTGGTTCAGAATAACAACACTAAATAAGCATAGTGGGTATTCTGGATTGTACAGATACTCTGATATATGCAAGACTGTTTACATGGATCCTGAATATTTAAGTGCAAGCCTAAAGTGCTTCTGAATGCACACAGGCTTTTGCTATTCTGTGCTTCTGCCTGTGGCCATTACATAGCATAGAATGCTGAACTAATGGTTCTCTGATTTCATTGAATGGATTGGTGGGGCTGGGGGATGAGGAGAGGATGGGGGGAAGTGTTTATGTGGAAGCATATTAATGTTAATATTTATTTAAACATGTTTGTTAAGTTACTTTTCATTTAAAAAAGAGAAATTGAAGCCTACAATTCTAAGAAGGCAGTGAGTGGTTATAGTGTCAGACTAGAATTGCAGTGACCTGGTTTAAAATCCTTACTCTGCCATGAAGCCCACTGGATGATCTTGGTCACTCACTTTATCTCCACCTGGGCTAGAGTTGTTGGGAGGCAAGAGGGGAGAATCAAGTATGTACCTATAAGCTCCTTGCAAGAAAATGGGGTGAGAATGTATTAAACACACATACTTGGAAGCCAGGAATAAACCACACAATACATATAAATATATGCAAGACAGTCTTGACAACCTTCTTCTTGGCAGGAAAGCAGAATCAGGAGGGTCAGTTTAGAAAAGAGAAGGGGCAAGGGGAACAATGTTTAGCTTCACTTGCAGTTTTCCGCCAGAAGACATTTCTTTTGTACAGTTTTCCAGAGTCAAAAGTAAAATTTAAACCTGAAATCCTGGGTGGGAGGGAGCAGTTTTTCAGGGAGTTTTGGAAGAAAGAGAGAGGTGTTCTCTTCAAGTTGCCATTTTCCAACACTGTTGCACAGTGAAGAAATGAGCTATTTTTTTTCTTACAATGCATGAATATGCAATGGACAGCTGAGCTTACCAAATGACGCTGAACTCATTGGGACTTGCTTCCTAGTAAACGTGCTTCAGCTTTGGCACTTACTGTATGTACTATATTTAAGAAGGAGCTTTGGTTCTGATCAGTATCATGTATTAAATGATATTTATACAAAGCTTTCATTAATTTAATATTTTTGGAAGAACAGGAAAAAATAGCAATTTTTTTAAGAAATAAAAGCTTAGACACAGAGAACAGCATAGTTCACAATAAGAGGGACATGTTATCCAGGTGAAATAATACAAATTGTGGAATAATACAAATTGCACCAAATCTGAAGAGTAAAGAAGAGATGTTTTCAATGCTGAAAACCATATCAATGTTAGATCTGCATGGTCAAATTGCTAACATTTCAGTAGCTTTATTGTTGTATGATTTACATCTGGTGTAATTTTTATTGTGCAAAATAGTTTGATGGCAGAAAAAGAATCTTTGTGTCAAAGAAAGCTTCAGATATGAAGCAGTTTTACAGATCATGATCAGCATTTTAAAATAGGTGTTATTTTTGCCATATGTATGCTGATAATTGAAGTTTTATATTATTTACCTATCATATTTGCACAACAGTTTTTAAAAGAATTCACAAAAAGATGGCATTAATTTTACCAGTTATAAAATTTATAAAATTTACCAGTTTATATAATTAGGATTACGTTAATTGCTTAATGCTAAAATCATATTAATACCTTGTTCTGTTTGTATTTTAGAACTATGAATAAACTGAGACTTAGCTCCTATGCCTTGAAGCTTTATTTAGTGTTTATTCAGTCCAGAGGGAGACTGGTGCCATGAGGGCACAGCTTTAACTTTTTGCTGCAAATGTTAGGGACACCTGTATTCTTCCCGTCTCCAGTACTAAAAGCAGCTTAGGAAAGGTATTTTGTTTTGCTAGTTTTGAAAGCCCTTGTCCCCCATTTAAATTGGAACACTGCACAGCTGCATCCTTCAGACTCAGAATTTCTACAGGGTTAGAAACCAATTTTTATGATCTATCCTTAAAGACTGATGTATCTAAGTGGAATTCTGACACCCGTTATGGAATTTCCAGGTGGCTGGCATTCTTTTAGCGACCTGGTTGACATTTGGATTGGACACCACCAAGACAATCAACAGGATCACTCTGAATCATTGTTATCCTTGTCAAGCTCAATGTTGTGCCGTGATTTGTCAAAAGAGTTAGGATGATGAGGTGAATTAGCAATTGACTAGAGTACAAATAGAAATGAGCTCACTTTGAATATAATCATGTCTTAGGGCACATTTTCATTACTATTCTGGGGTGGCAAAGTGTGCATCCATCTCTGCTTCTGCAGCAAATTGACTGTTAGAGCTGTTCCAGGGTTTGGTTTGGTTTTGCATTTGTCCCTTGATTTATTCAAATCCAGACTGTATGGCTGCTTCTGATATAAAACATTCTGCAGATAAAGTATTTGATGCCCCTAGGTGACTTGGTTTCTGTTACTGTAATAGGTCATTCAAAAATTTATTGTGTGGACATCATGTCTGTTTTGATTAATTACAATTACTGAGGCTTGAAGATGTAGACAGGCTTTTGGAACAGGCTTCCTTCACACACCATCACCACACACACACACACACACAAAGCGCTTTTAGTGCAACCTGAAACCAGTTTTGCACCTAATCTAATTAAATCTGTAACATATCTTGTGCAAGCTGTAAACCAAGGACCTCATGGTTTGAAACAGCTTTCATCCTCCTCTTATTTTTTACACATGTAGGCTGATGAAGAGTTCTGAAGAATTCAAAAGTTTGTATACTGTCTGTAATATTTTGACTGATCCTAATAAAAGGTATTACATTCATTTTATTTTTGGATTTCTCCATGGGCCAAAGTGTTTATTCACAACCTAAATCTGTTCAGAGCTGCTTCAGAATATGCTAGGTGGACACAGCAGAATATAAATATTTCTAAATAAATACAGTTTGAAACAAATATAGTTGTATTTTTGTAATGTTAACTTTGAATTCATTTACAGAATTATAGAATCAGAAGGGGGCATACAGGCAATCTAGTCTAACACCCTGTTTAATGCAGGATCAGCCTACAGCATCCCTGACAACTGCTCATCCAGCCGCTGCTTAATAGAATCATAGTATCCTATATTGTTAGTGTCTTTTATTTAATTAAAATGTTTAAATTAGTATCCTGGCCTAGATGGTATGAAAATAATTGTTCTCTGTATATACAATAGCCAAAATATGATTAGAAATTGCTAGATGTATTCTTTATATGTACGAATGACCACTGACACGAGTGTTGGGAGAGGAAAACACGCTTGCTTTCTTCTGCAAGCCAACTTTATTTGATTTCAAGGTAGACTAAAAATACATTTGGTAATACCTCATAACCGGAAACATATTACTCCAAATAAGGAGATGGCGTTTACATCTCTTATCAATGCTAGCCCGCAATGCCTATTTCCAGAGATGCACTTCTCAAGAAAGAGGAACAAAACATGGAAAGGGAACAGAAACATGAAAGGGGAACTATTTGTTCTCAGACATAACAGATGTCCAGGCAATAGGCCAGATATATCATGCTCCCACATTTCTTTTCATACGGACAATGAAACAATATTTCCAACTATTTGTGGGGTGCAGAACTAAATGTGATCTCCACATTTCACTTTTTTTTCTTTTTGAAAAGTTAATGTGTAATAAGATTTTAAATGGTTGTTTGCAAAAGCAGTAAAATAACAATTTGGTTTTGACATTCCCAGGAAGAAATGCAATGACATTACAATGGGGTGACGAGAAAGTGTAGATATGGGGTAAAGATAAGCCACAGTTGGAGAACAAATGATGGGTTTATGCATTCATACTGCCACATCTTAGTATTTAATTTTTGTCCAAAAAAGATGCATGTGTAGGGGGAGAAGGGTTATTCAGAGGCATATGTTGGCTAGGTAGCCCAGCCATCCACTGTAGAGCTGTTCAGGTCTCCATCATGGGGCTGGGCATGCAGGCTAGCGTGAGAGGGCCCACCGTGTCTTTTGAGGCTAGGCTACCCTCTTTATGGCATGAGAGGGCCCACCAGGTCTCTTTTGAAACTAGGCTACCCTCTTTATGCAATAGTACTCTGGTATCAGTTCTCCCCCCTCCTGCACTGTACGATTCTTGGAAAGTGTATGCCAAATTGCATGATGTGCTCTCATTTAAGTTTCAAACAACCAAGGTTGAAACACAGTTGAGACAAGAGGGGGATGGGAATGTCAATTACTAGAAAGTAAGCTCTATATGTATGAGGGAAAGCTATGTGTCTTGGTATTGACAATTCTTTATCAATAAGCATTATTAGTTATGATGTAAGAATACAGAATGAATATCTTAACTTCTAGGCACATAAGCAATAATGAGGGACATATGCAAGTGACATGCTATAAACTGAATCAATTCATGTGCCTTTATGACAAGCAACATATTGTAGCCTAGGTGATAAAGATACACACATTCAGACATAGGTGAGAGCGTGGCCAGAAATGGGCAATCCAAACTGGCCATATTAACATAAGTGAAAGCAGTGCCAGAAATGGGCAGTCCATACTGGCAAATTTTTACAATATAAGAACCATTTCCTGGTTCCTCTCATCCCTTAGTCTGAGTTCATGGAGAGTTTGCGTGCTTTATGCATGACAATCTTTTCACAGGGAAATCTGTTTCTATTGCAGCCAAAAGGAATTCTTTTAATTTGGAAGTACAACTTGGAAGTGGCAGTGAGGCTGCTGTTGTGATCTCGCTGGGGCCTCTAGCCTTTTGCTAGGCAGAGGAATTTCTCTGGAAGTAAATTGTCTCCATAACTCAGTTTGGATGGGGTTTTGGGGGAGGCCTTCCTTCCAACATCAATGAGGCATGACCATGCAAATTGCAGGACCTCTGGGTAGATATGGAAGAGCCTGGAAAACATACTTGGAGAAACAAACAAAACAACAATAATAGATGCTTTTTTTCCTTTTAAAGCTTTTCTTGGCTGTCCACAAATTGCCGTAACTTGAGCTCAACCCTGTTGAAATAGGGTTGCACATATTAGATAAATTATCACACTTGTTTTGGACTGGAGACTTTCTCCTCCTCGCATGGAGTTTTAGTTTGACAAGGTCTCTACCCTTCCAATGTTAAAGGGCAAATTTTATACACCATACATTATGCAGAATACAATCCACAATATAAACCTATATAAACCTAAAACTTCTCATGATTCAGGGTATTGTACACCCATATAGAAAGCATGTACCTAGAGATTCATGAGAGGCTTTTTACTTTGTTGCAACAGATATTACTTTTTAAAAAGAAAACATGAAATTGTGCACAAGATTGGCGCTCCAAAAAGAGATTACCAGAGTTGGAATTATCCCTGGATTCTGCAAATGGTCACAAAAAGGAAAGAAAAACTTTTGCTATAGCTTTGGAACATATGAAATTGTCAAAAATAAGAAAAAACTTCAAAAACAAACAAAACAAAATAGGCCTCAATAGAACAATGCTAGCTTTAACATACATGTATACGAGGGATCAGACTCAAAATGATTAGAGAACTGGATCAGAGAATTTAAACCACTGGAAATCAGTGGGGTGATCAAGTTCCACTGAACCCCATTTTTCTCTGTGCCAGCTCATTCCAATCTGTTCTGTGGGTCTCACATAGGTGTGAGAGTGGGTTTCAACAAACTTTAACAACAAAATCCTAAAAGCAAATAATTAATCCTTAAACAATTCTTAACAGACATACCAGCAATTCTTCAGACTATCATAATGAACATGCATTTAAACTTGACTTGTAGGTCCAATTTTCCTGCACAGGATATTGAAAGAAATGATGATCAAACTTAATAAAACAATGAGAAAATCCTAGAAATCAAATTATGGTTAATACCTGGTCAAAAACATATAACAATTCTTAAATTTATTTATAATGAGCATGCAATATATATATAAACTTAGGAGAAAACCTAGTAAGAAGCTTGCACAGCCAAGGAGATATGTGGGGCAGTGCGAAGATAGAATTTAGAACTGATGCATAAAGCAGGGTGCTAAAACATGCACCTTGATGAAGAAGGTTGAAATAATGGAAAGGCTGAAACTTAAAACAAGCAAATGGAAATGTGTTATCTGGTAGCAAGCCCGGCCGGGACTGTAGACTGGATTGAAACACAAGCAGAACTGGAGTCCTACCATGGTAAGAACATGGAATATAAAAAGGATTTTCTAAACAAAACACTTGGAAAAGGTCAAACTTTAAAAAGATACTCTAGAGGTATAAAATAAAATAGATAAGCATGTAGATGCCTCTTTCCACAGGTAAGAGGGTCACCAAATAGCTAAATAGGAAGATTGATATGTGGAACATAACTATAAATGACATTAAGAGAGCAAATGAAGATATACATTTGAGGAATGCAGAACATTAAAGTCCAGATTTCTAATGAAGACCAAGAGTTTTCAAGAATTCTGCCTAGTGAATCACCAACAGATCTAGAAAAGGTATTTCTATGAGAAACATGACATTGAGAATAATTGGGTCACTGGTAAAACAAGGTATTAGTTTTTTAAGACTTAAGAGAGAAGATGCACAGTGAGAGGGTAGTTTTATCCAAGGAAGGGTACAGATGTTCTTCTATAACACATGCTATAACTTCAAATGAAAAGAGGTCTTGTAGGAACCAAAATTTGTGAGGTAGAATTTTAAAACACTGATCTTTTCATAAAATAAAGATTTAGTACCAACAACAAAAAGGAATTTTCAGATTTAAATGAATAAAAATTGTGAAGAAATTCAAAGTAAGATGAAAACTGTGTTAAATGTAACACTAATAGCCTTGACAGGAGACAAAATATATAAATACAAACAATAGAGACTCGTCATGGGTTTCATTGTGAGTTGTAAAAACAGCAGCCACCAAATTCTCTGGAGAAGGCTCTTGCCCAGCCTCTTCCAGCGTTTGAGGCTGAGATTGAAATTGGGAATCAGATTTGGGAGACCCTGATGCCATGCCATCTTTAGCCGGGCAAATACAACGTGCCAGAACCCACAAAAGACCTGCAAGAGAAAACACAGCAGCATGTCTGCACCCCCAGGTAAGGGGAGCTGAACCAAGTTAATAAGCCCAAAGAACAAATTCAGTTGTTCCTGAAACTGCATTTGGATAGGAACCTTCATTTTCACTCTTTTTAATTATTTTTAAAGAGTGGTTTTCAATGTCTGATTCGCATGTTCCACAATAGCTTGACCTGTGGAATTACATGAAATGCCATGCTGGAATTAAATTTTCCATTGTGTACAAAAATCAACAAATTCAAAAACATAGCTAAAATAAAATGGGATTTAGCAAAAGAAATACAGAAATATAGCATGTACAAAACTAACAGGCACATAGTAAAATCTGTTATCAACCCCCCTTGTGTTCTTGCAGCAGGGAGGATTATGTCTGGAACCATTGTTTGTTGCTGTTGTGTCCAGAGAGAAAAGGATTTCAGATGCACGCTTTTATGGGCAATTTGAAGTCACCAGGGCCATTTGTACTGCTGGCATGTATGCATGTGTGACCATATCTTAATTCTGGAAAATATTAGAACACACTTGAGATTAAATCAAGAGAAAAGCAAAATTCTATATCACATGGCTGATCAATAATGTTTTTTTTTGTTCATGAAAAGAACATAAGAGAAGCCATGTTAGATCAGGCCAATGGCCCATCCAGTCCAACACTCTGTGTCACACAGTGGCCAAAAAAATTGTGTGTGTGTGTATATATATATGTGTGTATATATATATACACACACACATACACAAACACACATACACACTGTGGCTAATAGCCACTGATGGACCTCTGCTCCATATTTTTATCTAACCCCCTCTTGAAGGTGGCTATGCTTGTGGCCGCCACCACCTCCTGTGGCAGTGAATTCCACATGTTAAACACCCTTTGGGTGAAGAAGTACTTCCTTTTATCCGTTTTAACCTGTCTGCTCAGCAATTTCATCGAATGCCCACGAGTTCTTGTATTGTGAGAAAGGGAGAAAAGTACTTCTTTCTCTACTTTCTCCATCCCATGCATTATCTTGTAAACCTCTATCATGTCACCCCGCAGACGACATTTCGCCAAGCTAAAGAGCCCCAAGTGTTTCAACCTTTCTTCATAGGGAAAGTGTTCCAGCCCTTTAATCATTCTAGTTGCCCTTTTCTGGACTTTCTCCAATGCTATAATATCCTTTTTGAGGTGCGGCGACCAGAACTGCACACAGTACTCCAAATGAGACTGCACCATCGATTTATACAGGGGCATTATGATACTGGCTGATTTGTTTTCAATTCCCTTCCTAATAATTCCCAGCATGGCGTTGAGCTTTTTTATTGCAAACGCACACTTTCTTGACTTTTTCAGTGAGTTATCTACCACGACCCCAAGATCTCTCTCTTGGTCAGTCTCTGCCAGTTCACACCCCATCAACTTGTATTTGTAGCTGGGATTCTTGGCCCCAATGTGCATTACTTTGCACTTGGCCACATTGAACCTCAGCTGCCACGTTGACATCCACTCACCCAGCCTCAACAGATCCCTTTGGAGTTCCTCACAATCCTCTCTGGTTCTCACCACCCTGAAAAATTTAGTGTCATCCGCAAACTTGGCTACTTCACTGCTCACTCCCAACTCCAAAACATTTATGAACAAGTTAAAGAGCATGGGACCCAGTACTGAGCCCTGCGGCATCCCACTGCTTACCATCCTCCACTGCGAAGACTGTCCATTTATACTCAAGAAAAGCTAGGGTTAAAAATGAGGTGTTAAGCATGGTGAAATTCCATTGATGATTGTTTAGGGGTCCTGCCTTATCTGGTCTGTGAAGTATCATGGAGGATCCAAGTTTGCTAGCTTGTTATTCTTTCCCTTCTCCCCCCCCCCCCCCCGTCACCTTGCTTTATGGCTCATAATTAGAAGTAGTGAGAACTGAAACCAAGTAATCAGCACCTTCCCATAAATTCTTGTAAGGGAGTAAGAGACATCTGGGGAAACCAAGGATATGGTCCTGATAATGCTTTGGTAATGTAGACATTTATGATAGTTTATGTGTGAATGCTACCCCGCAACCCCATCCCTTGGAATCCCTTTGAAGTAGGCCTTAAAAGTATTGTATCAATGTATTTTCAGCATTACTCTCAAGAACCTGTTACCAAAGTATTGGTCTATCAATAAATGCAGTCTTTGTATCAACTTCAACTCGTCATTGAACCCACATGCTTGACATTTTGAGAGTAATCTTCAAGAAGTTTAAGCTCCCTGGCAACTTTATAGCCAAATGGCTGAAAGGATTCCAGTTAGTAGTGAACTTCCCGAACCTGAAAAAGGGGTGAGAGCACCAACCCCACCGTGGCATGTGCTGGACGCCCAGAGAGCAGCTGGACCGAGTTCCCCTCTCCACATCCAACAACTATTGGTCACCCCACAGCAGTGGCAGCCTCGTACTTCCACCACTACAATGAACGAGGCCCCAGCACATCGAGAAGCCATCCTGACCAGGCACATGCATAAGGTAAAGATGGCCAACGAAGGGGGTGATAACCCCGTACCCAGAGAAGAAGAGGGCGCTACGGCCACGGTAGTGACTGGGGCGGAGGCTGACCCTCCTCTGGGTGCAGGACTTGGGAACCCCGAAGCACCGGGGCTGAGAGATGAAGATGAGATGGCTCAGGAATTCTGAGCGATGATTCGCAAATAGGTCAAGGAGGTCGCTAAGGGATTGCAGGACAAGATGCAGGCGATGACCACCATGATGGCCGGAGGTTTCAACAGGCAGATCAACCGAGTCCTGGGAGCACCCAGGCTGAGGGGAACCCTGCCACTGCCTGTGGCTAGACCTCCGACCTCACCACTGCAGCCACAACCGGCGGCGCCCTTAGCTCCGTGAGAAGGGGGACGCGGTAGAGAACTGGATGCCAACTTCGACGGGGATCCTGAGGAGGTGGAGTATTTCATGATCCAGGTGAATAGCTACATGCACTACTGGGGGAACACCTTCCCTGATGAATTTAGTCATGTGGACTACCTAGGGTCGAAACTGAAGGGGGCTGCGAAGAGGTGGTACGTGAGCCTGTACGAAGCCATGACTTTGTAACTACCTTCCTACAAGCTCTGCTGGCCCAGTATGAAGACCCGCTGCAAGAGACCCATGCCTTGGCCACACTGAGGGACATGCAGCAGGGCTCCAAGTCAATTCAAAAGTACGCGGCTGAGTTCCGCACTAATGCGCTAAGGTGAGGGGGTGGAGTGAGCTGATGAAGATCGAACACTTCACCCATGGGCTGAATACGAGCATCTTGGATCAGGCCCTGCAGCAGGCCAGACCCACCACCCTAGTGGGATGGATCCAGCTAGCTGGGGAGGTGGAGACGAACATGAAGAGAGTGGCCATGCAATGCCAACATCAGAGCAGTAAGTCGAGCCGTGACCCAAAGCCCGGGGGGAAGGTGGAGGCGAAGAAAACCCAAGGGGGGAGTTGGCGGGAAGGCCACGGGAACCCGCAAATGCTTCTGGTGTGGGGATCCGAATCACCTGGCTAGCAGCTGTCCGAACCCCCCGTGACCACCATCAAGCACCTCCAAGACAAATACTCCAACTCCAAAGAAGCAGGCCAGCTGCCCTAAGGAAGCGGCGAAGAGCAGCACGGCTGTGAGCTCAGCGGTGGACAACGACACCATCGTCACAGATGAGCTGAGCGAGATGTCCTGGGCCAATGAGCCATTGGGAAATGAGCCAGCCAGCAGGTCGCCGCCGATGAACTGGCACTGCTCAGGGTGAGAGTAACGGGGTCGCTGTATTTTGTACCAGTAATTTTGCTAAACAGCAAACTCAGGAGGTTCGTGCAAGTGAAAGCCCTGATTGACTCGGGCTGCACCAGAGACATAATCACCCCTAAACTGGTGGATGCATTGGGGCTCCCCACGATGGCCTTGCCACACCCCATCCAGTTTGAACAGATGGATGGGTCAGTGATGAGGAGGGAACCCTGTGTGCTAGAGACTCAGTTAGTGCCGGTAGACATCAAAGACCACTGGGACCAGGAGGCCTTTGTAATTGCTTCCTCCTCCTCCTACGATGTGGTTTTGGGAGTGGGTTGGTTGGCCAAGCATGAGCCAGACATTTGGTGGGGGGACCAGACAATAGAATTCAATGACCTGAGATGCAAAACCCACCACTGGACTAAAGAGTGGGGTCCCAGTCCACCGCCCTGAAATGAGAGAGTCTGCTTGACGATGGAGGAGGTCCAGGCAATCTTATAGAGACTTGAGGGGGGTGTTCAGTGAACAGGGGGTCGATGAGCTACCGCCCCATAGGGACACGGACTGCGCCATCGAACTGATCCCGGGGCAGACCTTACTTAAGGCCAAACTGTACTCAATGGGGTGGGCGGAAAAGGTGGAACTGTGGAAGTTCCTCGATAAGAACTTGAAGCGAGGTTTCATCCAACCTGCCACAGCCCCCCATGCAGCCCCAGTCCTTTTTAGGAAAAAGAAGGACGGCTCGCTCAGACTTTGTACTGATTTTCAGGGGATTAATGGGATCTCCACCTCCAATGCCTACCCAATCCCCCTCATCAAGGATTTGCTCAGTACGGTGTCATAGGGGAAGGTGTTTACCAAGTTGGACTTGAGGGATGCGTATTTTAGAGTGCGCATCAAAGAGGGGGATGAATGGAAAACGGCGTTCAACACACCCATGGGACAATTTGAGTATCTAGTGATGCCATTTGGGTTGCAAGGGAAGCCGGGGGTGTTCATGAACTTTATCAATGAGGTGTTTAGAGAATATCTGTTCAAGGGGATGGTGGTGTACCTGGATGACATAATTATCTACTCACAAGATCTCAAATCGCATGTGAAATTAGTGAGGGAGATTCTTAGCACCCTATTGAAGCACAAGCTGTATGCTAAATTGTCAAAATGTGAATTCCATAAAACCGAACTAGACTATTTGGGCTTCTGGGTGTCAGCACAAGGGCTAGCCATGGACCCAAGTCAGGTTCAAGTGGTACTGGATTGGGCTCCCCCGAGGACACGTAGACAGCTCCAATCGTTCCTTGGGTTCACCAATTTTTACTGAACCTTCATACCGGGGTTCACCCAAATTATGTTACCCCTCACGGAGTTGCTAAAAACCAGGGGGGAAGGGTCCTGATGCCAAAAAACCAGGGGTGAAATTAAATTGGACACCGAGGTGCCAAGAGGCGTTTACCAAGCTCAAACGATTGTTCATTAGTGAACCCGTTTTAACCCACACTAATGAGCTGAAGCCCTTCATTGTGCAATGTGACACCTCCGATGTCGCCGTCGGAGCCATCCTCATGCAAAAGGATGAGGAGGGGAGGTTAAAGCTCGGTGCCTATATCTCTAAAAAGTTCTCTCAAGAGCAGAGGAATTGGTTGGTCTGGGATAAGGAGGCTTTTGCTGTGACTTATGCTCTAAAAACCTGGAGGTCATGGCTAGAAGGCTCTAAGGTTCCATTTGAGATGTGGACCGACCACAAAAATTTAGAGGTGCTCACTGGCCGGTGCAAACTCAGTGAAAAGCAGATCCAGTGGGCGGGGTTTTTCTCTAAATTTGACTTTGTGCTGAGGCATATCCCTGGGATGAAAAACTTATTGGCGGATGCCGTTTCGCGCCTTCCTCAACATAACAGTCAAAAAGAGGAGGTTGTAGACTCTCTAATCCCTCCCTCCCAAGTAGCCGCCATGGTAACCACCTGGTCCAAAACACGGTGGAATCTGCAGCCTGATAAGTGGGGGGGAGAGCACCTGGCCACAGAAACTGAAAAGAAAGGAGAAGACAGACCGGGGGAAGTACAGAAAGGAGAGGATGGGTTTTGGTATGAAGGTGACAAGCTGTACGTCCCTAAGAGCCTACAGTCTGAAGTCTTGCAATTCCGCCACTCTAACAAATTAGCTGGCCACTTTGGATATGTGAAGACATTGCATTTAATTAACAGTTTTGGTGGCCTTCCATAAAAAAGGACGTTTCTGAGTTCGTTGCTTCCTGCCCAATTTGCTTAATGGCAAAAAGAAGGGCTGTTAAAACCTCTAGAGACAGCTACTCATCCTTGGTCTGTGGTGTCAATGGATTTCATAGTCGAACTACCAGTCTTGCAGGGCAAAACCATAATCCTGGTAGTAGTGGACATCTTTTCTAAACAAGCACATTTCATTCCCTGTGCGCAGCTGCGAACAGCTAAGAAACTAGCTTATCTGTTTTTCCATCACATTGTGAAACTACACTCGTTCCCTGATAAGATCATTAGCAACAGGGGGCCACAGTCCATTGCCAACTTCTGGTGGGAGTTCTGCAAATTATCAGGCATAGAACAAGGGTTGAGCTCAGCCTACCACCCCCAGACAGACGGACAGACGGAATGCGTGAATGCGCCGCTAGAACAATATTTATGGTGCTATGTGAATCACCAACAGTCTAACTGGGTGGATCTCTTGCCATTTGCCGAGTATGGTTACAATAACAGCATGCACAGTTCAACCAAGGCTTCCCCGTTTCAGATTGTAAATGGGTATGAGGGGAAGCCTGTTCCGTTGTTGCCGGGGGAGAGTAAACCCATGACCCCCACCTCGTTCGAACAATGGTGGGGAAAACTAGGGAACAGCTGGAAGGAAATTCAAGAGAATTTGGAAGCCGCTAAGGAGGCGTACAAAAAACAGTATGACAAATCTCATGTACCCGCTTGGGATTTTAAAGTGGGAGACTCGGTATTTGTGTCAACCAAGAACCTCCCATTAAATCAACCCTCCAAGAAGTTGGCGTATAGATTTTGGGTCCTTTTAAGATCAAGAGGGTGATTAACAAAGTGACCGTAGAATTGGAGTTGCCCAAAATGTTTAGTAAAATACTCCCTGTCTTTCATTGCAGTCTTTTGCAAAGAGATCCGGGTGGTTCTTCTTGGCAGCCTCAACCACCAGCTCCACAACCTGTCCAGATTGGGAATCAGTCATCATGAAGTACAAGACATATTAGATTCAAAGATGAAACATGGGATTTTGTATTATTTAATTAAGTGGAAATTTCCCAGCCAGTGAAAATGAATGGGTAGCAGAAAAAGATGCGTTAGCCCCTGGTTTGGTAAACAAGTTTCACCCCCAGACAGACGGACAGATGGAGAGCGTTTCCTCAAAAACCCCGAGGTTGATTTTAGGGGGAGCAGTATGTCAAGCATGGTGAAATTCCATTGATAATTGATTGTTTAGGGGTCCTGCCTAGCCTGGTCTGTGAAGTATCATGGAGGATCCTAGTTTGCTAGCTTGTTATTCTTTCCCTTCCCCCCGTCTTGCTTTATTGCTCATAATTAGAAGTAGTGAGAACCGAAACCAAATAATCAGCACCTTCCCATACATTCTTGTAAGGGAGTAAGAGACATCTGGGGAAAGCAAGTGTGCCAATTGCTTTTGGTTCCTACTCAGCATTCAATGAAATTGTTAAGCAGTCAGGCTAAAATAGATAAAAGGAAGGGTGATTAACATGTGGAATTCACTGCTACAGGAGGTGGTGGCAGCTACAAGCATAGCCAGCCCCAAGAGTAGACTAGATAAAAATATAGAGCAGAGGTCCATCAGTTGCTATTAGCCACAGTATAAATATACATATTAGGGTGGCCAGACCGTCCCGGGAGCCCGGGAATGTCCCGGTTCTGGCCCCCTATTCCCGCCTCCCGGGCTGGCTATACCGGGACCATTTAGAGGTCCCGGTTTAGCCAGCCCCGGAGGCGGTGGGCCGCGGGCGCCGGCGGGGAAGGCGGCGAGTGAGGGAGGGAGCATCCCTGCGCCTGCGCAGGGCCCCTGTGCACGCGCAGGGACGCTCCCTCCCTCACTCGCCGCCTTTCCCGCCCACGCGCGGGGCCAGCAGCGGTGGCGGAGGCCTCTCCGCGGCCTCCGCTGGTCGCTGGAAGCCCTCCAGAGTCTCTGGAGGGCCTCCAGGGACCAGCGGAGGCCGCGGAGAGGCCGCGGAGCAGCCGGCGCTGGTCCCGGAAGGCCTTCCAGAGCCTCTGGAAGGCCTTCCGGGACCACCGCCGACCAGCGAAGGCCTCTCCGCAGCCTCCGCTGGTCCCTGGAGGCTCTCCAGAGTCTCTGGAGGGCCTCCAGGGACCAGCGGAGGCCGCGGAGAGGCCGCGGAGCAGCCGGCGCTGGTCCCGGAAGGCCTTCCGGGACCACCGCCGACCAGCGAAGGCCTCTCCGCGGCCTCCGCTGGTCCCTGGAGGCCCTCCAGAGACTCTGGAGGGCCTCCAGCGACCAGCGGAGGCCGCGGAGAGGCCGCGGAGCAGCCGGCGCTGGTCCCGGAAGGCCTTCCAGAGACTCTGGAGGGCCTTCCGGGACCAGCGCCGACCAGCGAAGGCCTCTCCGCGGCCTCCGCTGGTCGCTGGGGGCCTTCCAGAGTCTCTGGAGGGCCCCCAGCGACCAGCGGAGGCCGCGGAGAGGCTGCGGAGCAGCCGGCGCTGGTCCCTGGAGGCCTCCAGAGGCCAGCGCCGGTAGCGGAGAGGCCCGGCGCTGGTCCCTGGGGGCCTCCAGAGGCCAGCGCCGGCAGCTCCCTCCCTTCCTCGCCGCCTTCCCCGCCCGCGCGCGGGGCCCGGCGGAGGCCAGGGAAGCGTAGGAGAGGCCGCCGCCGCAGGACCCCTCAAAAGAACAGCAGTCTAGCTCGCTTCCCCCAAGCCCTGCCGCCATAAGCCTCAAGGGGGCTCATTTTGCGGCATCTCCCGGCGGGAGGGTGGCACCCGCACGGGACACATATCAAATGAAAGAGGGGGCGCAGGGCTATCAGAAACAGCCGGCGGAGGGAGTCGGGAGACCACCCCACTGGGGGATCCACACCCCGAAAGTGATGAAGGTGGCGCAGATAGAGCCAACAGAGCAAACAGGACAAAATAAATAGGCTGCATTATGCAGCACAGTTGAGAAAGTGCCTTATCCCATATACTGATGAAGTATATACAGGATTTCAGAACAAAATTGTTTCCGGCGGTGATATTTGGGGGATTTTTGGGGATGTCACAGGAAGTGCTGTGAAGTCACTTCCTGTTTCCGGCAGTGGCATTTGGGGGAAATGATGTCATTTGGGGGAAATGATGTCACAGGAAGTGATGTCACTTCCCATTTCCGGCAGGTGACGCGGGGAAATGATGTCACAGGAAGTGATGTCACTTCCTGTTTCCTGTGGTGGCATGACGTCACCGGAAGTGACGTCACTTCCTGTTTCCGGCGACGCGCGCGCACTCCTACCTTCCCCCCCCCCACGTGTCCCTGGCTGGCCTTCAGACATTATGGTCACCCTAATACATATATATGTGCATGTGTGTATGCATAGAAGAAGACATTGGATCTATATTATGCCCTCCCTCACAACAAACACCCTGTGAGGTGGGTGGGGTCAAGAGAGCACTGACAGAAACTGCCCTTAACCAGAACAACCTCTGAGAGGGCTATGATCGCCCAAGGTCACTCCAGCAGTTGTAAGTGGAGGAGTGGGGAATCAAACCCAGGTTTCCCAGGTAAGAGCCTTCACACTTAATCACTACACCAAACTGACACATGTATTGGTCACTGGATGACACAGAGTGCTGGACTGGATGGGCTGTTGGTCTGATCCAATACATCTTCTCTTACGTTAGTTTGCAAACCACACAGGTTGACAGCAAAATCAGGAATATGATTATTAGCACAATGTGCTGAGTCTGATCAAAAGCAACAAAACCCATTTGTCCAGTGCTTTGGCATTTAAATAAAAATAGCCATGACTGAGAAAGAAGAAAAAAAATAGGGAAGTAACACTTTTTAAAATCTTATCAGCATGTATATTGCCCTGAGCAATCACACCAGGAAGATTAAGATGACTTTAAATAGTGAGCAATGAGAAAAATAACAACAAGAAATTAAAACCTGCAAGATTAAAAATATAGCCAATCAAATTAAGGTGAATTTGAAGAAATACATGCAGAGCTGAAAGACCTTTGTTATTAGCAGCAACTTCAGCCTGCTGCACTGAGCATGGCTGCAAAGTAAAGTATGTCTTTACATGTTTTTTCCCAGCAAATTGAGTACTCATTTGACCAACCTCAGAAAAATGGAAGGCTGAGTAACCTTGAGGCAGCTACCTAAATCCAGCTTCCACTAGGATCAAACTCAGGCCGTAAGCAGAGCTCAAGACTGCAGTACTGCAGCTTTAACACTCTGCACCACGGGGCTCTTTTTGAATCCAAATTAGCATTTTCCTTGGCCAATTTTATCATCAATTTTCCTGCTGCATCAGGATTATCAACCTGTCTTCTGACTGCTGCCTGAAGACAATTGATAAAGACTAAACAGGGCTCTTGTGTCTTTTGACAGCTCTTCCCCTGTCAAATGTACAGGGCAAATAGACAACATTTCTGCCAATTCTGGGACATCTTCCAATTTAGCCTGATCAAGTTCCTTCTCCAAAACTTCACAGACCACGTGTCCCAGGGCGTTAGATGGTGGGCCCACGGGTGGATCTGTTGGTGGAGGAGGGGGAGAAGGAGGAGGAAGAAAAGGAGGGGCAAGGGGCACAAGTTGGACACCAGTGCCTTTCAATGGACAAACTTTGGAGAGCTGGCTTGGGTTAGAAACGGGCATAAATTTCTCTACTGCATACCTGCATTTATGCCAGACTTGCAGCAGTTCAATAGAAGCTCGAAGCTCTTTGTGAAAGGTCTTCCCTATCTTCTCCCAGTCCCGAAGTTTAAGAGAACCTCCCTCCGGATACCAGGGGCATTGCTTACTGATCTCTTGTAACAGAGTCTTAAGTTGGCCAGAAGTCACGGACCCGCTGGACTTTTGGATCAAAAACTTTAACTCTCCTAAATGTTTCTGCTCAGCCTGAGAAAACTGTCCACCCATACTTACCAAATGAAAGGGGTCATTGAGAACGACGGAGTGTGCACTTCGGGGCCTTATGCTAGGGGTTTGATAAGTAGGAGCTGAGCTGCTGAATAAGGTGTTTTATGGTACAAGTTGCCTTGGTCTCTTTAAGGTAAAAATGAAACATGGAGTTATGTGATGGGGAGTTAGTGTGTATGCTGGTACTCTTGTATAATGTGTTTCCAGTTATTTATTTCAAACTGTAGGAGTCAAATCCTACACATCTTGTCACTAGGTGGTGTTGATGAATAGGACTTCTGTTTACTTGATTTTCAACCAGAATAGTGGATCCAGAAAACTGCATGTTGTGAGCTTTATAAGTCATCAGTATTCCATTCTGCTCAAGACTCAGTTGAGTATATTTGCCTGCTGAAGCTATGGGCAAGAATCCTGAGTAAGCACAAGGCTGTAGGATCTAGGTAACATGTAAAGTATAGTCGGTGGTGGATTATCACAGTAATGTACAATTTAACTGTACAGTTTTTCATGTACAAATTACAAGAATAGGGGCAAGATTTGAGTATGGCCTTCATTTTATTACACATCAGCCAGCTCCTGTCACAATAAGTATATGAACTAAAATTGTTCCCAGGTTTCTTGCTGGATTCTAACTATTATCAACAATATCTCATTGAGCCATTGTAGTGATGTGGATTAAAAGGTACTATTGTTAGGCTCAATAGTACCTGCTGTTCATGAGTAGGGAAAGCAAAATGCATAAGGATAGCCTCAGTTTTTCAGCCAGCTACACCCTGTTGATTCAACTGAAAGTTATTGAATCCTTCAAGACAAGCATGGAAAGTAAAAATTGGACCTTTATTTATTTAAAACATTTCTATGCTGTCTTTGTACCCAATTCAGGACCCCTAAGGTGAAAAAATTTAAAATATTTTAGACAATAAAAAGCCTTTAAGTTACAAATATAAATATAATATTTAAACCAATTAAGTAAAACATTATATGAACACATAAGAGATATAGAGGCATAAAAAGATACAGATAGGGAGGAAGCCAGTAAGAGTTAGTGAGGGAATGCCAGACAAAAAAAAATATCTTTCCCTGCTGGTCTAAGACAATGATATAGGGAGACAGGTGAATCTCCCTAGGGAGGGAGTTCAAAGTTTAGGCACCATATCCAAGAAGGCCCTTTCTCAGGTTGCCACTCATCTACCCTCAGATGGTTTAAAACCAAGATTACTATGATAATAGTAGTATTGTCCTGAGTCCACTAGGAAAGATCTTTGTCTCTGGAAAACATTCTATTCTTGTTGCAAAGTGTTACAGCAAACAACAAAAGTATTTCAAGTAAGGAAGTCTGTTTCATGTTCCTCTAGTATTTCTGGGAGCCCGTGAGGAATTTCTGGGATGGGGCAATAAACAATATGGCAACTTCTCCCCAATCACAACCACTCAAATCTCCGCAATGATATAAACTCTTTATATTATTATGAGCTTGGAGAGACCAGTTTCCCAATTTTCTCCTGTCCTCCCCCCATACTTTTAAATGATTCTCAACTGCTATCAACTTTCTTTTCCTCACGGAGCATGCTCAGATGTTCACTCTTCATCAGATCAGATTGGACTCCCCTCCCCTATTTTAGCTGTTTACGAATTCATATTTTTCTACATGAGAGCCCCCCACCCCACCCCTGTCCTTAACTCATCTGTGAGTGGATTAATTTTTCAGCTTTTATGACCAGAACCAGGCCTCAGATTCAGCAGGAGCTCACAGGAGCACCGCTCCTGAACCTTTCTGAGGGTTCCCCCCTGTTCCTCCCCACCTACCTTGTCAATTGAATAGTAAGTGCAGCTGCATAACAATCCCTGAATTAGGAGAGTGGGCAGCCAGCCAGCCACTAGGGGCTTTGCCGTGCCCCCAGCAGCCCTCATTAACCCCTGGAGAAGCTCACACCACCCTTTCTCCACTTCTTATGTGATTTTGGGCAGTGGGTGGATGGATCTCTACATGGATCTCCAGCCAGCCCAATCAGGCCTCTCTCGCTTGGGACTCTCCTTTCTTGCATTATAATATAATAATAATAATACTTTTTATTTATATCCCGCCCTCCCCGCCAGGGCAGGCTCAGGGCGGCATTGGGTTGCTTTTGGCTGGGGAGGCATATGCTAATGAGTTATGCTAATGAGCTCTTCCACCCGTTCTTTGGCAAAACGACCCCTGACCAGAACTGTGTATTAATTGTACTATTAGATATATTAAGACAGTTATCTGTATTTTGGGGACTTCTGTTTTTATAGTTAATGACAACCCATGTCAATTTTTTTTTCAAAATATTACTCTGAACATATTTTTTTTAAAAACTCCTGTTACTAGCTCGCCTGAGTTTTACATTCAGAAATGAAAACTGTTTCTTGCAGATCTCTGCTGATTTCACTAAAATTGAATGCAGAGCAAGTAAGCTATTAGTATCTGCAGTCCTCTTCCGGTTGGCATATAACTGACTGGTATCTAAAAACTGCGAAGGAAGGTTGTAGAATAGCACCGCACTGTTAGATCATTTTGTTTTATTGTTTTAACTGTTGTAAATTATTCAATGTATTTTAATATTTATTAACCTTATTGTTTTGAATTTTATGTTGTAAGCCGCCGAGCTTGCCTTGGTGGGGAGGACTGGATATAAATTGAATAAATAAATAAATAAATAAGTATAGTGCAAACTCTTACCTGGGAGGTTTGATTCCTCACTCCTCCACATGCACCTGCTGATGTGACCTTGAGTCAGTCACAAGTTCTCACAGAGCCATTCTGATCAAGAGCAGTTTCTATTAGAGCTCTCTTAGCTCCATCTACCTCACAGGGTGTCTGTTGTGGGGAGGGGAAAGGAAAGGAGATTGTAAGCTGCTCCGAGACTCCTTTGGTAGTGAAGCGGGGGATATAAATCCAACCTCTTCCTCCTCCTCTTTCTCCTCCTTGTTTTTCTTCTTCTGTCTGAGGGAAGAGTATCTCTGCAGCTGGGAACAATCTGCAATCACGTGAGTGAGGGGAGATAGATCTTGGATGGTGCCCAGTGCAACATGATATAAAGCAATATGTGTGCATACAATATGTGTGCATACATATAGGACAGCAATAATATGAATGGATTGAAAAACAGTTTACATTTGATTTGATTTATTTGACTTAATTAATCGCCCCATCCCACCTAGTGCCAGGTTCTGGGCGATGTACAACAGTAGATAAAAATATACAGAGTTAAAATCAATAAAACCAGTTAAGCAAAATAAATAAATAAACAATTGTAATCCCAATGGTGTCCTAGTAAAATTCTTCTAATTCAGATTTCCGGACACTTCATCGGAATGCTCATTGCTGTCCTTAATTCAAAACATTTCAAAACAGAGCTTTAAAACCTGGATTTATGTTGTGGAATCTGGGCTGGATTGAGCCTCAGTCTCCTGCTAAACCTGTTACTTTATATTATTATATTATTATAAATTAGTCTCTGTGGAAAAACGCCATTTTAAGCTGGTGTACCCACCAGGCAGTGACAGAAGTGTTATTTTATTTTTTTGGGTCAACTGGAGTAGGGAAAGTTTAGTTTAGTTAGGATGGAGCGTATCAAGATGCAGACATCCTGAATATGACAAAGCTGCAGCTCCAGGAAGACTATGCAAAATGTAAACTGGAGTGTGAAGATATGACTATGCTAGATATGGAAGTCCTCTTCATTTACTGTAACCAGCATGAAGAGGCTCTTGTAGAAGTGTGACCAGACTCATCAGTGGAGAGCCTCCAGCAGCAACTGGAACTGGAATGAAGGTGTCTCCAGGCTGATAGAGAGCAATGGAAGCATGAGCTTGTGGTGCGGCATCTGAAAGCAGCTCAGCAGAAGAAAAGCATAGTCACCTAGGAGGGGGAGAATCAGCCCACCTCAAGTCCTGGAAGAGGGTGTTCTCAAGGGGAAGAGGGATGTGGCTTTCCCCAAGTGCAGCAAGAGGCTGTGGATGTACCTAGCGAGGAAGGGAACCTGTCTAGCATAAAGGATGCGCATGCTGAAGAGACAGAGGTGGAGAGTGGAGATTTCACAGGAGGTTCTGAGAGCAGCAAGGCTAATGTGGGCTCAGAGGAGCACATAGCTGGAGGCTTGGGGGAATGGGAGTGGTTCCAGGAGCACATTACTGGATGCCACAATGTGATTACAGACTTTCTGTCCAGGAAGGACGTGGACATTTAGGGTGTCAGATTTATGTTGGGGAAATTTCTAATCTTTATATGTATGATATATTTTGGTTAATGGGTTTCTCCTCTATTATTTTGGATTCTGCTACGGGGTTACCTCTGTAGGAGGAAATCCCTCCAGCTCAGAATCTAAAGAGGGAGAGGTGTGGAGAAATGCCATTTTACGCTATGGTTATCTGGGAGTTGGCAGGAAGAGGCCATCAAGCTTCGGCCTAGTCTCTTCCTCCTCCCCCTCCCCTCTGGTCTGGAAGCAGCAATTCTGAGGAGGCCTCCTAGAGAGGCAGGAAGTCATTCAGACTGGTCTCCCAGAAGGCTACAGGAGGGAAAACCAGTTCCTGGGCGAGAACTGGGTTCCATATTAGTGATTTTGGGCTGGAAGCCTTCAGTTTGAGTTGGGCTTTGAGTTCATTCAGTTGGGTTGGTGAGTCTGTTTGTGCTGGATGGTATGGTCAGGGCAAGTATTGTATAACAGGGAAAGGAGTGTTTTTCCCTAGTTTGATTTATTTCTTCTGTTCACTATTTTAAAATGTCTGTATATAGTTGAAAATTTTAAATAAATGTTTTGTCTTTTAAAAAGGTAGTGCCTCTGTTCCACATAGTTTCCCCAACCGCCATAGACCACGCTACTGCAAGAGGGGAGTCCAGGGAAGGGGTAAGGCATACAGGGTGCCAATCCTCCAGGGGTCTCCCCAAGAAGGATTTTGGTCTCTGTCATAACCAGATGCTGGGTTGGCAGAGGACTTTGAGGCCAGGCCTCAGAACTGGCAAGGGGGATTGGGAGTCCTGTTCCTCTCATTCAGGAACCCCTAAATTGAGCAGGTGGTGGCAGCGTGCCTTAGTGGCGGGAAGAAGATAAGCTCCCTTCAGGAGTTGACGGGACCAGGTCTGAAGGCAGAATCGGGCCGGTTCCATCACAGTCTCCATACCAGATTCCTATATGTTTGGAAGGATTTACATTTTGGGTTTGATGTTCAATAAATAAGAGAGCTGTCTCTCTTTCTTGATGTAACTGTGGGTTTTAAATCCAAATAGGAATATGAACATTCAGTCATCTCCAGAATGCAAATATTATTGTAAAACAAAGGCATGGTTCAGGCTGATTAAAGGATTGGTCTCCATACTATTTTTTTACAACAGAACACTGGGAGAAGGAAGCATTAAGAATGTAACTCCACTAGACTGATAGATGGACTAAAACAAGAATACAAGTGGTATAAGTACAGCACCTCAATTCTTCATAGGGTTGCCAATTTTGGGTTGGGAAATTCCTGGAAATATGGGGTGTGGAGTCTGGTAGACAGTTCACAGTAAATTTTGAGGAACCCATTTTAGGTATGTATAACATAACTTATGATAACATCATATAGGCAGTAACAACTCTTGTAACTGTGGGAGCTAGAAAAGATGCAACACTGAAATTCCTGCTTGCTGATCTGCTACTTAGTGTGCTGTGCATGTTTGTTTAAACTCATACTTGTGGACAGTTGGACTGCTTGCACAGAGAACAAAATGTTTGGTGTGAACTATCCTTAAATATTTGACAGGTTCAATGACAGCAAACGGAACAAGTTGTAATTACCACAGTTCCCAGTGCAGTCATAAAAGCAGAATTATTGATATTTTAGCTTGATACTTGATTTACCACCAGCAGTTGACTGCTGCCGCCGCAGAAACATGTGGTGAAGGACTTTCAACATCTAAGAACATTTTTGCCCTCATCTTTTTGAGCAATACTGGATGCGATGAACCTGAAGCTAACTAATAGTGTTGAACGCTGCACATTAATATTATACTACAGTTCAAGACAGGAAATGGAGAATACTGATAGTGTCCAGTTACAAACAGGAGAGAAATTTGAGCAGGGTTTTAGGATGTCAAAGAGTTCACAGCAATTTCACTCGATTTAAATTCAGAATCCCAGGTTGAACACATACTTAAATTGATGCACTGTAGCCTTCCCGATATGAAAAACAGCAACCAGCGTTATTTTGTATTGGTAGCAGTAATTTGATATGAGGGCAGAGGCACTTTACATGTGGTTTACATTGAAAAGTGTTGTTTACCATCAAATATAGTTAAGTGCATTTCTGGAAATAATTGAACTGCAATGAACTACACTTTGTCAGAGGGCAGAAAAACATTCATTATTT
Organism: Heteronotia binoei; assembly: GCF_032191835.1. NCBI lineage: Eukaryota > Metazoa > Chordata > Lepidosauria > Squamata > Gekkonidae > Heteronotia > Heteronotia binoei. The sequence continues at coordinate 102,029,880 of NC_083226.1, read as the reverse complement.
CTACTGGACATAATGTGCAAAGCTAACTTTATTCATTGCATTTTCATTTTATCTGTGTACTAGGAGTAAGGCCCGTTGTGGAGAAAAATTCAACAGACTCTAGAAAGAGGTGATAGGCGAGTGCCCCTCCCCCTCTTGTTGTGTTCCCACCCATCCAAGTGAAGGCATTCATTCCCCCCAAGGAGAACTGATCTCTGCCATCTGGAGAACAGTTGTACTTCTGAATGATCTCCAGCCCTCACCTGGTGATTGGCAACAGTGGCTCCCAGGAGGAAATGGCTGATTTGAGGCTGGAGTCTACAGCATTGTACCTGTCTGAGGTCCCACCCCTCCTCAAAAAAAACCCTCCCCAGGCTCTACCCCTCAAGTCTTCAGGAATTTGCCAACCTGGAGTTGGCAACTGTGAAGTCACACTGATTGTCATGGGAGGGAGGTCTGCTGCTGAACAAGACCAAGCAGCCAGGACTAGTTAAGTCATGCCAGTCAGGTAGCATCAAGTCACCCAGAGGGTGCTGCCTGGGCTAGGGTAGCCAACCTTCAGGTGGATGCTGAAGATCTCCTGGGATCACAACCAAACTCCAGACAATAGAAGATATTGGATTTATATCCCGCCCTCCACTCCAAAGAGTCTCAGAGCAGCTCACAATCTCCTTTACCTTCCTCTTCCACAACAGACACCCTGTGAAGTGGGTGGGGCTGAAGAGGGCTCTCACAGCAGTTGCCCTTTAAAGGACAACCTCTGCCAGAGCTATGGCTGACCCAAGGCCATGCTAGCAGGTGCAAGTGGAGGAGTGGGGAATCAAACCCGGTTCTCCCAGATAAGAGTCCCACACTTAACCACTACACCAAACTGGCTCTCTCTCAAACTAGATCTTTGTCCCATCCTGGAGAAAAGAACTTTTGGAGGGTGGACTCTATGGCATTATATTCAGTCAAGGCCTCTCCCCTCCCCAAACTCTGGCATCCTTAGACTCTACAACAAAATCTCCAGGAATTTCCCACCAACCTGGAGCTGGCAGCTGTAGTCAGGAGTGGGCCCAAGGAGTTCTGCTGCAAAAGGCAAAATAGGCCTTGAAAAGGCCTCCCTTCTCCTGCCTTGTCAGGAGCAGACCCCTGGTCCTACAAGGTAAGTTTTGTGCACTCGGAGTGGCAGCAGGCTCTCCATGTCTAAAAACTCATGCAGAGTTTTTAAAGGACATGACAGGGATTGATCTTTCAAGGTTCTGCATGGCAAGCAGATGCTGTATCACTGAGCCACAGCCCCTGCTGTTGTCATCCCTCTGGACTTGTTAACAGCCTACCAGTGTCAGTTGCAGAGAAAGTGAAGGTATTTTCTCTATACAGCAAGACAGAATTGTAAAGGTTATTTGAGGTATTAATGAAATTTTGTGCAGAGGCTGCTGATGTTGTGTGTTGCCACCTGCCTGCCCAGTATCCTGACTGTGTAGTGCATTGCTGAAAGCCCCCCCCCCCCCAAAAGGCCTGACTCCATCCCTGAGGCACAGCCCCTGCCTGTGTCATGCAAGGTAAAACATTTCTCAACAGAGTTCAACTCTCCCCCTCCTCAGCTCAAATTCCTCACTGGTCAATCCAGCACGGTAGTGAAACACCCCCCTCCCCCAGCCTGGCTGACACATGCATTAGTGGCTCCAGCAATTGCTGTGTACCTTGGTAGAGGTGGGGCCGGTGAGGAGTTGTTGGGATGCATCAGGAGAGCCTTTTGGGAGGTGTTGTGTGCCATCAAGAGGTTAGGAGAGGGCTTTTGCAGCAGCAGCTCTGAGGCTGTGTTGGAGGTGGATGTATAGGAGTCAGACTGTGAGTGCAGCCTTGGAAGGGCAGAGGAGGGTGATCAGTGCTGCCTGAACTTGGGAAGCAGTCCAGGGTGAGCAGCAGCTTGGAGGGCTGTTTTGTGGGCCTTGCAGGGGGAGTCAGAGTTGTGTTGGCAGCAGAGGCCCCAATGACATTGTAGAGTGTGCATCAGAGTGGCAGGACCCCATGCGAATTCTGCTAAGGGTGTCTGTGTGAGAGAGGGGAGCTGGGTGCTGTTGTTAGCTGCATCAGAGTGGCAGGGCCCCATGCGAAGTCTGCTAAGGGTGTCTGTGTGAGAGAGGGGAGCTGGGTGCTGTTGTTAGCTGCATGTGTGAACCATTTAGGGGCCAGCTGAGGAACTTTCTGGACTGGAGACCGTTTGTGAGGGTGCAGGACACCAGCAGCCATTTGTGAGGGTTTCTGAGGGAGAGTAGCCACCAAAGTGCCTGACAAGTGTGCCTGTCAGAGGTGCAAGAGTATCTGTGAGGGTTTTGGCAGTTGTTTCCAATGTTCTGGGACTGATGTGGGTGGGGGACAGGGGAGTGAGCCAAAAGGTATGCGGAGTGATGGGTGATAGCCCAATGGTTGTTGGAGCTCAGGTTTCAATCCATGGAGGAGCTCTATTTTGCCAATACCACTGTGGTTTTATTATTAAGGATACGACTCTTATTCCTGTGTGCTTTAATGTTTCTTGCTTGTTTCTATAAACTCATAATTTTGGATGGTTGAACTGCTTTTATAAAAAAAAAAACAGCAAACCATTTACAGCATGTTCAATTCATATACAATGCATTTTGTAATATGTTCTCATATTTAAAACCTACATATAATATTATGAAAAATAAGAATAATAATGTTATTCTTATATACAGTTAGATAAAACATAGAAATTCAAGTATAGTTATGGGCAAACTATTCTTGAGCATAAGAACATAAGAGAAGCCATACTGAATCAAGCCAACGGCCCACTCTGTGTCACACAGTGGCCAAAAGCCAGGTGCCATCAGAAGATCCTCCAGCAGGACCAGAACTCCAGAAGCCCCCACACTGTTTTCCCATCAAGCAACAAGAATACAAAGCATCACTACCCCAGACATAGCGTTCCATCTAAAACTTGCGGCTAATAGCCAAAGATGGACCTCTGCTCCATATGTTTATTCAGTCCCCTCTTGAAGCTGTCTATGCTTGTAATTGTCACCACTTCCTGCAGTAGTGAATTCCACATGTTAATAACAATTTGGATGAAGAAGTACTTCCTTTTATCTACTCTAAACCTACTGCTGATCAATTTCATTATCCATGAGCTCTTATATTGCAAAAAGGGAAGAAGAGTACTTCTTTATATCATGCATAATTTTATAAACCTCTTTCATATCACCCCTCAGTAATGGTTTCGCCAAGCTAAAGAACCCTAACCTCTTTAACTGTTCTTCATAGGGAAAGTGCTCCATTCCCTTAATTATTTTAGTTGCTCTCTTTTTTTTGCATCTTTTCCAATGCTATATTTTTTTTTGAGGTACAGTGACCACAAGCATACACAGTATTCCAGATGAGACCACACCATCTATATGTACAGGGGCATTATGACACTGGTTGATTTTTGGCTCCAATATAAATTTAGATAAAAATATATGGAATTTTTGGCTCCAATATGCGTTACTTTGTACTTGCCCATATTGAACTTCATTTACCACATTGATGTTCACTTACCCAGCCTCAACAGATTTCTCTAGACCACCTCATAGTCTTCCTTGGTTCCCACCACCCTGAACAATTTGGTGTCATCTGCAAACTTAGCCACTTAACTGCTTACTCCTAACTCTAAATCATTAATTAACAAATTAAAAAGCACCAGACCAAGTACTGAGCCCTGTGGTACCCCACTGCTTACCACTTTCCACCGTGAAAACTGCCCATTTATACTCTGTTTTCTGTTAATTAACAGTTTTTAATTCACAAGAGGAATTGCCCGCTTGTACCATGAATTATCCTCTTGTGCCCCTTTCTTAGGGGCCTTTGAAGAGGAACTTTATCAAAAACTCTGGAAATCTAGATAAACAACATCTATTGAATCACCCTTGTTCATAAGCTTGTTCACTCCTTCAAGGAATTCTAAAAAGTTAGTGAGACAAGATTTTCGCTATGCTGATTCTTCCTCAATAGCTTTTGTTCATCATTATTCCTACTAATTCTAACTTTAATAACAGATTCCACCAACTTACCTGGTATTCATGATAGACTGACAAGTGTGGAATTTTCTGGATCTCCTCTGGAACCTTTTAAAAAGATCAGGTAACATTAGCTATCTTCCAGTCCTCAGGAACAGAGGTAGGATTTAGTGATAGATTGCATATTTTTGTTTAGAAGACCACAAGTTCTCATCTGAGTTCTTTCAGAACTCTTGGATGTATGCCACCTGGGCCTGGTGATTTGTCAGCTTTTACTTTGCCCATCAGTTGTAGGACCTCTTCTCTCATCACCTCAATCCAACTTAGGTCTTTCAGTGCCCCTCCTGAAACTGGCAGTTCTGGAGTGGGTAATTACCTCCCATTTTCCACAGTGAAAACAGAGGCAAAACATGCATTCAGCTTCTTTGCCATTTCCCTATTACCCTTTAGCAATCCTTTTACCCCTTGGTCATCCTGTGGCCCCATTGCCTCCCTTACTGGTTTTCTGCTTCTAATATATTTGAAGAAATTTTAATTGTTGTTCTTTATGTTTTTTGTAATATGTTTCTCATAATCCCTTTTTGCCTGTCTGATCACCAACTTGCATTTATTTGCCAAAGCCTTTGCTCCCTTTTATTTACCTCACTTGGACTAGCCTTCTGTCACTCAAAGGATGGAAGGCTTACCTTCTTACCTTCTACTGCTTCTATTAGTTTGCTTGGTAATGATACAGGTCTTTAAAAATTCTTATTTGTACCTTTCCTAACCTGTGTTCCAGGATTGTCATTCCAATTTCCCAAAGGGATTATACCTTCCTTACCCTTCCTTTCAGTTTCTTCTTCACAATCCCCCTCATTTAAGAGGAGTTATCCTTCTAAAGATAAATGTGGTAGTTTTGGTCTTTTAGGGTGACTCCTGATTTACATAAATGCTAAACTTAACAGCATTATAGTCACTGTTCCCAGTTGGTGTTATCACATTCACATCTCTCACCTGGTCTTGAGTATTACTTGGGACCCAAGTCCAAGATCATTGTATCCCATTTATTATCCTCATCCCACCAAGTTTCTGAAATGCCAACAATGTTGTCCTCTGATACTAAGCATTCCATCTCCCCCATTTTACCTCTTGGCTTGATTTGTAATTGTATTGATATAGAAGTTTTCTCAGAGAGCTCTAGGAAATATACAAATTTTCTTAGAGAGTTCTAGGAAACATACAAGTTCTCTTTGAGAACTCTAGGAATAAAGCTGATGTTTCCCCCAAGTTCTATCCTTTTCCCTAGGTTTGCACATGTACATTGATGCACTTCATCACTTGCCTCTGAAAATTTCATTTCTTTTTTTGTCCAGGACCTGAAGACTGAGAAAAGAGCTGTACAAAAGTTCCTAAATATCAATTTTTGAAGCTCCAAGAAATAGTGTGGTCCTTGAGCATTCAGCCCACAGGACACAGCTAAAGGAAATTCTTGAGTCTTGAAAGCAAGAGCTGTGCAGTCCTTGGGCTTGTCTGTAAGCTTGGGGAAGCTGCCTAACTTAAAGACATTACGTTTATGAAGATTATCTTTATATGTTCTCTGTAAATCTTTTCCCATCTCATGTGACTGGTTAACTGGTTATGTCTAGGAGATGGTGAAGATAGCTTCTAGAATCTTGGTATGCATTTCAGGCTGAAGAATAAATTATTGGGGAAATCATGCATGGTAATAATACACATGAGTATTATGAGCAAGGCAAATTAATTTCTGAATACTGGAATGATCTGTTTATGAAGACCAAAGTTAACACAAGGAACTACTATACTTTCTTCCATCCTAACCCATTAGGACCCTGACTTGACAACAATGCATACAAAATGTAATTAAAATGAAATTTCATTCCTTGCCTCAAGTCTGTCTCATTGTGGTTCATGCATGTTATCCAAATTAGATAATTATTTGTGAGTGGCTGACACTAAGTGATGTCTGCTATGCCAAGGGAGTCTTAGATGATGGAAATGTTCAGAATAAAGAAGTATTCTGATTAGATGGATGTGGTTATGAGATTTGTATAATATGCTTCTTGTAACAGTATGGATATTCAAACTGATCAGAATTTCTTAAATACCAGTGCACGTCATACTTCTAGGATTAATGTACAAGTGCAATGTGAGGTGCTGGTTATAAAGCCCTGAATGGTCTGTCAACACAACCAATATACACAGGTCTAGCAGTTAAGCTTTTCTTACTTTGAGGTGAAGTAGATGACTAGTAGGAATAGGGCACTGTTTGTTGAGGCATCTAATTGCAGAAGCTCTCCCCATGTCAATTTGCACATCACCAAGCCCTCTGAGCTCTTGCCAAATAAAATGACTTTTCATGCAGGCCTCTTATTAGTTTTTATTGACTGTTACATTATGGAATTGTTTAATGTGTTTGTTGGTCTTTTTTGCCCTCCCTCCTGCCTCCTGTCTTTTTTGCCCTCCCTCCTGCTGCATGATCTTTTAATTTTTTTACCAGATTCAGTATTAATGTGGTTTTGTTAATTTTAGAGATGTTTTATTGTGCTGTATGCAGCCTTTTAATGTGCTTGTTATATGTGTTTATTATATTATTTTTATTATCTTTTCATTATTATTGGGAATCACCTGTTATGGAGTTTGCACAGACGTAGGGAACAGATATATTAAATAAATCTTCTTCGTGGTCTCTGTGCATCACACCGATGGGAGAAGGCGCCAGCGCCGATCACGATCGGTAAACTTCAAAGCTGCGGATTTCCGCACCTCCGCCCCAGTGCGCATGCTCAGGAGCCCCACCGCGCATGCCCACTGGGACGGGAGCGGACATCCCACCAGTTCTCTTCTGACTGCCGCGCTGATCAGTCGATCTTTGGCTACGGTCGGTGAACTTCGTATCAATCTGTTGGTTGATTTATGTAGATAGTTGTTAGTTTTTCTAGTATAGTATAGTTAGTTAGTATAGGTTTGTTGCTGCCGCGGGAGTGTGGGGTGAGTTTCCCGCCCTTTGGGCGACCCCCCCCTCTTTTTTCTATCCCTCCCGCGATCCTCCCGCCGCCTTCCCTTGCGCATGGAAAGGCGGTGGGGCTTCTTCAGACGGTGCGTTAAGTGTGGGAGCAAAATCGCACCGCCTGACGGACATTCGCTGTCTCTGCTGTGCCTTGGAGAACGCCACAAGCCAGACTCCTGTGCACACTGCGCGAAATGTTCTAAGCAAACTCGGAAGAATCGGGCGGTGAGACTGGCGGCGGCGCTAATGGAGCAGGCGCTCCCCCCCCGAAAATCGGCCAAAGAGCCGACGGTCGCCCTCGAGCCGGTATCGGCACCGAAATCGACCGACACCGAACAGGCTCCCTCCGACGCCGATCGCCCTCAGAAGCGCTCGGGCTCGGCTGTGAGGTCGGATTCCTCAGTGCCTGCTAAGCGACAAAAAGAGGACCGAGGAGAGCATGGCAAGAAGGCCAAGAAGGCCGAGAAAGCGAAACCTCGCAAGGAGGATCCGAGGACTTCGCCGGATTCAGAAGGTCCTTCGGTCTCGACGAGACTTCTTCCTCCTCTGAAGCTGTTTGCCTCACCACGTCGTCAGACCCCTCTGGAGTTGATGCAGACGTAACTAGTCATCTCGGACTCGGACTCCGAGATCGAACCGGCACAACGCTCTGGCACCGATAGGAGCCCCCTCCCTCGGCTGGGAACCCCTCACTCTCGAAGCCCTCGGGATCGACGGGATCCATCCCGGGATCATCAGAGGGAGACTCGCTCACCACGCCACATCGAAGGCGACCGCTCTCCGCACCGGCCAGTGACTCACGTCCCGTGGGACCAGCGTCAGTGGCAGTATTTATATGGCGCGTATCCCATGCAGCCGCCCTTCCCCTGGCTCCACCCTAGACAGATGGAGTGGGACCAACGCTCTGAGTCGTCATATCGGTCTCGTACGTCCTACCAGACTCCGAAGCGCTCTGCATCGGCGTCGGTATCGAAGCCACCCGAGGTGGAACCGCGTCGGGAACCGGCGCAACCCCCCGTAACCAAGCCGAAAGCTCCAGTCGAACCCGAGTCACCACTACGTGAACCGTCGGAACCGTCACAGTCCCCTGGAGGCTCGACTAGGTCCATACGGGACTCTTCCCCAGAGGATCCCGGGGGTTCTTCCCCGACAGAACCGTCCCCACCGGAGAAGACGTCGGAGGAGCAACCCATCTCCCCATCTGAGGACTTGAAGTCCTACGGGGACCTGATCAAACGAATGGCTCAGACCCTGTAGCTACTGATGGAACAGCCGCAGCCAGTAGTAACGGACAGTGTATTCGACATCGTCCAACGTGACACCTCAACAGCGGTGGCGCTCCCCCTGACTAATGTGATGCTCCAGACAGCAAAATCCTCATGGGATAAACCATCCTCTACGCCGGTGTCTTCCCGCCGCCTCGATCATATGTATCAGATCCAGGAGAGCATCGCGGAGTTTTTGTACACTCACCCGAAGCCGAACTCGATTGTCGTGTCTTCTTCTTCGAAAGCGAAAAAGACACACTCCACGCCCCCAGACAAGGAAGGCAGGAAGCTGGACTCGATAGGTCGTAGGCTCTATTCAACAGGCTCTCTCGGCATGAAGATAGCCAATTACTCAGCATGCATGGGCAGGTACCAATATGCATTGTGGGACCAGGTCTCCAGCATTTTGCATACTCTACCGACAGAGAGCAGGAGTGCCCTCAAGAAGTTGCAGAAAGAAGGGATGCTACTGGCTAAACAGCAGCTCAACGCGTCCAAGCACTCGGGGGACACTTGCTCAAAGGCCTTGACGACAGCCATATCGTTGAGGCGCCACTCTTGGCTGAGGTCGACCGCACTCCAGCCCGACACTCAGACTTATATCGAAGACCTTCCCTTCGACGGGTCCTGTCTCTTCAGCTCTAATACAGACTCTGTTCTCCAGGAGATGGATAAGAGCTTGAAGACGTCCAGGAACCTGGGGGTGTCACCGTCCCGCCCGGCAGCGAAGCGCCAGTGGACGAAGCCGTGGCAACGGAAGCTGTATGCAAAGTCCCCAGAGCGCCCCTGGTGCTCGAAGTCGACAGCTGCATTCCCGCGCCAGCAGTACTCGGCAAAACCTAAGTACTCCCCGCCTGCTGCCCATGCTGCCAGACAGAAAGGGTCCAAGCAGCAGAAGCAGAGTCTTTGACTCCCCCCGGGCAACTTGCCCTTCCACGGCTGTGGACTCTATCCGCCTTTCCTGTTTCCTCCCTACGTGGGGCCGCATTACATCGGACCTCTGGGTTCTGGCCATCATCCGACGGGGGTACAGAATAGAGTTTCTTCAAGAACCCCCGACTCCCAAATTTGTCTATACTTCCCCATCTCCAACCCTACGGGAGGAAGTACAATCCCTTCTCCTAAAAGAGGCCATCGAAGTCGTTCCAAACACCCAACGAGGTCACGGTTTTTACTCCCGCTATTTTGCTGTTCCCAAACGGGATGGGGGCCTCCGACCGATTATGGACCTTCGTGCACTGAACATCTTTGTCAGGTGCGACAAGTTTCGAATGACCTCCCTGAAGTGCATCCTCCCTCTCCTCAGGCCAGGCAACTGGATGGCCACCTTAGATTTAAAGGATGCGTACTTCCACATCTCTATTTCCCCCCACCACCGACAATTCCTAAGGTTCGCAATTGAGGAGGACCATTTCCAATACAGGGCCCTACCCTTTGGCCTATGCACAGCTCCGAGGGTCTTTACCAAGACTATGGTGGTTGTTGCTGCCCACCTGCGGCTGCAGGGGGTAGCTGTGTTCCCGTATATCGACGACTGGTTGATAGTTGCGAACTCACGGGAATCCCTAGTACGTCACGTCGACACCACCCTTGCTCTCCTAGTAGACTTAGGTCTGCAGGTCAATTGGGGGAAGTCTCGTCTCCAGCCTTCTCGACGAGTTCAGTTTATGGGGGCTGTCTTGGACTCGGTGGCTTGCAGGGCATTCCTCCCTCTGGACCGAGCGGCTGTAATCATCCAGACAATTGGTCTCCTTCGCCAAAATCCCACTGTGCGGGCTCGGCAGGTTCAAAGGCTCCTGGGACTTATGGCAGCCACGACGGCGGTCGTGGACTTGGCGAGGCTCCGCATGCGTCCCTTGCAGCTTTGGTTCCTCAGGGTCTTCAACTGCAACAGCGACCCCCTGTCTTGCCTATTGACGGTCCCACCAGAGGTACTGCAGTCCTTGATCTGGTGGGAGTCGGAGCACAACCTTGTGGAAGGGGTTCCCTTTCAGAGGCCCCCGCCATCGATCACGGTGACGACGGATGCATCACTGTGGGGGTGGGGGGCTCACGCTTTAGGACTGTGCGTGGGAGCTCCCTGGCCCAGGCATCTTCGACATCATCATATCAACTTCTTAGAGCTGATGGCGGTGTCCCACGCCCTGCACTCCTTCCAGACTCTAGTTCGGGGCAGGTCGGTGGCCATCTTGACAGACAACACCACGGCCATGGCCTACCTGAATCGGCAAGGGGGCACGGTGTCCCGCAGCCTGTGCGAACTGGCAGTCAGCATCTGGGAGAGGTGCGGGTCCCTGGGGATATCCCTGATGGCCGCTCACCTCCCGGGGGAACAGAATGTCCAAGCGGACTTCCTAAGCCGAGGGGGAGCATTGCTCCACGAGTGGGAGTTGAATCGGATCTATCTGAAATCGGTCTTCCAACGCTGGGGCATGCCAGACCTCGACGTTTTTGCGACAAGGGACAACAAAAAATGCAGACTGTTCTGCAGCAGGGGAGGAGTGGACTCCAGATCCCTGGGGGACGGCCTATTGATCCCGTGGTGCTATCACAGCGTGTACCTGTTCCCCCCCGTCCCACTTCTAACCCGGGTGCTGCAGAAGGTTCTGCAGGACCGACCGGTGGGTATCCTCGTAACGCCGTGGTGGCCGAGGCAACAGTGGTTTCCCATCTTCCTGGAGCTGGCGAACGGCAACTTTCACCACTTCCCGCAGGTGCCGGACCTCCTACTATCCCACGGGGGGCGGGTACTCCACCACGATGTTCCGCACTTGAAGCTAACAGCTTGGCGTCTGACACACAGCAGTTATCCGAGAGAGTGAAATTTGTTATGTTAAACTGTAGGAAGCCTTCCACGCGAAAGTCGTATTTGTACAAGTGGGGTAGGTTTTCCAGGTTTGCTGACGCTGTAGGGGTTAGCCCGCGGGTGGCGGGCCTCCCTGTCATTTTTGATTTTTTGGTTTCTCTGCTGGATGCGGGACTGACAGTGACGTCGGTGCGCGTCTACCTGGCTGCCATCTCGGCAGAACACCCGCGGGTGGATGGTCAGTCTGTTTTTGCCCATCCGTACTCTAAAAAGTTCCTGAGAGGACTAGCAAGGTTGTACCCGATGGTGCGGATGCCCGCCCCAGCTTGGGACCTGAACCTGGTACTGAAGGCCTTAACTGGGAAGCCTTTCGAGCCTTTGGCTACTTGTGCGCCCCACCTCCTGGCTTGGAAGATGGCCTTTCTGGTGGCGATTACGTCCGCCAGGCGAGTGGGCGAGCTGGCGGCCCTCCGCTGTGACGCCCCCTACTTGACATTCACTCTGGACAGGGTGGTGCTTCGCCCAGACATTACCTTTCTGCCTAAGGTCTTGTCCTCCTTCCATCTCAATGCTGAGATCTCGCTGCCAGCGTATTATCCTAACCCGGCGTCCGAGCCTGAACGCCGGCTACACGCCTTGGACGTTAAACGAGCCCTATCCTTCTATGTGCATCATACAAAGGGCTCGAGGAAGGACTCCCGGCTGTTTGTGTCCTACGCGTCTGCAGCGAAAGGGAGGAGGATATCGTCCCAGAGGCTCTCCAAGTGGATTGTCGAGGCGATCAGGCTGTGCTACCTACTCTGCAAAACGCCGCTCCCGGGGCCAGTGAGGGCCCATTCCACGCGGGCGATGGCCACTTCGGCGGCGTTCATGAAAGGCGTCCCACTTCAGGACATCTGCAGGGCCGCTACATGGGCTTCACCACACACCTTTGTGTCGCACTATGCCCTGGACCTGAGGCGGCGTCGGGAGTCTTCGGTTGGCCGTGCTGTGCTTCAATCCATCTCCTACTGACGGACCGTGGCACCCGCCACCAGGTAGGACTCTAGCTTGCTAATCTCCCATCGGTGTGATGCACAGAGACCACGAAGAAGATAAACAGGTTTCCTACCTGTAACTGATGATCTTCGAGTGGTCATCTGTGCAGTCACACTACCCGCCCTCCTTCCCCTCTGCGGCCGGTCCGTCAGGGGCTGGCGCAGCGGTCAGAAGGAACTGGCGGGATGTCCGCTCCCGTCCCAGTGGGCATGCGCGGTGGGGCTCCTGAGCATGCGCACTGGGGCGGAGGCGCGGAAATCCGCAGCTTTGAAGTTTACCGATCGTGATCGGCGCTGGCGCCTTCTCCCATCGGTGTGACTGCACAGATGACCACTCGAAGATCATCAGTTACAGGTAGGAAACCTGTTTTTATGTGGCCTGCAAGCTATTCATTGGTTATGTTAAAAGAAAGACAGTACTGAAAGACAGAAAGACAATGGAAAGCTCAAGACCATTTGCTTGAATTTCTCTAGTAGTATCATGTATAAGCTACAGTGGTTCCTTTTGAATTACTATTGACAATTTATCATAGAATATCCTCGAGTACCTTGTAAGTACGAGTACCATTATTTTAAAAGTTTTGTTGCAAGTATCAACATTTCAGAAGATCTCCTTTAGGAAAGAACAAATTGCCTCTCTCCTTCCACCCTTGTGAGAGCAATCTGTGTTGTGTAAGATTGGAGACTGAATTTCATTAGTTTCTTTTTTTCAACTACTGCCTCCTTTCTATCAGAAACACAACACTTGCCATACCATTCTTTGAGTTCTACTATCCTCAGGAATGATTTATTTTTGGGATGTACAGAAGGTTGCAGCTTGAAGAGGAAGCAGTGGGGATCCATTAGGTTAGAAAGACTCTGTTTACACTTGTCTAAATCAATAAGCATTATCTGTGTAACTGTGCTACTACCATAACATATATTCCCATTTTATAGATGGATATCCAAAACTGTAAAACTGAATGACTTATGGAGGGTTTCTCAGTAAGTGCGTAGAAGAGACAGGGTTGAAACCTAGTACATTCAAGTTCAGATCCACCACTTTATCCAGAAAACCACCCTTTCTACCATAAGCAGTTGCCAGAGTGTTATGTAAATCACAAGACACAATATGACAGTTCAGATTAGATTTTAAAAGTGGTTGCAGAAGACATACTCCTAAAGATAGCTGTAAAACATTACATCTATATCAGCTTTTGTCTATAGAGTCAAATGCTACAATCCTTTCCAGGCTTATAGCTTCTATCATTTTTAGATGGGAATAGCTCACTACCTTTTTAATTTGTTAACTCAGTTACCATAAGGCTGTGCATTGCTTTCTCATTAGGCAGACATTAGATGTCGCACTTATTTAATGGAACTTTGCAAAATAAATATAACCCAGTGCCTTTCAAGGTATTCCTTTTCCCTCTTGTCCTTCTTTGTTATCTTTAGCACCAAAAACATGCTAAAAATTGTTCAACACAAATAAGTTATTACTTAACGCACACTCTAAACCTGCAACCAAGAGTGATACAAGAGCAGATTTTCCCCGAGTCTTCTTTTGGCTGATTCTACATTCATGTTTGGGTCTGATTTTCTAAGCACTGAAATCACCTTCTAGAAATCTGGAGTATATTTTTTAATCTACACTCAAAATTTTGCTCCTGGACTTCCCCTCCACACTTGCTTGCTTTACTGCGTTTCTTGTCATTAATTTATATAAGTTTCTGCAGGATATGCATGTCAAACTTAAAAGCTGCTTGAAACCATGGAGGGGGGGACGGGGGCAGGTTTAAGAGTTCCTTTGTTCTTTCTTGAGAAACGAGTTTATTGCCCTGTTTCCCAGGAAAGATATCATCTTTATGGTCCTGTGGAATGCGCTTGCAATTTCTCTAGCCAGTGAGAGTCAAAACAAATGCTTTCTTTTAAAAGGAACTACTTTGCCTAAGCATTCTATCCTATATTATCTACTTTAGTCATATGCACTACTACTTATAACTATTTATAACAAATCAGATTGTCATAACCAATCTACAGGTCTGAGAAACATCATAGGTACCAACAGCCAGTAACAAGTGATGTTCAAAAAGACATCTGCTGTTGTTAACTGAACAATGTGCCAAACAGAAGTAAAACTTTTACATTTATGGCCTTAGATCCAAAGCTTCCTGGAAAACCCTCATTCAAAAGTAGTCTTGGAAAGTCAGCAGCAACTCAGTGGTGAAAACATTTTCAGAGCCAATTCAGGATTTTAAGTTTAAATGACAGTCAAAACACTGGAGTGAAACAGAAGTGAAGGCATATTGTAACACAGATAGTCAATTTCGGAAGCGCAGCATTACTGGATCTTTTGCCCAGTGTAAAATCAGCCTTTCAGTGTGTGGTTATGTGTATTGTATTGATCTAATCGATGTTACTGAGTGGATTCCAGAGAGTTATTGACTGAATTCCAGAGAGATGGCCTTTTTAGTCATGCTGCAGCAAAGACTCTTTCAGCCAGTAAATTTATTGTGGCACAGATAATTTTCATTGGTAAAAGCCCACTTCGCAGATGCATGATGAGTATATGATTCTAATTATATTTTATTAATTCAGAATAATTAATCTTGAGTATGCAGACTGTTACTCTGATGGTACATATTAAAACTGTAAGATAGAATGTGTGTGCTTTATCTGGCCTTCTAATGAGAATGATGGCATTCCTATCATAAAATATAAATGATTATGTCCTCATGATTAATATCCTGTACTGAGATGCTAAAGACATTCTTCAAATCATTTTCTTTGCCGAGCAGTTAAATAACTTTTTTTTTAAATTCAAGAGATTCTTAAGATTAGATTTTAATGTCTGTTATGTGAACTTGATTCATTTATTCTCATGTAGCTTTTAAAACTAAAACTTAATTCTCACTGATGTGGCCAATTACAGTTGCCAGCTTTAGGTTGGGACATACCTGGAGATTCTGAAGGACAAGCCTGAGGAAGGTGGGGTTTGGGGAGGTTAGAGACTTCAATGAGGGTATAACGCCATAGAGTCCTCCTTCAAAAGCAGCCAATATCTCCGCATGAACTGATCTCTGTTGCCTGGAGATCAGTTGTAAATCCAGGATATCTTTAGTCACTGCCTGGAGGTTGACAACTTTATCCACAGACTGTGTCTGAGGTACCATTTTAGACAGCTAACATGATTGAATATTCCTACTTTTTTCAAGAAAGTCCCAGAACATAGAAAGCTAGATGTCAGGAGAAAGATTCTAACCATTGTCCCTGGCTTTTCCATGACAAAAAATCTCCATGCAAGAAATTAAGGCCTGCACAGATATTAACTTCTACAAAAGGCAGCTAGCTTTGAGTTAATTTGTTGGTGAGGTTTTCATTTGAGCAACTTCAGAAGTATTAATTAAAGTGATTGGTTTAATTATGCCAGCAGTGCTCATTGCATTTATGTTGTTATGTCCTTATTAGGGATGGGCATGAAGCAGGAAAATGGTTGTTCATGGTTTGTTGGGTTCCATGAACCATGATCTATCACTTCCCAAACTCCACAAACCGATTCAGCAAATGGAAAAGTTTATGCAAGATCATGGTTCATGCACATTTTGTCAGGCAATGAAATGGGGGTACAGTGAGCAGTGCTACATATAACTTGCAGGCAGTAGTTAAGCATGCAAAATAGTACAGAATCCAATGACAAAATAGTGAAATTAACAAACTGAAATAATAGCAAGTTTGATTTGGATAGTATCAGTTGTGTGGGTAAACAACCACACATCATCAACCACAGCAAAGGCAATAAATATGTCAGAATTGGAAATGGTTGGTGAGAGTCCACCTTCATAGGGCAATAAATGTAGAGTCTGTTAATTGCTCTATTTTTCCTCAAGCATGGGTTAAACTGAGAACATCTTTTTCTTAGAAGTGTTTCTGTCCATCTAATTTACTTTTTAACATATAGCATGGCATTATAAACAATAAACATCATTCCAGTTTGCCAATACAAAAAGGAATACATTAGAATACTATTATGCTAGTAATCATTGACTCCCTCCGGTACTAAAGGTAGTATGGCTCTTTAAATCAGTTGCCCATCCAACTAATGCTATCCAAACCAAACTTGCTATTTTTCAGTTTGTTAATTTGACTATTTTGCCATTGGATTCTTTGTATTATTTTGCCATTGGATTCTTTGTATTATTTTTCATGATTAACCACTGCCCACCAGCTATATGTAGCGCAGCTCACTGTACTCCCACTGTACAGTCTGATGAAGTGTGCATGCACACTACAGCTTACATTCTGAATAAAACTTTGTTTGTCTTAAAGGTGCTATTGGACTTCAGCTTTGTTCTTTAGAATATCCCTCTTACACCAAGGAACATTCTTCAGAATTGTTATGCATTGCAGACATTTTTTGTCTTCAGAATTGTTATGCATTGCAGACATGCTGTTGTTGTTCAGTCGCACAGTCGAGTCCAACTCTTTGCGACCCCATGGACAAAGTCACGCCAGGCCCTCCTGTCTTCCATCTGTACCCTGAATTAATTCATTTTGGAATGCCCTGTCAGATAATGTGTTGTTATGTTTAACAGTTCAAAATGAGCCTTGTCATCTGCAGAGAATTAGAATTGTATGTTATATAGTACATGTGGCCTAATTGTACACGTGTGTGCAATTACAAGCATACATACTAAGCTTTTGCTACTTGAGTCCTGTAGGAAAGTGCCAAAGTGTTAACAATTGCAACTATTGAATTCACAAGAGTCAGCATACTTTAAAAAGTTATCCCCAAAATCTACCACCACCCCAAAGCAAAACAGGGACAAATTAGGGAGGATACTTTATGATTAAATTCTTGACACAGAGATGTCAGGAGATTGGGAGGGCTACAACGAATGACTGCTGGGAAGCAGATGTTGCTGTCTGATCAGCCACTTTTAATCCGATAGGAAACAACAGCAACAACTGATTAAACTGTGCGTCTGAACAGGCCCATAGTAAGATAAAAATCTAAAATCTCTATTCAGGGCAGGTTGAGATAGTGCAAAATCTCTGAATGAAAATTTCAATCTGGTGTCTTCCTGCCCTTCATGATTTATTTGAATCCAGTCCTGTGATTTATTTTATTTTATTAGATTTATATCCTGCCCTCCCAACCAGCAGGTTTAGGGTGGCTAACAATCATTGTGGCCATAAAACATAAAGCATAAAACAACAACATTAGGGTTTGTAGAATCTTTCGGGATCAAGTGCCGTGTTCTACTGGAGAAAGTTTTCCTTCCAGACGTTTCGTTCTCAGCTGTGGAGAACATCCTCAGTGGCGTTGCAGCCAGAGCAGGCGCTCAGACCTTCTTGGCTGCTGTGCATTGCGCCTGCTCCGGCTGCAACACTTGATCCCGA
The DNA here is from genome assembly GCF_032191835.1 of Heteronotia binoei. Lineage (NCBI taxonomy): Eukaryota > Metazoa > Chordata > Lepidosauria > Squamata > Gekkonidae > Heteronotia > Heteronotia binoei. The sequence continues at coordinate 102,012,406 of NC_083226.1, read as the reverse complement.
AAGATTCTACAAACCCTAATGATGTTACCAGCTGTGAAAACCTGAAATCTTTGAAAACAACAACAGTTGCTATAGTTAAAATACAATACATAAATCAGTTAAAATTACAATAATAAAGCATCACCACCAATACTATAAGTATTTCAGTACTTATTTGATGGACCAGGGTTCTGCTTCAGGATGAGGCAATTTCATGTGTTCATCCTTGCCCAGTGTCCATACCTTAGTGAGAATAAGATTTAAACCAGTAGTTAATGCTGAAAGAGGCTGTTAGCATGAGCAAGTGATGTATGAAACTTCATTTGACTAAAGAAACCCAACAATACATATTTCACTTTCATTTCAAATTATGACAGCTGGAGTTCTAAACTGAAGCATACATAATAATTGAAAACACATAGTATGTTTGTTGTTTTAAATTTAATATTGTTAAGTCCTACAGATACTTTGTTGTATGTAAAAAGTCCTGCTGATATTTCACTAATATTGCCCTGCATTGCTTTTGCAGTTGTTTATGGTGGACAATGGAGCTGATGACTGGAGAATAGCCATGACTTATGAGCGCATTTTCTTCATCTGCTTGGAAATTTTGGTGTGTGCTATACATCCTATCCCTGGCAACTATACATTCACATGGACAGCCCGGCTTGCCTTTTCCTATACTCCATCTACGACAATAGCCGATGTGGATATTATTTTATCCATACCAATGTTCTTAAGACTATATCTTATTGCCAGAGTTATGCTTTTGCATAGCAAACTTTTCACTGATGCCTCATCCAGAAGCATTGGAGCACTAAATAAGATAAATTTCAATACTCGTTTTGTTATGAAGACTCTAATGACAATATGTCCAGGAACTGTACTCTTGGTTTTTAGTATCTCCTTATGGATAATTGCTGCATGGACTGTCAGAGCTTGTGAAAGGTAAGCTTCTGCTTTTAAAAGCATATACATGGCCTAGATATTCTTCTGATAGATCATTGCCTCCACTAGTAGTCTTGTTACTAAGGTACACTACTTCCCTGAGTTCTAAGTGACAATTCCTTTCTCTGAGTGGTCATTGTTTTATATGTTATGTCATTTCTCTTCCCAGTTTTTTTCATTTCTCCCTTCTGATACATTTTAAGTGTATTACCTTATTATAATATCCCAAGATGCAAAACAGAATGCATACCACTTTTGCCTAAACTGATATTTCAGTCATCAGAGTCTTTCTGCATTTACTTATTGCTTACTTTGTACATGAACATAATTTGATGATAAAATCTTTGTCAGTATTGCTAGGCTGTATAGTTTTAATAGTTCAATTGTGTTATCTAAAGATATTAATGTAATGGTACACAATATTGGGGAACATACAGTAGAACTGCTGTTTCATAGGCATCAGGAAATTTTATCCCCATGTCACCATATGCCAGGGGTGTCAAACATGTGGCCCAGGGGCCAAACCAGGCCCTCAAGCAACTGGCTGTCATCTGCTTCCTTCTCCCTCTCTCTTGTTTCCTTCTGTATAATAGTTTGTTTTGCAAGACTTGCTCAATTGCACAGTAGCCTTATGGCTTATCAGACTTTAGTGACATATACGGCATAGTTTTAATGTTAAGATTTTAAGGTTTTTAAATGTTTTGACTTTTTAACTGTAACAATTTTGCACTTTGTGTATTGTTTTATCGTTTGTTGTGAGCCGCCCTGAGCCATTTTATGGGAAGGGCGGGATATAAGTCATAGAATAAATAAATAAATAAATAATAGCCACATAGCAAAGCCTCTATTTTCTCCATTGGCTGAGGCTCCTCCCTTGGGGAGGAAGGGGAGAGCTTGCTTTGCCAGGCTCTCTCAATTGCACAGCTACTGAACCAAACCTCTCTTCCTTCTATTGGCTGAGGCTCCTCCTGGCCCCCTGGGCAAGTAAGGAAAGAGCCAGAGCTTCCTTTGCCCAGTTCCCTGGAAATACAAAGAAATACAAAGAAAGCACTTTTAAGGCCAGTAAATGCTAATGTTTTAAACATGTTTTTAAGTTTTTTAAAAATATATTTATATATTTAATTGTGTTTGTCTGTGTCCTTTATGAAGTTTATATCTCTGATACCTAATCTTAAATAGGTAAACACATGGCCTGACCCGACATGGCCCAGCTCAACAAAGTCTCATTAATGTCAGATCTGGCCCTCATAACAAATGCGTTTGACACCCCTGCCATTTGTGATTTTCAATCTTTTCAGAGGGAGAATTATTTTGAATAGGGATGGGCATGAACTAGGAAAATGTGGTTTGGTTCATAGTTCATGGCTGGATAAACCAGGAGACTTTTCACAAACTGAACCAGTTTGTGGCCTGCAAACCCCATTGAAGGGGACTGTAGTCCCTTTCAACAGGATTTGCAGAAAGCCTGATAAACAGCTGAGTGATGGGGAGCAGCTTGGTCTCCACTGCTCAGCTGTTTCAGGCTGGCTTGTGGAGTTCCTTTAAACTTTGTGCTGTCTTGGGCTATTTTTAAAGTTTAAAGGAACTGTACAAGACAACATGAAACAATTGCTCAGCTGTTTTTCAGGCTGTCTTCTGCAGTCCCTTTAAAGACGTCCTGAAACAGCTGAGTGGTGGGGAGCATCTCCTGACTACTCAGATGTTTTTTGCAGCTTTCACAGGGAACAGAAAGTAGGGTTTTAAAAGGACTCAGAATCCCTTTAAGCCCCTACTTTCTGCTCCATTCATAAACCTTCATAAACTGCCATGAACTGCTTTTAAAGTTTGTCTGTGATAGTAGATCTGTCATGAACTTTGGTTCACAAACCACAAACAGGACAAAATTTGTGATGAATTTTGCTTTGTGCCCATCCCTAATTTTTAATTAAAGTGAAATATTGGTTAAAGGCATGATGGGATACTGGAATACTGGACTCAATGGGATACTGGACTAAACATACCCAGTAATAGATTCAGTTATTAAAGTGGTAAAAATGCTGACTGTATGAACAAACCAGTAAAAAAATGGATGGCATTCCAGTTGGAGTAGACTGTAATGTAGAACAAAATATGAAAATTTAGACTGAATTTACAAAAAGGAGTTTTCAGTTCTTCTAATCAAGTTATTGGACATATCTTTGCACATACAGAAAACAGGTATATATTATGTACTGTAAACTAAATAGAGTACCTTTTCAGGAGTTTAAAAGGTTGTCAGAATTTGGTAACAAAAGAATTGCAGTGAAGACAAAACTAGGAGTCAGTAATGATGTAAAAGGTAGGCACAATCCAACCCAAGCTATGCACTGTTAAGGTTACTTTCAATGGAAATTTCGAATGTGTTTCTTAAATACTGCTCAACTTCAGCTGAGCTAGTCAAATTTTAATGATGTACCACATTTGAATACATTTGCGGTTGTGGCTTTTAAAAGTCTTTATAATGCAGAGATATTCTATATAACTACCTCTTGAAAAACTGGCCTGTAAATGGCATGTGGCAGTTACTAGGTCCCCAGGATCTCAAGGTCAGCCAGTGTTATTATTATTACGTTTAGATGCCAGGCAGTCTCAAGGCAGCTGACAACAGCTAAGATATTTACAGATATCAATTGAAAACATAATTCAAATAAAACTAAAAGACAGCCCACATAAACAGACCTGACTAATACAATGCTAAATGGAAGAGCTCTGCTTTCCATGCCCTGTGGAATTTAGATAAATCCTGCAGGGTCCACTTACCGTCCGACAGCTGGTTCCACCAGGATGGCGACACCACAAAGAAGGCCCTCATCTTGCTGGATGCCAAACAAACATCACGTTGTTATGGGGTGCAACCTAGTGACATCTGGTTGAATAACTGTCATCATGGGAGTACCTCTGTACACAGCTAAGAATTATGACTTATGGAATCTGCAAGTGTGTTGTCTCTGTCACATAGCTTTGAAGAGGTGGACTATTTGCTGCTAAACCTGCTGCAGACTCTGTTGATTACAGACTGATAACAGACGGGCATTCTGGGGTGATTGGGAGGCATCCCAAATCAGGACGGCTCAAAATGCGCCCCACAAGCCGTCCCCATCCTGTCCATGTGGCGACATGGGCATGTTCAGATGGCCATTGCACACCATTCCTGTCCCCATACATTTTCAGTAGTCATGCACAGCAGATGTTTGCATGTGGAAAGATTTTTTGGGTTGATTTCAGAGGTGTCCCTGAATCAGTCCAAAGTGCAGGTCTGTTAGCAGCCTGTGGGTTCTTTATTTGTTGGGTCACTTCAAGATTCTCTGGCAAAGTCTATCACAAGCCTGTAACCATCTTTGTGCCTGCCCAGTAGCTGCTTAGTCACTGCAACTTTCGTCAAAGTCATGGTTGTTCCTGTCATTACATCAACTTGTATAAAGTACAGAATCATTGGTAGTACATAGCATTTTGCACCTGCAGAGCTAAATGTGTCCTTTAGATGACTGGACAGATTACATTACTTTCTGTGCCTGTGCATTTAGTGGTTTCTGTTCAAGAAGTGATTGCAAGAACTGATTGTAATATTAGCTAGGTTTATTGAAGACAAACAGAGACACTAAGTTGTAAGCGTCAACTAAAAAAGTCAAATGTAATTTGTTTTTCATTTGACTATGTCCCTTTTAAAAATCACAGTTGGTGGCAGATGTGGGGGGAGTGGCAGAGTTTAATTGTGCAGGAAAATAGTCATAATCATTCAAACACATACATACACATTAATTCAGACATTTCCAAATAACTCCTTGAACAACTGGCTCCTTGCTTACAACCAGTGAACAAGACATGAGATACTGGTGTTTCACGTATAACTACTCACCGCACACACAAGTACCGTGAAAATTAACTATGCACTAAATGTACTATGTAAGAACATAAGAGAAGCCATGTTGGATCAGGCCAATGGCCCATCCAGTCCAACACTCTGTGTCACACAGTGGCCAAAAAAACCTACACACACACTGTGGCTAATAGCCACTGATGGACCTCTGCTCCATATTTTTATCGAATCCCCTCTTGAAGCTGGCTATGCTTGTAGCCGCCACCACCTCCTGTGGCAGTGAATTCCACATGTTAATCACCCTTTGGGTGAAGAAGTACTTCCTTTTATCCGTTTTAACCTGACTGCTCAGCAATTTCATCGAATGCCCATGAGTTCTTGTATTGTGAGAAAGGGAGAAAAGTACTTCTTTCTCTACTTTCTCCATCCCATGCATTATCTTGTAAACCTCTATCATGTCACCCTGCAGGCGACGTTTCTCCAAGCTAAAGAGCCCCAAGCATTTCAACCTTTCTTCATAGGGGAAGTGTTCCAACCCTTTAATCATTCTAGTTGCCCTTTTCTGGACTTTCTCCAATGCTATAATATCCTTTTTGAGGTGCGGCGACCAGAACTGCACACAGTACTCCAAATGAGACCGCACCATCGATTTATACAGGGGCATTATGATACTGGCTGATTTGTTATCAATTCCCTTCCTAATAATTCCCAGCATGGCGTTGGCCTTTTTTATTGCAATCGCACACTGTCTTGACATTTTCAGTGAGTTATCTACCACGACCCCAAGATCTCTCTCTTGGTCAGTCTCTGCCAGTTCACACCCCATCAACTTGTATTTGTAGCTGGGATTCTTGGCCCCAATGTGCATTACTTTGCACTTGGCCACATTGAACCTCAGCTGCCACGTTGACGCCCACTCACCCAGCCTCAACAGATCCCTTTGGAGTGCCTCACAATCCTCTCTGGTTCTCACCACCTTGAACAATTTAGTGTCATCTGCAAACTTGGCCACTTCACCGCTTACTCCCAACTCCAAATCATTTATGAACAAGTTAAAGAGCATGGGACCCAGTACCGAGCCCTGCGGCACCCCACTGCTTACCGTCCTCCACTGTGAAGACTGCCCATTTATACTCACTCTCTGCTTCCTATTAATAAGCCAGTTTTTGATCCACAAGAGGACCTGTCCTTTTACTCCATGACTCTTGAGCTTTCTAAGGAGCATTTGATGAGGAACTTTATCAAAAGCTTTCTGGAAGTCAAGGTAAACAACGTCTATTGGGTCTCCTTTGTCCACATGTTTGTTCACCCCCTCAAAGAAATGTAACAGGTTAGTGAGGCAAGATCTTCCCTTACAGAACCCATGCTGAGTCTTCCTCAATAACCCGTGTTCATCAATGTGCCTACTCATTCTGTCCTTGATAATGGTTTCCACCACAACTTTCCCGGTATTGAAGTTAGACTGACTGGCCTGTAATTTCCCGGATCTCCTCTGGAACCCTTTTTAAAGATGGGTGTGACATTTGCTACCTTCCAGTCCTCAGGAACGGAGGCAGATTTCAATGAAAGATTACATATTTTTGTCAAAAGATCCACAAGTTCAACTTTGAGTTCTTTCAGAACTCTTGGATGTATGCCATCCGGACCTGGTGACTTATTAGTTTTTAATTCGTCTATCAGTTGTAGGACCTCCTCTTTTGTCACCTCAGTCTGACTCATGTAAATGAGTTGTTAGCGCCTAATTATTGCCTCCATCTCCTGTTTATATATGCAGCAGTTAGAAGAAACAAACATATGTAGTGGTATTAAACCATGAAATGTGTGAGATGGCAACATTAGGCCCAGGGATCCCAGTCCTGGTGGGGCTTGGGAGCTATGGAGGTGGGAGAAGGCATAATGTGGGAAGGGGACAGAGATATGGATATGCTTGGCCCCATTCCTACCTTTGTCCCATCTTGAGAAATGCAGGCTGTGGGGATAGGAAAAATTACCCCTCTCCGACAATGGTGTTGTGCAATGCCAGGTCTATCAATAATAAGATCTCAGTTCTTTGGGACTACCTGGTGGAACAGAAGGTAGGCGTGGCTTGTGTGACCGAGACCTGGGTGCAGGATGGTGGAACAGTTGCCTTGCAGCAGATGACCCCCCAGGTTTCTTGGTCCTTCACCAGTCTTGGACAGATTGAACTCTGTAAGTGAACTCGAGGCCCAATGCGTGTCTTCTGATTTAACCCTGGATTGCTTCGACCCGCTCAGCTTGGAGGAAGTCGACAGAATTCTTGGCACTGCACGATCCACAACTTGCGATCTGGACCCATGTCCCTCCTGGCTAATTAAGGCTTGCCAGGAGGAACTAAGATGTCCTATACGGGGCATCATAAATAGATCCCTTTCAGAGGGTGCTTTTCCAACACCCCTGAAAGAGGCAGTGGTCCGCCCTCTCCTGAAAAAAGCTGCATCAGACCCAGCCGAATTGGCTCATTACCGACCGGTCTCAAATTTGCCCTTTTTGGGCAAAATTATTGAGAGGGCTGTGGCGTTGCAGTTACAGGACTTTTTGGAGGACGCTTCCACCCTGGACCCATGCCAGTCCGGCTTCCGCCTGGGCCATGGGACAGAAACAGTCTTGGTCGCCCTCATGGATGACCTCCGGCGGCAACTGGATCGAGGCGGCTCGGCAGTATTGCTGCTGTGCTAGACCTATCGGCTGCGTTCGATATGGTCGATCATCGGCTGCTGACCCGCCGCCTCGCCGACGCAGGAATTCGGGGGCCAGCCTTACAGTGGCTCTCCTCCTTCCTTGAAGGTCGGGGACAAAGGGTGGCAATTGGGGGGGAACTGTCTCAGAGACACCCACTTCATTGTGGGGTGCCTCAGGGGGCAGTTCTCTCCCCGATGTTGTTCAACATCTATATGCGTCCCCTTGCCCAGATTGCACGGAGGTATGGGCTTGGCTGTCATCAGTATGCTGATGATACCCAGCTCTATCTATTGATGGACGGCCGGACTGGTGATGTCCCTATAAATTTGGACCAGGCGTTACAAGCCGTGGCTGACTGGCTCAGGCTGAGTGGGCTGAAGTTGAATCCGGCGAAGACTGAGGTCCTTTGCATGGGCCGCAGCGGGCCAGGAGGGGAGATCACCCTACCGGCTTTTGACGGTGCGCCACTGATACCAGTGCGCAGGGTCAAGAGCCTGGGAGTGCTACTGGAATCCTCTTTATCAATGGAGGCCCAGATAGCTGCCACTGCTAGATCCGCCTTCTTCCACCTCAAGAGGGCGAGGCAGTTGGCTCCCTTCTTGGAACGCAGCGACCTAGCAACGGTCACCTCGAGATTAGACTACTGCAATGCCCTCTACATGGGGCTGCCCTTATGCCGAACATGGAAACTTCAGGTAGTGCAGAGCGCGGCAGCCAGGCTGCTGGTGGGACTACCTTGGTGGGAACACGTACAGCCTGGGCTGCGGAACCTGCACTGGCTGCCGGTTGTGTACCGTGTTCGCTATAAGGTGCTGGTTATTACCTTTAAAGCCCTATATGGCCGAGGACCTGCCTACGTTAGGGACCGCCTCCCCCCATATGTTCCCCAGAGAGCACTGAGTTCTAGCACTCAAAATCTTTTAAAAATCCCTGGGCCAAGAGAGGCTAGACTGAAGACAACCAGGGAGCAAGCCTTTTCAGTAATGGCCCCTCGTTGGTGGAATCAACTTCCAGAGATGGTGCGAGCCCTGCGGAACCTGAATCAGTTCCGCAGGGCTTGCAAAACCTTTCTCTTTCAGCTTGCTTTTAAGACAGAGCCTGGCTAAATTGACCTGTAGCCATCTAGCCATCTTACGCATGATTGTGATCTATAGCACCTTATAGCACCTGTTTTATTCATTTTAATTAACTTATGTAACTGAATTGTATTTTAAATTGTTGTTTACATTGTATTTTATCCAAATCATGGTATTCCATGTCTGTGAGCCACCCTGAGCCCGCCTTCGGCGGGGGAGGGTGGGATATAAAAATAAATTTACCTTACCTTACCTTACCATTGGCGGAGGGGTGTGTGTGGTGTTGCTGATCTGGGATTCTTATCCCTTCAGAGCACTCCCTGATTCAAAGATTGCCGGCATTGAATGTGTGGGCCTAGTGTGGGAAGCCAAGGAGGACTTGGCCATTTGGCTGGTGTACCGTCCGCCTAATACCTCAGCCAATGTCCTGCCTGGCCTGATGTGTCTCCCTGGGCCCTGAAGTATCCCAGGCTTTTAGTCCTGGGAGACTTCAATGTCCATGCTGAGGACGCAACCTCCTTGCAGACCAAAGACCTAATGTTATTCCTGGTGTAGTTAGGACTCTCCCAATTTGTTTTGGCTCCTACACATCGAGCAGGACACACGCTGGATCTGATCTTTGCATCAGGGATTATGGTGCCATGATTGGACCACTTTGCCTTGAAAGCCTGGTTGTGCGTGCCTGGCCCTCCCTGTTTAGGCAGCAATCATATTTATGCTCGCCCATGGAGCCTGATGGACCCCAATGCATTCCAGAGGGCTCTGCAGGATATGATTCCCCCTGGTGGCTTGTAAGATGGCCTAGTGGAAGACTGACATGCCTGTCTTTCCAAGGCTATCGATGTGGTCGCTCCCCGGCACCCTCTTTGCCCTCACAATCACTCAGCCCCTTGGTACTCCGTGAAGCTGAGGGAAATGAAGCGAGAACTAAGACGGCTAGATTGAATTTGATTGGCCCGCACATTGTGGCGAAAAGTCTGTGATGAGGCTATAAAAGCATCCTATAGGTCCTTTGTTCAGACCTATGAGATGGCCGTGAAGGCTGCTAAGCTTCCATTGTGTCTGCAAAATTGTGCCTGGCCCAATTATTTAGATTAATTCCATCTTTGACTTCTCTGCCTCAAGGTATCTCAAATGTTAATGAATTGGCTATTGGCTGTGAGGCTTTTGTGGACCATTTTGCAGATAAAATCTTATTGCTCCGTCACGACCTCCCATCCACATTTGCTACAATATGTGAACTGGAGGCCCCTTGTCCATCCTTGGGTTCGGTTGTGGACCACTTCAGCCCACTCTCCCAGGAGAAGATTGACAAGATTCTGGTGGCTGTGAAACCAACCACTTGCCCACTTGATCCCTGCCCATCATGGCTGGTAAAAGTCAGTGATGATGAAGTCAGGGCTCCCCTGCATGAGATTATTAACACATCTCTGTTATCAGGGATGTTCCCAGGGGCTTTGAAATAGGCAGTGGTTTGCCGTCTCCAGAAAAAAACATCATTGGGCCCATCGGTCCTTACTAACTACCACCCAGTATTGAATCTACCGTTCCTGGGCAAGGTAGTGGAGAAGGTGGTGACAACGCAGCTCCAGGTCTTCTTGGAGGAAATTGATATCCTGGATCCCTTCCAGTCTGGCTTTCACCTTGCCCATGGGATGGAGACGGTGCTGGTCACCCTGGTGGATGATCTCCGGAGACATCTGGATTGTGGTGGATTGGCCATGCTGATACTTTTAGACCTATCAGCAGCGTTTGATATGGTTGACCATGAGTTGTTAGCCCACTGCCTCGCCAACACGGAGATTCAGGGATTAGCTTTACAGTGGCTAACCTCCTTTCTCCATGGTGAGGGTGGCTCTCGGGGAAATTGTCCCAGCAACACTCACTTGAATGTGGTGTACCACAGGGGGCAATTCTTTCCCCAAAGCTATTTAATATCTATATGTGCCCACTTGCCCAGATGGTCTGGAGATATGGACTAGGTTGTCACCAGTATGCCGATGACATCCAGTTCTATCTGCTTATGGGTGGTCGTCCGGACTCTGCCCCTGATGAACTGGGTGAGGCTTTGCAAGACATGGCTGGTTAGTTGTGCCAGAGCCGATTGAAGTTAAATCCATCTAAGACAGAAATCCTCTGTCTGGATTGGGGGAGGGCAGGAAGTAGGATCAGGCTCCTGCCCCTTGATGGTACTCAATTAGTGCCGTCGACAGAGGTAAAGAGCTTGGGGATATTCCTGGATACCTCTTTATCTATGGAGGCCCAGGTTGCCGCCACTGCAAGGCTTGCCTTTTTCCATCTGAGGCAGGCCTGACATTTGGCCCCCTACCTCACTCCCTGTGATTTAGCCACAGTGATTCATGCAATGGTCACCTCTAAATTGGACTATTGTAACTCCCTCTATGTGGGGCTACCCTTGGAAACTCCAGCAGGTGCAGAATGCTGCAGCTGGATCATTAGCATCAAGGCCTATGCAAGCGCTGATGCATCCAGTGCTGCATGAACTGCACAGAGGTTACCCCTGGAGTACCAGATCCACTTCAAGGTGTTGGTCCTTACCTTTAAGGCCCTTTACAGCCTGCGGCCTGCATATCTCTGGGACTGCTTCTCCCCATACGAGCACCCCCGGGCCCTGAGGTCAGCTGCACAACATCTTCTTGTGATCCCCAACTGGCTTCAACAAGGTCCAGGGTCTTTTTGGTCTGGGCTCCCACCTGGTGGAATGAGTTCCCACTGGAGATCTGGACCCTGTGGGACTTATCCAAGTTTCACAGGGCTTGTAAGATGGAGCTCTTCTGCCAGGCTCTTAATTGACCCAGCGGGTGTCCCCTAAAGTCATTGCTTCCCCCAGCACCTTAGCAGCACCTTACCATCTAGGTGCTTAAGTTATGTTGGATACTATTTTGCTAATTCTGTGATTCTGTAATTTTACAGATTTTGTAATTATAATATTGTCTAGTCTGGATGTGGTTTGTTTAATATTTTTGTAAGGTTTTTAATGTTGTAAGCCACCCAGAACCTGCTTGAGGGATAGGGCAGGGTATAAATAGAAAAATTAAATTAAATGGCCCTGAGTATGAACCCCAGAACCTCAGTCACAGGCCAAACCCTATACCTTGTTTTACATGTAGGGTGGGGTATCTTTCAAATTCTTCTGGTTTTAGGGTCCCCCTCCAATTCTCAAACAAGGTTAGTTAACACTATCCTTTTGCATTACACTTTCTTCCAAGAAACAGATAATGCAACTGAAATATAATTTAATTATATTACCAACAGTAGAAGAAATAACATGGATCTTTGCCATCTCTTGAGATTGCAAAACTCAGCCATCTGGATTAGGGTTCTGTGGTGGGGACAAGGGCAAAAACATCCCTTCTTCCTTGTCAGTCAACAGAGCTGTTAGTCCATACAGGTTTCATGATCCCTAGAATCTACTTTCTTGGGTTGGAATGAAATGCTGGGGAATGTGGAATGGGACAAAGATCCACATTGTTTCCTTTCCATGACCAGTGTTCAAGAACCTCCCATTGTCACCTATTTTTGAAATGTCAAACTAGAGAGAAAGTGGTTTGATATTTTGTTTCTATTTATTTTTTGTATTTGTTTGATTTATATCCCACTCTCCTCGCCGAAGCAGGCTCAGTTTCAGTCCCCCAAAAGTCCAAATAAATGCAAAATATTTTAAAAATACTTAAAAGGTATCATTATGACATCAGTCCATTATATCAGCTAAACTTAATGCTGCTACTCTATTTATGTTCAGTTTAACCACTGCCCTTGGTTTTTGCGCTCAAAATAATAATCCATTTTGATCACCAGGTACTGCATATGTAGCTGACACATGGCCAGCATGGAGTAATGCAGATAAGGGGCAATAAGAATGCAATAATGTATAGCCTGGGTGGGACAGGAGATGTTTGTATTATTTATGGCTGCTTTTAATGAATTATTTTGTATGTTGATCAATGTGCTATACCCAAATAGCACAGCTTTGCTGCTCAACCAGTTGGCATTTTAAATTGTTATACTTTAAATATGACGTTCAGTAATCTTGAAGGCAGTGTAAAGCTATATATGTATAGATAACTGAACAGTACTTGATAGGGTTGCCAATCCCCAGATGGGGGGAGGGGATCCCCCGGTTTGGAGACCCTCTCCCCGCTTCAGGGTTGTCAGAAAGCGGGGGGAGGGTAGGGAAATGTCTGCTGGGAACTCTATTATTCCCTATGGAGATTTATTCCCTTAGAAAATTATGGAGAATTGTTCCACGGGCATCTGAAGCTCTGGGGGGGCTGTCTTTTGGGGTAGAGGCACCAAATTTTCAGTATAGCATCTAGTGCCTCTCCCCAAAATAACCCCTAAGTTTCAAAACGATTGGACCAGGGGGTCCAATTCTATGAGCCCCAAAAGAAGGTGCCCCTATCCTTCATTATTTCCCATGGAAAGAAGGCATTGAAAAGGTGTGCTGTCCCTTTAAATGTGATGGCCAGAACTCCCTTTGGAGTTCAATTATGGTTGTCGCAGCCTTGATCTTGGCTCCACCCCTAATGTCTCCTGGCTCCACCCCCAAAGTCCCCAGATATTTCTTGAATTGGACTTGGCAACCCTAGTACTTGAGGGAAATTGATCTCTTACATTTCACTACTTTCATGTGAAGAATCACACTAGGGAAGATTCTGAATTGTCACTGTATATGATTATGAATTTACTAAATATTAAAATAAGTTTTTAGCAATATGTTAGGGGAATCAGATTCTTAACTTGTTTTCTCACATTAACTGGAGTTGCATACCTAATTTTCAGCAAATCTTCCCTTAAAGCTATATGTCTCACAAACTGACACTAAATCATTGTCACTAGCTTTGGCTTCATGATACTAATTAGTCCGATTTAAAAGGTGAATTGCAGTGAAACATAATTAGAATTTCCTCCAAAGTACATCACTGTGCTTAAAATATTTTTAATCTTGAATTGTTATCAGAAGCAACAGGGAGCATATTTGTTTAAGTCTTCTCATGAAGGGAACCTCAGCCCAGGAAGAGAAGAAGGAAACAGACAACAGTCAAAAGAAGCAGATCGGTGAAAAGGACAGTGCCTAGGAAAACTGGCAGTTGCTCTTTGTATTCCATTTTGGCCTGCAATGGCTAATTGCTGACCATTGCTCTTAAGTCTCATAAACAAGAGTAATCCTAATTTTATTTAACTTGTGAATACTACAATAAATTTGAATGCCATAACCTTTTCTACCTTTTCTATGAACTGAAGTTGGTGGTACATGTGCTTTCTAGTATACCTGCACACCTGGGGTCTTTTTAACTGTATGAAGTTAAAGTCACTGCACATTAATGTTTCCAGCCATAGACTCCGTATAACAACTCCTCAGGCTGTATGTGGTTAATGAAAAAGGTAGATGTGCTTTATGATTAGTAAATACATTAATATATAAAATAATTAATTACACATTCACCAAGAAAGCCACTGAATTAAAAAAAAAAAAACTTAAGTGGCATTTTTACCAAAGAGTAAAATCAGTGCCTTAAATCACAAAAAAGCTGCCATTTGTATCTATTATAACTTATAATCATCTGACCTCATACCACAGGAAGCTTTGGTGGCCTTTTGCTTCCTTTTTTCTGGTCCTTTTAGTGTCCCCAAGAGTTGCATTCTGAGCCTTTGTTGTCCATTTCTTGGAAACAGCAAATACTAATTAGAGCCTTGAGCATTTTACTTTTAATATATGGTAAATGGCTCCTTTGAAGGATGGACTTTATGGCACTGTACCATGCTGCAGCCCCTCCCCTCGCCAAACTCCACCATCTCTTAGATCCACCCTCAAAGTCTCCAGGTGTTTTCTGACTTAGACCTGGCACCTCTATATTGCAGTGATTTTTGGTATAATAGATGGAATCAATTTGAAAATACAATAAATCAAACCGATTTTTATGGTTTATTGGGAAAAAACTAATTTAGCAAAACAGCATCAGAACAGACTGCAAAAGAAATATTCAGTCTTTATACTCACTATGACTAAAACCAGCAACTTTCATTTCCTGTGACTTAGTTGAAATTGAAATGTGATCACATTTCTTCAGTGTTGTAAAACTAATCATAAAAATTCATTATAACAGTTATCAAACATTACCTTATCATCATCTTGATTTATAACTTCACCAATACAAAAAACAGTCAATTTTTTTGTTTTATTCTAGCTTTTATTTCAGAAGCTTAAATGTAAATGTTAATTAGATGAAATAATTATTTGTTTACTGTTTATATATTTACATTTCAGGAGCTGAGTTTATAAGTAAGGATAGAATAATGTATTAAATTGTCATTTCTGTTTGCAAAAGTTGGTATGCCAAACAACAGCAAAGAGCAAGTCCAGTTTTCTTTACTGAAATGCTGCCACTGAATAATATACACTAGGATCATAAATGAGCACAAAGACAATAACTCTATGGTACGATCCTAGAAGGAGCTGCACCCTTTGAAGTCCATTTTCTTCAAAAGATTCCACTGTTAAACATGCTTAATTCTCTGTCATATTGTGGCTTAGAAAAGACATTAACTGGGCAGTTTTCTAAATATATTTTGAATTCAGTACTTGATATTCTTTTGAAAAATTAGTTAACAGGCCTTGTGAAGTTCCCCTGATTTGTATAAACTGGGTCAACTTTAGCTCTAAAAGGAAATGAGGTGAGACAATAGTCTATGAAAGCAGATTTTAGGGGACAATAACCTCCACTGCTATCTTCCTCTGCCATCACTCCCAGGAGCCAGAACTTTAGGCTTGGCTAGTTTATAAGAGATAAAAAGAGTAAAAGCTTTGAAACCTTTCTAGGGACTAAGAGCTCATTTCACCGCATCCTTCAGTAGGTTTGCCAGAAAATGGAAATCCCAGTTACTAGCCCAGTCCTCCATGAAATTGTTCACTCACCTTTGATAAAGCCTATCTTTGATATATATTTTACAAGCTGCCTATTTTAAGAACTTGCATTTTGTTGAAGTTTGGGAAAGAAGAGAGTCTCTAAACAATTGCCATGCTTTCTCATTCTGTGTTCTCCCTTTACCTGTCTTTTTTTACTTCATAAACCAACACCTTTATGAAACCGATTACTTTTTTTTGTATTAATGGCTAGTAATGGCCTCCAGGTTGGCAGCCATGACCACATCCTGTAGTAGTGAGTCCCACAAATTAACTATAAGCTATGTGAAGAAATACTTCCTTTTGTATGTCCTGAATCTTCCACCTTTCAACATAAATAGATAACTCCAGGTTGTAGTATTATGGGAGAGAAAGAAAAGTTTCTTCCTATCTATGGTCCTATCTAATTAAAAAAAAAACAACTTTATTCAAAAATAGAGTTCAGCAAAAACACTTCACAAAATCATAATGTAAAATTTTAAGAACCAGAAATTTAAAATTGTAAAAATAGCTCTAAGAAGGATCATATCATTTTCTGGAAGGTATTACAAAATAGGGTACCAGATAGTGGAAAATTTAGTATGATAGATAGCATTAGTGTGCCATGCTATCAGCTAACTTAGCCATAACAAAATGATCCCATTTAGAGGCTCAGCCATGGCCGCCTTGTGGGAAGGAAGGCATGATAAAAGTTCAAGAGGTGAGGAAGGCTTGCAACTCCACCTTGTTTGTGGGGGCTGGTGTGTCACAGATGGCCCTGACCTTCTCCTGAGAGGGGTGGGTGCCGCTAGCATCCACTGAGTAGCCTAGGAAGTCTATCTTTGGGACACCCAGGAAGCACTTTTCTTTTTTGGCCTTCAGGCCCACTGAGTCAAAACACTGGAGCACAGTGTGGAGATGGAAGGTGAACTCCTCCTCAGTGGCGACGGCGATCAGCACATTATTGAAAAATGGTTGGACTCCAGGGATACCTTTTAAAAGAGAGGCCATTAAGTTCTGGAAAATCCCCAGGGCCATGCTGACCCCAAACTGGAGGTGCTTGACTTTGAAAACATCCCTGTGCATTACGATAGTTTGTGCCTCAGCCGTGGTGGCGTCTACCAGGAGCTGCTGGTAGCCTGGGTCAAATCCAACTTGCCAAAGATTTTAGCCCTGCCAATGCTGCCAAAACATGGCTCACCACTGGGACCAGGTAGGCGTGGTCCTGTAGCATCCTTTTAATGGTGCATTTATAGTCCGTGCAGATGCAGCCGTGGCTATCGAGCTTTACTGGGGTGGCTATGCATGTCTCCCAATGTGCATTGGTGACCGGCTCCAAGACCCCTTGCACCACGAGGTGGTCTAACTGCTCTTCTATCTTGGGTTTCAAGGCAAAGGGGATGTGCCGGGCCTTCAGCTGTATGGGCTGCACATTGGGGCTAAGCTGCAATGCTACTGGGGGGCCCATATAAGTCCCTAGGACCCCTCTAAACATGGATGGAAACTCCCTGCAAATTTTCTGAAAGTCCGTGTTTGTGGGGGTCTGGTGGATTCTTGTCACCTGCTTCCCAAGGGATCAAACCAAGCCTGGCCTAATAAGTTACAAAGGTCCCCATCCACCACTAGCAAGGGTAGAGTTCCTGAGAACTGTCCGTAATTTACCCAGAAAAATGCGACCCCTAGTACAGCAACCTCCTGCTCCTGGATGTCCCGAACAATGACTGGGGATGGGTGCAGCTGCCCCCCCCCCTCGGGCACAGTTGTCTGAGGGTCCAGGCCGAGATGATGGTATAGGTGGCCTCTGAGTCTATTTCCATTTTGCATGAAGTGCCCTCTATTAGGACTGTGGTTTTAAGGTTTTCCAGGGAGGGCATAGAAAGTTGGCATACCTGGCCGGTCATTGCCGGGAGGGAGTGCAGTTCCTCTACAATGGTGACTTCGTGGCATCTGCCATTTTGTCACTTTGTTGCTCCCTGATGACTGGCAGGTTGAACTGGAATGGCAAACTCATGCTAGGAGGCCTGTCTTTCCGCACTGGCGGCAGATGGCATCCCGGAATTTGCAGGAGTGGTGCTCATGGGGCTCTCTGCAGCTGGCACACTCTTGGGCATGCGCTGTTTCGGTGGTAGGTGGCGACAGGCATTTCAGAGCCGCATGGTGAAGTTTGAAGGCATTGCTGCCATCAGAGTCCTTGGAGGCAGATGTGGTGGCGGCCTGGTGTTCCCCGGTTGTGGGTCTCTCCTTGTGTGATTTCTCATAAGCGTCATTGCCGCTGAGTGCCTTCATTAGCATGAGGTCCTCATGGATCGCCAGCTTGCAGTGCATCTTTTAGTCCCGGAGGTTGGTAATGAACAGTCGAGTAGGGAATCCTTGAGGTTCGAGAATGCGCAATGTAGGACCAGGCAGCAGAGCTCTGTAAGGAAAACAGCAGCACTCTCCCCTGGCCTCTTGTTCCGCTTGTGGAATCTGATGTGTCTGGTCATGCGTGTCAGCTTGGGCTAGAAGTGGTTGGTTAGCTTCTCCACTATAGTCTTGTACATGGCCTCCTCGACCATGGCGGGAGAGATGAGGCCCTCGGCCAACCATGAGGCTGCTGTACCGCAGATGCTGAGCAGGAGCAACTTCTGCTGGTCTTCATCGGTAATCTTGTGGTACTGGATGAAATAGTTCAGCCACTTCCCCAAGGTGTCCCAGTCTTCAGTATGGTCTGGGTTGAACTCCGAGATGCAGCCATGCAGTCCAGGAGCGGCAGCCATGGTTGGACCGGGTGATGGTATCGGTTGTGTGGTGGCACTGGAGCTCAGTGCGTTGGACGATGCCAATTGGTCCTGGGCTTCGCTCATCTGGATCCCACCTTCGTCGCCACTATAATAGCGATAGTGATCATAGCTTTTTATTAGGTACAGCATAGTATAGGGCTGCACTCAAAACTAGGCCCACAGAGTCAACTATATACAACTCAAGGTTCCCGCACAAGCACATTATTGGATCATTCAACTCAGCAGGAGGCCTGTGATTGGAGCAGGACAACAGGGATTTGGATTCTGCTGCCCATTGTTCCTGAGCCCCAAGCTCAGTCCTTACGGCTCCAATGAGCCTGGCAGGAACACCCAGATAAGTCTTCAGTTTGGTCTGCATACATAACAGTAGCTAAGAGAATAACCTGTAATTTAGAAAATCCAGTGCTCAAGCCTTGTAACTTCCATGAACGAGCCACTTTCTCACATCAGCTCCCCATCTACAATACGGGAATAATTATCTAGTGTTCTTTACAGCAAAATAATATGTGTTAAATACTTTCAAGACTGAAAGTGTAACCTTAATTATGGTAATGATTATTCCTCTAGCATTTAAAAATATATATTTTAAAACTATATGGGTTTACAATTAAACTATTATGATCCATTCTCTAAATCTGTTTTGTAAGCAAATCTGGATGGTGATATTTTGGTATATTCTGGTTTTCCTAAGTGGTTTGCACATTCCTATTTCTAAGTATATTTGTTTAGGAAAAGATTATGGTTTGACCAAACTGTATTTAATTCCTAGTTATTTTAGAAACTACTTTAACTTCTTCAAGGAAGAAATGTCTTACGTCTAGGTTTTCTGAAAAAATGAAACTCATTTTATTGCATTCTTATTCTGGCAGAGAAATATTTTGTTCTTTGTGATAAGAGGCAGAAAGAAAAGTCCTAAGAGGCAAATTTCAAAGCATCATGAAGAGTTCACTACACAGCTGAATATAGGGTTAATGGGAGTCTCATGGCTAAAAGACAATTCACTGTTCAGTAAATGTACTATTCCTCAAGTGTACAGGCATCAGCAGATAAGAGACCTTTGAAAGATCATAGTAAGTCACTCTCTCTCTTAACTAGAAAACGGAAGATTCTGTTCACTTACCGTGAAGTCTTTCTTCTTGGTTGTCCCAGAGTGGGTCAGTCCTGACCAATGGGTTCTAGCTCCTCCTCTCCATAGGCAGGGCCAGCAAACAAGTTCTTTCCAGAAGGGAGGTGCCTTTCCCTTACTTTCAGTTCATCTTCCAGCCAAGCGACTTCATACTAGAATCTAGAAAACAAACTGCAGCCTAGGGAAGAAAACACTTCAGTAACATCCGTCTTCCCCTCCATGAACCAAGGAAGCACGCACCTTTTCAACCAACTTCCTTTATTCAACAGTTGTAACCAGAAAATCTTGATACAACCAAGCCAGAATGCAGGCAACTATTAACTCTCCATGCGAAAGTACACGGTCTACAGAGACCACAGCAGAAAGAACCCCAATTCTGAGCTTCCAGGACTCCCAGCGGGTTGATACAAAAGACTGAGCCAAACGCATACTGGGCGGGGAGGACTGACCCACTCTGGGACCACCAAGAAGGAAGACTTCACGGTAAGTGTATGGAATCTTCTGTTCTCCAGTGGTCCCAGTAATGGGTCATTCCTGACCAATGGGACATATAAGAGCAGTACCCAAAGGTGGGCAGTCCTTTGGATCAGATAGCAGCCTGTAGCACCTTCCTGCTAAAGGCCGCCTCGGTTGAAGCAATCTTATCTATATGATAATGCCGTGTAAAGGAGTGCACTGAGCGCCACGTGGCCGTTCTGCACACTACTTCCAAAGAGGGAAATGCCCTGTAAACTGCAGAAATGGCTGCACCTCTTAAAGAGTGGGCTGTAATGCCCAATGGAGGTTCCAAGCCTCTGGCCTTATAGGCTCCGATGATACAGCCGCGCAGCCACCTACTGATTGTGGATTTAGAAATGGCCTTATCCTTGGCTTGGGCACTAAAGGAAACAAATAAGGAATCCGACACCCTCAGTGACTTAGTTCTGTCAGACAGAAGCTTAAGGCTCTGCGAATATCTAGACAGTGCCATAACCTCTCCTTCTCGTGCTTTAGGTTCAGACAAAAGGAGGGAAGGATAATTTCCTCTGACCTGTGAAACAATGAATTAACTTTTGGAACAAAGGTCAGATCCGGTCTCAAGACCACCTTATCTTGGTGGAAAACACAAAGATCCTTTTGAATGGACAATGCCTTAATCTCAGACACTCTGCGTGCTGAAGTGATCCCCACCAGGAAAATCGTTTTAAAGGTCAGCAGCTTTAAGCCACATGAGGACATAGGCTCAAAGGGCTTGTGATGTTAGGCCTCTAGAACCACATTCAAATTCCAAGAAAGGAACCTGTGTATCTGTGGCGGGTTAAGTAGAGACACCCCTCTTAAAAAAACGTTTGATATGTGAATGTCTGGATAGCAGCTTGCCCTTCCTATTGCCTCTCACCGCTGAAATGGTCGCTACCTGCTGTCTGAGAGTATTGGTGCTAAGACCTTTCTCCAACCCCGCCTGAAGAAAAGCAAGCACATCTGCTGTCTTAGTAGACATAGGGTCTGTATCGTGTTTCTGATGCCAGGATGTGAAAGTCTGCCAAGTGGCATTGTACACTCTGTTAGTAGATACCCTTCTAGAGGCCAACATGGTATCCACCACCCCTTTTTGGTACCCCAACGCCGTCAGCTGCTTCTGCTCAATTTCCATACTGTGAGTTTTAGCATCTCCAGTTGCGGACACAACGCCTCCCCCTGGTGTAATAGGTCCTTCCTTAGGGGAAGTCTCCAGGACTCGGCTACTCTGAGCCACATCAGCTCTTGAAACCAGACCCTTCTGGGCAAAAAAGGAGCTATGACTATTACCTCCGCCCCCAGCTCCTGTACCCTGAGCAAGAACCTCCGCAACACCTACACTGGGGGAAAAGCATACAGAAGAGTTCTGGGCCACTCTGCATGAAGTGTGTCAGTGCCCATTGCCTTTGGAGCTTTTGTCCTTGACAGGAACCTTGGAATTTGGTGATTTTGTTCTGACGTGAACAGGTCTACCTCTGGAGTCCCGAACCTCCTGCAAACCTGGTGGAACATTGACTTGTTCAGTGACCACTCCACTGGGTCCAGAGTTTGTCGGCTGAGCCAGTCCGCTAGCATATTCTCTTTCCCCACAACGTGTGTCGCCTTCAATGACCGAAGATTTTTCTCTGTCCAGTCCATCAGAAGAATTGCCCCTCTCTGCAGGAGTTTCGACCACGTCCCGCCTTGCTTGTTCACGAAGGCTTTCGCCGTCATATTGTCCATTTGGACGAGAATATGTTGGTCCTTCACTATGTCTTGAAGGTGAATCAGTGCTAGTCTGATCACCCTCAACTCCAGGACATTTATGCTGTTGGAGGTCTCCTGATTGGACCAGCAACCCTGAGTCATTGTTCCTTCCGCATGTACCCCCCCAGCCAAACAGGCTGGCATCTGTCATTATGACCATTCAAAGTGGTTCTCTCAGGCTTTGACCAGCTTGAAACTGAAGCGGCGACAACCACCACTGCAGGGACTCTTTCACCTGTTTCAGCACTCTTAACTGGCGCATCTTCTGTCGAGCGATTTCTGTTTGGAAGGGCAGTAGGAAGGACTGGATGGGCCGTGTATGAGAACGTGCCCATTGCACCAGGTCCTGGCATGAGACGAAGAGCCCCACCAACTTCACTAGAGTCATGTCCATGGTTTCTGCGTGTAACATCGAGTGAATCAGTTGTCTCCGCTTCGATTGTCTTTCCTGAGTGAGGAGGACTCTGTCTGCTCTCATGTCAATCTGCACCCCCAGATGAAGGATGGATTGAGAATGGATGAGGGAGCTCTTTTCCCGATTTACGACAAATCCATGAGAACATCCATTGTCTCTTTCAGGGCTGCCTTCGTCTGTGCAAACAATGTTGCCTTGACCAGGATGTCATCCAGGAATGGAAATAGCAACACTCCCCTGAGATGCAAGACTGCCACTAGGGCCACCACTATCTTTGTGAAGACTCTGGGTGAAGATTTTAGGCTGAACGGCAAGGCCTTGTACTGGTAGTGGCTTCCATCATATGAGAATCTCAGAAAATGTTAATGTTCCTGTAGAATTGGGATGTGTAAATAGGCCTCGGACAGATCTATCGATGCCAGAAAATCCTCTTTTTGTAGGGATAGGAGGATTGAGTGCAAGGTTTCCATTCAAAACTTCTTCGTCACTACCTTTCCGTTGAGCCATTTCAGGTCTAAGATTGCTCTCACATTCCCGTTCTTCTTCAGGATGATGAAGAAGATTGAATAGACCCCCTGTGCCTTCTTCTCCTCTGATACTGGTTCTACAGTCCCTATCTCGAGGTGAAGGATGGCTAACAGTAGAAGCTGGTGTTTTTGAGGAGACTTGTTCCTGGAGACTTCCAGGAATCTGTCTCGTAGAGTGGTTCTGAATTCTATGCTGTAGCCCTTGGACACCGTTTCTATCACCCATCTATCTGTTACAGTCTGTCTCCACAGTATGGCAAAGTGCTGGAGACGACCCCCCTATAGCTGCTGGGGGGCTGTTCCAGGCATAGTTAGGTGGAATTACCTTTTCTTGGACCCTTAGAGGACTGTCCTTTGGCGTTGAAGGATGAAGATCTGGTGCCACGGGACTTTTGTTGCCATTTTCCTCTATAGGATTTGGAGTAATTTGGCTTGGAGTCCCTCCTGTGATCTTGAAAGGGCTGGGACCTTGTCTTATCTCTGTCACGTTTTTGGGATGGGAGAACCTTCTTCTTGTCCTTGTTCTCTACCAGGTATCTCTCCAAGCCTTGTCCAAAAAGTAGGTCACCTTTGAAAGGTACCGCTGCTACCTTGGCTCTTGCAGATGGGTCTGCATCCCAGTTTCGCAACCAGGTGTTCCTTTGTGCTGTCACACTTGAGGCCATGGCTCTCCCGGATTGTTGCACAGTGTCCAAGGTAGCATCCGCCGCAAAAGCAGAAGATAATGCAATCTTCTTTAGCTCATCTTTAACGTCCTCGAGTAGGTCTTTATCAGCCTTGGCTAGCTCTGAAGCCTATGAGTAGATTGCTCTGACCACCAAGGAAGCCGATACCGATGCTTACAGGGAGTTAGCTGATGCCTCAAAATCCCTTCGTAGGGCCTGCTCAGTTCTCTTGTGTGTAGGATCCTTGGGTGTGCTATCGGCATTCAGCGGTAATAAGGAAGAAGAGGTGAGGCTGTTAACTGGGTCATCCACCCTGGGTAGCTGGAGCCATTTCATAGCCTCTGAAATGAGAGCATAAAACTTGGAGAACACTGAATGGGTTGCCTTCGGCTTGGCTGGGTGTTCCCATTCTGCCTTCATTACAGAGAAAAACCCTGCTAGTAATGGTAACAACTGGGGTTTAGATCTAGCCTTAGGAATAGTTTTCTCTGACTCGACTGGAAAGTCTGTTTCCTCGTCCTCTTTAACTTTTGAGTCATAGTTTAGTTCCAAAGCTCTGATAATCTTTGGAAACAGCAAATAAATGTCAGGGGGGAATAACCTGTTTTGAGATGTTTGGATTGTCTCCACCTCTTCCTCAGAAAGTTCTCCTTCCTTAGAGGAAGATAGTTCTGAGTCTTCAGAGTCTCCCCCCAGCTCAGAAGCTTGAAAACCTTCCACATCCATGCGTTTCTTTTTCCTCTGGGATGGGACAGCCCCAATGTCCTCCTCCTCCAGATGTTTAGTCTTTTTTGTGCATATTTTAGGCTTAATCTTGGGGTCCTGATTGGGATCCCCCTTGCTAGACTGAACCTACTTTTTTACTATCTGTTGGATCCAGGCAAAAAAGCTTTGCCTTGACCTCTGCTCCTGCTAAGTCCACTACTGGGTTTTCCATCTGTTCTTCTTGAGAGGGAGAGTCAGACAAGTCTAGGTCACAAGTATCTATGTCCTTAGCCTTGGGGAATTCAAATGGGGTAGCCATTTTGAATTTCGCAGGGAATACTGTAAGGAAGAGAAAACATAAAATGGCCGCCTTTCCCGCTAAATTCTGCTTCCCCTTCCACACCCTGCACTCCCTTTGCAAGCCTTGCTAATGGACTGTGCGACTCCTCTTCTCTCCTTGACCTCCTCTCTGCAGTTCTTTCCCCTCAGGAGGAATTATCTTCCCCTGGGGCAGGGTGCCTATGTGCTTCCTCCCCCCCATGGGGGTTTGAGCACTGGGGTCCCCTGAGGCTTTGTATTGTTCAAGAGAGAATGGCAGGGGGGGGGATGCCAAGTGTCAGTCGCTGATATAGCCTACCCCAGGTCATTTGTCGCTTCCCCCCTTTGCCTGCCAGGACCCCCCTTCCCTGGGTCGCTTATGGATCTTACCTGCTCCATCGAAGAAAGGAGGGAGGAATCGCTGTCGTCCTGCCCGTCCTAGGCTTGCTGCCGGGTCCGGGCCAGGGATTGGGGTGCTGGCGGGGCTGCCGGGGCGTGCGCCATCGCCTCCACTGTGTTCGTTTGCCGCCTCTGACACTTGCCACCATTCTGTGCTTCCTGCTGCCATTCGTTTACCCACAGCTGAGCTGTGCCATCGGGCAGCATGCGGGAGCCGGCGCATCTTTGCCTCCGTATCTGGGAGGTGTGGGGAGGCTTCTGCTGTGCTCCTGAGTTTCCTGGTGTCTGTCCGGTCTCACTGACACTCTGGGTGTTGGGGGAAGGGTAAAAATCTCCGTCCCTTTCCTCATGGCTGTGTTTTCTGCTGTTCTTTTTTTTTTTTTTTTGTCGTTGTAGTTGAGCTCAAGAGCTCAGTTGACATGTCCTGCTCCGGAGGCAGGGCCCAGCAAAACTGAAAGTAAGGGGAAGGCACCTCCCTTCCTGGAAGGAACTTGTTTGCTGGCCCTGCCTATGGAGAGGAAGAGCTAGATCCCATTGGTCAGGACAGACCCACTGCTGGGACCACTGGAGAACGCTGAGACAGTTAAGGAAGCTTTGAATATTATAAAAAGTGATACTTTCTTGCCTGTTTGTTGTGGTTCAGCAAACATACAAATCAATGCACTGCATTTTCAGATGTTTCTTGAATTCATTAACAATTTGCCAAACAGCCATATCTGATTTTTTAAAAATGACAAATTGCACATTTGCTGCATGTTAATTCATCTACATGTTTTAATAACATATGTTGCATAAGGGAGCCAGATATCAAAACTAAATCAGATGAATAGGATATAAAATATTCTATATACAGTGTTAGAATATGTTTTTTGCCAAGGCCAGTGTGCAGTGCCAATTGCTTGCTATTAACAACAGATCTTGATTAGCAGGAATGAGAGAAAGAAAAGTATCCACTTGCAACCTTGGAGAGCCAGTGGCTGTCCAGGTAAATGAAGGTGTGCCTTGCAACAAAATATTGTAGATTGCTTTTAACTTGCCCAAGAATGACTGCAAAGGTGACTTTGCAGCTAGCTTTTGGGCAAACTGCTAATGTGCTCTGACAGATTTAAAAGCAGCTGGAAATATGGGACTAATTCCACATTTCCAGCCACCCTTGGGACTGAGAAAGTGCGACTATTGGCACTGTATGAGCATCTGTTGCTCTATATCTGCCAAGAATGACTGCAAATGGTGGACTTGGGGGGGTCCAAAATTAATCTGAGGGAAAAAAAACTAATCTGGCCCACATCTGCAAATAGCTAAATCCATGGATTAGGGCCAAATGGAAGCTAAACAGATTTTTCAGGAAATTTGGGGCTCTCCCCAGGTCTGCAGTAAAAGCTGAAAATTAAAAAAAAATACACAGGGAGTTTAAATCCCTCAAAAAACACTAATCTCCACTGGTCAACAGCAGTGGTGCTGGGGAGCTGTGCAGGGTCCAGTGGCAGTGGCTGCATGACCCAGGTCACCACACTGGGTCTGGCAGTAGATTCACAGCCCAGGCAGTAGCAGTGACTGTGCAACCTGGGAGCTGCATTGGGCCCTGCGGCATTGGCCATGCATCCCAGAGCTCCATGCTGTGCCTGGCATAATCTGTGCTGTGCTTGGTGGCAGCCATGCTAGGAATGCCTCTGCTGTTGCTGTTGTAACCTGGGAGCTGCACTGAGTATGCTGCAGCCAATGGGCTGCCTAGGAGTCATGTTGTTCCCATTGGCATTGGAGATACAGGCCTGGGGGGATGGGAATCCCCCTTCCCCCAATGAATATCATGGGCCTGTACTTATTCTGACTCTATTTTCCATCTTTTTTTCTCAGGGGTGCAGAACCTTGATCTTTCTATCCATTGACCCACCCTCTGCTCTCACTTTGTTCCATCAGTTTTCTCCCCCAGTTTCTTCTTTATCCTCTTCTCTTCCCACTGTTCCTTTACCTTCTCATTATTGGATGCCATTTTGGATATGTCTGAGAACTCAAAATGGTATATGAAATTTTTTCCTTCAGTACCATCTGATAATGCATAGAAAGCACCTTTATTGTTTTTACAGCCCTATATTTTTTAACTTTTCAGAAGGGTTTTTTTTTTTTTTTGCAACCTAGTAGAAATGTAGGTTCCTGGTAGAAATGTGTGTGTGTTTAATTCACACTCTGTAGGCAAGTATGGAATTAAATGTGTGATAATGCTGGGTTAGATAGAGGACATGATTTGCTTTGATAATGCAGCTTCTTAGGGTTGCCAATCCCCAGGTGGGGGCAGGGGATCCCCAGGTTTGGAGGCCCTCCCCCCGCTTCAGGGTAGTCAGAAAGCGGGGGGAGGGGAGGGAAATGTCTGCTGGGAACTCTGTTGTTCCCTATGGAGATTTATTCCCATAGAAAATCATGGAGAATTGATCCATGGGTATCTGGGGCTCTGGGGAGGCTGTTTTTTGGGGTAGAGGCGCCAAATTTTCAGTATAGCATCTAGCGCATCTCCAAAAAATACCTCCCAAGTTTCAAAAAGATTGGACCAGGGGGTCCAAATCTATGAGCCCCAAAAGAAGGTGCCCCAATCCTTCATTATTTCCTATGGAAGGAAGGAATTGAAAAAGGTGTGCGGTCCCTTTAAATGTGATGGCCAGAACTCCCTTTGGAGTTCATTTATGCTTGTCACAGCCTTTATCTTGGCTCCACCCCTAATGTCTCCTGGCTCCACCCCCAAAGTCTCCTGGCTCCACCCCCAAAGTCCCCAGATATTTCCTGAATTGGACTTGGCAACCCTACAGCTTCTTAATAAAGGAGCTATATGCTGTAGCTTCAACCTTTTTTTGGTAAGTTGCACTGAGAAACCATGATCCCATTTATGAAGGACATGATTATTTCTCATATGGTCATCTAGATTGTGATCCCTGGTCAGCCATTAAGTTATGGAGATAGTGTTCGGAAATCACTGTCATCCTAATCTATTTTAGAATTTTTATGAGGAGAAAGAGATGAAAAATTATCTACAGTATACAATGTATACTTTAAAAGTGCTGTAGAAGTAACAAATAGTATCATTTGGTCCCAAATGGTCTGCTTTGCTAAAGAAACATGGTTTTTCACTTGCATTGCATCCATCTTTCCAAGGCATTATTATCTAGTCAGTTTATTGGTCAGTATAGAACTAAATGCTGGCATTGTTTATTTGGTGTGTAAAACCTCAGCATTAATTTTACTGCCTTTTCGCAGCATGTCCAAACTCTAGGCACTCATTATCCATGTTGGTTCTTAAAGGCAACCGTCCAGTTCTGAATTATATTTTGCTTTCTAACAATGACATCTGCTTCAAATCAGGTTGCCCAAGTTACCTTCCCTGCTCTCTTGCCTAGTTGCATATCTGACAAGTATGGTGGCTGCAGACCTGCTGACATAATTAATTTGTCACATCTGCTTATTGTAACACAAATGCTTGAGATTTTATTAAAGTACAAGAACACAGTACACTGTGTGAATATAGAGATATAAAAATATTGCCTTATAATAAAATAATTCATACATAAATAGTTAGATGCTGAGCAATTATAAGTATCTTTACAGATTGGATAGGAAGAAAGATTCTGCAAAAAATGATATAACTACTACTGGACCCTCCCTAACACATTTTTGAAAGGAATTCAAAAATAAAATAACTACTGGCTAAAATAAGATAAACTTCCACACATTTATTTAATTGAGCAGAAGACTAGGGACAATATTTTAAAGATAATTCCTTTAGATGAACATACTGATGGGCCAACTGTAAGTCTGTAGACAGGAACTCATTTGCATATTAGGACACACAGCCTGACATCACCATTGTTTCACATAGGGCTTTTTTGTTTTTTTTTAAAAGCCCAGCAGGAACATTTGCATATTAGGCCACATCACTGATGCCAAGCCATCCGGAACTGTGTTCCTGTGCATCTCTGTTTAAAAAAACATTCAGCTCCTTACCTGCAGCCAACGGAGTATGCAGCAGGGGGGGGCTGCCTTTGCTTCAGACGGAAGGAAAAGAGCAAAGGAGTTGGCCTTGTAGATATTAATTTGTAAATATAATGGAAAATCACAGGACCCCTACACTGAAAACTCAAGTATCTGCTGCCAGTCTTTGTCTGGCTGGATAAATACATTCAGAACCTCAAATCAGTATTCATGATGACCACCATTACAGTACTTCTGCCCATAGTAGTCACACAGCTTATCGTTCCAAAACACAGATGCTGATAAAGTGGTTTTGGCAGCAGTTGCAAAGAATTACAGAGTGATCTCTGTTTCATAATTTAGTGTGTGGCAGGGTTCAGTAAATGAATCAATTACACTAACCATAGAAAAATGAAAATCTAATGGGTTTGATGCTGAAAAGTTCCAGCTATAATGATTTGGCTGTATTGCCCAGTTACCTCTTGCCAGCTCTCAGAGTTGTTCTTGGAGGTGTGGGGGTGGAATCATGAAAAAGAAACCAGACATTTTTAAAGAGACTGTAAAATAACACAACATCCAACATCCTAGCAATCCTCTTACAATTTCAGACAGTAGATCACATCAGTTGTAAGACCTGTGCTGCAGAAGCTCTGTGCCTGGGCAGAGTCCTCAGTCCTTGTTAATGTTCTCTGTAAGCAAAAATGAGATAAGATGAGCCTTCAAATCACTGAGGGTTTTTTGCTACAGCAAGTGGGGAAGGGTTAAAAATTTCTCTGTAGGTGCAGCTCTTGCATACAGGAGTGAACTGGGAAGTTCAAATGTCCCAGGAGCAAGCCAAGCAGAACATCCCCTGATCTCTTATGGCAGATGTAACAAGTAAACCAATTCTCATGTTGGCATTGTGTCGCTGGCTCGGTGTAAGAAGAATGGTCCCTGTACTGCTGTCAGAACTACTGGGGTTTAGGTCTGCAGTGCTGTCGGTGACCCTTCAGGCTAGTGGTCCACTGGGAACTTACCCTGTTAACTAAATGGCCAGGTAGCCCTTGGTCGCATTGTTGCAGTGGTGGCAGGGGATGGAAGGAAGAAGCAGCAGACTGGCAGTAAAGCTGGCTTGCTGTGCAATACTTTGCACTGTTTCTTCTATCTAATCCTGTTGACTTCAACACTGTTTGCATGCTACAGCCATGATGTTGATTCATTGTAGTGAGATGGATAGAAACAACATTCTGGAACACTTTAGAATGAAAGGTTATTTGGTGCACTCTAATGTGAGAGCTTGGATAGCTTATCTGGCTGATTTCAGACAACATCTTACATGGCATTTGAAAGCATATGTAGGATTTTAAAAAATGAAAATATTTTCTTTTCATAAAAAGACTAAAGGTAAAGATGGCATTCCTGTAGTATCAGCAATGTATGTTAAAAGTATAGTTATGCTAAATTTGAAGTTCAGGGTTCTTTTTTAACTGGAATATTTAATTGAGCTAAAAGATGTATGATCTTTCCATTTTAAAAGCAACACTATATGCCATTACATCAGACAGATTTTTTTCTTATAATCTTCTAGTATATTTGAAATTGAGAGAAATGTAGACACATTAAATAATATCATGTATTATCTATCATGTTTCTGCACAGAAAAGTGGATATATTTTGCAAAAGAGAAAATATGAAGCAATTTATTTAAAGATGCTCAAGAAGCTGGAAAAACATCTTGTTCTGAAGTTAGGAGAGCAGCTAACTAAGGACCAAACTAGATTTTTTGTTTTGGTCAGTTGCATCTGGGCTTCCCTGCTCCAACTCTAGTTCCACGCAGTATACAGCAGTTGCAGGAAGCATCATTTTAAAGATCAGAAGGGACCCTTTGGCACATGAAGCTGTGGAGTGGAAGAGAAGGGGCTCCTGCCTCCCCCAACAATGTTTTGATAAATTTATTTATTTAAAACATTACTATGCCAGCTTTCCACCTTAGTAGAGTCCCAAAGATATCAAACATCAAAACATTTTAACATTTAAAAAGCGTTGTAAAGAATGTATATATAAAATGAACGATTCAATAAGGCATAAACACACAAAAACATAACAACACAAGCAGGGAGGAGGGCCAATAACAGTTATTGGGGGTATACCAGACAAAATGGCCATCACCCACGGGTAGAAGACAATGAGAGAAAGAGAGAGAGAGAGAGTGTGTCTCCCTGGTGAGCTTGTTCCAAAATATTTGCACCATCTAGTCTCAGAGGGTAGGAGCACCTGAAGCAGGACCTCTGAAGATATGTGGAGTGGATGGATGGTTCTTATGGGAGAAGGTGGTTGTGATGGACTGTAAAGGGTTAATGCCTACTGGAGTTTGGGAATCTTTGAGTGACAGGCTGTTCAAATGGAATTCTGTGGAGAGAGTTGGTTAAGAAATGACACTTGCAAGTGACA
The DNA here is from genome assembly GCF_032191835.1 of Heteronotia binoei. Lineage (NCBI taxonomy): Eukaryota > Metazoa > Chordata > Lepidosauria > Squamata > Gekkonidae > Heteronotia > Heteronotia binoei. The sequence continues at coordinate 101,981,401 of NC_083226.1, read as the reverse complement.
GTTGAAGAAGAGGGGAAAGGGCAAGATCACCATAGTGGTCCTTGAGGTATGCTGGTCCTCAAGATATATAGGGCTTTAGAAGTCAGTATTAATATCTTGAACTGGACCCAGAAGCAAATTGGGGATCAGTGTAGAGGGAACAAGACTGGAGTGATATGGTCCCTATAAGCTACTCCAGTCAACATTCTGGCCACAGCATTATGTACTAAGTGAAGGTTCAGACAGTCTTCAAGGGCAGCCCCATTTAAAGCACATGACAGTAATCTCATCTACATGCACCACAGTGGCAAGATCTTTCTGACTCAGGAAGGACCTCAGCTGGATCACCAGCTGAAGCCGGTGAAAGGCACTCCTGGCCACTGCTGCCACTTGGTTGATCCAATAGGAGGTCTGGGTCCAGTAACACCCCCAAGCTATAAACCTGCCCCTATAAACCCATCCAGAACAGAGATATCCCATTTTCTGGGTCAAGCATTAGCCTCCACTAGTAGCAGCTCTGTTTTGCAAGGATTAGGTTTCAGTTTGTTAACCATCATCCATCCAAAAACTGCTTCCTTCATGCTTCTTTTATGTCTGATTTTTAACATTGACCATTTTTGTTTGTTGTTTTTACAATTTTATTGTTTGTATTATTTTTCTTACGAGCTGCCTTAAGCAGGTCTCTGGAGACAGGACATATAAATGTTCTACATAAATGTTTACATTGCTATATTCATCAAGAAAATATAGAAAACTGTTCAACAGGTAGCACAGCCAAGGCATTTCTCATGAACAACTCGGTCTGTTCTCACTTCTCATATAACTGTGCTTGACTGAAAGACAAGACAGCTGAGCAAGAGAATGTGGCTTTCCTGGCTCAGAAAGGTGGGATTTTCTAACCTGCATTTGAGGAAAACGGGAATTAATTATTAGTCCAAAAGTTCCTTTTTAAGCAACAGTGTGGGGAAATGTTTCCACCTACATGGGCAAAACAAATTTAAGTTAATTTACCAGTGTGTGCTTACTTTGCTTTGAAACCATGAACAATCTAATGTTCCAGGACCTTATTCTCCAGAGACTTATTCATTTGCTTATTGTGGTTTAGTGGCATGTAAAGCATGCTGTAGATCAGGAAAATGTTAATGAATCTAGGAATTGGCATGAACCTAAAACAACCCCTGGTCCATGGACTGGTACCGGTCCATGGCCTGTTAGCAACCAGGTCACAGAGTGAGGCAGAGCAGCCCTGTCAACCCTTTCACCGAAAGAGACAGATCAGCCTTGCTACCCCTTTTGCCCACCTGGGACTGGGTGGACTAAAGAGGCAGCGCAGCCTAGCTCCGAAGCTCTTTCATCTGCCCAGCGACCTTCACCTACCCCTCATTGGGGGCAGAGACAAGGTGGGGGGGGGGGCAAAAACCCCAGCACACACACACCGGTCAATGGAAAAATTGTTCTTCCACAAAACAGTCCCATGTACCAAAAAAGTTGGGAACCACTGATCTAAAAACGTGGTTTGGTTTGGGATGGCCCCCAAATTGAACCCTGAACTGAGCCAAATGGCAGCTGCCTGAACCAAGCCAGTCTGGCAAGTTCAATTTGCCCTTTTCCCCAGCCACAGCTTGCCATGGACAGGAGGAAGGGGGGGGAATTGCCAGGAAAGATTAAATGGCTGGCAGTCAGAGCTTTTTTTTGAGCAGGAATGCACAGGAATGCAGTTCCAGCTGGCTTGGTGTCAGATGTGTGGCCTAATATGCAAATGAGATCCTGCTGGTTTTTTTCTATAAAAAAGCCCTGTGCAAAACAATGGTGATGTCAGGGGTGTGGCCCAATATGCAAATGAGCTGCTGCTAGGCTTTTCCTACCCAAAAAGTCCTGCTGGCAGCCATTTAATCCATCCATTTAACTTCCTCTCACTTTGAAGTGGGGGGATCAAAACCCACCCTGCTTTTAGGCTGAAATGGCTGCAAGCCACTTCATCAGTCCTTTTCACTTCCCCCTGCTTTGAAACGAAACCAACTGCCATTTTAACCTAACAGCAGAGTGGGGAAAAGCGAAGTAGGGGAAAGCAAAACTGACCAGTGAAATGGCTAGTCACTTAAACCTAACAGGTCAGCTGCAGATCTGTGCCATTCAGCTGTTAGGTTTAAATTACTCAAGCAGCCAAACCAGACAAAAGTCTGGTAAATTTTGGGGGACACTGAATAAATTTATTTTTTTTTTTCTTTGGAGGTTTGAAGTGAGTGAAACCTCCATTCTGAGTTTTATTTTTTTCTCTCTCTCTTGGCAGAGAACAGACAGGAGGGGGGGGGGGAATTAGTTCAATTGCTTTCCAGCCTTACCTCAGCCCATCTTCATACAAATGCCAATAGGTCTACACAATGGGATGGTCAAGCTCCCTCTCCTCTTCAAGCAGGGAACAGAGATTTCAAGGAATTAAATACTAGAGAGGCTTTTTTTTTTTCCTTTGGAGGTTTGAAGTGAGTGAAACCTCCATTCTGAGCTTTATTTTTTTCTCTCTCTCTTGGCAGAGAACAGACAGGAGGGGGGGGGGAATTAGTTCAATTGCTTTCCAGCCTTACCTCAGCCCATCTTCATACAAATGCCAATAGGTCTACACAATGGGATGGTCAAGCTCCCTCTCCTCTTCAAGCAGGGAACAGAGATTTCAAGGAATTAAATACTAGAGAGGCTTCAGGAAGGAAAATTCTAGTGACTTCAGAAAAAGCTTCACTGGCCTAACCTAACTTGATCAATGGGTGGGGAAAAGAGAAGTGATAAAACTCAGGGGAGCCAGAAGAAAGGTTTCTTTGATGCAGAGTCCATCAGAACAAGCAGACCTCTTAACTGAGGTATAGAGGATGTAGCCATTGGCCGTGTGATTGTCATGGAGAGCTGAAGGAAGCATTGAGGTAATGGTAATTCTGTAAAGATCTGTAACTTCCTAAGCTAATAAGCCTGTCCTATATTTTAACATCTGATGGGGCATTTATAGAAAGAGGAATGGAGATTCTTGATTTGATAAAATTACCTTGTATTTTTTTTTATAATTTTAAGTAAACTCCGGCGGGAGTCAAGAAAAGGGTGGGAGAGGAGGAGGGGAGAAAAGTGTGATCTATTGTTGTCAACTTGTATTATTCTTTGTTTTCTTTGGAAATAGTATAACAATATATTGCAGATTAGTAAAATTGTTTTAAACAGGAGAAAGAGGAATGGAAGAATTGCATTTACTAATTTCTTTTGAATCTCTTGCTCAGTCTGGTGCTGTGCTAAAAGTGTGCTTCTGAACATTTTCTTTTTAATACCTTATAACTTTTGAAGCTGGTAGTGGTTCTCTGTACCACATAGACCTCTACCATCTTGGGCACACTATTTTAAAAGGAGCATCGGGGGAATGCAGTCTGTCAGCAAGTGGCTATTCCTCTAGAGGTGTACAGGGCAGTAAATGGTCCCCATGGTGATCAGGCACTGGGGAGCGGGAGTCACAGAGGCAAGGCCTCAGACCTTGGATGGGAAGCTTGGAGTCCTGACCCTTCCAGTGGGGAATTCCTGAAAAGGTCAGTTGGCAGTGGCAGGTAATTTGGGAGAGAGAAAAGCTTCTCCAGGTGTTGGGAACACCTTGGAGGGCAGGGTGAACAGGGCCTGCAGGCCAAAACAGGCCCATTCTGCCACATATGCAAGTGTCAACTACTTTTGTGGAGTTTTATTGTAATCTTATATTTATATCATAATACAAATTTGGCTTGAGTTTGTTATATTTATGGTATAGTGCTAACAGTGGCTTTATGTAAAGCAGTTTACCTGTGCAAATAGTGGAGCCATACCCAGAGTTGTGGCTTGTTTCTAACTAAACATGATTGGACTGCATGGCTATAGTGTTTTATGCACATAACTGAAACATTTTCTGAAATTATCACATCTTCTCGATTTCAATGTATTTCAGTTCTGTTTAAGTTTCTTTATGCAGCAGCTATTTCCACCCCGCTTCCAGATTGTTCTGTAGTTTCTGTGTTGCATTAGAACACCACAAATGGGAGATCCAGAGAACTTGCAGGGGGCATCTCATGTTTCCCTTCCTCCCTATTTCCTTTCCCTGAAAGTCTCTCATAGCATCTCCCCTTTTCCCACTTCCTTTTCTCCTTCCCACCCACCAACAACCAACTTTTGTCTGGCTCCTGACTTCAGCTTTTTCTTCACCCTCTGCCTGGGAAAAACTATGTTCCTTTTGCTTGTTGCCAGCTGCCAGCCCAGGCCCAGTTGTGTGATAGGGAACACCCACCCAAGTACTTCCAGGGCACCTCACTTTCCTTTGAATCTCTCACACTGTCTTTTCTCCTGACTAACCCCCATATCCTCACTTTTTTTTTTTTTTTTTGCTTCTTTCTCTCCTTTCCACCTGCCCACCAACCTACGTTTTATCTGCTATCCATTTTCAGGTATATTTATTATATATTTACTTCATTTATGGCACTTTTTCTCCACAATGGAGACCCAAAGCAGTTTTACATCATTCTCCACCCCTCCACTTATCCCCACAACAATTTTGTGAGGTAGTTTAGGCTGAGAATGTGTGACTGTCACACGCAGTGAGTTTACATGGCAGATTATAGGATTTCCAGGCCCCTCCTAGCAGCTGGCAGGGGACGGGGAGTGGGCTTACTAGGAGCAGGGAGTCACATCCAATGTTTTAGCAACAGGCACACATGACTTCTGAAATGACCCAGAATTGACATAGGCACGTTGGGGATGTTGGGGCAATGCTCTGGTTTTTGGGCAAAACCTCTGTGGTAGAAGCTAATTCTACCATAGAGGTTTTACCCAAAAACCAGAGCATTGTTCCAGTGTGCCTATGTCACTTCCAGGTCACACTGAAATCATATAGGCATGTTGCTAAGACATTGGATATACATCCTTTTTTTGTGGTAAGTCACCTCCCTGCCAGCCAACTGATCAGCAGTGGAGAGCTGGAGCCTGGGAGGTGGGGGTGGGGGAAATCCTGCTGCTGATCATCTGGCTGGTGGTGGGACTTACTGGCAGTGGGGGAGGCCCAGCTTAGCATTTCAGTGATGTTTCCCAGTGATGTGGCACACAGCAGAAGTGAAGTCATTACATTACCAGCAACGTGGGATAAAAACTCTATGGTAAAGATGGCTTCAATCATAGAATTTTTGCGCAAATACCAGAGAGTGTCCTGCATTTCTGGTGACATTATGATATCACTTCTGGTGCATGACAGAAGTGGCATCACCCTTGCTTGAAATGCTAGGCCATCCAGCTGCCAGTAAGCCTCCCCACTTCCCACTTGTTGCATGGGGGCACTTAGCAACCCTGGAGAAAAACAACAACCTGCTACACAGGAACTTCTGCCTAAACATTAATAATAATACTTTATTATTAAAATAACTTTATTACTTTATGATTAAATACTTTATTATTAAAGTAAAGTAAAATTTAAAACATTAAGTGAAAATATGCAGAGCTGCAGATGCAGACAAGCTTTGGTATCAGTTCAGAAAAAAGCCTGAGCTAATCTTAGAATGAATATTGTCAGGTAAACAGATGTTTTTAAAGGTTGCCATCTGCCTGGAGAAAAAAATGTCCTGCCTCTTTAGTAGAGTTTTAATAGGGTTTTATTTGCCAGCTCCTTGGGAAGAAAGCTATGGCAAACCTGAGCAGCATAATAAAATGTAGAGACATCACAGTGCTGACAGAAGTCTGTATAGCCAAAGCAATGGTATTCCCCATGGTAATGTATGGCTGTGAGAACTGGACCATAAGGAAGGCTGAGCACCGAAGAACAGATGTTTTCAAACTGTGGTGCTGGAGAGGACTCTCGAGAATCCCTTGGATGGCAAGGAGATCAAATCAGTCAGTCCTAAAGGAAATCAACCCTGACTGTTCCCTGGAAGGTCAGTTACTGAAACTGAAACTCAAATACTTTAGCCACCAAATGAGAAGCGAGCACTCACAGGAGAATACCCTGATGCTGGGAAAGATTGAAGGTAAAAGAAGAAAGGAACAGCAAAGAATGAGATGGTTAGACAGTGTTATTGATGCAATGAACATACATTTGAGCGAACTTAGGAGGAGGGCCTGGCGTGATGTGGTTCATGAGGTCGCAAAGAGTTGGACTTTTCTGTGCGATTGAATAACATTTGCCAGCAGGTGATGTTACTTACATGCCATGAAAAAGCTTCAACTGCTCTTTTTCAAATATTAAACCTCTATTAAAGGGTCAGAACCAAGGTTCCCTCTAAGCTGCAGAGTCTTGTGAGCAAAATTCCACTTTGTGAGCTACTGGCATTAAAGTTGTGAGCTACTGAATAAATTAGTGTGCTCTGGGGTCATCCTTCCTGAGCTAAGACAAAAATATGTGAACTTGAGGCTAAAAATCTGTGAGCTAGCTTGCACTAACTCAATTTAGAGGGAACACCGGTCAGGACCTTTTTCTCCAAACTTATTTTTAGGTAGTTAACAAGAGTACATGCATAATTAATAAACAATTTGAATATTATACAAATTAGGCTACTTCCCCCCCCCCCCCAGTACTTCAGTATTGCAGCTCTTCTTCCTACCACCAGTCTGAATTCAGATCCTGTGTAGTTGTCATTTATCTTTCTAAAATGCCAGGAAGATCCAGTCAGAGATCTCTTAAGCTGATTCTGCACTATTTGCTTGCATCGGTGTTCAGCCGGGTCTCTTTCCCCCAACTCAGATTTTTTATTTCCACACCACAGCCTCCCCACCCTGCACTAACATTATCCCGGAGCATTCCCTGTCACTCTTCCTCCCGCCCACAGTGTTTTTTCACTGAAATCTCCACCTCCGTTTTTTTTCCATTGGAGGCATGGTTTTGATACAACCCGTCTGATTGTCAACAACCTTGCAGGCTGCATTGTTTTATGTGCTTGCTTTAAACCAGCATGCTAATTGACTGCCTATGCTGCTGCCAGTGCTTGAAATGTTTTGTTTTCAATAAGGTTTGAGAATCGCCATTTTTGTCCCAACTCGCAACTGCAGCATGGCAGCAAATGGCAGAATGGCAGCAAACAGACGTCAGAGAGCGCTTGTAGCACTTGTAGAAATAAAAGATAATAAAGGCCCTGGGGAATGCTGCTCTCCATTGAACATTATGCTAAAAAGAGTGGGGGGAGAAGGTTTCTCTTGCAGAGAATGTGGGAAGGAGGAAGAGCAGAGAGATGGGGGCAAGAGAGCTGGAAGCTTCCCCCCTTCTCGCCCGTGTTACGTTCCTTCACCATCAACACAAACCTCCCTTCTCTTCTCCCTCTCCCGGTGACTACAGGGCACCACTGGGTATTCCCTCCACCCACCCTGCTGCTCTCAGCTTTCTGGGTCACAGATGTGGGAAGCTGAGAGTGGCCAGACAGCGCGCCAGTGTGAGTTCTCCTCCGAGACTGGCTTCCTAGCCAGGCTTGGAGGAGAACTGCCTTGCTCTGAGGCTGCCTCCTCTTGCAGGGGAGACAGCCTTGGAGTGAGGCAGAGTAGCACAACTGCCCCATCCCCCGCCCGACACTCAGGCAGAGGGGAAAAAAGCAGAACAGCCTCACTCCCAGCTGCCTCCCCTTTCAGGAGGCAGTCTGGGAGCCAGGAAGAAGAGCCCCATGCCCCTTTCTCCCATCCAAGATTTGGGTGGAGGAAAAAGGCAGCATGCTCTCGGTTGCCTCCTTCTGCAGGGGAGGCAGCCTGGAGCTGGGAAGAAAAGCCAGGAGTGCAGCAGTGCTCAAAATTGCATCCCAACACAAATCACCTACATTTTTCAAAAAAACAAAACAGCGGGTGTGTTTTGTGTGTGTTTGTGCATAGCCATGTGTTGGTTATAGCCACAGCAACAGTTTTTTGCAGTTGCATTGAGCGAAATTGTTACGCAAATGAGGAATGGGTTTGTTTGGGTTTTTTTAAAAAAAGGGTTGTCGGGTCACCGTGCAACATCACAGCAGGCACGTGAGAAAAGGAGGAGGCATGGAGGGCATTATCACCAGGGCAGAGGCAGGAAAAATAGACCTGAAAGGAAGAGTTCTGTTCACACTGCCGCGGTTTGACAGCCAAATTAAAACAGAAACATCTGTAAAAAGAGGAGTTCAGAAAACTCACAAGAAGCTTTGCAAAACCCAGATCAAAACCCTGTTCCGGATCAGCATGTGTGGAACTCTTTCAAAACTCAGAATTACTTTGTCAGCATGCTCCAGGGGAAGTGACTGTGCAGAATCACCCTTAGTGTCTCAGTAAATTCAGCTCTAGACTTCAGTGGACTTAGAAGGGTGTGTTTGCCTAAGATTGCATTGTAAATCTCCTTGCTATAGAACAGGGATGGCCAAACTGTGGCTTGGGAGCCACCTGTGACTCTTTCACACATATTGTGTGGCTCTTGAAGCCCCCACTGCCCTATCTACCAGCTTGGAGAAGACATTTTTCTCTTTAAATCACTTCTCCAAGCCAAGCCAGCTGGTGGCTTAGAGAAGACATTTAAAGTTAAAGTTGCTTTCTTTCCACCTCTCCTTCCTTCTACCCTCCCCCCATCTATTTGCCTTCCTGCCTTCCTGACTCGAGGCTCTCAGACATCTGACATTTATTCTATGTGGCTCTTTCATTAAGCAAATTAGGCCACACCTGCTATAGAAAAATAAGCATAATAGTACATTGCACAATAAAAATGCTTTTGTATGCATCCCACAGAGAAATCTAAAATACATACATACACACGCCACACATAAAATGTATATATCCCTCAGAAAAATCATTGCCTTTGTATCCTCTTCTATGTTAATAATATGACATGAGATCAAAACCATAGTTTGGTTTGCCACTGTAAACTTTCTAATAACATACTACTTCCTAGTAGCATGCAGAACTGCAGTTTGTATTTGTGATTAATGATCCTGTGCATTTCTTTTGTGCCTGCTGCAGTATGGGTTTCAAGAAAGTATTCAGTTCTGACTACTGTGGTCTTTGAATGACATCTTATGTAAAATGATTATGCCATTCTTTTTTAGATACAGGTGATGATATCTGCATGGTGAAAAAGAAAGGAACCTAACTGCTTTTCACCATGCAAAAACTCTCATCTACCAGGGAGCTTATGGAACATTTCCACGAATTGGACATTAGTGACTTTTATACTCGTTACCAGATCTAAAGCCCTTTCACTGTATCTTTGAAAACTGTCAAATATTTGTGTTTAGTGAGATTTACTTGAGACATTCATTCAAATTAGTTGCATTTTTGCTTTTTTCATTTTAAACAAGAATTAATTAAAAGCGAAGTACAAAACATTCAGTGTATTTAAATGAAAAATGAAAGAATGAACCACTTTATACCACCTTATTTCAACTAGGATTGAAAGACAGAAGATTTATTATTTTGAGATATGTCTAACATAGTTATTTCACCACTGTCAAATTGACAAGTTTCAGATGTGTAGTAGGGGTGTACATTTGGTAAAGATAAAATGTGAAAACTCCCCCCAAGAATGTCTTTTTCGGTAATTTTAGACTTTCATAAAGCCGAGTCAGATTCTCTGATCTGACCTGGTAGCCGAATTAAGCATAGCAGAGAAAAAGCAAAAAAAAAAAAAAATCGGCCTTTTTTTTGGAATCAGGAGAATGGCAGAGGGAAGGAGAGAAGAATACTCATCTTCCTTGCATACTTCAGGGGAATCTTTCATCTTCTTTTGTCTCTACAATTAGAATCCATTAAGAGGTCTGAAGATTCTGAATGTGTTCCTCAATCACTCAGCATCAAGTTAACAACTGTTTTATTAGTATGAACTCAATCATGGCAATGGGGGGAGGGGAGGGATTTGTTGCAGCAAGTTTATTATTTTACTGCAAATAAGAATAAATGGTTAGTATTTATAATTTCACACATACTCAGGAATGGAGTAGCAAAGGAATGGTCTTCTAAAATAAATAGCTAAACATAAGGCTAGTATGTAATGTATCATGCCTTTGTGTTTCCTTTAATTACACAGTATAGTTGAATTGCTTTCCTTTGTAAGGCCTAGCAGCCAGCAGGAAGAAAGGTGGAGAGGGAGAGATGGACAATCTGGCCAATTAGGACCAAAGAAGTACATGCCAGTCACAGGGGATTTTTCACATTTTGAAAATCTCCTGTGCATGGCCAGAGAGCATTACCCCGCTGCTGAATTCCTTGAACATTTCTGGAAGAATATCCTGCTCCCTGACTCCTGTCCCTGGCTGCAGGAAGAAGACATCTCCTGGTTTGCCTGGCAATGCTTAAAAATATTTTCCTGTTAGGTCTTTTTAAATTTGCCTAATGGGTTAAAGGGAGGGCTGTTAAGGGGGGGCTACTTTGGGTTGGGGGAAAGGCTGCCCTTGCCTAGGCATTTTTAAAAAATGTTTAATTGCTTTGTTGGGGGGCATAGTTTTGACTTCCAGGAGGTTGTTTTTCAGGGGCAAGCCGGTTGGTCTGAGAGTTGTTCAGTGGGTGCTTCTGAGTTTTTACAACTTAGTTAGGGCTATTAGTAGGCTTTTAAAAATAATTAGGGTATGAGACAGGAAATTCTTTGAATAACATTGTTCACATAGAGCTTTAGCACTTCGCCTCTAAGTAGGTCAGATAAGATCTTATAAGCAGGAGATCTCCAGGCCCCACTTGAAGGCTGGCAACCGTAATTTAAGCAGCTGTTTTCTCCAGGGGAGCTGATCTCTGCCACCTGGAGAGCAATCCAGCCCTCACCTGGCGATTGGCAACAATGGTTCCCCAGGAAATCCCTCCTACCCAATTTGATCTTTGTCCTGTTGGTGTTTTTGTTTTTTTGGGCAATGCCATACTAGCATTGCCTCTGCTGGGCACATGCACTGGTTCTGCCACTGACTGAAAAAACACTGTTTTTTCGGTAAGGCATTCCCTTATTTGACCTTAGTCATGTTTTCCCCACAACTGAAACCAATGGAGTTTTTGCAGCCATTGATTTCATTTGGGATAGGGGCACCCTCTTTGGGTGCCCATAAGATTGTACCCCTTGGTCCAATCTTTTTGAAACTTGGAGGTTCTTTTGGAGAGAGGCTCTGGCAGGTACCCAGCAAATTTGGTGCTTCTCACTCAAACCGCCTTCCCCCCAGGCCATGGAAAGTACTCTGAGGGATTGACTAAAATGGCCCATAGAATATAATGGAACCGGAAAAAAATTGGGAATACTGATTTTTTTCAGGGTTTTTTTTCTTTACCTAATATGAGATTCAGCTTTCCAAGGGAATAGTGATTATTTTTTTGTCTAATCAACCCAAAACTGAATTTTAATGATTTTTTTCCATGCACACCCCTAATGTATAGTTTTAGCTATTATTAGTATAACTGTATAGTGTTTAACCGAGCTATAGTTTGCTTAGATCAGGCTGGTTTATAACTTAAAACCTTTTTCTACATTATTTCAGAATATTAATACCCAAATAAGCTTTGTTTTGCGTTATTTAGGAAAATAAAGTGCTAAGTTGTGATTATTTTTTTAAATGAAATTATCAGTATTGAGCAGGCTAAACTGTAACAGCCAAGTCTATATAAAGTAGCAAGGATGTAACATTTAATTCTTTTTACTGGTTGGCATTAAGATGAATGTGAAACAGCTGTCATGGCAGAACTGATGGGTAGCAATTGTATTCAGATAACAGGCAGCTATTGTAGCCATGCATCACTCAATACAGATACTAGTGTGAACAAAAAATAATGCTGGGAGTCAGAGTTTTCATTTGAGCCATATTAGGGAAAGGAGCACATCAGTTACCATTTCTTCAACAAACCTAATACAGCAAAGGAATCTGGACTATTGCCTTGCCAAATATAAATCACTAGGACTTTTATGAGTGATTTCATCCTTACTGAAACCAGTGGTAGAACTCCTGCTAATTTCACTGTTAGAAGGAGTAGAATCTTTTTGGATTTCAGTTACCTAACCACCTAATAAATTTGTGTTAATCAGTATCTTAATTGAAATCAACAGGTATATTAAGAGAAAAATATTTTAATTAACAAATATCTTAATTGAGAGATTATTATAATTATCAATAAGTATCGATGGAAGGTGATTGATTGTAAGCCACTCTGAGACGCCTTTGGGTAGGGAAAAGCAGGGTATGAAAACCAGCTCTTCTTCAAGTAAAATGTTCAGAATTACATTTAGTAATTGTGCTGTTAGTGTGGCGCAATGTAGAAAGTGGGGTTTTTTTCCCTTTGTGTTTTAGAGATTACTGTTCTTTGGGCTGGCTACATCAATACCAGAATAGTTCTGTGCAGATGTTCTTTGTTAATGTCTCTGACTATCTGCACCTTGTATTCCTTATGGTTCAAATGATGGCATGAATTTTAAGAACATAAGAGAAGCTATGTTGGATCAGGCCAGCGGCCCATCCAGTCCAACACTCTGTGTCACACAGTGGCCAATATAAGTATGTGTGTATATATAATTTTGTTTAAAATTAACTGGTAAAACTATACAAGCTACAGATGAATCTGAAATTAATTAGCAAGAGGTAAATTCTCAATGTTTAAAAATTCTTTGTAAATCAGGGTCTGGTTTCCCACTCGTCTTAATAGAAAGCATTGTCAGCCTTGACAGCAAAAACCATATATCTGGGAGACAGATTTCTGCAAATCTGCACACATAACAGGGCACAAGAGTCCCACTGCTGGATGTATTCATAAGCATTTTGTTCAAGTATATAGGGAAAAATATATTTTAAAAAGCATTCCTGATAAAAGTAATTATATATTTTTCAGGTATCATGATCAACAGGATGTTACTAGCAACTTCCTTGGAGCAATGTGGTTGATTTCAATAACTTTTCTTTCCATTGGATATGGTGATATGGTACCTAATACGTACTGTGGGAAAGGAGTCTGCTTGCTTACTGGAATAATGGTGAGTGACCCTGGTTTTTAATTTAACTGAATCAGTAGTTTCAATTGCCACATTTCCTGTGAGTTTATTTAAGTCATTTTCAAAAAGGTTTGTCAATTAATCTTGTGTTATTAGTGTTTATGACATTTTCTATCAGTTGCATGTTGCATGGGCAGAAACTCTAACGGGCATATATTAAGCAGAGTTATCCCCTTTTCAAGTCCATTGAAGTTAATTTTGTTTAGAAGGGTGTAACTGTTTAGGATTGCACTGTCAACTTCCTAGCATGGAACTGCACAGATTTTGTTCTAAAGGAAATTGGAGTGGTCTTATTAAACTCAGACAAACACAAACTAGCTACATTCTTAGCATCAAATGTCTTTCATATCACATACTGGAGTACTGCACTTGTTTCTCCTGAGGTGGTTATGGTGGTTGCCATTTTGTTTGGGGAAAAATACTACTGAAACATCATGCTTTTAATTCATAAGTTTCTCCAAGACATAGTCATCTTATATTTATAAAGCTGCTGTAGTGGCTTCCTTCTCCACTTTGCTTTCTTAATGCACTAATTTTGTTGCTTACTTCATATATGAAGCCAAATAATAGCCAAATAATAATGCTTAGCATTTGTATAGTACTTCACGTGTTCAGAGTACGTATATGTGTGTTCCATCAAGTCGCATCCAACTTATGGCCACTCCAACAAGAGTCATTCAAAGCAAGTGAGAAGCACAGGTAGTTTGCCATTGCTTTCCTCTGCAGAGTCTTCCTTGGTGATCCCTTATCCAAGCTTTGACCCTGCTTAGCTTCTAAGATCTGACAAAATCAGGTTATATCATACGATTTCACCACCAACCCATCACTTTAATAGCAGCTTACTATGTGGAAACAGTAAGCTGAAGCTTTTCATGGTATGGAGGAAAAAAAGATCACCTTTCCATTAAGCCATTACAGAGACAGGACATTTTTCTCCTGGTCTTTTGACAACCATGCCCTTACAATAGCTTGTAAAGTAGGTGAGTTTCATTATCCCCATACTGGAAATGGGGAGCTGAGGCTGAGAGAGCATGACTGCTTAAGATCACTTTTTCATTTAATAGCAGAGATATGATATGAATCAAGGACTTTCCAATTCATGCTTTAGAACACAATCCAGAGGGGGGGGGGCTGAAAGTGCTGTGGAAGCGGACTTACCGCTACGCCAGCAGTAAGGAGACCTACGCCGGCAGATCCTCCTTCGCGCTGGCAGAAATGGAGCTTCTCCACTCTCCAGCCACCACAGTGTGCCACACTTGAGGATGCAGCAGAGGTGTAAGGCAGCACTTCGGCGTAGGAGGGGCATGGCCGCTGCTGGTCAGCAAAATGCTGGCGTACCCCATAGGCAGTAGTGGAAGCAGAAAGCACACACCAGTGGCAACGCACAAACCCATTCGGGAGCCATGTTATCACCCCACCAATCCCCTCCCGCTCCAGGCTGGGCACGGCCCCCCTCCCACACCCAATCAGTGCCCCCCTGACTCCTGACATGCACAACTCCCCAGGGAGGGTAGGGCGCACGGCACGACACTCTGCTCCGGAGGCCATGCAGTGCGGACTTAGCGCAAGGAGGGGTGCACTTGGTGGAGTCCAGCTATGAGTCCCCGTGGCCCCCAGCCCCCAAGACCATCCAGCATGGTTGCATCTTCAGCCGGGGTGCCGGCCACCATACATGTGCATGTGGGGGTGTGCTCTGGCCATCCATCCTGCTGACGGCCCCCCACCCCATGTCTCGGGCATCCCCGTGCTGGGGCAAAGAGTGTGCGACACGTGTCCCGGCTTTCTGCAGCCCAGCCAGCAACTCGCCGTCTAGGGCAGGTCCTGCCACTCGCGCCAGCCCCCCCCCCCGCCCCGTGGCTGCCGTGATTGCAGACTTGCATGCGATTCAGCTGGCTCATTATGCAGGACAGCTGGAATTGTGTGGGATGGCTCCACTGGAGACGGCCAGGGCGCTCGCTCTGCTCCCCGCAGGCTCGCCCAGGGGTGGAGTCCTATGCCTGCAACCGGCAAGGTTCCCCCCCCCCCCCGTCTCTCTGTCTTTCAGGTGTGTACGCTGCACTCCAGCCTCTGCGGTCACCGGAGCACAGCCAGCTGGCCCCATCAGCCCCGTCCTCCAGCAACAGCATTTCAGACTGCGGGAGCCAGGAACCTCCACGCATGAGCTTGCTCTCCCTGCTTGCAAATCAATAAACTTAGCCCAGCACGCCCATCTCGTCTTCTGTGTCTTTCACTTTTTCCACCTCGCCCCGGCCCCCTGTATCCCCTGTGCACTCTGCTCATGGCTGTCCCAAGGGCATGGCTCTGTGGCTGGGGGGACTCTCAGGGCACCCACTTAGTGCAATTGTGTGGGAGATGCAGTGGGCAATAGCGGTAAAGGGCAGGGGCTGATAGGCGGAGAAGCAGACACCTGTCTGGGGCTGCACCATGTGTCCACACCGCCTGGGTCTGTGATGCAGCTGATAGGGGGGGGCTGATATCGGGATGGGTGCCCACAGAAAAGGGGGGGGCGACCCAGGGAATTGACTTGGCCAACCAAAAATAATGGCAGCTGAATGGCAGGCTTAATAAAGAGGGAAGCTGGGCATGTGAGCAGTCCAGGGCGACCTCGAACCCACAGGCGCAGCTTAATGAGGCGGAGGAATAGCTCGCTAAGCCAAGCCACCTCCGCTGTGTTCTGAGGCAGCTTACAGCTGCTACATGCCGGAGACTGGGTTGATCCTGGCTGAGAGTGTCGGCATGATCGGCTCCTCCTGGCCCCCTTTGGAGTGGGCTTGGTGGGGTCACGCAGGGGCCACAAGTGGGGGGTGGTGAGGGCCGCCGTGGGGGCTTCTGGATATGCAAATGAGATAAACCTGTGGACTTGAATGTGCGCCTGCTCAGCCCAGGGAGCACGTGGGGAGGTGTGAGTAACGGCTATTGTCCCCGTTGATTGCTGTTTGCCGAGGGACGGCTTCAGCTGGGAGTTGAGTCTGTGGCCACTCACACCTCACAGAATGCCTGCCGTGGTGCCCTACCTGACAGAACCCTGCCGAGGCACTTCCTGCATTGCACAGGGGTTCCCGCATCCCCTCCCTATGTTTTTCTACCTTGTCTTTCTTTTTTGTGTCTCCCCCCAGGACTTCAGCTCTGCCTGCCATTTCGTCTTCCCCATGCCTTTTCCAACAAGTGCATGAATTTTTGAAGGGATCCCGAGAATGGTCCTGACAATTCTGGTTTAATAATAGAATGAAGTTCCCAAGAGGCATCAGCATACATGGGAGCATGCGGTGTCCCCCTGGTGGCCCTGGGAGTGTGAGCGCCTGCACTCATGGCATGCTGTTTTCCCTGGGTGCCCTGCCTGCGCGCCGATTGCCCATATGTGAGCTCACACACCCTCCCAATGCCAGTGCCCCCCAAAGTAATGCTGGGTGGAGGTCCATGCCTCCGCCTCCTCATTCTCCCCCATCAGTGACCCAGGGTCTGGGGGGGGAAGGTCCTGGGGGGTAAGCTTAGCCACAGGCAGGGGCTGCATGCTGCATTGGCCACCTGTGTTGTGCAGGAAGCGGAACCTCATCTTCAGCTGTCCGAAGGTACGCTTGATGACCATGCGAGTGGCCCTGTGCACCTGGTTGTATGCTGCCCAGTCCTCCTGGTACGGCATCAGCAGGTAGGGCAGCAATGGGCACCCTCGGTCACCTGTGGAGGACAGGATGGTGAGGACGGGATGGGAGCCCCACACCGCCACCTGCTGGCCTTACCTAGCAACCACCCCTTCCCATTTGGCCAGGCTGCCAGGAAGCGATTGAGGCCCAAGGACGTGAAGATCTGGATGTCATGTACACTACCTGGGAACTTCGCCACCAGATCTGTGAAGAGTCCCTGGTGGTCGCAGGATGCCTGCACGCTGAGGCTGTAGAAGTGGTGCCTGTTCCGGTACAGGTGAAAGCGGTCCAGACAGGTGGCATCCTCAAGATGCAAAGTGCTCAGACACTCCCGGTATCTGCGTGCCCGATGGCGTCTTCGTCGCCACCGTGCAACCCACACATAGAGAGCGGGGAGGATGTGCAACGGCCACACCCGGGGAGGCTCTGGCAGCGGAATGAGAGGGCACCACCCGCCACGGGCCCCCATGATTTGCACGCTGTGGTGTGGGCTGCAGTGGCCATGTTGCTTCCCCGAGGCGCTCCACCACAGCTTCCAGACACCACTGGAGCTGTGAGGGACCCTGCATGAGCGGCGGCATAGGGCTGTTGAGGCCAACAGATACCCTGCTGGTGTCCCGTGGGAAAGCTTGGTGGGGTGGTCAACGCTAGATGGTGGGGATGGAGGGGACTGTGTCCACAGATATTGGGCACCTGTCCGGTCTCCTGGCCATGGCAAGGCAGTCGCAGGAGTGGGGTGCGAGGGTAGAGCGGCTGCTCGCCAATATCAACCAGTCCCTGGTGGCCGGCGGAGGGGCTGCTCCTGCTGTTCCCAAGGTGGCCCCCCCGGCGAGGCGGGCAGGGAGATGCTGCACACGGGCACCGTTGGGGGCGACATCTGGGATGCTGTGCCTGCCCCTGATGGGACCGGCCACCCCACGGCTCCGCCCATTGGGTGGCCGCCTCTGCCCACCGCAGCTTGAAGCAGCTTCCTGTAAGGTGGCCGGGTGGCAGCCCCTCTACAGCCCGGCCCTTTAATAAATCTTATCCCTGCACATTGCATTGAGTCCTTATTCAAGGGAGATCTGGGGGTGGGAGGCGAGTCCTGCACATGGCCACTTTGAAACTGCCTCGCACCCCTCATGGATGTCCAATTTTCTGTGGGCGGGCTCAAGCGCAAGCCACCACGTCGACTGTTGCCAGCACCTTTGGTGTATGGGTAAGGCCTGAAGCGGGTGGCCTACTGTGTCCTGGCAGGGGGCCCCTACGCATCTGGGATGCCATCCGGCCATGCATCCCACGGGAGGGACACTAACAGGGCCTCAGCTTCGCCCCTTTGGCAGGTAGGCTGCTCCGTGGAGCTAGTGGAACGTGCTGACCAGATGCTTCTCCAAGGATTACACAGCCACACCATGGGGCTGGGTGTGTGCGTGAGGGGGGGTGGAGCATGCGGGCAGCCTATCGCCGGGGAGCGCTCTCTCCACCGCTGAGTGTCATGTGGGCTAGCTTCCCTGCCGCCGCCAGCTAATCCCTGGTGTCCCTGTGGAAGTGTCCCCTCCTGTCCCTGCCCTCGCGCTGCTCTGGGAGCCCATGCTCCAGCATATTTAACACATCTACAGGCAGCGGCCTAGGCTTGGGTGCACCGTGCTCTGGTGCCCTAAACCCCTTTGGAACCCAACGAGCGGCACCGTAGATTCTCCCATACCCGAGTGGCCGGCCGCCACATATGTCTGGATTGGGCTGCCCATTTCTTAGCCGCTGTGCTAAACTCACTTTATAGTTTTATCAAAATAAATGGAAATGTGTCTTTATATCTTAACTTTCGATTATGGGGCCATAACACTTGAGGCAGAATACACACATTGCATGTGTAAAACATGCATCCCACCTCTTGAAAGAAATTACAGTTAAAAGGCTGCTATGTAACAGGGCTGAAAATGTCTAAGACAGTTCTGGAGAGAACTGCCGCTTGATGGATTAGACAGTACTGGATTGTAGATGGTATAGGTCAGGTTCATAAGGCATCAGTCACCACAATCATTATGATGCTTACCATCATCAAGCCTTTTTAAAAAGTATTAGATAAGAACCTAGAAAGTAAGTCTGTTTGCTGATATGAAAAATGAGACCTAGAAGTGAAAACTCCATGTTAAAAAATGAATGCCTGAAACTTTTGTGTGCTGAGGACAAGGAACATTATAGCATCATTCTGTTCTGCTTGTGAATTTCCCTCAGGCATCTGGTGGCTCTGTGACAGAAAAGTAATGCTTTGTTTGATGGAGTAGCTTAGCACAACAATTCATCTATTTGTTTTCTGTATGCATTTTAAGCCTTAAACACATAATGCTTTTTAGTGCTGAGAATCAATTTTTATATAACTCCCAGTGATTAGGCTAGGATGTGCTCCTTCAGATGATTGGCCTCTTGGGGAAGAAAATGGTACCTTCAGCCTTTTCTTGCGGCTCTTCACAAAGATTGAGAATTGTACTACTCATCCAGGAATACAGGATGTTGGTATCAGGAATAGTCCTACTTTAAACCACTACTTTACATTTCAATACCATGGGAAAGCCCTCTGCTGTAATCTGATAACATCTAGATTATTGATGGTGATTCAGGCCCTACCTGTGATGTTTCTGTAATTTTCTTCACTAATACTTCATGGGCAAATACATATCTCTCGTTAACTACAACTTGGATGCTGCATTGAATGTGGGCCCAGTTCCTGTACAGATAGATTTAGATTGGTATTGTTGACATATGTTGACAGGAATCTTGTTAGGCTACTTTATACTTACTAGATCTTTGCCCTTTCTGGCTAGAAAATACTATGTTGGGATTAAATAATGGGACTCCTAACAAAGATTGTAAATTCCTCATTGGAGAGAGCAGATTTTTCTAAAGCCTCTGAAAGATCTCTTGTAGTGGAAGCAGGGTATTTGGAGGGGAATTGAAGACTGGAAGACGCACCATCACACCTCACACCTCCTTCTCTTCTGCTCATTCTAATTAACCCCTAGATGGAAGGGGCAGGATAATCTACTGCTACCATCCTGATTTTGGGTTCCTTGACTTGAGGAGAACCAAGTCACCATCTTTTTCTTAATTTCTTCGGCAGCCTCTCTTTTATCACAAGGAACCTAAAATCAGGGTAGTGGTGGTGACATTAAGCACCATAGCAGAGTTTTAAAACCTTTAAAACAGAAAAAGCAGACAGAAAACTGTTAAATGGTTCAAAGGTGTCCAGCCAAGGAAAAGCTATAGAAACTTCTGTGATACAAATAACTGATTACCTAATCTACTGATTTGCTTTCTTGAATCCAATTGATAGAGCCTACAAATTACATTACCAGCAGCCATCCCACAGAATGATTACAGAGAATGCCACTTGAGCTCTCTCAGTGGGAGCTTCATTGGTTTTTCAAAGTCTCTTCCCCCTTGTGCAAAATTACAGTGCCATTCAGATGGGCAAGATGCCAGTCCTGAAGTTTGAATTTTACCTGGGAGACTGTGAACAGGAAGAAAAACATTAACACTTCATAAGAGAAAGAGAGAGAGAGAGGGAGAAAATTTCTGAACACATGCCCATTTGGATTTGCCTCAGATGCCCAAGAGAATGTTCTGAGTGTCTGGTTATAAACCAGTTGCAAACTTTCCCTTTTTAAGGAAGGTAATTACATTTTGGTAGCAAAGTATTTTTGGGATGATGTATTTCCTCATGACCCATTTCAATCTCAGGCTTGGGTTTGAGACCACAGTAGGCTTAGTTATGTTGGTGGATGCCTTTCAATTACAAATAGACAAGGAAAACCTGTCCTTGTTGATTTTGCAACATCTGACAGCATCCTTTGATACATCTGAGCACTTCAAACAGAATGAGAGTATAGTTAGAGAGGCTGGATTAGCAGTTTTGGATTTGACCAGGTGAAGAAACTTGGGGTGTGACCTGTGAGAGAATTTTGTTGAGAAAGTGTTGTTGAGAAACAAATTGGTGCTATTTCCAAAAGTGCACAGTCAGTGCCCAGTCTACATGGGACTGCCACTGTGCTGAACTCGGAAACTACAGCTAGTGCAGAATGCAGCGGCCAGGCTGTTATTGGAGCGCCCTAGATGGGAGCACATACAGCTGGGGCTGCGGAAACTGCACTGGCTGTCAATAGTGTACTGGATTCATTACAAGGTGCTGGTTATTACCTTTAAAGCCCTATATGGCCAAGGACCTGCTTACTAGGCTTCCCAATCCCCAGGTCCCAGAGGGGGATCCCCCGGTTTTACAGGCTTCCCCCCTCCCCCACAGCCATCATGCACCTCCATGAACGATTCCCATAGGGAATGATGGGGAATTGAGCCGTGGGTATCAGGGGCTCGGGGGGGGGGTGTTTTTTGAGATAGAGGCACCAAATTTTCAATATAGCATCTAATACCTCTCCCCAAAATACCTCCAAAGTTTCAAAAATATTTGACCAGGGGGTCCAATTCTATGAGCCCCAAAAGAAGGTTCCCCTATCCTTCATTATTTCCTATGGAAGGAAGGCATTTAAAAAGATGTGCAGTCCCTTTAAATGTGATGGCCAGAACTCCCTTGAAGTTCAATTATGCTTGTCACACGCTTGCTCTTGGCTCCGCCCCAATGTCTCCTGGCTCCACCCCCAAAGTCTCCTGGCTCCACCCCCAAAGTCCCCAGATATTTCTTAAATTGGACTTGGCAACCCTACTGCTTACCTTAGGGACCATCTCTCCCCATATATTCCCCAGAGGGTACTGCGAGCTGGTTCTCAAAATCTATTGGCAATCCCTGGGCCGAAGGAGGCCAAATGGAAAGTCACCAGAGAAAGGGCCTTCTTGATTTCAGCCCCCCACTGGTGGAACCAACTGCCAGAAGAGGTGCGGGCCTTGCAGAGCCTTGCCCACTTCCGCAGGGCCTGCAAGACTGCTCTTTTCCAACTGCCTTTTACTTAATAATTTCACAGCAATCAATTTTACTGTTGAAGGAATACCGTTGCCATGAAAAAACTGTATGATGCATAACATCAAGATTTTAGCACCAATCTAATCTTAGAAGGTTTTTAAATGCAATAATGATTAATTTTATAGTAGTATGATTTATAATATGTAGGTACTTATAATATGTATTGTTTTAATTGTTGAAGTGTCTATGTTGTGAGCCACCCTGAGCCTGCTTCGGCGGGGAGGGCAGGATACAAATTAAATATTATTATTATTATTATTATTATTATTATTATTATTATTATTATTATTATTATTATTATTATTATTATTATTATTATTATTATTATTATTATTATTATTATTATATCTGGTTTGTCAGCTTTCTCCTTTGACTGGCTTGGCCAATTTAGGGCACTTTCACACACACTAAATACCTTACTTTCAATCCACTTTCAGTGCACTTTGCAACTGGATTTTATTGTGTGAAATGGTAAAATCCACTTGCAAACCATTGCTGAAGTGGATTGAAACTGCATTATTTAGCATGTGTGAAAGTGCTCTTTGGGCACTTCCATACACATGACATAACGCATTTTCAATGCACTTTACAACTGGATTTTAATGTGTGAAATGGCGAAATCCACTTGCAGACAGTCAATGAAGTGAATTGCATTATTCAGTATTGCCACACTGATACATATTTTGTAACCTAGTTGTTGGATTACTTTAATGTGCTTTTATGTGAAGGTGCCTTTTAATACAGTGCAAAATAAAGTGGCCAGCTTGTTATCATGGGCAGCTAGCATGAACATTTTTCACCTGTGCTAAATGGTTACGTTTTTATTTCTGTTTATTACCTTTCATGTCTGGATTTGTGCTGGTTTAATTCCTTTCAAATCCTTTCACAACTTTGGACCTATAAAGTTGAAGGACAATTTGCCCCCCATAATAATTTGTCTTCTCCTCAAGCCCACACCTCTTTGTTGTACCTACATTTGGAATATAACATGGATATGCACTGCAAAAAAGATCTGGTTTAATTTCAGATTTGGGATTTTTTTTAAAAAATCTTGGATTTCTGGGTCTCTTGCTACCATTCCGGGATTCATTCCTAGTCCCCCCCCCCCCCAATTCTCATATTTTGATATTGTTGTTTTTTATTTGGGAATCAATCCAGTGGTCAGCGGCAGCTGTTTTTTAAGATGATGTCACTACATATGAATGATAGGCCTTACAGATTGCCCAAATTTGAAGGGAAGCAGACTGTCATGGGTGCTGGGGACCCTGCAGAAGAAGCCGAGCCTGCAGAGCCTGCAGAAGGAACTGTGCCCCTGCCACCTGCACCAGTGCCCCTGCCTCCTGCTGAAGAAGATCCAAGCCCCCCTGCCTCGCCCTCTCGGGTGGCTCGTGTGCGTGACCGCCTTCGTCGGGACCTCAGGGATCGGAGGAGGGCGGCACGCTCACAAGTAAGACGCTCCCTGAGTGTTGAAAGGATTCTGGCCCTTCTAAGTGTGAGGATGCTTAAGTTTCGGCAGGATCCTGGCTGCTGCTCTGAGACAGCAATTAGCCCAAATGAGCAACAGGCAGCAGAGGGCTATATAGCTGTGGGCTTTGGGAGGAGGCTTTGTGGAAGCAACTAGTCACATACCTGACATCCTAGCATCCACTCCGGCTCTTGACTTTGGCTTTTGGATTCCTGACTTTGGCTTGGACCTCTGGACCCCCTGACTTCGGCTTCGGAACCTCTGACCTGTGATACCTGGATTACGATTCTGTTTTGGCGCCTTGGACCCACCTTGCTCACCAGTTGCAGACCCTGGACCGCCCCTGGACTTTGCCTGACTCAGCCCCAGCTCGTGACAGATTGCTTCCACCACAACAAACACCCATTCCACAGGATGGATGCTGAAGCAAGTGGAACCACAGGACTACTGGCTGCGCTCCAAGCCCAGGTACAGCAGCTGACACAGGCAGTAGTACACCTGCAGCAACAACCTGTGGCCAGTGCTCCAGCCAAGTGCCCAGTTCCCCCACCTGACAGATTTGGAGGTGCCGTGGAAGAATTTCCTGCTTTCCTAGCACAGTGCCGGCTGTACTTCGAACTAAGAGCTCGGGACTTCCCCAACGACAAAACCAAGGTGTGTTTCATCATCAGTCTGTTAAAGGAACAGGCGGCCAAATGGGCCACACCCTTGCTGGTTGCGTCCTCTCCCCTACTGACTGATTACCAGGGGTTTGAGGCCCACCTGTCTGCTGCCTTCTCAAACCCAGTCCAAGCAGCCACAGCCAACCGGCAAATCAGGGCCCTGAAACAAGGCAAATCCTCGGTGGCTCAGTATGCCACTGAATTCAAGCTCCTGGCCCAAGACTTGGCATGGAATGAGGCTGCCCAGATGGACCAGTTTACCGAGGGGTTGGCAGAGGAAGTCCTGGATGAACTGGCCAGAGTGGAGCAGCCACCCACGCTCCAAGAACTTATCACCCTCTGCCTCCGCATCGATGGCCGCCTGGAAAGTCGCCGCCAAGCCAAGACCAGAGGGCGCCAGCTCCCTGCGCCATGCTACCTGGCTCCTCGCCCGTCCCCAGCTAGTACCAGCACCAAGGATGAGCCTATGCAGCTTGGAGCTGCTCGACCCCGCCTGACCCCAGAGGAAAAGACCAGACGCCGCACGCAGAATCTGTGCCTCTACTGCGGCACGGCAGGCCACTATGCCTCTGGCTGCCCTGCTAAGTATCGGATACCCGGACCTTCGCTGCCACCGCCGCCAAAAGGGCAGCCCCAGGCGTAAGTGGACCCCCCAGCCTGGGGCGACTAGCTGGGTCCTCCGAACAGCAGGCTGATACCCCGGGGCCATTCCTGCTACCAGTCAAACTCCGTCTGCCTGACGAACGCTGGCTGTTCGTGTATGCCATGCTGGACTCGGGAGCGGCCCACTGTTTCATAGATGCCGCCTTCGTAAAGCAGCACCAGATCCCTGTGCAGACAAAAGGGATTCCGTCGCTGGTGGAGGCTATTGACGGGCGCCTCCTCCGTTCTGGCCCCGTCACCCAGGAGACCTGTCCCATCACCTTCCATGTCCAGCAGCACCAAGAACAGCTGCGGTTTGATGTCGCCCGCATGCCTCGCTTCCCGCTGATTCTAGGCCTTTCCTGGCTGAAGCTGCACAACCCCATCGTGGACTGGGCCCAGCAGGAACTACGCTTCCGAGACCCATGCCCCCATCTGACTCCTCCCACCACTCTAGCAGCCGGCATCCCGAGTGGTGGTCCTCAGCTCCCTCAGAAGTATGTGGACTTTGCTGATGTCTTCGAAGAGACAGGAGCTGATCAGCTTCCCCCTCACCGGCCCTATGACTGTGCCATTGATTTGGTACCTGGGGCACCACTCCCGGTGGGGCGTCTGTACCCAATGTCGGAGCCTGAGTTGGCAGCTCTGCGAGACTTCCTGGACAAGAACCTGAAACGCGGATTCATCCGACCCTCAACCTCTCCCCTATCTGCTCCAGTGCTCTTCGTGAAGAAGAAAAGTGGGGAGCTCTGGCTGTGCAATGACTACCGGGCCCTGAACAAGATCACCATCTGCGACCGGTACCCTCTACCACTGATCCCTGAACTCTTGGATCGCCTAAAGGGGGCCCAAATCTACACCAAGCTGGACCTCCGTGGAGCGTACAATTTGGTGCGCATACGGCCCGGAGACGAATGGAAGACCGCGTTTGGGACCCGATACGGGCAGTACGAGCACCTGGTAATGCCCTTTGGACTGACCAACGCCCCCGCAGTCTTCCAGAGGTTCATGAATGACATATTCCGGGACCTGCTCGACCGCTTCGCGATCATATACCTGGATGACATCCTAATTTACTCCCGCAATCTTGCCCAGCACGCCGAGCACGTCCGCCAGGTCCTGCAGCGCCTACGAGCCCATGGCCTCTACGCCAAGCTGGAGAAGTGCGACTTCGACCTGCGCTCCGTCGAGTTCCTTGGGCACATTGTGTCACCGCAGGGGATCCTCATGGACCCGAAAAAAGTAGAAGCGGTCCTGACCTGGCAGGCTCCTCAGAATCGCAAAGACCTGCAGCGGTTCCTTGGTTTTGCCAACTACTATCGGCAATTCATCCCGGCCTACGCATCCCTGACCACACCCCTGACTCAACTACTCCGCCCCAAAGAACCCTTCCGCTGGTCCCCAGAGGCCGATAACGCCTTCTCCACCCTGAAGACTCGCTTTGCCACCGGGCCACTCCTGAGATACCCCGACCCCCAGCTTCCCTTTACGGTGGAAGCTGATGCCTCCAACGTGGCCCTGGGAGCAGTGCTGTCCCAGCGCGAGGAGCCGTCCCAGCCACTCCAGCCCTGCGCCTATTACTCGCGCCAGCTCACTGCTGCAGAGAGGAACTATACCATCTGGGAGAGGGAGTTGCTCGCGATCAAGGCGGCGTTTGAGGTTTGGCGACATTACCTCGAAGGGGCTCGCCACCCTGTTCAAGTGCTCACCGATCACCGGAACTTGGAACACCTCCAGACCACCCGCCGTCTCAACCAGCGCCAGATCCGGTGGTCCCTATTCTTCTCTCGCTTCGACTTCCGGATCTCCTACATCCCCCATACCCAGAACCGGAAAGCAGATGCGCTCTCCCGGAAACCGGAATACGCCCCTGCCTCAACTGAGACCGCGCCCGCTGCTCCAATCCTGCCGCCCTCAGTATTTGCAGCCACCTCCACTTCACCAACACTCGTGGAGGACATTCGGGCTAGCCAGGCCAATGATCCCTGGGTCCAGCAACACCTCCAGGCTCTCCAAGATGACCCAACAGGGGAGTTCACGACTCGAGGCGGCCTCTTGCTACACCGCGAACGCCTCTATGTGCCGCCCGGGCCCTTGCGGGCAGAAGTGCTACGCCTGACCCACGACTCATTACCCGCCGGGCACTTTGGACAGCATAAGACCACCCACTTGCTGACAAGGGAATTCTGGTGGCCACGAGTTCGCGCTGATGTTGCCCGCTATGTCAGCTCCTGTGACGTCTGCCGACGGGCCAAAGACATCCCAGCCAAACCCTCAGGGTTGCTACAGCCCTTGCCCACATCTTCAGGACCCTGGGATACCATCTCGATGGACTTCATCACGGAACTTCCGCGCTCCAAGGGTCAGACTTGTATCTGGGTGGTCGTCGACCTATTTACCAAGATGGCCCACTTCGTTCCATGCCCGAAACTCCCCACAGCTCAGGAGACGGCCCAGCTTTACCTGCAACACATCTTTCGTCTGCACGGACTCCCAGCCCATCTGATCTCCGATCGGGGCCCTCAGTTCTCCTCTCAGTTCTGGCAAGCCCTCCATTCCAGCCTGGGTACTCGAGTGCACCTGTCCTCAGCCTACCACCCACAAACAGATGGCCAGACAGAGCGCACCAATGCCACACTAGAGCAATATCTCCGCTGTTACACCTGTTACCAGCAGGATGACTGGACCACTCTATTGCCCCTAGCGGAGTTTGCATACAACAACGCGGTCCATTCATCCACCCAAATGACCCCGTTTGCTGCAACCTACGGGTACCACCCTCGGTTCTTCCCGGCGATCCTACCACCCACGAATGTCCCCGCCGTCGATGCCTACCTGCAAGAACTCCGCGCCAGCCAAGACTTGCTCCGAGAGCAGCTACAGCAAGCCAAGGAGGCATATAAACGGGCTGCGGACCGAAAGAGGCAAGAAGGCCCTCCAGTGCAGCCGGGGGATCAGGTGTGGCTCTCAACTCGCTACCTGCGCCGGCCTGGTCGGTCTCACAAGCTGGATGCACGGTTCATTGGACCCTACCCCGTCGTTGAACAAATAAACCCAGTCGCCTTCAGGCTCCAGTTGCCACCCCACCTCCGCATTCACCCCGTGTTTCATCGCTCCCTCCTTGTTCCGGCTGCACCCCCTGACCCAGCTCGGACTCCTTCCCCACCGCCGCCACCACCAGTGTTGGTGGATGACGAGGAAGAATATGAGGTGCGCCAGATTCTGGACTCCCGGTACCATCGTGGAGGCCTCCAGTACCTTGTGGACTGGGAGGGATACGGCCCAGAAGACCGGTCCTGGGAGCCTGTGGACAATCTTCATGCCCCGGACTTGGTGCAACGATTCCACAGCGACCACCCCGACCTCCCAGGCCCCTCGACGGAGTGGGGCCCTGGGGGGGGGGATAGTGTCATGGGTGCTGGGGACCCTGCAGAAGAAGCCGAGCCTGCAGAGCCTGCAGAAGGAACTGTGCCCCTGCCACCTGCACCAGTGCCCCTGCCTCCTGCTGAAGAAGATCCAAGCCCCCCTGCCTCGCCCTCTCGGGTGGCTCGTGTGCGTGACCGCCTTCGTCGGGACCTCAGGGATCGGAGGAGGGCGGCACGCTCACAAGTAAGACGCTCCCTGAGCCCTGAGTGTTGAAAGGATTCTGGCCCTTCTAAGTGTGAGGATGCTTAAGTTTCGGCAGGATCCTGGCTGCTGCTCTGAGACAGCAATTAGCCCAAATGAGCAACAGGCAGCAGAGGGCTATATAGCTGTGGGCTTTGGGAGGAGGCTTTGTGGAAGCAACTAGTCACATACCTGACATCCTAGCATCCACTCCGGCTCTTGACTTTGGCTTTTGGATTCCTGACTTTGGCTTGGACCTCTGGACCCCCTGACTTCGGCTTCGGAACCTCTGACCTGTGATACCTGGATTACGATTCTGTTTTGGCGCCTTGGACCCACCTTGCTCACCAGTTGCAGCCCCTGGACTTTGCCTGACTCAGCCCCAGCTCGTGACACAGACAAAGTGGTCCAGCTTTTTGGACCCCTGAAGCAAGTGCCCCCACCATCATATAGTTCTTTGTTTACAAGTAGTCCTTTGTTTACAAATACCATGTTGTACTTCCTATTCTAGTTAAAGTTTAAAAGGAAAGAAAGGATCTGCCCAGCCCAGGACATAACTGCCGAGCACTGCTTTCACGGATGACTTAGGGCCATATTGCAGTTCTTCTTTTTAATGCCCCAACCCCCAGCATCAGAGGCTGCATAGTCTGCCCTAACATCTTGTTTTAAAAAAAGGCAGGCTAGTGAGCAGGCTCCTAGGAGCACATAATAGGTGGACTCCACTCCCTTTGGGACAATTGACATAGCTCAGGGACTGAAGCCTGAGGAAAGCAGCCATGATAATCTGGTTAGTGATATTTGACAGGAGCAGGGATGGCATGAACTGAACAATGAAGCAAAATTCATCACGAATTTTACTCAGTTCATGGTTTGTAAACTAAAGTTCATGATAGTACTAAAGTACTATCATGAACTTCCATAAACTTTTAAAGCAGTTCATGGTGGTTCATGGCAGTTTGTAGAGTCCCTTTAAACCCCTGCTTTCTGTTCCCCGTGAAAGCCACAGCAACAGCTGCATGGCAGGGAGTAGCCTGTTTTGGATTGTCTTGCGCAGTCCCTTAAAGGTTCTGCACAAGACAGCCCAAAAAAGCTGAGCAACAGCTTCCTACTGCACAGCTGTTTTTTATTCTTTCTGCAAACCCCATATAAAGGAACAGCAATCCTTTTCAATGTGGTTTGCAGGACCATGAACCACAAACTGGTTCAGTTCATGAATCAACTTCCAAGTTTAGTTTGGTTTGTGGTTTCATTTGTGGTTTGGCCAAGAGCCACAAGCTGATGCAAACCACCTTCCCCCCCAGTTTGTGCCCATTCCTAGGCAGCAGCACCTGAGAGGGGAAACAGTGAGAACAGGAGTGGAGACTGGGAAGTGATTCTTCTACGCTGCACTCAAGTGACAGTCAGCACAAGCAAAATGGCCACCTCCCAAGTTTAGAAATATCTAGAGATTTTAGGGGTGCAGCCTGAGAAGGGCAGGGTTTGAGAAGGGGAGGAACTTCAATGGGGAGTAATGCCATAGAGTCCACCTTCCAAAGCAGCCATTTTCTCTGGTTGAACTGACCCCTCATCTGGAGATAAGTTATAATCACAGGAACTCTCCAGCTACCACCTGGAGGTTGACTGAGCAAAACACTCCTAACTCAGGTTGTGAGGAAGGCATTCTTTGCTGGTGTAGCAGGGAAATAACGAGGTGCACACTTACTGATTGAAAACGAGGTATTTTACTATTTGGCACCAATAGCAAGGTTCATTTGAGCATCAAGGCTCCCAAAAATAATGAACCCCGGACACTTCTCAAACCATCAGCTTTAAGCAAAAGCAAGCCTGCAGCCTGGCCCCTTACACGTTATCTGATTCACTTCCCCCCTCCCCTTTCTCCCTGGTAGTTCTCCAGTGCATCTGCTTATCTTTATTCAACAAGGAGTTTCCTTATAGGAGTGTCTGCCACCAATACACATCTGTGACCCACACCCATTTGGGCTATCTAGCTTTAACAGTTTAGCAAATGCTTCTCTGAGGGGCCTCCCATCAGTCACTCTAAATGTTGCATCAGACATTCTCTTTTGAAGGCACAAAACCATATTTTTATCTATTATTATTATAGGGGTATTCAGGGGTCTCCCCTTCATTCCCCCTTTCAGTCTCTGAAAGTTTTTTTATTATTATTATTTTAAAATCTGAAGGAGACTGACCATCATCATTAAGCAAATCAATTCTGTATGCCCACTCAAGAAGGGCAGCTAGATGACAATTTGGTTTTTTACATTCCCAAGAAAGACTGAAATGACATTACAATGGGGTAATACAATAGTATATTGACAGAGATGGGTCACGGTAGGAGGATGGGTCACGGGAGGAGAGAGACAGTGATGGGATTATTCATTCACACTGGCACATCCCAGTATTTTCCATCTAGAGAAGATGTGTGTGTGGAAGAAGGTCACTCAGAGGCATGCCTTGGCTATGCAGCCCAGCCTTCCAATATGGAGTTTTTCTGATCTCCATCATGGGGCCTTTCTGGGCACACAGACTAGCTTGAGAGGGCCCCCCATGTCTTTTGAGGCTACCCTCTTTATTTGGCAGCACTCTGGTATTAATTCCTCCTCTTTGACACCGTCCAGTCCTTGGAGAGTGTGTCACATTTCATGGTGCACTGCTAATCAGACTTCAAACAACCAGGGTTGTGACACAATTGGGACAAAGGGAACGGGTTTTAGGAATGTCAATTACCAAAAATAGGCTATGCCTGAATTTAAAAATATAAAATAATCCATTCTTGGTATATGCATTGAATAATGACACATGTCCAGTCTAAATTTGTGAACATAGATCTTGGAAGGATCCTAGAGAACTTATTCCTTTATCAATAAAACAGTACCAGTTATGATGCAAGAACACAAGAACTCATCTCAGTTTCTAGAACACATAAGAGACATATGCAAATGACATGCTATAAACTGAATCAACTCGTGCCTTTATGGCAAACCTTGTTGTAGCCTAGGTGATTAAGATACACACATTCAGACATACATGGAAACATTGCCAGTTGTGGGCAGTCCACACTTGGCACACATTATTACAATACAAAAACCATTTCCTGACTAATTCCTTGCTCCCCTCCTCCCTTAGTCTAACAAAAGGTCTTCTTTCTTGAGTTCATGGAGAGTTTGCGTGCTTTATGCATGACAATATTTTCACAGGGAAAACTGTTTCTGTTGCAGCCAAAATGAATTCCTTTTTCCTGGAAGCACAACTTGGAAGTGGCAATGGTCTGCCGTTATGATCAGCTGAGGCAACCAGCCTTTTGCTAGGCAGAGGAATTTCCCTGGAAATAAGTTTTCTCCACAACTCAATTTGGATGGGGTTCTCGGGGAGGCCTTCCTTCCAGCATCAATGAGGCATGACCAAGCAGATTTCAGGACCTCTAGGTATATATGGAAGAGCCTGGAAAACATACTTAGAGAAACAAACAAATAAAACAGCAATAATAGGGGGGGGGGGTTTCTTCCTTTTAAAGCTTTCCTTGGCTGTCCACAATTTGCCATAACTTGAGTCCAACCCTTTTGAGATAGGGTTTCATACATTAGTTAAATTACCATACTTGCTTTGGACAGGAGACTTCCTCCTTCTCACATGGAGTTTTAGTTTGACAAGGTCTCTACCCTTCCAATGTTAAAGGACAGATTTCATACACCATACATTATGCAGAATGCAAACCCACAATATAACCCATGCATCACTTCTCATGATTCAGGCTAGTGCATATCCATATATAAAATGAGAACCTAGTGGTTCATGAGAGGCTTTTTATTTTGTTGCAACAGATATGAATCTTAAAAAGAAAACATGACATTGTGCACAAAATTTGGAGCTCCAAAAAGAGATTACCAGAGTTGAAGTTATCCCTGGATTATGAAAATGGTCACAAAAAGGGAAGAAAAACTTCAAACACAAAACAAAACTGAGGCCTCAACAGAACAATGCCAGCTTTTAACATACATGTATGTGAGGGATCAGACCCAAAATGATTAGAGAACTGGATTAGAGAAATTAAATCATTGGACCTCAGTGGGGTGTTCAAGTCCCACTGAATCCCATCTTCCTCTGCGTCAGCTCATCCAAAATTTGTTCTGTGGGTCTCACGTAGGTGTGAGAGTGGATTTGATCAAACTTGAACAACAAAAATCCTAAAAGCAAATAATAGTTAAACAATTCTTAGCAGACATACCAGTAATTCTTAAAATTACTATATAACAATGTGCATGCACTAAACTTGAATTACAGATCCCGATTTTCTTCATATATTTAACAAAACAATCCTGGAAGGCAAATTCTGGTTAATACACCTTGAAAAAGAAGGTTAAAATAACAGAAAGGCAAAAAATTTAAATAATTAAATAGAAATGTGTTATCCAGTAGCAAGCGTGGCCAGAACTGGAGACTGGATTGAAACACAAAATCAAACAGAATTGGAGCCCTACCATGGTAAGAACATGGAACACAGAAAGATTTTTTTTAACAAAACACTCAGAAAAAGTCATGCTCTAACAAGATACTTATAGATGTAGGCATAAAATACGATAGATAAGCATATAGATGCCTTTTTCCACCATCTAGCTGAATAGGAAGATTGATATGCACAGTTCATAGATGGAACATAACTATGAATGACATCAAGAGAAAAATGAAGATATATATTTTAAGGAATGCAGAACATTATTGAAGTCCAGATTTCCAATGAAGACCAAGAGTTTTCAGGAATCCTGCCTACTAAATTACTAAGAAGTCTACAAAAGGTATTTCCATAGGAAACATGATACTGAGAATAACTGGATCACTGGTACAGCAAAATATTAGTTTCTCAAGACTTAAGAGAGAAGTTGCACAGTGAAAGGGCAGTTCCACCCAAGGAAGGGTATAGATGTTCCTCTATAACACGTTTAACTTCAAATGAAAAGAGGTCTTGTAGAACCCAAAATTTGTGAGGCAGAACTTTAAAACACTGCTCTAAACAAAAACTCAGTACCAACAAGCAAAGGAATCCCCATGTTCAAATGAATGAAAAGTTGGGAAGCAGCCCAAAGTAAGACAGAAAAACTGCCAGATGCAACACCTGAAGACCACATGCTTCTGGTATGAGATGTTCTTAACAAAAAATCACAAAAGAATAAAATTTCCAAAAGGTCGGATACTGTATTGCTTTAGCAGAATAGATGCTCCATATAAACACAAGATTTCAAATATAAACTTCCAACCCATTGTCCCAGATCAAAAACTTAACAAGAGATCTGTTAGGTGCACCGTTTCTTTAAAGCAAAGGAGATCACAAGCTAACTATCTTAAAAATATTCCCCTTAATTTAATTTAAAGCTACACAATCTAAGTACAAGGGAAACTAATAATGGCCACTAGAAAAATATTCTCAGATTCAAAAGGTAAAGAAAAAAAAATAAATTATCAGAGGAATAGCTTCTAATCTAGAAGAACTGTTAGCCTCAAGGTAGTTTACAGGCAGGGTCCTTTCTCTGGCAGAGAAAGATTAGCTGTAAGTGGAATTTTGGGATGCCAGCTCTAGGCTGGAGATTTAAGAACATAAGAGAAGCCATGTTGGATCAGGCCAATGGCCCATCTAGTCCAACACTCTGTATCACACAGTGGCCAAAAATTTATACACACACACACACACACATACATACATACACTGTGGCTAATAGCCACCGATGGACCCCTGCTCCACATTTTATCTAACCCCCTCTTGAAGCTGGCTATGCTTGTAGCCACCGCCACCTCCTGTGGCAGTTAATTCCACATGTTAATCACCCTTTGGGTGAAGAAGTACCTCCTTTTATCTGTTCTAACCTGACTGCTCAGCAATTTCATTGAACGCCCACAAGTTCTTGTATTATGAGAAAGAGAGAAAAGGACTTCTTTCTCTACTTTCTCCATCCCATGCATTATCTTGTAAACCTCTATCATGTCACCCCGCAGTCGACGTTTCTCCAAGCTAAAGAGCCTCAAGCGTTTTAACCTTTCTTCATAGGGAAAGTGTTCCAAACCTTTAATCATTCTAGTTGCCCTTTTCTGCACTTTTTCCAATGCTGTAATATCCTTAGACCCAAAATCAGGAAAATATGAGAATTCAGAAAAATATCTCAATTGTGCCTTCCCCCCTTTGATACCATGGGGCATATCTATAAACACAAGATGGGGAGGGTGATGAGATATCTCTGCCTGGTGGGGGTTCAGATTTTACACTTCTTATTTCTACAATTTAAACTAAATTTGGCTATGTACCTTTTCTGGTTATGGATCTGATTTATAAAAAGACAGGACTCTTTCTGTAAAGACACCTGGTTGCTTGTGCCTTCAAGAGGAGAGACCTGAGGTGAAAATTTTCATTCCTTCTTAATATCTCAGGGCACTGCATTCTAAAAAATATTATTTCTTTTACCCTTTTCTGGTTCTGTTGAAGATTTCAGATTGAGAAAAGAGAAGAGGATTAACATTCCTTCCCAATGAAGGGAGGACAGGAAGGGAAAAGTCCCCTATGCAAGCACCAGTCGTTTCCGACTCTGGGGTGACATTGCTTTCACAACGTTTTCACGGCAGACTTTTTATGGGGTGGTTTGCCATTGCCTTCCCCAGTCATCTACAATTTCCCTCCACCAAGCTGGGTACTCATTTTACCAACTTTGGAAGGATGGAAGGCTGAGTCAACCTGGAGCCGTCTTCCTGAAAACCCTGCTTCCACTGGGGATCGAACTCAGGTCGTGAGCAGAGCTCAGGACTGCAATACTGCAGCTCTAACACTCTGTGCCACGGTGTTCTTGTAGGGGAAGGACAGGAGGACTGCAAATTTGCAATTTTTAACTTCCCTAAGCCAGGGTCCAATTTGGGGCTGATTTAGGCACTCTCTGTACATGCTCAGAGGCCTTCCCTTGAGTCTGAAATTTATAGAACTAAAGCAGTAAATATTTAACAAAACTAATTTAATCTCTCTTTCTCAGAGATATTTAGTTCTGGCATTTTAAAGGTGAAAATAAAGTTGCAGCTCTCTAAATCTCTTTCTCAATCATGGGAATAAATTGTATTTATTTAATTTGCATCCTAGCTGCATTTTAAAGGAGCTGAACCTAGGTTCTTTTGGGCTGACTGTAATGCAGTATCCATGTACCAACTAAATTTTAATACTGAGATAGCTAAATAGCCTTAACTGGATGCACCACGAAGGTCTGGGAGGCATAAAATAACATAATGAGTACATTTCTTTTCCTAGCCTAACCTAGACTAAAGCCTATTTTACTAAACAGCCTCCTGACATAATTCCATTCGGGGAAACCCTTGGATTCCATCTGGACATTTGAACTCTGTATGATAATATCTAGCTCTCTGAATTTATACCCAGTTAGCTAATTACATAGAACAACTCTCTAAAACCAATGCTTTCAGGGCCACAACAATCTGAGCCAAACTTATCCACTAGCCTTTAGAAGTACCTACTATCAATTTCTGAAAACTGAATTAGGGAACCCCTTGCTGCAGTGGTGTGGCTTGGTTTTCTCTAGAGTTCTCCTAATAGGCAGAGGCTTGACTATGGCCTCTGTGCTAGAGGATTTATCCAGTCTGGTGGCAACCTACCTTCCTGGTGTTTCTGGGGGAAATACCAGACTTTGGACCTGTGTTAGTCTATCAGTTGGCAAGTCTACTTACCCACCTTGGCCAGACAGGTGGCAGACTTAGTCACACTAGCAGAGATCTGATCTTTTGGGCAAGACCACATTCTCTACAGTTAGTTTTATTTCCTGAATGGGGTTGCCATATCCAGACAGGATAGATTGCTTAAGATATAAAATGGAAGTCTAAAGAAAGATGAGATCCCAAGGGAACCAGGCTCTGAGCTCTCACTCACACCAAACTTCCATTCCCTGCAGAGAAAACTAAGTCTGCAGCCTGGAACTTTGTGCTGTGATTCCAGGAGATCTCCAGGCCTCCCCCTGAGAACTGATCTCATCTAATTTTAATCCAAATCATTGCTCTTCTGTTCTTTATTTTATTAAGGGGAGAGAGGTCTTTGTTACCTTACAAAGCCAGGTCTCTCCATTCTAAAAGACATTCAAATCCAAAAGTTAGTTTTTTTCCTTTCTTGAAAGGGAGGTTTAGAGACAAAGGAGCCTTGCCTGTCCATGTGGAACTACCATTCTCTGACATTTCCCAGAATTCTGGCTTTTTTTAAAAAAAGTTCCCCATGGCACCAAACATTTGGACAAGACATTTCTAGGGAAAACAGAAGAAGAAAAAGACATTGGATTTATATTCCACCCTCCACTCAAGAGTCTCAGAGCGGCTCACAATCTCCTTTATCTCCCTCCCCCACAATAAACACCCTGTGAGGTGGGTGGGGCTGAGAGGTCTCTCCCAGAAGCTGCCCTTTCAAGGACAGGCTCTGGGATAACTTTGACTGACCCATGGCCATTCCAGCAGATGCAAGTGGAGGAGTGGGGAATCAAACCTGGTTCTCCTGGATAAGAGTCTGCACACTTAACCACTACACCAAACTGGCTCTTAAACAGAAAACAGGAGCTGCCAGTGGTATTCTGACAGCTCCAGACACAAAGGAAGCCTTATCCAATCGCTTCACCACTTTCCCAGCTCAGAAGCACTCGCGTGGCTGAGAACCTTGGTACCGGTGGGTACAAAAATCGCTTGGAGGCTGTGCCTCCTCTCATTCACACACACACACCCCACAGAAATCCTTCCAGTCCCTAGCCTCTGTGCTTCAGCTCCAAGGCAGAGCCTAATAGACAGAGCTTCAAGGGGTGGGATGCATGCGTGGACGTTGGTGGCTGGCTTGTGTCAGTGCTCCAGGGCTTTCAACTTTTAAAAGGTTTTAATTAAGTTTCTTTGGCATAGAAACCTGTTTGTGTGCCTGTTTTCATTAGGAGATATGTACATATATTTTCTTAATGAGGAATGGCCGAACAGCTGGGCAGTTTGCCATGTATCTGAGGTTTTGGAGGACTGCTGATAACGCCAGTACTCAGAACTGATATTGAAATAGCAGCCGTTGTTGTTTTATCCGCTGCAGTTCTTATCTTTGGCCTCGACCCAGGGCAAGGCTTTGTGGCTGATTTACACCAGGCTGTGGGAGGATAGTTACATTTTGGAACTCACCAAATGGCGGCAAAGAGACCTAGAGACGCTGACGATTCTGGCGTTTCGCCAAAGTCCAAGCAGACGAAAATCAAGAACTTTTTTTCCTCACAGCCAAAGCAATCTGGGCATTCTGTGGAATATAGTATTAAGACATCAAACCGCTTTTCTCCTCTTGCGGAGGATTTGGATTTCCCAGATGAGGGGGAGTGTGTTTCGCCTATTCGGCTGGATGGGAGGGCAATGGCTGTGGATGGTGCCGGGATGTGGCAGCCGCCCAACCTGAAATCAGCAGAGAAGGCAAAGTCTGCTCTCACAAGCTGTAGCCTACTTGATTTAGTTGCAAGAACTGTTGACTGCATCTTTAAAGGCGTGGGAGAGATCACAACAAAACTCAAAGCTCTTACGGAAGCAATTGCTGGGCTCTCTCTCCCAGAGAATACCAGTCAACTTCGGGCTATTAAACCGGCATCTACCCATGGCTATAGCCACTCGTGGAGGTTTGAGCAGTCCAAGTTGCAGAGCGAGAAAGGTGAGAACCGCCAGCAACTGATTCTTCAATCATGTAAAATCTGCTTGATGATATGCAAATATAGAGGAGCATATCCAAGCTGGGGAAACAAGTATATGGCTAAGAGACGACTCAGTGAACTTTTGGGGATTAATCCAGCTGTGATTGATCTTGCTGCGATAGAGCCGCTTAATCATCAGACCCAAACGCTGAAAGTCTTACTCTCCTTCTTTTCCGCCAGGGTCCCCTCCTTGCTTATCAGACAAAAAATGAACTTGAGTGCAAGAGGAGTTGTCCCAGTGCACGTATTCAAAGACATCATAGTGCGGGATCTATATTCATGGAGACCCTGTGGTGGTTCCCACTTAAAAATTAGATCTGAGACTGGGAGCTTTGATAGCTCCTTAAATTTAGGCCAAAGGAACTTACCATCTGCTGGTGTTCCACTCACAGGCAAGCAAGCTGGGAATGAACATCTTGATATGAGAATGGAGACTGAGGGCCCTTTATTGGGTCTCTCTACGGAGGATTTTATTACTCCAGCTTGCCAGAGTGCCCTGGAAACTCGTTGCAAAGAAGAAGGAAATGGCTGGCTTGAGATCCCTGAGGAAAAAAACACTCCTACAGAACTTTGCATATCTCCCAGAAAGGGATCAAACTGTCATATTCGCTAGACTGGGGGGTGTATATAAAAGGTTGGAGGAAGTCCATCAAACTCACCGGGGGAAAGAGGAGACAGATAGGCTTGAGTGTTTGAGGAATACGCTAGTGGTCCTAGATGACCTCCCCCAGAAGTCAGTTCCTGCCCCCCCCCCCAATTGTTAAGCCGGTTGTTATGGAAGAAATGTACCAAATGCATCTAGAAGTAGGGCCTGGTAAACCACCGGACGTCCCACTGAGTAGTGATCTGTTAATTCTAGATGCAGATTATACCCCACCCCAACACCAAATTAAATCTGACCTTGTAATTGGGGAACATTTAAACCGTTTTTTAGAGGAGCATGAGATTGGTACAACTGGTCCTCTCCCTGCTGGCTCTGTTTAGTTCCTGCTTATACATATAGGAATGGGTCAATATTAGTTGATTCAAAGGAATTGGATAAAATAGAGAAGTCAGATTGACAATACGCAAATCAGAGTGAGTATAATATTAAGTGTATTTCCTGGAACGTGTCAGGCTGGTTTAACAAAATCTGTGACCCCATGTTTTTGCAATTTATAACTGGGTATGACATAATTTTTATTCACGAGTCCTGGTTTCAAGGGGTGATCAAGCCCTTCTTCCCTCCTAAGGAGAGGTAATCCAATTTTCCCAAACGATTTATACTCACAATCCTGAAGATCTTCCAATTCCCTACACACGTCAGTTCAATCAGGTGCGAGATCTTGGCTGGCTGGCCGAATACCCTTTCCCACTGAGGCGGAGAAAGCTGGACTCAGTCAAAAATATAACTGTGGTGCCTAGTCTGCTGTTCCCTGCCACGAGGGCGAAAGGCAAACGGTTTTGCAGGCCTAGCCAAAGGGTAGGAAAAGTCCTCCCCACCATTCCCGGCATTCCCGGATGCCTGGATTCCCGGATTCCAATGCACCATGTTATGTAGCAGGGAAATAACGAGGTGCACACTTACTGATTGAAAACGAGGTATTTTACTATTTGGCACCAATAGCAAGGTTTATTTGAGCATCAAGGCTCCCAAAAATAATGAACCCTGGACACTTCTCAAACCATCAGCTTTAAGCAAAAGCAAGCCTGCAGCCTGGCTCCTTACACGTTATCTGATTCACTCCCCCCTCCCCTTTCTCCCTGGTAGTTCTCCAGTGCATCTGCTTATCTTTATTCAACAAGGAGTTTCCTTATAGGAGTGTCTGCCACCAATACACATCTGTGACCCACACCCATTTGGGCTATCTAGCTTTAACAGTTTAGCAAATGCTTCTCTGAGGGGCCTCCCGTCAGTCACTCTAAATGTTGCATCAGACATTCTCTTTTGAAGGCACAAAACCATATTTTTATCTATTATTATTATAGGGGTATTCATTAATTATTCAGGGGTCTCCCCTTCACTGGGTCAGGTAGCTGCATGAGCAAGTATTCAGTACACATGCAGCTTCCCAACAGGACAAAAAAAAATCTGCCTACCACCAATACTCCCTCTAATCTGTGCAGATTTATGAGCAAAACTACTTTATGAGTTACTGGCATTCAAGTTACGAACTGCTGCATAAATTAGCCATTTTTCCTGAGCTAAAACAAAAAAAGTGTGAGTTGGAGGGTAAAAAACTGTGAGCTAACTCACACTAACTTAGTTTAGAGGGAACACTGCCCACCACCATGCATCAAGTGTGTGTGGGGAGAGTCAAGATCCTTCCTCCACCATGTATTGTCCTGTTCTTGATCAGGTTCCACAGTGCTTTTACATAGGAATTGCCACTGGGGACTCGCAGCTGCCTTGTGGTTGTCAGTCCCTGGAGCAATTTGTATAAACCATGATGTGTACTTTGACCTTTACAAACACATTCCCCCATTTGCTCTGTCAAGTTTCGTGAGAAAAAGAGCAAGTATCTTTGTTTGCGATCAAGCATCCACTTGCTGTGCACTATGCCTTCACCTCATCAGTCAGCCTCTTATTCCCACCCACTGCTTATCTGGCCAGTTAGAACAAGCATTTCACTGGTCTTCAAGGCTGCAGTCCTGTGATTGGCTACTGGGACTGCTCTCCTGATCCCTTCCTTAGAACTGTCTCCTGTTGCCTAGGAAATCAGTACATTTAAAGAAAAGAAGAATATTGAAACAGACAGGGCAAGGCCTGAAACCTGCCCCCACCCCCTCAAAACTTTACAACGTGCATTTTTCTAACATGAATAGTCATTTTGGAAACCACAAACTGCCCTGAAAAGGTATTTTTGGTTGATTTTTGGTTCAGGAATTTCCAGGTGTTCACCCCTCTGTTTTTCCAGTGTTTAGTAAGAAGTGTAATGCAGTATTGCTTGCCAGGTTTTTAAATGGATTTGATTGATTGTACCTACAGCATAGGGATTACTGGTTTTATGGTTTGTGAGCTCCCTGGGACATCCTGAGCATTTCTGAAACTTGATAATTTTACCCAGTGAGACTTGATATTTTTTCTCCATGATGTCAGACAAAATTGTGCCAGGTATAGGGTATAATGAAAGCCAATTGAATATATATATGCGTATATTTTACAATTTGTTTGTGACTGTCTTAGGGTTGCCAAGTCCAATTCAAGAAATACCTGGGGACTTCGGCGGTGGAGCCAGGAGAGTTTAGAGGTGGAGCCAGGAGACATTAGGGGTGGAGCCAAGATCAAGGCTATGACAAACATCATTGAACTCCAAAGGGAGTTCTGGCCATCACATTTAAAGGGATGGCACACCTTTTCAATTCCTTCCTTCCATGGGAAATAATGAAGGATAGGGGCACCTTCTTTTGGGGCTCATAGAATTGGACCCCCTGGTCTAATCTTTTTGAAACTTGGGGAGAGGCACTAGATGCTATACTGAAAATTTGGTGCCTCTACCCAAAAAAACCCAGCTCCCCCAGAGCCCCAGATAACCGCGGATCAATTCTCCATGATTTTCTATGGGAATAAATCTCCATAGGGAATAACAGAGTTCCCAGCAGACATTTCCCTCCCCTCCCTCTGCTTTCTGATACCCTAAAGTGGGGGGAGGGTCTCCAAACCGGGGGATCCCCTGCCCCCACCTGGGGATTGGCAAGCCTAGACTGTCTAAATTATTTATTTCACTGTAGACAAAGGTCTTTCGTTTGACTATCCCAGGCCATGGCAATAAGAACTCCTTCAAAGTTGTGTGTGCCAAATATTTTAAAATGTTTTTCAGTATTTAAAAGCCAGCTATTGAAGGGTGTTTTGTTTAGGTAGGCATGTGTGTTGTCTGTGTTATCCAGACACAGAACCAAAAATAAAAACTTCAAATCTAACCTTGCCCTTTACATGTTAAAAAAAATCTTTAAGCAACTTCTTTTTGTGCAGAAAAAAAACTAATCTTGAACAGTTTCTTTGCAGAAAGAATAAGAATGTCCTTTCCTTACTCTTTGAGTTCCGCTCCTAGAAATTCAACCAAAATCCACTAGATGAACATCAGACCAACCTTGTGTAGAAAAAAAAAATCCCAGTCAGGGTAGAACTGAGAGAATCTTCTTATCCCTAAGTTTGAAGCATTTATTTTTATTGTATTTGTTACAAATTGTTTGTAAAGAATTGTTTTAAATAATTAGTAAAAAGTAAAACTAAACACTTTGGCAGGACTTAAATTTTTTTATGTTTACTTTTTTATTGCATGCATTCTGGAAACCCAAGTCTGGAAGAATCCTGGATTTCAACATTATGGGTTCCACTTCAGTAAATCTTTCTGGTAATATGGAAACCCAAAACCTTGGAAAAATTAGCAGAGGAGGATTTTGTGAGCATCTCTAAATATCAGATCCAACAAAACACTTCATAATGCTGACAGTAATACCGAACAATGTTAAAAATACCCAGAAGCTTAGAATCTTGCCTCAAAGATGTTACTTATGCTGCAGTGAATAAGGAGCTAAGCAAAAGTTAATCAGTTCCTAGATGGACAGTGATTCAAGTGTCAATGAGAAGGGTGGTATTTAACTTCTAGCTAAGCAACCCCTGTTGGAGAAGAATCTTACCTCAAGAGCTGGAGTGAGTTACCTTTGGGGCCATTTCCTGGCAAGATTTTCAGTTTCTGAGGTTTTAAAATATTGTTCTATATTACTGCCAATGTAAGACTTTTGTGGGGAGTGATATTTATGTGCATTATTTGTTTGTTTTTTTTGGTTGTGATTTAGTTTGATGGTTGTGAAAGTATATTTATAATTTTGTTATACAAATGTTTGTATGTGATAGTGCTGTTCAGTGTTGTTCACTGCTGTTATGAGGAAAATTTCATGCTTTGATTGGAAAAAAGATAAAAGGTTATGGTGCAGTATATGTATACTGAATTCTAATATTCGGTCTGTTGTGGAATTTTTCTTATAATGTTTTAGCCTTGTTGGTTGGCTATCAAAGCCCAGACATACATATAGCTAAATATCATGTTTCAGCTTTAACTAGAATGGAAAACAAGCCTGTTAAAATCTTCCAATGTTCCACAACATTTGCTGTTGTCTGTAAATAAGCATGAAAAAGTCTTGCCATGAGCATATGTTCATATAAAAAAATGCTTTCTCTGATACTTTCCTAACTTTTTGTGCTAATTGCCAGAGGCAGAAAATAGCAAATGGCCAACAAAGCAAAAATTAACATACTTGATTTTCATGACTAAAAGTCTACATAATATAAAACATAATATATAAGATTTGGCAACCTGCTGTTATGAGGTTATCCAGATGAGACTGAGCAACAACTTTTCTTCACTTCTACTTTAAAATGTA
Source organism: Heteronotia binoei (assembly GCF_032191835.1). NCBI lineage: Eukaryota > Metazoa > Chordata > Lepidosauria > Squamata > Gekkonidae > Heteronotia > Heteronotia binoei. The sequence goes on along the minus strand of NC_083226.1, from coordinate 101,938,459 downwards.
GTAATAACAAATACTGTTTAAGAGCTTTTCATGTAGCACCATGTTATAAGTTATGAAATTTTTTGTGACTCATTCAGTGGATCCCCAAATAAATAGAATGTTTATTTGAACTCTTACACGCATTTACTTTTATATAGAGCAGCAGCATTTTATACATGTATTTTCTAATGGATCTGTATTTCCTACCTAGCAGGCTCACTTTCTCCCAATCTTGGATTCTGAGGGAGATGAGCAAGAAATGGGGGAACTGCCTTCTCTCAGGCACAGAAAAGTATAGAAGGACTTTTTGTGACAACAGCACTTATGCAACTAAAGTGTAAACTGCCGTAGATAATCTTGCAGGAGCAGAAGGGTACAGTTTATTTATTCACACTATTTATAGTCCACCTTTCTCACTGAAACTCAAGATTAATTAGTGTAAGTCAATGCAATCAACATAATAAGCAGTGCTTTAGGACTAGGAATTGAAGAAATTTGAAATGGAGTTGTGATGTCCCAAGGCAAGGAGCCACATCTCTGTGTGGAGATGCCATCTTCTCTAGGGATTAGTCTGGCCATGTTACTTCTCATTGAGTGCAGTCAGATGAGGAATTTGGTCCACCACAGCCACCCTTCCTCACCCCAGATTAAACAGGTATGATCAGATGCACACATCTGGCCCCGAAGCCCCACTCATGCCTCATGGTATGATGGCTCACAAATTGATTAAATAGCTACTGCCATTAAATAGCCACTTCCCGGTGAAGCACATCCATGGTGGATTTCTGCCCGTCTGATTGACCTGGGTGTGCCATGGATGTGCAGGAGTCATGTAATTGCTCTGCTCTGTGCATTTCCAGAGCTGTGGTTGGTGGTTGCAGCCCATTGCTGATGGTACAGGGCTGCAATGGCCAAACAGATCACTGTAGCACATCTCTAACTCAAGTGGCTTTTTAAAAGCCAAGAGACTGCTGTGGCAACCTGGCTATCTGCTCGCACCCATTGTCTTTGCTTCTACTTCATTGTCAAGGGATTTGGATAGTGAAATATGGAGCAGTGTGTCATCAACGTATTTATATAACATCCGATTCCAAAGCTATGAATGATTTCTCCTAAAGGGTTTACATGGAGGTTTCCTAATCACTTTGCCCTGGAATGGAGATTAGAGACTGAGTGATAACTGGCCACATCATTTTTTCTGTAGGGATGGTTTTTAAAGTAGTGGATGGATAGTCACTTGAGTGGCTGAAGAAAGGTGCCATAATTTAGTGACTGGTTTATACTGGACAATAAGATATCATTGATGTGGTTCTTACATGATTTTAGCAGGCAGGATGCATAAGGATCCATCTAAGGCACAAATGGTGGTTCCTGTCAACATCCATCATGGTAGTTGGGTCAAAATGGTCCATAAACAGACCAGATGAAATATTAGTCATTTCTTCTGCCTGCTACAACTAACATACAGACAGAGCTTTTTTGTAAAAAACAAAACAAAAAACCCAAACCCCAAAACCCAGAGACCCCTGAGACCATGCCAGCCGGAACTGTGTTCCTGCTAAAAAAAAACCCTGCATAAGATAAGAGCATATTATTTTATAAGCAAAACAACTTTGAAAATATGACAGATAACTGTTTGTTCCTGAGATAATAAAAGTTCAGATTTAGGAGTCAGCAGATGTCAAGATACCTTAAACTGAGATGGTGTAATCTAGCTGATTCAAAGAACACAGAAAAATAACATTACCACTATAATGGCTGCTTTGTAGGTCTTCCATTACTGCTATCACTTTGCTTTATAGGTCTTCCAGTGGGCTCTATGACATGCTTGGAGTCAGGATGAGTTTTCCAGCAGAGTCTTTCTAGACATCTTTCAGCCCTCATTAGGCCACTCAGCTCTGTGGTCAACATGGAGATTGTTTCTGCCCCAAGGGTGGGCAATATTGGCAAGAAGCAATTTTGTCAACAGTTTCAAGGAATCTTGTTCCAGGCTCCCATTGCAGCCCCAACAGAGCATGTGTTTGAAATCCTACCCCCCCCCCAAAAAAAAAAGCATTTTGGAAACCAGAAGGATCCATGAGTGAACCATTTTACTCCCCCCCCCCCTTTTTTTTTGATGGGGTGTAATTGCTATAGCCTTGAGTAGAGAATGTGAAGAAATGACTTGCTACCATATGGCCAGTTCAATTTTAGTCTTGCCTGACTGCTTATTTTGACATCTAGGTTGAGGATGTTTTTGTCTCAGCCTGTTCTATAACATTTATATAAAATTATTTTGCTTAAGGAAATGAGCATGGTTCTAGGGTACAGTGTGAAGATAGGATATTCAACCAGAGAGTTAGATCTGTTAATTGTCTGCTGATACATTGGATCATGGAGATCTTCAATAGAAAAACCAGGCAGATGTCTTATCTCAGTGCCAGTCAGACCCTCCCCATGCAACATATTATGAAAGCAGGAGCAAGAGAACTGGTATAACACATACCCATTGTAGCATTGCATGAAGTCTTGCACAAGCCTTTCCTTTGTCTCATGGTTCTTTGAATCCTCCCCACTGTATTTTTGTAGATCTAAGGATTGTGGTTGTATATATCTGTCTAGCAGTGTGACAAGGGGACAAATTGGTATCTTAACCAAAGTTTCCATCTTGCTTTATTTTATTATACATTTTTAAAGGGCTCCTAGTCCTTGTATAGACATCTCAAGATGCCTCTTCTATTTATTGTGAACTTTGTGACATTTTAACAAAGGCTTCGTTTTCTCCAAAAGGTTAATTAGTCATTGAAGTGCCAACTATAGCTTATAATCAGTTGTTGGAAATGGGTGATCCTCTGTGAAAGTATACCCTAAAGTTAGTTTTAGGAAGGGAGGAGCAAGAGAGTTCAAAAATAATTTGGGTTGGTAATTTTTAACCTCTTCTTCTGAACATTAATGAAGAGTTGACAGTTTTTAAAATCACATTTATCATGAACCACAGTTTCATTATTTTAAACCTTTTCATAAAATAATAATTTATATTTCCCTGGCCCTGATCCATCACCATTTTAATGGATAAAAAAGTAACTTAGCAATGGAAAGTTTCAGATAATAGCTGTGTTGGTCTGCAGTAGAAGAACTCAATCCAAGTCCAGTAGAAATGGAGATAAGAAGATCTGTACATCTCAATAGGGACACAGGATTCTTAACTCACTTCAGATGCTAATTTTCTGCCTTTAAACATTTCTCTCCTGCAGTAATCAAGATGATTACATTTTGCATTGTACCTCTGCTTCCTGACTCCTTTCTTTACAATGCCCCTCCCACCTTCAGACTGGGATACAGGGGTTTTTTTGAGCAGGAATGCAGTTCTGGCTGGCTTGGCATTGAGGAGTGGCCTAATATGCAAATGAGTTCCTACTGGACTTTCTCTACAAAAAAGCCCTGTGTGAAACAATGATGATGTCAGGGTTGTGGCCTAATATGCAAATGAGTTCATGTTGGGCTTTTTCTACAAAAAAAGCCTTGATGGGATATAAGAACTCAGTGATCTCCATCTCTACTTGGATCTCATGAACAGACCTTTGGATCTCAGAAGCACATACCTTGAAAAATCTTGTTGGTTTTTAAGATGCTCTAGGACTCAAGAAAAAACACAGATAATGTGAACAAAATTAGAGTCCGCTGCACCTTTAAGACCAGCAAAGATTTATTCAGAGGATGAGCTTTCATGTGCATGCACACGTCCTCAGACAATATGAAATGGAAATAGAATTAACATACAGAATTTTATTACCCGTCCACCATATTTAAGTTATATAAGATACGTGAGATTCTATTTCCATTTCATATTGTCTGAAGAAGTGTGCAGGCACACAAAACCTCACACTGAATAAAACGTCGTTGATTTTAAAGGTGCTACTGGACTCTAACTTTGTTCTATTGCTTTAGACCAGCACAGCTACCCATCTGGACATATCACTTGGTTGGATTTGGTTGGATCTAGGGGTATATAAGAGTTTACAAGGTATTTCATTTTGCACATACATACATTTTCTGCAAGGCAAGAATACATACCTTTTCTGCAAGCCATATTCTTTATTCAGGAAGAGCAACTCATGTTGTGTGTATTGTGGTAGTGAAAACCAGCCTTAAACTTTTCATATTCCTTGAACTTGATTCCATATTCAACTGGAAACCAGTGCAGCTGACAGATTGTAAGTGTGCTCTTATGGATGTCCCAGTAAGGACACAAGCGGCTGCATTTTGAACCAACTGAAGTTTCCAGATCAACCTCAAGGGCAGCCCTGCATAAATCGAGTTACAATAGTCCAGCCTGGAAGTGACCATTGCATGGATCACTGTAGTTAGGCTATGAAGGGAGAAGTAGGGAACCAGTTGTCTGACCTACCAAAGACGGCAAAGAAAAAAGGCCGACCACTCCAAGACAGTCCCTTGTATCCCCACATATATCGAATGGACCCCCTGCAAGCTACACAAACAAAACAGACAGGGAACTTCATCCTGCCACCCCTTCTTCTGCAATCTCTAAAAAATGGGGGTGGATTACAATTCTGGGGTTCCAGTTATAGACTGCTCCAAAAAAGGGCTCCCCAGTCCTCTCTCCAGAAAAGACAGCTGCAATTACAGGAGTCTATGGGATGGCTCAGGAACAAGTCAGTGACACCAAACTCACAGGGAAACTTCACCAGGGCACTCAATTCCCAAGCCAGACACTCAAAGCAAGGGAAGCATCCCTACTACACTTACAGCCCCCCCCCCAAAAAAAAATCTCCAAAGGCACATTCTGAATGACAGAAAGGCAGGCCTCCCCAGATTCCCGACAGGAGATATCCAAAATAACCCCATGACAGCTTGACAGGCACCCTAGCCACACCACGTAAAAAAGCAAAGCATGCCCACAACTCTCACAGCACCCCCCACCAGGGCTGAAACACACAGGCCAGAGCACACCCATCATCCATGGCGAATTATTTTAATCTGCAAAGGAATGGAAACATGTTGGCTGATGGCTCCACAGAAGAAATAATGCCACTAAATTCCCTCCCATCTCCATCCTCTTCAGGCGCCACCCTTAAATCTCCATAGACTTCTCAAGCTGGAGTTGGCAACTCCAGTTGTCATCCTATTACTCCCACTGTTATCCTAAGTGGTTGTGAGAGTCTCCTGAGTTTGTTGGGGGAATTAGCATGGAGCTATGCAAGAGGCAGGTAAAGAGCATCTCCACCTATATGTACTGGGATTTTCCCTCAGTGGAACTTTCAAAATGAACCAGGCCATGATTAATGAATGGTTTTTATTAAAGAAATAAAATCAAACGTATTAATTAAATACCATTCTATAAAAGCACATACAAATTCAGAAAATAAAGATGGCAGCTTTATAGAGACAAAGGAGGGAAGCGTATTTGCCTATCCCAAGAACAGAGATTCAAGAAGAAGGATGAGCAAAACAAACCAGCATTCCACTCAAGGAAGGAGGGATACCAAACCTTGCATTGGGAGATGTAAGTTAGTGGACATCCAAACACACACACTCTACTGAACAGAGTGTGGCTGATATAACTTTGAGCCATGATGTGATTGCTCCTAGAACAATGTTGTGATGGTGTAAATGAAACAATGTGTCAGAATAAGGAAGCTTTGCAATGTCCAAGATACAGGACAACAAAGCTGTCACAAAGAGGATTATGGGATTAAAATGGTTTTTACTAGGTATTTAGGATAACTAGGTAAGGAAAGGCCAGGCAAGGTAGGGAACTACTGCCTTTTCTGATGTCAGTCTTCGACACTGATGGATATGAAGAGGGAAGAGAGCTGCCACAACCAGACCCTTCTGCAATGCATCTTTAGGATCAGTTTTCCCAGACAAGCCTCTGGTCAGTGTTTGAAGGCACACATTCCATGTGACTGTAGACCTATTTTGATCCTATTTGCAGATCAGGAAAGAGTCTAGAATGAGCAGCCCTGTGAGATGCTATGAAAGAAGGTTGCTTGCTGTCATCTTTTCCAAGATACCCAGGCCAGTCCTTCCAAGGGAGGAGGGGTCTAGTCATAACACCATCAAGATCACTGCAGCCTGATGATATCACCAGATGTTTTAAGTTCTCCAAGAGTTTGGATTTCAGTTCTAATAAAATGAATGTTTTGACTATACAAAATAAAACTCAGTTGAAGCAAGCAGAGGAGTGATTTTTAACACTTGTATTGCATACCTTATTTTGTACTACTGGGAGCAATCTTGAGTTTGATGTTGGTTTTGTGTCCTTGTCAGTTGTGAAATAATGGAAATAATTCAATGGAGGTTTTAAAAAGTTGCTTCTGTTTGGAAATTATATGCTACTATATGACAATATAAAAATTAGATTTTTTCCCACAGGGGTATAATATAGTGGGTTCAACACGGGGAAGAAGCGAGGTGGTAGTGATCATAGCTCTTTATTTCAGTACAGCATAGTACAGGGCTACACTCTAAGACTGAGTAACTGGGCCAATGGGGCCAACATATACACTTCAAGGTTCCCGCACTAGCACGCTATTGGATCATTCAAACCAGCAAGGGGCCCATGATTGGAGCAGGGCAACAGGTAATTGGATCCTGCTGCCTATTGTTCCTGAGTCCCCAAGCTCAGTCCTTATGGCTTCAATGAGCCAGGCTGGAACACCCATAATAGTCTTCACTTTGGTCCACATATATAACAAGGGGAAATCAGAGTTTTCTATTTTAAGTGATTAGTAATGCAAACTATCTTGCATAATAAAGACAGTTTACAGTTTCTTGCCCCATCAAGCGTTTATGGATTGAAATGTTGACATATGTTCATACACTGATATAATGCACAGGGACTGTTTCAATTATGTTCCCAAGTAATAGATGTGCCTTTACGGTTGCTACCCTAAGTGGATGTTAGGACTGCCTCCTCTACAAACTCTCCAAGTTGGGGGTGGATTAAATTTCTGAGATCCAAATTATGGACCCCCCAAAAAGGTCTCCACCTTTATACCCTCCCACCCCTCCTGAGTGTGAACACCTCTGTGTGCCTTGAAGGTTAGCGAAGGCAAAGAATATTCATCATGGAGAGAAGAAGTCCTCCACTCACTGTGTACCACAGGCCCCATCCCTAGATATCAAGTCCATCCAGCCAGGCCACTGGAGCTCAGCCCTAGCAAGGCATCACGAAGAGTTTGGAGCCTCCTTCCCCTGATCTGTTCCTGGGACTCTCCACAGAGGCAAGAGAGTTGTTAGCACTGTCCAGAGACACCAGCAGTTGCTAATACTCTTTGCAGAGAAGGACTCTGACAGCAGTGATTCCACATCCCAACTCCCTGTTGCTGCTCTGGCTTGAAGAATTCCACCCCCCCTCCCCTTGTTGCATTGACATTTGGTCAACATCTTAATTGAACTGAGAATGTCTGGAAATGTATCCATTCGTGAACTACCATGAACAACGTCAACGTTCATGGAAAGGTCATGCTAGGCATCCTGCCACAAACATTGCTTCACAAAGCACAAACTAGGTACTTTAATTTGTGTTCCGGTTCATGCCCATCCCTACTTGCTAAACAGACCCCGCACTGAGAATCACTCAAGGTATTTCTCTTCCAATTAAGGAGCCAGTTAGATGCCTTGGCTTATATCAATATGTAAATAGTAAGAACCATCACATCCTCTTCTGGCATATAAAGCCTCTAATGTTGTGGATTAAGCCTACAAAATGAGTGGCGAATAGTGAGGCCAAGATATCCTAACCACTAGAGTTCCACTTGGAAAAAACCCACATAGGATGTTTGCACTCATATCCATGGGTGGTGGTGTGTATTTCTTTCTACTGTGCTGCTCCACCCATTTGTAGTTGTTAGCTATAGAGAAAACTCACTGACCAATTTTGCACTAGAGCTTGTTCCAAATGGAGAGGCCTTTTGATCCCGGCACTTCTCTCTATTTTTGCACAAGTTACCGCGGAGCTGCGAGTTGGCAAGTCATTCTCCCATGGCAATCAGAAACCGCTTAGAAGAGGATCTTGCTTGCTGCAAAAGAGTGCCGTGCCAACTCGCAGCTCCAGGGCAACTTGTGCAAAAACGGAGAGAAGCCCCGGGAGCAAAACGGCTTTCCATCTGGAACAAGCCTCATGTGAAATCAGTCACTGTTTTCTAGTTTGATGCCTCACTTGGTGATCCTGGAAGCATGTCTGCTGTTCAGAGATGATGACTCCTATTGGGCTTTATATTGCTATTCCTTCCTCTTCCTGTAATGATGTTGCCCTGAGAATATCCAATGGCAAAGGCAATTTATCACAGTTATACTGTCACTGCATGAGTCTCTGATTCAGATGACATGACATTCCAGTAGCTGTCCTGTACCTAAAAAAAGGGACAATAAATGTGATTTGGGAGATAGAGAAGTGGTTTATCATGGAAATAGTACTGAAAAGCGTTTGATAGTCTGGTTACAGAAGGGCAGCTCTAAAAAGCATGTCCAAATGCACACATCTGGTTCCCATCCCATCCCATCCCACCCCTGCCCTCACCCCCATCCCTACCTGCAGTCCAGCTGGCTCAAAAAGGTACCAGTACTGAAGTGGTACCAAAATTGTGATGCAGTTCTCTGAGGCACCTCCATGGCTGTCTGGATGGCCAGGAAGCACCTGGGAAGCACCTGATGAGTGGTGGTTGAGCACATGAGTGCTCTGGAAGCTCCTCTGGGGTGCCCGTGGCCCATCTCTGTTCTGGTGGTGGTGCTCTTGTTTCTGCCAGCACACTTCCGGGTCAGCATGCTGCTGCCCTGATCTGGCAGTCTGGATATAGCCATAGTGTACATTAGTAAGACAGGACAGGATAATGGGTATAACACAGTTAAAGAGAAAGTTGTTCTGGAATTATGCTCCCTTTTTACGTTTTTTGGCATGCTAAAAAGAGCAAATTGACTTATAGCAGGTTGTAAAACTGTGCTGGCTAAGGTTCCTAATTCATGGCATAGATCAGGGGCGGCCAACGGTAGCTCTCCAGATGTTTTTTGCCTACAACTCCCATCAGCCCCAGCCAGCATGGCTGATGACTGGGGCTGATGGGAGTTGTTGGCAAAAAACATCTGGAGAGCTATCATTGGCCACCCCTGGCATAGATTTTAAGAGAATTACTATAGAAAGATATGTAGGTTCCAAGGGTTCTTTTGTTTCTTGTTGTCGCACCCTGGGCACCCCTCCCGGTCTCCCAGTGCCGCTGTCGCCCCTCCTGGGCACTCTGGGGCATTTCCCGGAGGTCTCAGAAACGGGGTGGGAGCCGGGTTACTTCACCACAGGCCCCCGTTCCTTTCCTGGCTGTGCTGCGGCTCCTGTCCCTCTCTCTCACGAGGCAGCCTCAATAAACACCGGCCAGCTTCCTCCCCGACCTCCTGCCTCCCTTCCCTTTATCCTCCTGTCCCAATCCTCCCCCTTCCTGTGTTCCGCCCCTCTCTGGCTCCTCCCCCCTTCAAAGCCCCAGACGCCCGGGAGAGGCGAGCCGGGACTGGGCTGCCTGGGCATGCCTCGGGCGTCCTGGACCTCTGCAGCGCGCTGGGGTGTGGCGTCTCTCGCCACCACGGGTCAGGCGGCTCTCCTGCCAGAAGAAGAATCCTGATAGTTAGTATAAAGACCATGTTGATCTGGGAGTTGCCCAGGACTGGTGTTGCTTCTGGGTTTTAATGCAATTCCCTTTCCAATTTCCCCATCCACATTAGCAGGCAAGCGAGCCTGGAGCCAGCCATCTGGGCTTAAATGTCCCAAACTATCCACTTTTGCAATAAATCCAACCAAAGGATTTTAAACTCCAGGCACCACTCCCTAATCCATTTAATATAATCCCTAATCAATTTAATATACTACCAGACCTAGAAGGTCACTGTGAAGTGAGAAGTGTGCAGTAGGTAGGGTTGCTAAGTCCCAATGATGCACCAGCAGGAGGGTGGGAGGGAACTTTCCAAGAGTGGGGGAAAGCACCACTATGTGTCTACGCCACCCAGAAGTGACACAGACACATTGGGGATATTGGGCAGCAATGTCCTGGTTTGGGGGCAAAATTATATGGTAGAATTAGCTACAAATCATAGAGTTTTACTCCAAAACTAGAGTGTCACCGCCTGATGTCCCCGATGTGTCCTACATCACTTCCAGGTTACACAGGCACATCATGATTATTTCCAGCTTCTCAGAGGGAAGAGGGGAGAATTGGGGGAAGAGAAAAGCACCCATGCTAGGGAGTCTGACGAACGTAGCACTAGATCATTTGCACCTTGGTGGATGACAAGGACTTGAAGGTGCTGACCACCTTGGAAGTGGAACTGAGAAAAAGTGGCAGCGAAACACATCTCATCCCACTTACATTCTATACTGGCAATCAAAGTGATGCCCAAATATGATCCAAATACAGTGCTGTGGGCCCTCCTGTAAGCCGCTGACAGGGCACCTCTCACAATCTTACTTGGATGTGAGAAGACATTTGCACCTGCAAAACTGAATTGGCACCTCAAGATCTCACCTATCTCTTATATCCACCTGGACACAGTATACCTACCCTCTGTTTTGCCTAAGCTGAAAATCTTATCTGCCACTGTAGAATCTGCCTTGTCATACTAGAATTACTCAGCTTCTCTTCCAACGTGTACATTGCTACAACTGTGGGAAAAGTCAGATCTTTCAGCTCACATTCTACCTGTTTTCTTGATTGGGTGCAGCATTCTCCCTATAAAAAGATCCCTAAACCATCTCAACATCTGACTGCACCTAGAATTCTGCCTCCATCAATCTTTCCTTCTCCTGTAATAAGACCTATAAAGCCAAGAAGTCGACCTAGATGTAGTGTCTCAGTCTGCTTTGCTTTCACTGCCTCCCAAGTCTCATGTGGTGATGAGAAACATTTGCATCCACAAAAGTCTCTTCTGGGGGCTACAACCTGACATGCAGGATTCAGACATTCCATAAGCACCTCAGATTGTTTGAACATGGTCTTTGGGGCTTTACACAATCCATTAACCAGTTCTTTCAGAGCACTTAGCTTGTCTTCAGGCAACAGATGAAACTCCTGCTGAGTATTGATTTAAGTTTCCAAAGAGCAATGATGCCACTGGACTTTCTATTTTTAAAAAACTAATGGAACCCCCAACTCAGCTGCCAGTGTGTGAAATTCACCCATCTATTGTATCTATTTGTGAGTTACTGCTCTATAAAACAGGAAATCATCTTGATAATGCAGCTTATTGGCACTACCAGATCTTCCTTTAATCCTTCTCCATTTCAGAATCAAACTAAGTGTTTCAAAAGCATAACAAGAGGTACAGCACCCCGTGGGACAACCATATGATATCTCCAACATAAAATCTATCAGATCAAAATCTTCCAGATGGACAGGAAGCATTATAAAGATTATGTCTATGTTACCTATATCCTCACTTTTCTATACCTCCTTCTTTCCTTCCCACCCACATACATCAATCTGCCCCTTCTATCTGCCCCTCCATCTTAAACTATATTTATTATTTAGTTACATCATTTCTACCTTGCCTTGATCCACATTGAGGATACAAAACTGTTTACATCCTTCTCTTTTCCTACCTTTATTCTTAATTCCTCTGAAATAGGTTAGGCTGAAAGTATGTGACTGGCCCAAGATCACCCAGCAAACTTCCATGGTAGAGCAGGATTCAAACCTGGGCCTCTCAGATTCTGATCTGAAACTGTAACTTTTCTGCCACATTGTTTTTAATGGAGTGGCTGCTATTGAACAGTAGATAGTAGCCTAGGTGAGTCATGCTAATTAGGTGGGGAAGCTGGTGGTTGCTTGTGGGGTTTACTCCCCCCACAAAAGCCAAAACAGCCCTGAAAAGGATCTGAACATAGGTCTCTCAGATCCTAGTCTGAAACTCTAATCACTATACTATGTAGGGTTTGTGTGGTGCCTGCAGTTGAACAGCAGCAGCCCATTTGTTGCATGATACCATCACTTAGAGGTTTCTGCTGAGCTTGGCTCCAATGAGTCCTTCCTCAAATGACTAGACAGCTCTGGAAAGGTCTCTGTTCCCTCCCTGCCCTTTTCTGACAGAAACTAAGGCTTGAAGGCTAGCAATACTACTGTGGTTTTCTTGTAACAGCCATTTCATATAGCTACAGATACTCTTTTTACCATAGGGAAGGGGTAATCCCCCAAGATTCTGGGGAGATGTTTTTGTTTGCTTGCTTTTTGGATTTCAGATTTTTCTGCATACCTGGGCCTTTTCTCAGATTTATTTATTCGTATATAATTTTGATTACTAGGCCGCCCTCCCCCAAAATATTTGAGATCAGAGCTGTGTACAACATGTCATAAAATACATTAAATATAAACTTAAGATGAGCTACAATGACCCATGAAATGGTCACTTCCAGACTGGATTATTGCAACTCTATGTGAGGCTGCCCTTGATTCCGCTCTGAAAATTGCAACTGGTGCAGATTGTAGCAGTACGGTTGGTGACTTCGGTGCCTGTGAGGACACGTATCCACCTTGTGCTGTGTGAAATGCACTGGGTGCCCATTGAGTAGTGGATCCATTTCAGGGTGCTGGTACTTACCTTTAAAGCCCTATACAGCCAGGAGCTAGCAGACATTCAGGTCTGCCTCTCCTTATATGAGCTCCACATGAATTTATGAGCCACTAATCAATACCTCCTGGTGGTCCCTGGCCCCAGGAATATCCAACTTGCCTCGAATAGGGCCATGACTTTCGCAACCCTGACTCCATCCTGGTGGAATGAACTTCCATGAGAGATCAGGGTCCTGCAGGACCTATTAGAGACCTGCAAGACAGAGCTCTTTTGCCAGGCCTTTAGTTGAGGCAGTGGGCAGCCACTTTGTCAGGCCTTCCCTCCAGTGACCACAGATTTGAGTGACCACCTGGGACCCAATTGGCTGCCTGTCTGTTGAGGCATCAGTCTAGTATTAATATTAACTTTTTTATTTTAGATGTATTTTAACTTGTTGATTTGTTTTTAATATTGTGAACTTTATGATGAAACCTGCCCTGAGCACGGTTGTTGGGGAGGGTGGGATACAAATAGAATTAAATAAATAATAAATACATATCTAATGCTTGGCCCTTATCTGAAGATGAAGGAATCTGCATGGGAATGTCCTTAGGGGTGGCTTGGCCAAACCCACTTCTTTTGTTTTGCCATGTTAGTCCCCATGACAGTTGAAAGCAAATAACTATCACTTCTTGTTTATATTCTCCCCCCCCCCCAATCATCTGGGGTTGCCAGGTACATAGAGTTGGGTGGAAATGGGGTGACATCACTTCTGGTTCATGCCAGAAGCTGCTTTATCATGTCAGGATGGTAATTGCATCCCTCCATTTCACTTGTCATTGTCCTCGTGTCACCCAAATGGAGCAGGTATTGCCTGCCATCAGCAGGAATATGGCATCCCCACTTGTCCTCCATTTTTCTGTGTTGCCTTATATATATTGGTCCATCCTCGCTTCTATCTTTTAACTGTCTCTGACTGTCCTCCTTGTTACTTTCATTCTTATTCTCACTCTCTTCCCTTCCCATGCTTTCTGCTTCTCTACTTTTTACTTTATTGCTCTTTACTTATGACTTTTTATTCAGCATCTGTTCTCAGATCTATCTCATTTCCCCATTCAACACTCACTCTTCTATTTTATCACACTCCCTTCTTTACTCCTCAGTACAGCAAATCAACCCATGTGCTTTACTAAGCCACAAAACGTAAGCCAAAATGCCCTCTAAAGAGGTTGGGGAATTGACAGGTGGCCAACTTTGGCTCAAAAGGATCTAGAATCTACGTATACAGGATTTGACTTCCAGAAATTCTTGCTAAATTTACAGAGGACACTAGTAAACAATTATGCTTTTATTACAGAAAACTATAGAACACACACATACAAGGTAATGGATACATATAACATACAGACAGACCTAATAAAAATAGAGAGAGAGATACAGAGGTAACACAAGGATGGACAAAAAGGGTGATAATTACCAATTGTAGTCTTCGAGGAAGGCTCCAGTGGTGACAAATGAGGGAGATGGGGGAAGGGACCGTCAACTGATCAGGTATTGGGGCATATCTAAACAGCAGGATTGGGGTACTGTAAGATGCACACCTGTGGGGAGTTGGGTCAGAGGTTATAAAGACTACCTTGAGCCCTTAGGGGGTAGGAGGTGCAGGGGCGGATGACAGGTGGTCAGCTGGTACATGACCTCAAAAAAGGGGAGACTTCGAAGTGACCATAGGGGCTGTACTTGTGTGGTGGGCAGTGGCCAGTCTATTCTGGGTACCTGATTGGATGCGCATATCCAGCCAATGAGCAGACCTGGCCCTGGTACCTGATTGGATTTCCAGGTAACAATGGGCAGGGGGAGGCTTCAGTGTGACAGTTTGGGCAAGGAATGGGTGAGTCCTGGGTGGAGTGGATTAAAATAATCTACTCAAATTTCTCTAAAAAGGGACAATAGAGAGTCAAATGGAAACCTAAGGTGACACCCGATTTATCCAATGGCTCTGGCCTTGGAATACAGCTTCTCTTCATCTTCTTTCTCCACTGGATGGTACCTTTCTGTGTCAAGAGTTCCATTTGACAAAGACTTGGGCGATCTGACAGGATGCACTCCCAAAATAAGCTTGATTGTCTTATGCAGGTGTTTGAAACAGCTGTGCTGTACATGGGCCTCTTGCTTCGCTATAATGGAGTCAGGAAAACAAGATGGATTCTGGTGGTGTTAGCCTTTGGTTTATGGAAACAGGCTGGAAACTGTTTGCCTGTACAGTTCATGGTGGCGTGGCTTCTTCCACTGCAACGGCCGAGATTGTGCACTCAAGGAGTGGCTGGAAGCTTGTCTATAGTTCTGGCTAACACCCATCCAGAGATGTAGAATGCTGCTGCAAAGCTGAGGCTTATAGTATCCACATAAGCCTTAGAAACTGTGGGCAAAGTCTACTTCTTAGAGTAGATGTGTGCGAGTCAAAACTCCAGGCGCCCTGGCACCCATACTGGTGATCACGATGTCCATGTGTATGAAAAGTAGGGGGCTTTTTCTTACGAAAAGGGGTACCCCCTATCATCTGTAAGGCAAGCTTACCTGCAAAGCACAATTACCTCTCACTGAAGTGTGTGGTTGTGGACCTAATAAATTCCAAGCAGAGATGACAAGCCTGTACAACCTTTGACACATCAATGAAAGACTCCAATGGATTATTCTTGCTTGCTCTGTCCTACTGCACCCACATGGGGAAAAAAACAGAGTGGAGGGGCAACCCATAGGCTGAACAGAGCCCCTCCCAAGCAGGATAACTCTTGAGCTCCACCCCACAGGTGGTTTTTGCCCTACCCCACTCCACTGCCCAAATGCTACTGCTGTATGCATGCAGTGGTGTGATGGCCACTAAGGTGTACTGGCTTGCACACTCTATCAGGTGCTAGAAGTCAAGCAAAGCAGAGTCATTCAGTCAAAGTTCAGAGGTCCAGAAGTTAGGCAAAGAAGCATCATTCAGTATGAAGTCAGGAGTCCAGAAGTCAGGCAAGGCAGAGTCAGAGCCAGGAGGTGTGCACTTTTTGTGTGTAGTTCTGTTCTCGGCCTTTGTCTGCAGTGCTCTAAGGGTGTAGGTGATACTATCAGGCTGGGAATGGCCACCTGAGGTTCACCTGCTGAATCAAGGCTGGAAGGTGTTGATGGCTTTGCACCAGCTGTTGGCTGTGAATCCTGACAAGCCTGCAGCTCATTTTCCTGCTGGTCAGCTCTGTTAATTCAAGGCTGGCTACATGAGTCTCCTCTTCTCCTGAGGAGTCCTTATGCTTGCTGAGCCCTGGCTGACTCATGACACAAGGTTGGGGTGCCTGGATATCACTTCTGTCTTCTCCAAGATTCCCAGGCAAAAGCTGAGTACACAGGACACTGTGTATCCACTCTACAATCAACATGTGTCATGCCATGCCCTTCATACTTGACAAGGTAAGGACAAAAATGTCCTTTACTCCTAGGCACTGCAGGGCCTATGTTTGGCAGTGATCTAGATAAGCAGTAAGCAACAAGAACCATAAAATTTGGGTGGTTTTGCCACAATATACTGTTGGAGAGTCTAGCCATATTTTAGCTTCGCAGGATTATACCCTTATCTTTACTGGGCATCAGTAATGCATATTATCATTCTGTGTATTATGAGCAATTTTCATGACAGGAATAAATTAATTGTTTGTTCAGCTCTGTCACTGAAAATCAATGGGAACAACAGGTTCTTCATTTTAGGCCACGTTATTGTTTATTGACATGTTAAACTTGATTTGCAAAGAGTCCCACGAACGCATGGAGAAGACCATGCCAAATATCAACTTTTAGAAGGATTTGTAGGGATGCAAATGTATTATAATAAAAATATTAATTTGAGACAAAGTTTTCGGTATAATTCTAGTAGACCATTACTAACAGAATGTCTGCTTCTCCCCCTATGGATAGTGGAAAGAGCAAATCACACTGTATTTCACCCTTCATGGTTTAATTAGATTTGAGGTAAGGTTTTATTAAAGTCCAAAGATAAAGTTTAAACAGGCTGCTACTTTTATTGCGTTTGTTCCTAATATAATTGTACTTTCTTAGGAGACAGAGTGATCAAGTATTATGAACTGGCTCAATTAGGTTCATTATTGCTGTAGTGTAAATGTTAAATGCTGTTTTTAACACATATTAATAATGTGACCTGTTCTAATGTCCATAATTTGCCTTGATGCCTAGCAGAGACACATGAAAAATGCTAATCTCTAATATATCAACAGTCATTTGTCAGTGTTCTTATACACAGATGAAGAGCAGAGGTTCTCATATATTTAAAATGTTGTGCTCTTTTCCAGTTCCACAGTCCAATCCTATGCAGATTTACTCCCAGTCAAAGCAAACTCATTTCAGTAGGACTGATAATGTAGGTCTCAGATGACAATACCCTATACATCAGCTTCTTTCCTTATAAACCCAGTCCCTATGTTGTTCTCCTGCAAGGTCATGAAGTCCCAACGCCGTTTTCTCGCATCACTATTTCTGTGATCTCCAGCCCTGTCCTCTTCTACCTCAGAAAGAATAATTAATATAGAGATACATACTGCTAATGTTTTCTCAGTATAGCTAGGAGATTAAATTGAAGAGGAACAAATACCTGCAGAACCACTGGAGGAAGAAGATTCTCTGATCCAATGCTTCCGATCAGAAACATGGCACAGGGATGTTGCTAGTATAGGGTAGTAGGCTCCAGTGCTCCCTCTAAACTGAGTCAGTGTGAGCTAGCTCAGTTTTTTAACCTCCAAGTCATACATTTCTGTCTTAGCTCAGGAAAAATGACCCCAGAACAAACTTAATTTATGCAGTAGCTCACAACTTTAATGCCAGTAGCTCACAAAGTAGAATTTTTGTTTGCAAGACTCCACCGCTTAGCGGGAGCATTGTTAGGCTCATCTCAACTAAAAATTCCAAACATAGGGTTTTGAGATTTGGAGCCTGGCTTCTTCCATTTGAAAAACAGGGTGTTGTTTTTAGAATAGGAACATTTCTGGGGCAGTTTGTGTAGTCAGAGGCAGTTAGTGTTTCCAAATGTGATAGTGCCCCAGACTGTACCCAGCTGACCTCTCCAGCTCTATTTACCCAAGATTACTTTTGCTTCCTGGTGGATTTTTCAAGATAACTGTGTTACTTAAGCAATCTTTAAAATCACTAATACTAATTATAGCTGGATGTTTAAAGGTTATTAAGAAACAAATATTTCTGAATTTGAAATTTAAATTTACTTATTCAGCTTCTTATGTTTCTTATGTTAACCATGTATAGAACAAATACACAGAGATTCTTAGGTTTCATGTTAAGGCTATAAACTTTTCTTTTCTTTCTTTCTTGCTTTTGCTGTCAAGTTGCAGCTGACTTATGGTAAATTCCATAGAGTTTTCAAGGCAAGAAACATTAAGAGGTGATTTGCCATTGCCTGCTTCTCCAATCTAAATATCGACCAGAGCTAACCCTGTTTAGCTTCTGAGATCTGATTAAATCAGGATAGCCTAGCCTATCCAGGTTGGGTTTTTCTGTTAAATAGTTACGAAGAAATAACTGGGTTTACCATTTATTTCTTTAAAGTCTCTCCCGGAAATATGACAGCTCCATCTAGTGACAGCCCTGACAATTCTAGAAGGGAGAAATGCAGATGGGGCATGGCAAATGGAAGGTGCCATTACAAAATCACCAGTACCCTTCCGTTAACACCAACAAGTCCCCTTGTTAAGTACTTTTCAATTAGTGATATCCTATTTAACATTTTCAGACTAGGGACATAACCTGATTTCTCTTCATATTTTATCAATACCAGATCAATTCTTTAAAAATATATTGCAATACTTCAGGGTTTGTTAAATTCATATTTTTCAGGGTGCTGGGTGCACTGCACTGGTGGTAGCTGTGGTTGCAAGGAAATTAGAACTTACCAAAGCTGAAAAACATGTGCATAATTTCATGATGGATACCCAGCTAACTAAAAGAGTAAGTTACACCTGTTGACTATTTTATGTTCTGTAACACTTCATTTTCTTCTTGGAACATAAATGGTTTTATGAATTGATCTAGCAAAGGGCATTTAGTCTTGAGTCATTTACAGTGCAATCCTAAGCAGAGTCAACAGGCTTAAATGGGTGTAACCATGTCTAGGATTCCACTGTCAATGTTCATGAAATAGCTTTTGAGATAAAAGAGTTTGTGAAAAGCTGTCAAATTATTGTTATTCAGCATTTCAGTTACACTTCTAATTGCACACAGTTATATTTCTCTGCAAGTATACATTGAGCATGAACTAATCATCCAACCGTATCTGGACATCTAATCTATGAAAAATGATCCATGACCACATAATACAAATGGGAAATGACTGCATATGAGGCAACTGAGTGGGGGAGACAGCACATTCATCCAAGTTATTGCATTGTAGTCATAAATGTATACATCTTGTGATTTCCCATAGTGTAGACATTGGTAGTTGCTAAGGGATACACCAGGCAGAGGTGTAGAACAGAGACAATTTGCTTTCTACAGCATCCAGTATCAGGAGCAATGATTATTATAAATATTTGTAATAGATACAATGTGCCTGAGAAGACTCAAAAGGAAAATAATGCTATTTTAGTCAGCCTGGTGTTTTCTTTTGTCAAACAGGTGAAAAATGCAGCTGCCAATGTACTCAGGGAAACATGGTTAATTTATAAAAATACAAAACTGGTAAAAAAGATAGACCATGCAAAAGTAAGAAAACATCAGAGGAAATTCTTGCAAGCTATTCACCAGTAAGTATACTTTCGGTATGTCTTTTTTTTCTGTCAGTTTAGGAATACTGCAGTAATCAATCAAGATTTGATTTCCAGCACAGATATTCTAGTTCTACTGGTAGGGCAACTATCCCAAACTTACCATCTGTTTGATTTTCCACCTAATTTGCTTTCTGTCACTGAAAAAAATTGCTGTCTGAATGTGTACCCAAATGTGCATCTGAATGTGCATCCCATTGAAAGCAAAGATTACCATTTACATTTAGATATGTATTTAGATGCTTTCCAGTATGCACTGTCTATGTCCATTGTAAGTAAAGACAAGACTACCCAAGAAACTGCATGGAGTTTCTATAAATATCTGAAATGTTTGAGTTCAAAAGAACAAAATTGCCTTGAAATAAAAGGACCATTTTCATATATCCATACTTGCTGTAGTCCATGCCCCTTCTGCAGAAATTATCTCATGAGAATGAGACCAATTTTGCACTCACCTTACTCCGCCCTCACATCTGTCTTCTCCGTGCGCCGTCCTTCTGATTTCCCACTATTTGCGCCGGGGCTGCAGCAAATATTGCAGTTTTCGCGCAACAAACGGAAACCGCTAAAAACCAGTTTCCATTTCCTGCATGAAAACCGCAATGTTTGCTGCAGCCCCGACACAAATAGTGGGAAATCAGAAGGACGCCGCGCGGAGAAGACGGACGTGAGGGTAGAGTAAGGTGAGCGTGAAATCGGACTCTATTATTTTTGCTATAGTATATTACATTATATAGCATAGAAATTAATATTAATAGGTGTGTGCACTTGGGGTGCGTACTCAGTATAAACCAAGCCAACCCCCCCCCCCAATAAATACCAATTTATTGATATTTATTGGGTATTTTCTCAGCTGATCACTGAGGGGGCTAATGATGTTGCTATGCAAAAATGGCCACCACCACCACCACCCCAAAATCAGAAAATATTTGGGATTTTTCAGGGCTGCTACTTAGCTGCAGTTACAGGACATTTAAAGGGCTCTCAGTCTTTTTAAATGCCTTTGGAGTGAACTCTCAGGCATTTAAAGGGAGTTGTGCCACAGTGCAGAGAAGGCATTTAAAGGGACTGCATCACTTTTTATGCCTTTTTCCCTCCATTGGAAACAACAGAAGGTGGGGCACCTTCTTCTGGGGCCCATAGAGTTGGACCCACTGGTCCAATGTTTTTGAAACTTGGCAAGTTTTTTTTTTTTAAGATAGGCACTAGCAGCTATGCTCAGGCCCACAGCTGTGGTGGGGCCCCTGGAGTCTTGGCCTCCATTTACCACAAAGGTCATTCTCATAACTCACAGGAAGGAAGGAGACCACCCACTCTCGCCTGCTTGCCTTCCATTCTCTGAGGTACTCAGTGGGCAGGGGGACATAGTATACAGAAGGAGCCTGGGCAGCTGCCCACCCAATACCTGCAGGCTCTCTTCTTCAATACTGCCACTTCCTCCTGGTCCCTGGTAAAGGCTGCCTCCTCAACTGGCCACCTCCAAGGAACTTGGCATTGTCACCATGGCCACTGCCTCAGCTTCCAGCCCCACTGTGCCTGAGGCAGTGCCTGATGGGGTGGCCGGCCTGCAGTCTTTGCAAGGTTCCAGTCCATCTGGGCTGCAACAGATGCAGGTTCCCTCCCAGCCACCAGCCATGCAAGAAGCAGTGGGTGCACCCTCATCCTTCCCTACCTGGCTGTACCTGAGGGCCATGGGCATCAGCTGGAGCTTCTTGGCATGAGGCAGGTTCTGGCTTCCAGCCCTTTCAAGAGCCCCACAGGCAGCCAGCCTTGCTGCCCCCAGCAAGTGCACAAGCGTGGGTCAAGTGATCTTGAAATGTATGCAGGGCTGGTGCTTTCAAAAAACCAGGGCCCTGAGGATGGAAAATGCAAGGGTGATAGACTTGTTCAATCAATCAACCTTTAATGGCATGTAAAAACAGGTTAAAAGAACAATGGGTTGAAAAACAGAAAACAGGTTAAAATACTGGACATCAGGATTAGAGTACATTTACATAAGATCACAGTTAAATGGGACAACAAGACTGTTCCTTGTCTTGACAAATCTTTTTGGCCCAGTACAGAAATAAGGCAGTATTTACAGTTATGTCAGGAGTAACATCTTTCAAAAGAAACTGGACCTTATCTGGATCAGCCAGACCCATCTTATTTAAAAGAATAGGATCCAAAAATCGACCACGAATGCTTAGATAAAAAGAACAATACAGGAGAATATGTGAAATGGTTTCAATAGATCCAGACTTACACGGACATAGTCTGGCCGGGTAGGGTATGTTATGATATCTACCATATAGAACTGCTGATGGCATAACATCAAATCTTGCCAATGAAAAGGCCCTACGCTGTTGAGGACTTTGCAAAGAATAGAGATAGGAAGCCATATGGCCAACATCAAACGAAAACCCTAGACTCACGGGAGAACAAGTTTTATTAGCGGCGCTGTGGAGATTTTGTAATTCAATATCCAGAATTCTGGCTTTAATCAGGAGGGGCCTGGAGAATTCTCAGAATAAGAGATCAATCCTCTGGGGGAAATGGCTGCTTTGGAGTGGGGACTCTGGTTGTAGACAGCACAGACATTTCAGTTGGCAATTATTTTATTTTATATTTTTATTTTATTGGGGGGCGGATGCCCCACCACTTTTCCAAGTGCCTCCTGACTTAAATAGCCTGGCCTTGCGGTTTTTGTGCCTCTCCCCCAAAAAACAGCCCCCCAAACCCCAGATACCCCCGGATTGATTCTCTATTATATCCTGTGAGGACTATTGACTATAATGGTCCCCATAGAGTATAATGGTGCAAAAATACATATTGGCAGTCCTGAATATTTCCTGAATCCCAATACCATACTGGTATTGAAATTCAGGAACTTCAGAAAGTACTGATATTTTGGGGGGTTCAATATACTTGAACCTGAAAAATACCAAACTTTTGTGTGCACATCTAGTGAGGGTCTGGGGCAGCTGTTTATTTATTATGGGGATGTACTAAAACAAATGACATGAATGCTTATGGGGAAAAATGGGAGATGCTTGAAAGCTCATTGGATATAATGGGAGCCAGGAATGCCAATTGATTTGCATGGGTTCCATTTAAATACATTACAGCAAACAGAAATTGCAGTGAAAATGTGGAACAGGTTTTTAAAAACCTGCCCTAGGTCTGGAAGCATACAGAATAGAATGACAGTCCCTTGGAGTAAAATAAAAGTGTTCCAGAATGGGAATGATAGCCTCCAGAATGGAATGACTACCTCTGTGGGTAGCATAAATGTTGTATGACTGGACTCTGATAAACTGCACTAGGATTAGAATGACTGCCCCCAGAGTAGAATGACATTCCCTGGTAGGGTTGCCAAGTCTAACTCAGAAAATATCTGGGGACTTTGGGAGTGGAGCCAGACTTTCCCATTCCCTAAAATAAATAAATATACAGCACTGCAATTCCCCTGAATACAGTCTTCATTTCTTCAACCCCAGCAGCCACATGTCCCCTTGAACACACACACGCTCACACACTCTCTCACTCACACACAGCAGCCCAAATAAACAGTTTGCTAGTTCACACTTTTATGGTCTCACTGGGCAATTTACTTACTTACAAGTTGCTGTGTATTCAACCAAGTTCTTCAGGGAAACCAAAGGTTCTAGTTTACTTTTTATTCTGTGCAAACAACTTCTGAAAGGACTAAAACCAATGGAGGACTGAGTTGCTCTCCCTTCCCTTCCTTTCTCACGTTGTTCTGCCAGCTCTCCCCACCTTCATTCTGCCTTTCTCCTACAGATTTTAAGTCTCACACACCCCTTCAAAAAAGCAAGTTGTTCCTACATATCTTAAGCCTTCCCAGGTGGAAAGTCACATGGCTGTTGGGGCAGGCCTTCCTCCTCACCGGCCAGCTGACTGGGGGTGGGAAAGAGCCTGCCAGACCGGGAAATCCCCTGCTGGGATCTGGGGATTGGCAAACCTATTCCCTGGGAATAGCAGAGGACTAGTATTCTGGGACTAGAATGATAGAACACTTGTACTGTCTCCAGGGTCCAGCATTCCTCTCTAGGGGCTTTCTAGTATCAGAACACTTATGCTACCCACCCAAAGGAAGGAGGGAAAGAGAACTGTGGGTATCCGTGGCTTATTTCCAAAGATGGTTGGCTAGAATGCTCTGTGTTCCTCCCTTCAAGGATCTATTTGTAATTGTTGGAACTATCTGTCTGGGGCAGTGATGCTTTGTATTCTTGGTGCTTCGGGTGGGCACAGTGGGAGGGCTTCTAATGTCCTGGTCCCACTGATGGACCTCCTGATAGCACCTGTTTCTTGTGACCACTGTGTGACACAGAGGGCGTTTTCGCACTGACCTTAATCGGTAGCGACGCCCCTCTTCACCACGCAGGATCTGCGCGGATTTCGCACTAATTGCCGCGGAGCACCCGGAAGAGCCGGAAAGCCCCGCGGCTTTTGCGGCGCAAACGGAAACCGCCAAAACCCAGTTTCCATTTGTGCCGCAAAAGCCGCGGGACTTTCCGGCTCTTCCGGGTGCTCCGCGGCAATTAGTGCGAAATCCGTGCAGATCCTGCGCGGTGAAGAGGGGCGTCGCTGCTGATTAAGGTCAGTGCGAAAATGCCTAGAGTGTTGGACTGGATGTGCCATTGGCTGATCCAACATGGCTTCTCTTATGTTCTTAGAGTGATGCCATTACTCAAGAAACCAGTATAATATAGGAAAGACATGAGCATGTACCCAGCTAGCAGCTCCCAAACTTGAAAACAACAACAGTTTATTTGGGAAGGGTAGTTTAATTTCACTAAGAATCCCAGATACCATTCTCGAAAAACATGGTAATGATTCAAAACAGCAATTTATTTGCATATATTCATCTAGGTCAGTGATGGCTAACCTTTTCAGCTTGGTGTGTCGAAAATCGGGAAAAAGTGTAGTCTTCCTCGGGTCGCGTGTCACTTCACCGTGTCACTTCAACCACACTCACCAAATGAGGGGGCCGCAGGAGAACCAGGCACAAAGGATCCAGTGTGCGGTCTGCGGCCTAGGTCAGACTAGGGTTGCCAAGTCCAATTCAAGAAATATCTGGGGGCTTTGGGGGCGGAGCCAGGAGACATTGGCGTTGAGCCAGGAACAAGGGTGTGACAAGCATAATTGAACTCCAAGGGAGTTCTGGCCATCACATTTAAAGGGACAGCACACCTTTTAAAATGCCTTTCTTCCATAGGAAATAATGAAGGATAGGGGCACCATCTTTTGGGGCTCATAGAATTAGACCCCCTGGTCCAATCGTTTTGAAACTTGGGGGGGTATTTTGGGGAGAGGGGGATCCCCTGCCCCCACCTGGGGATTGGTAACCCTGCGGGAAAGGGTGTATCTTTTTTTCTTCCCGCCTTTTCTCCTCCAGCGCTTGCCAAGGGAAGCCAAGGGGGGCGACCCAATGCTCCCCTCCCCTTGCTCTTTTGAAACCCACACACAGCCCCCATCGCCCACCCCCTTCCTCCTCTTCCAAGCTGAAAAGGGCAGCTTGTTCTTTAAATCTGAAACCCCGCCTCCGGCAGGTGGCCATGAGAAAGAGCGAGAGAGCAAAGTGAGAAAATTCATGTTGGTTGCAACCCCCCCCCCAAAACCGGGTGGAGGAGGAGGAGGAGGGGGGGCAGCCCCACAACAGGCCCAAGAGCGACACGCCCTCGGGCATTGCACCCCACACACACTGCTGCAATGCCATCTCTGCCTCCCCCCCCCCAGCCGCTCCGTGCAAACAAACGGAAAAAAACACGCCTGCCTTGCTCCTGCATTTGCAAAGCCGCGGCATTGCAAAGGTGCGACCCGCCGAGGAGGGCACTTCTTTCCCCCCTGCCTCTTTTTTTGCAATGCTCTTTTTTTCTTTCTTGCTGTACCCACCTATTTCCTCAGGCCCCGGGGAGGGCGGGAAAAGGGGGTTGCAAAGCTCGGCCCTGTTGCGAGGAGGAGGAGGCGCGTTTGGCTGCCTCTGCTTTGTGTGGGGGATGGGTTGCGCCAGGAGGCTGTCTCCTCCCACCCCCAGGTCAAGGCGAGGCGCTGGCAGCGTCGGCCAACCTTCCCTCCCACCCCCAACCTTCCCTCCCACCCCCGGCCTGGAGCCAGGGAAAGAGGCGGCGGTGGCGGCCCGCTGCGCTGCTGCCGCCTCTTCTCGCCTTCACCTTAGCAGCTGCTGCTCCTCCAAGACAGGCTCAGCAGCCTCCGAAGGACTCGCGGCTCGCCACGCTCCTTGGTTTCCGGTGTGTCAGCCAAATTGCCTCGCGTGTCACCAGTGTCACGCGTGTCATAGGTTCGCCATCATGGATCTAGGTCATTTCATTATGAATATCCCATTTAATTAATATCCTGTTAGAATTTTCTAGAAAGCTTTAGGAATGTCTAAAACTCTTTTTTTGCAATCATTCAGTAGTCCTTTGTTATGAGGCAGATAAGTTCGATATGTAATCACTAAACATTTCGTTAATAAAATTAACTTAAAATTAATTCATGTTTTGAAATCAAGGATTCTAACACTATGCCAATTTTAGCAAAATATTGTAATCCGTTCATATCACAATGATTCATTTGCACATTAATAGTATTGCTACAAGAATGTCACTTGGATGTTTAACTCTTTCCTCCCATGCTTCTACAATAATTCAGATTGCCCCAGCAAAACATAAGTGTTGTATGACTGGACTCTGATAAACTGCACTAGGATTGGAATGACTGCCTCCAGAGTAGAATGACATTCCCTGGTAGGGTTGCCAAGTCTAATTCAGAAAATAGCAGGAGAAAATACCTGGTTGCAAGTGCTGTACCTATTTATTTTATAGTAGAGATAGGGGGAAAATAGAAGAGTGAATAGCAGCATTGGGAGAAACTATTGAAATGGTAGAAGGATAGGAGGAAACCATTAAATTATCCTTTCTTCATCATCCCCTCACATTTCTTTGAAGAAAGAAAATAGCTAAATGAGTCTGCTAACAAGCATTAAAAAAAAACACTATGGGATGTTCTGATGGATTTCTTGCCTCATTCCTAGCTTGACCATGAGTTGACCTAAGGCCACATGGACAGAACTATATTGAGAGTATCCAAGAGATGGACTAAAAGCCAAACTAGACATGGGACATCTCTGCCATTTTAAAGCCTTAAAAAGATGGTTTAAAAATGCTGCAAGTGCACGGGGTGGCGGGGGGGGGCAGACAAGAGCACCTTTTCCTTCTGTGCTGTAGATAGGGTTGCCAGCTCCCAGTTAAGAAATACCTGCATATTTTGGAGATGGAGCCTGAGATTATGGGGTTTGAAGGTGGACTGATCTCTGTTGCCTTGAGACTATAGGTCCAATTCCTCACAGAATTTACCCCCCCCCCCCCATTTTAGGCATTAAAATGATGGTGGCATTTCCATGGCAGACATGAGAATGCCATAATATCTAGCTTGGCCCTAAGAGAGTACTGAAACAAGTGGTTAAAGTAGAAGTGTGAGTTATTTATACTGCTTAATCACTTTCTTCTTTTGCTACTTTTTGGTGTGTTGTTTGTTGTGGGACTTACAGATATTCCCTGTGGATTCCATGGTACATACAGAACATCTAAATCTAACTACAGGGATATGAAGTCGTATTAGACTAACAATAGGAAAAGAAGGATCGCAGATGGTTCATGATTCTTCTTTTGCTATTGATTTGAAGTGGTTGCAGCACTGTTCTCTTTCTAATTAATAAATGATTACATAATATATTTAGATTGTAAGGTTAAATATCCACAGTGAATATAAGATCAATGCGTATCTAATTAACTTTAGCAAAGCTGTGAATTTATGCTATTATGGGAAAGAGCTGTGTGAAAATAACCTGTGGGAGGAAATGCCACAAAAATTAGTGTTTATTTTTTAAATTTTTATTTACATATTGTAAATTGCATGGAGCTTGCCAGTTTGGAGGGTGGGATTTTTGTGTGTGAATTGCCAGAAAGAAATAGATTTGTGTTGTGTTCACATGCATAATTTACATGATAGCCTAAAGATGCAATCTTAAACATGTTTGGTAGGAAATAAGATCCATTGAATTCAGTGGAACTTACTTTGGATGAACATGATTCAGGATTGCCTTTTTTTGAGCGATCGCATAATCAGACTTTGCAGTTCATTAGCTCTGATTGTGTCAGAGACGAATCTACCCTGCCTGACAATAGAGACACCCAAGTGATGCTGATAGGCAAGCAATGTGGTGACTATCATGACTTCTGTTTTCTTATTAACCTTACTTTTTAGGTGCTCACTGTTAGCAATATTTTGGACTTGTTTTGTAGTATATTTGAATTTGTTTATTTAATTGATAGAGATTTATCCTAAAAATAAGTGATGCCAACTTTATACCATTAATCTGAAAAAGTCCTGCATAAGGCTAAGAGATTTTTATTATGCGTCTGCTATTGAGCAAGAAACTTACCCATTATCTTTCCTTATCATGCTATATTGTTTTACTGAAGGCTTTTCCTTTGTCTGAAATCATTTGACCCAGAGTCAAATAAATGGGTAAAATTAGATGTTGTATACTAATAGAATAGAAAAGTGCTGCATGTCTTTATCCAGACATACTCTGTTGGTAACTTTAGAATGCTAATTTTATTTTCTGTTTATATATTACTGAATCCAGTGTATTTCTTCTTTTTATCTAATGACAATGTATTCTTCAACCGCTTATATATTTTCCTTTAAATCCCCTTATTTCTTTTTTAAAGCTTTAATACTAGTGCACTAGTACTTAGAAGAAGAAATAGTTCGTTCATATCAGTCATGTGGTCCCTTAGTGTTAACAGTTGATTTGTGAATATTTCATGGCTCTCTAGTCCACCCATGTGCAAAAGGCAAGGTGTTTTTCTTTTAGAAATTTGTGTGTATATCACACTATAACTGGATTTAGACAGGTGATTTGGGGTGACCAGGCACCCCCACATCTGGATCAAAATGGTGCACACATCTGGGCCCCACCTTGCTTCCATACTTACCTTGTTGACTGCCACCTCTCTGCTGCTTCAAAAAGCCACCAGGTACAACTGGCAAATCTCTGAAATGCTTCTTTGTTGCCTTTCCTAGTCATCTGAACAGCCGGGGTACACCGGGGAAGCGCCTCCCAAGTACATGAGCAATGTGACCACTCTTCCAGGGCACATGCAGCCTGTGCCTCTCTCAGCAGCCAGGCGTGCACCAAGTGCCCTGGGGTGCCTCAAACCATGCCAGCTTTTTTTCTTAGCTGGGAGGTTGCCACCCCAAGCTGCCAGTCTGAATCCAGCCTATGTTTACATCAAGGTTGTAGGAGGAAACATTGGCTATTTTCTGACATTGTAAAATGTGCTACAGAAGCTGAGAATTTACCAATATAAACTGATACTACTGATCTTACATCTGAGTTGGACTCAACTGTTATTAATCACTATCCCACAGAATGCTATGGGGAAGACGTGTGAACTGCAAGCTACCCAATGGAGCCCATTGCATTCACATGAAGACCACCCATTGTGTTGATTTGTTTTAGTCTATTTTACAGTTTCTTTTCTTTTGTTTTGTCTTTTTATTTCAACAATGAAAATAGAGCTCGGAAGTAAGTTGTGTGAGCTGTTCCTTTCAAATTTGCAGAATTTACCACTGTCTGCATGCAACAAATGGATCCTTTATTTGTGAATTTCAATAGTCTGGTTGCTACTGTGGAACTGCGATCCAAAGTCATGAGTTTCTTCTGTGATAAGTGAAGTTCATAAGGAAGGAATTAGAGCACCAATATTTCTTAATTTACAGAGAAAGATCTGGCCAGTTTCATTCTTATTCTGACTGCTGCAGCTAAGAAATGATCAATTTATAAAATGTTTGCCTTTGCCAAGTCATATCCATGACTTATTTATATTCTCCAAAGAATACTAACAGATGTTTCATTATCAATATACATTTGAAAAAGAGGAATATCAGCAGAACATCAGTGGCATTTTATGAAGTGGCCGTTATAAGCATAGCATAGCACAAACACACACACACCAATAAACCTGAAGATTCAGTAACACAATTATACCTGAGAATCAAGATTAAATTTCTCCTTTTCCCCAGCTGTTCTAGGTTTTTAAATTCCTAATTTGCAGCAATTTTGGAGCATCCATTGCAATTATAACACACTTGTTTCAAGTATTAACAGACATAACATTATTCTCTTGCCTAGTCTGGAGATGTGGTTTGTGGCTTGAGTGCTGATGGTGTGTGATCCTGTTTTTATCTGTGCTGTGCTGTCCCCTCTGCCATTACCTCTTCTGAAAGTTAAATAAAAAAGTTGAAAAACTTTAAAGATTATCAGATTTCTCATAGCAGTATGGGCTCGTAGTTTCATGGTCTCCATCAAAGGCCCTTTGTCAGTAGCATCTAGCCCATTAAAGCTTATGTTGTAGGAGATGTTAGTCTTTGTGGAACTGTAGGACTCACTTTGGGTCCTTACTGCAACATGACCCTTCTGAAAGCTTCTTCCCTGTTTTACTTTGCAATTCCTGGAATTTTTTTATCTGATGCTTACCTAGACAAGAGTGTTCTCCAGATGTGCTGTTGGCAAGGTAGCTGAACTCAATACAGAGAACAAAGGGAAAATTTTGTCGCCTTTATTCCCCACCTTTCTTCAGATTTAATTAATAAATCTTTTAAGGTCAAGATAAAAGTGCACAGTGAAAACCCAAAGTACTCTCCTCTTTCTCTAGATAATTCCCATATAATATGAGGGGACTCTTTAAATAAATAAATATATATATATATAATATTATAGTATTGAGTATATATATTGAATATATACGTTGAGTGCTTCCTTCCCCATGTGTAGACACGCACTGCTTTGAAGTAAAAGGATACAGCTTCCTCATCTGAGAGCACCAGCAGGAGCTCTGTGGGGAAAGAGGTGAGCACAGTTGTGCACTTTCCCCCACTGAAGGTGAGGAGGGAATTCCACGTCCATAGCTATCTTCCCCCACCCAAGAAGGGTCTCAAAGTCTAGACAGTAAGTAGTTATTGCTGAATATGCAGCATACTTTAATGCATGTACAGCACTAGCAAATCCTTTTCTTTTTGTTGCAATTTCAGTGAGTGCCCTGTGCACATATGTATTTGATTGGATTCCAGGCAAAATGTTGCACTTTAAAACTGGTTACAGAATACCAGGAATCCAATCCAGAGGAATCCAATCCAGGAATCCAGTCCATTTCTCTTTGGGAGAAATGACCAGCCTAATTGATATGAGTGGATTTCCCCATTCCATTCTGCTCTGGTTTTGCTGATTTGCTCTGCCCTGCATTTTGCTCCATATCCTTTCTGGTTTTACTTGGAGAATAATTAAAATACATTTCAGAACTGATAGAATTTTCAGTTGATGCAATTTGTTTTTCTTTACAGGTTATTGATGCATTCCAGCTCATCAGAGGATCCTAAACATAGAATTCTATCAGGATTCCTGTTTTATTCTGTGATTTAATTAATGTGCATTAGTTAAATCACAATGGATGCCTTCCTAATGTGGTCATGTAACAAAAGCAAGGTTTGCTTTTGTTGTGTGATGTAATCAATATTGTATCTGCAATATGCATGCGATGGAACACATCAGTAATCTGTTTTAAAAGAAGCTGTGCAAACTGTATACATGCAGTTATCTGAACAAAGACTAGAAATGTAAAAATTAGGAATCACTTATCCATTAGCATGTAGATGACTGGGGAAGGCAATGGCAAACCACCCCGTAAAAAGTCTGCCGTGAAAATGTTGTGAAAGCAATGTCACCCCAGAGTCAAAAACGACTGATGCTTGCACAGGGGACTACCTTTACCTTCAATCCATTAGCATTACGCTGCAAGATTAGGTAATGTAGAAATCAAAATTCAGTGGATAATTAGTATAAGTATGTGAAAGGTATGAAAGAACAAATAATCTATACAGTGTAGAACAAATAATCTGTACAGTGCAGAACAAATAAGTGAGCTTGGACAGTTCTGGTTGCATCTTTCTTGGACACAGAGAGGAAGAATGCACTAAACTTCAGTCCCCCTACACTCAAAACAAGTTTACTAGTGTTGTACATATGAACATATGAAGCTGCCTTATACTGAATCAGACCTTTGGTTCATCAAAGTCAGTATTGTCTTCTCAGACTGGCAGCGGCTCTCCAGGGTCTCAAGCTGAGGTTTTTCACACCTATTTGCCTGGACCCTTTTTTGGAGATGCCAGGGATTGAACCTGGGACCTTCTGCTTCCCAAGCAGATGCTGTACCACTGAGCCACCGTCCCTCCCCTAAGGGTTGTATAAGACAACAATGCAAATCACCTGCCCAGATCACCTGTTTCCATGCACAGATCAATATTTCTGGATCAATCCACGCAAGTATAATGTTACAGTAAAACCTAGATTTTCAGCAC
Source organism: Heteronotia binoei (assembly GCF_032191835.1). Classification (NCBI taxonomy): domain Eukaryota; kingdom Metazoa; phylum Chordata; class Lepidosauria; order Squamata; family Gekkonidae; genus Heteronotia; species Heteronotia binoei. Next base: position 101,906,705 of record NC_083226.1, on the reverse strand, counting down.
TTTTGGAAAAGGTTTTCTGTATAGATCTCATTTTACTGTAAGATTTAAAGAATAACCCCACTGATGGTGGCTTTCAAAAAGTGCTTATGAAAAAAGAAAAAAAAATCTGAACTCAAAATGTCACAAATTGGCTTTCAATCTTCCAACAGTAACTGATGATCCTGCTGTTATATTATTTCAAATGTTTGTATAGGCAGATCAGCCTTCTAAAGAGTCTAAGGATGTGTCCAAACCAGCACTCTTATTATATTTTATTTCATTGCTGTTGCTCCTAGTCCCTTAGAATAATGATTCAAGTTTCATATATATACATTTTTCTTCTTTCTGTAATTGTACTGTGTAAATTTCCCACCCAAACTAGAATAATGCTGAATTTGTTATCCCATTCATATGTTCTTTTTGCATTCTAATACATTCAGTGCAACATGCTGAAAGGGATGAGGCATAAGGTTGAATCAAGGAACAGCTGAGTTCTGGCATTGTATGAAACAACCTTATGTGAAAGAGTTGCGCAATTCAGAATGCACACAAGGAGCCCAATAATTAGTGGTAGTTGTGGCAAAGCTGGACTTCTGCCCAGTCACACATAACACACTTATTTAGTGAAGTACAAATTTTCATGTCAAAAAGTGGTCTACCAAATATTGACATGTGGGGTGTATTATGGACTTCATCACTTTCTCACACCACATTAACAATATGCAGTGGGTATGAGTTTCCAGTGTGTCCATCAAGTAGCCTTACTTGCAAGGATTCCAAATTAATTTCAATGAAGGACTGCCAGAGCAACACTGGTTCTAGAGATCCAAGGCCCCACATGGTCTAAAAGCCATGTGGGTTTAGTCCTGCAATGTAATGGGAACAAAATCACCCTGCTCTCTTCAATTCCTTGTGCTTTAGAAGCTCTGCCAATAGAAAAAAAAATTGAATGGTTGACTTGTACAATCCTTGCTCTGTACTGAACAATATCCAGCTCCAGCTTTTCAGGGATCAAAGGGGACTGCAAAAGGAAGGTATGCACAGCAAAGATCTAAGTCACTTGTAGTATACAAGCCATTGTGCCCCAAACTGCTGGTTTGGACAAACAACATCCTTTATTGCCTTTGTAGCTTTATGTTGATAGACTGCCATCATAAGTGAGACAAACAGTTGATTGTGGATTTCCAGTGTGCACACTAAGTGACCTTACTGGCAAGGGCTTTACATTCACTTCAGTGAAGGCAGCAACTGCATGTGATCAAATGATGCCCTGTAGAGCTACCTCCTCCATTAAAATGAATGGGAAAGCCTGCTTGCACTTGACCAAATGTCTCAGTATTGGAATTATTATGGAGTTCTGGGCTACTTTATGCATTGAAAAAAGTACACTTTTTAAACTGTTTGTTCAATCCATTCACAGTATGTAAAACATTTTTTTTCTATCGCTGATATTAGAGATTAAAGACATTTCTATCTTTATATGTTTTGAATACTGAGAACATCAGTCTAGGTCACACTAAGTGAGACTGGTTGGGTACAAGCTTGTAAACAAAGACTTTATTTTTTTCTTATTACAATGTTTTAAAACCCCATCTTGTTTTCCCTTCTCTTATTATGCTCAGCTAATTAGCACAACTGGAATTTCTTAGGCATCAGGGGAAGAATATACCCATGAGTCTCCTTTATAATATACATATATGGTGCTTCTGAGTGTTCTAGCTTAATCATGGACAGATAAACAGTCCAACTAAACCAATTAAAAAGCCTGTTTTGTGTGTGCACATTTTAAAAATTAATGGGATTAAATTCCAAGTCAGCAACGTTAAGGATAGTAATATTAACAAGAATGCTCTTTATTTAGCTGCTGGTCAGATACAAGGTTTTTAAAAAATTAACAAGGAACTCACTTATCACTGTATTTTCATCAGGTTCAAACGCCTCCTAACCAAATCCATTTCAGACTGAAGAGGGCTTATACCTGTATCTAATCTTGTAGGCATAAGGAAGACATTTAATTAAGGCAATAATAAGAAGAGCTAATTGTTGTTCATTACTTCCTATGCCTACTTGCCATGATACTGGAGCTTTAAGGAATGTTTTGGCTTTCTTTCATACACTATGAATAAATCCTTACCTCCCACTTTGAATTCAGCGTTAACCATGGCAATTAGTAGTCTCGGGGACATCACATTTCCTTGCTCTCTCTTTCTTTTTTGCGGTGTTAAGGAAGCATGCTTTTCATTGTACCAGACACATAACCAGTTATGACTTTACACAAAGTATCCAAGACATTGTCCATGCAGTTATCTGTCTAGATGCATGCTGTATTAAAGTTTTTTGACCTGGCAAAAACAGTTATCTAACTTGAGTTTTCATCTTTTAGATTAAGGAGTGTTAAAATGGAACAGAGGAAACTGAATGATCAGGCAAACACTTTGGTGGACTTGGCAAAGGTTGGTGTAACATTAAACAAAGGACATCAATGAGTTTATTTTCTTTTGCAAAATCACACATCTGAGTAATCTCTAAATTTCAAGATAAAAGGTAATTCAGTGGTATCTAACTCCACGTAGATTGAATCAGATATACAATAATGATGCATGTGGTTGTTAGAAGCATGGTTCACAAAGAGCAGAAATTAAACACAGTGGTAGAGTTGCTCTGTGATTAAGAATATCTGGAGAAAAGTACTGGAAGAAAACTGACTGGGTTGTTAGATGATTCTGGGCTTTTCTGCATGGGTTTTTATTCTGGCCCATATTGCTAGGGACCAGAAAAAAATGCAGTTTGGTTCATGATTCGTGTCAGGCCCAGTTCACAAACCCCTGGACTATCACAAACTTTTAGCCACCTCACAAACCAGTTCAGTTTGTGAGGTGGTAGAATGCCCTCCACAGAATGCAAGAGACACTAAACTCACAAGGGATCTCTGGCTGACTCTCCCCTACCTGCTTTCCAAATTTGGTGAGGATTGAATTTATGGGGTCTGAGTTATGTCGCCCAAAAAAGGTTCCCCAGGAAAGTGCTTTCTGGAGAAATGACCACAGCAGTCATTTTGACAGCCGTCTTTTTGACAGACTCAGGAGGTTCAAGAGTGTATAGAATGGATCTTGTGCGAGCTAAAGACATCAAAGTCACAGGGGCTCTCCAGATGTTCCTCTGTTCCAACTTGTTTCTTTGAAGTTATATAAACATTGTGCTAGAATGGAGACAATCTCTCAGGAAATGTCTCTGCTCATGAACTGGAATGGACCTCCATAAATACTTTGAAAGTTCATAAAAAGTTAGTGCCAGTTGACCTGTCACAAACATGACTTCATGAACCATGAACTGCCCAAAATAAGTTATGAACTTTAGTTTGTGAGCTGGTTCATTCCCATCCCTACATGCTGCTTTGATTTGTCTTCTGTTTTCCTCATACATTTTTTGTGTCTTTAGTTTTCCTTTGGTTTTCTTGTTTCCCCTTGGTTTTTCCATATCTTTTGAGACCACTTCTACCCAAATCTTTTTCTGCAAGCTGATTTTGAGTCACCTTTTCCTTGTGTGTATTGATATAGTGCTGTAATGATAGATCAAGCAGATTCTTTGAATTCCCAGATTTCATTTTTCTAATAAAAAGTTTAGCCACTTTCCTTGCAGAGGTATAAAGAAAAAGGCATAGATACACAAAGGAAAAGAATAGAAACTTCTTTAAAAACAAAAACTGGGAATTCAGAGAACTTTCCTGACCTTCATTTATAGCATCATACTAATATATCAATATTTTAATGTGTTTTTTTATAATATAGCCATGATATCGAGATAACAATATCAATATGTGCAAAAAATAAAACTGAGGGGATGTTGTGATGCCCGTGATGACAACAGCACCATTCCATGAAGATCATGATTATTTAAGGCGTTTGCAGAATAAAATGAATTGACAACAACAGTGAAAATTCAGGAGGAAAGATATGGGCTAGAACTGTACCCAAACCAATTCCAGTGCTTGTGGATAGACTCCCAAAAAAATCAGGAGTAACTTAAGCATATGGAAAATCCCTATGTTAAATTTAAATATAAGGCAATAGTGTAAGATATGACTATTGCAGCAACTGAAGAGTACAAAGAAGAAAAGTATTAAAATTTGGACAGCCAAGGTTGTCCAACCCAGCAAAATTATTGAAATAAACTGAATTAGTTCAAATAAGGAATGATCAAGTTAAGATAAATTTAGGTGGGTAGCCATGTTGTTCTGAAGCAATAGAACTAAGTTAGAGTCCAATGGCACCTTTAAGACCAACAAAGTTTTATTCAGGGTAAGCTTTTGTGTGCCAAGCACACTTCGTCAAACAATAGAATGGAATTGAATTTTTATTGTTTGGACACATGGTAAAGAAGCCCTGGACACGTTCAATAATTTTCACCCCCACCATCAACCTGACAGTGAACCAGTCTACATAAGAAATACATTTTTTTGGTCACTACTGTAAAAATACACAGTAGACATCACCTACTGAAACCTACTGATCAATAAACATACTTACATGCCTCCAGCTACCATCCAAAACATATCAAATAATCCATTGTATATAGCCACACTCTATGCTAATAGCAGTATCGGGACCACAGAGGGAGAAAAAGCTATGGAATTACACAACCAACTCTCCATGTAACAAAGCTCATTGAAAATATATTTAAATTGCTCTAATAATCCTAATAACACCATAAATCACCATATAATGAAATTATTTATTTATTTATTTATTTATTTATTTATTTTATTTATATCCCGCCCTACCCCACCGAGGTGGGCTCAGGGCGGCTTACAACACAAAAAGCTAACAAAGTTAATTTAAAATACATTAATAATTATAATTATGCAATAAAATACATAAAATACATATAAAATACATAAAAGCAATAGGAAAATACAAAAGGAAAGCCATCTCAGGTAAGCATCGTAGCTACTGTCCATATAAGGCAAGAATTGCCAAAGTCACGTAGTGTCCTTGTAGGTAGTCCAACGGCAGGCTGGTCCAATTATGAAAACCGTTTCAGATGGGAAATCCTTCTTCTTGGGACCATTTGAATTATTCACAGAATTTCAATTGGTCCAGTAGTGCCAAAATTCATTATAACGATCCTTTTCCATTGCATTGGAAAGAAACCTTCTCATGATCCACTTGCAAAATTCTTTTCCAAATCGTGGGAAGGTTTCTATCTTCTTTGTGGTCTCTGTGCAGTCCCACACGGGTTATCCGCCAGGATCGAACCCGACCTCGGAGAATTCAAAGCAATCTTTGAGCATTAATTTAAGCGTGCACTTTCTCTCGTCCCAGGGAGGAGACATCCATCGCGCATGCCCAGACGAGAGGGAGGTGCTTCACCCACCCAGTTTCTTCTTTACCGCCACACGGGATACACCTACCTCATTGCGTCTCCTCTCTTCATCCTTCTCCTGCAATTCCTCACTGTTTTCCCTCACGTTCGTCTTCTTCCTGTTCAACTCACTGGTATCGTAAAAAAAAATTTCTTACTATCCTCTCTTCTATTTCGGCTTCCTCCCTCTCCTTCCCCTCCCCCCCTCCCACCTGGGCAGATGGAAGGAAAAGACAAAATCACTTTTAAAAAGTGTGTTCGCTGCGCCTCTAAAATCCCATCTACCGACGGACATTCTTTATGCCTTTTCTGTCTGGGTGAGGCCCATCGTACCAACTCTTGCCTGCATTGTAGCCAGTTTGGGAAGCAAGCAAGAAAAAAACGCTAGACTCAGAAGTCACCTGTTAGAGTCCTCGCTGCGCCCTACAATGTCCCATACTTCGGGATCCCAAACCTCGCCATCTTCCCTATCTACTCAAAAGGGAGTGGCTCCACCGGCAGCTTCCGTGGCCTCAGTTCCCAGCAAGCTTAAGTCCGGGAAACATTCAAAGAAGTCTGACGATTCTAGGAAGAGACACCGCACAGAATCAAAAGACCCTTAGACTTCGACATCACCAAAAAAGTCTAAAACCAGCCATAGATCCTTGGAATTGAAGTCTCCAACAACGACTTCTGCATCACACCCAACTATCGACACCGCGACCTTGGTACAGACAGCACCGACTCCATTGGAACCCTCGGTGTCCATCGATACTGTACCTCTCAAGGTCGTACATATTCCTTCATGGTCCCCTTCAGTTCATGGATCTTTACCAGACAAGACCCTCGACACCGAATCTCCGGATTCCAGCAGAAGTCAGCGCGCAAACATTCTCGGCGCACACTCATTCCAGGTCTTGATTCCGGCACCCGCATCTCCACTCTTAAGAGAACTCTCGACACCGAGAGAGCCATCCACTCGAGTTTGAGCCGAGAAATCTCGAAGTCACCATAGGGAACGCTATTATTATTATAGCCCGTCGAGGTCCAGGTCACCATCTCCTCGCAGGTACCGAAGATATTACAGGTCCCCATCTTCGGATTCCCATCGATATCATGAAGACTCTCAGTACCGTGAGGTACTTTACCATCCCTCACATCGGGATCAGGCATATCGAGATGAACACCCTTGGTACCATGAAACTTCTTCACATCCAGAGCAGGCATACTGTGAGGACCATCCTCGGTACTGTGAAAGTCCCTATTGTCACCCTAAACACTACTCTATGGTGTCAAAGCCACTGTCTCCAACCAAATCGACTTCGGTGTGTTCAGTCTCTCCTAAACAACCACAACAGCCTCCTCTGCTGACCAAACAAACTGCTACTGCTACTATAACCAAGCCTCTTGAGACACCTATCGACACCCAGGAAGAGTCCGAAGCTGAGCAATCCGACTCATCACTCTCCACAGCCTCAGCTCCTCCTTCACCGGCATCTGACATCATCAAACCTGCTGACCTTTCACCCTCAGAGGGCTCCAAATCCTATCTGTATCTATTATCTAACATGGCTAATTCCCTTAACGTCAAGCTGACTACGGATGCACCTAGGGTTTCGGATGCAGTCCACGATTTAGTACACGCAGACATACCAGCAGGATCTTTTCTTCCAATGCTCCCAGTTCACCTGGAAACCTTGAAAGAGGCTTAGGACAAACCCGCTTCAGTGCCACCCACATCAAAACGAGTTGAATCCCTTTACAAAATTCATGCCCCTGAATCTAAATTTCTTTTCAATCATCTGGTTCCAAATTCCATGATATTGCATTCGTCCTCCAAATCAAAACAAACAAGGCACCCAGTTCCACCGGAAAAGGAAGGCAAAAAACTGGATACTCTGGGAAGGAAGATCTATTCCCTTACCACTGCCACTACAAAAATCCACAATTATATGGCCTATTTCTCGGCATATGCTTTCAAGCTCACCTCCGAACTTAACACCTTGGTTCCTTCCTTACTGGATGCAGCACAGAAGCAGGCTTCCCACCTCCTCCAAGAACTTACTAGGGTCAGCAAGCAACAAATCAACATAGTGCGTCATGCTGTGGCATGTTCTTCTAGAACTATGGCCTCTTCAATTTCCCTATGCTGGCATGCATGGCTTAGGTCCTCGTCACTGCAGCCTGATATCAAATTCAAAACAGAGGACTTAGCTTTTGATGGTCAGGGCCTTTTTAATGCCACCAAGGATGACATTTTGACCACAGTCGACGACAGTAGGAAACGAGCCAAAAGATTGGGAATTACTCAACCACAATCCCAGCTTAATCGGCAGAGAACCTGGAAGCCTTCACTTTACAAACGTTCTCGATCCCCCCGACAAGCCAAATTCTGGAAACATAAGGCTCCTCCGGCAAAACAGCCTTTTCAGCACAGAGCATTTCCACAAAGCTCAAAAAAGTCAGCACCGACCCCAAAGCAGTCTCTTTGACGTCTTCCTTCTACCTCTCGACCAGCCACAATACCATCCAGATCCACTACCAGACTACAACCATTCTACCCCATGTGGGAATCCATAACATCGGATTCATGGGTCCTGGCGATCATCCACAGGGGTTACACCATAGAGTTTGATTCGACTCCAAAATTCCACAGGTTCATACCTACACCCCCCTCTCCTCCTCTACAATCAGAAATCTCCACCTTGCTGGACAAGGGAGCTATAGAACCAGTTCCACCGCAGTTCCATCACACGGGATTCTACTCCCGTTATTTTCTGGTCCCAAAAAGAGACGGGGGGCTTCGCCCTATACTGGATCTTCGAACACTCAACCTTCATATCCGCTACAAGAAATTCCTCATGGTTACTCTGCAATCTATTCTACCACTGATTCCAGAGCAGGCCTGGATGGCGTCGATAGACCTACAAGATGCCTAATTCCATCTCACCATCAGTCACCATCACAGAAGATTCCTCAGGTTTGCTGTTGGAGATCAGCACTATCAATTCCATTCTCTCCCCTTTGGTCTCTCTACAGCACCGAAATGTATGGCTGTGGTGGCAGCAGCACTTCGACAACAACAGGTTTCCATTTACCCTTATATAGACGATTGGCTGGTCATATCCCAAACAAAGGAACAACTTCAGGAGGACATTTCATCTACCCTGTCCCTCCTGTCTGCACTAGGTCTTCAGGTCAGTCATGCAAAATCCAACCTGAACCCCACTCAGAACATACAATTTATAGGAGCGCGCCTGTCAATGATATCTTACAAGGCTTTTCTCCCAGCAGACAGAGTGCAACACATCCAATCCTTAGCCAATACGATCATAACACATCATTCCCAAACTGCCCTCATCTTTCAAAGCATGTTAGGCCTTATGGCAGCCACCACCGCCTCCTCTGTTTTGCAAGGCTTCACATGCACCCTCTTCAGCTGTGGTTTGTCCAGACATTCCATCCACACCGGCAGCACCAAATGACCTTGCTTATGGTGCACGCCTAAATTAACGCTCAAAGATTGCTTTGAATTCTCCGAGGTCGGGTTCGATCCTGGCGGATAACCCATGTGTGTGACTGCACAGATGACCACTCTAAGATCCATCAGTTACAGGTAAGAAACCTGTTTTTCTAAAGCAATGGAAAAGGATCGTTATAATGAATTTTGGCACTACTGGACCAATTGAAATTCTGTTAATAATTCTGTGACTACCTGCAAGGACACTACATGATTTTGGCAATTCTTGCCTTATATGGACAGTAGTTACGACGTTTAACTGACATGGCTTTCCTTTTGCATTTTCCCTATTATTTTGTTATATGGTGATATATGGTGATTTATGGTGTTATTAAGATTATTAGAGCAATTCAAATATCTTTTCGATGAGCTTTGTTACAAGGAGAGTTGATTGTGTAATTCCACAGTCTATGCTAAAGCAACATTTGCTCTAATCCCACAGACAGAGATTCTCACGTGAGGGATCTACAACAAACCCTTTTGAAACTAAAGTATCCATATGATGAAGTCAGGAAACAGATCAACAAAGCCAGAATAGTTTCCAGAGAAAATCTGTTATAAGACATGCCCCCCAAAGACACAAGTGGTCATATACAACTCTTAACTCAAAACAGTTCAACGCATCAACAATGACTTACAGCCTCTACTGGACAATGACAGATCTCTTTCACAAGTACTCTTTCACAAACCTTTCCTGCACACAAACAACCCGCAATCTCAAACAACTCCTCACCCACAATAATGCAATATCTATTTTGAATACTGACATTGGTACCAGAGCTTGCAATAAACCCAAATGCCAACTTTGCTGCCACATACATCCAGACAACACAATCACTGGATCTAACAGCATCAACTACACTATCTCAGGCTCAGTCACTCACTAACTTTCTAACATTGTATATGCCATTGAATGCCAACAATGCCCTTCAGTTCTGTACACAGGATACACACTTCCCTAAGACTCAACAAGGATATTGGGTTTTTATCTTGTCATATATGCTAAACCCATTTTTAACAAATACAGCTATATATCCCACTGTATTCTAATGTATTTCTTTTTTGTAGTAGTGTACTGGAATAATGTTTGTAATACTATGCTATATATTAGAATTTTCTGACAGAAACACCTATAAGAAAAATATATTGTTAGTTTAACCCATGCTTGAGAAGATACTAGTGGAGCATATCAACAGACTCTAAATTTATTACTTGTTACAATGAAGAAACCTAATATCAGACTCACACCATCAAGGACACATCAGTGTCCAATTCTGACATATTTATTGCTTTTGCTGTCCCCCCCCCCTTGAACCTAGGCAATGATAACTAGAAACCAAGCTTGTTATTCTTTAATCTGTTAAAAACATTTTCAATATTTTGCATACCAATTCACTGCCCACCCATTCTATGTAGGACTGCTAATTCCATTCCATTCTGTTGTCTGATTAAATGTGTTTGGCACACAAAAGCTCACACCCTGAATAAAACCTGGTTGATCTTAAAGGTGCCATTGGACTCTAACTTTGGTCATATTAAGGAAACTCATTTTGCAGGCAGCTGGGAACCATTTAGACTAGATGACCCTGGAGGTCCCTTCCAACTCTATGATTCTATGATTTTATACATTTTAGCATGCATAATTGCATTTTTCTATACAGTTATTCAATTGTGCCATGTTTTTAATGAATATACATATTTATATATACAACTTGTAGAATTGTGCAAATCACATGTAATAAAATTAAATGACATTATATACGTATGTACATAAATACATATACATATATGAGGATAATTCAGTATATAATCAAAATAATGAGTAAGTTGAACAAGAGCTACAATCATATTTATAGAATTCTTAGGCAAAAAAAGTCTGTTCATTCCATGTCTGCAATAAACCTAACTTTATCCCTATCCTTAACCCGTTAAGTATTTCCTTGATGATGCTGAGGAATATCCATGAACATTCTAATTGCTGAATGTATAAACAGTGCTATCCTAAGCAAACTTATATCATTCTAAACTCATTGATATTAATGAATGGTGTAACTCTGCTTAGCTTGATACCCTGGAGAGCTGCTGCCAATCTGAGTAGACAATGCTGACTTTGATGAACCAAGGGTCTGATTCAGTATAAGGCAGTTTCATATGTTCAAAGGATGGTACTGTACAATTCTCAAAATGATAAGTTTCCAGGATAGTTCATTCACTGTATGGAAAGTGAAGATTCAGTTTGATTGGGAAGATTCAGTTGGTTCTGAGCTAGGAGAAGTTGTGAGCAAATAAGGATGCTGAGGAAAACTAAGGGCCAAACTAGATGTGACATGGAGATGCCACTACCACATTTAAAGCCTTAAATGGGCAATTTAAAAATGCCACCAGAGCCCAATCCTGACTAGGCCCATATTATGGGGTGGGATGTGGCACTCTTGTTCTTTTCCCTGTGCCTTTTCATGTGCTGAAATGGCTGTGCTGGTGGCACCTTGTCTCATTGTGTTGCAGGGTTAATCCCCTGTGACATCTTTATTTGCTCATTTTAGGATTTTAAAATAGCAATGGGCATCCCCATGTCAGATACGAGAATACTATTAGGTATGGAGTATGGAATGGAATCACAAGAAACAGTAATACTAAGAATTCAGAAACTGTTAGGAAATTAAGAAAATATAGATTAATAATAGTAATGAAATCTCCTTTTCTGAGCCATCCTTTTCGGTTTCTCTGCTGATTTCTTTTAACGTGCCTTACATTTTGTATTTGGTCTTAATATCCATTCTTTTTATAATGAGCAGTATTCTTGTGAGTTTCCTTAGCACACTTTGCTGTTATGAAGAAAGAGGAAAATGACCAATAGAACAGAGAGAAATCTTAGCCCTCCCCTTTAACCCCTTGGGTGTGATCATTATCTCTTAGTATAGATTAATTGTTGAAATTGGACTACATAGTATAAGCATCTCTTCTCTGCTACTTTCTCAGTTCCCTTCAAAACTGTTTGAATTAAAGGGAACATGATGTGCAGGCTCATTGAGCATCTTCCCAGATCAGAGTTTTTGTATGTGTACTTAAAATGTTCTTGTGTGCATATAAAATTAACATGTGCTTGCAAGAACCCTACATTTTCATTGTGCAACTTGTGTTGTATCTATAGTTGTCCCCTGAAGAACTTCAAAATAAGGAAAATTCTATGATACCATAAGACGGGGTGGCCAACGGTAGCTCTCCAGATGTTTTTGCTACAACTCCCATTAGCCCTGGCCAGCATGGCCAGTGGCTGGGCTGATGGAAGTTGTAGGCAAAAAACATCTGGAGAGCTACCGTTGGCCACCCCTGCCATAAGAAAATGTTGCTTACATGTGTGAGAACATAATATAATATGTTAAAGTCGTTTTGCAATTAAGAAGCATTCTTTTCCCACAGTATTTCAGCAATAAATAAGGAGGCATTCCTTGTAAGGAACAGATTAGCACACAAGGCAGCTGCGATAGGCAGCAATTCAGCACTACATGTATACATAGTGGAAAATACGTTTGCTACATCATGTGTGCAAAGACACTTAAGATAGGAGGAAGTTCTTTTCTGAATTGTGAGGTATAGTGAAAGTAGAACAACTCATAAAAACCTGTGTTCTGCAGACAGAGGATTTCCCGCCCCCCCCCCCCCAATCTCCAAACAGAACTATTCATTTGAAATATATTTCTGCATATCTGGAAAAATTTTCTGACTACTCCAGTTCATAATTTGCTTGATATTTGGAATTCTCCACTAAGAAATCCTTTGTCATACACTGATATATCATCACCTGAAACAACACCCTTGGTGGAACTAGCAGCTTGCTACCACTTTACCTCTTCATTTTCTGTCACTGTGTGTGGTTCAAAAGAGATGAGGGTCCATTTTTGCCCCATTCTGTTCTGTTTTCCTTTTTTTCAGACACAAAACATCATGTATGATATGATTTCTGACTTAAATGAAAGAAGCGAAGACTTTGAGAAGAGGATTGTCACTCTGGAAACAAAACTGGAAACATTAATTGGTAGCATTCAAGCTCTCCCAGGACTGATTAGCCAGACAATCAGCCAGCAACAAAGGGATTTCCTTGAAGCTCAGATACAAAACTATGACAAGCATGTGACCTACAGCGCAGAGCGATCCAGGTCCTTGTCCAGGAGAAGGAGATCCTCCTCTACAGCACCACCCACTTCATCAGAGAGTAGCTAGAAGAGAATAAGTTAACCACAAAATAAAGACTTCTTTGCCATCATATGGTCAATATTTTAGCTTTTATTGTAAAGCCTTATGGTTCTAATCAGTGTTATCTGGGTTCTGATGTCAGAATTCTGGAAACCTGAACACAAAGTTTTAGGCCAAAATGAGTGAAAACTCCCCCCCCCCCTTTCAGATGCACAGTGAATGCACCTATTATTGCTATATAGATTGTTCCTCCTGTAATTAACTTTTTATTCATGCACTTCCAACAAACTTTACTACTACCGTATACAATATAATAAAAGGGTTAATTTCTGCACTTTGATTTCAACATTCCTAATTCTTAACCATTTTTACTCAAATTTTGAAAATGCTTTAGTTACATTAATTTATGCTGTGTTATCATTTAATACGATCTTATTACATACATTCTTCAAACAGGGGAAGAAAGGTTAAAGTGCAACACTTGTTAGTTTAGAAGAATGGTCTTTTAATTTTTTTTGGCTGCAATTCTGTGTTTACATGCAGTCAATCCAATTGATCTTAATAGTTTTACGCATGCATAACTGGCTGCAGGGTTCCAGCCTGTTTGCACATTCCCATGGCCATGTGTGTCAAGTCTGCATGTCCATTCAGAATTTTAAAGTTTCATTTTGCAGTGGTGAAGTGACCAATCACTTTACACTGGTGTGAGTGTCTTTTACAAATGGTGCTGAGAGTTGCTTTTATAGGCCCTCACTTTCTTCTTCATAAGCTCCAAATATGTGTAATTCCATATATTCTCCTGGACTGTGACAAATATTTGTTTATCAGAAACTGAAGGAGGGGAGTATATTAGTCCCGTCAAAATCGTCCTCATGAGTTCATATGGGTAATAGAGGAGTAGCATATATTTATGCTCTTTTAAGAGAAAGTCCCCATTGACCAAGAGTGTCTTGGCATCCAAATATATTGAATGTTTTCTGAGTCAATAGAAATTTTAAACCCTATTGTTTACCCCATTTTTTCAGTGATGACAATCGGTTGGATCCAGTAATTTCCTTCTGCTAAATGAGGTGTCTTTTACCAGTGCAGCAAAGCTTTTTCATCTAGAGCCAGGTCTGTTACTAGAACTGCCATCATTAGGCTAGCAACTGGTAGGAGACTTACCAATCAGGTGAGGGATTTGACCAGTGACAACACTTTCACCATGACTGAAAGTGACATTGATCACCAACAAAGTTTTAGCATCCAGCCAAAACTCTATGGGCAGTGCAACCAGAAGTGATGTCATCACATTGCTATTGATGCTCTAGCATTCAGTCAGAACTCTATAGTTTAACCACAGAGATTTGGCAAATGCTAAGAGTATCACCTTCCAGTGTGATGATCAGGCCTCATTTTGGGCTGGGGCTCACAAGAGCAGAATTCTGGAACTTCTAAATTTTATTGTGCTCATTGTTTCTTAAACACCCTGCCCGTCCCCCACCCCCTGGAAACGTTTGCTTCTGGGCTCCATTGTTCAAACCCCCTGAGAGAATTTTGCTGAACGATAAGATTTGACAAACTTTCTAATATTTTTCCCCACAAAAAATGGGAAAATAACCAAAACATTTAAAGCAGATAGATAGAAATCTTCATCATGCCACTGTGGCCACACAGGAGAAAGTAATTTTAAATTTAAAATGATGGGAGTAAGGTTTTATTATGACAATTGTAATTTAAGAAACATTTTAAGGTAGATTCTGAGCGGATATAATTTAGTCCACCTTCTGGTGATGTCAGGGCTTTGTGGCATATGCAAATGAGTTATGCGAATGAGTTGTGCCTGTGAACTCCAGCACCTCTTTTTCTATAAAATAACCCGTAGTGATGATGCTACTTCTGGTTGCTCTGAAAGTGATGTTGTCACATTGTCCATGACACTGATCGGCCTCCAGACCCCATTTTCTCCACCTCTCAGCTGAATGGTGGCAGAAAAAGCCATCAGATGTGGGAAGCAGAGGACCTGGCACCCCTACCTTGGCGGGGAGTGTGGGATATAAATTAAAATTTATATTTATTATTATTACCCCTCACTTAGTGGGATAGAATTTTGGGGTCCAAACCCAATATCCCCTAGTACATGCAACTTTATAAGGTACATGCTATTATGATTATGATCCTATAAATGCTTACTGTATTTAGACATGTATTTAGGAACTGAAAGACAGCCCAACAGTGTTTCTAGCTTTATTTGCATGTGATTGGGTGTGGCAGAGTGACAATAATTTAAATTTTTTCTAGTGCTGTGCTGTCTCCTATAGGGATCTTGATGCTGAAAATTGAAAGTACCATTTTGGCCACTTTCTTGCCAATATTTCATACCAGCCCATACCCACTTATTTTCATCCTTGAGTTGTGGCCATATTTGAGTTTAGTCTGTAATACATTACAAGGTAAACTTTGCAGTGTTAACATCTTAACATGCACAGGTAAACCTTCAAAGACTTTTTTTCTTTCTCCATGCATTGACAAAGAAAATGTAAATGCATTTCTGGCATCTGTACCTCAAACAAACCAGGTAAATCCCTGCAGTTCATCACACCTTTTTTCATGCATTTGAAACTTTTTAAAGAATAATTCCTGCATTTGGCTGGCCACAAGAACTTTAGCAGTTTGCCAGATGCATAAAACAAAATGCCGCAAAAGAAAATATTATATTAATAAAAATTATTATTTTTAAAGGATCTTTTGGGTGTGGTACATACATTTCCAGATATCAATATGAATGAACTTTGCATTCCCTGGTAATTTTTCTTATTTTTTTTTTCTTTCGGGCATAGTTGATGTCATTTCTAATAGCTGAAACCTTTAATTGCAGATGGAAGTAGAGTGTTAACTTGGCAATGCCTTTATGCCTTACATCTATACAACAGAGCACCAAGAAAAATCTGGTAGTGAGGTTTGTAACCATTCCATAAAATTTACCTTTCCAAGTACTAGAGCTGAATTTATTGATTCTTCATTCTTCTATCATCTGGTTTTAATGAGCCTTGTCAGCATTTTGAAAAGGCACCCTGCATGCATATTGACCAGGATCCAGAGAGCTTTAGACATGCATAGGAACTTGGGCATTCCTAGTTTAGTTGGTTACCTGAATTTCCCCCCTGCAAACTGCAGATGCATGTGCCATACAAGAAACTGCTATCCAAAGACACCCCCCCTCCAGCTTGAAAAGTGGTTTCCTATGAAACAAGGAAAACTGTTCAAAAAACACAAACCCAGATTTACCTTTGGTGTGTGGACAAACTTCTGTGAGCCGTTGGATCCCAGCCATTTCCCTCCTTGCTGCTGTATTTAGAGAGGGCAGTGAATCACTCTTTCTTGAAAGTTCTGTTGCAATATATGTGATGCACAGCAGGAGCCTCTAGAGCCTCGTGCCTAAGATTATAGGCTGTAAAGCAGGAAGATCCAGGTTCAGGTTCCACCAGAAACTCCTAAAAGCCTTAGAATAAGCACCTTTTCTTTCTGTCTTCCCTATGCAATGTAAAGTGAGAATGTAAAGTTGCTGCACGAGTTGCTAAAAGAGTGAGTGTAATTTAAGTATTTGAAAGAGCACTGTGCTCTTCTGGAAAACTTCACACTAATGAGGACGTGATCTCCTGAAGACCATTAGGTACCTAACTGCACCACTGCACAGTACTGTAACTTCAAGCTATATAGGTGCTGATGTTCAAAAGCAAATGTTTTACTTGAAAAGTATTGGGTGGATAGTGGGAAAACGAACAAGTTAGATGTATTAGAGTATTTTGCACGCAGCAGAAGAGCTGAAGGAGAGGGACAGGCAAAACACAGGAATTAATAGACAAGAGAAACAGATGTATTCAATGGCTGATATATTTACCAGTGATAGTATCCAATATTCAGAGTCGTTGCCAGGCCAAGGTCATACACAGTAATCAGTACACACTTCAGTAGATAACAGTATACAGCAGTAAGTATACACAGCACGATCCAAGCACAGTAGCCTAGGATCCAACACCAGCAGTGTCTGCTGCCACCCAGACAGTGGGCCGCACAGTACCCACAATCCTTACAGGCAGACTGAGCAGGCTCACTGAGCTTCCCTAAGTACACGTACCAATTATGCAAGGTTGCATCAGCTCTGTGAGTCAGCACAAAGCCTAATTACAGGTGAGGTCATCCCACCTTACCTCAGTAACAGGTAACAGCTGGATCATGATGCAGCATGACTCAGCAGGACATTGCAGAAACAACATTACTATTACTAAGATGGAGTCAGTCAGCCATTTTAGGACTGAGTTCCAACAAGATGTACTGAAGGGACAATCAAAACACCATGGACTAGCC
Source organism: Heteronotia binoei (assembly GCF_032191835.1). Taxonomy (NCBI): domain Eukaryota; kingdom Metazoa; phylum Chordata; class Lepidosauria; order Squamata; family Gekkonidae; genus Heteronotia; species Heteronotia binoei. The sequence goes on along the minus strand of NC_083226.1, from coordinate 101,889,325 downwards.
TTTTACATTCCAGTGGAAAATATTATGATTATTTTATGTTAATCTATAATTTCATAAATTCTAGCATAAAGTGAATAACAGAAATATAAATTTACACCAAGAGGTAAAGTATTTACCTGCAATATTCTTACAACACTATATTTAACTGATTGCTATTATTACGTAGGCATACTATAATGATTCCTCAATTTCTCAAGTTGCCTTTTTCTTGGCTGAGCAGCCCACTCTTTTTCTTCTTTTTTCTGTCTATCCCACCCAGCTCTGTGTATTTGCATGTGTGTGTTGACCTAGCCTAGGGAACTGAGGGACTGACTAAAATCCTTCATTTGTCTTTGTATAATGGCACAGGAGAAGCTGATGGTAATTCAAAACTAACAAACTTTTGAGGGGAAATGGTCAGATAGGTATCAGGTTTAAGACTTAGGAGGTGAAAAGGTAACTGGAATGAGGTAATTATAAATATAGACAATAGATAGTTTGTCACAAACAAGTAGCTGTTTGTTATACAGACAGGTCTTTAAAACTCCTTGACAGTTTTTGCTTAAGTAAACAAGCATAAACTTCTTTGTCTTGAAGATACTTAAACTGGTGAAGGTAGGAAGATTTACAGAGGCTGCAATCACACATGCTAAGTAATGCACTTTGGTTCCTGTGAACTGGGTGGCTGTGTACTTATCAGACTCTTTGCTGACTTGTGATTGTTATGGAGCTCAGCAAGCTGCTCAGACCAATTTTATAACTAGCTCCACATTTTTTAGTTTCTACTGATAGAACTCTAAAGTAACTGGAGCACAGATGGGGAGGAAAAGAAACCACTCCCCTGATGAACTTTTGGCACACTAGAGAAAACAGAGTAGGATGGATGACTTCTTGGATATAAGTTCATCTACTATTTGCTCCAGCCAGCACTTCCCTTTTCTACTCAATGAGAAGGCGTTACAATCTGCTGATGCCAGCATTACTAATGAGACCAAAACTTTAGTTTCTCCTGCTTCCAAATTATCAGCTATAGAAACTTCTGAGGAGCAACTGATAAGAATTCATGCTAAGGACTTTGAATTTTTGGCTTCCCAAACAATTTTAATAGCTCAAACGGTGAGCAAAATTTATGAAAAACTTGATCCATTACTTCAATTTTTTTGTAAACAATCTGGTGCTTTGGATTCCCCGCTTTCAAAGCAGTCTGAGCAAGAAATCAGCTCCATAAAGAAGCATCAGAGACCAATTTCTTATCCTTCAAAAGAATAAATCCACCACTCTGCAGGCCCCTGAACCTATTGTTTCATTGACCTTGGAAGCAAAGGCCATAGTCCTCAATATTTATAAATATCAGGACCGATGGATAGACTGGTCCTCTAAATGGAAAGCAAGAAAGCACTTAACATATCTTCTGGGGCTACTTTATGTTAACATTAGGTCTGTTGAAAGGATATATGGTCCTATCAATCATGACCATATTTTGTTAAACTTCAACACTTCATGGATCCCATCTTTAATGCTGGAAAAGCGGTATTTTCTGTAGCAATTTGGAATCTTTCCTACCAGATATTTTAAGAAACCCTTGGTTCCAGCAAAAAAGCCTTCAATTAAAACAAATAAAGAAATTTCCAAAGGGAATATAAATTATTTGAATCCTGATGTTACATCTTTAAGGAACAACCGCTCTGAAACTGAAGAAAAAGAAGAGGTGATGTAGTTGACCTTCACCCATCGTCCTATCTCCGTGGAGCCCTGGAGACCTCGAAGGAAGTTGGGGAACCCTCAGCAGCTATCAGTCCTCTTGAGGAGTCATCACCACTAGAAGTAAGAAAAGATTTGGCACTGAAAGAACTGACTTTCAATAAAGTTGAGGAAGACCTTTTCCCCTCATTTACCACCCTCCCTGAGGAAGAGCACAATAATCTAATCCAGAGGTTCCAGTTTCTTCAACTTGTTACCAACCAGCAAAGAACCAGAACTGAAGTTGGGACAGCTGAGGAAGTATTTTATACCTCTATAGTTCATTCCAAAGACTTAGTCCTACTGCCACTTCCTTCCCTGTACCCTTGAACCAGAAGTGGTTGTGGTAAATCAGCACACTCCAGCTTCTAAAGAGACTTTTTTTTATCATCTGATAGCATTACGGATCAAACCACCCAGTATTGACCTGAACTTTATAAACTGCATATTTTAACTGGGAATATGGCAAGATGGGCCTCAAAAAGAATTTTTCCAGAGGTTATGCAATTATTTTGTAAAGCAGATGTTATCCTCCTTCAGGAAACTTGGCTGACTGGTGAAATTTCCCTTCCTGATTTCACTGACTTTATAGTTAGAGCCCAGCATAACCCAAAGGGAAACCGACCTAAGGGAGGCCTCGCATGTTTGATCTTAGATAGGCTTAAGGTTGATAAACTAATGCAATTCCCTTCCTCATCCCTAACATTGCCAGTTATGATATCTATTGAAGGCATTACCCTAATAATTGTCACTGTTTATCTACCACCTCTCATAGTAGATGGGGAATTGAAATTCATGTGGAACTCATTATCTGACCAATTGAATTATCATTCTACTATGTACACTGAAACCTCTTTAATTCTGGCTGGAGATTTTAATGCTCTTATTGGAGCCAATGATAACCATTGGCTTTCAGCCACTGAAAGGCTTCCAGATGACTATGCTGATGAACCTCAAATTTTAATAAGTGATAGATCTACTAGGGATTGCAAAATAAATAATGCTTGTCTTCTTATGTTACCTTTTACATTAGACAATGATTTGGTGGTTCTGAACAACAGGAGAAAAATAGATCCTTGTGGTGACTATATTTTTATTTCTCATAATGGATGCAGTCTAATTGACTATTTTTTAGTCTAATCTACCTTAGGGACCTATCTACTTTAGGGGCTGACTCTCCCCACATGTTCGCCAGAGAGTACTTAGATCTGGATCACAAAATCTGCTAGTAATCCCTGGGCCGAAGGAGGCCCAACTGAAATTGACCAGAGATAGGGCCTTTTCAATCACAGCCCCCTGCTGGTGGAACCAGTTACAGGATGAAGTGAGGGCCTTGCGTAACCTTGGACAGTTCCACAAGGCCTGCAAGACTGTCCTCTTCCGGTTAGCATACAACTGACTGGCATTTAAGAACTTCGGAGGAAGCCCGTCACCATCAGATTAACACCAAATTAATAGACTGTTTCTGTTCCTTTGTCTTAACTGTTTTAATAGTCTTAATTGTTTTAACTACTGTAAATTATTGAATATGTATTTTAATATTTATTAGTGTTATTGTTCTATGCTTTTATGTTGTAAGCCGCCCTGAGCCTGCCTCGGTGGGGAGGGCGGGATATAAATCAAATAAATAAATCTAATCTAGTCTCAATGGTTAGGGGTTGCCTACCCTCTTTGCATTATTAAGCTGTGCCTTGCCAGAGACGGAGCACATTGCAGAGACCTCTGGAAGAGAGCAGAGAGCGCTTCACGGGTGAGGCTTGGCAGTTGGGAGAATTGCTGAAAACTTTTGAGTTCGTGTGAAGGGCTGAAGGTGATTGTGGCTGATTGATTAGAGTGGCTGTGTTGCCCACCCTCTTTGCATTATTAAGCTGTGCCTTGCCAGAGAGCTAAAGGGCTCTTGGCCTGTGGCTCTTAGCCTGGGGGCTGTGTAAGGACCAGGAACCCAGATCCCTATTTCCTTGTGTTCCCAATAAGGTAAGTAGACTCTCCAGGCGGGGAGCCATATAAACAGGGTTTAAAAAGAGACTTTATATTTTAAAAAAGCTATCATGAAGGTAGAATGCCAGCAGGGGGGTGGGGGCTTTCCAGTGTTTTGCACTGAGTGTCACATGTATGACTATCTGCCCACAGGACAGAAGTCTTGGGTGTGTGCTCGATGCAAGGAGCTCCTGGTCCTCAGGGAACGAGTTCGTACCCTTGAGGCTGAGATAACTGACCTGGAGAAGCAGATACAGTCAGTTAGGCACTCACAGAAGACTCTCAGGGACGTGTTAGTTGAGCCCTGATCTGAACGTGGCAGCCCCGTTGCTGCCAGGGAGCATGAGGGTCAAGAGGGAACAGGGCACTGGGCTGAGGATAAGGGGAATGCACCCTCTTCTTTGGTTGGTGAACGGGAATCCTTTTGCACCATGAAACCATCCCTGGGCGAAGAGAGAGGGAGGGTCTTGGTAGTTGGTGATTCAATCCTTAGGCAAGTAGACAGCTGGGTGGCAAAACCGTGTACTGACTGTATGGTGACTTGCCTGCCTGGTGCGAAGGACATTACGCGTGTAGTAGCTAGGCTGATAGACAGTGCTGGGGAGGAGCCGGTGGTCATGGTGCATGTTGGCACCAACGATGTGGGGAAATGCAGTTGTGAGTTCCTGGAGGGAAAATTTAGGCTGCTAGGTGGGAGACTTAAGGCCAGGACCTCCAAGGTAGCCTTCTGGGAAGTGCTACCTGTTCCACGTGCAGGGCTGGAGAGACAGGCACAAATTAGAAATCTCAATGTATGGATGAGACGATGGTGTAAGGAGGAAGGGTTTAAGTTTGTTAGGCACTGGGATGCTTTCTGGAACAAGCGGGAGCTGTACAAAAAAGACGGTCTCCACTTGTCCCCGGATGGAACCAGGCTGCTGGCGCTTAAAATCCAAAAGGTGGCAGAGCAGTTTTTAAAACTAAATCTTGGGGGAAAGTCGACAGGAGATGAAATGTCTCTGGTTCGGGAAGACTCATCTCAAAGAGATGAAGGGTTAGCTGATACTTTTGTACCGGGTAATGGAACAGAGTTGTCCACTGAGATGGTGACAAACAGAATGGACTGCCTGCCAGAGTCTCGAGGCGGCAGGAGGAAGGTGGCGGGCCTAGCTTGCCTAGGAAATTATAGATGTTTGTACGCAAATGTTAGAAGTCTTCGAAGTAAAATTGGTGCGTTGGAATGTTTAGGGTTGAGAGAAAACATAGACATTGTGGGAATTTCAGAAACTTGGTGGAATGAGAATCAGTGGGACACAGTGATTCCTGGATATAAGTTATACCAGAAGGATAGGGAGGGAAGGGTTGGAGGTGGGGTGGCTCTGTATGTCAGAGAGGGCATATGGTCCAGTAAGACCGAGGTCAGAGAATTAGACTCCCTTATAGAAATGCTTTCGGTTGAAATAGAGGGCCCAAAAGGCAATTTAATGATGGGAGTTTGTTATCGCCCACCAAATCAAAAGAAAGAGGACGACTATAATATAATGGAAGGCTTAAAAATGGCGGCTAGACGAAAAAACTGTGTCGTCATAGGTGATTTTAACTACCCGCAGATTGATTGGGTCAATATGTGTTCTGGTCGAGAGAAAGAGACTGAGTTTCTAGATGCTCTCAATGACTGTGCTATGGAGCAGATGGTCGCAGAACCTACCAGGGGTGGGGCGATCCTGGATTTGGTCCTAAGTAATGCCCAAGACCTGGTGAGAGATGTAAAAGTGATTGCACCGCTTGGGAGCAGTGACCATAACGTTATTGATTTCACTATTTGTATAAATAGGAAGTTGCCCCAAAAGACCAGCACAACCATGTTTAACTTTAAAAGGGGTAAATTCTCTGAGATGCGGAGGCATGTGAAGAGGAAACTGAAAGGAAAGGTAAATACAGTCAAAACCCTTGGGGAAGCTTGGAGGCTATTTAAAACTACAATCCTAGAAGTACAGATAAAATATATACCACAAGTTAGGAAAGGTATAAACAGGTATAAGAGAAGGCCTGCATGGTTAACAAACAAAGTAGTGGAAGCTGTAAAAGGTAAGAAGGACTCCTTTAAGCGGTGGAAAGCTAGTCCAAGTGAAATTAATAAAAGGGAACACAGGCAATGGCAAATCAAATGCAAGACTGTGATCAGGCAGGCAAAAAGGGACTATGAGGAGCATATTGCAAAAAACAAAATTTCTTCAAATATATTAGAAGCAGGAAACCAGCCAGGGAGGCAGTGGGGCCCTTGGATGACCAAGGGGTCAAAGGATTGCTGAAGGAGGATAGGAAAATGGCTGAAAAGCTAAATGAATTTTTTGCCTCTGTCTTCACTGTGGAAAATGAGAAGCGTTTGCCTGCTCCAGAACAACTTATTTTGGAAGGGGTGTTGAAAGACCTGAGCCAGATTGAGGTGACAAGAGAGGAGGTCCTAAAACTGATGGATGAATTAAAAACTAATAAATTACCAGGTCCGGATGGCATACATCCAAGAGTTCTGAAAGAACTCAAAGTTGAACTTGTGGATCTTTTGACAAAAGTATGTAATTTTTCATTGAATTCTGCCTTCATTCCTGAGGACTGGAAGGTAGCAAATGCCACCCCCATCTTTAAAAACGGTTCCAGAGGAGATCCGGGTAACTACAGGCCAGTCAGTCTGACTTCAATACCAGGAAAGTTGGTAGAAACCATTATCAAGACAGAATGAGTAGGCAGATTGATGAACACGAGTTATTGAGGAAGACTGAGCATAGGTTCTGTAAGGGAAGATCTTGCCTTACTAACCTGTTACATTTCTTTGAGGGGGTGAACAAACATGTGGACAAAGGAGAACCGATAGATATTGTTTACCTTGACTTCCAGAAAGCTTTTGATAAAGTTCCTCATCAAAGGCTCTTTAGTAAGCTCGAGAGTCATGGAGTAAAAGGACAGGTCCTCTTGTGGATCAAAAGCTGGCTAATTAATAGCAAGCAGAGCGTGAGTATAAATGGGCAGTCTTCGCAGTGGAGGACGGTAAGCAGTGGAGTACCGCAGGGCTCAGTACTGGGTCCCATGCTCTTTAACGTGTTCATAAATTATTTGGAGTTGAGAGTAAGCAGTGAAGTGACCAAGTTTTCGGATGACACTAAATTGTTCAGGGTGGTGAGAACCAGAGAGGATTGTGAGGAACTCCGAAAGGATCTGTTGAGACTGGGTGAGTGGGTGTCAACATGGCAGATGAGGTTCACTGTGGCCAAGTGCAAAGTAATGCACATTGGGGCCAAGAATCCCAGCTGCAAATACAAGTTGATGGGGTGTGAACTGGCAGAGACTGACCAAGAGAGAGATCTTGGGGTCGTGGTAGATAACTCACTGAAAATGTCAAGACAGTGTGCGATTGCAATAAAAAAGGCCAATGCCATGCTGGGTATTTTTAGGAAGAGAATTGAAAACAAATCAGCCAGTATCATAATGCCCCTGTATAAATCGATGGTGCGGTCTCATTTGGAATACTGTGTGCAATTCTGGTCACCGCACCTCAAAAAGGATATTATAGCCTTGGAAAAAGTGCAGAAAAGGGCAACTAGAATGATTAAAGGTTTGGAACACTTTCCCTATGAAGAAAGGTTAAAACGCTTGGGGCTCTTTAGCTTGGAGAAACGTCAACTGCGGGGTGACATGATAGAGGTTTACAAGATTATGCATGGGATGGAGAAGGTAGAGAAAGAAGTACTTTTCTCCCTTTCTCACAATACAAGAACTCGTGGGCATTTAATGAAATTGCTGAGCAGTCGGGTTAGAACGGATAAAAGGAGGTACTTCTTCACCCAAAGGGTGATTAACATGTCGAATTCACTGCCACAGGAGGTGGTGGCGGCTACAAGCATAGCCAGCTTCAAGAGGGGGTTAGATAAAAATATGGAGCAGAGGTCCATCAGTGGCTATTAGCCACAGTGTGTGTGTGTGTGTGTGTGTGTGTGTATTTGGCCACTGTGTGATACAGAGTGTTGGACTGGATGGGCCATTGACCTGATCCAACATGGCTTCTCTTATGTTCTTATGTTTATGTGTTGAACCCTTCTATTTAGGTGATCCTCTTCCACTCTCACTAACATTGCTAATTACTCTTTTAGGCATGAGTTCTCCACAATGTAATCTAGGTCAGGAGATCTCATTTACCACCCTCTGTGAGGAAGAGCAAAATAATCTAATCCAGAGGTTCCGGTTCCGGTTTCTTCAACAGCAACTTGTTACCATTCAGCAAAGGACCAGAACTGAAGCTGGGACAACTGAGGAAGTATTTTATACCCCTATAGTTCAGTGCAGATTATCTTCGTTAAAGAGGCTTAGGAATTAAAAGTAGTGGTGAGGGCACTATGCTCCTTTGCAGGGAAATTAAAATGTAATTGTTGATTAACCCTGCATGTCCCATTTGAATGGCACTCGGGCACAGGCCTTTCAGGTTTGTTGATGTACGGCCAGTGCCGAATTGAACCTTGTGGAGGCCCCTAGGCAGTTGAAATTCTTGCTGACAACTTCTTTTTCCAGAAAGTGAAGAAGGAAACAAGAGGATCTGCTGTCTTGGATTTGATTCTCACCAACAAGGAAGAATTGATTGAAGAAGTGGAAATAGTGGGCACCCTGGCAGTAGTGACCGTGTGATTTTGGAATTTACAGTCTTAGGGAAGGGAAAAGCTATACGTAGTCAGACTTATAGGTTGGACTTCAGAAAGGCAAACTTTGATAAACTTAGAACTATGCTGGGTAAAATCCAATGGTCAGAAATACTTAGGAGGAAGGGGGTTCAGGAGGGGTGGGAGTTTCTTAAAAGCGAAATACTGAAAGCACAATCACAGACGATTTCTATGAGAAGAAAAAATGGAAGAAGCCTAAAGAAGCCGAAGTGGCACCATAAACAGCTCTCTAAAGACTTGAGAAATAAAAAAAGACTCCTTTAGGAATTGGAAGGAGGGCCTTATAACCAAGGATGAATATAAACAAATCACCAGTGCTTGTAGAGAAAAAGTAAGGAAAGCTAAAGCTCAGTATGAGCTTAGGCTGACCAAAGATGCTAAAAACAATAAAAAGGGGTTCTTTTCTTATGTTCAGAGTAAGAAAAAAGAGCAAGGACATGGTAGGCCCATTGTGAGGGCAAGAAAGTGAAATTGTAGCAGGTAATGAAGGCAGAACTGCTCAATTCCTACTTTTCCTCAGTCTTCTCTTCTGAGGGAAATGGTGCTCAACATGGCAAAAGCAGAACGTATAAGGAGGGTATGAAGTTCCAACCTAGGATCAGCATAGGGGTAGTACATAAACACCTAGTTTCTTTAAATGAAACTAAGTCCTCAGGGCCAGATAAATTGCATCCAAGGGTTTTAAAAGAGCTTGCGGATGTAATTTCTGAGCCTCTGGCTATTATTTTTGAGAATTCTTGGAGAACAGGAGAGGTGCCGGAAGATGGGAGGCGGGCGAATGTTGTCCCCATCTTCATGAAGGGGAAAAAAGACGATCAGGGTAACTACCAACCTGTCAGCTTGACGTCTATACCTGGAAAAGTTTTAGAACAAATCATCAGTCAGTCCTGGAACATTTAGAAAGAATGGATGTGATTACTAAGAGCCAGCATGGGTTTCCAAGAGCAAGTCATGTCAGACTAACCTGATCTCTTTTTTTGAGAAAGTGACTACCTTGCTGGATCAGGGGAATGCTGTAGAAATTGTTTATCTTGATTTCAGTAAGGCTTTTGATAAGGTTCCACATACTATCCTGGGGGGGGAGGGGGGTTTGGCTCCCTCTTGGGTATCTTGCCCCCCCAGGGAAAGTGTATGCGCAATACATAGCCTCTCCCTTCCCGGTGTAGTGAACGCCGCGTGGTCACTGTCCGGCTATGCCTGGCAGATGGTCACTGCAATGGCCTCTCCTGCATTACTGCAGCTGTGGCAACACCTTCCCGCTGGTCCCCCCCCCCATTTCTCACAGAGGTTGCCACGTCATGGTGCGACCGAATGGCCGCCAGCCAAGAGAAGGAAAACTCTAACATCAAACCCGGGCAGATAGAGCTCGTTAATGTAACACCTACCACCTGAAGGACTCGCTGCCGGCGTCCCGGCTTACTGGGCCATGGCAGATGACCCCAAGGTGAAAGGGTGGAGCCAGTACCACGCACACTGTGCTTCACCTAAAAAATTCCTCTGCGCAGGCCTGAAGGGTATATCCACATCCACAACCCACAACACACCAAGTCCTGCAGCGATGGGCAAGGGGCGAAACGGCAGGTGGAAGATGCCACTGGAAGCCGCAGTCCCAATCCTGCATGTAGGCGGTTCAGGGTATTGGTCGCCTGATGCTGACCCGGAGACGAAAGCATTTTTCGGCAGCACCCTGAACGACCAAGCAGCCTTATCTAGGGACAGCACTGCTTGCTCCACACGGAGAGGGGCCTAGAAAAGGTGGCCTAAACAAAGCTCGTCTCCCCCCCCCCCCAGTTGGCTAGCCATGGTCAACGGGCATCCTTACTTGCGGTCAAAAAATAACAACAAAGAAAAGGCATGCACCTGCCTCACAAAGTGTGCAAAGACTACAGCTTGCATGTTGGAACATCAGAACCATGCTTGACACAGTAGACAGTGGTCGCCCTGAACGACGCTCTGCTCTAGTTGCCCACGAACTTCTCAGGTTGAATATTGACATAGCAGCTCTCAGTGAGGTCCGTTTCCCTGAGGAAGGTAGTCTTCAAGAACATGGTGCTGGCTATACCCTCTACTGGTCGGGTAAGTCAAAGGCTGAGAGCCGCCTTTCTGGCGTTGGCTTCATGGTCAGGAACTCCATTGCCTCCAAACTCGAAAACCTGCCAACAGGTCACTCAGATCGCATCATGTCCATGCGCCTCCCACTTCAAAACAAGCAACATGCAACACTCTTCAGTGTATATGCCCCAACTCTTCACGCAGATCCTGCAGAAAAGAACAAGTTCTATGCTGATCTACACAACCTCGTGCGGAAGACCCCTACAGAGGACAAGGTGATCATCCTTGGTGACTTCAATGCCAGAGTAGGTAAAGACTCGGAAGCCTGGAAAGGAGTACTTGGCAAACACGGCATTGGCAACTGCAATGATAACGGGCGCCTCCTGCTAGAATTCTGCACGGAGCACCAGCTCACCATCACCAACACTATCTTTCAGCAGAACAGCAGCTTGAAGACAACCTGGATGCACCCACGGTCCAAGCACTGGCACCTTATTGACTACATTCTGGTGTGCCAGAGAGACCTTCGAGATGTCTTACACACCCGAGTAATGCCCAGTGCAGAATGTCATACGGATCATCGTCTTGTACGCTGCAATCTCCGTCTTCACTTTAAACCCACACCCAGGAGAGGAGGTATCCCTCGGAGGAAGCTTCAGGTTGGCAGCCTTCAGTCAGCCGAAGTTAAAGCTGCCTTCCAGGCAAAACCCCAGTCAAGAATTGAGGACCCCAGTTGCCCCACAGACCCTTCTCCAGAAGCACTCTGGGAACACCTAAAACTACCATCCTGTTGATCTCTGAAGAAGTCCTCGGGTTCTCCACAAGGAAGAACAAGGACTGGTTTGACGAGAACAATCAAGAGATCCAAGAATTACTAGCGAAAAAGAGATCTGCCTACCAAGCACATCTTGCTCAGCCGTGCTGTCCCGGGAAAAAAGCAATCTTTCGCGCTGTATATAGCAACCTCCAGCGCAAGCTTCGAGACATTCAGAACGAGTGGTGGACCAAGCTTGCAGAGAGAACCCAGCTGTGTGCAGACACTGGTGATTTAAGAGGGTTCTACAAAGCCCTGAAGGCTTTGTATACGGCCCATCATATCAGGCTCAGAGTCCCTTGCATAGTGCAGACGGCCAAGTGCTCCTCACAGACAAGGCATCCATACTGAACCAGTGGTCAGAGTATTTTCAGGTTCTCTTCAGTGCCAACCGCGTAGTTCAAGATTCAGCAATCCACCTCACCCCACTTCAACCAGTGAAAACAGAGTTTGATGTGATCCCCACCCTAGAAGAGACTGTTAAAACCATCAAGCAACTGAAAAGTGGCAAGGCAGCGGGAGTTGATGGAATCTCACCAGAGATCTGAAAGCATGGGGGCACAGTACTACATAGCACACTTCACAAAGTACTTGTCATCTGCTGGGAACAAGGCAAACTACCACAGGAGTTTCGCGATGCAATCATCATCACTCTACACAAGAACAAAGGGGAAAAGTCAGACTGCTCCAACTACCAGGGGATAACCCTGCTCTCCATCGCAGGCAAAATCCTTGCCAGAATACTCCTGAACAGACTGGTGCCCACCATTGCAGAAGAACTCCTCCCAGAGAGCCAGTGCGGCTTCAGAGCTAACAGGAGCACCACCGACATGGTATTTGTTCTCAGGCAGCTCCAAGAGAAATGCAGGGAACAGAACAAGGGTCTATATGTGACTTTTGTCGACCTTACCAAAGCTTTCGATACCGTTAGCATGAAAGGCCTGTGGCAAATCTTGGAACGTTTAGGATGTCCCCCAAGGTTCCTCAGCATGATCATCCAGCTACATGAAGACCAGCGAGGCCAAGTCAGACACTGCAACGACCTCTCGGAGCCCTTCCCAATAGGCACAGGTGTAAAGCAAGGCTGCGTTCTCGCGCCAACTCTCTTTACAATCTTCTTTAGCATGATGCTTCAAAGAGCCGCAGTAGATCTAGATGATGACGATGGTGTCTACATCCGCTATCACACCGATGGCAGCCTGTTCAACCTGAGGCGACTAAAGGCTCACTCCAAGACAATGGAAAAACTTATCCGAGAGCTACTGTTTGCTGATGATGCTGCACTCGTCTCCCACTTGGTATCAGCTCTGCAGCATATGATGTCCTGCTTTGCAGAGGCTGCCAAGCTATTCGGCCTAGAAGTTAGTCTGAAGAAGACAGAAGTTCTCCACCAGCCTGCACCCCAGGAAGATTATCACCCTCCCTGCATCACTGTGGGTGAATCAGTTCTGAAGACAGTCCAGCAGTTCAGCTACCTGGGGTGCATCATCTCCTCAGATGCCAAGATCGACAAGGAGATTGACAACAGGCTGGCAAAGGCAAACCGTGCAGTTGGCCGACTGCACAAAAGAGTGTGGAGCAACAAGCATCTGAAAAAAGGCACAAAGATCAATGTTTACAAAGCGGTTGTGATGACAACCCTCATGTACGGCTCCGAATCGTGGGTTTTATACCGTCATCACCTGCGACTCCTTGAGCGCTTTCATCAGCGCTGCCTTTGCACCATCCTCAACATCCACTGGAGTGACTTTGTGACCAACACTGAAGTCCTCAAGAGGGCGGAGGTTTCAAGCATCGAGGCACTGCTGTTGAAGACGCAGCTGCGCTGGGCAGGGCATATTTCTAGGATGGAAAACCACCGCCTTCCCAAGATTGCTCTGTATGGCGAACTTTCCACCAGCCATTGAAATAGAGGGGCACCAAAGAAGAGGTACAAGGACTCCTTGAAGAAATCCCTTGGCACCTGTCACATCATCCATTCCAGTCCGGCTTCCGGCCAGGTCACGGGATGGAGACAGTTCTGGTCGCCCTCATAGATGACCTTATGCGACATCTGGACCATGGCGGTTCCGCAGTGCTGTTGTTATTAGATCTGTCAGCTGCTTTTGACACGGTTGACTATCAGCTACTGACTAGCCGCCTTGCCGATGTGGGAATTCAGGGATTGGCCTTACAGTGGCTGACCTCCTTTCTCCAAGATCGAGGACAAAGGGTGGTGATAGGGGAGGAAGCATCCCAGAGGCACTCTCTTAGCTGTGGGGTGCCGCAGGGAGCGGTCCTATCCCCGATGCTATTTAATATCTATATGCGCCCCCTTCCCCAGATTGTCAGGAGGTATGGACTGGGTTGCCATCAATATGCGGATGACACCCAGCTCTATCTATTGATGGGTGGCCAGTCTGACTGTACCCTGAAAAATCTAGACCTGGCGTTACAAGCCGTGGCCTCTTGGCTCAGACTGAGTCGGCTGAAATTGAATCCGACGAAGATGGAGATTCTCTACCTGGGTCGGGGCGGTCCGGGGAGAGAGATCCAGCTGCCGGCCTTTGACGGGGTACCATTGATACCGGTCCCTAAGGTCAAGAGCTTAGGCGTGCTCCTTGAGTCCTCCCTTACAATGGAGGCTCAGGTGGCAGCCACTGTTAGATCTGCCTTTTTTCATCTTCAGCAAGCGCGTCAGCTGGCCCCTTACCTGGAGCGCAACGACTTAGCGATGGTAATCCATGCTACGGTCACCTCAAGAATAGATCACTGTAATGCTCTCTACATGGGGCTACCCTTGACACTAACCCGGAAACTACAGCTAGTGCAGAACGCTGTGGCACGGCTGCTAATGGGGCTGCCGCGACGGGAGCACATTCAGCCAATGCTGAGAGAGCTGCACTGGTTGCCTGTTGTATTCCGAGTTCGCTTCAAGGTGTTAGTATTAACCTTTAAAACCCTCTATGGTCAGGGACCTGCCTATCTACGGGACCGCCTTTCCCCATATATCCCCCAGAGAGCACTGCAATCAGGGACAAAAAATCTGTTGTCCGCCCCTGGCCCAAGAGAAGCCAGGCTATGTGTAACGAGATCCAGGGCTTTTTCGGTGGCAGCGCCAGAACTTTGGAACACCCTCCCAGAAGCTATAAGGGCCCTGCGGGATTTATCTGCGTTCCGCAGGGCCTGTAAGACCGAACTGTTTAAACAGGCTTTTGTGGTCTAACTGAAAAAGGGCTGCCACCGGACACCGGTGGGTCTGATCATAGTTAAGAAGTCAATCCCTATACGGGATTGAAATAGCGCTATAGAATGGTTTTAAAGTTGATATGTAAATTATGGTTTTATATGTTTTATCGGATTAATTGTTTTATAATGTTGTAAGCCGCCCTGAGTCCGCTTGCGGAGAGGGTGGGATATAAATGAAAAGTAATAAATAACTAAATAAACCATCACCAGTGGTCTGACCTAGCCTCAGATCGCAAAGCATGGAGGCACACCATCCACCAGGCTGTCTCTTCCTTTGAGAACGCACGCATAGCTGGTCTTGAGGACAAAAGGAGATTGAGGAAGAATTGCACTGCTACAGCACCAACCCCAAATCAGACTTTTCCCTGCAGCCACTGTGGCCGGATCTGCCTGTCCCGCATTGGTCTTGTCAGCCACCAGCGAGCCTGCAGCAAACGTGGACTACTGCACTCTTCTTAAATCTTCGTTCACGAAGTCAAGCCGAGAGTTCAGTCTCATTCCAAAGACTTAGTCCTACTGCCAAGAAAGTAGACTCCTCAGTGTGAATCAGAAGTTGATACCTTATTGTCCTCAGATTCGATAAAGAGGTTAACTTTGGAAATAATGGATCACCCTGATCCAGCTAGTCTTAAAAAGCATTTGGGGATCTTTTGACAGTCTTCAAATCAATTTTTGAAATACCTATGTATCCCTTTAAATCTAGGGGAAAGTATGCTTTGTACGATGGGAATGTTGCCAGCTAAAGAGAACTGTCCAAAGGTTAGGTAGGAATTTTAGGTCCTCCAGGAATTATGAAAATGTAAGATACCTACTTCAGCTTAAAAGGGTTTACCGAAATCTAATAAAAACTGAAAAACACCAGCACATTCAAAAAGAATGGGATCTTCTTATTGATGCCTCTAGGAGGAAGGATGCAAAACAATTTTGGTCCCTGGTTTCTAAAGCAGGTTACCAATCTAGTATGAAGAAACCCATCCCACCACAAACTTGGGTTCCAATTTGTTAAATAGGTTGACTAACTGGATGACAGGAAAGTTTATACTCACCCCTGAGCAAGTGGGCTTTCAGCCAGAATATTCCACCTTAGGCCATTGTTTTGTCTTATTCCATTTTATAAAGAAGTATACATCTTTTCCTAATAGCTGAATATATGTTGCCTTTATGGACCTAAAGATGACATTTGATCCAGTTCCTAAAAGCAGATTGTGGCAGAATCTTATCAACCACGATATAGATACCTGCTTTCTTTGGCTAATTCGATCTTTATATGATGAATCTGAAGCACAAGTACGAACCAATAAGCAAGGACTGCTTTCAGATTCCTTCAAATTGCATAGAGGAGTCAGACAGGGTTGTGTTTTGGCATCCTCCTTATTTAATTTTTTTATAAACAACCTTCCAGACAATCTTAGGCTTCATATTTTGCATGCAACCATGTTCGCAAATCTTCCAACTTATGTATGCTGATGACATCCTGCTGATTGCCCACTCTCTAGTGGGCATGCATTGTTTATTGTCAGCATTTGGGAACTACTGTAGTAACGAGGGTTTAACCATCAACTACGATAAATCTAAGATAGTTGTTTTTACAAAAAAAAAATTCGATTCATTCCACATGTGTGGTACTTAAATGGGAAGAAGATCCAACAAGTAACCAGTTATAATTTTGGGGTCTGAAATTCCAATCTAATCTTAATT
Source organism: Heteronotia binoei (assembly GCF_032191835.1). Classification (NCBI taxonomy): domain Eukaryota; kingdom Metazoa; phylum Chordata; class Lepidosauria; order Squamata; family Gekkonidae; genus Heteronotia; species Heteronotia binoei. Next base: position 101,873,152 of record NC_083226.1, on the reverse strand, counting down.
GGAAGAATCATATGGAATTTATGAAAGAGAAAGCTCTGAGAACAATCAAGGGAATCCTGCATTTCTTTTTTTTCCAGAGATGAGCAATATGCCCCCTCTGCAATCAAACTTTTTGATACTAAAGCTAGGCATTGGCTTAACAACTTGATTGGTAGGCCAATAGTCTCTGTGGTGGAATGGTGGGTGATTCAGCACCCTGGGGTCCACTTTTGGTTGCCACATCTTTTTAGACCCAATGTGATGCATTTGTCTGCAGCTGGAATAAATCTTTTTCTAGCTGATCTGCAGGTTGGGCTGTACACTCTGCTAGGCAAGCTGATGGCAGGAGGGGAGTTAAGCCAAGGCTAACCTCCTCAGTGGTGGGAAAGCACGGGTTAATGGGTATATGTTTTGGCAAGCACTCTGAGATATTACAGTAAGGGGAGCTCTCTAACTGGGTACCTAGTGGCTTCATAATCTGGGTGGCTCAGGGTGGAAGTCTCTTTGGGATTGGGGGGCATATGCCAAGCCCTAAGGCTTTGCAATCATGGGGGGGGGGGGACTTTGCCTCTCTATACCCTCTACTCACATAGTGCAGGCTGTGATGAAAAAAGTTTGGAGGAATTCTAGACCTGGATCTGAGCCAGGGTGGTATTGTCCTGTTAGGAGGCTTGCTTTGCAAGCCAGAAAGAACCCATGCTTTAAGTTAAATAATTATGCAGATCAGCTTATTCAATAAAGCTCCAGTTTAACCCATAAAATGTCTTGTCTCTTTATTCTGGGGTGGGCAGGCAATGTTCTGAAGAATGTAGTTTTGTGCCTTGTAATCTCTGTTTTGTAATTTGAAGAAAATGTTGTGATATACAAGATTGTTTGGAAGGAAAGGCAGCATGGTATAGCTTGTTTTCATCAGATCTTGGAAGCTAAGCAGCATCAGTAATTAGAAGGGAGGCCACCAACCAAGGCTCTACAGAGGAAGGTTAGAAAAAACACCACTGCTTCTCAATTTCCTTGAAAACCCCTTGCTGGGGTTGCTATAAGTCAGCAGCATCTTGATAGTACTTTGCATACACATAAGATTGTGTCATATGGAGCAGTGAGAAAGTCCAAGAGAAATAGAAAATGGTTATCCAGCTGGAGTAGATGATGGAAGGTAAAGAGCCTGACCTAATTTTAGAGAGTAGAACAGAGGATTTGCATTTTACCAGTTTCTTTTGTTCTTCCTTGCTTCAGTCTGGTGCGGTGCTAAAAATATGCTCATAAACATTTTCTTTCTAATAAATACTTTAAACTTTTCATTCTGGAAGTTGTTCTCTGTACCACGTAGACCCCCACTGTTTTGGACACGCTATTTTAAAGGGGAGCCCCAGGAGAGGGAAAGACAAGCAGTTGGTAACTGGCTATTTCCCCAGGGGCACACAGGCATTAATCTATCCCTGTGGTAGCCAGGTTCTGAGCTAGCGGGAGACATTCAGGCAAGGCCATTGGATCTTGGAAGCTGGGAGTCCCTCCCAGTTGGCATTTCCTTGCAAAAAGGGCAGGTGGTGGTGACCAGCTACCCTAGACAATAGGAAGAGTTCCTACAGGGAACTGGGAACCCCCTACGAGGGCAGTTCACTCATTAACTATGAAAGCTTTTTTAATGCTGAATCTATAAGGATCAAATTATTATCCTTTACATTTTGTACAAAGCGAAGCATTTTTTTAAAAAAAAAAATTCATAATCCAGGTGAATGAAGCCATTTGAGATTGTATACAAATGTCTGGTCCTAAAGCAAATTTTTCTGTCATTGCTTCCTAATCATACTAGCATCCATATGCTGTTCTTTTAAATGTTATGTTTTCTTTGGATTTATCATTTAAATTTTGATTAGAAGTCTCACACATTCATGCTTTTGTGTTCCCTATCAAGGATGGTGACGGCTACATTCGTGTAATGTAGAGGAAGAGCATCTTTCTGTATATATTTTGCCTCCCTAGGATTGCCATTTGTCCACCCAGAACTTTTTTTGAACAGGAACACACAGGAATGCAGTTCCGTCTGGCTAGGTGTCACGAGGTGTAGCCTAATATGCAAATGAGTTCCTGCTAGGGGTTTTCTACAGAAAATGCCCTGTGTGAAACAATGGTGATGTCAGGGGGTGTGGCCAAATATGCAAATGAGTTCCTGCTGGGCTTTTTCTACAAAGCCCTGTGTTCACCCATGATAGGAGAACCCCTGTTCTTAGTTCCAGTCCCTACCCATGAGGCACAGAGGAGCAGGAGAAAAAAATGGCCAGAAAGCTACCCACACTAGGTTTTTATGGATCTTTGGGCAAAATTACCACTCCAGATTTTGAAATTCCTGGAGATTTTGGGGAGGAGCATGGGAAGGGTAGAGTTTGGGGAGGGGATTCCACCTGGAGGTTAGCCATCCTACCTTGCTCCCCAAACCCTAATAACAGCTTAAAGAAAGAGTGCTGTATCTTTCCTCCTCACAGCCAATGTGTACTGTAAGAAAGCCCACAGAATGACTCAGAAACATAAATTTCACAGCACTAATCACCTCGAAGAACTGATGGAAGTGGAATAACTGCCTTGCAGGAATATCTGAATTTTCTTCTTTAAAACATGATGTCTATGACAATTATAGTGAAAAAATTAAATAAAGATAGGTGAAGAATAGTACTGTGCTACAAATGTGGAGTTACCTCTACCAAATGATTACATGATTGTGCAACACAGAACATCAATGCCTATTAACAATAGCTCTATGGAGCATGTGTGTAATAGGCATAAATGAATCATGTTGATATAGTAAAGGTAGAACATCAGTGCAAATTAAATTTTGAAATGTTTTGTGGTGATTTCCATGACTACATAAGCCAGAGCTCACAGTTACTTCCGGCTGCAGCATCATATAAAAATAAGTATTTAGATTTCGGTCTGAAAAGAAACAGGCACACATTGAGTGTAATTACTGCACACCTATTTCCTTTTAATTTTTTTTAATAGTAGTTATTAAACACTGGAGATTAAGTCCAGATCTCCCCTCTCCAGAGATAGGAGGGCTTCTGTATTGAATATGGGAATCAGGGAGCAAAATAATAGTTGAGGACAGATCAGGGCCGGATCAAGGGGGGGCAGAGGGGGTGTTTGCTCCTTGTGCTGCCAGAGGGGGAGCGCCAAATTGGGTACCTCCCCCCCCCAGGAAGGGGGGAGAAAGATCGGGTTCTTTTGCATCGCCACCCGGCCCACTGGAATCCCTTCCCTTGCCTCACCTGCAGCGATAAAGGAATGCAATAATCGCTCCCTCCCAGCTGCTTTTCTCCTCTCCCCTCTCCTCACCACCCCAGCCCCTCCCATTGGAGCCTGGTCGTACACACCTCCCCAACAGCATAACTGGTTGTGTGTGTTGGGATGGGAGGGACAGAGGGAAAAATCTTGCAGGCTATGTCCTTCCCTTTACCAGTAGTTTGACAATTGCAGTTCATTCCTGCAGCTCATTAAAGTAAAGCAGGTGAGAAAAAAATCCAGGGTGACCATTTGCTGCTACTGAAACAGAGAAAAAAAGAAGAGTCGCTTTCTCTATTCCACCTCTGTGATTCTTCCGTAAACAAGACCCACTTGCTCTCTCCAAGACCCCCACCCCCTGTCCCTCCACCCTTTCCAGACTTAGAGCCAACCACCCCAAAGGGAAGATCATGGACATGCTGGTAGGAGAGTCTCATAGATGTCCATGGACATGATATGTGATTGGATGGTGAGCTTGGGGGGATACAAAGCAAAAATCATGAGGATCCATGGGGATCTATGGTTCAAAATCAAGTTTTTGGTCCATGGTGCTGCCATGAAATGGTGGATCCATGATTTCTGTGGTGCAAACTCGGCCCAAAGACATGATATAAGAACTGATGGTGAGCTTGAGGGGATCCAAAGCAAAAATCATCAGGATCCATGAGAATCTGTGGTTTGGAAACATGTTTTTCCACTGTTGTGGCACCAGAAATTCATGGAGGCATGATTTTTCTGGTGCTGCCTATAGTCTAAGACAGGATCTACAGCATGATGGTGGTTTCATTTCATTTCACCATAAAAATCATATGTATTCATGAGAATCCGTGCTTTGGAACCGGTTTTGCACTGGTGAGGCGCCACGAATCCATGGAGGCATGATTTTTGTGGTCCTGCCTATAGTCTAAGACAGGAGCTACAGAATAATAGTGGTTTGATTTCATTTCAGTGTAAAAATCATATAAATTCATGAAGATCTGTGTAGATCTGACTTTTACCCAGACCCGGTTTTTAGAGTATCCAGTTGCAAACACTTTGCATTTTTGCTTACTTGTCCCTTGCAATCCTTAGTTCTTCCCCCTTTCTCCCTCTTTGCCAAAATGCAAGCTGTAATCTCCTTGGTTGGGGCAGAGACTTGCCTTATGTTAGTCTGTACAGCACCCTATACAGGAACAATATGAATATTATTCATGAATATTATTACCAGTTCTCCTTTTTCAAGATGAGAAACTCTCTAAATTTTATACTGGCTTGTAAGAAATTAATTTAATGAGACTAGAGGAGAGGGGGCCTAAAATTGCAGCTGAGAATCCTGAACCTTTACTCAGAAGTAAGTTCCACATAGCTCAGCATTTGGTATCAAGTATGTATGCTTGGGATTGTGGCCTTCTTTGCTGCAGATCCCAAACAGTTTATGCACTTAAAGAAATGCAAGCAGCCGTCAGATCCCTGGAAAGAAATGCATGCCATATTGAGAAGGGAAAACCAACCTGGGTTTTTCACTTACTTTTCAGGTGAAGATCCTGTGAATTTAGGGGAGATAATTGTGAGTTTCCTGCATTGTGCAGGGAGTTGGACTTGATGACCCTGGAGGTCCCTTCCAACTCTAGGATTCTATGATTCTAGACTCCTGTCCTTTCGCCACTGAAGCACAAATCTAGAGAAGGGAATTTAAACTTTAAACCCCTTCTTTGATGTGGCGCTGAAGAGGGGCGCACAAAGTTAGTTTTAGCTAGGGCTCAAAATGCTCTAGGCCAGCCCTGCTGAGGCTTCCCCCCCCCCCCATACAAACACCCAATGGGGTGTTTAAATGGAGTGTGTGTGTCAGATTGCCCACGGGTCCCTTCATTTTTTGAGTGGGGTTTTGCCCCCCTCTCTCAAAAATATGTAGATCTGGCCCTGGAATACATGGAGAAGGCTGGAAAGAGAATATATAAATATAAACAAAATGTTATAAATAAAATGTTATTATTAGAATTTGCTTCATTATTATTGTGCTTACATAGAAGCAAATAACAGTTCCAGCTCTCTCTGTTGTTCTGGTAGTTTACAAGTTGGGACTCTCCACACTGGTTACTTCCCTCATAAATTTTCATCCTAGGATGGGATTGCAGTCTGTGTGAAAGGTAGTAAGGTAATGGGTAAGGCAAACACCTTGGGTCATAATGGTTGGTATCACAGCATCAAATCTTTCTTTGTGGGGGGGTGGTGGTGGTATCAAATCCTTCTTTTTGGAGAGAGTGTGGCTCCTAAATTCTACCAGTAAACCTCCTAATCACTGGGCTTGGAAAGCTTTTAATGGGAGGGATTCTTGTACTTTAGGAAATTTATAGGAAAAGGCCTATAACATTGTAATTTCATTTCATTACTGCTCTTGCTACATTTTGATGGTTGCTTTCTGTGCATAGCAACTATAGAGGCACTTCTGACACAAGACATTCTGAGTGGTGGGTAATGAGCAAATTGCCAAGGTCACTGTGGAAGAAGCTATTGGCTGTCAATGGGTGCTTTCACACAGTGACTGCAAGTGAATTCTGCTATTCTTACACAGTAAAAATCCAGTTGCAAAGCACATTATTTAGTTTGTGTGAATGAACCCAATATGGCTCCTTTTTGCTACTTGTATTATAATATTGTATCAATATTGTTGCTGAAGGAAACACAAGAGCAGAACTACTCATGCTGACATAATGTCTCCAGCCATAGCTGTAGCTATGTTAATTTAACCATAGGACTCAGTTGTCCATCCTGTTGTACTGGATAGAAATTGGTTCTAAGCAAATATACTCAGAATCAAAGTGTATGTCCATATCTTATAGTCTGGTCTGACTGTGGACACAGCAATATGCCAAGGAGAGGTTGATTTTTTCTACAGGAAAGCAAGTTTTTTATATGGAATTCCCACGCTGCCTTAAAAGCTTGCTAGGTGATCTTAGGCCAGTCCCACACAATCATCCTAACACCTCAGAAGTTTGTTGTGAGGATAAAATGGAGGGGGGTGGGAAATGAAGTGAATAAATAAAAGTATCCAATAATATACCACCCTCCTATACTTTTCTTGCACATTCTAGGGACGACTACTCCATATAATTGTAATAATTGGCCCTTAAAATACAAACCCAAATGGGATAAATAATTTTAAAATCATGGTTAAATTGTCAGTCTAATGATTGAAATATTTCTTTTAAAATCTGCTACTGTGTTTAAAATAACCAGATGAAAGCATTCTAAACAAAAAGTCAAATGTGAGGTGTTATAAGATCCTTTTATAGTATTGGATAATAGTAGCAATTTGTTTCAAAATGAAAACCATTACATTGCAGGTACAACAAACATTACACATATTTGGGATAAGAATTGCCCATAAATGCAAATATATAGTAGAACCATTTTGGCTATGAAAATTAAACTCCTAAAGCACTGGCTGCAATTTTATTGTAGATTTAAATGGAAACTACCAGAATATAAATTGTCCAATTAAATTACTAACAGAAATTGTCTTGTCCACAACTGACTCATCATGGAAGTAAACATAATTCAGAGGTCTCTGATCTAAGAGATCTATTAACAGTTAATGGTGGAAAATATACATTGCACTGAGTACATCTGCAGATTGGCAGGAATGAGCTTTTTCATACAGGTATGTAAAATGGTAATAGAATCATCAGTTTAAATTACAATCAAAACCAGTTTAAATTATAATCCATGCCAATCAATTGAACAACACGAAGATCAGGATATTCTTCTTTTCCATTTTCCTCCTGTGAGGATTTCCAATATCTTCCATTTTGCAGAAGGGTTTCCTTTAAATTATTTTTCTACTGATGTCCTGACACCCAAGAAAAACTTTCAACATTTAGAGGAAAGTAAGGAAGTAACACTATCTCTGCATGTTATCATTTTCCCTACAGTCCTACAAACACATAGTTTTTAGATATCACCTTGTAAACAGTTTAGTTTTGTTGGGATGAATGACAGTTTATGCTGTAGGAGGTTTGTTGCAGTCTATTGGATTCTACCAATGGGACTGGAGCCATAAGCAAGGGGCAAGTGGTCCTGTAGCAGCAACCTTAGCTACTGGTGGTCAGGCAGAAACAAGGCCACAGGCGAAATCAGGAAGAAACAGCGGTTTATTTAACGTGTACATGGACCCCAGACCAGACTCGTGTCTGAGCACATCTGGGAGCCCCGATTGCAGGAGATGTCTACAGTTTTATAGTCACAGACAATTATTTCCAGTAAACACTCGCCCAATTACAGGAAAGGACAACCCCACATCCTATACATCATTACAAGCGTCATATTACTAAAGGAACAGGGAGGAGACAGGGAGGGTCTTCCCATACATGGCATTGATGTTGCTAACACTCTTGCAGCAATATCCCTCACAAAAATACATTTGCCCCTTTGACCTGATCCCAAGATTTTCCAAGGTATATTACTCAATGCTTATTCCAGCAAGTTTCTAACTCCTCTTTTTGGCAGTTGCGGTGGGCCAGTGGGTCAAAGATTAACTTCCTCTTTTGCTGCCTTATCCTTCTACAAACGTCCCTTTCCCTACTTTCGCAATCTAGAAGGATTATTTCAGAGACACCTAGCAAGCACTTTTGAAATCTCTTTGCCCTTTTGTTTTCCTGCCCTTGTGCCTAATTAATGGCTTTCAATTTACCTTATTTAATATTTTTTTATTTCAGCCCTGCTTCAGTCCTCTTTCACATCCTTTTATTTTTGGGAAACCAAGAAACTGTCTGCATTTTTACAATAAAATAGTTTTCCCATTTAACAGTTAGTATCCAAATATAGGCAAGGGTGTTTTATTTAACAGATTTTTTTTTCTTTTTACTGAACATTGTATTACTATGCAAACTACTTTTTAGTCTTTAGAAATAGAATAAAAGCATTGATGTTCTAGTACACATACACCTGAAATTCTTCCATCATCTTCACTGCTTTACCTTTGCTTGGACAGGACCAAAGCCAGTTGGAATAAGAGGGTAAAATGTACTGGGTTCGAAGCATGACGCCAGTGGATAGTGAATTCAGCTCTTTAATAAGTGATTCAGTATAGTAAGGTAAAAACAGAACTGCTTACATGCATGCAATTAACCCCACCCAAAAACCCATTAAACACAACTATAGGTTAACAGCTACCCCAACGATCCATGTAGGCCACCTTCTTGCACCCTGGTGGCTATTATTCTGGGGTCTCAAGCTCAGCCAAGTCTCTGCTGGCCCTAAGGCTAAACTCCAGTCCCAATACATAACGGAGGGTATCATGAAGTTCAACAGATCTGAACAGATGTGGGAATCACCTGTTTTCAGTCCTTAGCTAGTGTTTCTTCAGCTCCAAGCAATGGTATAGCTCTGGCTATTCTAGAAAAAGGCAGAGGAAAGCTTCCCCCCACTACAGCTTTCCCTTTCATGAGCCAGCTTGCTGGCTACTGATCCTGTGCCATTTAAACTTCAGCCACCTTGCCCTAGTTGTGTTTTCTCTCATCATCTACACAGATGGGTTGTGCTTGCTCTAATGCCTCCCATCAGGCTTGTGAGCAGCATGAATCATAAGGCTTCAGATGCCTGCTTGCACCATTCGAATGGGACTATTGTGAGCTCATGTCCTTGAAATTCTTCAATACTTGCTAATCACCTTCTTTCCATCATGTGACAGACCTCTTCAAGGGAGGGCCTTTATACACTAACAAAGTACTTTCCTTCAGTAGCTTGGGCTTGTGTGGGAGTTGAGCTGTATTAGCACAGCATGACAGAAAGAAAGAGAAACATGCTATACAGTGGGAGTGTAAACGAAATGTTGAGATTGCTAGAGAGGAAGAGAGAAAGAGAGAGAGAGATCTATACATTAGCATGATAGTTGTTAGCAAGAATTAAGGTGAATTTGGAGAGTGTAGGTTAACAGATGAAGCCATAGTTGGGAATACAAGTAAATAAACCCTCCTCATTGAGACTAGTTTTTAGTCTGTGCTGTGTTTTTGTGATGGTTTGTGTGGGCAACTTTTTCTGCTTTATGCAATCTCATTTGGAAGTCAGGTATGACACTTTGATATCACAGGACTTTAAAGTGCTAAAAAATGCGTATCTGCATGTTTAAGAAACTGGGACTAAATACCAAGATTTGGAGTAGCTGGGGCTAATACTCATTTTTCTTATTTGTGTTGTCAACACTGTTGTAGGTACTTGAACAAGCCATGATATACAGGAATGGCTGACCTTTGAGAAATCCATAAACAAGAGCAGGGGTGTGGGTGTGAGACTGAGATCTTGTGCTTAAAATGAGATGATTTTGAAAACTTGTTGAGGGGCCACAGTATCCCTCAATGGATGAGAAACCTTTGTGCAAATGGATTCTGTATGAGCAATTCCACTTGCTCATACAGCCACCAGGACTGGATGCATGCAGTCAATTTTTAAAAGCATTACCTTTACCTATCAGCAGTTCAGGAGAGGAGGGTGGCTGGATTTAGTCCTCACACTGACCCTTCCCTGCTGGAGAGCTAAGTCATGAAATTATTGCTTATTAAAGAGAACTTCCTGCGCACAGCTCTTTCTGCACACAGCTTTGGCTAAGGTTGCCAGGTCCAATTCAAGAAATATCTGGGGACTTTGGGGTGAAGCCAGGAGCAACCTCCCTTGATCTGGCAGCAACCAGCACCAGCGATCCCTGTGCCAGCGGCCCCGGCCGTGGCACCAGCGCCGCCTGCAGCGCCCCGGCAGGCGGCTCCCCCTCCCGCACCTTGAGACGGAGGGAGAGGAAGGGAGCTCGATGCTACCTTTGATGGGGACCCCAACGAAGTAGAATACTTCACCATCCAAACAAACAGCTACATGCATTATTGGGGGAACACCTTCCCGGATGAGTTCAGCCGAGTGGATTACCTGGGGTCAAAACTGAAAGGGGCGGCTAAAAGATGGTACGTGAGTCTGTACGAAGCCATAAGCCCGGAACTGGACTATGTGGCAACGTTCCTACAGGCTCTGTTGGCCCAGTACGAAGATCCCCTCCAGGGGACCCGAGCTTGGGTGGCCCTGCGCAACATGCAACAGGGGTAGAAGTCGATCTGGGAGTATGCTGCGGAGTTTCGAGCCAACACAGTGAAGGTGCAAGGGTGGAGTGAGCTAATAAAGATCGAGCGCTTCACCCGGGGGCTGAATGCAGGCATATTGGATCGGGCCCTCACCCAAGCCCAACCTACCATGTTGGTAGGTTGGATTCAGTTAGCGGGTGAGGTTGAGACCAATATGAAGCACATCACCATGCAACGCCAGCAACAGAGTGGGAAAGGGGGACAAGACCTGAAGGCAGCCCCAAAAGCAGAGGCGAAGAAACTGGCAGGGAGTTCCAGTGGGGGCAAGCCCACCGGGCCCTGAAAGTGCTTTTGGTGTGGAGACCCTGGGCACTTAGTAAGCGGCTGCCCGAAGCCGCTGCGAGCACCACCAAGTGCCCCGAAGCAGAGCACCCCTGTGCTGAAGAAGGCCCCCAGCCACCCTAAGGATGCTGCAAAAGGCAGCGTGGCGAAGAGGAGGCAGAAGAGGACCCGTTCCTGAGCGATGAGCTGAGCGAGCAGGGCTGGATGGAAGAGCCATCGGGAAATGAGAACGACCTGCTCTGAAGGGTGCTCACCAGCAGGTCACAGAGGAGCCGGCACCAGTGAGGGTGAGAGTGACTGGATCACTATACTTTGTACCAGTGAGACTGTTGAACCCCAAACTCAAGAGATTCATGCAAGTGAGGGCTTTGATTGACTCGGGGTGCAACCGGGAATTAATAACGCCCAAAATAGTAGAGGCCTTAGGCCTGGCTACCACCCCCCTCCCCTGCCCCATACAATTCGAGCAGATGGATGGGTCAGTGATGAGGGGGGAGCCTTGTGCTTCGGAGACTCAATTTCTGCTGATGGGGATCGAGGAACATTGGGAGCAAGAGTCTTTCGTAATCGCTCCCTCCTGCTCTTACCCAGTAGTGTTGGGGGTAGGGTGGCTGGCCAAGCATGAACCGGACATTCGGTGGGGGAGGCAAACCATAAGGTTCATAGACCCGCTGTGCAAAGATCACCTATGGAACTCAGAATGGGGGCCTAGCCCTCCGCCCTCCACTGAGAGGGTGTGCCTGACACTGGAAGAAGTCCCAGAAATCCCCCAGGCATACCGGGACTTGATGGGGGTGTTCAGCGAGCAGGGCGCCAATGAGCTGCCGCCCCATAGGGACATGGACTGTGCTATCGAATTAATACCGGGGGAATCACTCCCCAAAGCCAAACTACCTGATGGGATGGGCGGAGAAGGTGGAGCTGTGCAAATTTCTGGACAAGAACTTAAAACGGGGGTTTATTAGGCCGACCACAGCCTCCCACACAGCCCCGGTCCTGTTCCGGAAAAAGAAAGACGGCTCGCTTAGCCTTTGCACAGATTTTCGCGGGATAAACACGATTTCAACCTCCAACACCTTCCCCATCCCCCTCATTAAAAACTTGTTGAGTACTGTATCGGAGGGGAAAATTTTCACAAAGTTGGATTTGAGAGATGCGTATTTCCGGGTGCGCATTAAGGAGGGGGACGAGTGGAAAATGGCGTTCAACACACCACTAGGGCAGTTCGAATACCTGGTGATGCCGTTTGGACTGCAAGGGGCTCCCGGGGTGTTCATGAGTTTCATAAACAATGTATTGAGAAAGTTTTTGTTTAAGGGGGTGGTTGTGTACCTGGATGACATCATTATTTACTCACAAGACGAGCAGTCTCATGTGAAACTGGTGCGGGAGGTGTTGAGCACCCTGTTGAGTCATAAACTGTATGCTAAGCTGTCCAAATGTGAATTTCACAAGCTGGACTACTTGGGCTTCCGAGTGTCCGCTAGGGGGCTGGCAATGGACCCAGCAAAAGTGCGGGCCGTGTTAGATTGGGCTCCCCCGAGGACACGTAGACAACTCCAATCGTTCCTCAGGTTCGCAAATTTCTATAGGACGTTCATACCGGGGTTCGCACAAATCATGCTCCTCTTGACTGAGTTGTTAAAAACGGAGGGGAAGGGCCCGGAAGCCAAGCAACCGGGAGCCTGGTTAAATTGGACTTCAAACTGCCAGTCAGCGTTTGATAAATTGAAACGGCTTCACAAGTGAGCTGGTCCTGAGCCACCCCAACGAGCTCAAACCCTTCGTTGTGCAATGCGACGCCTCTGATGTAGCTGTTGGGGCCATTCTCATGCAGAAGGATGAGGAAGAAAAACTGAGGCTCTGTGCTTACATATAAAAAAAGTTCACAGCGGAGCAAAGAAATTGGTTAGTGTGGGACAAAGAAGCGTTTGCAGTAATGTTTACATTAAAAACATGGCAGTCCTGGTTAGAAGGGGCGAAAGTGCCGTTTGAAATATGGACCAACCACAAAAACCTCGAGGCCCTCACAGGGAAAAGGAAGCTGAGTGAGAAACAAATCAGGTGGGCCAGTTTTTTCTCTAAATTCGACTTTGTGCTAAAGCACATTCCAGGCATGAAGAACTTTCTAGCAGACGCTTTGTCTTGCTTGCCCCAGCACAACAGCCAAAGGGAGGAGATAGTGGACTCGTTAGTTCCGTCCACCCAAGTGGCCGCCGTTGTAACTACATGGTCACAAAAGAAATGCCAACTACAGGGGTGGGGAACGGAAAGAATGGCCGCAGAGACTGAAAAGGAGGGGGACAAGCGGCCAGGAGAAATCCAGAAAAGAGAGTATGGGCTATGGTACAGGGGAGAAAAGCTATACAAGCAAAGCAAAGCAAAGCAAAGCAAATTTTATTTTTATATCCCGCCCTCCCCCGCCAGAAGGCGGGCTCAGGGCGGCTCACAGACATGACAAGCATGATTTGGTTACGTCCCGAAAACCATGAGATTAGAGGTATTACAGTTCTGTCACTATAACAAATTGGCTGGGCATTTTGGGTACATCAAGACCCTATATGTGGTCAACAGGCAGTTTTGGTGGACATATCTGAGGACATATCTGAGTTCGTGTCTACATGCCCTATTTGCATAATGGCTAAAAGAAGGGGAGGGAAACCCCCTGGGCTCAAACTGCTGGAGACCGCCTCTAGACCTTGGTCAATAGTCTCCATGGACTTTATTGTGGAACTACCACCCTCTCATGGCAAAACAGTAATATTGGTGGTAGCAGATACTTTTTCCAAGCAAGCCAACTTTATTCCTTGTGCCCAACTCCCCACTGCAAAGAAGCTGGCGTATTTATTTTTCAACCATGTAGCCAAGCTACACTCAATCCACAATAAGGTGATCAGCGACCACGGCCCGCAGTTTGTTGCCGGCTTCTGGTGAGAGTTCTGTAAACTGATGGGCATGGAGCAGGGGTTGAGTTCCGCCTACCACCCACAGACGGACGGACAGACTGAGCGTGTGAATGGGCTTCTAGAGCAGTACCTAAGGTGCTATATAAACCACCAACAATCCAACTGGGTGGACCTATTGCCCTTTGCAGAGTACTGCTATAATAACAGTGTCCACAGCTCCACCAAAGCCTCCCCATTCCAAACTGTGAGTGGGTATGAGGGAAAACCCCTCCCCTTACTACCAGGGGGGGACGTAAAGAAAGAGGCGAGCCCCTTTGATCAGTGGTGGGGCACACTGACTAAGAGTTGGAAGGAGATACAGGAAAACCTAGACATAGCCAAAGAAGCTTACAAAAAGCAATATGACAAAAGCCATGTCCCTGCCTGGGATTTCAAGGTGGGAGATTCAGTGTTTGTGTCTACAAAGAATCTTCCACTCACTCAGCCATCCAAAAAGCTGGCGTACAAATACCTGGGTCCTTTTAAGATCAAGAGGGTGATAAATAAAGTGACCGTAGAGCTGGAGTTGCCAAAGATGTTTAGTAAAGTACACCCTGTCTTTCATTGCAGTCTTCTTCGGAAAGACCCTGACTGTTCCTCTTGGCATCCTTGGCTGGAAGCACCTCAACCTATTCAGATGGGGAGCCAGAGTCACCATGAGATCCAGGAAATCTTGGACTCAAAGCTCAAACATGGGAAGCTGTATTATTTAATTAGATGGAAACATTTCCCTCCTAGTGAAAATGAGTGGGTAGCAGAAAAAGATGTGTCAGCCCCTGACCTTATCAAGAAATTTCTATCTAAACACCCTCAGAGGCCAAGAGGGTCAGCTTAAGGGAGGCAGTATGTCAAGATCGACTAATAACGACTTAAGACTGGGGGATCATGGCCTAAGCAATAGGCCCTGTTAAAATCATAATGGATCCACTGCTGCTGATGTTTTACCTTAGTTACTTCCCTTCCCCCCTTTTCTTATTTTGATTTGCAACTGGTGTGAAGGAACTAGTCGGTGCCTTCTCAGGGCCTGAGGTGGGAGGAAGCCTTGCATAACAATTCAAGGGCATTTGCTGGATATCGCCTGAGAAAGTATCTAGTAGTTATGTGTGAATGTTCCCTCCTGTAACCCCCCCCCATAGGAATGTTTTTGAAGTGTATCTTAAAACCCATGTATCAATCTATTGGTTTCATTCTTAGCAAGCTAGAGGCTTGCGCCAGAGTACCGGTTATCAATAAATGGGAACTTAGTATCAACTTTGACTCATTCTTGAATCCGTCGACTTGACAATACCTGCCTGTTTATTTTTCTGCTGCCTAACCTCCTGTCAACTTCTTTACTCCCCAGTTTTGCTACGGCCTGTGAATACAGCCCCTTAGCTGCCATAGCTGATACTACATTCCATGCAGAGAGAAACCAACAGGGATGATCAAACAAACAACAGCATTACCAGAACAATCAATTAGGGTGCCAATACTAAACTCCTCTTCAGCAACAACAACACAAACAGAAAAGGAACAACAACACAAACAGAAAACAAAATTCTTGCCAGTATGTAGCTCTGCACTGCCTGGAAAACAATTGAAACATCAGGAAATGTTTGGGCTACCTGATGTGGTATACAAATAATTTCCTAATTCAGAAAATTGTGGTAGGATAATTTGTTTTTTGCCACTTGCAAAAAAGCTCACTCAATAACAGCTGTTGAAAAAAAATTAGATGTGTCAACATTTTCCAGAAACATGATGGCAAGTTACAAAAACAAACAAAAACAGCATCCTGCCTATTCATTGCTGGCAAAGCATCACAACTCTCTCCCTTATTGTTACTAAATTGCAGGAATATGTTGTTTTCCTCTGTCTGTAATGATGAAATTAAAGAAAATACTTGGCTGAACGATAGGTGCTATTATGACAAACATTATGGGATTGTAAAACAAGCACATATATGTTGTAACATTCTTCTGAAGCACCTAATCTCAAAACACAAAGTTTCAGGAGTGTTCAGGTAGTGAGCTGGTGACTGGTTCTCTGTTGCATTTTTTCCACTCCTAAAGAGTGAAATTCAGCATGAATCTACTGTAGTAGAAAAGATTATATAGAAGGAAAAACTAATGCACATTTTGTAAATTAAATTATGCTTTTCAGTTACCTATGCTGAAATACAAAATTAAGTTCCTCTAGTAAGAGCTACTAAGAGTGGCACAGAGTGGTAAAGCTGCAGTACTGCAGTCCTAAGCTCTGTTCATGACCTGAGTTCGATCCCAGCGGAAGCTGGGTTCAGGTAGCCGGCTCAAGGTTGACTGAGCCTTCTATCCTTCCGAGGTTGGTAAAATGAGTACCCAGCTTGCTGGGGGGAAAGTGTAGATGATTGGGGAAGGCAATGGCAAACCACCCCGTAAAAAGTCTGCTGCGAAACCGTTGTGAAAGCAACGTCACCCTAGAGTCGGAAACGACTTGTGCTTGCACAGGGGACTACCTTTACCTTTAGTAAGAGCTTTCTAGGACAGCTCATTCAGAAATCTAGCAAAACCACCAATTATTTAGGAAATGTATATTCACCATTTTAGATACCAGTACAAGGCAGTTCACACAATAAATAATACAATAAAATTACACAAACAACAACACAAAAATATCAGAAATATAGCTTTTAAAACAAGCTATAAAATACATACAGAAATGTTGCCCAAATAGACTATTTTGCCTTGTGTGCCAATGTCCAATTAAGAACCCAACAGGGAGAGATTCTAAGAATAGAAAAGGAACTTTATTAATAAAGTGGGGCTCAAAGTAGAAATGGTCCCTAAAAGGCCCACTTGTTGCATGCATACACATTCTCCTTATACATTGTGAGGTTTCAAGTTTGGACATGTACAGAGATATTCCCTACATCATAATTTGATTTCCACATGCCTTTTAAGGTTAGAGACAGACTTATGGATATGCATTGATTTTCCTTCTTCAGAAGTTTAAAACTAGAAACTTGAGCCGGGGGGGGGGGGGGGGGGTTGGATGACAGATTTCTAACAGTAAATAATATTGCCTTTGGTCCTAAAATATTTTCTCCAGTGTAAGCAATTTTCATCAGTGCAACCATACAGTTGTGTGTTTGGCAGTTGCCTGGCTGGGGTTATCAAATCATGATTTATTGATTTCTTCACATAATATCTTAGGCTGAAAATAATTTGTGCGATTTTATGCATTTTTTCCTAAAATATACAAACAATAATGATTAGAAGAAATGTGACCCCTTAATACTTGGGTCCAGCTATCACACCATTGTCTTTCCAGGGAATGTGAAGAGATCATGGCAACTACGACCATGTAATTATAAATAACATAAAATATATGTAAACCAGGTTGGTGTAATGGTTAAGTGTTCAAACTCTTATCTGGGAGAACCAGGTTTGATTCCCCACTCCTCCACTTGCAGTTGCCAGAATGGCTTTGGGTCAGCCATAGATCTTGCAGGAGTTGTCCTTGAAAGAGCAGCTGCTGCAAGAGCTCTCTCAGCCCCACCCACCTCACAGGTGTCTGTTGTGGGGGAAGACCATAAAGGAGATTGTAAGTCGCTCTGAGACTCTGATTCAGAGAGAAGGGCAGGGTATAAATCTACAATCATCATTATTATTATTATTCAGTGGTTTAAATTTGTACAATACACGCCATGACAAAGAAAAAAACAATGGTGCAGTGGGAACAAAATCCTTATTCCAAATATCAGAACCCCCAAATATCTTTTCCTGTTGATTCCTATAATATACACCATACAATGTTTTTGTTATAATTTGTTCTAATTACCAAAGTACTGAACATCCTAAAAAGGAAAAAAAAATGAATAGTATGTTTCTCTATATATTCTACAAATATGGACTAGTAACAACTACCATCTGGCAACATATCTCAAAGGTCTGAATTAACGACGGTGAGAAATACCTAGTCCATGTTAAAGTTTTTCCATCTGGTAGGTGTGAGTAGTTTGAATATAATTGGTTAATAATCTTAATTAAGTTTTTTTGCTTTTAAAATACCCAACAATTAATCCAAACCATTTGTTTTCTTTTCCCTTTTTTTTCTTTTTTTGTAATTTTCATTTGGTATATGTTTTAAGTTAGATTTGTGAGCTGCTATAAACAGCCTATATAAATGAATGGAGGATACATCTATCAATGGCAATTAGTCATGAGAATTAAATAGAATCTCCATTTCTCAGAGGTGTAACACCTCTGAATATTAGGTGCTGAGGACAAAGAATATCAGCAGACTGTAGAGCTTATGATGTGCTGGTAAATTATTCCAATGCATCTGATTGGCCACTGATGGAAAGACAGTGAAAGGTCCTGAATTCTTTTTTTTTAATATGCCAGAAAATAATGAACTATATTATAGAAATTCTATTCCAGTATCCATCAAATAGATTATTTAATAAAATATTATATGAGTTTAATTTCCCTTTATTTGGGATGGACAAGGGAAATACTTCCAGAACCTGAATTTCAAAACATTAGAAACCTTGGCCAATCCTAAATAGTCAAATTATGTAAAGAAGGATGCATTATCTCAAAAAACAGTTGGGATGATATTCCTAAAACTAACAGTAAAACACCTAGTGACTCATATATTCGGTCTGTGCCCCAGGAATTTGCTATCAGAAAGATGTCTGTGAGGAAAAACAAAATCAAAGCTAACAAAAAAAGAGCCAAAAAAATGTACATGTAATAAGAATTAGACTCTAGATACAAAACCTAGTGCTACCTGGAACATGAAAATCTTTTTCTTTTTTTGGTGAATGCACAGTTTTAGAATTTGAAACCAGAAGTTTGTTTTTGTTCAAGACACCTGCTAGCTGAAAATCCTCACAGCATTTAATAACTAAGATTTTAGTTATAATATAACTAATATATATCACACACAAGGTGTAAAAGGTGTAAAACCACTAATTTCAAACAGTAACATCATAAAGAGCTATATATGGAAATCCACCAACACACACTTCTGTTAACATCTGTTTCTCCATGTGCACAAGTGCTCCCATTTAAGAAGAAGGGATGAAGAGGGCGTTAATATCCAGAGATTACTTTTGCTTCAGTTGATCTGATCCATCAGGGATCTTTTTATTTGTTTATTAACTACAAATTCAACACAGGCCATTCAAATAAGTATGAAGAACCTTGCAAGCCAAGGCATAGAACAAGCATCACATCAGACCTTTTATACTTTCAAGGAATTCTCTGGCTTGAGGGCCACATAACTGCTAATTCAATAGTTCTATCAACGAAATACGTTCTGTTAAAACATTAAACAGCAGGGGAAGGGGGGGAATGCCCAGATAGGAGCTTCCCAGCTTTTGTACCAGAATATCATGTATTTCTTTTTGTAGGCTGATAGTATGACCTCTGACAGGTAGACTGTGCTGGAAAAGTGACATGGGAGGCAGCTTTACTTTTATATGCCATGCTTTTCTTTTGTGTGGGAGGGGGGGGGGGGGACACCTGTTTATTGATATTCTTACTTTAGAATACAAGAACTACTTCAAGAAATGATCAGCATAGACAATGTCAAAGTCAAAAGTGCTTATCTTGGCCTACAGCATTCCTAAACGCAAACTAAAAGACTGGGAATGTGAAGAGGTCACAGCAATATTTTACCACTAAATGCCCATGAATATCCTCTTTTGAGTTACAATCCCTACCCTCTTTGAGATGTTTTTCAGAATTGCTGTTTGAATACAGACTGCAGCACTTTGGCACATCTACTCTAGAGCCTCCTTGCTCAGGCATTCTCACTCTCGGAGCTTTTTACTGAAAGGCAGAAGGCGATTTCCCACACAGCTTACCGAGGAGCGAAGTCCCTCCTCACCGCACAGCATCTGCTCGGATTTCCCACCAACTGCTCCGCGGATTCAGGAAGTGCCACACCTTTTGCGTTGCTAATGTAGACTAGGGTTTTAGCGATTTCTATTTGAGATGCAAAAGGTGCGGCACTGTGTGGGAAATCGCCCAGAGTTCATAAAAGCTGAATATCTGTTTCAAACTTCTGGTGTTCATCTACAAACAAAGACAAAGCTGTTCTGACAAGATACCATGCACACTATAACTGGAGAAACAAAACAGAAGGAAAGTGAAATATTACTGATTCATAAATAAATCACAAGGGCTCCTGTGGCCTTCTTGTCTTTATTTTTTTAACTTTGTTAACATATATTTATTTTTAAAGGATTGCAGTTATTTTGTGTAGAAGATCAGCCCTTTTGGCCATTGCTGTAGGTTGACAGAAGAAATTTAGGGGGAAATCATATTAGTTATTAATGTCTATATTATATCAGGTCACATAATTTGTATAGGCTCTCCTGTGATTTCTACTTACCAAGCAAAAGTTAGATTTGTTTGATTGATTTATTTAAAACATTTATTAGCAGCCTTTCTTCCTTATGGAGCTCAAGGCAGTTTACAACATAAATACAGACAAACATTAATTGATTGATTGATTGATTTGTGAATCACCCATCTCTGCTGCTGCAAGGTGATGTACAACCACATTAAAACATTTACCAGATAAAAACAATAAACATCCTATTGATATAAAAGCCCTTTTGTCTTGGCAAAACAGAGCTCTCCCATTGATTGGGGGCGCACTCCATCAACCTTTGGTTCATCAAAACATCAGTTAAGAGTACTTGTGTGCCATTGGTTGAGTCCACTCCTCTCTCCCACCTATGTGGCTGTTGCTAGCCAGCCATGCTGATTCTGTCAGTAAAAGGCAACCAACCTTGGTTCTGGCAGTTTGTGGCTCTCCCTACTCTCCCATAGGCTGAGAGGCCTATTGCACGGTTTCGCAGAAGAGAGAAAGAAGCCCTTCCCTTGATTGGCTGAGGGAGGGAAGAGGAGGGAAAGAGCCAGAGAAAGCCTTCCCTTGATTGGCCGAGGGCTCCTCCCTATCCCCTCTGAATGGGAAACAGCCAGAGATGGAGGGGAATGGTGTCCCACAGCAGCAGACCAGATACACACACAGACAGAGAAATATAGGGAAGGAAAGCACGCAACAGATAAAGATTGAAGTTCTGTGCTTAAGACCAACATTATCAGAAAGAAAGCATTGGTCTGAAAGGTATCACTAAAGGTCTCTGAGGGAGAACTCATTGGGGCCAATCCTGACTAGGGCTACCAGTTCCAGGTTGGTGGAAGATTCCTGGAAATTCTACAATGGATTTTGAGAAGGGCATAGGAGTTAGGGCTTCAGAGTGGAGTCTGCCAGACCTGGGTTCTTGCTGTGGAAGCTGACTGGGTGATTTTGTTTGGAGAATGATGTTAGCTGCTTTAGCCCCCCCCCCACCCCCGCACTGTGGAGAAAGACTGTCCTTTTAAAGACTGTCCTTTTCTGATGTAGAGGCTGCAGGAGGGGGGGAGGCAATGGAGGGGCAAACAAAGGGAAGGTGATAGGGTTGCCAACTCCAGATTAGGAAATTCCTGGAGATTTAAGGGGTGGAGCCTGGAGAGGATGGGGTTTGAGGAGAGGTGGGACCAGTGTACACCATACACTGCACCGTCCAAACCAGCCATTTCCTCCTGGGGAACCACTGTTGCCAATATACAGGTGAGGACTGGAGAACATTCAGAATTACAACAGTTCTCCAGATGGCAGAGATCAGCTTTCCTTGAGGTAGTAGAAAGTGAATGCCTTCACTTGGGTGGGTAGGAAGACAGCAAGGATGGAGGGGCACTCACCTTGAACTTAATTTGGTATTCCACTGAGAGCTAGATTAGCTGGCTAGCACTGGATGCATATGTGCCATCTGTGACAAGCCCATCAGGACTCGCACCACCACATTCTGGACCAGCTGGAGTTTCTGGGTCAGTCTCAGGGGCAGGCCAGCATAAAGCAAGTTATAGTAGTCTAGTCTGGAGGTGACCATTGCATGGATTACTGTGGCTGGGTCAGAGCATGACAGGAAAGGGGCCAGTTGCTGAGCCTGGCATAGATGAAAGAATGCCAGCCTGGCTGTTATGTCCTACATTCTAATCCCTATGTACAGCACAGTGCATGCTACAGAGGCGACCAGTGGAACCCCACTGGTCCCCGGATGTAGCTCGCTAATACGCACCGCCAATCAAGATCTGTGGCGGGAAGTTTAACAGACCAGGATTGGACCTGGCCTCACGGAGGGTTGTTCCGGGGCATGTATATAATCGGGACCCGGCCCGCCATTCTCCCTCTTGTGATGTACCCGCTAATAAAGGATGTTGCCTTCAACACGTCTCATCACTGAGTACATTACACTGGCTATGTGCATGACTTGGTCCTCCATATTCAAAGATGTATCCAAGATCACTCCTAAGCTCTTAATTGATTGCACCATGTCATTTATGGGTAAAAATGGTTAAAAATACATTTAAAAGGTAAAAACCAGAATTTAAAATCACCACATAAGACTGCTAGTAAACTTAACCAAATGCAGTCCTAAATAAAATCATCTTCAACAGCCTCCTCAAGTTCAAAAGAGAAGGGGCTAGGTGCATCTCCCTGGGAAAGTGGTTCCATAATTGTGGGGCTGCCACAGAAGAAGCCTCCTCTCAAATACTCACCAAATGAATGTCATTAATTAATGGGACAGTTCAGAGAACCTCTCTGCAGGAACATACAGAAGAAGAATGTCCTTCAGATACCCCAATCCCAAGCCATGTAAGGCTTTAAAAGTCAAAATCAACTTGCTGAAGATCAGTAATGTACTGAGTGACGAGACGTGTTATAGGCAACATGCTTTATTAGTGAGTACATCACAAGGCCATGCAACGTGGACTGGGTCCCGATTATATACATACCCCAGAACAACCCTCAGTCTGGCCAGGTCCAGTCCTGGCCAGTTAAACTTCCCGCCACAGATCTTGATTGGCGGAGCATATTTGCGGAGCTACATCTGGGGACCGGTGGACTTCCACTGGTCACCTCCGTAGCGCCCGCTGTGTTGTAATTTCGGGACTGAAATGCAAGACACAACAAGTAACCAGTGTAATTGCTGCAATATTGGGGTTGCATGCTCCCAGTAGCTGGTCTTGATCAGCAGTCTAGCTATAGTGTTCTGCACTAGCTGCAGCCTTTGAACACTCTTCAGGAGTAGCCCCAAGTAGAACTCATTGCAGTGGTCCAGTCTAAGCAAGGATCACTATAGTTCAGGGATGGCCAAATTGGCTTAAAATAAGAACCGCATAGAATAAACGTCAGATGTTTGAGAGCTGCAAGACGTGAAAAAATATTACACATACATCTTTATTAAAACTCATAATACTTTCCTTGCTCAGGAAGATAAAATACTTATGTATGCACTTAAATTGAGTAAGCCTGCATTAAGTCCCTCCTCAACCCCCAAGAACCACACAATATTTGTGAAAGAGCTACATGTGGTTCCTGAGCTGCAGTTTGCCCCTCCTGCTATAGTTGGATATAACTGACCCAGGATGCCAGAACTACAGTAGCCTCTTGGTTCTTGAACATATGAAGCTGCCTTATACTGAATCAGACCTCTGGTCCATCAAAGTCAGTATTGTCTTCTCAGACTGGCAGCGGCTCTCCAGGGTCTCAAGCTGAGGCTTTTTCACACCTATTTGTCTGGACCCTTTTTTGAAGATGCCAGGGATTGAACCTGGGACCTTCTGCTTCCCAAGCAGATGCTCTACCACTGAGCCACCGTCCCTCCCCGAGGAATTCTTGGAATTAGATAGGAAAGAGCAGTAGAGTGCAGTATCATCCACCTATTGGCGACACTGCAGCCCAAACCTTTTGATGACCTCTTTCAGCAGCTTCACATAGATATTAAATAGCACAGTGGGTAAGATCAAATCCTGGGGAATGCCATAGGCCAATGGTGATAGACCAGAAAATGAGTATTCCAGCATCACTGTGAGACAACTGCCCCAATAGGATTCAAACCACTGTAACATGCTACCCCATGTCCCAGTGCTGAGAGGTAGCTCAGTAGAATACTATGGTCAATACTACTGAAGGCTGCTGAGAGATCCAGCAGAACTAGCAGGTTCGCATTCTCCCTGTCCAGTTCTCAGTAGAGGTCATTAACCCAGATGACCAAATCAGTCTTTGGTCCAAGTCTTGGCCTGAAGCCAGATTGAAATAGTCAAGAAAATCAGTCTCTTCCAAGAGCTCCTGGAGCTGGGAAGCACAGCCCTCCCAAACACCATGCCCAAGAAGACTGGAGACTGGTCAAAAGTTCTCTAGTTTAATAGGATTTAGGGATAGGTTTCCCCCCAAAAAAGAAGTCTAATCACTGCCTTCTTGAGTTTGGGTAGTTTAGCTCAACTCTAAAGGAATCATTCATCACTCCCCTTACTCACACAGCCCCTCTCTGGCAGCTTTTATCAACCAGGAAGGGTAAGAGCATAGGTGGTAGGTCTCATCTTTCCAAGGATCTTGCCCACAACCAAGGGCTTCACAAGCTGAATGGCATCCATATAACTCAGACAAGCAGCTCCCAAAGATACAACATCTGAACATTCATCTACACCAGCCTTGAACACAGAGCAGTTCTGGGCGATCACAGTGGGTCACCATGATCAGAATCCAATTCCGAGACTATGATGTAAAAAACCCCAGACCACACAAAACAGCTCAGCTGGATGATTACATGCAGATGCAATTGTGATTAAGAAATATTACCTTTTTGTCATCACCACCACTACAGAATAAATTTTAATATGCGTTCTATGCTGTCTCACTCTGACTTTTCCACCAGTGGTGCTCTAGCTATCATTTTTCCCATTTCATTGCCAGTGGTTCCCCAGTAAAGCAAGGAGACTGCTCAGGAATTTCTGGTGAGAGAGGGAGCTTAGGGGCAATTGTGTCAACAGACCAGGCCATTTCTCTGTTCCTCTGGGCAGGGCCTCAACAAAATTATCATCAGCTGAGGTGGAAAACATCAGGATCCCTCAGACACCTAGGACAGACCATCTAAATGGATCTATCACCCCTGCAGAGGAAGGAGGAAGCAGTAAGGTTAAATTCTATCAGGTAATAATCTTCCATGACAAGAGAGTAACCTTCAACTCCCCCCACCTCCAGATCATCCTCCCCATCAGTATGACAGACCAGATATAGTGTGTTCCTGCTAAATGTGGAGCCAGTAATTACTTTGGGCAGGCCCATGGTTTCATGGAGGCCATAAGATCCTGAGCCACTCCTGACAGCTTGGCTTCAGCATGAATGTTAAAGTCTCCCAGGACCAGCTACCCAGAACAACCAGTTCCAGTAACCTTTAATAGCATAGCAAGGATAACAGCGGTTGGGCAATGTAAAGGACAATATAAATACAACTTTTCATGGTGGTACATAATAAAAGGAATAATTAAATAAACACAACAATCTCAGATAATGCAGTAATTAAAACAATACAAGAAGAATTTAACAATCAGGGGGAGCATGATTAAGTGATTTATGGACCTACTTTCTCTCATTCACTCTTCCCTTTCCTTCCTATTCCATTCTCCTCTTTCTTTTCCTCTTTTCCTTTCTCCCTCAAAACATATGCCAAGAATTCTGCCATTTGCTTAGTAATTTCAGAGGATTTATCTGCAAGCAAGAATCCAATACCTCTATTAGACTCAACTTTTAAAAGCTGGAAGAGAGGACTGATCAAATGTAAATGCATCTGAGTGAAAAATGGGCAGTATAAGAGGATATGCTGTACTGAATCAGATTCAGGTTCTCTATAACAACACCAGCAGTGCCTTGTCTCATAAGGAATACCCTTATGTCTGCCTGTAGTCACGGTTGAGGAAAATATATTTAGTCTTACTAGCATAAAAGCTCTACATCATGAAGCGATTACTAAGTTGGAAAAGTACTGAGCCGTGGACTTTTGTGGGAAGTAAAGACCCAAAAAACGGGGGGAACAAGTCCCATCTGCTCCATCATTTATTAGTTGTAGGTCATATTCTCCTTCGAATTGTTCAAAATATATAGATTTTGCTAGAGTTAGCCAAGGAGTCTATATCAATACCTAGGGATCTTTTTCCCCCTTCTAGTATTGATTGGGACTATTTAGAAACAAATGGGTCCAACAACCAGTAAACCTGAGACCTGAGACCAGCTCAGCTAGCTCACAAAGAGGGATGGCAGGGCAGAAGAGTGGACAGTAGAATCCCTGCCCTGTCCCAGTCACCCATCTTCAGGAAAACACACTCAAAACTGGCAGACTGTTGGAGGAGGCACTTTGATAGATGGATAGAACCATGATAGACTACCATGACCCTACTTCCACATCTCCCTGGCCTAGCCTGATGTTGTATAGAGAAACCTGGAGGGCACAGCTGGGTCAGATTTACACACTCAGCCTCTTCGAACTAGGTCTCTGTACTACATGCCAGATCAGCCTGTCCATCCAGGATTAAATCCATTTTCCATTTACTAACCTGGCATTCATCAGAAGGATCTTAAGGCCAAGGGGTCTGCTGGTATGGAGATAGACTTGTAGAAAGAATAGCCAGCAAGCAGCTAGGGTTCTTTCTCCTGGAACAGCAAGTCAATAACTCCATCTGCCCAGGATGAGGGTACTGGCAGTTCCCTCCTTAGAGCACATACCCTCCAGCTATGCCTCCAGTAAAGAAACAGTTGAAGAGTAGCAAAGCCACAATCATGAAAATGTGATCCTAAAAATAGGCTGCAGCGAAATGTGTGAGCAAGTGTAAAAACAAGCTTCATTCTCAGACGGCTTTCCCAACTTTCTTTCCTCTGGCCTATTTCCTTCCTATCTCTATTCCTTGAGTCCATAGTTTCTGCATACCTACTTTGAATTTATCCACTCTCTCTTGCCTTCAGTATTATTCAGTGGCAGGTAATCCCTGTGGCCATGTTCATGGAATGCCCACCATACAATGGGTTGTGGAGTGGTGGGGTGAAGCAAACTGAGATGTGTAGTGTCAGCTGATGGTAACAGGTATTGGCTCACCTGTTGACTCCTTCTGCATCATAACTGGCCAAGTCCCCAGCTGGCCAGGTCCACTGTTCATCTCAGCCACATCTGGCAGCAGCATAAGAGGAGGCAATGGAAAAGCTATTTCCCATTATCATCCCCATAGTCTGGGGCTGAACTCAAAGGCCTGTGTCATTACTATACCACTGGGTATCAGTTTAGCTTTGATCCTAGCTGCAACCAGACCTCCAAGGAAGCAACCCACTGAGAACTTTTCTGGTAAACTAAATGGTCAGTCCACCCTAGGAATGTCTGAAACTATGATCTGGTGATGGGTACAATGTGGTTTACTAGTAAGTAAGTAAACATATACAGAATTGTAGCCTAAGGCTATCATAAGGAAGACTATTACTGATATTTTCTAATTCAGATTTTCTAATTCAGACAAATGGAGGTCTGAAAATGTTCATCTCTTATCAGATAATAGGATTTGAAGTATGAGCACATGGAGGAGGGTGATTAAAAACATGCCACTTGACTGGGGCTGCCAAGTCCGTTTAGGCAGTAAGCAAGTTCTAACTCGCCCGCGAAGGCAGATGGACCCTCTGCGGCTTCAAATGACTTTATGGGATCTCTGGCCCTCTGGTGACTCATTAGATGAGCTGGTGGAGATCTGGAATAGCCAGCTCTCTACAACCATTGACGAGATCGCTCCTCAACGTCCTCTTCATCCTCATTCACGATCCACTCCGTGTTATACCCTGGAGCTGCGATCAATGAAACGGCGACTGAGGCGACTAGAGAGACAATGGTGACGCACTCGCGACAAAGCTACGAGAACATCTTATAGGTCATTTATGAGGACCTATGAGATGGCAGTCCAGGCCACAAAGAAGGCTTACTTTGCATCTCAGATTGCATCTGCGACCTCGCACCCAGCACAATTGTTTAGTATAATTCGGTCATTAACAACTTTACCGCAAGGTAAACCAAATGTTAGAGAATTGGAAATTGGCTGTGAGGCTTTTGCGAGTTTTTTTTTGCAGATAAGGTTTTGTCGTTCCAACGCGACCTTCCCGCCATAATTGATACAGTGAAAGAACTTGAGGCACCAAGCGCATCTTCTGGTCCAATTCTAGATTCCTTCAATCCACTCAACCTGGAGGAAGTCGATAGGATCCTTTTCACTGTATGCCCTACGACCTGTGGATTGGACTCGGGCCCGTCCTGGCTTATAAAAGCTAGCCAGGTGTTGTTACGTGAGCCACTACAGGGTATTCTCAACAGATCCCTGGTAGAAGGGATCTTTCCCACATCTCTTAAAGAGGCTGTGGTCCATCCCGTCTTGAAAAAACCATCTGCAGATCCAGCCGTATTGGCGAACTATCGGCCGGTATCAAACTTTCCCTTTTTGGGTAAGGTTATAGAGCAGACGGTGGCAACTCAGCTACAGGAATTCCTGGATGACACTTCCACACTGGATCCATTCCAGTCCGGCTTTCGACCAGGTCACGGGACGGAGACGATTCTGGTCGCCCTCATAGATGACCTCATGCAATATCTGGATCGGGGCGGCTCAGCGGTGCTGTTATTATTAAATCTGTCAGTCGCATTTGATATAGTTGACCATCAGCTACTGACTAGCCGCCTTGCCGACGTGGGGATTCAGGGGTCTGCATTACAGTGGTTGGCCTCTTTTCTCCAAGATTGGGGACAAAGGGTGGTGATAGGGGAGGAATCATCCCGAAGGCACCCACTTATATGTGGTGTGTCACAGGGTGCGGTTCTGTCCCTGATGTTATTCAACAACTATATGTGCCCCCTTGGCCAGATTATCAGGAGGTATGGGCTGGGATGTCACCAATATGCAAATGACACCCAGCTCTATCTCTTGATGGGTGGTCAGTCCGACTGTATCCTGGAAAATCTAGACCTGGCTCTTCAAGTCGTAGCATCTTGGCTTAGGCTGAGTCAGTTGAAGCTGAATCCGATGAAGATGGAGGTTCTCTACCTGAGCTGGGGTGGTCCGGGGGGGGGGGGGATCCCTCTGCCGGATCTTGATGGGGTGTCACTAATACTGGCCCCTAAAGTCAAGAGCTTGGGTGTGCTTTTTCTCTTACAATGGAGGCCCAAGTAGCAGCCACTACTAGATCCGCCTTTTTTCATCTTCGGCGGGTGCGGCAGTTGGCCACTTTCCTGGAGCACGATGACTTAGCATTGGTGATCCATGTTACGGTCACCTCAAGAATAGATCACTGTAATGCTCTCTACATGGGGCTACCCTTGGCGCTGACTCAGAAACTATAGCTAGTGCAGAATGCTGCAGCACGGCTGTTAATGGGGCTCCCCTTTTGGTAGCACATTTGGCCAGTGCTGAGAGAGCTGCACTGGCTACCTATTGTGTTCCGAGTCTGTTTCAAGGTGTTGGTATTGATCTTTAAAGCCCTCTATGCTCAGGGGCCTGTCTATCTGCGGGACTGCCTTTCTCCACATGTTCCCCAGAGAGCACTGCGTTCAGGGACAAAAAATCTATTGTCCATCCCTGGACCAAAGGTTGCGGCTGACACAAGCTAGGGCCTTCTCGGTGGCAGCACCAGAATTGTGGAATGCTCTCCCGGAAGCCATAAAGGCCCTGCAGAATCTCTCTACTTTCTGCAGGGCTGTAAGACCAAACTGTTTCGACAGGCCTTTGAGATCTAACTGGGAGAGAGCTGCCACCCTACATCATTATAGAGTAATATATGATCACCGCTTATATTATATTGTAGTGATACAGCACCATGAAATGAAATGTTTTTAAAAAAATTAAATTATAATTATCTTTTATTGGTTTTAATCTGTAAAAATGAATGTTGTTGGCTGCCCTGAGTCCGCTTGCAGAGAGGGAGGGATAGAAATTTAAAGTAATAAATAAATAAATAAGTCCAATTCAAGGTATTTCTGGGGACTTTGAGGGACTTTGAGGAACTCCAAAGGGATCTGTTGAGGCTGGGTGAGTGGGCGTCAACGTGGCAGATGCGGTTCAATGTGGCCAAGTGCAAAGTAATGCACATTGGGGCCAAGAATCCCAGCTACAAATACAAGTTGATGGGGTGTGAACTGGCAGAGACTGACCAAGAGAGAGATCTTGGGGTCGTGGTAGATAACTCACTGAAAATGTCAAGACAGTGTGCGTTTGCAATAAAAAAGGCCAACGCCATGCTGGGAATTATTAGGAAGGGAATTGAAAACAAATCAGCCAGTATCATTAATGCCCCTGTATAAATCGATGGTGCGGTCTCATTTGGAGTACTGTGTGCAGTTCTGGTCGCCGCACCTCAAAAAGGATATTATAGCATTGGAGAAAGTCCAGAGAAGGGCAACTAGAATGATTAAAGGGCTGGAGCACTTTCCCTATGAAGAAAGGTTGAAACGCTTGGGACTCTTTAGCTTGGAGAAACGTTGACTGCGGGGTGACATGATAGAGGTTTACAAGATAATGCATGGGATGGAGAAAGTAGAGAAAGAAGTACTTTTCTCCCGTTCTCACAATACAAGAACTCGTGGGCATTCGATGAAATTGCTGAGCAGACAGGTTAAAACGGATAAAAGGAAGTACTTCTTCACCCAAAGGGTGATTAACATGTGGAATTCACTGCCACAGGAGGTGGTGGCGGCCACATAGCCACCTTCAAGAAGGGTTTAGATAAAAATATGGAGCACAGGTCCATCAGTGGCTATTAGCCACAGTGTATGTGTGTATATAAATTTTTTTGCCACTGTGTGACACAGAGTGTTGGACTTGATGGGCCGTTGGCCTGATCCAACATGGCTTCTCTTATGTTCTTATGAGGGTGGAGCCAAGAGACATTGAGGGTGGAGCCAAGAGCAAGGTTGCGACAAACATAATTGAACTCCAAAGGGAGTCCTGGCCATCACATTTAAAAGGACTACACACCCTTTAAACGCCTTCCCTTTATTGGAGATAATGAAGGATAGGGGCATCTTCTTTTGGGGCTCATAGTATTGGACCTCCTGGTCGAATCTTTTTGAAACTTGGAGAGTGTTTTAAGAAGAGGCATCAGATGCTATGCTGAAAACTACCTCAAAAAACAGCCCCCCCCCCCGAGCTCCAGAAACCTGCAGATCAATTCTCCATTATACTCTATAGGAATTGGTCTCAATAGGGAATAATGGAGTGCCCAGCAGGCATTTCCCCCCCACACTTTGTAATGACCCTGAAGCAGAGGGAGGGCCTCCAAACTGGGGGATCCCCTGCCCCCATCTGGGGATTTGGCAGCACTTCAAGAAACTACAGCAGGTGGGTTTGTAAACACACAAAAAAACCCCTGCTTGTGAAATGACTCAAATATTCATTAATAACATCTTATTATTGTTAAATTCACCAAACCTTATACATCAAAACAGATGTTTTTCATACCCTTCCAAAATAATTATATTTACATCCAGAAAACGCTATATAGGTGTATTATATCTGTCTATATGCCA
Source organism: Heteronotia binoei (assembly GCF_032191835.1). Lineage (NCBI taxonomy): Eukaryota > Metazoa > Chordata > Lepidosauria > Squamata > Gekkonidae > Heteronotia > Heteronotia binoei. The sequence goes on along the minus strand of NC_083226.1, from coordinate 101,842,172 downwards.
TTGCTAGACATCTCCAAGCCAAGATGGGAGAGCTTGAGTGCTTGGTGTTCAATGGCTATTTAGATGTAGTAGGTATCTCGGAAACATGGTGGAATGGAGAAAATTTATGGGATACAGTCATTCCTGGTTATAATCTCAGGAGGGATAGGATGGTGATAGTATTGTGTTGTAAGAAAACATCAGGGGAATTAACTCCCCAACAGAAGTATATGGGTGGAAATACTGAGCCCTAAGGGTTTCTTAAAAGTAGGGGTGTACTGTCACCCACCTGATCAAACCCTTGAGGCTGATCTTGAGTTGGAGAAGGAAATAAAGGGTGTGACTAAAGCAGATGATGTTGTTTTACTGGGAAACTTCAGCTACCCTCACATTGACTGGGTAAACATATGCTCAAGTCATGCTGTAGCAAGAGCAGAGCCAGAAATGTTTGAATGGTGGGGCAGGGGCCAGGGCACTGGGGCAGGGGAGTGGGGACCTTAATTAGATTAATCTAATTATTAGCCTGCAAAGAGCATCTTCCAGGAGCCAGCCAGAAGTGCCTCAATGGGCAGCCACAGGAGATTGATGCTCCTCCTCCATCCTTCCCATCTCAGTCAGGGGATCAAGGGGCAGGCAGGACAAAAGGAGGGGGACCCAGGTAAGGCATGGAAAAGGATTCTCCCACTTCATGCACCTCACTTTCAAACCACATTCATTGCCAGTCTGGCTGCTTTGCATTGCCTCCCTCGTTGCCAGGCACATAGCTAAGGTGGGGGCAAGAGAGAAAATTCCAGGCAGGAGAAGACAGCAAGGTGTGGCACAGCACTCTGTGGTCCACCTTATGCCTTCTGCTCCAGCTAAAAGCCCGAAGCTTTACATGGGAAGCGGCAAAGAGGGAGGCAATGTGAAGCTGTTTCTTCTGCTCCCCACTTCTTGGAAGAGGCCAGCAGGAGCACATGGCGGTCTGGGTCTCCCACTTTCCTGTAAAGAGGTGCCACATGCAACTCTTGTCACTCACAGCTGACCAGCTTTCCCTGAATGCAGGCAGGGGTGATGAGTCAGGGTCAGGGCATGGCTAGCAAGTGAGGGGGCATGGGCTCAAAATGCCCCACCATAGCATCATACCTGTGCTGTAGAAATTAGATTCCTATATATCATATATGACTGTATTGAAACAGTTGGTCACAGAGTTAACCAGAGGGGTAGTGATCTTGGATTTGGTTTGAAGCAGGTCTGTTAAGAGATGTAGAGGTTGTTAGATCAGTTGGGAACAGTGACCACAATGCTATGAAATTCAGCATTCAGGTCAATGGAAAGTTACTCCTAAAGCCCCAAACTATCATATTTGATTTCAAAAGAAGGAACCTTACAAAAATGGGGAAAGTAGTAAAAAGGAAGCTGAAAGATAAACAGGAGAGTAAATTCCCTGGAGGATGCTTGGAAGCTATTTAAAACCACACTATTTGAACCCCAAATAGACTATATTCCACAGGTTAGCAAAGGCACTGACAAGTCTAAAAGATGACCTGCATAGTTGACAATGCAAGTTAAAGAAGCTATAAAAAATAAAGGGTAAAAGTGGGAAGTCTGCCCCAATGAACTGAACAGGAGGGACCAAAGGCTCCAGCAAAAGAATGTAAGCCAATAATTAGGCATGCAAAAAAGAGATTTTGAGGAGTGGGTTTCTAAAAGCATCAAGACAAACAAGAAACATTTTCAAAAATATATCCAAGGCAGGAAACCAGCCAGGAAAGCAGTGGTGTCTTTGAATGACAAAAGAATAAAAGGATTGCTAAAAGAAGATGGGGAGATGGCAGAGAAGCTCAATGACTTTCTTTCTTCTCTGTTCACTGTGCAATGTGTTAGGCACATAACCACACCACAGCCCCTATTTTCAGGAAGGGAGCCTAAAGAACTAAGACAAATTGAGTTGACCAGAGATGAAATTCTAGACCTACTGGGGAAATTAAAAACCAGTAAGTCTCCAGGTTCTGATAGCAAGAACTAGTCATTTTAAGGAACTAAGGGCAAGTAGTGTAGTGGCCAAGTATGCAGATGACACAGAATTATCCAGGATGGTAAGAACCAAGAATGACTGCAAAGAGCTCCAAGAAAATATCCACAAATTGGGTAAGTGGGTGACAGTGTGGCAAATGAAGTTCAGTGTTTGTAAGCGTACACTGAAGATGATGCACACTGGGACAAAAAAAATTCCCAAATTTAAGTATAGGCTAATGGGGTCTGAACTTGCTGAGACTGAGATGGGAAAAGATCTTGGGGTTGCAGTGGATAGCTCAATGGAATTGTCAACCCAGTGTGCTGCAGCAATGAAAAAGTGAAACACTATGTTAAGAATTGCTAGGAAAGGGACTGAGAATAAAATGGCTGATATTGTAATGACCCTTTATAGATCTATGGTGTGGCCTCATTTGGAATACTGTGTATACTGTGTGCAGTTCTGGTCACCGTACCTCCAAAGGACACTCTGGAGCTGGAAAAAGTACAAAGGAGGGCAAGCAAGATGATTAAGGGGTGGAGCACCTTCCCTTTGAGGAAAGGTGAGGTCTGAGACTTTTCAGTTTGGAAAAGAGATGACTTGGGGAGGGGGGAATAATAGATGTTTATAAAATTATGCATGGGGTGGAGAGAGTTGACAGATACATTTTTCTCTCAAAATACTAGAACTTGGGGGCATCCAATGAAATTGATGGGCAGTAGGTTCACTATGGAAAAAGGGAAATACAACTTCACACACAGTAATTAAAATGTGGAATTCACTGCTAGAAGATGTAGTGATGGCCACAGAAAAAAACAGCTTTAAAGGGGGATTAGGTAGGTTCATAGAGGATAAATCTATCAATGGCTATTAGCCATGGTGACTGGGGGGGAACCTCCACCTTCAGAGGCACTAAGCCTCTGAATCTGAGTCAGGAGAAGGCCTTTGCCTCTGTGCCCTTTTGTTGGCTGACTAAAGAAATTGATTGGCCACTGCGTGAGACAGGATACTGGACTAGATGGACCATTGGTCTTACCCAGAATGGCTCTTATGTTCTTATTTTCTTAACCCCTGCTCCCCCGACTCTATGATCCTGAGTTGAATTAGGCACCTGCAGCACTTTTACACAGAAGTTGCCCCTGGAACCTTGATACTGCAATATGGCTATCAGTCCCCATTAGAACCTTGTGTAAAGGGTAACATGCTTTGGCCCTCTGTTGAGTTGAACAGATGGAATTCATGGGTGGTTCTGTTTCCCCCTTTTCTGTGTGTTCATTCTTTGTGCCCTATCATCTGATAAGGGATTCAATAGTCCTATGTTCACAGATTAAAACTACCAGAATAAGGAAAGCCTAACAGCCTAAAACTTTAACAACAGCTATGACTTATACAAGAGTGGCTTAATATGTTGCATTCCATGTAGATAGATCCAGGTGGGATGCACCATGTGGGTTTCAGACTAACACGGCTGCCCACCTGGATCTATCTTATACAACAGTGGTTAAATCTTATTCTAGAACAAAATAAGGGTGTGTGAATTTAGGACAAGTCCAGAAATTACCAGTTATTCAAAATATAATGAAATGTCTATAAATTGTAAGTTCTAACACTAGAAGGGTAGCCTAGTGAGTTCTTTTAAAACAAATTAGGATTTTCCTGCTCACAATTCACACTTTTAGCAAAAGTATTTTACACCAACTCCAACACTGCCCAATTTTTCCTGTTTTTTTTTTACCCTTTCAAATTGCATAGCACCCTATTGCACATGCGTAAGAAAGAAGGTAGATTTTAATCCTAGCTCATTATAAATACCACATGACAGTTTATGATGAGTGATGAAATTGCTGTCACTACCTATTTGCAAATGTGTTGTTTTCATAAGTCTTTATTCTGTTCTCTGCAAACTATGAGTCACTTTATGAATGGATGTGTAATGCCATATAATCAAACCCCTATGTGCTCTGAAGCATTCCTCAATATACTCCTCTTCACCTATCATTTCCAGTTATGTGCCAAAGAGACTTGAATTGCAGGCTCAGAATAAATTATGTAGATTTGTATGCCATAAACCTTATATATATATATATATATTCTGCATGCATGTTTTAGAACAGAACCTTGCCCATAATTCTGAAATATCTGTTTTTGTCCATGTTATTTCCTGCAGATGAGAGGACTGGAAACTTGGTTTGAGAAAGAGTGAGAGATATTATATGCCAGGTTCATGACTATTGCAAATGCAAATGTATGTGGGATATTGACAAGCTAATGCTGCGTTTAATCAGTTTAACTGTCCATCTTCTTCTCTGAATTTCCAAATGTTGCTTTCAATGCACTTTCTGCCCTTCTGTTAGTATCAATAGCACTTTGCTTCTAAGATGAAAGGGATGTGTCCCATAGACTCTTTAAAAAGTAACTTCCAGTATAGATCAAAAGCCCATAGAATCCTGACAGATCTACATGAAAATTCTAAGCAAAGACAGAAGAGCATTGCTAGTTTTTCAGAAGGTGGGTTGAGCATAATGGTAAATACAGAAAGCTAGGTTGCTAAGCACTCAAATAAATAAAACAGAAAATAACTAAGCCAACCACCTATGAGAGCTCTTGAAAAAATGTTTTCTTTATCCACTGACAAGGTTATGCATAAAAGAACAAATCAACTGTCCTTCAAGTCAGCCAGTGTTTCCAAGACAAAAATGGTTGGTAAATGTGAAAGAGGCTGTGGAAGGGGGGAGGAGGCTTTAACAAGTGTGACATCCCATCATGAATCTCCATAATTCCTCCATACCATGGTATGCTAGAGACCAGAGTAAATCAAGCATTCTTTGAAATAGACACATTGGAGTTCTTTAACCAGCAATGGACAAATAGTCACTTGTGTCACTGCATGGTTGGCAGAGAGGCACTTGTTTCCCAGGAAATATATATATATGTGTGTGTGTGTGTGTCCCGCTTCTATTTCAGTTATGCCAGACACAACTTTTCCCAATTCCTGTGGACCAAGAAAATGAGAACCTCCCATCTCTAAATGCAAAGCTTCTATATCTCACTGTCTACCAAATTCACTTGGTAAAGTATGTATAGAACAAAGTTGGAGTCCAGTAGCACCTTTAAGACCAACAAAGATTTATTCAGAATGTAAGCTTTTGTGTCCTTGCACACTTCATCAGACAATGAGCAATGCTACATGTAATGTACTGAGTTGCGAGACAGGTTGAAGGCAACATGCTTTATTCAGTGGAACATTACAAGACAGAGAACATGCGGGCCGGGTCCCGCTTATATACATTTCCCGGAACTGCCCCCCAGTCTGACCAGTCCAATCCTGGTCAGTCAAACTTCCCGCCACAGATCTTGATGGGCGGGGCATCTGGCGAGCTACATCCGCGCACCCGTGGGTCGCCTCTGTAGCAATCGCCATGCGGTACATCAGCTTGTGTTTCAAGACATAACACTCTATATAGCTGTGAGCAGTGGTTAAGCCTGCAAAGTAGTACAAAGTTAGAATCCAATGGCAAAATGTTGAAATTGACAAATTGAAAGAACACCAGGTTTGGCCTGGATAGCATTTGTGTGGGATGACAACAAAGGCAGTAAACATGTCAGAATTGGAGAATGATGGTGAGAGTGTCAAATTGCAATCTGTTAATTGCTCTATTGCTCCTGAAACTTGGGTTAAACTGAGAACGTGTTTTTTCTCAGAGGTGTTCCTATCCACCTAATTTACTTTTTAACATGTAGCATACATTATAAACATCAGTTTGTCAATACAAAAAAAAATACATTAGATTATAGTAGAAGATGGGTTTAGCATATGTAATGAGACAAAAAAAACCAATATCCCTTATTTATGTTTGTTAAAACAAAAAAAGACATTATTCTGATACACTATTACACTATTCTAAAACAGAAAATCATTGGAATACTGTGGATGTATAGCTCTACTTGTGAGAATAACATATGTAATGAGATAAGAAACCAATATCCCTCTTCAGTCCTGGGGAGGTGGTTGTTCTTAGTTTCATCTCTCTCGGCTTGGCTTCGTGAACAAAGACTTAAGAAGGGTGCAATAGTCCACGTCTGCTGCAGGCTCGCTGGTGGCTGACAAGACCAATGCGGGACAGGCAGGTCCAGCCACAGTGGCTGCAGGGAAAAGTCTGATTTAGGATTGGTGCTGTAGCAGTGCGATTCTTCCTCAATCTCCTTTTGTCCTCAAGACCAGCTATGCGTGCGTTCTCAAAGGAAGAGACAGCCTGGTGGATGGTGTGTCTCCATGCTTTGCGATCTGAGGCTAGGTCAGACCACTGGTGATGGTTGATGCGACAGGTGCCAAGGGATTTCTTCAAGGAGTCCTTGTACCTCTTCTTTGGTGCCCCTCTATTTCGATGGCCGGTGGAGAGTTCGCCATACAGGGCAATCTTGGGAAGGCGGTGGTTTTCCATCCTAGAAATATGCCCTGCCCAGCGCAGCTGCGTCTTCAGCAGCAGTGCCTCGATACTGGTAACCTCCGCCTGCTTGAGGACTTCAGTGTTGGTCACAAAGTCACTCCAGTGGATGTTGAGGATGGTGCGAAGGCAGCGCTGATGAAAGCGCTCAAGGAGTCGCAGGTGATGACGATATAAAACCCACGATTCAGAGCCATAGATGAGGGTTGTCATCACAACCGCTTTGTAAACATTAATCTTTGTGCCTTTTTTCAGATGCTTGTTGCTCCACACTCTTTTGTGCAGTCGGCCAAATGCATGGTTTGCCTTTGCCAGCCTGTTGTCAATCTCCTTATCGATCTTGGCATCTGAGGAGATGATGCACCCTAGGTAGCTGAACTGCTGGACTGTTTTCAGAACTGATTCACCCACAGTGATGCAGGGAGGGTGATAATCTTCCTGGGGTGCAGGCTGGTGGAGAACTTCTGTCTTCTTCAGACTAACTTCTAGGCCGAATAGCTTGGCAGCCTCTGCAAAGCAGGACGTCATATGCTGCAGAGCTGATACCGAGTGGGAGACGAGTGCAGCATCATCAGCAAACAGTAGCTCTCGGATGAGTTTTTCCATCGTCTTGGAGTGGGCCTTTAGTTGCCTCAGGTTGAACAGGCTGCCATCAGTGCGATAGCGGATGTAGACACCATCGTCATCATCTAGATCTACTGCGGCTCTTTGAAGCATCATGCTAAAGAAGATCGTAAAGAGAGTTGGCGCGAGAACGCAGCCTTGCTTTACACCTGTGCCTATTGGGAAGGGCTCCGAGAGGTCGTTGCAGTGTCTGACTTGGCCTCGCTGGTCTTCGTGTAGCTGGATGATCATGCTGAGGAACCTTGGGGGACATCCTAAACGTTCCAAGATTTGCCACAGGCCTTTCCTGCTAACGGTATCGAAAGCTTTGGTAAGGTCGACAAAAGTCACATACAGAGCCTTGTTCTGTTCCCTGCATTTCTCTTGGAGCTGCCTGAGAACAAATACCATGTCGGTGGTGCTCCTGTTAGCTCTGAAGCCGCACTGGCTCTCTGGAAGGAGTTCTTCTGCAATGGTGGGCACCAGTCTGTTCAGGAGTATTCTGGCAAGGATTTTGCCTGCAATGGAGAGCAGGGTTATCCCCCGGTAGTTGGAGCAGTCTGACTTTTCCCCTTTGTTCTTGTATAGGGTGATGATGATTGCATCGCGAAAGTCCTGTGGTAATTTGCCTTGTTCCCAGCAGGTGACAAGTACTTTGTGAAGTGAGCTATGTAGTACTGTTCCCCCATGCTTCCAGAGATCTGGTGGAATTCCATCAACTCCTGCTGCCTTGCCACTTTTCAGTTGCTTGATGGCTTTAACAGTCTCTTCTAGGGTGGGGATCTCATCCAACTCTGTTTTCACCGGTTGAAGTGGGGTGAGGTGGATTGCTGAATCTTGAACTACGCGGTTGGCACTGAAGAGAACCTGAAAATACTCTGACCACCGGTTCAGTATGGATTCCTTGTCTGTGAGGAGCACTTGGCCGTCTGCACTATGCAAGGGACTCTGAGCCTGATATGATGGACCATATACTGCCTTCAGGGCTTCGTAGAACCCTCTTAAATCACCAGTGTCTGCACACAGCTGGGTTCTCTCTGCAAGCTTGGTCCACCAATCGTTCTGAATGTCTCGAAGCTTGCGCTGGAGGTTGCTACATGCAGCGCGAAAGGTTGCTTTTTTCCCAGGACAGGAGGGCTGAGCAAGATGTGCTTGGCAGGCAGATCTCTTTTTCGCCAGTAAATCTTGGATCTCTTGATTGTTCTCATCAAACCAGTCCTTGTTCTTCCTTGTGGAGAACCCGAGGACTTCTTCAGAGATCTGCAGGACGGTAGTTTTTAGGTGTTCCCAGAGTGCTTCTGGAGAAGGGTCTGTGGGGCAACTGAGGTCCTCAATTCTTGACTGGAGTTTTGCCTGGAAGGCAGCTTTAACTTTGGCTGACTGGAGACTGCCAACCTGAAACTTCCTCCGAGGGATACCTCCTCTCCTGGGTGTGGGTTTAAAGTGAAGACGGAGATTGCAGCGTACAAGACGATGATCTGTATGACATTCCGCACTGGGCATTACTCGGGTGTGTAAGACATCTCGAAGGTCTCTCTGGCACACCAGAATGTAGTCGATAAGGTGCCAGTGCTTGGACCGTGGGTGCATCCAGGTTGTCTTCAGACTGTTCTTCTGCTGGAAGATAGTGTTGGTGATGGTGAGCTGGTGCTCCATGCAGAATTTTAGCAGGAGGCGCCCGTTGTCATTGCAGTTGCCAATGCCGTGTTTGCCAAGTACTCCTTTCCAGGCTTCCGAGTCTTTACCTACTCTGGCATTGAAGTCGCCAAGGATGATCACCTTGTCCTCTGTAGGGGTCTTCCGTACGAGGTTGTGTAGATCAGCATAGAACTTGTTCTTTTCTGCAGGATCTGCTTGAAGGGTTGGAGCATACACACTGAAGAGTGTTGTATGCTGCTTGTTTTGAAGTGGGAGGCGCGTGGACATGATGCGATCTGAGTGACCTGTTGGCAGGTTTTCGAGTTTGGAGGCAATGGAGTTCCTGACCATGAAGCCAACGCCAGAAAGGCGGCTCTCAGCCTTTGACTTACCCGACCAGTAGAGGGTATAGCCAGCACCGTGTTCTTGAAGACTACCTTCCTCAGGGAAACGGACCTCACTGAGAGCTGCTATGTCGATATTCAACCTGAGAAGTTCGTGGGCAACTAGAGCAGAGCGTCGTTCAGGGCGACCACTGTCTACTGTGTCAAGCATGGTTCTGATGTTCCAGCACGCAAGCTTTAGTCTTTGCACACTTTGTGAGGCAGGTGCATGCCTTTTCTTTGTTGTTATTTTTTGACCGCAAGTAAGGATGCCCGTTGACCGCGGCTAGCCAACTGGGGTGGAGGAGACGAGCTTTGTTTAGGCCATCTTTTCTAGGCCCCTCTCCGTGTGGAGCAAGCAGTGCTGTCCCTAGATAAGGCTGCTTGGTCGTTCAGGGTGCTGCCGAAAAATGCTTTCGTCTCCGGGTTAGCATCAGGCGACCAATACCCTGAACCGCCTACATGCAGGATTGGGACTGCGGCTTCCAGTGGCACCTTCCACCTGCCGTTTCGCTCCTTGCCCATCGCTGCAGGACTTGATGCGTTGTGGGTTGTGTATGTGGATATGCCCTTCAGGCCTGCGCAGAGGAATTTTTTAGGTGAAGCGCAGTGTGCGCGGTACTGGCTCCACCCTTTCACCTGGGGGTCATCTGCCATGGGCCAGTAAGCCGGGACGCCGGCAGTGAGTCCTCCAGGTGGTAGGTGTTACATTAACGAGCTCTATCTGCCCGGGTTTGATGTTAGAGTTTTCCTTCTCTTAGGCTGGCGAGGTTGGTGGGCCCAGCCTGCCCATCCGGTTATACCGCCGGACAATTCGGTCACACCATGACGTAGCAAACTCTGTGAAAAACGGGGGGGACCAGCGAGAAGGTGTTGCTACGGATGCAGTAATGCAGGAGAGGCCATTGCAGTGACCATCTGCCAGGCATAGCCAGACAGTGACCACGCGGCATTCACTACACTGGGAGAGGAGAGGCTATGTATTGCGCACCGGGAGAGGAGAGGCTATGTATTGCGCATACACTTTCCCTGGGGGGGGGGGGTAGGATACCCAGAGGGAGCCCACCCCACCGCCCACCCCCCCTTAGTTTCATAATAACTTGTCATTCAGCAATTTCCCTCTCCATTCTGTTCTTGAAGTTCCTTTGCAGTAAAATTACTGCTTTGAGGTCAGCCATGTCCTGGAAGGTTGAAGTGTTCTCCTACAGGTTTCTTAGTTTTGTAGTTCCTGATGTCAGATTTGTGTCCATTTATCCATTGGCATAGGGTTTGTCCTGTTTGCCCTATGTAGAGAACTGAAGGGCATTTTTGGCATTTAATGACATATACCAGGGGTGGCCAATGGTAGCTCTCCAGATGTTTTTACCTACAACTCCCATCAGCCCCAGCCATTGGCCATGCTGGCTGGGACTGATGGGAGTTGTAGGCAAAAAACATCTGGAGAGCTACTGTTGGCCACCCCTGACATATACAATGTTAGAAGATTAACAAGTGAATTAGTCTGAGATGACTTAGTTGATATTGTTAGGTCCAGTGATGGCATTGTATGTGGCAGCAAAGTTTGCATTGGGGTTTATTGCAAGCTCTGGTACTAGTGTCCATGCTCAAACATTATATTGTTGTGGGTGAAGAGTTGTTTGAAATTGGAGACCTGTCTGTGTGCAAGAAAAGCTTTGCCCCCCACCCCCAGTACTTTTGAAAGAGAGCTGTAACTGTTCAATAGAGGTTGTAAGTTTTGATGATGTTTTGAACTGTTTTGAGTAGAGAGTTGTATATGATCACTAACTGTTACTGTCTTTTTGGGGGTATGTCTTGCAACAGGTCTTACCTGGGTATCATTCTGGCTTTGTTAATCTGTTTCCTCACTTCATCAGATGGGTATTTTAGTTCCAAAAAGGTTTATTGTAGATCTCTCAGGTGAGAATCTTTGTTAGTAGGATTGGAGCAACTGCAGCTGTAGCGTAGAGTTTGGCTGAATACAATGGGTCATTTGGTATGCTTGGGATGGTAGCTGGAGGCCTGCAGGTATGTTTGTTGGTCAGTTAATATGCCATGCTTTGTCCAGCCAAATCATGTAACAGCTTTACTCTAGGAAGCTATAGCAGAAAGGTTTACATTCACAAAGAATGCAGAGAGAGGTTAATTTCCCTGGCTTCACCTGGCTTCTCTCTGTCTGCATTATGAGTGTAATGTACTCAGTGACGAGACGTGCAGAAGGCAACATACTTTATTAGATGGTACATCACAGAACAGGGCAACGCGGGCCGGGACCCGCTTTATATACATTTTCCCCGGAACAGCCCTCCAGCTGGCCAGTCCAATCCTGGCCAGTCAAACTTCCCGCCACTGGTCTTGATTGGCGGAGATCTTCCCGCGCTGCGCAGAGTGACCAAGGGACTTTCCCTGGACGCCTCTGCTGCGCGGCCACGCGGTGCTACTTCATATAGCACAGTACACTACGCTCCCCCCCCCCCCCAGTTCACTGTACATATTCTTGCAAGTACGCGGGAGCCCTGCGTTCCCGCATGCTGTCTCCCCCAAATCCACGGGGCTTGTTTATCTAGCAGCCGGTGGACCGGTTCCGTGATTGCGGCTTTGTGGGGCAAGAACGAATGGTAAAAGTTCAATAACCCCAAGAAGCTTTGTAGCTCCGCCTTACATGTGGGTGCCGGAGCTTGGACTATGGCCCTTGTCTTGTCCTCCGTTGGGTGGATTCCCACTGCGTCCACGGCAAACCCCAGGAACTTCACCCTCGGGACCCCTAGCAACCATTTTTCTTTCTTCACTTTTAGTTGCGCCGCGTGGAAACAGTGGAGGACCTCTCGCAGGCGGCTGCTGAACTCCTCTGTGTCTGGGGCGGCGATTAGAATGTCATCGAAAAATGGCTGCACTCCAGGGATCCCTTTAAGGAGAGAGTCCATTATGCTCTGAAAAATCCCCGGAGCTATGCTCACCCCAAATTGTAGCCTCCGCACCCTGAAGGCTCCGCTGTGGGTCACGATGGTCTGTGCCTCAGCTGTCTTGGCATCGACCGGTAGTTGCTGGTACGTTTGTGCCAAATCCAGCTTCCCCAAAATTTTGGACCCCGCTAATGCCGCCGGTACGTGGCTGACCACTGGGATGGGGTAGGGGTTGTCCTGGAGCACCTTGTTTATCGTGCACTTGTAGTCAGAGCAGATTCTCACGTCCCCATTTGGCTTTACCGGTGTGACTATGGGGGTTTCCCAGGCCGCGTAAGACACTGATTCCAAGACTCCCGGGGCTGTGAGGCAGTCCAGTTCCGCCTCTATCTTAGGCTTTAAGGCAAACAGGACCCGCCTCGCCTTGAGCCGGATCGGTCTGACCAGGGGATCGAGCGGCAGTATGATGGGCGGCTCTTTGTAACTGCCCAGGGACCCGTCAAAAACTGCTGGGAACTCTCGGCAGACATCCTCAAAGCTGCTCGTCTGCACTTGCTCCACCCCCACTAACTGGATCCCTAATGGTTGGAACCAGGCCAGCCCCAGTAGGGTGGTGAGTTGGCGCTTGACCACCAGAATGTCCAGGGGACCCCTGAAGTTCCCTCTCTCTACCCGGGCCCAGCCTACGATGTGCACTGGGTTTTTCTGGAAGTCCCTCAGAACAAAGTCAGCTGGCCTCATGGTGAGGCGGTGGCAGGGACATAGTTTCATAAGGGTTTCCTCTGAAATTATGGAAATGGAGGAACCCGAGTCCACCTCCATGAGGCAGGGGGCGCCCTCGATGAGGACCGTCATTTTGACCTTGTCGGGGGCGGAGAGGGGCAAGTTCAATACCTGCAGGCTGGTAGATGCTGTCGTGTGGGCCTTGGTGGACTCGTGATGCGCTGTCGGCCGCCGGCAGCTGTTCTTGGCCCGGCAAGCCCGAGCGATGTGGCCCATCTTTCCACAGCTCGGGCAGTCCATGTTGCGGTATGGACAGTCCCTCTTCTCGTGGGGGTCACCGCAGCTGGCGCATTTGATGGTAGGGGATCTCTCCATTGCTCGCTGTCTCGTGGGGGCTCTCGGGTCCACTCCTTGTGGCCGTCGGAGCTGGAAAGCCTCTTCGTCCTCCCGATTGCCCGGTGCCATCTCTTCATGGTGGACTGCCTCTCCACGTGGGTGGCTGTACGCTTTGGTGGCCCTCTCGAAGGCTGTTGCCTCATTGACAGCTTGTTGGAGGGTGAGCTCTTCCTTGGCGAAGAGCTTCTGCTGCAGCCTTTCGTCCCGGAGGCCCCAGATGAATCGGTCCCTCAGAGCCTCCTCCTGCTTGTCAAAACTGCAGTTTCCTGCGATCTGGCAGAGGGTGGCCAGGTAGACTGCAGCCGTTTCCCTGGGCTTCTGATCCCTCTTGTGAAAGAGGAATCTGCGGGCGATAAGGGACAGTTGGGGTGAGAAATGCCCTGTGAGGAGTCGGACGACCTCCCCGTATGTCCTCTTGGTGAGCTTCGCTGGGGCAGAGAGGCCTCATGAGATTTCAAAGGTTGCCTCCTTGCAGACGCTCAACAGGACGTCCCTCATTCGGTTGTCATCCGTAATCATGTTGGCCCTCAGGTAGCACTCGACCCGTTCAGTGTAGGTCTCCCACCGTTTGGGGTGGTCGGGGTTGAATTCAGCAAGATGGCCTGTCGTTACACTAGGGTTCGCCATTGTGGCGGCGGGCAACTCGATCTCTTGCGGTCCTGCACCTTCCTCGTCTCCAGCCAGGTCAGCTGCTTTCCACTGGGGAAGCTTTCCTAGCCAGATCCCACCTTCGTCGCCAATGTAATGTACTCAGTGACGAGATGTGCAGAAGGCAACATACTTTATTAGATGGTACATCACAGAACAGGGCAATGCGGGTCGGGACCCGCTTTATATACATTTTCCCTGGAATAGCCCTCCAGCTGGCCAGTCCAATCCTGGCCAGTCAAACTTCCCGCCACTGGTCTTGATTGGCGGAGATCTTCCCGCACTGCGTAGAGTGACCAAGGGACTTCCCCTGGATGCCTCTGCTGCGCGGCCACACGGTGCTACTTCATATAGCACAGTACACGACAATGAGCACTCAATGTTTTGGCTCCTCTGATGATCACTAGTCACAATCAGGCCCCTGACTGACTGATTAATTGATTGATTGATTAATGGGGTGCTTATCTGAACAAGTCATACTTGTTTCTGTTTAGTGGCTCCCTCCCCATCCCCCCCAAAATTCCCTAACCCAGTGTATTTGGTTTTTTGCACAGGCACATTCCTCACATATTGCCTGATGGAGTTCTCCCCTCTTGCCAACACTGTACTGCTGTTTAAACAAATAATGAGTAATGCACCCAGACCTATAAATCATACTGTAATGTCTTTTTTCAATGTACCACTTTGATTTTTTTTTAAAGAGCCAGGCTAAATGTGACAGAGAGAACTTGTAGCCACCACATTAGCTGATGCCATTTTATAGTAATTTTAAAATGCTTCAAAGCCCCAACCTGGCAGACATGTGGCTGTTTTGGCACTTGAAAGGTATGTGAAGGATGAGGAGGGGGGGGGGGAGTTCCATGCTGCAGACCTATATCAGAGTGGAGCCTCACAGCATTTTAAAATCATTATCAAATGGCAACAGTGAACTCACCATGTTTGATTTGGCTTAGTGATAGTGACATAATGGCTGCCAATCTGTTTGGATCAGTGATGTTTTACAAAGCCCAGTGGGAGTGGATCTCCCACCTTGTCTTTTTTTTTCTTCTTATTTGCATGTTTCTTGCATATTAACATTGAAAAGTTCAGCTCTCTGAGTAAAACTTCAGTTCTGCAGGGAGAGGTTCCAAACAATGGAAATAACATTTTAGAACACAAGCAAAAGTACCCCGATCATGGACTAAAAACTGTAGTTTTGCTTCGGAACTGCAAGCACCATGATGTATCATAAATAATTAAAGTTAGCAAGTACAGCTACTGTGCAGCTGCAAAGCTGTCTGACAGCTGCTTGAATTCTACTGTGTTGAGCTGAAGAGCTTGGAGCGCAGATCATATGTGGTTGTGACAGTAGGAAAAGGTATGTTTAGCTGGCAAACACAATCACTGCAAAATTCTCAGCATCCCTAGTCTCCATTCAGTTGATTATAACGTCAATGAATGGCAAAAGAGGAGGTGAGGTGCGTTTGTGTTGCCTCTCTATACAGTCTGCTTAGTTTTACATGGGCAGTCATGGACACATGTGCAATCCATATACAGAACAAAGTTTGAGTCCAGTGGCACCTGCAAGACCAACAAAGGTTTATTCAAGGTATAAACTTTTGTGAACATGAAAGTTTATACCCTTGAATAAAACTTTGTTGGTCTTAAAGGTGCCACTGGACTCAAACTTTATTCGGATGCTTCAGACTAACACAGCTACTCACCAGATTACACAGTGTACATACACAGTGTACACAAGATTATTTTCTCTGTGGCTCTCCTTGCCTCCCCCTCCCTCTCCTTTTCTTTCTCTCTCTGGGAATTATCCTATGAAGGAGCTGGTGGTCAGTAAAAAGTGACTGGGAATTGAGGGTGTAGCCTGTCCTGAATGGGAAGAGAGGGGCTGTGGCTGAGTGGCAAAGCAGCTGAATGGCATGCAGAAGTTCCTAGATTCAATCCCTGGCATCACACCAGCTAAAAGGATGTGAAATACCTCTACCTGAGACTTTGGAGAGCCACTACCTGTCTGACAATACAGACTTTGATGGATCAATGATCTGGTTCAGTATGAGGCAGCTTCCTGTGTCTGTGTGAATTACACTTGTTTTAAAAGAGCAGGTTCACAACTTAGGTACCTTTTAGGTGAAGCTCAAGGCATCAGTCTCCTCTGTAGGATGCTGCACTTTTCATTTGCTTAGACTGATATGCCAGCTGTGTCCCTTTCTTGAGAAACATGATTTAGCCAAAGTTATATATCCTTTGAGCACATCCAAAATCGGTTATTGCTATGGCGCTGCCTTTGAACAGTGTTCGGCCTTCAGCTGATACAAAATGCAGCAGCAAGATTGCTTCCTAGAGAGACCATATCTTGCCTGTCTGAAAAGATCTACACTGTTGTTTTGTTTCATGGTTCATTTCAAATTGCTGGCTATTTGCTATAAAATCCTACATAGTCTGAGACAAGGGTACTTAAAGGAACTCTTTATTCTCTTTACTTGAGTTTGCTCAAAAGTTAAGATCAACTTTATTAGCTCTGTGCCCCAGCCCTCTGGAGTGAGGTGGGTGAGCACAAGTTAACAAGTCTTGTCTGATGTAGTGCCTTCAGCTTTGAAATACCCCACAGACAGAAATGGATTTGGGACAAGTTTGCTGAGATTATATGAAACTCATGGAGTTTAAGCAGATTATAGGAAACTCACGGACTCATACATCCTCAGTTTGCCTTGTGGACATGCTTGGAAGGAAGAGGGATTTTAACCCTTTGAAATTAGCTATTCCTCCCATTCAGCTGTTAGCATTTTGCAGAAGAAAAGACATGTACATTTCCCCAGTAATGTATCTCTATTGCCGACCTTACTGAAGTTGTGGCTGACATCAAGTGAAAATTTTATTTATAAGTTTTTGCTGATTGCTAAGTTTATAGTTTTTGATATTTTCTGCTTCTGTTTTTAATTGCTGCTGTATTTTTTTACATTGATAATTATTGTTTTTTCTTAATCAAACCTTTATTAACCACCTCAAGAATAATTTCACTGGGAGAGCAGGGTAAAAGTAGTTTTAATATATAAGTAAGTGCTCATTTTCAGCTTGATCAATAGGTATGCTAAAGTTAAGCTGGAATGCTTTCAATTAACCTCTTAAAGGAATGGCATAAAATTGTAACAGCAGTTCCATTGGCGTATAAAAGGAATTGTCTTTGGTCAACAGACTGTGTCAAAATAGTATAGAAAAAAGATCACTTCTTCAAGATGGGAAAATTGAATTTCAAAGCAGTTTCTTAAATGTAATAAACAGCTCGTTCATTTGAGCAAATGAGGCTTTGAATGAGGTTTCAATATATATAATCAGCTTCAATGTGAATGATGAGTGAAATTCAGTTAATTTATATTACACAAAATTTCCCACCAAAGAGGAGTGGTTGGCACAATTCCATGCAGTTTTTTTAATTAAGAGTTTTGTCAGCAGGTTGGAGAAAAAGAATCTGTGAATATCTGAAACCAAAGGGTTGCAGCAGCTGTTTGTAGAAGCTTGTTAAAATCATCATGAAACTTGAGCGAATATGAAGGCGGAGTATGAAACAAAATCACCCAGAAAGAGCAGCTGTAGTGATGGTTTAATGTCAGTTCTTGTGCTGTTAAGACTTGCCTTGCCAATCCCAAACCAAGCCTCATCCCCTCAACAGCCTTTACCAAGGTCTCAGCAGAATTAGAAATATTCGAACCAATGACTTGATCTTTAGGATCTCATCTATTAGATAAACCATTATTTATATTCTGTCATGCCCAGTCAACATACAGTTGCTAGGAGTACCCTAGTTACCAGAGAAAGAGTAGACTGGCAACCACGATGGGTGAGACGGCCCTTGACATTTTGCCTTCTTGAGAGCAAAGATTAGCTTACAATGCAAATGACTCATCTGCCTTCCCTTTCTGTAGGCCGCATGGGAATCTTTCACATATAAATAACAAGGGCATAAATAGAAAGGAATAGCTGCTGCCAAATGTTTAGCCATTTTATATGTGTGGCTGCTACACTTTTACTATCTTTCAACATCACAGCTCAAACCAAATTCCTTTGTATCAATGGTGTATGAACCAGACAACGACTCATGTGGAGAGAGATTAACATAGATGATGATGAAGATAATGATATTGTTAAGATTATAATAATATGTAATAATAAATATGATGATGATGCAATGTTAGTAAACTACAATGCAATGAAATGCATAGGCAAGAAAATCAAATTAATGTCTGGGTTAGGATTTGAACTCAGCAATCTGTGATCTAACATTATATCTAGAGTCCAACAGTGCAAACAGTAACTGAATGGTATGTGTCTTGGGCAGTGATCACACACACAAAATAATGCACTTTCAATCCACATTCAGTGCACTTTCCAGCTGGATTTTACTGTGTTGTCTGGCAAAATCCAGTTGGAAAGTGCTTTGAAAGTGGATCAAAAGTGCATTATTTAGTGTGTGTGATCACAGCCATTAATGTCTCCTTCTGTGGTTCTAGGTTCTGTGGTTCTAAAACTTCCTGAAATATAGAGTTGGAACTTGGGACTTCCAGGGTCATCTAGTCCAACCCTCAGCACAATGCCGGAAATTCACAGATATCTCACCCCACATTCCCAGGGACCCGTGCTCCATGCCCAGAAGATGGCAAAAAACTGTCAGGATCCCTGGCCAAACTGGTCTAGAGAAAAATTGCTTCCTGACCTCAAAGTGGCAAACAGCATTTCCCTGGGAATGTAAGAAAAGGCCATGGAAACTAAGCACTGATGCAGCCTTGTCTGCCCTTCCTCTCATGATCTGCTTAAGTTCACAGAATCAGCATTTGTCAGATGTCCTCTGTTAAAAAAAACCTGTTAAAAGAAGGAGAATCCACCACCTCCCAAGGAAGTCTGTTCCACTGAGGAACTACTCTAACTGAGGAAGTTCTTCCTAATGTTTAGCCAAAACTATTTTGATTTAATTTCAACCCAGGGAGAAAATTACATCCAAATAAATAAATAAAAGTAAGTTCAAGATGCTTACCATCACTGTCGAAATTTGCCAATGGTATTTCCTGACTCAGAGTTACATGTTGCTTACATTCCAAGTGTCCCTATTTTCTGCTACCTTACCTTATAAAAAATGGTCCTATCTTGAGCCTGTTTTGCTTTTGTGGGAGATAATCAGAATGCTTTTTCAAAATGTTGTTCATGTGTACACATGCATTATCATTCTCACAACTACATAAATGCTTTTATTTTAAGATGTGAAATGTTGCATCAAGGGCTTGGCAGTCCCTCTTTTTTTGTCTGTCTAAGGTAAACAGCGAAAACGGGAGTAGGGCTCCACTTAATTCATGATGCCATCTGAAGGGCATTCACAATCACAAATTGTGCAAGCTAATATAAGAAATGCCGATCTGGAGGTTACCCAGTGCTGCTGAGTAAGAGATCCAAGGAATAAAAGTGGCCATACTCTTAAGTATGAGCGCATATTAATCTCTGTGGATTCAAAGACAGATGTGACTGCCAGCTGCATTTACCTTCCTGATCATTATCAGCACAGCATTTAACTGTTCTCAGTATACATCACCCATGAGAAGAACTCGATTTTGCAACAGCCAATAGTAGAGACAAATCAAAACCTAAGAGCACCTTCACATGAAGAAACATTAGCAACACAACTTTTACTCTTCCACAAATTAAATTACAAGAGCCAATTTACACGATCAGTTTAAGTAACAGCAAGCATGTGATAGACTTCACAGGTCCCAGCTTGCCTTCCAAGTCAAGTTCAAATGTAATAATATCCATGTGGTTTTATTTTTAACCAGGTGGATATCATTACACAGGCAATGTTCTCCATGGAAACAGAGACTAGTAAATCACAGAATGACCCCAGGTTGTGTCCATGGGATTTACAAGATTCTGTAGTCAGCATGTGTTTCCTTAACACACCATAGGTGACTGCATTATTATAGGCAGAAAAGGAGGACAAATACACACCAATTTAAGACCACAGACAGAGTTCCTCCATCAAACAGATATAATAGGCATACTTCTTGAAGCTGATTCCAAAGCAGAAAAAAATATGAATGGGTTTTTGAAGCTTGAAAAGGATTTATACAGACAGATTTACACCTTGTTCTTGTTGTTCAGTCGCACAGTCGAGTCCGACTCTTTGCGACCCCATGGACAAAGTCATGCCAGGCCCACCATCCTCCAAAGTCTGCTAAAATTCGTGTTTATTACATCAGTAATGCTATCCAGCCATCTCATCTTTTGCCAACACCTTCCTCTTTTGCATTCTGCCTTTCCCAGCTTCAGGATCTTCTCCAGTGAGTGCTCCCTTCTCATTTGGTGGCCAAAGTATTTGAGCTTCAGCTTCAGCATCTGACCTTCCAGGGAACAGTCTGGGTTGATTTCCCTTAGGACTGACTGATTTGATCTTCTTGCAATCCAAGGGACTCTCAAGATTCTTCTCCAGCACCACATCTCAAAAGCATCTTTTCTTCTGCACTCGGCCTTCCTTACGGTCCAGCTCTCACAGCCATACATTACTACTGGGAATACCATCGCTTTGACTATACAGACTTTTGTTGGCAGGATGATGTCTCTACTTTTTATTATACTGCCCAGGTTTGCCATAGCTGTCCTCCCAAGGAGCAAACGTCTTTAAATTTCATGGTTACAGTCACCATCTGCAGTGATCTTGGATCCCAGAAATGTGAAGTCTGTCACTACTTCCATGTCTTCTCCTTCTATTTGCCAAGGTGTGGTGGGGCTGGATGCCATGATCTTAGTTGTTTTGATGTTGAGTTTCAAGCCTACTTTTGTGCTCTCCTCTTTCACCCTCAACAAGGTCCTCTTCACTTTCTGCCATTAGAGCGGTGTCATCTGCATATCTGAGGTTGTTGATGTTTTTCCCAGCAATCTTAATTCCGGTTTGTGCTTCATCCAGGCCAGCATTTCGCATGATGTACTCTGCATATAAATTAAATAAGCAGGGTGACAATATACATCCTTGTCAAACTCCTTTTCCTATTCTAAACCAATCAGTTGTTTCATATCCCATTCTGACCATTGCTTCTTGACCCTTATACGAGTTTCTCAGGAGATATGTGAGGTGGTCTGGTACTCCCATCTCTTTAAGGACTTCCCACAGTTTGTTGTGATCCACACAATCAAAGGCTTTAGCTTAGTCAATTTCCCTATGAATGCACTTTCCCTATGAAGAAAGATTAAAATGCGTGGGGCTCTTTTACTTGGAGAAACGTCGACTGTGGGGTGACATGATAGAGGTTTACAAGATTATGCATGGGATGGAGAAAGCAGAGAAGGAAGTACTTTTCTCTCTTTCTCACAATACAAGAACTCATGGGCATTCGATGAAATTGCTGAGCAGTCGTGTTAAAATGGATAAAAGGAAGTACTTCTTCACCCAAAGGGTGATTAACATGTGGAATTCACTGCCACAGGAGCTGGCGGCGGCTACAAACATAGCCAGCTTCAAGAGGGGATTGGATAAAAATATGGAGCAGAGGTCCATCTGTGGCTATTAGCCACAGTATATTATTGGAACTGTCAGGGGCAGTGATGCTTTGTATTCTTGGTCGAGGACCTGCCTACCTGAGGGACCGTCTTTCCCCATATGACCCCAGAGAGCACTGAGGTCAGTGGGGAAGAACAAGCTGGCTATCCCCGGGCCAAAGGAGGCGAAACTGCAGAACACCCGCACACTGGCCTTCTCTATTGCAGCTCCACACCTATGGAACCAGCTCCCAGAAGAGGTGCGGGCCCTGCGGAGCCTCGACCAATTCCGCAGGGCCTGCAAGACCACCCTTTTCAGGATGGCCTTTGCAGACTGCTGATTGAAGGATTGATGGATTGATGAGTTCATCTAAGTGACTCTCGCCTAAGTGACTCTCGCCATCATGCTAACCGACAGAATAGCACCAGAAATGCCTATTGTTATTGCCAATTTATGTTAATTGTAAATTAGAATGGTTTTAAGACTAATGTTGATTTTAAAGTTTTGTATAAATTACCGTATGGACATGTTGTTAGCCGCCCTGAGCCTGCCTCAGCGGGGAGGGCGGGATATAAATAAAATGTTATTATTATTATTATTATTAGTGCTTGGGGGGGGGGGCAAAGTGGAAGGGCTTCCAGCCCCACTTGTGAACCTCCTGATGCCACTTGGGGTTTTGTTTTTTTGGCCACTGTGTGACACAGAGTGTTGGACTGGATGGGCCATTGGCCTGATCCAACATGGCTTCTCTTATGTTCAATGAAACAGAAGTAGATGTTTTTCTGATATTCCCGTGCTTTCTCCATTATCTAGTGAATGTTGGCAATTTGATCTCTAGTTCCTCTACCTCTCCAAAACCCAGCTTGAACTTCTGGTAGTTCCCAATTGACATACTGTTGAAGTCTAGCTTGTAGAATTTTTAACATGACCTTGCTGGCATGTGAAATGAGTGCAATGGTGTGATAGTTTGAACATTCCCTGGCATCACCCTTCTTTGAGATTGGAATATAAACTGATCTTTTCCAATCCTGTGGCCACTGTTGCGTTTTCCAAATTTGTTGACATAATGTGTGCATCACTTTAACAGCATCCTTTTAGGACTTTAAATAGTTCAACTGGGATAACGTCATCTCCACTCGCTTTGTTGTTAGTAATGCTTTCTAAGGCCCATTTGACTTCAAACTCCAGGATGTCTGGCTTAAAGTCAGCGATTTCACTGTCATGATTGTCAAGGACATTGAGATCCTTCTTGTATAATTCTTATATAATTCCAAAATCATCTTCTTCTGTGTATTCCTGCCACCTCTTCCTGATCTCTTCTGCTTCTGTTAGGTCCCCACCGATTGTCCTTTATCATGGCCATCTTTGCACGAAACGTTCCCTTGATTTCTCCAATTTTCTTGAAAAGATCTCTTGTCCTTCCCATTTTATTATTTTCCTCTATTGCTTTGGATTGTTCCTTCAGGAAGGCCTCCTTATCTCTCCTTGCTGTTTGTTCTCCGGAAATCTGCATTCAGTTGGGTGAATCTTTCCTTTTCACCTTTGCCTTTCACTTTCCTTCTTTCCTCAGCTATTTGTAAAGCCTCATCAGACAGCCACTTTGCTTTCTTGTATTTCTTTTTCTTTGGGATGGTGCTGATTACTGCCTTCTGTACAATGTCACGAACCTCCATCCATAGTTCTTCAGTGCTCCGTCTATCAGCTCTAGTTCCTTAAACCTATTCTTCACCTCCACTGTATATTCATAAGGGATGTGATAAAGGTCAAACCTGAATGGCCTAATGGCTTCCCCAGTTTTCTTCAGTTTAAGCCTGAATTTTGCAATGAGTAGCTCATGATCTAAGCTGCAGTCAGCTCCAGGTCTTGTTTTTGCTGACTGTAAGCAGCTTCTCCTTCTTTGACTGCAGAGTATATAATCAATCTGATTTCTGTGTTGCCCATCAGGTGATGTCCATGTGTAGAGTCGCCTTTTAGGTTGTTGAAAGAGGATGTTCACTATGACCAGTTTGTTCTCTTGACAAAACTCTATTAGCCTTTGCTCAGCTTCATTTTGTTATTCAAGACCAAACTTGTCAGTTGTTCCGGTTACCTTTTGACTTCGCACTTTGGCATTCCAGTTCCTTATGATGAGGAGGACATCTTTTTTTGGTGTTAATTCCAGACGGTGTTGTAGATCTTCATAGATCTGGTCTACTTCAGCCTCTTCTGCATCAGTGGCTGGGGCATAGACTTGGATTACTGTGATATTGAATGGTTTGCCTTGGATACGGACCGAGATTATTCTGAAATTTTTGAGATTGTATCCCATTACTGCCTTCCTCACTCTCTTGTTAACTATAAAGGTCACACCATTTCTTCTACAGCAGGGGTGGTCAACAGTAGCTCTCCAGATGTTTTTTTGTCTACAACTCCCATCAGCCCCAGCCAGCATGGCCAATGGCTGGGGCTGATGGGAGTTGTAGGGAAAAAACGTCTGGAGAGCTACCGTTGGCCACCCCTGTTCTACGGGACTCTTGCCCACAATAATAGATGTAGTGATTCTCTCCATATGAGCCCCAGAGAGCGCTGAGGTCAGCTGGAAAAAACCAGCTGAATATCCCTGGGCCAAGGGAGGCCAGATTGAAGGCCACCCGGGATCGGGCCTTCTCTATTGCAGCTCCACTGCTGTGGAATCAACTCCCGGAGGAGGTACGGGCCCTACGATGCTTAGATCAATTCCGCAGGGCCTGTAAGACCCACCTCTTCAAAATAGCCTTCAACTAATGACAAGCTAAGAAAGTGCCGCTGGAAATGCTTTTAGCTACTGAATCCTATTGAAGATTTAATGTTTATAGCACAATAATGTTAATTTTAATATAACCTGTAATTTATTTTTAATCATGATTTTATAAGTATAACTGTCGATGTATAATGTATTTTTATGTTGTGAGCCGCCCTGAGCCTGCCTCGGCGGGGAGGGCGGGATATAAATAAAAGGTATTATTACTATTATAAATTCACCCATTCCTGTCCATTTTAGTTCGCTGATTCCCAAGATGTCAATGTTCAGTCTTGCCATCTCTTGTTTGACTACATCCAGCTTACCTTGATTCATAGATCTTACATTTCACATTCCAATGCAGTATTGTTCTTTGCAGCATCAGACTGTTCTTTCACCATCAGACACATCCACAGCTGAGCATCCTTTTGGCTTTGGCCCATCTGCTTTACTCTTTCTGTGGTTGGACTTGCCCTCCGCTCTTCCCCAGTAGCATATTGGGCACCTTCTAACCTGAGGGGCTCATCTTCCAGCGCCATATCTTTTAGCCTTTTGTTACTGTCCATGGGGTTTTCTTGGCAAGGATATTGGAGTGGGTTGCTATTTCCTTCTCCAGTGGATCACATTTTGTCTGGGTTCTCAGCTGTGGCGTGTCTATCTTGGGTGGCCCTGCATGGCATAGCCCACAGCCTCATTGAACTGTGCAAGCCCTCTCGCCATGTCAAGGCAGCAATCCATGAGAGGGGATTTACACCTACTTTCCTTTAATTCATCCATTTTACTTGCATGGGAATGATGATACCATTTCTCTGATCAGGGTGAAGAGATAACAAAATTCCAAACTGCACCTCCTGAAATTATGGGATTTTTAGGAACAGTGATGGCCTTTCTAGAAGTATCCTCACTTTAATCACCCCTTATGTACCTATTGTTTTCCAATAATGAGAAAAAATGATTATGCAAGTTTGAAGCAGATACCTGCTATGCACAGAACTGATTGGCTTGCCCTCTTTGAGGTTAGTCATTGACTGCTTCATACATGCATCCCAGTTCCCAAAGCCAGGACTTTTTTTTTAGCAGGAACGCACAGGAATGCACTTCCATCCGGCTGTTGACTGCATTGTTAGGAACTATATTTTGCTGCGTTAAATAAGATACAACTGGAAACCATACTGCTATAAAATTTTCCTGATAATTTTCTAAGTTTGGCATGATGTAATGGCTTGTGATTTTGCACAGGAGAAAATAGTCCTACGCCTTGTTTTTCCAAGATAATAATGAAGGCAGGAGGAAATGAGGATCATTCTTCAGCTTGAAATACACTGTAAACTACATTTGTGTTGCATCAGCCTTCTGTCTGCGAGAAGTTTGGGTTCCCTTGTAAGCCAAAATGCCCTCAAAACGAGGTTGGGGAATTGTCAGGTGGGCACCTGGCTCATTCAGGATCTTTACCTGTGTATACAGGATTCCACATCCAGAAAAGTAATGCTTAAAATATTAGGGACTCTAATTAAGTAAAACAGTTATAATTTATTAAGAAAAATATAGACTTCCATATAAGATAAAATACTCATAAAAACACACATTCAGTCCTAGGAAACATAGATAGAGAGATAGGGGAACACATGGGTAGACAAATAGGGCAATATTGACCTATTGTAGTCTTCAAGGAAGGCTCCAAAGGTGACAAGCAAGGAAGTGGGAGAAGGGACCCGAAACTTGGCCTTAGAATTGGGGATGGATCTATGCAGCGGAAATTGGGATACTGATAGAAGCACACCTGTGGGTAGCTAGTCCACAGATTATAAGGACTCTCTTGAGCCCTTAGGGGGTGGGAGGTACGAGGGATGAGGAAGGTGGTCAGCTGGTGCATGACCTCACGAAAAGGGGAGGTTTTGCAGTGACCATAAGGGCTGGACTACTGCGACAACCAATAGAAAGTTCATTGGTGGCACCTAATTGGGTGCTTGCTCTTGACCAATGGACTGGCTTGGATCCTGGATACCTGAGTGAACTTTCAGGTTGAAATGGACCAAGGGGAGGCTCCAAAATGACAGTTGGGGAGAAGAATAGAAAGATTACTT
This sequence comes from Heteronotia binoei, assembly GCF_032191835.1. Lineage (NCBI taxonomy): Eukaryota > Metazoa > Chordata > Lepidosauria > Squamata > Gekkonidae > Heteronotia > Heteronotia binoei. The sequence goes on along the minus strand of NC_083226.1, from coordinate 101,816,112 downwards.
GGGTGGGGAGATGCTTAGGACTATTAGACTTATCTAAAAGGGTAACAATAGAGAGTCAAATCATGGCCTAGGTAACACCCAGTTTGTACAAAGGAACTTGGCTCTGGCTGAAGATGGTCTTCCTCTTCTTCTGTCTTCTCTTTGCCACTAGTCTTTGTCTTGAGTTCCATCAAACAAAGAAAGTGGCAGTTGGACGATTAACCACTCCTGGGGTGGGTAGGTTGCTTGCAGGCATAGGTGACATCTGGTGTGTACGTGAGTCGTCCGCTTCATTGGAATGGAGTCAAGCTTGGTAGGAAGATGGCTGCGTGTGGTGTTAGCCCTCCACGGTGGATTCCATGGTCAGAACTTCAAAACCGTTCGCCTGGATAGCTCCTGGCGGCGCAGTATCCTCTGTTTCATGGTTGGGATGGACGTCATACAGAACGATGGGGGAACCATCCATTCTCCTGGTGGGCACTCTTGTACTGGTTTAGAGTGCCTTAGTAGCATTATGGCTGCTAGTACTGCATACGTCCCTTTTGCCCTTGGATAGGTTTACCCACTCTCTCTGGCCAGATGTGTGTGAGTCACTTCTCCAGGTGCTCTGGCAACCAAGCTGGTAATCACGATGTTCTGTAAGGGGTTTTTTCCTCATACCCTCATTTTCTTGGCTGTGGTAACAAAAACTGAGGGAGAACAGCTTTTTGTAGAACTTTTTCTAGAGACTACTGAAGTGGAAAGAGGATATTGTTTCCATTGCAGATCATCTCTACATGCTGCAGGGTGGTGAACACACCCTTAATACCAACAGTTGAAAGAGAAAATTAGAGCAACAGCCTAAGGCCAACCCAGTGGCTATTCTATATTATTATTCAATAGTTGCTGCCTTTGGATATTTCAAAATCTACTAGGATCAGTTCCACATTAAATAAATGGGGCTGGAGATGATAATTTGGGTCATAACATAATTTTGCAAATCAACCTTTTTGGGGATTTTGCTGCTTTGGGACAACAAGAATCTTTTAAGGAATAGGGTTTTTTTTAGTTTAAAAATGCATTCTGAGCAGACAGTCACCCTCCTTCTTAGCTGATGCTCTGCAAAAGCAGAAAAGTCTTGCAGTATACACAGTGGAAAGGCTGCTGCTGGAACACACTGGGGAAACACACTGTCCAGAAAGCCAGTTAGAGCTGACACTGGGATGGCCCCCAGGTGGATTAAAAATCAAAGTTCAGATGTGCACATCTGTCAATTGTCCTGCTCCCATACTCACCCCATCCCCCAGCATCTCTAGAGCAGCATAAAAAGCTACTACTTCCTAAGAGGTAGCAGATCTCCAAAGCGCTTCCCTGCCACCTTTCCCAGATGTCTAAATGGCTGGGGAGCACCTGGAGAGCACCTCTCAAGTGCTTGAGCAATCTGACTGCTCCTCTCCTGACAGTGGGGCACACACCATCTGACTGCCCCTGGGTCACTTTCCACTATGCTAGCTTTCTTCTGAACCGGGACACTGCTGCCCCAAGCTGCCAGTCTGGAACCAGCCTGGGTCCCTTTGCCATGAACCTGAAAGGTCATCTTATGGGATCTGGTTAGCTATGAACTGTGAGGGGTGACTCTTTGCATTACAGCATTACTGCAGCATCCTTTTCTAGGAGGAAAAACATGGGGGGATTCTCACAATGCTACAAAACTTTAGTGCCTTACTATTTTTACTTGAAATTTCAAATTTGTCTCTCTTGTGTGTGAATCAATACTGTGAGCCTTCATTTTCTTACAATTTCTTTTCCCTTGCAATTGATATTTCCATTACCTTTTTTCATTTTAATGTTATTGTTCCATTGGTGTTGCACACACATATTAATGGCACAAAAATTATATAAAACTGATGTAAAGGAGCAAACAAACTAGGAACACCAGCTACGAAAGTGATAGAAATGAAAAGCATACTGAAGAAAGGAGAAATCAAATGCTGCATATTCATAGAACTTCCTTCCTGGACATGCAAGAAAATCCAGAGTCTCAGAGATGATTCATCCTTTGTTTATATTTATAAAGCAGCCCAAGCCTCAGGAAGCATAAGAAATTTTATGGAACAAATTCAATAAAACAAGATTATGAGAGAGAGAGAGAGAGAGAGAGAGAGAGAGATTTATGCAAAGATCTTTTGTTTCTCCTCATCATTAAGGGTTTTTTACCCATAAAGTTTTAAAACAATCTTGTTACACTTCCAGAAGATCACCATTAACATTCAGACTAACTTCCATGGAACAGAATTCCAGAGCTGGGATGTCTTCAAGAACCATCAGGCTATGTCATTAGATTGGGTTTGGTCCTAACATGTATTCCAGAATAACTCACAGAATTTTTTGTTTGGTTGTTTAAGAACATTATTATGCCATCTCTCTCCAGAAACCTGCCTAAGTAATAAAAGCAAAACATTACAAAGATATTATTGAAATCCAGCACTAGAAAAAGCCCAGTCCATCATAAAAACATAGATCATAAAAGCAGACAACAGAGGGCTTAAAATAATAGTTTCCAGGCTAAAAAGAGGGGGTTTTTTAAAATCTAAATTAAAAGCCTGGGTGAACAGAAACATTTGGCCTAGTGCCTAAAAGAAAACAACGGGCAAGCCTCAAAGCAAAGGACATTCCATAAGCAAGGTGCCACTACTAAAACAGGCCTGTCTCTGACTGCCACCTGCCTCACCTTTGAAGGCAGGGGCACAGAAAGCAGAGCTTGTGAGTCAGATTTTAATTGTTGGGGTGGACTTAATATGGGCAAAGGCAGTCCTTCAGATTCCTTGGCCCCAAGCTATTTAGGGCTTTAAAGGAAAGAAACCAGCACTTTGAATTATGCCTGGAAACAGATGGGTAGCCAGTGCAGATCTTACACCAGTGGGGAGATACAGTTCCTATATTGCACCCTGCTGCATTTTGGAGGAACTGACGTTTCCAGACCATTTTCAAAGTCAGCCCCACATAAAGTTGTTCTTAATCAAATCTCCCCTACAGGAGCCAGAAACGCACCCCTCTAAATTCTGTTCCAAGGAGACAGGGAACCTCCCAAGATAGGGTTGCCAAGTCCAATTCAAGAAATATCTGGGGACTTTGGGGGTGGAGCCAGGAGACATTAGGGGTGGAGCCAAGATAAAGGCTTTGACAAGCATAATTGAACTCCAAAGGGAGTTTGGGCCATCACATTTAAAGGGACGGCACACCTTTTCAATGCCTTCCTTCCATAGGAAATAATGAAGGATAGGGGCACCTACTTTTGGGGCTCATAGAATTGGACCCCCTGGAAACTTGGGGGGTATTTTGGGGAGAGGCACTAGATGCTATACTGAAAATTTGGTGCCTCTACTCCAAAAAACAGCCCCCCCAGAGCCCAGATACCCGCGGATCAATTCTCCATTATTTTCTATGGGAATAAATCTCCATAGGGAATAACAGAGTTCCCAGCAGACATTTCCCTCCCCTCCCCCCACTTTCTGAGGACCCTGAAGTGGGGTGAGGGCCTCCAAACCAGGGGATCCCCTGCCTCCACCTGGGGATTGGCAACCCTAGCTGTGGGTAGAGCAGGTTTCGGTCTCTTTTCTAATGATCTCCAGCTCTAGATGTTCCCTTGACATTGCTTCAACATTATGCCACCTGAGAACTTGGTGTAGCTCTCAGTGCAGTCCCATGGGGCAAGGGGAAAACAATTCCCACACCACTGCCTGATCGCCTGCTGTTTATCAGATTGAGCACAAGGACGAGTACACACTTTTGTTCCAGGTTGAGACTTTCCCTTCTATCCCTACCAGCTCCAAGGTTGCGCATCAGCCGCTCCCGCAGCCTGCCGTCTATCCATTTACAAGTGGGTGGTGTCATCAGAATGCGACTTCAACCTTTTTTGGCCGCCATGCAAACGCCCTATCTCTTTAATTGCAGCCGTTTTGCTGTCTTAAAGCTGCCTAAAAATAGCAAAAAAAGAGAAAGGGGAAATCACTGCAATCCGGTTGTGGAGGAAAAGCATCGGATTTTTATCCCGCACAGCAGTGACAGAATGATGCAAGAAGATATTGAAAAAGCAGAAGCATTTTGAAGTGTTAAAAGAACCGCAAGTCTGTTAATTTCTGCAGAAAAGGCAAAAATCCGGTAGTCACTTGGGGGCCTTTTTAATAAAAATAGGCACGCTAGGAATTCAAACAGGGAAGCAATTGAAGCGGCTCGCCACGCTCCTTGGCGCCGTTTTCCCCCCTCCCCCCGCTTCCATTTTTTGGGGGAGCGGGGGAAGAGGCTTCAAATCCTGGGGTCCCCCGCCAGGGCGGGAGGGTTGGGAAGCATATCCCAAGAACAGGATTGGGGGTAGGCATTTCATGCAGCCATGGGAAGGACAAGGCAGGAAAATCAGGCTCTGTGATCAGAAGTCCTTGCATCAGCAAAAATGTTAGTTGGATCCAAGCCATTATCTCAGTACATACGTGGTACACTTAAAAGGAGTCTTCTGGCTGATCTTGAGGGTTTTTTCCTTTCTGAGGCCTAAATGAGCCTTTGTATTTATTGATGCATTAAAATGTATATGACACCTGAGGTGTGGTAGAAGCAGGCCTTTTTTTGAGCATGAATGCAGTTCCAACTGGCTTGGTGTCGGGGTGTGTGGTCTAATATGGAAATGAGGTCCTGCTGGGCTTTTCCTACAAAAAGTCCTATGAAAACAATGGTGATATCAGGGGGTGTGGCCTAATATGCAAATGAGTTCCTGCTGGGCTTTTTCTGCAAAAACCTCTCACCCACAGTGGCTGTCCCCTGCTCTTCCCATTCCAGCTGCAGGAGAAAATGGAGTGGGTGTCACCACATCTACAATGCTCTAAGAATTTCCACAGTCTCTATAGCTCTTACCATAGAGATTTGGTGGGGATTCCTAAAGCAATACTTGATGCTGCTCCACTCCATATCTTGCCCCCAAATCCTCCTAGGATTGCTTGGCACAGGCCTGGCAACCCTAGAGCTGGGATGCTAGACTACTTTGAAACAGGTAGAACAAAGCACAGGCCATAAAAATTTATCTTGATGCATTCCTCCCCTGTACTAGGGTTGCCAATCCCCAGGTGGGGGCAGGGAATCCCCCAGATTGGAGGCCCTCCCCCTGCTTCAGGGTCATCAGAAAGCAGTGGGGGGAGGGAAATGTCTGCTGGGCACTCCATTATTCCCTATGGAGACTTATCTCCATAGAAAATAATGGAGAATTGATCCGCGGGTATCTGGGGCTCTGGGGGGCTGTTTTTTGAGTTAGGGGCATCAAATTTTCAGTATGGGATTCAGTACCTCTCTGCAAAATGCCCCCCAAGTTTCAAAAAGAATGGACTACAGGGTCCAATTTTATGAGCCCCAAAAGAAGGTGCCCCTATCCTTCATTATTTCCTATGGAAGGAAGGCATTTAAAAGGTGTGCAGTCCCTTTTATATATGATGGCCAGAACTCTCTTTGGAGTTCAATTATGCTTGTCACACGCTTGCTCCTGGCTCCACCCCCAAAGTCCCCAGATATTTCTTGAATTGGACTTTGCAACCCTACCCTGTACCCAGCTAGTCTGTTTTTTTTAATCTGAAAGAACAATAAATGGTGGGGTTTTTTTGTAAATTTATATGCTATTTGCCTCCCTTTCCTTAGCCACTGATAATTTTTGCTTCTTCCTATAACTTGTTCCAGTTCTGTAAAAGCTGCCAGCAGTCAGCATGTCACTGAAGAGGCTTGAATGCAGAGCAAACATCTATAGCCCATTTAGTTTTTGAAACCTGAGACTGGAACAGCAAGAAACAGGGTTATCCCTGTAGAAAAGCATGATATTTGGCCAAGACAATGCTGGAATGTTTCCATTTTTAATAGCTCATTGCAGCACACCGGAAACTCCTAAACACAGAGATTAAAATCATCAAGAATATGTTTAGTTTTGGTTCTCCTTCCATCACGGGAAATCCTCTTATCACCCACTTGTTTTATGTTTAGTACAATGCTTACTCTAACCCTGTTCAGGACCAACAGCACGATATTCTGTCCCCAATAAAGGAAGGAGGTATCTTTCCTGCAGGTAGATTAGAGCATTTAAATAGTCAAATAATGTGGTAGATATGAGATTGGTTCTGGACTACATTTTCCATTAGCAGAATGGAACATTTTCACCTCCTTCCTTCCACTGTAGCCCATTGATCTCCATAAAGGCATCTCCTGGGAGACAAAGGACCTGAAAGAATATGAAAGAATTACATAATAGAGGCCTGCAGCAGGACCGAAGAATCAGAAGAAACTGCCAATTTAGTTTACATCCAACGCATACTGTGGAAGAGGAATTCTGCTTGCAGGCAATGAAGTCACAGTTCTAACACTTGAATAACCAAATTCCACACTGTAATGGACACACTAACATAGAAGTCAGGAAGGTAGAAGGAGAGGGAATTACATTTTTATTTTCAGTGACAAAATATTGCACTCTGACTGCTGGAGAAAAGCAATTTCTCCATAATAGAAGCGTTACCTGGAGGCAATAGATGAGACTCAGGAATTGCCATAACAAATGAGTGTGCATTTATTGTAAGTGGGGGTGGGGAGAGGGATTATGGGGAAAGGCTTTGAATGAGCTTGACTGAAATAGCTGGAGTGTGTTGCTATGTGCTCTGTTTTATAGCTATGTTGCTTAGAGTGCAGTTGATCCAAATGAAATGGAAACTCAGCAATAAACACATGACATTGTTGACTGACATATGGCCAGAGCTTCGAGAGTGTTCATTTAAATGCAGACATGATGTCTAGGGGTCCTCATGCATTTTTAAATATGATTACTTAGCCTAGGATGAAAGACAGGTGAGTCAGTTCTCAGATCTTGCCAGAAATTATTGACTAAGCTCGACCACTGGTCCTTCCTTAGTCGTGTGAGTGCAGAACACCACAGGGAAGAGCAAATTCCTTTAATAGAATCTCCTTTAATAGAAAGACCAGGCTGAAGGATAACTAATCTCACATTGGGAATGTACTATTGCCACCCTGGGTGACCTTCACCCAGTTACTCTCTCTAGCCTAATCTTCCTCACAGCATTGTTGTGAGGATAAAATGGTATAGAGGAGAATGTTGTGAACTGCATTGAGCCCCTGCTGGAAAAAAAAGCTGGGGAACAAATATTTAAATTAATAAATAACACCCTCCCCCCCCCCCCCCCAAATAATAGTGACCTGATCTACAGATGGAAGAAGAAATCTGGAAATCATGGGGAAAAGAGCATGATGTGTACAAGGTTCCTTGCAGTGATTGGATAAATGTATGCAGAGGTAATAAAGAAATATGTTTAGATATGATAAATGATTTTGCCACAGAACAACTAGACGTCAGGCTTACAAGAAAAGAGGCAACCCTTGGTTTAATACTGAAGTAAGCTAGAGAAGTGATAGTTAACAAATTGCTTGGGAAGAACAAGCACAACGCTATTGAATCCAACAATGTAAATAAAAAATTGCCCATAAAGTACAACACAGTCACATATAATTTCAGAAGAAAGACTTTCTCAAAAAATGAGGGGATTAGTTAAAAGCAAGCTGAAAGAGAAAGTCAGGAAGGTAGTCAATAGAACACCAATTATTTTTTTAAAAAGGGAAAATCTGAGAAATTATAGACCTGTCAGCCTTAATTTGTCTTCCAGATAAAAAAAATAGTATAACACCTTATTAAAGCTAGAACTGGTAAACACATACTAGTCTTGCTGAGGATGAATCAGCATCATTTTAGTGAAAGAGGTCCTTCCCTTTTTTAGAATTCTTTCAGTGCATTAATAAGCATGTACAATTTGAATGTACACTGTGGATTCAAAGCCATGCTGATTTGTAGAACTGGTTTTTACAAGCTTTTCACTCAGGGAGGCACTTTTTTTTTTTTTTAACCATCCTCTTACTCCAGCAAATCTGCTCAAAATCCTTTTTAGAGTTTTAGGATATCCTAACAAATAAAATGTTCCTCTGAACATCATGAAAGGCATAGCAGGGGATAGAGGGAGGCACTGTTTCTCTTCTGTCATGTTGAAAGCTTCCTGCAGGCGTCTGGCTGAGCACTGTTGGTTGCAAGAGGCCAAGCAAGATGAACCCTTATTCTGGTCCAGCAAATTAACCATTTGATGTATTTACTTGCGTAGAGGGAGACGGAGTCTACTTATCACATGCATATTGTGGTTGCATCTAACTTGTGCTGTTTACCTATCTTTTAACATCTTTTTAAGAGTCTGTTTTTAACCTAAGAACTGCTATGAGATTTTTCTAACTTGAAAGCTACCCCAGCAGCAGTTTTTCATGTTGTTCTTTTTTTTTTGGGGGGGGGGGGATGCTATAGTACACTGTTAATCTTGATCTCACTACCCCAAGCTAACCTGATCTTGTAAGATCTCAGAAGCTAAGCAGGGTCTGCCCTGGCTAGTATTTGGATGGGAGATCACCAAGAAATACCAAGGTCATGATGTGGAGGCAGGCAATGATAAACCACCTCTGAACATTTCTTGTCTTAAAAACTGCATGGAGTTGCCATTGTCAGCCTATAGGAATGGAAACAATTTGTTTCTAGCAGCCAGCAGCACACTAGCCTAGTTGCTAGGCTGCTGGAACATCTTTGCCTACCTGGGAGAAAAGGGAGGACTTTATTTGGTATTGTGTTTTTTTCTTTTTCTTTTTTGGTTTTGTGTATACCTGTGACTGGATTATTTTTTGGATATGGTTGCAAAGATTTTTGGTTTGGGATTTTGTGCACCTGTATGTTTTTACTTTTGGATTTGTAGGTTTTTCTCCCTTTTTGTTTGGATTATTGACTTTTTTGTTTATTTTGGGGGCATGTGTTTGGATTACAAATAGGGCATTCAGCCCTGGATTACAGATTCATTGCTTCTCTACCTGGATTATTGAATTTTTGTTTGATGCATCTGTTTGGGGTGTTTTTTTGCCTTTATTTTTGGGTGTTGATTCTTCTCTAATGTGGTTTGGATTATTGGTTTACAATTTGAATTTGGGTCTCACCCTTGCATTGCAAATAGGGTAATCAGCCCTGGATTACAGATTTATATTTTTGCATATTTTATACCTGAAATTTAGCTGAAAGATTGGTTGGTGATTTGGATTACAATTGAATTAGCTTTGTTTTATACAACAGGCAATGGCTGTACTTTCAGAGAACTGAACTGAACTGTTTTTTCTACTGACTATCTATTGTGGTGAACTGAAAAGAGGTGTTTATTATTATTTTTAATATTGCTTTGACTAACACAAATTGTTGATAGAAACGAGAAAGTTGCTTTCATTTTTGAACTGTTTGATAATAAGGATACTCTTGAGCACAGCTTAGTTTATCTGATACAAACAAGAACAAAGAGTTTTAAAACAAATGTGGAAGAGGTGTTACTGAACTTTTGTCTGTGAGTGTTTTCACTTTTAGCAAGAATGAGTGGGCCTAAGGACTCTGTAAAAAAAAAAAGGACAACAAAGAAGGAAAACAAATGTTTCCTTCACCTAATCCTCCATCTGGACCAGGTAAATTTACAACTATGCAAGGAGATATGAAAGAGATGCAAGCTGCTTTAATGACTGCTATAGTACAACTAACTAGCAAAGTAGACAAAATTGGTAAACAGATGACAGAGGTTAAAAAAGAGCTTGCAGAGAATACTAGACAGACAACTGAGACTAACAAGGCCTTAAAAGTACTGGAGGGTCAAATGACAGAGAATACCCAAAAGGTGGAACATATGGGAAAAGAACAGAAACTACAAGACTCTAGACTCCTACAACTGAAAGTAGATAGAGCTGCGTATATGTTGAGGTTCCAAAATATACCAGAAGAGAAAAATGAAGATTTACAGAAAATTTTAAGTGAGGCCTTGGCTGAAATTTTGTAGGTGACTCCTGAGAGGATGGAAGAAGAATTTGATCAAGTTAGACAGGTACCCTTGAGCTATACAAGACGAAACAAGCTGCCCAGTGAAGTCCATTTGAAATTTACAAGAAAGAGGATTAAAGACGATATTCTAAAACAAGTAAGGGACAGACCAATGATAATAGCTGGAAATATGGTGAAAATCCTGAGGGAGGTTCCCTGGCCTGTGAGACAAAAGAGGAGAGTATACCAAGAGTTAACAGACTTTCTGAGAAGAGAAATACCTTACATGTGGTTAATGCCAGAGGGCCTTCTTTTTACATACCAGGAGACCAGATAAAGGATTAATTCCATCTTTAAAGCGCAGCATTTTTTTTTGAAAGAATGAAGGAAAAAGAAGGCAAAGAAAAGAAGGATGAAGAGGAGGAGGAGGGAGAAGCTTTTTGGGAAGAAAATCCAAATGAACCACGGAGATATCATACAAGGCAATACTCTAAAAAGGATAAAAAAGATAATGATAATTCAAATCCATAATGATCTCAATAGTCTCAATTAATGTGAATGGACTTAATTCTCCTGCTAAAAGGAGGCAGACATTTAGATATTTGGCAAAATTGGAAATGGATATAATTTGCTTACAAGAAACTCATATTCTAATGAAAGATTAACATTTCTTGAAAAACAAAAAAAATAGGTAATTTATTCACAGCAACAGATAAGCATAAGAAGAAAAGGGGAGTGGCAACATACATTAAAGATAAATTCAATCCACAATTGCAATTTGCCTCTGAAGATGGAAGACTCTTACAAGCGGAAATCATTGTGGACAATAAAAAAAATCTTATTGGCAAATATCTATGCTCCAAATAATCACCAAGAGAAATTTTTCCAAGATTTGTGTTTTAAATTAACAAATTTGGAATATGCAGAATATTGTTTAATAGGCGACTTTAACGCAGTTCCGGATAGACAATTGGATAAAAAAATGCCCAAACAGATAAAATGTAAAGGTTCTCAGTTGCCAGTAAGCTTTAGGAAATTAGCAGAAGAAATGGACTTGGTAGATGTATGGAGGACAAGGTATCCTAATTCTAAAGATTTTACCTATTACTCTGCCAGCCACCAAACCTGGTCAAGAATTGACATGTGTTGGCTTTCGGCAAGTCTGATTAAAGATCTAGTTGACACAGAAATTCAGACAAGAGTTATTTCAGATCATAGTCCTGTAATAATAAAGTTAAAAGGTTTACGGTAGAGAAAAGTATGGAACTTAAATACCCTAATTTTGAAAGATGAAGATTTTTTTAAAGAATCCAAGGCTGAAATGGAGTATTCTTTCAAACAGAATACAACACAAGAAGTAAAGATGCAGGTAGTTTGGGACACTGCTAAAACTTACTATAGGGATTAGATATAGTAATAAGAAAAGAAAAGAGAGAACTGAAAACTTTCAAAATTTAATGTCACAAGCCAAAGAAGCTGAAAGGAATCTTAAAAAACAACCAACAAAAGGTGAATTCCCCCAAAAAGGTGAAAGAAACACAACATAAATTGAACTTAATTCTTATGAAAGAGATGGAGATCAAACTGAGATATGCTAACCAAACTTTTTTGAACATGCCAATAAACCTGGAAGGTGGTTGGCTTATAGGATGAGAAAAGAGAAGGCCAAAAGAATAATTATGTAATTGAAAGATGAGAACAATGAAGAGAAAAGTCAAAAACAAAAATATGTCAAATTGTGGAGCAGTTTTATAAAAAATATATATGAAAAGAAGCAAGTTCAGAAAACAGAGCTAGAAGAATACATCAAACAAAATAATCTTAATAAATTTACAGAGGAACAACAAAAAATTTTAAATGAGCCAATAACAATATAGGAACTTGGAGAGGCAATAACATCTCAAAAGAATGGTAAAGCTCCTGGTCCAGATGGTCTATCTGCAGAATTTTATAAAGCTTATGAAGACTCTTTGCTTCTACCATTCAAGCATCTCGTTGAAAAGATTCAAGAAGAAGGCCAAATACCAGCTTCATGGCAAGAAGCCACAATATCTTTGATTCCAAAAGAAAACAATGACCTGAAAGATATTAAAAATTATCGTCCTATTTCCCTTTTAAATATGGATTATAACATTTTTGCTGCAATATTGGCACAACATCTGAAGAAAGTTTTACAATCTATAATGCACTATGATCAAGCAGGATTTCTTTCTAAAAGATATTTAAAAGACAATGTAAGGACAGTTTGCAACATTTTGGAATATTATGAGAGACATTCAGAGAAACAACTGGCCTTAATTTGCTTGGATGCTGAGAAAGCTTTTGACAACGTCTGTTGGTATTTTATGTTACAACAGTTGAAAGGCAAGGAGTGTGGTGAAAATTTCCTGAGAGTAGTAAAAGCAATATATTCATCTCAAAATGTAAGGGTGACAGTGAATGGCAAACTAACAGATGTTATTAAAATTCAAAAAGGTACAAGACAAGGCTGTCCACTGTCACCTTTACTTTTCATCTTATGTCTAGAGATGTTGAATAACCAAATAAGGAAAGATTCAAATATAAAGGGAGCTTTCATAAAAGATGAACAATACAAACTCAGAGCTTTTGCAGATGATCTAGTCTTTATATTAGAACAACCGATGGACTCAATTGATTGCCATATAAATAAGATCAAACAATTTGGCCAATATGCAGGATTAAAGATTAACTACCACAAAACAAAATTTTTGACAAAGAATATGATGATGGAACAAATTCAATCCTTCCAGCAGAAATCAGGATTTTTGTATGAAAAAAAAAATTAAATGTTAGGCATCGTTATTTCAAACAAATGAAGCAGTTTAAAAGCAGACAATTATGATAATCTACTTAAAGAAATTAAAAAAAAGACTTGGAATAATGGTATGATTTAAGTTTATCTTTAATGGGAAGAATAGCTTTAATAAAGATGAATATTTTACCAAGATTATTGTCTCTATTTCAAACTATTCCAATATATTTAAATAGTGGATTTTTTTCAAGAGTTGAACAGGATGATTGCTAAATATGTCTGGCAAGGCAAAAAACCTAGAATTAAACTCAAAGCATTGCAGGATTCTAAAGTAAGAGCAGGCTTGGGCCTACCAGAGTTATACTATAAAGCATCTGCACTGTTATGGGTAAGAGACTGGATACTCCTGAATGACAAGAGACAATTGTTACTAGAAGGACATGATTTGACTATGGGATGGCATGCATATTTGTGGTATCAAAGACTTGAAGGCCACTCCTATTTTAAAAACCATTGGTTTAGAAAATCTCTGTATCATACCTGGTCATGGTTGAAGACGAGAATTTATCAAAAAATTCCAAGATGGGTCTCGCCAGTAGAAGCATTTACGCATCCAAACCTTTTAAAAACAAACCAGAACTATAAGTATGATGACCTGTTGGGAAAAGACAATCAATTGAAAACCAAAGAAGAATTGGAAGGTGTGGATATCAAAATGAACTGGTGGTTGAGACTGCAAGCTGAATCGAGATATGCCAAAGACAAGATGATAGGTTTTAATACAGAACAATATGTATTTGATAAAATTTTGTTGGGCCCACATGAAAAGTTAACCTCTAAATTATATGCATATCTACTTCAACTGAAGACACAAGATGAAGTTGTAAAGGACTGTATGGTGCAATGGGCAAAAAACTTTGGATATAATATTGAATTAGAAGACTGGGAGAGACTGTGGAAATTTAATGTCAAATTAACTAGGACAGTAACCTTTAAAGAAAATCTATGTAAGATGTTTTATAGATGGTATCTGACACCACAGAAATTGTGCAAGGTTTATACTAATATGTCCAACAAGTGTTGGAAATGTAACAGATTGGTTCTTTTTTTCATATGTGGTGGACACGCGAGACTGTGAAAGACTATTGGAAAATGGTTCATGAAATGCTACAGAAGATCACCAAGACACAGATTTATTTTAAACCAGAACTATTTTTATTGAACATATTCCCTGACGACTATTCCAAAGAGATGAGACACTTGTTGGCACACTTTAACACAGCAGCTAGGATACTTTTGGTGCAAAGATGGAAGTCTCAGGAAATCCCCACAAAAATGGATTTAGTGGGGAAATTTTGGAAACAGCAGAATTGGACTTCTTATCCCAGTTGTTGACTGGGAAATCTAAAGAAGAAGCAAGAAAATACTGGATTAAATTCTATGCCTGGTTAGATAACCAAGCCTCTTAAGATTTTCTGATGTGAACTTATTTTTTCTTTTTTCTCTGTATTCTATCTTACAAAACCTGTCCCTATTGGAACTGTCAAAATTATTGGATAATTTTAACAAAAGGAGTATACTATAAAACGTGAAATGGATTTGGTGTAGTTGAGACAAAAATAGTAGGGGACAATTTATATTAAGAAGTTATTGTAGAATTATGATCTTTGAAAGTATTCTTATGCAAAATAATACCGGAATGTATTGTGTTTTCTATTTCCCAATCCCCTATCCCTGTCTTTTTTTCTCCTGAAACTAATAAAACTTTTTGAAAATCTATAAGGAATACATGATGTTTAGTGTGCTCGCCTGGATTCAATATGATGAAGAATTCAGGATGAGGGCTGCTTTGTACCCTTCCCTTCGGTGGGATCGCATCCACCAGCAATTGTGACTTCAGGTCATGTCCCCGGTGTGACCAAATTTGGGTGACCGCTCTGACAGTGGTCATTTGGCTGCTAGGACATCGGCTGCTTCTTCTGCTTTGTCATCTTCTTCCCGCAGTTCTGCAAGACAGGCGGTTCAACCCCACTTACTTTGCTGGGAGTTTGACTCCCAAGGACTGTGCAGCAGGAAAGCTTGTCAGTTCAAGCATGAATGCAAAATGTGTGGTGGCCCACACTCCTTTAGTAACTGCCCCAGAGCCCGGCCACGTAAGGGCCAAAAGAGGCAAGGGGGGGGAGTACTTACCAAGCTGGAAAAAGGGCCCAGTCTGATAAATGTGGGACCTCTTGAGAAGTGGCTGATAGGGTTTACTTGTTAAATGATTTCATGTTCGGTTTTAGAATTCCTTTTCAGGATCCCCGGGTTGCATTTCGGTCTGGGAACCTTAGTTCTGTTAAAGGTTTAGAGCATGTAGTTGAGGATAAGATTGCCAAGGAGTTGGCAGAGGGCAGGATTTTGGGCCCATTTCTTAATCCTCCAGTGTCTAACCTTAGGGTTTCCCCCTTGGGAGTGGTGCCAAAGAAGGCGCCTGGTGAATTTCGTTTGATTCACCACCTTTCCTACCCCAAGGGTGCATCAGTTAATGATGGGATTCCTGAGCATTTATGCTCAGTTAGGTATACCACCTTTGATCAGGCCGTGGGTGTTGTACGATGCTGTGGAAAGGGGGCAGAGATGGCTAAATGTGATATTAAGTCTGCGTTTCGCCTTTTACCTGTCCATCCGGCTGATTTTGAGCTTTAAGGATTTTCCTTTTGAGGGGCAATTTTACATGGACAGAGCTTTGCCAATGGGCTGTTCTGTCTCATGTGCAGCTTTTGAGTGTTTAAGCACATTCTTGGAATGGGCTGTTCATGAGAAAGTTGGATCTCAGGATGTTGTTCATTATTTGGACGACTACTCTTTGTGGGTCCTGCAGGGACTGGGCGTTGCGCTCGGCTGTTGTCTGGCTTCATTGAGCTGGCTGCAGAACTGTGGGTTCTATTGGCGCAGGAAAAAACAGAAGGTCTGGCCCAAAAACTTATTTTTTTAGGGGTTGAGCTGGATACCCTGGCGCAATTGTCCAAAATTCCTATTCAAAAAGTGGAAGATTTGAGGAGTAAGTTTAATTCCTTCCTTCTTAAGAAAAAGGTTACATTGCTTGAACTCCAGCAGCTGGTTGGGCATCATAACTTTGCTTGCAAAGTGGTTGCTCTTGGACAAGCTTTTCTTTGTAGGCTATGTGATACAATGGCAGGCCTCCGCCTGCCCCAACATAGAACATGGATTACCAGCAGCATGAGGGAGGATTTAAGGGTATGGCAAGAATTTGTGGAGTCTTTTAATGGTATTTCTTTTTGAGAGACGACATGAGACTTGAGGCAGAGCTTCAGGTCATGTCTGATGCTGCTGGGTCTTTAGGTTTTGGGGTTTATTTCCGTGGACATTGGTGCATGGACACATGGCCAGAGTCATGGGCTCAGGCAGGTTTGAACTGAGATCTAACGTTTCTCATTTTCCCCCCCAATCTTGTTGAAATTTGGCTGTGGGGGAATTATATGGCCAATCGCATAATTCATTTTTGGTGCGATAACATGGCAATGGTCCATGTCATTAATTCCCTTTCATCCAAATCTCAAAGGGTTATGAAATTGGTGAAGGCCTTCACTTTGCGCTGTCTGCGGCTTAACATACTGTTTTTTAGCCAAGCATGTTCCTGGAGTAAATAACAGGGTAGCTGACGCTCTCTCTTGTAAACAGATGGAGAGGTTTCGTCAGCTGGCCCCAGATGCCAATGGAGAGCCGGCGCCAACGCCCCAGGAGCTATGGCTGATTGGAGAGATGAGGCTTGCAGAGCGATAGGACTAGCCATTGCACCTAGCACCAGGATGTCTTATGAACGTGCTGTGCGGCAGTTTGAGGACTTTAGGGCTGAGGTAGGGTATTGCATTGTTTGGCCCCTCCCGGTGGAGCAGTTGCTTCACTACTGTGTTTCTCTAAAAGGTAAAGGATTGGCCGTGCAATCCATTAGGGGACACCTGTCTGCTCTGGCTTTTGCTAGCAAGGCATTGGGATACAAGGAGGAAACAGCAGACTTTCGGCTTCAAAAGATGCTGGAGAGATGGGCCAGAGAGGCTGGGACTAATCTCGACACTAGGAAGCCTATTTCCCCTCTGATTCTTAAGGGTTTGAAGGGGGCTTGGGGCACAGTGAGTGCATCTTAGAGTTAGAGTTAGTGAGTTAGTGCTGGGCTCCAGAAACAATGCTTCTGGTAATGCTTTGTTGCTATGGGACCTGAGGTTAGTTGAGGGTAAGGCAGTCATTACTGTTCAACACTCTAAGACTGACCAGCATCGCAAAGGGATCGTGCTGGAGCTAGGCACATGCTCTGAGCTCGAGTTGTGCCTTTTTCTGCTTATTTGGCAGTTCAGGGGACCAATGATGGGGTTTTGTTTTGTCACCTTAACGGCAGCCCACTGACAAAGCATTAGTTTTGGGCCATGACTTCTCGGGCTTTAGCTAAGCTGGGGTTGTCCAGGGTGTGGTTTGGTACCCACTCCTTTAGAATTGGGGCAGCCTCTACAGCTGCTGCCCTGGGATAATTTTCCTCCCTTCAGTGCCTGGGCCATTGACAGTCATAGGCTTATAAATCTTATGTTCGCCCTCTGCTAAGTTCCTAGCTTCATTGTTTGTAATTGAGATGTTATGGTTTTTGTTTCTAGTTTGTTTTTTCCTTTTTAGATGCTGCTGTTCCTGGCCAAAGGAGCCAAGTTCTCGTCTGTGGACACAACTATGTGTTTTGGGCCACACATCAGTCTCAGAGAACTTCGGTCGGCTCTCAGCTGGGACTCAATCTATATGTTACTGTCGAATGGCATGTCCGCCAGGGTCTTCAGTGGCCTGGCCTGCTGCCATTGTTATTTCATGAGAATGAGGGCCCTCCTCCTGAGGTTTTAATCATCCACCTGGGAGGGAATGATCCAGGGCTAGTAAAAGGCAAGGCTTTGGTCTTGCAGGCCCATTAAGATTTTTGGTACATTAGGAAGAGATGGCATGGGACCGCTATAATTTGGCCATCCATGATCCCCTGCTTTGTTTGGCATAGTGCTTGGGACCCTGCAGGTATAGAAAGGGCCCGTTATAAAGCTAACAAAGAAATTAGGAAGGCATTGGAAGGGGGGTTGGGCCACTTTCTGCCCCACCCAGATATTTCTACAAAATTTCCTGACCTCTACAGAGGGGATGGGGTGCATCTCTCTGAAAAAGGTAACATGCTTTTCTTGAGAGATCTCTGGCAAGGGCTGTGGGTGGCCTTGGGCCTCCCGGTGGGTGCTAAACCCTAAGTAGAGACTTGGCCTTAGTAGTGGCAGGTTGTTAATGGGTTTATGGCTCTATGCAGCTAGGGGAGGACCAGAAAGCATCCCCCTTTTGGGGAGTTAGGGGACTGGCAGGATCAATCTTAGGGTTTGATGACCTGGGGTATGAGAATGCAGACCATCCTGGAGGCTCAACTAGAGGGTGCCTTCCATTGAGATGTGCATCTGGTGGTCGGGGTCTCTGGGGCTTGCCTCCTTGCTGGGCTGGCCTGGCAGGAGCTGTGCCATACAGCTCTGGCTGGGGGGCTGGGTCTCTCGCCTGCTAATGGCAGGGGGGCAGTCTGTTGAGACCCCTGATCCTGACCAGGCCACAGTTCTTGTTGCCCTTGCTGTTTTATTATACTTAATAAAGTGGCCCTTAGTTATACCAATACCTTGTGTCCGACTCTTCATTCCGACTTGGGGGGGCAAACAGCATCTTTGTGGTTTAGTTCATAGTTTGTCGCTGAACCACAAACTTAGCCTTGAACCAATATGCCACTTCATGAACCGAACCTGTTCATATCAGTTTGTGAGCCATTTAAAGTTTAAATCCCTGCTTTCTGCTCCCTGCAAAAAGCAGCGCTCTGAGCCCATTTGTGGGAATGGTGAGATAGAGAAATAGACATACAGACCGACGGACAGATAGATGAGAAAGAAAGATTTAAATGGCTCAGAGCAAATTAAACTCTTGCTTTCTTCTCTTCATGAATTGCCACAAGCTACATCAAAATTTGTGAAACTTTGTGACAATTCTTCAGTTCACAAACATCACTTTGCAAACCATGAATTGGCTAAAATTCATGGCAAACTTTGGTTTGTGAGCTGGTTTGTGTCCATCCCTAGTCAGCTGTGACTTGATAGCACTTTCCACCACCACCATAATACACAGGTATAAGCATAGGTACAGACCTCAGAGAATCCAGAGATCCTTCCCTAGGACTCACTTTCTCATATGAGGGTGCCATTTATGAGGACTGCATAAGCCATAGCAGTCTTGCAGCTGTCCTTGTCAACCATGCACACTGAGAAATAGTTGGTTAAAGCATCTGAAAGTCCCAGACTGTGAAATTCATTAGACTTGAAGCAATGCTTTTATCTCCAGAACTAGAGCAGTATGTTTGAAATCTGTAGTAACATGTATGGAAAATATTATTTATTTATTTATTTTTCGCATTTATATCCTGCCCTCCCCGCCGAAGCAGGCTCAGGGCGGCTAACAACAACATTAAATATCTGTTTGTCTGTTCTATAAGAGATAATAGGAGGGGGGAGTCAAATGGTAATAACTTGTTAGCATATATATCTGGGCATTTAAAGTGCTTATTGACTAGTACTGAGGGTGATATAGAAGATAAAGAAGAAAACAATCTAAATTGTGCAGCTCCCAGACAATGGTACAGTAGTATTTAAAGCATAAATGGGTATGTGTACAGGCATGTTTCTCTGGTGTCCACCCTACTGAAACACCTAGCATCTGAAACACATGTGCCTTTGGAGAAAGAAAAATTGACAAAATTGTAATGTTAACATAGCTGAATTTTTTTTTCTTATAAACCTTTAGTTGCCTGTTTTTCATTTCTGTGTGTGCGTGTATGCGTTATGTTAATGTCAATTGCAGAGGGGTGTGTGGGAGTCTCTTGAACAAAGTGCAATGTATCTTTGAATCTCAGAAGCATGTGAACTCTGTAATCAAAAGGTTGCCATGGTAAGCATGCTGTATTTGGGTTTTTTTTATGACACACTGTAATCTCTAATCACATCAGTCTACATAAATTATTGTTATATAAAATGCTGCAGTTCCAGCTTCCTTGCCCTGTTCATGTGTTCCCTGATTTTGGCGAGCACCTGCCTTTCTTGTCTACTTTGGAGCTGAATATGGATGTCAGTTAAAACAGGAAAGAAGGAGACAAAGAATGGCAGGATTTACAGAGTGTCATGAGTGCCATGCTTTGTGATCCTAAGGTAAAAGTATATGAGACTGTTGTCAAGGATGGTTGATCCCACAGAGATTACATTGAGTGAATTGGGTTCTCTCTTTTAAAAAAGAAATGGGCAATGTGTAACCTACTTTGTGTATGGTCTTCCAACTCATGGTCATGGGCTATCTTCATTTCTCAGAGCCATTTCCCATCTTTCAATTTAAGATACACAAATGCAGTTATGCTTCTGACAAAAGGGTTCTGGCAAGGACGGTGCAGCTGCTCATTATGTGCTGCACTCCTGCCCTCTTGTAAATTAAGCTCTCTTACAATTTCTATATTATTTTTTGTTATAGAATCTTTATTGTTGCTACTTGAAAAGAATAATGCAATAGAGTATGTGTTATCAGAATTTGGCTGCAGTCTTGTTGGATGATCCATTGCCATAGCCATAAAAGGTTGCTTTGAGGTTTGTTGTTATGACAAAAGGTTGGTTAATGAAATACTACACAAGTAACAAAACCCCTGTTTGCAGAGCACTGAAAAGAATTAAGGAGATGTTTAATTATGAAGGAGATTATAAAAACTGCAAGTATCATAAATCAGTTACATAAATCTATTCTATACTCTTCATTGGAATATTGTGTGGAATTCTGGTCATCCCATCTCAAAAGGATATTGCAGAATTAGAGAAGAGATGATAAAGAAATTCACAGTCAAGAAATTATTGAGAAAGTGGGAATTTCTATCTAATAAAAAAACCCAGGAAGACAAACCAGGGGCTTATAAAGGATGAATTGCATTATGGGAGGAACAGACATTCTCTCTCTCTTTCTCTCAGATATTAGAACTTTTGATCATCCAACAGAGTTCATTAGCACTCATTTCAGAACTCACAAGAGGGTTTCTTCAGTATTGAAGACCACAGGCACAAGTTATATTGATGGCAATTTTTAAAAAGGATTGGATAAATTAATGAAGGATAGGTGCTGTAGTGGCTTTTAATTTTAATTGCTAAACAATGGGACCTCCTTACCCAGAGGCAGTGTATTTATCAGGCACACTATAATATATACAAATAACAGAGATAGCTATGATAACTATGCACAAATAACAGAGAAAGGACCTTTTGTGATTTGGCTGCTGACTTTTGAAGACAGCGCTGGACTAGATTGATGGTTGGTTTGATCCAGCAAAGCAATTCTCATGTTCTTAAAAGGCTACATTATTGAAAGTTTAATTAGCAAAAAGCTTTTGACAAGCACCATAGGAATAATTAAAATACATTTTGTCAGGGTTTGATCATAAATGAAAAAAGAAGTGGGAAATAAAACCTACATTTTCTGAATGGTGAAAAATTAATTAGAAGAGCAAAAGCTTTTAGTCCCTACTTGGAAAAAACATACAGAGCTACAAAAAAGCCAAAGCAGGCTTGGCTGGCTCTAATATCACACACAAGGCAAAAAGTAAAGAACAAATAATTTCAGCCACCAACATTTTGTATTGTTCTCCTCAGCCTCACTGTTTCTGAGGAACTGGTATTTCAGTCCTGAACAATAAAATACATCCTATTAATGCCACTGGAAACTTTGTAATAACAAGAGTTTTGTATCTCAGCTAAACCACACCATTTGCCAATGCTGGCTTTCACACTGGTTCAAGGAGGAAATGAGGAAGAACAGAATGGAGAGGGAAATTGCTGAATTACAAATTATGAAACTTGGAACACCTCCCCAGGACTAAACAGGGATATTGGGTTTTTTTATCTCATTACATATGCTAAACCCACTTTCACCAAGTATGGCTATATATCCACAGTATTTCAATGAATTTTTCTTTTAGGATAGAGTATCAGAATAATTTTTTGTATTGACATACTCAAACAAGGGATATTGGCTGTTTATCTCATTACATATACAAAACCCATCTTCTACTATATTTTAATGTATTTTTTTTCTAATGGCAACTTAG
Source organism: Heteronotia binoei (assembly GCF_032191835.1). Lineage (NCBI taxonomy): Eukaryota > Metazoa > Chordata > Lepidosauria > Squamata > Gekkonidae > Heteronotia > Heteronotia binoei. The sequence goes on along the minus strand of NC_083226.1, from coordinate 101,794,305 downwards.
AATGATGTATATATTTATGTTACATGTTAAAAGGTAAATTAGTTGGACAGGAAAAACTTCTGGGAAAGAAATGCCCTCATTTTGACCCAGGCTTATTAGCAATAGAATAATTAACAGACATTCTCACATTCTGACATGTTACTGTTTTATTGGTTTCTCACGCTAATGCAACCCAGATCAAAGATTTTCTGAATTTGTTAATTTTACTATTGTGCTATTGAATTTTAACTTCGTACCACTTTGTATTCTAAACCGCACCAGCTATATGTAGCTCTGCTTACTGTACCTCATTCCTCGTCTGAAGCAGTGTGCATGCACATGAAAGCTTACATTCTGAATAAAAGTTTCTTGGTCTTAAAGGTGATACTTGACTCCTGCTTTGTTCTACTGCAAAATACAGTAACCATTGCAATAAACCACAGTCCACTCCTAAGCCCTTATAAAGCGACTTCTCTCACTATTTCATTACATAACAGTTCAAATCCTTTCATTAAAATGCCCTCCTGAATATTTCTGTTTTGCATATTCTGTGAAATGATAGAAATGTGAGGGTCTTCCTGACCTCATTGGGTAGGCAGTTCTACAAGGTGTGAGCCTCCATAGGGAATGCATGCCAGTGGGCATTTGCTGGTCTTAGATGAACTATGGTAGTGGACAATAGTGGAAGTGGTGGTCCTGCAGTTATGTGGGTACAAAGCCATGAAGGGCTTCATAGAAGATAACCAAAACTTTGAACGGAACTCAGTAACTTATTAGTAACCATTGTAATGGCTGTACAATAGGTGTGACATATATGTTCATTCCACCTTGGGGCCAATAGTAACTGGTTTGCTGCATTCTGTACCAACTGGAGTTTCTGAGTTGACTTTAAGGGCACTACCATGTAGATTGTAATAGTCTAGCCTTGAGATAACCATAGCATGGATTCACAAGCCAGATAATTGAGAAGTTAGGGGCCCGTTATCCAGGGTAATAGAGGCTGGAAAAATGCCTTTTTGGCAGCTGTATTAATTTCTCCAGCAATAATTCAGGACCCAGAATAACTCCTAGGCTCTTAACTGAGCCAGTGGCCATCAGCTGGATCCTATCAAAAATGGGAAGCCTTCACAACCAACATTACCATTGTCTTCTCAGCATTCATTTTCATATTGTTCACTGTTAGCTATTTAACCACAGCAGTAGGGCACCTGTTCAGGACATCTACAGCACCACTAGGTGATCTGGATAAAGAAATATAGAGATGGGTATCATCAGCATATCGATCATAGCCTACTCCCAAATGGTGAATGATTTGTCTTAAGGACTTTGCACAGAGATTAAATAGCATGGATGATAAGACTATGCCTTGTGGAACCCTACAAGGCAAGTCCCACATTTATGACAATTGGTCTCCAACATCAACCCTCTGAAACCTGCCTATAAGGAAGAATTTTAACCAATCAAAACCACATCCCTTAATCTCTACTTTTGTCTCCAAACATCTCAACAAGATGGGATGGTTCACTGTATCAAAAACTATTTGAATATCCAGTAAGAGTGCAAAGAGGCACATCCTACATCTACATTCACAGCCCATATCTACATTCACATCTAGATGACACTGGAGGTTCCTTCCAACTCTATGATTCTGTGATTCAGATAGAGAGATCAACTAAGACCACCAGCACTGTCTCCATCCTGTCAACCCAGGCTGAAAGGGATCTAGAGCATATGAGTTATCCAAGAAGACCTGAAGTCATTCTAAAACCACTTGCTCTATCATTTTGCCCAGGAAGAGCATATTAAAGACGTGATGATAACTGGCCACATCATTCTTCTTTAGCAATGGTTTTTAAAGTAGCAGACGGATGACAACTTGTTTTAGAAACCAAGGAAAGGTGCCATGATTCTGGTCTTCTGAAGATGAAGCAGCTAGACTGCCATTAACAACATTTTTAAAAGAAAAAAGAAAAGAAAGAAAGCTTGATTAAGCATAGGCAACTGCACATCTTCTATTTTCTATATTTTAAAAAAAGTAGAATGAGTCATTTTTCAGCCTTCTGAAAATGTTGTCTGAATGTGTAAACCAACCCAGAGTCGTTCTGAAGCATCACAGTTGCATATAGAGGTAGCATTCATCTACAAAAACAGCAATGCTGCACTTGGTTTTTAGTGGGAAGGAGGATTCATTATAGTACATCATGGTGGACTGGATTTTTTTTAGGTGGACATATAATTTGAGTCCAGTAGCACCGTAGGGACTGATAAGAGTTACATAGTATAAGCTTTTAAGAGTCCATGATTGGCAACATATATTCCTTTTTCTTAATTCCCTCTTTGTCCTTTGAGTCTGTAATATTTAAGTTATAATGTGGAGGATGGCACCCTGCCTTCTTAATTACTTTTGTGCTGTGCTTAAATGCTTTTAAAATAAAATATGTGGAGGAGGATGTGTTTTTTCCCCCTATGACCCTGACCCAGCTATACACTGTCGCAAAACTGACTTCCAAAAAATTCTATGTGTATTTAAAAACAATTTAAATACCACTCAGGAATTATCTCCCACTTCAATTAATATGCATGACAATCTTTCACAAATTATACTAGTTCTGATTTAAATGTAATTGCACATTTCCTCCAATGGGTATGGGGGAAAAAAAACATGTCCCATCTACCAAACTCATGACTGGCCCAAACATATCCTTTGGAAGGGCTCCTTCCTCCAAGAGTAACAGCAACCACAGCAGGTAAAAGGAGACGAATGGGTGGTTCAATGGAAAAGCCTCTGCTTTGCATGCAGAAGGCCCCAGATTCAATCCCCGGCATCTCCAGTTTAAAGGACAAGGCAGCAGGTGATGTGAAAGATTCTGCTAGAGACCCTTGAAAGCCACTGCCAATGAGTAAGTAATACTGACCTTGATGAGCCAAGGGTCTGGTTCAGTATAAGGCAGGGTCATGTGTGTTTACGTGAGTGATGCTTTCCCAGCACCTATTAAAATGATGAGGCTTCTCCCTAACCTTGGAAGTTTCACTGGAGAGCAGAACAGTGTTCCTGCAAAGGTCATCAGGGGACCTGACAAGTCTGCTCCCAGTCCTTGTCAGTTTTATGGCAGAGCGAAGAAGGGGATTGGTGAAGGAGGGCTGCATTAGTGATACTGACAAAGCTTTTGTATCCAATGCTTTTCTACACACACATATTTCAACTGAGAGAGGAGAGATTATAATGGGGAAAAGCCTGTCTCAAATGTCTAAAACATTATGGGGAGTGGTTAGAGAATTAGAATTACACTTCATATAAACTGTTCAAAAAATTAAAGGAAAGCTGAAATATCAGTGCAAGCTCACTTTCCTGCCTTGTCACCAGTAGATCTAAAAGCCTGGCGCAATGTTTTAAAAGATGCATTTCTATACATGCATGCCAATAGCAAGAGAGAAGCTCAAAAGTACTTTAAGTGCCACGATGAAATATGCCTAATTAGCAAAGGTGACAGATGTGAATCTATCATATTTAATGTAGATTACAAGCGAAACAAAACCAGGTACAAATTATTAGTATAGTTTCCATGGAGACTGAAAAAGTTTCTAAAAAGAAAGAGCCCCTTGAATATAAAAAGGAAAGAAAATCTTATTGTATGTGATTATCTTTCAAGTGTCAGCTTACCTATTTGGAACAACATTCTGCAATCTACTTTACAATGAATGTTATTTTCTGGCTTTTTGTTACTCAGTTCATTTGAGTGGACTATAGATCATAAACAGATTATTTCAAACTATCTCAGAGAGCATGGGTTTGCTATTCAAGACACAGAAAGAACAGAATTGTGGGATTTAGAGAGATGTGGCAAGAAAACTTGGGAATTTCAAACTATTGCAAAGAGAATTTTCTTAGTTGCTTTTTTGACTCCAGCTGTCTTGGTGACCCCGCTCATTTCAATCATTTTGTTTATTTGTTATTGTCCATTTATATTACATGCTATGGTAAAGCCAATTACATGCAATTGATGCAACAACACCAAACCAGATGTCACTTTAGCAGTAATCATTCTGTCAAATCTCATCAAAAGATCCGTTTGCCTGACAACAGCACTTTTATCCCAGTCATGAGGAAACCATGGAAGAAAAGGGAGCTTCCCAGTACAATCATTACAGCTTTGATCCAAAGCTGTGCCCCCACTGGGGGAATAGCATGTCTTCAGCTCACATGAAAGAGATTGATCTGGCATGAAAAGAAGCTCCTTGTGTTGGAGGGATGTGCTCCACATTTGAGGACTGGAAAAGAGCATGAAGTAAGTAGAAGCAAGGTGTAGAATTCAAAAACAATCAGGAAAAAATCCCTTGTGTATCTGTCTAGTATGTTTTATCCCACCCTTTGTCCAAGGAGCTCAGGATAGCATAGATGATTCTCCCATCCTCATTTAATAATCACAACAACTCTGTGGGGTAAATGAGACTGAGTGAGTATGCCTGAGCCAAGGTCACTCAGAGACACATGGCTGCGTGGGATTTGAGCTCAGGTATCTCTGCTCCTCTTCCAGCCCTCTAGTAATACCATATCGGAGCCTCCTGCAGCCCGCCACATCGGGGGCTGCAGAGGAGATTTTGCCCCCCCCCCCGGAGGGAGAGCGGACGTTTTGGCGTGCTTTTAGGCGCGTCTTTAGGGGCCGGGGCTTCAACGTGCTTCTTGAAGCCTTTGCACCCCTCGCTTCAGTCATCCTTCAGTGCTCGGAACAGAGGGAGCGTGCTTTCATGCTCTTGGCTTGCACCGGGGGTGATTAGGCCTGGAGAGGCCATTGTCGTCACGGAGCGAATCGCAGCGTCGGGTTTTTTTGTGAGCGCGTCGTGTGACCAGTTTATAGCTTGCTTTCCCTTCCTCCATATAGTGGCACTTTTGAGTATAAGGGTTGGTGGGCCTTGAGCTTCAGCCCATTGTGGGTGCTTTAAGGGGGTGAATTGCAGGGGTGCTTCATGGGGGCGGTGGGAGGTTGCCTCGTTTTTTAAAGCGCATCATTTTTTCAAGGCCTTCATCTTTTTTGGGGAATTGCAGAACCTCTATTTTGTGGCCTTGGTGGCCATTTTAAGTGCGGCTGAGGTGGTTGTCAGTGGGTTGGGAGGTTCGGCCATTTTGTAGGCACTAGGGTGGTTGGCGGCCATTTATGCTGGGTTCCTCTTCCTCATCCCTTGTCCTTGGTGGCCATTTTAGGATTTAGTGAGGTGGCAGCCATTTTAAGGTTTAGTGAGGCGGCGGCCATTTCAGGCGTGGGCTTTGGTCCCCTTTTTTCTAGTAAGATAATTGAAGGATTTTTGGTGGGTTTTTGAGACTCACCCCTTGGCACAGAGTGGTTTGCTGCTTTACAGCAGTCCATTCTCTCTTTAATTTGACTCGTGCCATGATCCTTAGGGTGGTGAGCATGTCGGGGTGTAAAGGTGGTGGAAAACCAAAGGGGAAGCAGCCTGCACGTAAGGCTCCTAAGCCGCCTCAGAAGCGTCCTCCGCCCCCCTCATCTTCTGATGAGGAGAGAGAGGATGATGTGAACGCAGTCATTTTTCAGAGGCTGCAGGCCTGGAGTGGGCACCTGGGTTTCTCAGATGCCTAAGAAGGGGCGGGTTCCTAAGCGGGCTTTGCAGGCAGATATACTGACCCGTTTTTCTATTTTGGAGGGCAGGTCTGCTGCGACTGCTACAGGAGGAGCTGTGGGGCTTGTTGGCTCAGATGCTGGAGCAGGCCCATCGTCCGGTGTGGTTGGTGCTGGGTCATCATTGGTGCCTGCTATACCTCCTGGTAAGTCGGGAGATGGTTCTTTGCCTTATACCGGGCCTGTGTGGCCCTGGGGAGCTTGGGGATCTGCCGCACCTTGGGACTGGTGCTATGTCAGGTAGTTCGGGGACTCCTTCAACTTTGGGCGTAGGACAGCAGAATAATTGGATGTGGCCACAGGGTCAGTTTGGTCCATTTGGTAATTGGCCTGGGGCGGGGCAGCAGGGGGTAGCTGCGGCTTTGTCAGGTGGATGGGGTTTCCCATCTCCTTACGGGGCGGTCCCCTTTGGTGCTATGCGTTTGGACGATCACTTGCTGCCTGCCACAAGGGACAAAATCCTTAAGGGGGAATATGTTGACATATTCTCCCATTTATTTAGAGAATTAGAAAAGAAGGAAAAGGAGGAACTTGATGATAAAGAGAAGGAGAAGCTTAAGAAGAGGAAGGTGGATCAGACCTGGGCCAATTGGCTTCCAGGGTTTTTTATATATGCGGGAGTGATAGCATATGCGCAGCCCTAGTGGGCTGCAGTGTTGATCCAATACATGGACATCATATACAAAGGGTATACGATGTTCAGCGGCCCAGCCTGGATTCAATACGACCAGGAGTTTAGGATGAGGGCCACTTTGTACCCTTCACTCCCTTGGGATCGGATTCAACAGCAGTTGTGGCTGCAGGTGATGTCACATGCTCGGCCCAATCTGGGGGACCGATCTGACAGTGGTCACTTATTATCTAAGAGTTCCTCTTCTCTTTCTAGTTCATCATCATCTTCCCGCAGCTCTGCGGGGCAGGCAGTTTAACCCCGCTAGCTTTGTTGGGAGTTTGAGTCGCAGGGGGAGTGCAGTCATAAAGCTTGCCAGTTCAAGCATGAATGCCCCCTGTGTGCTGGCCCACACTCATTTAACAACTGTCCGAGGGTTTAGCGCGCAAGTGTCAGAGAAGACCATGTGGGGGTCCTTCCCAAACTGGAAAGTGCCCCAGCCCGATAAAGGTGGGACCTCCTGAGCAATGGCTTCATAGGTACCCACGTAGGGCTGACAGTTTATATTTGTTGAACGGTTTTACGTTAGGTTTTAGAATTCCTTTTCAGGGTTCTAGGGTACCAACTTGGTCTCAGAACCTCAAGTCAGTTAAGGGTTTAGAGCACGTAGTTGAGGCTAAGATTGCCAAGGAGCTGGCGGAGGGCAGGATTTTGGGCCCATTTGCTAGTCCTCCAGTGGTTAATCTTAGGGTTTCCTCGTTAGGGGTGGTACCAAAGAAGGCGCCTGGTGAATTTCGTTTGATTCACCACCTTTCTTACCTTTCTTACTCTGTTAATGATGGCATACCTGAGGAGCTATGCTCCGTTAGGTACACCACATTTGATCAGGCCATGGGCGTCATTCGACACTGTGGTCAGGGGGCTGAGTTGGCTAAATGCGATATCAAATCTGCATTTTGCCTTCTCCCTGTCCACCCGAATGATTTTGAGCTTTTGGGTTTCTCATTTGCAGGGCAATTTTACATGGACAGGGCATTGCCTATGGGTTTACAGGATGTCATTCATTATTTGGATGACTACTGTTTGTGGGCCCTGTGTGTTCTGGACGCTGCGCTCAGTTGTTGTCTGGCTTTATTGAGTTGGCCGCTGAGTTGGGTGTGCCATTGGCTGAGGAAAAAACCAAGGGCCCGGCCCATTGCCTTGTGTTTGGGGGGATTGCGCTAGATACTTTAGCGCAATCATCCAGGATTCCTTGCCAGAAGCTGGAGGATTTGAAGGAAAGGATTACTTCTTTCCTCCTCACTCCTCAAAAAGAAGGTTACGCTTCTTGAGCTGCAGCAGTTGGTTGGGCATCTTAACTTTGCCTGCAAAGTGGTTGCCACAGGTAGGGCTTTTCTTCGCAGGTTCTGTGACGCCTTCACTTGCCCCAGCGCAGGACCAGGGTTACTTGCAGCATGAGGGAGGACCTGTGGGTATGGCAGGAATTTTTGGACTCCTTTAATGCGATTTCTTTTTGGAGAGAGGACATGAGGCTTGAGGCGGAGCTTCAGGTCATGTCCGATGCTGCTGGGTCATTAGGTTTTGGGGTCTACTTCCGTGGACACTGGTGCATGGAGGTGTGGCCGGAGTCATGGGTGCAGGCCGGTTTTAGCCGGGATCTCACGTTTTTAGAATTTTTTCCCATTTTGGTTGCAGTTTGGCTGTGGGGGAGCGATATGGTCGATCACACTGTTCATTTTTGGTGCGAAAACATGGCTGTTGTTCATGTTATTAATTCCCTTTCATCCAAATTGCAGTGGGTTATGAGGTTGGTGAGGGCCTTCACTTTGCGTTGCCTGCGGCTTAACATTTTGTTTTTGGCCAAGCATGTTCCTGGGGTGAATAATGGGGTGGCTGACGCTCTCTCTCATAAACAGATGGAGAGGTTTTGTCAGTTGGCCCCGGACGCCGATCTGGATGTGGCGCCAATGCCCCAGGAGCTATGGCTGATTGGAGAGCCGAGGCCTGCAGAGTGATAGGCCTAGCCATTGTGCCCCCACCAGGAAGTCTTACGAACGTGCTGTACGGCAGTTTGAAGACTTTAGGGCCGAGGTAGGGTATCGCATTGTTTGGCCCCTCCAGGTGGAGCAGTTGCTCCATTTTGTGTTTCCTTAAGAGGTAAGGGATTGGCCGTGTGATCAATTAGGGGACGCATGTCTGTGCTGGACTTCACTAGCAAGGCGTTAAGGTATAAAGAGGAAACAGCAGATTTTCGTATTCGAAAGATGCTGGAAGGGTGGTCCAGAGAGGTTGGGCCTAAGCCCGATACTAGGACTCCTATGTCTCCTGAGATTTTTAGGGGTTTGAAGGGGGCGTGGAGTGCTGTCTGTGTGTCTCTTTTCGAGGCTGTTTTGTTTCACGCAGCCTCTTTGGTGGCCTTCTTTGGGGCGCTGAGGATTAGTGAATTGGTGGCAAGCTCCAGGAATGATGTTTCTGGCAGGGCCTTGTCCCTAAGGGATATTTGGTTAAAGGGAGGTAAGGCGCCTCTTACCATCCGCCGATCTAAGGCAGATCAACAGGGCTTTGGGACCGTGATGGAGTTGGGTCCGTGTTCAGAGGCGGAGCTTTGCCCGATTATTTGGCCATGTGGGGAGGCTGCGATGGGTTGTTGTTTTGTCATTTTGGAGGCAGCCCTCTGACAAAACATCAGTTTTGGGCAGTGACGTCTAGGGCCTTAGCTTTATTAGGGTTGTCTGGAGTGAGGTTTGGTACTCACTCCTTTAGAATTGGAGTGGCCTCTACGGCCGCAGCCTTGGGTTATTCTTCTTTGTCCATCCAGCGCCTTGGCCGTTGGCGGTCTCAGGCTTTTAAAGGTTATATTCGCCCTTTGCTCCAATCTTAGTTTTGTTATAGGGAGCTGGGGTAGGTTAAGGTTTGGGTTTTATAACTTGTCTGTTTCTCTTTTTAGACGCTGTTGTTCCTGGCCGGAGGAGCCGAGTTCTCATCTGCGGGCACAGTTATGCGTTTTGGGGGGCACATCAAGCTCGGAGAACTGGCATTGGCTCTCAGCTGGGGCTCAGCAAATATGTTACGGTTGAATGGCGGGGGCGGCGGGTTCTTCAGTGGCCCGGCTTGCTCCCGCTTTTGTTTCATGGTTGTACGGGCCCTCCTCAGGTTTTAATTATTCACCTGGGGGGGAATGATCTCAGGCTGATTAAAGGCAAGGCTTTGATCTTGCAAGCTCAAGATGATTTCAAGTACATTAGGAAGAGATAGCCTGGTACCATTATAGTTTGGTCAGCCATGATTCTGTGCTTCGTGTGGCACTGTGCTTGGAATCCAGCTGGGATAGAGAGGGCTTGTTACAGAGCAAATAAGGAGATTTGCAAGGCGTTGGAGGGTGGTTTGGGCCACTATTTGCCCCATTCGGATATTTCTACAGATTATCCTGACCTCTACAGTGGGGATGGGGTGCATCTCTCGGAAAAGGGTAATATGCTTTTCCTGAGGGATCTTCGGCAAGGACTTGTGTTGGCTTTGTGCCTTTTGGTAGGTGCTAAGCCCTAAGTAGAGACTTGGCCTTAGTTGTGGCAGGTTTTATGGGATTTATGGCACCATGCGGCCTGGGGAGGACTGGTTAGTCTCCCCCTTTTGGGGAGTTAGGGGTCTGGCAGGATCAACCTTTGGGTATTGGTGACCCAAGGTGTGTGAATGCAGACTGTCCTGGAGACTCGATTGAATGGGTGCCTTTCGCTGAGACTCGCGTCTGGTGTTTGGGCCCTCCGGTGCGAGCCTCCCTGCTGGGCCTGCCTGACGGGAGCTGTGATATACAGCTCCGGCTGGAGGGCCGGGTCTCTCGCCCACTGAAAAAGGCAGGGGAGCGGTCTGAGGAGACCCCTGGCCCTGACCTGGCTGCAATTCTGTTGCCCTTGCTGTTGCTGTGTTATTTAATAAAGTGGCCCATAGTTTTACCAATCTAATTGTGTCTGCCTCTTTATTCCGTCTTGGGGGAGGGGGCAATAGCCTTCTTCACACACTGTGGGAACAGCTCCTACATGACACCATCTTAGTCAGTAGTGATACCACAGCCATTTGTGATGGACTCATCACAACAGCCTTTTCTGTTAAAACAATTTTATTGGTAACATATGGTAATAAATCTATTTCTTACATCTTTAATAACTTCTTTTATCTATCCCATATATTACTTTCTACCCACCCCTCCCCCCATTACTTGACCCCCCCATTATTTACTTAAAATGCTAATATTTAAAAGTACCCTTAACTATTAAAACAAAAATTTATATTCTTCTTCTTTCTAAAACTTAATCATTATCAAAAATTGTCCAATGTCCTTTTATTTTCCACTCTTTTTCTACATATCTTCTAAACTTTTTCCACTCTGTCTTAAAAACTTCTAAATCATAGTCTCTTAATATTCTTGTTAATTTGTCCATTTCACTCCATGTCATAACTTTTATAATCCCATCCCATTTCTCTGGTATTTTTTCTTGCTTCCACAACTGCGCATATAATGTCCTAGCAGCTGAAAGCAACTACCAAATTACAGTTCTATCTTCTTTTGGAAATTTTCCATTTGTAATCCCAACAGAAACGTGTCTGCAACTTTTTTAAATTCACATCCCAAGATCTTAGAAATTTCTTGCTGAATCATCTGCCAATACTTTTTTGCTCTTTCACAAGTCCACCTCATATGGTAGAAAGAACCTTCATGTTTTTTTACATTTCCAACATCTGTCTGGCATCTTATTGTTCATCTTTGCCAACTTTTAGGAGTCATATACCATCTATACATCATTTTAAAACAGTTCTCTTTAATACTATGATACGTTGAAAGTTTCATAGAATTCTTCCACAAGTATTCCCAAGTTTCCATCTGTATTTCTTTATTTACATTAATTGCCCATTTAATCATTTGAGATTTCACTACTTCATCTTCCGTAGACCATTTTAAAAGTAATTTATATATTTTTGAAATTAATTTTTCATTGTCTCCAAGCAGAACTTTTTCCATTTCTGTTAGTTCTTTTCTTATTCCTTCAGTTTTGATATCATTATCCACCAAACTCTTTATTTGTTGCATTTGGAACCAATCATATTTATTATTCAACTCTTCAGCAGTTTTCAATTCTATTTTGCCACTTTGTATTTTTAATAATTGATTATATGACAGCCACTTTCCTTCACCTATCTCAGCAATTTTTTTATTACTTCAGCTGGCACTATTCATAACGGTCTTCTCTCATCTCCATATTTCTTATATTTCATCCATGTATTTAGCAAATTATTTCTTATATAATGGTGAGAGAAAAAAATGTTCATCTTCTTTTTTCCATAATACAAATACGGGTGCCAGCCAAATTTATTTCCGTGACCTTCCAGCACTAAGAGTTTTTTGTTTAACAGCGTTATCCATTCTTTTATCCATACCAAACTGCTTCCTGATATAATTTTAAATTCTGTAGTTGAAATCCACCTCTCTTTTTTGCATCTGTCAAAATTTTCATTTTGATCCTTGGTTTCTTCCCAGCCCACACAAATTCTGAAATTTTTCTTCGCCATTTATCAAATTGTTGACTATCTTTCACAATGGGAATAGTTTGAAACAAATACATTATTCTTGGTAGAATATTCATTTTAATTGCAGCTATTCTACCCAGCAATAACAAATTAAGTTTATTCCATTTTAACATATCTTCATCCATTTTACGCCATAGCTTCTCATAATTATTTTTAAACAAATCAATATTCTTCATTGTCATCTCCACACCAAAATATTTTACCTTGTAGGTAACTTCACAGCCCGTTAGTCTCTGCCATTCTTGTTGCTTATTTATTTGCATATTCTTACATAGAAGTTTTGATTTTTCTTTATTAATACATAGTCCCACCAACTCCCCATATTCTTGTATTTTGGCTAACAACAAAGGTGTGACTTGTATGGGGTTTTCATTTATAAACCTTATATCATCTGCAAATGCTCTGTATTTGTAAGTAAATCCTTTTATTTTTAATCCTTCTATTTCTTTATCTTCTTGAATCTGCATCAGTAATATTTCAAGAGTCATTATAAACAACAGTGGAGAAAGTGTACAACCTTGTCTTGTATCTTTACTAATTATCATGTCTTCTGTAAGATCAGCATTTATACATAACCTTGCACGTTGATCAGTATATATTGCTTTTATCATTCTTATAAAGCTTTCTCCCAGCTCCATTTTTTCCATTACTGCAAACATAAAATCCCAATTTAAATTGTCAAATGCTTTCTCTGTGTCCGCAGAGAATAATGCTACTTCCTTTTCTGGATGTCTTTCATAATATTCTACAACATTTACAACAGTTCTGATATTGTCTCTTATTTGCCTTTTGGGAAGAAACCCCGCTTGTTCTTCCTTTATAAAATTTATCAAATATTGTTTAAGCCATTCTGCCAAGATTCTTGTATATATTTTATAGTCATTGTTTAATAGTGAAATTGGTTTGTAATTTTTTACATTTGTGACATCTCTATCTTCCTTTGGTATCAATGAAATAACAGCTTCCTTCCATGTAGTTGGTATTTTCCCTTTTATTCTTATCATGTTCATCAACTTCTGCAATTTCGGTATTAACTCATCTTTAAAGGTTTTAAAATATTTAGCTGTATATCCATCTGACCCAGGTGCCTTTCCATTTTTCATTGCATTAATTGCTGCTTCAATTTCTATTTTTTCAATTGGATCATTCAAAACTTTTCGTATATTTTTTGTTAAGGGTTCTATTTTTATCTTTTGTAGATACTCATCCATCTTTTCTTTCTTTATTTTAACACCTTTAAACAACTTGGCAGAATACTTAAAAAAATCTCTTTTTATCCCTCTTGGTTAACCACCTCTCTTCCATCTACCACAATTTTATTAATAATTTTATTTTCTCTCTTTTTCTTTAGTTGCCAAGCCAAATACTTCCCAGGTTTATTTGCTCCCTCAAAAGATTTCTGCTGCAGTCTTTTCAAATTCCATTCCAATTCTTTATTTAACAAATGTCTCATTTGCATTTGTAATAATATTAATTTCCCTTATAATTTTCTTTTTCCCTGGCCTTTTTTTCAACTCCCCTTCTTTTTTCTTTATTTCATTTTGAATGTCTAACAGCTGTTTTTCTTTTGCTCTCTTGTCTTTATTATTCAAAGTGATCAATATACCTCTCATTACTGCTTTATAGGCATCCCAGACCGTCTGAAATTCTATATCCTCTTTGTCATTCATTTGGAAGAAAGCTTTAGTTTCATTTTCTAGGTATGTCACTATTTCTTTATTCTGTAGTAAATCTTCATTCAATCTCCATCTTCTCAACTTCTTAGACAATTTTGTAATCCACATTATTGGGTTATGGTCAGCCCCAATTTTAGGTAAAATCTCTATTTTCCTTGTTATAAGATCTAAATCTTTAGTGCCCCACAACATGTCAATTCTGGAAAAAGTTTTATGTCTTGCTGAAAAAAAGGTATAGTCCCTCACTTCAGGGTTAAATTTTTTCCATATGTCCTCCAAATTTTCTTGTTTGACCAATTCAAAAAAGACTTTGGCAATTTTCCTTCTTTGTTATTATTTTTCCCCCAGACCTATCCAGTGAATTCTTAATTGTTCCATTAAAGTCTCCCATTATCAAAACTTGGTCATAAGTCAGTTCATCAAATTGTTGTATAATATCTTTTAAAAAGCATCCTTTGCACCATTAGGCTCATACAGTCCCAATAACAACATTTTTTTGCATTTAATATTATTTCTACTGCTACAAATCTTCCATCTTTATCTTTAAACACTAATTTTGGCTCCAATTCTTGTTTAATATAAAAAAATCACTCCCCTTTTCTTCTGTTCAGCCAATGAAAAAAATTCTAACCCCAATTAAATTTGTAATCCTTTTGTTTAATGTGCACTTCTTGTAAACAAACTATATTACAATTTTGTTTTTTAATCCAATGAAATGTCCTTTTTTGTGGGGAATTTAGTCCATTACATTCCAAGACAATAATTTGTACTCCATCACGGTGCAAATTCTTTATGTTCTTCATAAAATCTACGCAGTTCCTGTGCATTTGTAATTGTGATTCTTTTCCCCTGAAGTTCAAAGCTCACACCTTCAGGTATTATCCATCTAAACCTCATTTCATTGTCCCGTAATTTTTCTGTCAGTTTTTTATATGTTCTTCTATCATTTATCACTTGCCTTGGCAACTCCTTCATAATTCTTACTCTGCTGCCTCCCACTATCAATGTCTTTTCAAAGTTTTTAGTCATTATCTTTCCCACCATTTCTTTTGTCATGTATCTTATGACAACATCTCTTGGTAAATTATTTTTCTTGGCATAGAGTAAGTTCATTCTATACATATAGTCATGCATATTTTTAGTCTCTTCAGGATCTTCCTCTAAAAATTCTGCAATTATTTTTATTATATATTCTTTCAAGTCACCATCTTCCTTTTCAGGTACTCCTCTCAGATGTAGCTGAGTCTCCATCAATTTGCAGTCATGAATTGACACTTTTTCTTGTATTTTCAACAAGGTGCAGTTATGTACTTTCATTCTCCCTCCTACCTCCTGCACTTTCATAGAGGTTTCCTCTGTCTCCTTTCTGAGATCTTCCATATGTTTTTTAATCTCTTCTATAATTTCTTTTTTTGATGCAGTTATCATCTCTTTCATGCCTTTCATCATTCTGGCCTCTATTGCCTCTAACTGATCCTGCATTTTCTCTAATGAAGTAGCCCTGATACGGGTTTGCTTGTGTTCTGACATTTAAAAACACCAAAAATTTTGATCTCACCAATTTTAAATTTGACTATCAGGTTCAAAAGATTAGAGTTTGCTTTTTACAACAAGCCTAATTTTGCCATCCTCAGAGCTTCCCAGACCGAGATATTAATTTTTAACATTTTTAAATCCTTCAAAATGGCAGTCGCGACTTTTTACTTTTCTCTTAAAATTTGTTTCCCTTTTTCTTTTAAAGGCTTCTAAAGTCTATTATAAACAATATGTCCAATAGTATTTATCTTCTTGTCATCATCTCAATTAATTCCAACAATTTTTAATGTCCCGAACACTTTAAAAACATTATTTTAATTTTGACCTCCTTGCAATGGCCGCTGATGTTTCTCAATGGTATTATAGTCCTAGAGTAGGCTTTTCATCCGCTACCTCCAGAACTAGTGTCACAGGAGTGTGGTATGCTGGAAGTTGATAAGTGGAACATGTCTCTCAGATGAAGACATTTGAAACAGTATTACAAGCTTTACTGTTAGAGGCTTATGACCTTCCACTATATAATAAACGTCTTTAAAGAAAGGAAGTTCAAAGCTATGTTTTAACATCATAAATTCTTTGCTGAAGAACAAGAATTATCTGCAATTGCAAAACATTGGATACTGGCACTTTAAGTAATAGTTTTCAAGGATTTCAAACTGGATATGGACTAACAGCAAGCACTTTTGAATATTTATTCCTTGTACTTTGTACTTTGCATTTTTGATAATATGCTGTTATATGTAATGATATGTGAAAGTGTGTGAAGTTGAAGTGTTTAATTCTCTATTACAATTTTGAAGTATTTTTCATTAATTTTTCGTTATTTTTCCACAGTTTTTTGCTGTTGGTTGAGTCATTCTCTGTGGAACTCTAGGCTTTTCAACCTCCAGGGGTTACCTGGTGATCTCCCACTATTACAATTGATTCCAGATAACCAGGATCACCTTGAGAGAATGGCTGCTGTGCACAGCAGACTCTATGTCAGCGGTGTCAAACTCATTTGTTATGAGGACCAGATCTGACATAAATAAGACATTGTTGGGCCAGACCATTTCAGGTTGGGCCGGGCCTTGTCAGGCCAGGCCATGTATATACCAATTTAAGATTAGGTAGCAGAGATATAAATTTTATAAAGGACACAGACAAACAAAATTAAATATTTTTAAACAACCTTAAAACGGTAGTACTTCTTCTTAAAGGTGCTTTATTTTATCCCTCCCATGGGATCCAGGGAACTGGACAAAGGAAGTTCTGCCTCTTTCCTTCTTTCCCCAGGGGACCAGGAGAGGGAGAAGCTTCAGCTATAGGAGGAAGAGAGGTTTGGCTCAGTAGCTCTGCTGTGCGATTGAAAGAGCCTGGAAAGAGCCTGCCTCTCTCCCCCCCTCTTTCTCCCCAAGGGAGGAGCCTTAGCCAATGGAAAAAAGAGAGTTTTTGCTCTGTAGCTCCTGTGTGATTGAGCAATCCTTGCAAAGCAAGCTGTTATGCAGAAGGAAGCAAGAGAAAAGAAGGAAGCAGATGACAGCCAGTTGCTTGGGAGCCTGATAGGAGCCCTCCAGGGGTCTGATTTGGACCCTGGGCCACATGTTTGACACCCTTGCTCTATGCCATTATGCTCTGCTGAGGTCCCTCCCCTCCCTATGTCCTGCCCTTTTCAGGCTTCACCCCCAAAATCTTCAGATACTTTCCACCCCAGAGCTGGCAAGCCTATGCGTGCAGAGGTGAAACATGGGATAACAATTCTTAGGTTGCTGCAGGGGTGCATGTATGAAGGGATCATTAACGTTGGAGAATATTGTTTTCCCTTTACTTTTCAAATCCTATAT
Source organism: Heteronotia binoei (assembly GCF_032191835.1). NCBI lineage: Eukaryota > Metazoa > Chordata > Lepidosauria > Squamata > Gekkonidae > Heteronotia > Heteronotia binoei. The sequence goes on along the minus strand of NC_083226.1, from coordinate 101,777,468 downwards.
TGGAACAACTCTAGGGGATTGCTGCAGTATTTTACAAAATGCTACAGCAATAAGAATTCCCTAGGGACAGCCCACATGTTAACATGTTTGTAGCAAGTACAACAAGGTTTCTTGTGGCACACTGAAAATCTTCAGAGTCACTTATTGTGGCTTTCTGGCACAAAAAAGTTTATGCCACAGTAAGGTAGCACAAGACTCTGTTGTTTTTTACAGCAAAACGTTTTTTGTGGTGTTCTGTGGCTAAATTTGATGTGTTAAGGTGACCTGTTTTAGGTTATCCTTCTGTGCTTCCTGCTCTTGCTCTTCTGGGATTTTCTAGTGTTCTGGGGACCTCTGTTGGTTTGCATATCTCATAATCCACATGGAGTGAACTGTTCAGAGGATTCTTTACATCAGAATTTGCTGCTCATTGCTTAAGGAATTAAATGAATGTATTTACTCTACCTTTAATATGAGTTTTAGGGAATGCATTAAGGTATTCTGGCCCCTCTACCACCAAACATTAGAGTCTCAGTTCTCAACTGCTATATTATCATTAAGCAAAATGACCTTTTCTGCATGAAAACTGTCAGTCTTTCACAATTTCACCTGAACATCAACAGCTCCATGGTCTATGCCCTGTGTGTGAGTTTTATGGAGGCATATACTTAGCCACTGAGTAAAACAGAATGAATAACTAAAACATCTATATTATTCTCCTGTAAAGTCTCAAAATAATAAAATTATTAGATCTGGGCAGCCCTTGTGGGATCATGACTGCTGAGATCAGTCTTTGAAGGAATGTACTCATATGAAAAAAAAATCAAGAGCTGTCTCATGAAATGAAATTAATAAATGAAGGACGGTAATCAGGATGCATCAAAATAGATGGTAAACTGTAATCCTAAAGGGCAACATATAGTGGAGGAGCTGCATGAGGAGAGTGAGATGCCACTAGTAACACTGACACTGGAGGGCAGAACTTATGGAAAGTGGGGACTAGAGTACAGCAAAGATTCACAAGCATGTGAGCAAGCTGAAGAAAGTGATCATATCTAGATGAAGGTGGGTCATGCCAAGAAACACAAGTTTGGTGGCCCTCTTCGTGGTTCATGAACTGAAGTTCTTGATGGACCATAGAACCAAACATGACTTAGTATGGAATCAAACAAGGCACTTTTAAAAGAAAATGAAATATTTTAATTAAAGTCATAGTGGAGGGGTAGATGAACTGCTAGAACAACCATTTTGTTAAGGGAATGGCAGGCAAAGATTTTATGGGACTAAAAAGCTTCTTAGAGTGGTCCCCAACCTTTTTGACACCAGGGACCAGTTTTATGGAAAACAATTTTTCCATGGACTGGTGGGGGTGGAGTGCTCGGGTTTTTGCTGCCCCAGGCTGCCCCCAAGCCCACACTCCATCCCTGCCCCCCATGAGAGTCTTTAAATAAGGAGGTGGCAAAGGTCTCTGCCTCACTCTGCAGCCCAGTTGCTAACAGGCCACAGACTGATACCGGTCCATGGTCCGGGGGTTGGGGAGCCCTGCTTTAGAGAAAGGGAATGACGGAGGTTAACAGTTACCAGTAATCTAAAACTGCAATCATACCCACTAAATAATCTACTTTCAATCCACTTTCAATGCACTTTCCAACTGGACTTGACTTTGTGAATCGGCAGAATTCAATTGGATAGTACATTGAAAGTGGATTGAAAGTGATTTATTTAGTGGGTGTGATCTCAGCGGGGGGATGGGGGGTGGCTCTGGGAATCCCTCTGGGAATCCTACCCCCCCAGGGAAAGTGTATGCGCAATACATAGCCTCTCCTCTCCCGGTGTAGTGAACGCCGCGTGGTCACTATCTGGCTATGCCTGGCAGATGGTCACTGCAATGGCCTCTCCTGCATTACTGCATCCGTAGCAACACCTTCTCGCTGGTCCCCCCCGTTTTCACAGAGTTTGCTACGTCATGGTGCGACCGAATGTCCGGCGGTATAACCGGATGGGCAGGCTGGCCCCATCAACCTTGCCAGCCTAAGAGAACGAAAACTCTAACATCAAACCCGGGCAGATAGAGCTCGTTAATGTAACACCTACCACCTGGAGGACTCGCTGCCGGCGTCCTGGCTTACTGGGCCATGGCAGATGACCCCCAGGTGAAAGGGTGGAGCCAGTACTGCGCACACTGCGCTTCACCTAAAAAATTCCTCTGCGCAGGCCTGAAGGGCATATCCACATACACAACCCACAACGCATCAAGTCCTGCAGCGATGGGCAAGGGGCGAAACGGCAGGTGGAAGGTGCCACTGGAAGCCGCAGTCCCGATCCTGCATGTAGGCAGTTCAGGGTATTGGTCACCTGATGCTAACCCGGAGATGAAAGCATTTTTCGGCAGCACCCTGAACGACCAAGCAGCCTTATCTAGGGACAGCACTGCTTGCTCCACACGGAGAGGGGCCTAGAAAAGGTGGCCTAAACAAAGCTCGTCTCCCCCACCCCAGTTGGCTAGCCGCGGTCAACGGGCATCCTTACTTGCGGTCGAAAAATAACAACAAAGAAAAGGCATGCACCTGCCTCACAAAGTGTGCAAAGACTAAAGCTTGCGTGTTGGAACATCAGAACCATGCTTGACACAGTAGGCAGTGGTCGCCCTGAACGACACTCTGCTCTAGTTGCCCACGAACTTCTCAGGTTGAATATCGACATAGCAGCTCTCAGTGAGGTCCGTTTCCCTGAGGAAGGTAGTCTTCAAGAACATGGTGCTGGCTATACCCTCTACTGGTCGGGTAAGTCAAAGGCTGAGAGCCGCCTTTCTGGCGTTGGCTTCATGGTCAGGAACTCCATTGCCTCCAAACTCGAAAACCTGCCAACAGGTCACTCAGATCGCATCATGTCCATGCGCCTCCCACTTCAAAACAAGCAGCATGCAACACTCTTCAGTGTGTATGCCCCAACCCTTCAAGCAGATCCTGCAGAAAAGAACAAGTTCTATGCTGATCTACGCAACCTCGTACGGAAGACCCCTACAGAGGACAAGGTGATCATCCTTGGCAACTTCAATGCCAGAGTAGGTAAAGACTCGGAAGCCTGGAAAGGAGTACTTGGCAAACACGGCATTGGCAACTGCAATGACAACGGGCGCCTCCTGCTAAAATTCTGCATGGAGCACCAGCTCACCATCACCAACACTATCTTCCAGCAGAAGAACAGTCTGAAGACAACCTGGATGCACCCACGGTCCAAGCATTGGCACCTTATCGACTACATTCTGGTGCGCCAGAGAGACCTTCGAGATGTCTTACACACCCGAGTAATGCCCAGCGCGGAATGTCATACGGATCATCGTCTTGTACGCTGCAATCTCCGTCTTCACTTTAAACCCACACCCAGGAGAGGAGTTATCCCTCGGAGGAAGTTTCAGGTTGGCAGCCTCCAGTCAGCCGAAGTTAAAGCTGCCTTCCAGGCAAAACTCCAGTCAAGAATTGAGGACCCCAGTTGCCCCACAGACCCTTCTCCAGAAGCACTCTGGGAACACCTAAAAACTACCGTCCTGCAGATCTCTGAAGAAGTCCTCGGGTTCTCCACAAGGAAGAACAAGGACTGGTTTGATGAGAACAATCAAGAGATCCAAGAATTACTGGCAAAAAAGAGATCTGCCTACCAAGCACATCTTGCTCAGCCCTCCTGTCCTGGGAAAAAAGCAACCTTTCGCGCTGGATGTAGCAACCTCCAGCGCAAGCTTCGAGACATTCAGAACGAGTGGTGGACCAAGCTTGCAGAGAGAACCCAGCTGTGTGCAGACACTGGTGATTTAAGAGGGTTCTACGAAGCCCTGAAGGCAGTATATGGCCCATCATATCAGGCTCAGAGTCCCTTGCATAGTGCAGACGGCCAAGTGCTCCTCACAGACAAGGCATCCATACTGAACCGGTGGTCGGAGTATTTTCAGGTTCTCTTCAGTGCCAACCGCGTAGTTCAAGATTCAGCAATCCACCTCACCCCACTTCAACCGGTGAAAACAGAGTTGGATGAGATCCCCACCCTAAAGCCATCAAGCAACTGAAAAGTGGCAAGGCAGCAGGAGTTGATGGAATTCCACCAGAGATCTGGAAGCATGGGGGCACAGTACTACATAGCTCACTTCACAAAGTACTTGTCACGTGCTGGGAACAAGGCAAATTACCACAGGACTTTCGCGATGCAATCATCATCACCCTATACAAGAACAAAGGGGAAAAGTCAGACTGCTCCAACTACCGGGGGATAACCCTGCTCTCCATCGCAGGCAAAATCCTTGCCAGAATACTCCTGAACAGACTGGTGCCCACCATTGCAGAAGAACTCCTCCCAGAGAGCCAGTGCGGCTTCAGAGCTAACAGGAGCACCACCGACATGGTATTTGTTCTCAGGCAGCTCCAAGAGAAATGCAGGGAACAGAACAAGGCTCTGTATGTGACTTTTGTCGACTTACCAAAGCTTTCGATACCGTTAGCAGGAAAGGCCTGTGGCAAATCTTGGAACGTTTAGGATGTCCCCCAAGGTTCCTCAGCATGATCATCCAGCTACACGAAGACCAGCGAGGCCAAGTCAGACACTGCAACGACCTCTCAGAGCCCTTCCCAATAGGCACAGGTGTAAAGCAAGGCTGCGTTCTCGTGCCAACTCTCTTTACGATCTTCTTTAGCATGATGCTTCAAAGAGCCGCAGTAGATCTAGATGATGACAATGGTGTCTACATCCGCTATCGCACCGATGGCAGCCTGTTCAACCTGAGGCGACTAAAGTCCCACTCCAAGACAATGGAAAAACTCATCCGAGAGCTACTGTTTGCTGATGATGCTGCACTTGTCTCCCACTCGGTATCAGCTCTGCAGCATATGACGTCCTGCTTTGCAGAGGCTGCCAAGCTATTCGGCCTAGAAGTTAGTCTGAAGAAGACAGAAGTTCTCCACCAGCCTGCACCCCAGGAAGATTATCACCCTCCCTGCATCACTGTGGGTGAATCAGTTCTGAAGACAGTCCAGCAGTTCCGCTACCTGGGGTGCATCATCTCCTCAGATGCCAAGATGGACAAGGAGATTGACAACAGACTGGCAAAGGCAAACCGTGCATTTGGCCGACTGCACAAAAGAGTGTGGAGCAACAAGCATCTGAAAAAAGGCACAAAGATCAATGTTTACAAAGCAGTTGTGATGACAACCCTCATCTACGGCTCCGAATCGTGGGTTTTATACCGTCATCACCTGCGACTCCTTGAGCGCTTTCATCAGCGCTGCCTTCGCACCATCCTCAACATCCACTGGAGTGACTTTGTGACCAACACTGAAGTCCTCAAGTGGGCGGAGGTTACCAGCATCGAGGCACTGCTGTTGAAGACGCAGCTGCGCTGGGCAGGGCATATTTCTAGGATGGAAAACCACCGCCTTCCCAAGATTGCCCTGTATGGCGAACTCTCCACCGGCCATCGAAATAGAGGGGCACCAAAGAAGAGGTACAAGGACTCCTTGAAGAAATCCCTTAGCACCTGTCACATCAACCATCACCAGTGGTCTGACCTAGCCTCAGATCGCAAAGCATGGAGGCACACCATCCACCAGGCTGTCTCTTCCTTTGAGAACGCACGCATAGCTGGTCTTGAGGACAAAAGGAGATTGAGGAAGAATCGCACTGCTACAGCACCAACCCTAAATCAGACTTTTCCCTGCAGCCGCTGTGGCCGGACCTGCCTGTCCCACATTGGTCTTGTTAGCCACCAGCGAGCCTGCAGCAGACGTGGACTATTGCACCCTTCTTAAATCTTCGTTCGCGAAGCCAAGCCGAGAGAGAGAGTGATCTCAGCCCAAGTGCAAACCTATGCAAATCTATTTAGTGTGCTAAAGCAATTCTATAGAGTAATCCTGCATATATTTACTACTTATTGTGAGATGTCACATGTACCATTTTCTAGTAAAGGATTCACAACAACCAGTATTTGAGCTATGGATAGGGTTGCCAATCCCCAGGTGGGGGAAGGGAATCCCTGGTTTAGAGGCCCTCCCCACTGCTTCAGGGTCATCAGAAAGCCGGGAGGGGGGGAATGTCTGCTGGGCACTGCATTATTCCCTATGGAGATCAATTCCCATAGGGTATAATGGATAATTGATCTATGGGTATCTGGGGCTCTGGGGGGACTTTTTTTGAGGCAGAGGCACCAGATATTCAGCATAGCATCCAGTGCCTCTCCGCAAAATATCCAAGTTTCAAAAGGATTGGACCAAGGGGTCCAATTCTATGAGCCCCAAAAGAAGGTGTCCCATCCTTCATTATTTCCAATGGAGGGAAGGCATTTAAAAGGTGTGCAGCCACTTTAAATGTGATGGCCAGAACTTCCTTTGGAGCTCAATTATGCTTGTCACAATCTTGCTCCTGGCTCCACCCCAAAGTTCCCAGATATTTCTTGAATTGGACTTGGCAACCCTAGCTGTGAAGACTTAATGGATTAATAATCGACATGTCAATTATCAATAAAGTTTGTTGGATATTTGCACTCAGGCAGATGGATTTTCTTATACTTCTTCAGCATAAATAAAAGAAAGCCCATTTGAAGAACTGCAAATCTATAACTTAACTTTAGTGATGACTGATAATTAGTGATTAATAATCAATATGACTAAATTCATAAAAGCTAATAGTGAAATAAATACTGTTAGTTTTTAAAGTGCCACTGGACTTGATCTTGTGCTCTGCATTTGGACATAATTTGGCTCTTTAGCAATAAAAGATTGCTGACCCCTGCCGAAGTGAGTGGGAGTCCATCTGTAGAGTTGGAAGGATGAGTCAAGGATTATTTGCCTTTTAGGAATGTTCTTAAAACGCTTTCTATGAAAATATTATGGGTAAGATCCAGCCACAATTAAACACTCTTCAGTGGTATAATTAAGTACATGCTTAATTCTTTCTCGTTTAATCACTGGAAATTTAAATGCTGAACTTCGGCTAGTTCTTAACTTAGGTTGTTAGCAAACACATTTTTCTAATTGTTGGCTTTTACCATGTGGCTAGTTCTATCTGTATTATTCATGACTATTCTGGTGGAATTCCTGTGACTACTCTTGGTTACTGTAATGGGGTTTTGCAAAACCTCCCTCAGGTACAGCGGAAATGAGAAACAAATTGGCCATATAATTTTATTTATTTAAATAAAATAAGCCATCATTATGTTAAGGTCTTAAAGAATCCCTCATTAGGTTTCCCAATTATTGACAAATTGCACTTTTTTCCAGTAGTAAGATGTTAATTTAAATTGTAAATACTTGCTACATTCTTCAAGGTATTCCCTGTGTGGAGATTATATTGCATACTCCTTTATGCAAATTGTCTTACAAGCAGTGCCGGATGAAAACCTCTGGAGGACCCCCTTGCAAATTATCTCAGAGTCTGCGTGCCAACAGCCCCTGTTGCAGGCTGCAGGCACCTTCTCAAAAGCCCCTTTGACAAAGCTTTGGGGGAGAGGCAGAGAGAGGCAAGTTTGGCAACAACGCCGCCAGCAGCTGCACCAGCCAAGTTGGGCAAAGAGCAGCTCAGTTGCTGGCTGTGCATGCAGGCTGGGAGGGCTGCAAGCAGGGGGGAAACTGGGGGGAGGGGAAGCTGGTCTGGGGCCCCTAAAGGCGTGGAGGACCATAGGCCAGTGCCTACTTGGCCTAATTGTTAATCCGGCTCTGCTTTCTTCCAAAGGAGCTCTGTAAAATGAAAAGATCTAGAACAATGCAAACATCTGTTTTTCCTAGGTTAGTTAATACCACTAGAATGTAAAGCAGAATATTACCTTAAGAATTTTGACCCAGTGAGCAGTGCCGGTGCTAGGCTTTTGGGTACCCTAAGCAAAACTACGTACTACTGCCCCCATCCTTTTAAAAAAAAATTAGAAAAAATGTAGGAGAAATGAAGAACACCAAACTTCAAACTTTTAACACTTTTAATCTATTTTTTTAATTTAAATTTTAAAAAAATGTGAGAATAATACATCATTAATCTTTGCTTTTCTTTCTCAAACAGAAAATTCCTGTGAATTGTGATGTCAAATTTTAAGTTTCTTGCATGTTTCCATTTCAGACATGTCAAAATCTTACTCTGTGTCTTTTTATTTGCAAATTTTCTCACCAATTCCTTCAAGTCAAGTGCTGATGCTTCAGTGTGTTCAACTGATATAGTTGCCAAACCAAGTAGTCTCTCTTGCAGTATTGTGAACCATATGTATGTTTTTATAAGTTTGAGCTTTGAGAAACTGCATTCACCACTTGCCACTGAAAGTGTAAGAAGGATATTCAGAGCAACGGAAACAAACCCAGAATATGAAGTTGGTCCAGTTCTCCAACAACAATTTCTGTCCTTCTGAACACTTTAAAGTGACTAAAACAGTTGTATCCTAATACCCTTATAAAATAACAGACTGTGTCAATGGCAATTAGGGCTTTTGGCCACTGTGCTGGGGTGCTCCTATTCACTGCAAATTCAGCAGGTATACTTTTTAACATCATAGGTAGATACACAAAAGAGAATGCCTTCACCTTCTTGCCATGCTTATTTACAGCTCACAGGGACCAGGTTGGGCACTGTTTTGTAGGAAATGCTGGATTAGAAGGGCCCTAGCATGATTCAGCAAGGCAATTCTAATTTCGTATTCAAGTCCCCAGCCCAAACACTGATCCTGACAACTGGAACCAGTGTAATCAATGGAAATAACAGAAAAACCACTGGAAGCAACGAAATTTACACAGAAACGCATATAAATACGTTTTAGTGCAAGCTTAAATGAAACTTAAACAAAACAAAACTAAGGAACACTGAGCTTTCAACACATGAATTTTCTCACACAGTCTTTCAGTAGCCCTGTAAATTGGTTTCCTTCAAGTAGATTCAGTTGTGGGTGAACGCTTTTTTCTCAGTGCCCGACTCCTAACAATGTAGAGAGAGTAAGGAAGGAACCGCTTATGAAAGGACTCATCACAGTTTCAATCACTTCATCAGCCTCCTTCTCCTGACATTACATGGAGCCTCAGCTCAATTTTTTCAACATGGGTCTATGCATGCTCTCCTCAGTTGCTGCTGCCAGAGAAAAGAAGAAGGAGGCAAACAAAGTGATCTGTGAGGAGTTCTTAAATAATTGGTTCCTTCCTTACTCTCTCTGCATTGTTAGGAGTCGGGCACTGAAAAAAAAGCGTTCACCCACAACTGAGTCTACTCGAAGGAAGCCGATTTACAGGGCTACTGAAAGACTGTGTGGGAAAATTCATATGTTGAAAGCTCAGTGTTAATTAGTTTTGTTTTGTTTAAGTTTCATTTAAGCTTGCACTAAAACGTATTTATATACATTTCCGTGTAAATTTCATTGCTTCTGGTGGTTTTTCTGTTATTTCTAAACACTGATCCTGGCTTGTGATCCTTTAATGTTGGGTATTTGTAGAAGCCTTCAGAGGGATTTCAGAGGAAGATCAGAAATATAGGAGTTTCCTAAATAATTAAATAACGAAGCATTCTAAGGAAGAAAAAGAAAGGGTAGCTAACAATTGAAAAACAGCTTCTAGAAGAAGGAGGGGGTGAGAAATGGCTTCAAGACTGACACACTCAAGGGATCCCTGGCAAGGATCTATCCCCCCCCCCCCCTCGACACTCACTCTGCCACTTTCATGGGCACCTGCAGAGTTGGTGCTGAGGGAAGGGGGTTTGAATCAGGTGAGGAACAAGAAGAGTCACTGGATCTTCCAACCCCCACCCCTGTGATGCCCTGGGCAGCACTGAGCCAAGGGCAGGTACCAGCCACAGCCATTTTGGAGCAAGCGTTCAGGGAAAGCAAGAGAGTGGAGGAAGTTTCACATATACCTCCTTGACTGGAGAGCTCAAATTCCACACTTCTCAGCCGCCCTCAGTGTCCATGCCCACACCGGTCAGGGTGAAAAAGCAAGCTCCCAGCTTCCCACTGTGACAGTCAAGGATGGCCAAAGGGAGAAGAAACTACAGGCTGCCCATCCATGAAGCCTCCTGGCCAGTCCTGATTCCCAACTAAGGCCAAAGGGAGGGGGAGCAAGCCAACCAGCCAATCAAGGAAGCAGGCTGCCTGAGTGGAGGCTCCTCAACAGCAGCAGGCTTTCTCAAACTGTTGCTGCTGCCGGCTGCATGTGCGTCCACTCTGCCTGTGGGAGGATCATGTGCTTGGCACACTGACCTGATTACCCATATTCCACAAATTCTGATGACACAAAAGAGCACAGGCTTCTCACACTCATGTTTAACCACATCCCTGTTCCCCGGACAAATATATCTCTGGCGAATGCTAGCTTGTTTTAATTCTTGTAGACTATGCAAACGTGGCTTCCTTGTACTAAGCAGATGTTTCCTGTTATGCTTTAAGTTTGGGCAACTTCAGTGTAATTTAATCATGTATAAAATAAAGGAACCTGGCTCAGAAGGCAGGCTTTTTCTCCCGGTACACATGCTGAGTGATCATTCCTACAAGTGGCGCCCAACGTGGGGCATCTCAGCTCTGACTCATCAACACCTGGCATAGGCCCCTGAGTGAACTCCATCATTCGTGCCCCCTTCATTGGTTGAGTATGGGAGGACAATTATCTCAAGCTGAGCACAAACATTTAGACAAGCTAAAGTTTTTGATCCAAAAGTCCAGCGGGTCTGTGACTTCTAGCCAACTTGAGACTCTGTTACAAGAGATCGGTAAGCAATGCCCCTGGTACCCGGAGGGAGGTTCCTATAAATTTTGGGACTGGGAAAAGATAGGAAAAACCTTTCATACAGAGCCCCAAGCTTCTGTTGAACTGCTTCAAGCCTGGCATCAGTGTCGGTATGCAGTAGAGAAATTTATGCCTGTTTCTAAAACAAGCCAGCTCTCCAAAGGTTGTCCCCTAAAATGCACTGGTGTCCAACTTGTGCCTCCTGCCCTTCCTTTTCCTCCTCCTCCACCAACGGTTCCACCTGTGGGCCCACCATCTAACGCCCCGGGACACATGGTCTGTGAAGTTTTGAAGAAGGAACTTGATCAGGCTAAATTGGAAAATGTTCCAAAATTGGTGGAAATGTTGTCTATTTGCCCTGTACATTTGACAGGGGAAGAGTTGCCTGACCTTTTATCGGTATGCCCAGTAACATATGCACAGAATGAGAATAGGCAACAGGTTGTTAACTATACTGTGTTGCCCCACTTTGTTTTGAGTGAAATTCAAAAGGCTATCAGAGATACAGGCATAGGGGGAACCGATGTGTCCTTTTTAGAAGGACTCTCTAATAGATACACTGTGATTCCTCAAGATTGGAAAAATATAATGAGGGTGATGTTAACTCCTGGACAATATGTGGTATGGGACAGTGAATATCATAATTAGGCTAATGTTCAAGGACATGGCTCCAATGGGGCTTATACTGCTGAATAACTATATGGATCTGGACAGTTCAGTACTATTGAAGCACAAGCTGTGCTCTCTGTTGCAATCCTTGCTATAATATCTATATGTGCTTTACAGGCCTTTGCCAAGGTGCTTACAGAAGGGAGGTCAGCCCATAGTTTTGCAACTGTCTGTCAAAAAGCCACAAGAGCCTTATTTAGACCTTATGAACCGTCTTCAGGCAGCAATCAGAAGACAGGTTGATAATCCTGACGCAGCAGGAGAATTGATGATGAAATTGGCCAAGGAAAATGCTAATTTGGATTCAGATAGAGCCTCATGGCGCAGAGTGTTAAAGCTGCAGTATTGCTCTGAGTTTAATCCCGGCAGAAGCTGATTTCAGGTAGCTGCCTCAGGGTTACTCAGCCTTCTATCCTTCCTAGGTTGGTCAAATGAGTCCTCAGTTTGCTGGGGAGAAAGTGTAAAAGACACACTTTACTTTGCAACAGCACTCAGTGCAGCAGGCTGAAGTTGTTGCTGTAACAATGGCCTTTCAACTCTATTTACAAAGGTCTTTCAACTTAATAGTTGACACCTTATATGCATTTAATTTGATTCATTAACTTCCTGGTGCATGTATCACTCCTTAAATTGACTTTGATTTGTTGGCTGTATTTTTTTAAACATTGCAGTTTTTAATTTCTTGCTGTGCATTACCCAATTTTTGTTTTGCTACTATTCCAAGCCATTCTAATCTTCCTGGTGTGATTGCACAGGGCAATGCATGCTGATAAGGTTTAAAAAGTGTTACCTCTGTATTTACTAATCCCTTTTTCAGTCATAGCTATTTTCACCATAATGCCAAAGCATTTGTCAAACAGTTCTCATACCTTTTGATCAGGCCAGTGGCACATCCAGTCCAGCACTCTGTGTTATACAGTGACCAATATATGTGTCAGTTTGGTGTCGTGGTTAAGTGTGTGGACTCTTATCTGGAAGAGCCAGGTTTGATTCCCCACTCCTCCACATACAACTTCTGGAGTGACCTTGGGCTCTCAGAGGTTGTTCTGGTTAAGAGCAGTTTCTGTCAATGCTGTCTCAGCCCCACCCACCTCACAGGGTGTCTGTTGTGGGGGAGGCAGATAAAGGAGATTGTGAGCTGCTCTGAGATTCTTGAGTGGAGGGCGGAATATAAATCCAATGTCTTCTTCTATGTATACATACACACACACACACACATGTATATGTATACACACACACACACACACACTGTGGCTAATAGTAACTGATGGACCTCTGTTCCATATTTTTATCCAGTCCCCTCTTGGGGCTGGCTATGCTTGTAGCTGCCAACAGCTCCTGTAACAGTGAATTCCACATGTTAATCACCCTTCAGGTGAAGAAGTACTTCCTTTTATCTGTTTTATCTGCTCAGCAATTTCATTGAATGCCCACAAGTTTTTGTATTGTGAGAAAGGGAGAAAAGTACTTCTTTCTCTACTTTCTCCATCCCATGCATAATCTTGTAAACCTCTATCATGTCACCCCTCAGTCAATGTTTCTCCAAGCTAAAGAGCCCCAAGTGTTTTAACCTTTCCTCATAGGGAAAGTGCTCCCTAACAAACTTTGGCAAATGGATGTTACCCATATAGCTTCCTTAAAATCCTGGTACTGTGTCCATGTTTGCATAGAAACGTACTCTGGATATCTTTCGGCTACTGCTCACTGTGGTGAAGCCACAAAACATGTCATGGCTCACCTTATTTCTGCCTTTGCGGTAATGGGTCATCTGCAACTGCTGAAAACTGATAATGCCTCAGCATATAGTTTTTCTGAATTTGTTGATTTTTGTACACAATGGAACATTCAAATCCAGCATAGCATTGCATATAATTTCACAGGTCAAGCTATTGTGGAACATGCTAATCAGACATTGAAAAGCACTCTTCAAAAACAATTAAAAGGAGTGAAAATGAAGGTTCCTACCCAAATGCGGGTTCAGGAACAATTGAATTTGGTCTTATTAACTTGGCATGGTCCAGCACCCCTTATTGGCTGGATGCGCAGGCATGCTGCTGTGTATTAACTTGGCATGGTCCAGCTCCCCTTATTACCTGGGGGCACAGGCATGCTGCTGTGTTCTCTCTTGCAGGTCCTTTGTGGGTTCTGGCACGTTGTATTTACCCATCTATAGATGGCATGGCATCAGGGTCTCCCAAATCCAATTCCCAGTTTCAATCTCAGCCTCACATGGGAGATGGTGCAATGCCCACACACCCAGACGGCTCGTGATATCACATGGGGGGATGTGAAGCATCTAACTAATCAAGCTCAAAAAACGTTGGAAGAGGCTGGGCAAGAATCAACTCTGGAGAACTTGGTGGCTGCTGTATGACACAACTTACAATGAACTCCATGATTATTCTTTGTTGGTTGTGTTTATGTATTTTGTCTCCTGTCAAGGCAATTAGTTTTGGAGATCGACTTCAGTTTAATATTTGGGAACGTTTAGCTAACATTAACAACATTTCACATTTTTGTCTGACACAACATACTGATTTACATATGTTATTAGGAACCTGTTTAATTCCTGTTTGCAAGGCTCCAAGAACTGATACAGCTCTTGGTAAATGCTTAAATGAATCCCAAATCTCTTATGCAACTTTACCTAACTGGAGCATTCACACCTATAAGCTTCCAGTGGATGCCTTAACTCTATATACCCCATATGTGGCTAACCATGAAAATCTTACTTGTGCACAGATGGTAAATTGCTCCCACCATAAGCCATTGCATGGTTACCTGCAAACAGGTGCCCCCTTGTGGAAATGTAATGCAACAATTAATGTAACCAGTAATTATGGCCATATTCCCCTGTCACCTGGTTGGTTTTTCTCTTGCTTCCATTAAACTTTTAGTTACATTCCTGCTAATATATCATTTCCTGTATGTTGTTTAAGTCGCCTTGCTGTGAGGTTGCCTCAAAAATCCTGGCTTATGGAATCCTCTGCCTCATGCATTAGCAAAGACAAGTCTTCCATAAAATCACTGACGATCAAGCATGGACCTTTGATCTTGATTGGCTCACTAATTGGATTCCATGGGGATGGTTGCAGCAAGTGTTTCTCATTATTTGTGGTCTTTTGTTCATTGGCCTTATCTGTTGCTGTTGTACACAATGCTTATTGCCCCTACGCCACACCTTGTGCACCTTAGCCCCTATGACTCCAGTGCCCACCTTATTATATTACCACTTATTACCCACAAATGAAACAATCTATGAAAACGCCAGTGTGCAGCTAGCCTAAAAGCAAATAAATTAAAAAGAATGGGATGTGGGAGGATCATGCGCTCGGCACACTGACCTGATTCTCCATATTTCACAAATTCTGATGACACAAAAGAGCACAGGCTTCTCACACTCATGTTTAACCACATCCCTGTTCCCTGGACAAATATATCTCTGGCGAATGCTAGCTTGTTTTAATTCTTGTAGACTATGCAAACGTGGCTTCCTTGTACTAAGCAGATGTTTCCTGTTATGCTTTAAGTTTGGGCAACTTCAGTGTAATTTCAGCATGTATAAAATAAAGGAACCTGGCTCAGAAGGCAGGCTTTTTCTCCCGGTACATGTGTCGAGTGATCATTCCTACATCTGCCCCTTCTGACACCACTGCAAATCACCAGCCAGGATGTCAGTGGAGCACTGGGAAATAGTGCTGCTGGGAAAGTGAGTCTCAGTGGGAGCCAAGACTCAGGCAGCACCAACAAGCCAGCCTGCTGCTACACTGCACCAGCCAATGGAAAATGGATTCTGCCAAACTAGTTAGAAAGCCAGGCATGGAGGAGAGCACACTAGCACACAGTCCTGCCACTCTCAGCCAGGACTGATGGGAGAGGATGCCTGAAGGTGCCCTGTAGGCAAGGTGGCATCCAAGGCAGCCGCCTACCTTGCTGACTACCACCCACTGGCCCTGCCAATTAGTCAGTATATAGCAGCAGTTTGAGATGGTGATTTCCCACATCAGTGCTGTAATTCAGCATGGGGAGATCTATGTGTATAAGCAGTATCCCATGCATATACTATCAGTTAAGAGAGACATCCCATTCATGTTACTGCCCTTAAGGTAGTGAGATGCATCTTTTTTGTAAGAATGAAGGTTTGTTACATTTCTTTCAGTGGGAAAGGCAATACATATAGGGATGGGCATGAATTGAACCATGAAGCAAAATTCAGTTTGAATTTTGCCCTGTTCATGGTTTGTGAACCAAAGTTCATGGGTCTACTATCAAGAGCTTCCATGACCTTTTAAAGCAGTTCATGGTGGTTTGTGGATAGAGCAGAAAGTAGAGATTTAAAGTGTTCAGGGAAACAAGAGAGTGGAGGAAGTTTCACATATACCTCCTTGACTGGAGAGCTCAAATTCCACACTTCTCAGCCGCCCTCAGTGTCCATGCCCACACCTGGCTGGTGCTCATGCTCATCCTGGCTGGTGAGTTCCTGCTTTATGTCCTCCTTTTTAAGTCCCTGCTTTATATCCCCCACTTTAAGTCCCTGTTTTATGTTCTCCACAAAAGCCACAAACATAGCTGAGTAGTGGGAAGAGCCTCCCTGACATTCAGCTGTTTTTCAGGCTTTCTTGTGGACTGCACAAACCCTATTGAAAGGGACTATAATCCCTTTAAAGAGACTGCACAAGATAGCCTGAAACAGCTGACCAGTGTGGAGCAGGCTGTTCCCCATCACTCAGCTGTTTTTCAGGCTTTCTGCAAATTCCATTTAAAGGGGCTGCAGCCCCTTTCAACAGAGTTTGTGTGGCCATGCTCAACTATGTGTAGAGAATTTCTCTGGGGTAAAGAGCCTTCCTCCAGGGCAAGATGCTTTCTTTTTTTTGTCAGAACAGGCTTTCCTCTGGAGGAGAAGAAATATGCCTATGTATGTAATCCAGAGCATCTTAATTCTCAGTGAATAGCAGTATTCTCAACCTGGGCCAGCATAGCCTGCTGATGCACAGCTAATATCAGGGCCATCTAGCTTCAGTATACAAATACACCATGAATGTAAAGTCAACACAAAGACAATGGGCCTTTTAAATATCACCCTGGCCAAATAGCGCATTTACACATTTGATTTTCAGCATCCTTCATGTGACTGTGATCATGTTTAAATCAGTCAGTTCTTAGCCTAAAGCAAATATCTAGCAAAAATAGTCCTCACGAGTTTTAGCAAATCTGCACATTTTTTCACTACTCTGTCTAGTGACCTTAATTCCCACAAATGTCTGAAACTCCATTAATACCTCTTGGATATTTTGAGTATGTACCATGGTATCAAAGAGTTTCAAATGAACCAGTCTATATAATGGAACTCAAATTGTGAAAACATCCCATGTGGTAGCTCCCACGTGGTCCCCAACAAGATCTGACTAGATTTCAAACACTTGTGGGAATCAAATTTTTTGGGGTGGTAATGGAAATTTAGATATAGCACTGAAAGAGCTGTAGATGTGAAAAATCTTGTATGGCCCACTGGAAAGGATATTGACCTTTTGACTTGGTTTACTTGCCATGTCTTATGGTCTCAAGTATTTAAGTTCAACATGAAAAGTACTTGTTGGCTGGGTCCAGGCAGGCACTTTAAGCTGACACAGGGATGGCTCACAGATGGATCAAAAATAAAATCCAAACATGCACATCTGCCTCCCATCCCGCTCCCATTCTCACCCTGTCCATAGGCATCTGAGATGTGGCTCAAAAAGCTACCACTTCTGAAATGGTAGCAAATTTTAGCACTACATGCCATTCGCCTTTCCGGAATATGAACATGGGAATGTGCAAGTGAGGCAGATAGGTGGTGTGAACCCTCCCTGTTCCAGGCACTCACTGGCATTCTTTTAAAAAAAAACTGCCCAGAGCGCATAAACACCAAGGGGATGATGCGCAACAACCGTCTGACCACACTAAAGCACCTCCCACATGGGAAATGGGTGACTCATGTGGGAGTGTCTGATTGGGCTGCTCCATTTTGAGCCGACCTGATTTGAGACATCTCCTACGTGCCTGAAGCTGCTGGTCTGGACCCCACTGTTGACTGTTCTTCAATTAATTGCAAAATATCAATGTTGGCATGTACTCCACCTGATATTTTAACAGACTGACAGAAATTCCTTGATGAATTGGCAAACCTTGACAGAAATCAGGCTTTAAGAGATAATAATATATGCGCTTTTCTGCCTGAATGTACATCGTTTCATAAAACTTTAAAGAGGCAAAAGGTTTCTGATGCTGCAGTCATATGCATACTTACGTGGGATGAAGTCAATGATACATAAGAATTGGGCTGCATATGCTTGATAAATGTTACCTAATTAAATTCCAACCAGGGCAAATCAACTACTTGCAGTTTGTGTCTTTTTTAAACAGCTTTTGGCTCCACTGACTATGCTGAATCAGATATATTAGACTACCAGCTGGCAGCCAGTGTGCTGTGGCGATTACTTCATAGTTTTTAGATTCAATGAAACTGAAGGAATAGAACGTCTCTTAAAATGGGTTGCAGAAAAACTACTCATAAACCTAAAGCAAAAAGACATTTCAAAACAAGCACCTCTCTAAAAATCTATCCTTCCTTTTTGCACTATTGCTTGTAAAGAGAGGAAGTTTCAAAAAATTACTTTCCAAAAGTATAAGAAAAATCCATTAGCATTCCTAATTATCCCAGGCAGATTGCACCTTTTAGTTCCAGGAGTGGACTAGCCTTTTAACTCACCTGGAAAGTTCCTGGTGGGCTGCTGCCAAGGAGGGCCACTGAAGACCAGGAGCAAGATGATATAAGAAGTTCCTCGGATGCTGGAGTTCTCTTGGAATTACAGATCTCCAGGCTACAGTGATCAGTTGTCCTGAAGAAAAAAGCAGTTTGGGATGGTGGAATCTATGGCATTACATCTCAGTTGAGATCCCTTACCTGCTCAAACTCCACCCTCCCCAGGCTCCATCCCAAAATCTCTGGAATCATCCCAAGCAGAGTTGGCAATCCTGCTACAAGGTTTCAGTGTACTTGGGGTATGAACAGTTTTAATTAGCTTAGACTGAGGGACAGGGAGAAACTAGATGTGACTGGACAACTCACCTATCTAAATGAGAAGCAGCTCTGATCACCTGTAATGCAGGAAAAGGGTCTGTTCTTTCAAATAAAAAGAGAGAAACTGAGCTCTCCCAATGTCTGCTCTCATCTATAGTGTTTTTCTCCCTGCTGACCTCACTTCTAATATTGGAGCTTGGATGAAGAAGCCACACCTACTGGGGGCAGGGAGAAGGAAGACAAGCAACAGGCCTGATCAGGGATAAGCAGCACTAACACCCACATTCCTTTTGTTCTAAAACCTGAACCCCACCTGTGCTATATAGATTAAACAAAAAGGTCTGCACTTCTCTTTCTCCCCAGTTAGCCAATCCAGTAACACACTGTGAATTCCAGGGTTGGTATGAGTTTAAACTCAGACATCTCCAATGTAGATGCCAACAGTTTTTCCACTATACCACATCAGCAATCAAAAGCTTAGTGTTATAAACCTGTATTTAAATAAGGATGGAAATAAATAATTTCTAGTTTCTAACTACCAGAAGTGTGACTTTAAATGAATTATCCAAGCTGCTGGCCAACAGGGTGGTGGGGGCTTTGAGAGCTGCACAATATGTGTGAAAGAGCCACACATAGCTCCCAAGCCACAGTTTGGCTACCCCTGGTCTAGATGGTTTCTAATCTACTTTGTTGTTTCTTACCCCTCTCCAAGGCTATTTTATTCTGCATCCTTAGATTCTTTATTTAGCATGTTTAACTGACAGTAGACCAGCTCTGTTTCTGGTTTGCAGAAACATCCTCCATAACCTTTTCAATCAAGTCCTTCACCCTATATTTCTGGCCGTATACTTGAGAACGTATTTTGGCTTGAAATGTGTATGTCTCTCTTACAATGAAACATTAGGTTAGGTTGTTTTTGTGTCCTTCCCAAACTTTTTATGTGATGGGACAAGACAAATCTTGTACATATACAGAAATGGAGAAGCTAATGCAAAAGGGACCACAGATGCTAGCACAGAAATGAATGCTGATTATAAGGCTCAAAGTTCTGGCATTCAGGCTTTGATTTTCAGCTAAGTGTAGTTTTCATGACTGATTTGCTCCTCCTTACTCAAAATTTTGGAATTGAACTGTGTTCACAAGTTGCAGAGGTTTCTGACAGAATTTTGGAAGCATAGCCAGCCAAAACCTTCTTGTAATTAAGTAAAAGTTCTGATGTAATGGCCAGGAATGCATATGCAGCGGATCTTAAAATAATACCAACTACTGCAACTTGCCAACACGTGATGGATTATGGAGAAAGCATGGGAGTATCAGAAAAACATCTATTTCTGTTTCATTGACCACGCTAAACCTTTGATTGTGTGGATCACAACAAACTGTGGCAGGTCCTTAAAGAGATGGGAGTGCCAGACCACCTCACATGTCTCCTGAGAAACCTGTATAAGGGTCAAGAAGCAACTGTGAGAACGGGATATGGAACAACTGATTGGTTTAAAACAGGAAAATGAGTTCGACAAGGATGTATATTGTCACCCTGCTTATTTAATTTATAGACAGAGTACATCATGCAGAAGGCTGGCCTGGATGAAACACAAACTGGAATTAAGATTGCCGGGGGGAAAATCAACAACCTGAGATATGCAGATGACACCACTCTAATGGCAGAAAATGAGAAGGACCTAAAGAATCTCTTGTTGGGGGTGAAAGAGGAGAGCACAAAGTTAGGCTTGAAACTCAACATAAAAAAAAACTAAGATCATGGCATCCGGCCCCATCACACCTTGGCAAATAGAAGGGGAAGACATGGAAGTAGTGACAGACTTCACTTTTTTAGGATCCAAGTTCACTGTCACTTCCTTCTTTCTCCTTGAGGTTCTGTCCTTGTCATCAAGCCTTCCTTTGCCCTGGAGTTTCTGTTCCAATCTGTTGTTTTCTAGCTTAGAGCCATAGTGGGCAAAATCATTCTGGAACAGTTTACACAAGGCTGCTGCTCTGCTGCTGCCAGCAACACTGAATCAGGGAATGAGAGGAGGGGTGGGGGAGTTTCTGTTTTTCCTCTTAAGGTGGAGTTTCAGTAGGTTGAAGCTTCACTGACAAGAAAATGAACTCCTCAGTTTGAAGGTCTTGTGTTACAGAGCTCTTCCAGCATTCTCAAACATATGCAGTAGTTTTTCATAAATAACCTAAATAAGTGCTATCAATCCAAGGTCAAATCTCAGTACAATTTATGCTTTCTGCATCAGAACCTCATCTGATAGCTCCAGTGAAGCAATTTACAACATCTTTTTCTTTCCCCAGTCATGTTGCTCATGAGCAAGATGTCACTAGCAAACCTGTCTTACTTAGCTTGGGGCTTAATTTTATTGTTCCCTTAGGAAAGCAGCATCACCCCAGAGTCGTAAACAACTGGTGCTTGCACAGGGGACCTTTCCTTTCACCAAGAGCCCCGTGGCGCAGAGTGGTAAAGCTGCAGTACTGCAGTCGGAGCCCTCTGCTCATGACCTGAGTTTGATTCCAGCAGAAGCTGGTTCAGGTAGCTGGCTTGTGGTTGACTCAGCCTTCCATCCTTCTGAGGTCGGTAAAATGAGTACCCAGCTTGCTGAGGGGAAAGTGTAATGATCGGGGAAGGCAATGGCAAACCACTCCCTAAAAAGGTCTGCCGTGAAAACATGAAAGCAGCATCATCCCAGAGTCAGAAATGACTGGTGCTTGCACAGGGGGCCTTTCCTTTCCTATGAAAGAACTGTTCAAGATGTTATTAATCTCTTTCAGCCTTTCAACAAGTTCAGTTAAAATGTGACGTGTCTAAGAAAAATGTACAGCACTGGTATACTGTGTGACTGGTGTTTCATTTATATGAGTTGTGGACAGACAGTGCCAGTGGTAAGCTAACACTGCACATGTAGAATCTGAGGGTACTTCTGAGCTGTATCTCCTCAAACCATGTGGGAAAATGGTGTATCAGAGAAAGGTTTTGCATTGCCTTCTATATGCATGGAATATTTTTATGGGGAGAAGTCAAAAAGATGATCAGTCCTTCCTGCCATTTGAAATCATATAGACCAAAACCCCACAACTTTAGTCCATCACCTCTTTCTATGGACTGTGTAGAATACTGTTAGAAGGCAGATGGAAAAGGGATTCTATATCTTTTACTCTCTGAGCTTGATGCCTTAGAAACTAGCAATGTTGCATCCACCAAATCCTGGACTGCAATGCTTATTTTGTAGAACAAAAGTTTTTCAGAGCTGAAGTCACTCCCTCTCATCCTGAATTCCTCCTTCGTAGTCTCAGAGGTGTATGAATGGGCAAAGTCTCCTGCTGATGCTCAGTAGTGAGGAAATTAGCTCTATACAGATTCAGAGGCACCCTTGGTTTTATGTTTCATTTACCTGCAGTGCAGTCCTAAGCAGAGTTAAATATTTCTAAGCCTATTGACTTCACTTGATTTAGAATGGTTTATCAATGTTTAGGATTGTACTGTTGATCAAGAAATGACCCCACCCCCATTGCAGATAACTCCTAGGGCTGAGCCTGGCAGGCACAGCTCAGAATAAGACAAGCTAAGTAATCAGCTGTGAATGTATCAGGTAGCCCTGGGCAATTTTATGACTCACTTTCTGATCTACAAAAATAAAGTGATAATTATTAATAAGAATATTGTAAAAAAAAAATGCACTATCTAATATTGGAAAGGGTCCAGTACAATGAAGAACAGAACTACCTTCAGCAGCAATTTTCCACTTTTAGTGGACAGAAAGAACAAAGAATTATGTTATGCCAGGTTTTTAGGTATCTATTATTGCCCATGGTTCCATCAAGTGGATGAAACCCCTACACAATGTTTACTAAAAGGCTGAGGGTTATTTTGTAATTTTAAAACCTTTTCCACTACAGATTTATGAGTATTGTTGGTGTCAAATTTCTTCTCTTTCCAAACCTTCTTTGACTGGAACAACCAGATATTACAGTTTCTACAGAACTAGCCTCTGGCAAAAGCAATTGTATATTCACTTCAGGATATGGTGAGTGAAAGCTTCTAGAGGACTTTGTAGTATGCTTAAATTTTCTTTTAGAAGTGCTCCTGGCTACTGGATAGGGTAGGGAAAATCACAGGAGTACCCAAAGGATTTACAAGGGATAAGCCATTTGTTCTTGTTTGCAAGTCTACAACTTCTTCTTCTGGGACATAAAATCTTTTTCTGTACTTCTGTGTACACGCAAAATTGTTTTCTTTTCTTTATTCCCCCCCCCCCACATTGGCTTAGAAATGTCTACCAAGGTGGCAATTTTCATGAGCTCCCAGAGAAAGCAGGAATATAAACCTAGAAATTTTAATACATAAGCCAAAGAAAAGAAAGCATTCTCCAAAATCCTTCCCATCAAAAATTCGACAGTGGAAACACAGGAACCTGTTCTTACGAGCCTCAAGAAATTTAGTGGTGCTTATGAAAACATAGCAAACAAAAAGATGAATTTGGGTTGCATTTTATGCAAGAGTTCTGTAATGAAACCAAAGCTTCCAAAAACCTTCTAAAAATTAATGGAGCCATGTTTTCCAGGTTTGCTTTGAAATATTACCTATGTACATGATAGTAATCCTGGCATTTCTATTTACCTTCCAGGCTACTATTGATTCTAGATATCATCTAGCTATTTCATTAACATTAATAAGAGTCATCAGCCTAAATTTATCCTGAAAGAGAACCAATTAGTAGATTCTGGTGCATTTATTGTAAGCAAATGCAATATTTATTAGTGTTAAGCAAATGCAGTATTTATTGGACAAAACTAGTGAATGACAAAGAGCATGTGTAGCATTCCATGAAATTACTAGATTGCATTAAAACTGAGATTAAATTGAATGCAAATTTATTCAATTGAGAGGAAAGAGACATAATGTTTGATTTCTTTTCATTGGGAAGCTTTCTGAAAGATTACACTTTGAAACTCAGAAAAGATCCATGCTATAGTGAATTGATTTTATTTACTTCTTGCTGAGATTCAAAGTGGATCATGTAAAAAGAAACAAACCAATGGAAACCATAAAACAATAAACAAGGCCATATAATAAACTGGAATACAATATTAAAGAAAATACTAGAAAATTTAAAATGCTCTGTTGTTTCTAACTATATATAAAGAGATCGGATGTTTTGAAATCAAATGGGCACATGAGTTGTAGATAGCTAGCATTAAATAAATGCAGATCACCCAGTGAGTTTTATAGCATATCTTTTAAATTCTTCCTAGTCATAGTGTAGCTCATGGGCAGCCCAATCTAGAGAACCACCATGTAGCTGTGCTCGAGTGCAGAAATTATGTAGGAGGCCATAGACAGCTCCTAAAGGGGAAACATTATGCAACACATGGAGAGGGAGCATGAGCCTGATGAGTGAGAGAGAACCCATCGCCATGGTGATTCCGCCCATGCGCACGCCATTGGCCCACTGCCGAGGCGAGGGTGGGGGAGAGACAGGCTTGCGCGGGACCATGGGATTGGCCAGCCCATTGCATGTTGTTAAGCCATTTGCCCTAAAAATAGGGTTCTGGGAAATTTAGATTGGTGGGCAATCTGCCTTTTTAGCGAGATCAAAAACCTATTTATACAAAAGGTGTCTGCTTTGGAAGTTACCCAATAATGAGACAATCTAATATAATGATTAAGAGGTTTTATTATCGAATTAAGGCAAACATACAAGGGTATAAAGTCACACAACACACATAAAGTCTTAATAAAGATAGACAGGGGTAAACGCAAGTATTGACAAACAGGGTAATAATTACCTATCGTAGTCTTCGAGAAAAACTCCAATGGCGACAAAAAAGGAGATGGGGGAATGGACCCTCAACTGACCAGATATCAGGGGCGTATCTAATAGTGGGGAATGTGGTACTGTCAGATGCACACCCATGGGATGTAGGGTCAGAGCTTATAAAGTCTACCTTGACCCCTAAGGGGGTAGGAGGTGCAGGGGCAGATGACAAGTGGTCAGATGGTACATGATGCCAACCCACATGGTACATTACCTCAAAAAAAAGGAAGCTCTGAAGTGACCATAGGGGCTGAACTTGTGTGGTGGGCAGTGGTCCGTCTATTCTGGGTACCTGATTGGATGTCCATATCCAGCCAATGAGCGAACCTGGCCCTGGTTACCTGATTGAATTTCCAGGTAACAATGGGAAAGGGGGAAGCTCCAATGTGACAGGGCAAGGCATGGGTGGAGGTATTGGGTGGAGGTAATGAAACAAACTATCCAAACTTAACTAAAGGTGACAATAGGAAGCCAAACTGGTACCTAAGGTGACACCCGATTTATACAATAACTATGCCTCTGAGTGAAGCTGTTCTTCCTCTTCTTTACTCCTCTGCCGGCACCATCTTTTGTCTTGGGTTCCATTGGACAAAAGCTTAGGCAGTCTGGCAGGATCCACGCCTAAGATTGATTGCCTTATGCAAAAGTAACAGCTGTTGAGTACATGAGCCTCTTGGTTCTCTGTCATGGAGTCTGGCACTGCAGGAAGATGATTGCTGATGATGCTAGCCTACCAACATGGCTTTCATGGTCAAGGTTGGAAACCACTTGCCTGGACAGTTCCTGGTGGCACAACTTCTTCCACTGCAACGACCGAGATGGTGCATGCACAGAACTGCTGGAAACCCATCTGTACTTCTGGCTAGCAGTCTTCCAGAGATATAGAGAGCTGTTGTAATGCTGAGGCTGTTAGTACTCACATAAGTCTCTTATAAAATGGTAGATAAAATCCACGTTTCACAGCAGATGTGTGTGAGTTGATCCCAGGCACCCTGGCAACCAAGCGGGTGATTACAATGTCCGTATATAACTGAAATTAGGGGTCTCTTGCTCACAATGTGACTGGGAGAGGAAGTGGAAAGCCTGCATCTGAGAGGAAATCAATCCCCACACACCCTCCTGCTGTCAGAGACTGCCAATGGCAGACAGACGGGCAGAGGCATGCGCAGACGAACAAGAACCACAAAGTGCAGGAGTTCGCTGGTCTAAACAGTGGCTGAAATATGTGTCTGGGAGCGGGCAGACCACCAAGTCCAAAAGACACCCACCACCACCACCCGGAGCCCCCCCAGTGTTGCCCTGCCGCCGCCCCCCACTATGTGCAAGGAACTCCTCCCCTGAGAGCCACAGAACTGATTTAACCCTGGATTGCTTTGACCCGCTCAGCTTGGAGGAAGTCGACAGAATTCTTGGCACTGCACGATCCACAACTTGCGATCTGGACCCATGCCCCTCCTGGCTAATCAAGGCTTGCCAGGAGGAATTAAGATGTCCTATACGGGACATTATAAATCGATCCCTTTCAGAGGGTGCTTTTCCAACACCCCTGAAAGAGGCAGTGGTGCGCCCTCTCCTGAAAAAAGCTTCATCAGACCCGGCCGAATTGGCACACTACCGACCGGTCTCAAATTTGCCCTTTTTGGGCAAAATTATCGAGAGGGCTGTGGCGTTGCAGCTACAGGATTTTTTGGAGGACGCTTCCACCCTAGACCCATGCCAGTCCGGCTTCCGCCCGGGCCATGAGACGGAAACAGTCTTGGTCGCCCTCATGGATGACCTCCAACGGCAACTGGATCGAGGCGGCTCGGCAGTATTGCTGCTGCTAGACCTATCGGCTGCGTTCGATATGGTCGACCATTGGCTGCTGACCCGCCGCCTCGCCAACGCAGGAATTCGGGGGCTAGCCTTACAGTGGCTCTCCTCCTTTCTTGAAGGTCGGGGACAAAGGGTGGCAATTGGGGGGAGCTTTCTCAGAGACACCCACTTCATTGTGGGGTGCCTCAGGGGGCAGTTCTCTCCCCGATGCTGTTTAACATCTTCATGCGCCCCCTTGCCCAGATTGCACGGAGGTATGGGCTGGGTTGTCATCAGTATGCAGATGATACCCAGCTCTATCTACTGATGGACGGCCGGGCTGGCGATGTCCCTATAAAGTTGGACCGGGCGTTACAGGCCGTGGCTGACTGGCTCAGGCTGAGCAGGCTGAAGTTGAATCCGGCGAAGACTGAGGTCCTTTGCATGGGCCGCGGCGGACCGGGAGGGGAGATTACCCTACCGGCTTTTGACGGTGCGCCACTGATACCAGTGCGCAGAGTCAAGAGCCTGGGAGTGCTACTGGAATCCTCTTTATCAATGGAGGCCCAGATAGCTGCCACTGCTAGATCCGCCTTCTTTCACCTCAAGAGGGCGAGGCAGTTGGCTCCCTTCTTGGAACGCAGTGACCTAGCAACTGTGATCCACGCAACGGTCACCTTGAGACTAGACTACTGCAATGCCCTCTACATGGGGCTGCCCTTATACCAAACACGGAAACTTCAGGTGGTCCAGAATGCGGCGGCCAGGCTGCTAATGGGACTACCTCGGTGGGAACACGTGCGGCCTGGGCTGCGGGATCTGCACTGGCTACCGGTTGTGTACCGTGTTCGCTATAAAGTGCTGGTCATCACCTTTAAAGCCCTATATGGCCGAGGACCTGCCTACCTAAGGGACTGCCTCTCCCCATATGTTCCCCAGAGAGCACTGAGATCCAGCTCTCAAAATCTTTTAACAATCCCTGGGCCAAGAGAGGCTAGATTGAAGACAACTAGGGAGCAGGCCTTCTCAGCAATGGCCCCTCGATGGTGGAATCAACTTCCAGAGATGGTGCGAGCCCTGGGGGACTTGAACCAATTCCACAGGGCTTGCAAAACATTTCTTTTTCAGCTTGCTTTTAAGACAGAACCTGGCTAAACTGATTGCAGCCATCTAGCCATCTTATGTATGATTACGATGTATAGTATTTTATAGCACTTATTTTATCTATTTTTAACTAATTTATTTATGTAATTGATTGTATTTAAAATTGTTTATATTGTTTTATTGAATCATGGAATTCCATGTCTGTGAGCCGCCCTGAGCCCGCCTTTGGCGGGGGAGGGCGGGATATAAAAATAAAGTTATTATTATTATTATTATTATTATTATTATTATTATTATTATTATTATTATTATTATTATTATTATTATTATTATAGAACTCAGAGTGCAAATCGCTGGGCATGTATCCACTTCATCAGCCCCCCTCTTTGTGGTCTGTGCACAACAGCCCTGTAGAGTTGGGTAGGCCATCAGGTCAGGCAGGCTGAGGGGCAGCACCCCCCTCCCCTGTCCAGCCATGCGGGGGCAGCTTGGTGGCTCATAGTCCACTCCCCCCCCAAGAACCAGGTCTGCCTACCCTCCTGGGAATTCCCTCAGGAAGGCCACTTACAGAGTGGGGGGGGGGTTGCCCAGGGAACGTCCAGCAGATGCCAAGCAGAAGAGACAACAGAGGGTACAGAGCAGACTTTATTTTTCCAGAACAGAGTGCAGCAGTTTCCCTGTTGCACGTTGGGCAGTCTCGCCATGGGCGGGGCTCCATTCAGAGTGGCAGGCAGAAACAGCTGAGGGAGTGGAGGGGGGGTGGAGTGACACATGTGGAAGTCTTTGTGTTGGATTCCCACCTGCAAAACGAAGACAGAGATCAAGAGCACCTGCAGGGGTGGCAGCTGGAGGGGCAGGCTGCATTTCAGCTGGCTGCTCTCTTAAAGGGACAGTCTCTGACCTACCTCACCACATCGAGGCAGCTGTCACACACCCCCATGCTCTGCCGGGGGTTGGGAAAGCAGCAGAGGGCAGACGAAAGGAAGGGAGCAGGCAGCAGCACAGTGTAGCGGGGTCAGCAAATGCTCCCTGCTGGAGTCCACTGCCGGGTTCAAGTGCCAGAGACACTCGCATACCAAGTGGTCAAGAGCGAGGGGAGGGGGAGGACAGGGGGGCACAATGGAACTTACTCAGCCATGAGCGACAGTCCTCTCATGCAGAGCCTCCGGGAGCCCGGAACAAGTGGAGATCTGGAAACAAGAGCAGTTAGCCCCAGGGGAGAGACCTCTCTCTCCCCCTCGCAAGTCAAAGATACTGTCAAAGCAACCGCACAGTGAAAAACCCGTCACCAACATGCCTGCCTATCCCTCGCTCTAAGTCTGTATGGCAGGGAGCTCGCCGGCAGAATTTCCCGCCATGCGAAGCTGTCCCTAACAACTGAGTTGTGCGAGGCCAGAGCAGAAGTATTTCTAGGAGGGGGAAGATCGCAATTGGGTGCTGGGGAGGGGGCTCATCAGCCAGAGGTGTGAGGGTTTTGGCGAGGCAATCATGCCATTCCCTAAGGGGTTTGTGAGCTTCTGCTGCGGTGGAGCCAACCTTTGTTCTTTGTTTCAATGAGTGCCTATGGGACACGCCACTGTTTTTGCAGGCATAACGTTGTGCCTCTTGAGGGGGCGTGTCATGGTCCAAACTGCTCAGGAAGCCACCTAAGCCTGGCTGCGCCCCCAACTCCACCCCCTCCTGCATCTGAGCACCGCAGTCTGCCTCACTTCCACCAATGCTCAGGCGCAGCCTTCAGGTGCCACTGCTCTCGGGTGGAGCAGTGCTGGAGCGGTCTCCCATCCACGTAACTCCCCTCCCCAGTGGCAGCACCGGCCATACGTTGGCGCAAATGCTTCTTGTGTCCACATATTGGCAAGTCCGCTTCCAGAGCACTTTCAGACACACACCCCCTTAGGAATGTGCTGCTAATCTATGATTATTGCTCTCCTTTTTCAGACAGAATGAAAATTTACCTAATTCATTGACATTTCCCAACGGTGAATCCCCAATAGCCAGCCCAAACATGTATGTCAGCACTTCTACATGGCATTCAGATGAGATCCACTCAAGCACCCATCAATTCAGCTCATGCACTCACTCACTTACCTGTTATGAGGAAGGAGCTGATTGTTCAGGGGGCAGTTAGGGTTGTTCATGATCAGTTCAAGTCTGTCAGATTACAGTAGTAAAATGCACTCCTTGCTGCCTTGCTGCGTTCTGCCACCAGTTGTTTAAATGAAGAATGACAAAATACTGTATTTTTAAATTACTGTTTGATGTTTGAGTCTTTCGCTTTTCTGCATACACAGCTTACTTCTGATCTACACTAAAGTTGAGACAGTTGGGGTTTACTTTGAATGCTGTTCCTGCACTTTACATCTTTTTTCTCTCTCTCTGGCTTCTATTGAGAATTACAGAGTATATATTCTGTACACCAATGAGAAAACTCAGGTAGTGTTGCAGGGTTGTTCTCTCCTGATTGGTTAGTGTCACACACTTTTTTGAAATAGGAGATTCTTCCAGCTGAATTTCACCAAAGTTTGCAGATGAAACTATTTTTTTTCTGGGTGGTGAGAACCAGGCATGATTGTGAGACACTCCAAAGGGATCTGCTGAGGATGGGCAAGTAGGCGTCAATGTGGCAATTTAATGAGGTTCAACATGGCCAAGTGCAAAGTAATGCATATTGGGACCAAAAATCCTAACTATAAATACACGTTGATGGAGTCCAAATTGGTGGGGACTGACCAAGAGAGAGACCTTGGAGTTAGTGTGCAGCTGCAATAAAAAAAAGGCCAATGCTGTGCGGGGGATTATTAGGAAGGGAATTGAAAACAAATCAGCCAGTATCATAGTAAAAAGTAAAAGGTAAAGGTAATCATTTCCGACTCTGGGGTGTCACATCACGACGTTTCATTGCAGACTTTTTACGAGGTGGTTTGCCATTGCCTTCCCCAGTCATCTACACTTTCCTCCCAGCAAGCTGGGTACTCATTTTACCGACCTTGAAAGGATAAAAGGCTGAGTCAACCTTGAACCAGCTACCTGAACCCAGCTTCTGCCAGGATAGAACTCAGGTTATGAGCAGAGCCTGGACTGCAGTACTGCAGCTTACCACTCTGGCCATTAGGCTCTTTTAGTATCATAGTGCCTCTGTATAAATCGATGGTGCAGCCTTGTTTGGAATACTGTGCAAAATTCTGTGTACAAACCTCAAAAAAGACATGATACCATTGGAAAAAGTCCAGAAAAGGGCAACAAGAATGATTAAAGGGTTGGAGCACTTTCCCTATGAAGAAAGGTTAAAGCACTTGGGACTCTTTAGCTTGGAGAAACAATGACTGAGGGGTGACATGATAGAGGTTTACAAGATTGTGCATGGGAAAGAGAAGATAGAGAAAGAAGTACTTCTTCCTTTCTCACAATACAAGAACTCATGGGCACTCAATGAAATTGTTGAGCAGTGGAATTAGAATCGATAAAAGGAAGTACTTCTTCACCCAAAGAGTGATTAACACATGGAATTCACTGCCAAAGGAGGTGGTGGTAGCAGCTTTAAGAGAGGATTGGATAAACATATGGAGCAGAGGTCCATCAGTAGCTATTAGTCACAAGGTGTAGATGGAACTCTCTGTCTGGGTCAAGTGATGCTTTGTATTTTTGGTGCTTGGAGGGGGGGGGCAACAATGGGAAGATGCCAAGATGGACCATACTTTGTTGTTTTAAACAGGGAGGTTTTGACAATAGAACAATACTGTTTTATTGATGTTAAATTGTTATTTATATTGATGCTATTTGTTTGCTCCCCAAGGACGGAATAAAGAGTCAGACACAGAGTATTGGTATAAAATTGGGCCACTTTATTCAATATTCTAATAAACAGCAAGGGTACCCCACCAGCGGCCTGGCCAGGGCTAGGGGTCACCACGACCGCTCCCCTGCCATTAACGGGCGAGAAACCCAGCCCCCCAGCCAGAACTGAGTGTTACTCAGCTCCCTCCAGGCAGGCCCAGCAGGGAGGCACGCACCAGAGGGCCCAAACCCAGACGCACGTCTCGCCAGAAAGGCACCCTCTAGCCGACCCTCCCGGACAGTCTGCATTCTCCAAACCCGGGTCTTCAAACCCAAAGGCTGATCATGCCAAACCACAAATTCCCCAAAAGAGGAATGCTTCACAGTCCTCCCCTGCATGTTATGTGGGGAATTTGCTGGTTGCCTCCTTGGAGGAGCTGGGTAGGATTTAGGGCATAGTGCCCTAAACCCCAAAAACTTGCCACTACTAAGGCCAAGTCTCTACTTAGGGCTTAGCGCCCACCGGGAGGCCCAAAGCCACCCGCAACCCTTGCTGCAAATCTCTCAGAAAAAGCATATTACCCTTTTCCAAGAGATGGACCCCATCCCCTCCGTAGAGGTCAGGAAATTTCAACAAAATGTCTGGATGGGGCGAATAGTGGCCCAACCCCTTTTCCAGCACCTTCCTGATCTCCTTATTAGCCTTATTCCGGGCCCTTTCTATAGCTGCAGAGTCCCAAGCACAACGCCACACCAGGCGGGGCAGCATGGCTGGTCAAATTATGGTGGTCCCAGGCCATCACTCCCGAATGTGCTGGAAATTATCCCGGGTTTGCCAAACCAAGGCCTTACCCTTTAAGAGTCCCAGATCATTACCTCCCAGGTGAACAATTAAAACCTGAAAAGGAGGACCCACACAATCTTTAAACAACAAAGGCAGCAGGCCCGGCCACTGAAGGCCCCAGCACCCCCGCCATTCGATACACACGTGCTGGCTGAGTCCCAGCTGATAGCCAACCGCAGTTCTCCGAGCCTGATGAGCGACCCAAAACACGTGGCTATGGCCGCATACGAGAACTCAGCTCCTCTGGCCAGGAACAACAGCATCTAAAGAGAAAAAACAGTTAAACAAGAACAGAACAACAATAAACAGACACCAAGTCACTCACGGCCTAATAAAAGGTCACACGTAAGCCTTATAGCCCGAGGAATGCCACCTACCCAACCTCTGAATGGAAGTGAAAGGATACCCCATGACAGCCGCTGTTAAGGCTGCCCCAATTCTAAAGGAGTGGGTCCCAAACCGCACCCCAGACAACCCCAACTCACCCAAAACCCTTGACGTTACTGCCCAAAACTGATGCTTCGTCAATGGGCAACCATTCGAATGTAGAAACAAAAACCCCTCCATGGGTCCCCTAACTGCCAAATAAGCAGCCAACGCAGTAACTGGACACAGCTCAAGCTCTACCCAACTACCCAACTCAAGCACCGTACCCTTCTGCAACTGATCCATCTTAGAGCGACGGACAGTGATGACTGCCTTACCCGCAAATAGTTGCAGATCCCTTAAGAACGGAGCCTTACCAGAAACATCGTTTCTAGACTGTGCCACCAGCTTACTTACTCTAAGAGCCCCCCAAAAAGCTAACAAAGATGCAGCATGAAACAAACACGCTTCAAATGACGAAGTACACACCACGTCCCAAACCCTCTTCAAACCCCGCAGAATCAGAGGAGACACAGGATTCCGCGTATCAACCCTTGGACCAGCCTCTCTGGCCCACCCCTCCAGCATCTTTCGAATACGAAAGTCAGCTGTTTCTTCCCTATAACCCAGTGCCTTACTGACAAAAGCCAATGCAGACAGGCGCCCCCTAATGGATTGCACGGCCAACCCCTTATCTCGCAGCGAAACACAGTAATGGAGCAAATGCTCCACCGAGAGGAGCCAAACCCTGCAATACCCTACCTCAGCCCTAAAGTCTTCAAACTGCCACACAGCCCGTTCGTAAGACTTCCTGGTGCTGGGCGCAATGGCTAGACCTATCGCTCTGCAGGCCTCGGCTCTCCAATCAGCCATAGCTCCTGGGGCATTGGCACCGGCTCTCTGTCGGCATCTGGGGCCAGCTGATGAAACCTCTCCATCTGTTTACAAGATAGAGCATCAGCCACCCCGTTACTCACCCCAGGAACGTGCTTGGCTAAAAACAAAATGTTAAGCCGCAAACAGCACAGAGTGAAGGCCCTCACCAATCTCATAACCCAGCCAGATTTGGATGAAAGGGAATTAATGACGTGGACCACTGCCATATTATCACACCAAAAATGGACAGTGTGATTGGCCATATCCTTCCCCCACAGCCAAACCATGACTAAAATAGGAAAGAACTCGAGAAACGTAAGATCCCGGTTCACACCAACCTTTACCCAGGAGTCAGGCCAACTATCCGCGCACCAATGTCCATGGAAATAGACTCCAAAACCCGAGGAACCAGCAGCATCAGACATGACCTGAAGCTCAGCTTCAAGCCTCATGTCATCCCTCCAAAAAGAGACTCCATTAAAGGACTCCAAAAATTCCTGCCAAACCCTCAAATCATCCCTCATGCTGCAGGTGACCCTAGTTCTATGCTGAGGCAAGCGTAACCCCGCCATAGCATCACACAGCCTTCTAAGAAAAGCCCTCCCAGGAGCAACCACTTTGCAAGCAAAGTTGAGGTGCCCAACTAGCTGCTGCAACTCCAACAAAGTAACCTTTTTTTTTAAGAAGAAAGGTAGAAATCCTAGCCCTCAGCTCCACTATTTTCTGAAGAGGCACCCTAGACAATTGCGCAATAGTGTCAATCTCAATCCCCAAAAAGGTCAACCTCTGGGTCGGACCTTCAATTTTCTCAGGCACTAAAGGAACCCCAAGCTCCGCCACCAGCTCAACAAAGCCAGACAGCAACTGCCCACAATGCCCAGTCCCCTCAGGACCCACAAAAAAGTAGTCATCCAAATAATGAATGACATCCTGCAAACCCACTTTCTCCCGCACAGCCCAATCCAAAAATGTGCTGAAACACTCAAAAGCCGAACATGACACAGAGCAGTCCATTGGCAATGCTCTATCCATGTAAAATTGACCCTCAAAAGAAAACCCTAGAAGTTCAAAATCATCGGAATGGACAGGTAAAAGGCAAAACGCAGACTTAATGTCACTTTTCGCCAATTCTGCCCCCACCTCGCAACGCCTCACCATGGCAATAGCCCGGTCAAAGCTGGTGTACCTAACAGAGTATAAGTGCTCCGGGATCCCATCATTCACGGACTTCCCCTTAGGAGAAGACAAATGGTGAATCAAACAAAATTCACCAGGTGCCTTTTTAGGCATCACACCCAAAGGTGAGACTCTAAGAGTACTCACTGGAGGATATGAAAAAGGACCCAGTATCCTTCCCTCAGCCAGCTCTTTTGCAATCTTGTCCCTAATGACCTGCTCCAAGCCCTGAACTGGCTTAAGGTTTCCTGATATAAACGGAACTCAAGGACCCTGAAAAGGAATCCTAAATCCAACTTTAAAACCTTCTAACAAATACAAACTATTAACCCTTCGAGGGTACCTCGACAGCCACTGCTCAAGAGGTCTCACCCTTATCGGGCTGGGCCCCTTTCTTAGCTGGAAAGGCTCCTCTGCTCCCGCCAGGCTTCTTCATATTTTTACACCCACGGGCTCTAGGGCAGTTGTCAAATGAGTGGGAACCACCACACATGGGGCACTCGTGCTTGAACTGGCACGCCTTCCTATTACATACCCCAAGGGATCCAAATTCCCAGCAGAGCATGCAGGGTTGAACCGCCCACCCTGCTGCACCACGGGGAGAGCCTGATGAACCAGCAGTGGATGTGGATGACCTACTCACCAAGTGACCACTATCAGAGCGATCACCCAGATTAGGCCTAGCCGGGGACATAACCTGCAGCCAAAGCTGCTGATGGATCCGATCCCAATGAAGGGACGGATACAGGGAAGCCCTCATCCTAAATTCCTGGTCATATTGTAGCCAGGCTGGTCCACTAAAGGCCGTATAGCCTTTATAAATGATGTCCAAATACTGGAACAGGGATGCTGCCCGCCACGGCTGCGCCCTCGCAATCACCCCAGCATAAATACAGAACCCAGGAAGCCAATTAGCCCAGATCCTGTCCACCTTCTGTTTTTTCCAATTTTTCCTTTCCTTTCTTATCCAATTCTTCCTTGTCTTTTTTCTCAACCTCCCGAAAGAGAAGAGAAAAAATATCCACGTACTCCCCTTTTAATATTTTTTCCCTAGTAGCGGGAAGCAAGTGGTCCCCCAGCAGCAAGGCAACTTCCCCAAACAGCAAAGCAGCAAAAGGCACCATCCCATATGTTGAGGGTGCCCCCATAAAGGAACCAACCATGCCAGGATGCCCTGCACCCGGGTACACACTGGGAACGCCTTGCCCACATGGCCAAGCCCAATTCTGAAATGCGCCCAACACAGAAGATGCAGGTGCCCCCGCTCTTGACATGGAAGCACCCTGCCTGACCGCCGAAGCAGGCCCCCATGCTCCCCATGGCCAAACCTGCCCAGGCCCCACCTGTAAATTATCACCCGACCTACCTCTGAATCCAGCAGGAACCAATGTCAAACCGACCCCCGATGCTCCAGCCGCCATCAAACCCACATCCGGACTACAAAGGCCAGCATCCCTGCATGGCACGACTCCACCAGACCTGCCCTCAAGAATAGACAGCCTGGTGAGAATACTTGCCTGCTTACTCTTCTTAGATTGCCTCACACCTTCCTCCCCACCTGGAGAAAGGATGCCCGCTGCCTGTTCCAATGCTCTCAATCTACAAGCAATATTGGAACCAACCACCCTATCACCCTCCTCATCAGAAGAGGATAACAGCGGTGGTGGCCTTTTCGCAGGAGCCTTGGGCGCCTTAGGCGCTGGCTTTTTTCCTTTGGGCTTGCCCGACCCTTTTCCACCAGCCATCTAAATAGCAAGCACAAGACCACAAAATGGCCTCCTGCAGCTCCACTCTAAAATGGCTTCCCCCTGGCAGAAGAAAGGGAACTCAAAATGGTCACAAAAGCCTCTGCTGCACACCGATGTCTCCAGTAGGAGAAAAATGGGGGGGGAGGCTCTCCAAAATGGTCACCTGTCAATCGCAAGGGCAATAATAAAAAAAGAGGTTGCCCCACAGGCCCACACCCTCAAAAATTAAAAGGGGAAAGACCAACCCCTGGGCTCCACAACCCCTGCCCCAGCAGACCCCAAACCCTGGCAGACTCAGCCAACAAGGACAACGCCACGTCCTCCACCGCCTCCAATGCCACCGCCAGCCCTCAGCACTGCAGGCAACGCTCCAGCCAACACCGATGCTCCAGCCAACGCTTCACCCGCCCAGTCGCTGCCCAGTCGACTGCCCCAACAAACCCCGACGTCCAACCCAAAACAAAAGAAAAGCCTCAGCCGATCGTCTACCAAGACAAAGGAGCTGACGAGGAGCGCCTTTTTCTCTGCGCGCTGAAATGGGCGCCCCCTGACTCTTCCCATCCAGGGAAGCAAACTCTGCACATGCAGCCTAGCAGCTACGCTGCAGTCTGCAAGCATAAGATTCTGTTTTTATGTTGTGATCTTCCCTGAGCTCGCTTGTGGAAAGGGCAGAATATAAATTTAAATAATAAATAAAGTAATAAATAAATAAAGTAGGTTCCACAGCATTATCCATTGAAATATTTATGGTCAGTGTCAATTTAAGAGAAAGCTCTCACTCCCCCCAAAAAATAAATTTGCCCCAAAGGGGAATAAAACCAACAACCTTGATGTTAATAGCATTGTTGTACACAGAGTCAATGTTTTGTACATACCCCCAACCATCATTTAATTATATGACTCAGCCATGGGCTTGAGGGAAAATGGATTTCAACTATGATGCAGGTGCAAAAACTACCAAAGGACAGAAAGAAATGAAACTCCAGCATCACCATATTATATAGGTGCAAAGCTGCTCATCAGGATACTTCAGTTGGGAGCAAACAGAGAAGGCAAAATGAGCCAATCCAAGGCTCAACTTATGAATGGTTATGGTGTCAAAAATAGTATATTCCAACTCATGAATAAGCATGGCTAATATATTATGTTCCAATCATCAATGACTATGGCTGTTAAAAAGGTTGTGTGCCAAACATATTTGCCATTAAGTTTTTAGGATGCCTACTTTACGGAGTGCAACATGAGTGTGTTTTTCTCCCAGATGGGCAACATTGTCAGCTTGCACTACTCATGGCTGCAGATCTTCCCTGCTGTTCTTCAAATACTTAGCCCTAGACTTTGAGAGTGAATGATGTCAGCACATGCTGGTGCCGGCATCCTCTCAATCAGTGTTGGGGAGTCAAGGAAGAATGCTCTTTCCAAAACTTAAAACTCAGAAGCAGAAGGAAAGAGCAGATAAGTTGTCCAATTTGATTGGCACTCTTTATAATTCATGTTACAAATTGTGGTTTAAAAAAAACTTTTAAAGATCCTCAGCTGAACCCTAGGGGTTTTTTTGACAAGGGAGATGAGAAATATTGGTGGGAATCAGCATATGTCAACACAATTCTTTCAGGAAAAAATATTGTGCCAAAAATGCTGCAAAGGGAGGAGAACCCAGGAGAACCCCTTCCTCTTGATTTTTGAGGCCTTCCTTGGGGAGGTGACATTCACATGGGTGTATGTCAGTGTCTTGCCAGCTGGTTTGATACTGAATTGCCAGGTTGGTTTGGCTCAGATTCTCTGATTTTATATTGGTTCTATATGCTTGCCCAATTGACCCTCTGTTCTGCTTGGCTTGTGCGGTTTGACATTAGTTCTATTGAGCTTGCAAGAGTGTCCATTTGTTTGACTTGGATTCTCTTGACACTGGTTGTATTGGGCTTGCCACACTGGCCCATGGTTCTGCTGGGATTCTCTGGTTTGATGTTACTT
This sequence comes from Heteronotia binoei, assembly GCF_032191835.1. Classification (NCBI taxonomy): domain Eukaryota; kingdom Metazoa; phylum Chordata; class Lepidosauria; order Squamata; family Gekkonidae; genus Heteronotia; species Heteronotia binoei. The sequence continues at coordinate 101,739,564 of NC_083226.1, read as the reverse complement.
CTGTTGGTCTTCTTGGTTGCTTTTGCATGCATGGGATTCTGGTCAGTAGTTGCTCTTCTGGTTTTGGCTTTTGGCTTCTTTGACCTGGGGAAAGCATGAAATTTTTCTCCTTCATAAGAAGTTATGAAGACAAATAGAGTAACTGATGGCACCTTGCTCATTTATTTTAAATGACATAGAACTGGATACATTGATCCAATTTGCTTGAAACTTGAGGGTTCTTTAGTGGACAGGCAGAACTAGGTCTCCTGCTATTTTGATGTGACTTGATTGAAAAATAGTCACTCCAACCCACTGGAAATGTCTCCCATTGGAAATAACAGACCCTGGGGAACCCAATCAATTTGAAATACCAGTATTGAAACCATTTGCAAAATCCAAATAATATCATTTTTCAAGTGCAGAACCCTGCTGTTAAAACTTAGAGAATACTGATAGGGGGAATTTGGTGGGTAATGTGAGATTTCCAAATAGTTCTCGTCTCACAGATCCCACCTTGTAAACTATTTTTAAATGACACAGAACAGATATGGTCTTCTCGCACACCCTGAGAATATAGATTTCCTAACTGTAAGCAATGACAGTTTGTCATGCAACATCATATTTCAGCTGGACTGAAAGAAAACTAAATTTGAATTGGCAGCATCAGCGGATTTTAGAGCTAAATTTCCAATTTCTTTTAAGTATGGGCTTTATGCCAAGCTTTTACCCATATTACATACCAAAATTTGTTATGCATTTGTATTTCGCCAAGACAAATCCTATTTTAAGAAGATTTTTCTCTTGTTTTCCCCAGTAAAATAAACTGTTCTGACCCACAGAGTGGAAATGTTTATTTTATACCATGGAGTTTGGATTGTGTCTCCTGGGGAGATGAAAGAGAGAAGGGGATAGATGATTGAGTCTTAAATCATTTTTGTTGCAAAATTACCTGCCACAGTGCTCAAGATAAGTCAGTCATTATCCCTGGGTTTGAGCTCTGCTAATATGAGCCAAACCTTGCACTACATACCAGTTTCTTCATATAGCTACATGGGACTCCCTGATGAGGCAGCAACACATACCTCAGTGACATATGCAGAGAGCAGCTCAAACCAGTGACCTGACAATAGCAAACATTGATGGCTAAGTGACTGATTTTAAAAAAGGATAATTAGTTTACAGTCTAAGAATTCACAGGATTTAGTCATGTTCTTGCTTTGTTTCAGAAAGAGATCATGCTTTTGTAACAAATACTTGGATCAAAACCTTGCTTAATTTTCCAGTTGTTCAATAAGTAAGTTAACATATTTTTAATAGATTAGAAAATTGTCCTGCTATGATAAGGTGCTTCCAGAGATTAGAATTTTTGTGTTGAACTTAATTCATACACATCAGATAAAACAAAGTTCCCAGCATAAGTTTAGGAGCATTTCTGGCTTCACTTTAATTAAGATCACACATAACATTGAACATAAAGAATTCACACAAGAAGTATGCATGATGCAGCCCCCCAGTCTCTCAATCTTTGTTTCACTTATAACCAGGACTTCTTTTTCTGGGGGAACATGGTGGAATGGAGTTCTAGAACCACTTTGTGGAAACAATATTCTCAAAAAATGTTTAAAAGTTCATGGGGGGGGGGGCACCAGTGTGTTTCTTCATCATTTCCTTCTTGAGAGTTCCAGCACCTCTTTTTCCAGAAAAGAAGCCCTGCTTATAACTGAACTGAGCTTTATGTTAAACATGCCAGTGATTAAATAAGCATCTGTTTTATTACAGTACTAAGTTTTATGCCTTGGATTTCTGGGGATGAATAGTTCCTATTAAGCACAGAGGAGTCTTAGGTCTTATTATTTATCTTATTTATAGAACTCTTAATAATAATAATAATAATAATAAATTTTATTTCTATCCCGCCCTCCCCACCTTAGCGGGCTCAGGGCGGCTAACAGCGTATTACAAAACATACAGTGATATTATAAAAACATTTAAATCCAACAATATAAAACATCAACAATGAAACTACTAACATTAAAAACCAGTTCAATGATATAATTATTCTGCGGTGTGAATCTTCCGACCGCATTGGCGGCTCCTTAATTCTTGATCTTCCTAACAGTCCGGATGTGCCAGTTTAAAAAGGACGGTCTTGCAGGCCCTGCGGAACTGCTCAAGGTTCCGCAGGGCCCGCACCTCCTCGGGGAGTCGGTTCCACAGAGTAGGAGCCGCACTCGAGAATGCCCGTACTCTGGTGCTCTGATGTTTAATCTCCTTCGGCCCGGGGATGGTCATCAGATTTTTCCCGACTGACCTCAGTGCTCTCTGGGGTTCGTATGGGGAAAGACGGTCCCTCAGGTAGGTGGGTCCTCGGCCATATAAGGCTTTAAAGGTAACGACCAACACTTTGTACTGGACTCGGTATATAATCGGCAGCCAGTGCAGTTCACGTAGCCCCGGCTGTATATGCTCCCGTTTTGGAAGTCCCAACAACAGCCTGGCCGCCGCGTTCTGCACTAGCTGCAGCTTCCGAGTCCGGCACAGAGGTAGCCCCAAGTAGAGGGCATTACAGTAGTCTAGTCTTGAGGTGACCGTTGCGTGGATCTTATTTATTGCATACTTTGTTTATGGCAATATTATTTATTTATTTATTTATTTATTTATAGTAGTCAATCAATACCTTTATTGGCATAGACTGAAAGCAAAACAAAGCCACAGTTAAAATATAACGAAAGCAATCATCCCTCCAGAGCTTTAACCTTGTGTTCCCTAATTCTCATAACAATCAAGAGGTACCATACTACTGAAAGTAATATGGGACCACTGATCCAATAAAAGAAAGGAGACAAGCCTCTCTTCTGGGTATCTACTCCTGTTGTGCAAAGGGGGACTAATTAAAATGTCCCATATTTTATCATAAAGTTAACAATAGAGCAAAATGTGAGCAATTGACTCTAGTTTTCTGCTGCTACATAATCAGATCCTTTCAAGATAAGGAACTTTAATAAGTCTGCCACAGAGAAATGCTGCAGAAGGACATTGAATTGTGCAAGCATGAAAGCTTAACATAATTGTGGGACTGTAAGCTGTGAAAGAGAAGGAGCTGAAGGCCCATAACTCAGTGTTAAACTTCAGAGGGGAATAAGTCATGTCTGTGAGAGAGCACAGAATTTGTTTTTCAATATCCAGGAAGTCTGTTTTAGAGAGCTAAATACTTGGGATTCATCTAACATATGAAGGGAGTCAAAAGAGATACAATTAGATTGTGCTTTCCTCAGAATTGAATGTGATCAACTAGATGAGAATGAATTCAATTAAATCAAATAGACATAGCTATTGGGTTCTGTCCTATAATGAAGGCATTATCAGAATTTCAATACTGAGAGTCAAGCTGTAGTTGCAAGGAGACACTACCCTGTCGTCAAGCACAAAAATGTACAGTTTGGAACCCCAAGAATAAAATGCAATAACATTGCCTGGATCTGCTCAATATATTGATTGAAGGAATCAGTCCAGATAGGGATCCCATAAATTATCTGAGATGTGATTTTGGCATTAAAAGTTCACATTGCTGCAGGGATGAATTGAGTACCCTTTGCATTTGGCCAGGTTTATAACTTGATTCCTCTGAGCTGTCCAACTATTATTATACTGGAAGGAGACTCCCAAGTATATAAAGCATTTAACTTGTTCAATGACATTGCCATTAATGCGCCAACTGAGGTATTTCCAAGACCAAGAGAAAGCCAGAATTTCTTATTTCTCAAAATTAACAGATAGGAGATTGGTCTCACAGTAAGATGTAAAATATAGATAAAAGGCACTTGAGCCTTTGGGGTGGGGAATAGTACTTCAGCATCATCCATGTACAATAGTAAAGCTTAGGAACCCAATTTAGGAAAATGGCCATCAGCCATGTGCAAAATAGGAGCTATGTCACTCATAAATAGGTTAAATAAATAGGGAGCTAAAATGCAACCTTGTTTGGCTCCTCCATTTATGTCAATCTTAGATGTTAACATGCCCAAGTGTCCATACCTAAATATACTGGGAGAGTATAGTTTTTGGATATGAAAAATTAATCATTCATCTATTCCCAACATGTTCAGCTTATCCCACAAATGTTCCCAGGTACTGAGTCAAAAGCCTCTTTTAAATCAAGAAAAAAAACCTTTTCCCATCAGTACCATTATATTTCTCTATCAGATGTACCATGGTTATAAGAACATAAGAGAAATCATGTTGGATAAGGCCAATGGCCCATCCGGTTCAATGCTCAATGTCACACAGTGGCAAAAAAATAAAAATAAAACAACCCAGGTGCCATCTGGAGGTCCATCAGTGGGCCCAGGACACTAGAAGCCCTCCTACTGTTGCCCCCCCAAGCACCAAGAATACAGAGCATCACAGCCCCAGACAGAGAGTTCCAACAATACACTGGGGCTAATAGTCACTGATGGACCTCTGCTCCATATGTTTATTGTATGTTTATACAATAATCTAATGTTGATTTACCCACAAAAAATCCTATCTGTTCCACTCCCAACAGGTTTTGGCCTAGCATCCAGGAGGGGAATTTATCTAACAGATGCCTTGCATAAAGCTTGCCCACTGTGAACTGATTGGGTAGCCGGACAGTCAGACTGGGACTCTTTCAAATTAAAACCAGATGGAGAAGGAACAGGACCAGAAATAAACTTCATAGAGAAAGTTTTAACTTCTGCTGTTAAAGAGTGAAAAAAAAATGCAGTTTAAAAAAATGCAGTCCAGTTTTTAGTAAAGAGCAACCATCATGTCTCCAATGAGTAGGCAATGATCTCCTATATGTTCCAGGTAAGAATTCTTTTGTAAGTCTGAGTTTAGCTCCCATTTCTCAGAAGAAAGTTCCACAGTCACCAGAGGATAGTAAAGAGGCATGCTGCCAATTTAAAGGAACAGTGCTTTCTAGGTTCTCCATGCTCTCAGAGGGAACAGATTTACCCAGTAACTCAGTAGTAGTAGTGAAAGTATGGGCTCAGTACTGGAAAAGTACTGACTCAGATTGGACTGCCAAAACTTCAGCAATCTCTAAGTTCTCATTCATAACAGGGATAGGCACCACCAATATGTTTGCTGACTCTTTCAAAAGGAGGAGGCCGGCAATACAAGGCTTAGTGTTACAAGGGAGTGATGGTCAGAAATATCGCTCACTTCTTTTTCCTCTCCATTATAAACCAGTTCCTTTTGCTGGCCTCTGTGCTGTTCATATCTCCAAGGTCTTTTTTAATTTTTTTTGGGGGGGGGGAAGCACCAAAGTATAAACACTCCCAGCTGCAGGCTCCTGGAAGAAGGCAAACGGTCAGGTAAGATAAGTCAAAGGATGATATAGTAAATTACAAAAATACTTGAAATGTAAGGGAAGGGAAGACCTATACAGTACTTAAAAAAAAACAATGAATGCCAGAACAGGCAAGAAGATTAAAATGTGCTAAAATAGATAAAAGTCCTCACTCCTCACTCCCCACTAGTTGAGCAACCATCATGCCACCATCTTGAGCACTCTCCCTATTTATAGTATCTATTTGTGGTATAGTTATATACAAGTGAGGGAAATTATTGATTTTCCTTTTTATGAAGTGATAGTTTTTCAGCCAAACTCTTGTCAAGGTTTTAATTTGCAACCTTGGCAAGAGTTTGGGTGATGAACTAATGCTTCATAAAAAGGAAAATGAATGATTTTCCTCACTTGTGTTTAACATGTAACAGTTCATTCTCTCCCCCCTCCCCCATGCACAAACACAGAGATTTGATTTCAGATTTATTCAGTTTCAAAGATACCCTTTTCACAATGGAATTCCTCTCCCTAAAACAACAACAACCTTATTTGTCTTGCCTCTTAGGATAATCTACACTCAACTGAATTCTATGAATGTTAGCTTAGAGATTTACTCCTAGGCAAATGTGCATAGGAAGAGGTTGGCAGTTCAACACAGTAAAAGTACTTAAATCATTTATGAAGTTCCACAGGCCCTTTTTGGTCCTGGCCCCTGCTCTCTGCCAAATACCACCAGCCTAGTCTGCCACGCTTTTGGTTGAGCTATAATAGAAAAAACGTCAGGGTGAAACTATACTATCAAACATTTATTACAAGAAAAAACTGGATGAAAGGAAAAACCTTGTGGCCTCTACTTCTAAGAAGACTCTACTTCTAAACAGTCTATGATGAAAAATATCAGGGTGCACACAGGCACTTCAATATTCCAAAGCCTCTACCTTTAGACAGACTGCAATAAAAAACCACAAGAGTGCACGCAGGCACTTTAACATAACCTCTTTTCTCAAACACAAAATCTGCACAAAATGAATCCAAACAGTCTGCAGAAAAATAAATCAGAGTGCACATAGGCACTTTTAAAGTGCATGCAGGCACTTTAAAAGAGTCTTCATGTGACTCATAAACCAAAATCATAAGAACTCTGTAATGAATTATTTCATCCAGATTGCACACAGGCACTTTATCAAACAAATTATCCCACTTGACAGTCTTGCACATTCAGTTCACTATTGTTTCAATGAGGTGTTAGGATAAAGTTCATCCAAGTAAAGCCAGTCCACGTTAGCCGGTGTCAAACGTTTTGTTGCCTTTATCAATCCTATCTCTTCCTCACAAGGCTCTAGCCCATTCTTTGTAAAGACAGAGTGGGTTGATAAGCTTCCCAAAGGAGCAATGATTTTTTTCAAAATCCTAACAGGATACAAGCAGTATGTCAGCAATTCAAAAGTCCCAACTACAAGTGGTCTCAACTTGAGGTGTTTGTTTCAATCAATACTTGATCATGGGTGGGACCACACAATAAATCAGGAAATTGTTATTGAAATATAAAATGGAGAAAAATTTCAGCTTGGCATTTGCTCATGCATGTCAACTGTGAGGGAGGAGGAGACAGAGAAAAAAGCAAAAGGACCCCCTGCCACGATTTCTGCCAGCAACAGGGTGAGAAGAAAACCAAAAGCTTCTTCTCCCCCACCCCCTCAGAGTGGTCTCTCACTGCACCAAGCAAATGTCCACAGATTAAGGAGAGTTCCCCTGTTGTATGTCAGAGGAAGTACATCTGTGATCAGATATATGTCAGGCATATTGTGTATCTTGACCTAAGAAAAGAGAGAGTTGGCAAGTTAAATATAGCTAATAGAAGGCATTCTTGGCCATTACATCAATTAGTTTTTCCAGCAGCAAGGCCAGATCTATGACCACCCCCAGGCTCTAAACCTGATCTGCAAATGCAACTCCACTCCATCCACTACAAGTGAATTGTCTTTTGGTGAAACCTATGTGTATCCAATCAGTACACAGGCAGCCCTCAACGGGGCAAGCAGTGGCTCCTTGCTAGTGGCTTTCCTGCTTTCATCATTCTCTCAGACACTCTTCTTAGTTTCCAGAGCAAAACCAGCCTGAGAATCTTGGGTTTGTAACAGAAAGGTCAGGGGAACTATAGGGGACTGAGACTGTGAAAAGAAAGTAAATGCAATATTCAGAACTATTAGGAAAGGGATTGAAAAATAAGACTACAGGAATTGTAATGCTGTTGTATAAATCTATAGTACATTCAGGATATTATTTGCAGTTCTGATTCCTTCATCTCAAAAGGGATATTATATAGCTTGAGAAAGTACAAAAGAGAGGAGTGAAAATAGTTAGGGAAGCAGAACATATTCCATGTGTAGAAAGACTAAGCAGATGGGGGCTTGTTAGCTTAGGGAAAAAATGGTTTAATGGCCAGAAAAAACATGACATGGGGTTCTGCTTCTCTTTCTTTGGATGTGTTTCTTATTTTTACTGGAAAACACCTCTGAGGCTGAATGGAGAACAGAATGGCAAAAGACATTGGCCACTTCTAAATTTCTGTCTTCTGCATACTTAGGCTGATTGCCCTCCTTTCACTCCGGGGTTGTTCCATGCAGGCCAGATTTCCCGATTCCGCATTAGAAGATTTCCCCCGGATTCAATTCCCAATCTGTTCCATGTTTTCTGGTTCCGCATTACCGCTACTCCCGGAGTTTCCCCCCCCCCATACGTTTCCCCCTTTTTTTTTACATGCATGTGTGTTTGCGTTACAACGTAACGTCTTTGTTTGCATTACAACATAATGCCAGAGGCATAATACTGGCAAAGTCACATGTTTACCTTTCGCCCTGCCATTGGCAGGTTAAGCACCATGAAATCTGAGTCGGCGATCCACCGTTTTTATCCACACATGCTGACTGTTAAGCACACAGTTTAACAAATTACAAACAGATGCGTGAAGGGGGGGGGAGAAATATGCAGAGGGGTTAAGGGAGAAAGTTTCCCCAACCTATCAAAAATATAAAGCTGTAAACATAATCAAATTTCCGCTCCCGTTTGAGGCCATGGGGGGGGGGGATCGATAAAGGTGGCAATTACGCATGTTTAAAGTAGTTCGTGCAACATCACTTTTTATTTAGTTGCGTTGCAACAATCTTATTTGGAAAAAAAATAGCAGTCAGGATTGATTTTTTTCGGAGGGGGGAAGAACGTAATCACAATGCAATGGCACATTAACAAATTCACGTGGAATATAGTAAAGAAGGGGAGCGGTGATGCATTCAGAAAAAGAAAATAGCGTTACATCGTTATATTGTTTTTGTGTTGTAATGCGAAACGAGTTGTTGGTTTTTTTTAAATTAATCCATTTTAGGAAAATATTGCATAATTTTCAAAGGGAGTAAAATTGCAGAAGTATGACGAAATAACTGGGCGGAATCATAGGCATGGAGTTATGTGGGTGTGTTCTACCGATGCAAGAAGTTTGACAACGCATTGGAGCGAGTTCCGCACATAAAATTCCGAGCCTCAGAACCACAGCAAAAAAAAGATCTGGTATTTTGCCGATCTCCTTAATCCGGGGCAGCACCGCTTCGGAGGCGGGTCAAACTGCCGCCCCGGGTCAAAATGTGCAGAAACCAACATCTGCCCCGGGGGAAACACAGCATCGGAGCCGGAGCAAAGGCTAATGTGGAATCACCCTTAGATTTATACCTCAAGGCTCTTTTTCCATAAGCAAAAAGGTCTCCTAAGGTCTCCCCAGCTTGATCAGGGCAGTTGAGTGACACAAAGGCAGAAGGGGGTTTCCTCTTTCTTCCCAGGTTTCCTGTATTCACAGTGACAGTCAGCCAAGGTTATTTTAGATTAAAAAATATTATTGGGAAAAACACAGAGCTCCATGTGCATCTAGTTAGACTCTATATAAGAACACAGTAGAGATTTATAAAATTATTAATGGTGTCTAAAGTGAGCAGCCAGAGTGAATGAACTGGGTATCTTGGGATCCTGGAACTCAGGGTCATTCAGATAAACTGATTAACAGTAGATTTGGGACAAGATCAAACTCAATTATGGGATTAATTTGCCACAGAATGTTGTGAGGGCTGCTGCTAGCATTAAGAGCTTGTTAAAAGGATTAGACAAATTTGTGGAGGACAGAAGTGTCGATGGCTATTCATCAGGATGGTACCATCAGGATGGTAGCTAAGGTTCCAAAGGAATATACTATTGTTTATCATGTACTGAGAACAAACAACAAAGGGTGGCTGCATCATTTACATTCCATTTGTGAGCTTCCTGGAGGCCTCCAAGAAACCACTATTGGAGGTAAACTGCTTGGTTAGCTGGTCTCTGAGGGCATAACTAGACATAGCAGTATCCCAGGGTCAGACCCAAATATACTGCCATCATTTTAGAAACTAGCATGGGCAGTTTAAATATGCCATGAGAGCCCCCATCCCACAGAATGGCAGGACCAGGTGCTCTTGAACCTACACCTTATCAAGTGCTGAAACAGTTACACCCCTGTGCCAGTTTTACCACTTTAAAAGGTGCAAGAGGGGACAAGAACACCTGGTCCCACCACACCACAAGTCTGATCAGAACCAGGACCTCATGGTATTTTTAAATTGCTCATGTTAGCTTCTAAAATGGCAGTGATATCCTGAGGTTGACCTGCATACACCATTGTGTCTAGTTGTATCCTGAGTCTGATTCAACACATATCAGCTTGTGCATTCTAACAGGATTTGATCTTGTTCAGAGGAGAATAGCTCAGTTTTCTTCCTATCTAGACCAAACACAGAGCCCAAACAAGCCTGGTGTTTGAGCAGTCTCCCAGCTGCTTAGCATAAATTATTAAGTGTTGCTATAATGCAATGGCTTTTAGCCATACATATTAATCAATGTAAAATTATAGCACTTAATTGTGGAATTATATTTTGACTACCTGTCTAGATTAAAATATGGCCATGAATAATTCCTATGTTTAAAGGCTGTTAGCTTTATATTCTTGTGAAAGAAAGTCAAATCTCAACCTGTCTCCCTCCTTCTCTCCCTCCATGAACTTTGAAACTAGACAAACAAAAATGGGCTTAGCTTCCAGCCTTCCAAAAGGAGGAGCACATGACATTGCCCTGCTTTATGCTACCTTATTTTAATCCTTTCAATGCCGTTGAATCACATGCATGGCGGTGGTGTGTGTGTGAACTTAACCTATCATCTTGTTCATTCTTCATCACTCAGAACTCCTTCTATAGGATGTTAAACTAGGGTGGATGGCATGTTGATGGTGGAAAGTGCTGTTGAGTTACAGTTGATTTATAGTGACCCTGTAGGGTTTTCAAGGCAAGAGATATTCAGAGGTGGTCTGCCATTGCCTGCCTCCATGTCACAACCCTGATATTCCTTGAATGTCTGCTATCCAAATACTACCCAAGACCAACCCTGCTTAGTTTCTGAGATCTGATGAGATTGAGCTAGCCTGAGTTATCCAGGACAGGGCGGATGGCATGTTAGTCCGACGTTATTGTTTGTTTGTTTGTTTATTACATTAGATTTATATCTCGCCCATTCTACAAAAGATTCAGGGTGGCTAACAACATTAGTAAACAGTATTAAAACAATAAAACAGTAAAATAAAATCACAATGGTGTTACTATGTCAGTTATAGGCGGAATCATATAGCATCTTCCTCTCTTCAAAGCCATCAAATCCTAGGCATTTAGTATTAATACAAAGGACAGGTCCAGGTGAGGTGGCAGCCCTCTCCCATTCAGATGTCATATGCCATCCGGAACAATTCAGTCTTGCAGGCCCTCCAGAATTGCAATAAGTCCCGCAGGGCCCTGATGACTTTTGGGAGGGTATTTCAGATTATTGGGGCTAACAATGTTATTCATCGGGTCTTAGTCCAAGGAAAGTGTCCTTAGGAATGCAGCCTTCAGGGCTTTTTTTGTAGCAGGAACTCCTTTGCATATTAGGCCACACACCCCTAATGTAGTCAATCCTCCTGGAGCTTACAGGGCTCTTAGTACAGGGCCTACTGTAAACTCCAGGAGAACTGGCTACATCAGGGGTGTGTGACCTAATATGCAAAGGAGTTCCTGCTACAAAAAAAAGCCCTGGCAGCTTGATCAGAAGGGCCATGCTGCCCTAAATTCTTTACAGAATGACACAAATGTAATGAATAAATTTCTTTAGTTCCTTGGAAACTCAGTGTGTGACCATGTCAGAGATATTATTTTTGTACAAAAAATAAAATCATCATTGTCTTTTAGGCTGTAAGCCATTCTTTTTACCCATGCTAAGGAAGTTTGCCATTTTAAGATGTTTCATTATTTGCTTCTCTCTTGACAGCTGTAAGAGGGGTGAGGGGTAAGTGGCTCAGTGTTTGTTTTATGTTATTTTTAATACCCCAGGCTTCTTTTCATGTTAAAAATTTATACCATTGTTCTTATGATTTTGTTGTATTATAACTACTTGAGAGCCACCTCAAGCAGTTCTCTGAAGAGATGGCATATGCACATTCTGTAATTAAATTAGAAATAGTAAAATGTAAAGGAGTGGCAAACTGTCAAGTATTTAATAAGAAAGGCAGGAAGCACAATTTAACCCCAGTTCTTTCAGAAGGCAAAAAAAAAAAAAATCCGTTAACAGAGTCAAAGCACTATGTTAATACAATGTAAAAACTGCAAAACTCCAAGACAATTGTTGAATTGCCACTCTAAAAAGCCACATCATGGTAATAAAAACACTGTGTGATAATGGTAAGTAGTAGAAGAAATGAAGGACTTTGCAGCCTATCCCATAAACCATCCACCAGTTGGACACCATACTTCATACTACAGCAGATACAGACATAGTTTGAAGTATTACATTTCCCCCCAGTTTGCTGTCTCTTCATTTTGTAAATTGTCATTCTGTCCAGGTCATTTGTGCTACATGATCCAAAGACAATCATGCTATAAAATATTTCACAATTGTGGGGCTTTCCATCCAGGCCTACCAAAATCTGAGCCTCAGCCCAGTCTTCTCAAGCAGACAGTTGACACGCAGTAGCTGAAAATGGAAGCAAGGAGGAGGAATGTTTACAGTCACAGTATTTTATTTTCTTTCAGTCTATTTAATTAGTATGTTAATAACATGTTTTTATCGTCACAAAGCATTCAGAACAGGAAAAGGGCAGGGGGAGAAAAATCAAACAAATCTTTAATTCATAAAAAGGTATACAATTAAATTAAAAAATACAGTCAACTTATTCAAATAATAAACTTACGTGAATATTTTTTTCTCCCAAAGTCATAAACAAAGAGCATTAAAAAGGCATTAAAGGTAAAGATAGTCCCGTGTGCGAGCACCAGTCATTTCCTACTCTGGGGTGACATGGCATCACGATGTTTTCATGGCAGACTTTTTACGTGGTGGTTTGCCATTGCCTTCCCCAGTCATCTACACCAGGGGTGTCAAACATGCGGCCTGGGGGCAAAATCAGGCCCTCAGAGGGCTCCTATCAGGCCTCCAAGCAACTGGTTGTCATCTGCTTCCTTCTTCCTCTCTCTTGCTTCCTTCTGCATCACAGCTTGCTTTGCAAGGTTTGCTGAATCACACAGGAGCTACAGAGCAAAATCTCTATTTTCTCCATTGGCTGAGGCTCCTCCTTTGGGGGGAAGGCAGAGCTTGCATTGCCAGGATCTCTCAATTGCACAGCAGAGCTATTGAGTCAAGCCTCTCTTCCTTCTATTGGCTGAGGCTTCTCTCCCTACTGGTCCCCTGGGGAAGGAAGGCAAGAGCCAAAGCTTCCTTTGCCCAACAACCTGGATCCCATGGGAATGATACAAAGAAAGCACCTTTAAGACTAATGAGTGCTAACGTTTTAAGTATGTCTTATTTTATGGTTTTTAAAAAAATCTTTAATTGTGTTTGTCTGTGTCCTCTAGTTTATATCTCTGCTACCTAATCTTAAATAGGTACACGCACAGCATGGCCCATCATGGCTCAGCCCAACAAGGTCTCATTTATGTCAAAACCGGCCCTCATAACAAATGAGTTCAACACCCCTGATCTACACTTTACCCCCCAACAAGCTGGCATTAGAGGAATGTAAGTAAAGGACCAGTGCCAAAAAAGCAATTCTTCATAGAGAAGACAACACAGGGAGTGTATGAATTATTCCAACTGATGTCCCTATAAAAATATACAATATCCAATCTATACTAAAAGATTCTCCTTTCCAGCATGACAACACTGCAGGGTAAAGCTTAATTGCTTAAGTGCTTCTGGTAACAAGGATGAGACCTTTCCTAGTTTAGATTACAGAACACTTAGGACACTTAATTAAATTCCACTCAGCTGGTTCTAGAAGCAAGCATGCTAATTGCAGTTTCTGTGTCTTGAAAAGTCAGCAAGTCAAGTGGGTGCAATGATTAAAAATTGACTTATAGCAAAGATGCCAAACAAAATCCTTGCTTGAAGAAGCATACAGAATTAAGTGTAATTTACCCATGTGACAGTAGACCAAAAGGTTCCCTGTTGTGTTCCCTTATGCCACATTCTACAGTGTTTAGAATAAATGGTCAGCATTTGCAGGATCTTTAATTGTGAACAGCATAAAACGTGCCAATGTTTCATCTTCTACAGATAATTTAGAAGTAGTTACAGAGATTTGATGCTGATCAGTTGACCTCCTCGGGATTTCTCTACTTCTCCCTGTACTTCACCTCAACTGTTATAATGCTCGTTACATTTTTTATCTTTAGATAGCTCATCTTACTGACTACCTGTTCAGGGCCCTTATGAACACAGCTGCTTGACAATGGGCACAGCCTAGGTGCCAGATTTAGCACTTAATTTGCTTTTGGCCAAAAGAGAAAATAGAATGCATTTCTGTGCTCCCATGACCAACTAATGGATGCGGAATATGTAAAAGAATGAAATTGTAGTTAGGAAGTGTCTCTTCTCCAGGGAAGGGTTCATGGCTGAGAGATACAGCATGTGTTCTTTATGCCAGAAAAACTTGGTCTTTTGTCCTATCAATAATAAGACTTTTACATTATTAAACCAGTTGAAACCAATCATTGCAATTCACCCAACCTCTCTAAATTATTTTCTCTTTCAAATAATTTTCTCTCAAAACATTAATTTCTCTTCCACACCCTAATTCTCCCTCAGATTAATTCTAAAATCCATCTCTATCCCAATTTTTCTCCCAATCAATTTCTCTTTGTTCCATTCCCTTGATTTCTCCAAGCAGTGGAAATTTCCAGGGAATGTCACTTATCTGGGCTGGTTTATTTTGGAGGGGAGAGCACTCTCTCATGTCTTCCAGCTTGAAGCCACATAAAGGCAAGAGGTTTAAATGAAGGGCAGGCCCAGGTAACTGCTGACCAGTTAGTTGCCCCCATCAATGGCCCAATGTAACAACCTGCCTCCACCATTCACACTGTCTCCAGCTGTGCATGCAGCAGTAGTTTAGTTTATGGATCCTGTTTAGTCAGGAAGCAAATCTTGAATCATTTATGGATCCTGTTTAGGCAGGGAAGAAATTCTGTGAACTCTCTTTCAGCCTAATACCAGCAGACTGATACCAGCACCAGAGCCAACATGGTGTAATGGTTAAGAGCAGCAGACTGTGATCTGGAGAACCAGGTTTGGTTCCCCATTCCTCCACATGAAGCCATCTGGGTGACCTTTGGTCAGTCACAGTTCCCTCAGAGATGTTCTTGCAGGAGCAGTTCTAGAAATAGTTCTCTCAGCCCCACCTGCCTCAGGGTGTCTATTGTGAGTAGAGGAAGGGACAATTGTAAGTAATGCTGAGACTTCTTAACGCAGAGAAAATTGGGGTGTAAAACCAACTCAAAATGGCAGATTCTTTGAACTGTGCACACAGAGTGAGAAGCCAGTGTAGCAAAAAATTTAGACAGCCCAGTTATTACAGAGACTTCCAGCTCTATGTTTCTACATTCTTCCCATAAGAGGGAAGGCATATATAACTCAAAGATAAGATCGAAGCCTAAATAATAGCACTGAACAACTGAGACTTGGGAGGACTGATGCAAAATACAGACAGCTGTAATAAAAGAATAGCCTAAATGGTCTAAATGTTCGGGATAAGGATCTCACAAGACATACTGCTCTGTTATTTGGAAGGACATATTAAAATATATCATATAGATAAAACAAGATCCTGTGGACACATTACAGTAGATAAGCTTCTAGGGAGAAACAAATGGTAGGGATGGGAGGCTAACATCATCAGCTAGACTTGTCTCATATTAGCTTTGATGTTTTCTTGCTGAAAAGAAGAAAGTGTGTCAGTCACATGCAAAGTGGTTTATTTTCTGTTTCAGATACTGAACAAAACTATTGTTATACCCTATTCTGTAATATCAAGTATATATTATTGCCTTTACTTATAGTTTTTACATCATTCCTGAATGCTCTGTATACCATGGCTTATTTAATATCATACACAGTAAATCAAAAATCACTTTTAAGATAACTACTCCCCTCCCCAGCCCATTTTTTCTCTTTCTTTCTAGAACCCTCTCAGATCAGGTACACGAGTTTGTTAACCAGATTCAATGTGTACTACTTAAGGGTCATTTTAATTCCATTGCACATTTCATGTAGACAAAAGGCAATTAATTATTCTATTTTCCAAACATCCATTGCCCCCATAAATGACCAAGCTATTCCAAACCAATGTCTCTTCCCTGTGCATAACAAAATAATGTGATATATTAGAGTGATTGGGTTTAGAGTGAAGAACTCAGACACCCCCTCCCCCAACACACATACACTATAAAGTTCCACGATGCCCTTAGGCAATTCTCTGTCACTCTATGCTTATACAGTTCTGTAAGGCTAAAATGCCACTTCAAGCTCCTTAGAGGAAGCGCATTGCACAAATTTAGCAGAACATTTAATTAAATCCTAATTCACAACATGTACTTGAAGCTGTTTTCATACACAAAAAAAGATGGAAATCCTCTGTGGAGAGTTCTAGATTTCAGTGAAGAACTTCATGTGTGTAGCAGTACACCTGCAGACATACGCACAGAGCACACATGGGTACAGCCTTTTCCATTTATTTCAATGAGTTCAAACTATATATGAAGTTGCCTTGAAATGACTAGTGATCCTCTCAGGGGCATACAGGCTGTTCCATTTGTGCACCAGAGACATTTCACCTGCATCATCATATGGATGACTGCATTGGGATAATTCATAGTTAATCCAAAAAACTACTTCCACTCAAAATCCATTTCTTTTCTTCAACACCTTCCCCATTGACATGAATGGTAAAATTATAATGGAAATAGTTGGTA
Organism: Heteronotia binoei; assembly: GCF_032191835.1. Classification (NCBI taxonomy): domain Eukaryota; kingdom Metazoa; phylum Chordata; class Lepidosauria; order Squamata; family Gekkonidae; genus Heteronotia; species Heteronotia binoei. Next base: position 101,722,935 of record NC_083226.1, on the reverse strand, counting down.
AATGTGGTGAGGTAGAAATAAAACCTTTCTGTCTATATCCACAATCATATTTTCCAGCCAGCGTTGCTTCATTTTATTCCCCCTTTCCTCCAAAAATCCCAGCTTAATAGAGGTGGCTTTCCCTTCCCATTTTATTCTCACACCAGCCCAGAGAGGCAGATTAAGCCAGTGTGGTATAGTGGTTAAAGTGTCAGCAACCCAGGTTCAAATCTGCACTCTGCCATGGAAGTTTGTTGGGTAACCTTGGGCCAGTCACATACTCAGCCTAACCTCCTGAACAGTGTTGTTATGAAGATAAAATGGGGGGAGGGATGCTAGCTGCCTCTGGAGAGAAAGGTGAAAGTAGAGAGCTTTTGAATGACCCTACCTTAACCTGCAAGGTTCATGGCTGAGTAGAGATTCTTGAGCCCAGGTCTCCTAGTTCCCAAGTTAAACACCTACTCTGCACTAGATGTCTCAAAAGTTTTACCTTTTTAAGTGCATGACTGCAATCTGCTGCAAAAATAAAATTGCTTACTTTTCCTCCTTGGCACATTATGAAATTGCATTGCATTAAACTATGACACGGATGTAATTAGCTTTCAGAGAAGTAAGACACAAAGCATTTTATATCCATCGAGACAATGCACTGTGAAGAACTCCAAATCATTTTCCAATGACATCTCAGTATTTGTCATTAGGGGTGCTTCACACAGAACAGGGTCAGCACTTCAACCCTGCATTATTAATAAATACTTAGCACTTACATCACACTCCCCAATCTGAGAAAGCAGCATGCTTTTATCAAGGAGCCAAAGGAGGTCACTCAAAAGGCATTTAGTAGTAAACTGGGAAGCAAAGTCATTTAGGGGTTCTAGGCACTGATGCACACTGACGCACTAATTTGGTCTTGTCTATTCTAGGATTCTTTAAAAACAGAACAAAGCACTCAATATCTTGCTATTTCTTGTGAAATATTATATTCAAAGATCCTCTTTAAAATAGTCAGTCTGAATGGAAGCAGGTGTGGGGAGGGGGTAAGGCAAAGATCAGGGACAGAAGCAGACATTCAGAAAAGCATGCTATGTTTGCACATGGCAGAGGTGGGCAGGCACTGGCTGTGCATCTGTGGGCTTACACATGGGGAGTAATATTTCAAGTGCTTTGCTAATGCAGTGGAGTTGGCAGGAAGTAAAAGTCTACAAAAGGCTATTAAAGTGGAGTTGGGATCTTTAGCAGTGCTTGAAGATTGCTTGTGGTGCTGGGGAACATCGCAGTTCCCCTTGTGGTTCAAGCTTTTGGCTGAATTTAGGACTTTGTCAGAGGGAGGTATGGGATTGTGCAGCTGCCTCACACCCCTCCAGTCCCCAAAGCCAGTCGACCACAGCAGTTCTGTAAAGCAGAGTTTGTTGGGTTCTCTGTCTGATGCCATATGGCCACTAGGGATGTGCATTCGGCTCGGCCGAGCCGTATTTACAGCCGAATCAGTGCTGATTCGGCCGCATACGGAATAGCCTGCAGCCGACTTCCATAAGCGCCCATTATACGGCAGCCGAATAGGCTCGCTGTGTAGTTACGAATAGCTATTCGTAAGCACACAGCTGTCAATTCAAAAGGCGGCAATTAGCTTCTGGAGCTTCAAAGGAGCTGCTTTGGCACCTTTAGTGGCTTCTTCCCGCCTCTGCCTTAACCTCCCTGGGATCAGGGAGTGGGGGGAGGGGGAAGAGGAGCCCCAGCAGCCAATCCAAAGCATGCATTTGCAAAATGCATTGCAAATGCATGCTTTGAAGGGCTTTCTAAGGAGTCTTCCCTTCCTGGCTGACTCCTCCATGCTGTGTGTGAGAGATTGTGCAAAGGGCTGGCAGTGGCTGGCTGGCCCTTCGCTTAAGCTGCTGCCTCTCTCACTCAGACTTCCCTGGACTAGAGAAGACAAGGTAAGACACTCTCTTGGGTTCTTGTTTTTATTTATTGTTGGTAAAAGGACTTTTTTTAAAGACTTAGAGTCCCTTTACTTATCCAGATTTGGGTGGTGGTGGGGTAGCTTATTTGGGGGTTTCTGCTTGGGGAGGGGGCCTGGGGTGGGGGGTTTTGCCAATTTGCCCATATCTTAATTTAGTGAGAGGACTTTTAAAAGTGCAGTGTCCTTTTACTTCTCCTGATTTGGATGGCTTGGATTTCTTGGGGTTAGGGTGAAGGGTTTTTGGGGGGGGAGGGTGTGGCAAAGTTCCTGTATTGTTAAAAGTTAATTTTTTACTGTTTTAAAAGTATTCAGTGTTTGATTTGTTGCTGCTGTGCTGTGTTGTGCTGCTGCTGTTACTCTTTTTGTGGTTGGCCAGCTCTCCCCGTGTTGTTTGGGGCAGGGCTGGAGAGCTGGCATCTGGGTTTGCTGCAGCCAGGTCTGCAGAGCAGACCTTGAGCAGATTGTGTTTTGTGTGGCAGTGACGTTGGTAACTGGGTTTATATTGGTGCCAGGCCTGCAGGCCCAGGGTTTAGATAGAGGGATGTAGTGCATTTGGGGCCTATAGAGATTCTCTGGTGTGAAGTTAGGTTTGGCTTTGGGTGCCCCAGGAATTGGACCCCCTGGTCCAATTTTTTTTTTGGCCTTGTGGGTTTTGTGTGGGACAGTGCCCTGAAGCTGCACAGCAGTTTGGGGGGCTCTCCTCAAAACCTCCTGCTCCCCAGAGCCACACTTCCCATGACAATTGCAGTGAGGAAGTGGCTCTAATTGGTTTTTTCTCACCATTGGGAGCAGTGTTCCTTTTGGGGTGCCCACAGATGGGTGCTGTCTTTTGGGGCCAGGGGGGTTGCATGCTGGGGAGTCCCCTGAAGCTGCCCTGCAGTTTTGGGGCCTCTCCCTCAAACCCCCCTCTGGCCAGAGCCACTTTCCCCACAGCAATTGTAGTGGAGGAAGTGGCTAATTGGGCTTTCCCCATCATTGTTGGCAATGGGCCTTTTGGGGAGCCCAAAGACAGGGACCCCCTGGCCCAATCTTTTTGGGACTTGGGGGGGTTGGAGGGGAGAGTCCCCTGCAGGTCTCCTGCAAATTTGGGGGCTCTCCCTCAAACCCCCTCCCCTCCAGGTGGCTTCAATTATACCCTATTTGCCATTGATTTCAATGGCCCATAGGGTATAATGATGGAATAGGGGCACCCTCTTTGGGTGCCCCTGGAATGGGATCCCCTGGCCCAATCTTTTTGGGACTTGGGGGGGTTGGAGGGGAGAGTCCCCTGCAGGTCCTCTGCAAATTTGGGGGCTCTCCCTCAACCCCCCCCTCCAGGCGTCTTCAAATATACCCTATTTGCCATTGATTTCAATGGCCCATAGGGTATAATAGGGCCGTATATTCGGTAATAGCCGTGCATCTACCGTATATGCGACTATTCCAAATACAGTATTGAGTAGTGCATGGGGAATCCGAATTTTTTTCCCCCGTGTACTTCCGAATCCGTGTAATTCCGAATTTTTTTTTTTTGCACATCCCTAATGGCCACCAGTCTTTGGCTGCTGCCCTTGAAGCAACAGAATGCAGCCCTCATCAAAAGCTTCTGAAATGTTTTAATCTTTAAGGAGTCACAAGAGTCTCTGATTGTTGCACCTTGATTGTCAGGCAATAGCGCTCTGTGTGGTGCACAATATCTTGCACATACTGAGTAAAGGGTGGTTAGGTGCTGAGGAGGGGTGTGGTCAGTGGTAATATATCTCTGCTACCTGGCACTACATTTTAAGACAAACATGGCCTGGCCCAATGAAGTGACATTTATGTCAGATCTGCCCATTGTAAAAGATAAGTTTGACACTTCTGCTTTAGAAAGTTCTTTGAGTAGTCTTGGGAGCACACCATGTGGCCTGGGGGATTTGTACGCATCTAGTGCAGACAGGTTCCTTTCAACAACCTCTCTGTCCATATCAATGAGAAGCCCAGATACTGTGCCTTGCCTGCTACCATCTCTAGATGGGCCCAGGGCTTGCCCTGCCACTAGGCAAACTAGACTAGCCTTCTGGGGGTGCCGAATTGGGCAACCCCCATGTGACTTGGTGACATTATCAGTGTAGGGGTGGGGGAGAGAGCACGCCAGAAGTTAGCCTTGCCCAAGGTGCCAGACAGTCTAGGGTCAGCTCTGCATGGGCCTATTCTTTTCTCTTTGGAGAAAAAAATGAGGTAAAATAGGCATTGAGCCTTTATTTTTTTCTCTCTGTCCTTTGTCAGATTTACTCCATTTTCACTCTCAACAGTGGGCTTCTCTCCTCTTTTGTCTTGTGTTTTCTCCATACATAATTGAAGAAGGTTTTTGTTGTTGTTGTTGTAGCAAGCCTCCCTGGACAGCCTCAGCTCCCTCTGAGTTTTGTACTCCCTGATGACTGGGTATGTCCATTTCTTGAACATAATGCTTATCAATTGAGTCAGTTCCTACATTCATCAAGTGATACATGGACAAGAGTAAAGCGCCCCAGATTCTTACACTGTTTTGGAAAGAAATAGTTTTATACCATCTGACCCAGTTTCATTATTCTATTCTTAGTGCACCAAAAGTTGACATAGAAGAAGAAACCAAGAATGTCTATAGCAGGGGTGTCAAACATGCAGCCCAGGGGCCGAATCAGGCCCCCAGAGGGTTCCTATCAGGCCCCCAAGCAACTGGCTGTTGTCTGCTTCCTTCTCCCTCTCTCTTGCTTCCTTCTGCATCTCAACTTGACTTGCAAGGCTTGCACAATGCACAGAAGCTACAGAGCAAAACCTCAATTTTCTCCAATGGTTGAGACTCCTCCTGGTTCCCTGGAGAGGGAGGGAAAGAGCCAGAGCTTCCTTTGCCCAGTTCCCTGGATCCAATGAGTGCTAATGTTTTAAGCATGTTTTATTTTAAGTTTAAAAAATATTTAGTCATGTTTGTCTGTGTCCTTTAAAAAGTTTATATCTCTGCTACCTAATCTTAAATAGGTACACACATGGCTCGGCCCAACACAGCCAGCCTGGCCCAACAAGGTCTCATTTATATCAGATCCAGCCCTCATAACGAATGAGTTTGACACCCCTGCTCTATAGGGACAACAACAGAGAAAAATTTCCTCCTCACTCACAACTAAACTACAAGAGTATTTTTTAAAATCATGTAAAGTTGATCAAGTTCTTGCTGCTAGAAAAACTAAGTGTGATTTTCAAAAATAGAACTTCTGAAGCCAGTTGGATAGTTTATCTGGCTTATCTGCCCGAGGAGGTGCGGGCCCTGCGGAACCTTGAGCAGTTCCGCAGGGCCTGCAAGACCGTCCTTTTTAAATTTGCACACCCGGACTGTTAGGAAGATCAGAAATTAAGGAGCCGCCAATGCGGTTGAAGAACTATACCGCAGAATAACTGTATTTATTGAACTGGTTTTTAATGTTATTAAGTTTATTGTTGATGTTTTATATTGTTAAACTTAAAGGTTTTATTATTATTATTGTATGTTTTTATAAAATGTTGTTAGCCGCCCTGAGCCTGCTGAGGTGGGGAGGGCGGGATAGAAATAGAAATAAATTTATTATTATTATTATTATTATTATTATTATTATTATTATTATTATTATTATTATTATTATTATTATTATTATTATATTTATAACTAAAGAACTGATAAGCAGTAGCATATTTGACAAGAGGATACTGGACAATGGCATATCGGAAAGCAGTTGTGTCAAGCTTGCATTGTCAGATATGTCACTCTTGGAGAAAGGGATCCATAGAGATCAGGTCCCCAAACAAAAGGACTCCAATTTCTTAGTGCTCACCATTTCATATGAGTAAAATTCGGCCCCCACTCAGCCGAGTGGCCAATCGGCTGCTATAGGCTGGGGGCCGTCCACTGCCTCCCCTGAAGGATGAGACAGTGGACTCTTCCTAACGCTGATTGGGGGCATGGGCAGCCTTATAAGGCCAGCTCCTCCCCCAGTAGCGCAATTTGAATCGCCGCTCTCGGAAGAGGCAGATCAGCCGCACATCAGCTGTGCGGTCTGGGAGGCCCGCAGCGGCGTGTCGGCTGCTGGCAGGGGATGTGTTTGTCCGGCATTGGGAGCAGTGGCGTGTCTTTGGCCACACATCAGCTGTGCAGTCGGGGTTCTCGGGAGCAGTGCATCGGCCACGGCGTGAGGAGCTGCAGCCCACCTGGTTGCCCACAAGGCCCTTTCTTCCGCGGTAGTTAGTCTTCGGCCGCACATCAGCTGAGTGGTCAGGGGTCAAGGGAGTGGCATATGGCATCGGAGGAGCTTGCTCCTGGTGTCGCGGGCAACAGCGCGTTTGCGGCTCCTGGTGGTCTCACAGTAACGTGGTCTGGGAAGGTTCCCCCCCACCTCACCCCCACTGGCCGGGTTGTTGGGGCCTTAGTGGGAGGCTAATTGGTCGCTAATGGGGGCCTGGGGTAGGGGGAGTAGGTCAGAGCTCTTTTCTTAACAATGTGGGAGTGCTCACTGGGTTTTTACCTCAGGTGAGGGGCTAGGGTCATCTTGAGCATTGAGAGGAAGGAGGTCGGGCTGACTTTTGGGCTGAGACTACAACATTTACATGGGGCCTAAGAAGGGGCAAGGCCCTTCTAAGGGGAAGCAGCCTGCCAAAAGGCCCGCTAAGAGGCTGCGTCCTGTTTCACCCCCAGCTGATGATGGTGATGAAGTGCGGACCCAGCAGGCCATTTTAGATCAGTTGGCCGTTTTGGAGGGTGAAAGAGGGATGGCTGGCCCCTCGCGTAGATTCACAGGGCTTAATAGTTCCAGTAGGGCCACCACCATATCCTTTCAAAAAGAGGTGCTCGCTCAGCTTTCTGCCTTACAGGGTGGTGAGGAAGGCAGTAGCAGCATGAGTGAGGTGGTGCCATTGGATGAAGAGCAGCGGGAGGAACCAGAAGCGGTTGCGGTGGTGCCTCGTGATGTGGAAGGTAAGTCTCCAGCCCAACAGCGGGGGATGGTGTGGCCTTGGGGCCCCTGGGGCCTGGGTGTAATACCAGGTACAGGGGCAGCGGGGTTGCCCTCAGCCACAGGGTTGCCCTATGTGGGCAGTGGCCTGTCCACAAGTCACCAAGGGCCTTCAGGTTTGACACCAAATCAGTTCAGCGGTCCACTTACTTTTTCTTGGCCCCTGATGTCAGCGGGAGCAAGGCACGCTGGAAATGCAGGGGTAGTTGGGCCTTCGGCAGCGGGCGGCATGTTGCCGTGGGGTTGGCAGCAAACCGCTTCTTTGCCTTCAACCTGGTCCACTCAACAGTGGGGGAGTTGGGGATTTCCTTCTCATCCCCTGGTCCCTTATAGTACAGTGGCTTATCATGCGCTACCCTTCTGGGATCCGGCTATGCCGCTGGGTGATCATCTTACAGTGGCAACTAGGGAGAAGATATTAAAAGGGGAATACATAGACATTTTCAGCCTTTTATACAGGGAATTGGAAAAGAAGTCCAAAGAGGAGCTAGGCAAGAAGGACAAAGAGAAGTTGAAGCGGAGAAAGGTGGATAGGTCATGGTCGAATTGGCTACTGGCATTCCTCATATACGCAGGGGTTATTGCCAGGGCCCAGCCATGGAGGGCTGCCCCCCTCTTCTAGTACTGCGATATTATTTATCGAGTGTACAACAATTTTTCGGGGGGGGGGGCGTGGCTGCAATACGATGAGGAATTCCGTATGTGAGCAGCTGTTAATCCTGGTCTTCCTTGGGACCAGATTAATCAGCAGTTTTGGTTGCAGTTTATGGCACCTGCTAAACCGAATGCGGGAGATAGATCTGATAGTGGTCATCTTGTTCAGAAGATGGTTTCTTCTGCTAGCACCCGCACAGCTGTGGGGCAGTCGGTTCAGCCACAGCTGCTTTGCTGGAAGTTTACCTCCCAAGGTGTGTGCGCCAGGAAAGCCTGCAGGTACAAGCATGAATGTCTGTTGAGTGGCGGGCTCCATGCCTTCATGGCCTGCAACAGGTCCAAGCCAAAAGGGGTCAACAAGCAGGCCCAGTCAGCATGCTGGAAAAGGGGCCCAGCCCCATTCATCTGAGGGTTCTTAGAGAGTTACTGCAGGACTATCTGCATTTGGAAGAGAGACGTTATTTGTGGGGTTTTCCCGAGGGTTTAGAATTCCTCATCAAGGTCCTCAGACCCCGTTTTCTTGCTCAAATTTGTGGTCAGTGCGCGGTTTAGAGCATGTTGTGAGGGCTAAAATTAAAAAGGAGTGCGCGGAGGGCCGAGTGTTGGGTCCTTTCGCGGTTCCTTCGGTGCCCAATTTGCGGGTGTCTTCCTTAGGTGTGGTACCTAAAAAAGCAGTGGGGGAGTTTCGTTTACTTCATCATTTATCCTACCAGAGGGGGCAGTCGGTCAACGACGCCATCCCCGCTGAGCTGTGTTCTGTTAAATACACGTCTCTTGACCGGGCAGTGCGGATAGTGCGCCGTTGTGGGGTTGGCGCGGAGCTGGTGAAATGTGACATTAAGTCAGCTTTTCGCCTCCTTCCTGTGCACCCTGATGATTTTGAATTGTTAGGTTTTGCCTTTGAAGGCTGTTTTTATTTAAACAGAGCTCTGCCAATGGGATGTTCCGTATCGTGTGCTGCTTTCGAGTGCTTTAGCACATTTTTGGAATGAGTGTTACAGTATAAGACAGGTGTGCACGATACGGCGCATTATTTGGATGATTTTCTCTTCGCTGGCCCTGCGGGCTCCGGGCAATATTCACGATTGTTAACGGCGTTTGAGCGGTTGGCTGAGGAGCTGGGCATTCCCTTGGCTAGGGAAAAGACAGAGGGCCCAACTACAGTTTTAACTTTTTTGGGGATAGAGCTGGATACAGTGCGTCAGCTATCTCGGTTGCCGCTAGATAAATTGGAGAATCTGCGGGCGAGGGTGTTGGCTGTGAAGATTAAGTGTAAGGTCATTCTTGAGCTACAGCAGCTGGTGGGCCACCTGAACTTTGCATGCAAAGTGGTGGCACCAGGACGGGCATTTCTTCGTCAATTTTGTGATGGCATGGCAGCCTTGCATTTACCGCATCACTATACCCGAGTTACCGGGGGCATGCGAAGTGACCTTGACCTTGAAGGATTTTTATGGCATCTCTTTCTGGAGCGGTGTTATGCAATTGGAAGCTGAGTTGCAGATTGTTTCGGATGCTGCTGGCACCACTGGTTTTGGGGTGTACTTCCAGGGGCATTGGTGCACCGAACGTTGGCCAAAGGAGTGGTTGGGCTCCAAGTTATGTCGTAACTTGACTTTCTCGGAGTTTTTTCCCATAGTGGTTGCTATGTTTCTGTGGGGGCACACCCTGGCCAATCACACAATGCATTTTTGGTGTGACAATATGGCGGTTGTCCATGTTGTCAACAACCTTACCTCTAGGTCTCCACTGGTTATGAGGCTTGTTAGGGTGTTCACTCTGCATTGTCTTAAGTTAAATGTTTTGTTTTTGGCAAAGCACGTACCAGGCATTAGCAATGGAGTGGAGGACGCCCTGTCTCGCCAACAGATGGTGCATTTTCGTCAACTAGCTCCAGAGGCCGACCTTTTACCTGTGCACATTCCAGCGGAATTGTGGCAGATTAGAGGGATGAAGTTAGCCGGCAATTCACCTCGCCATAGCACCTAGCACAAAAAGGTCGTATGACCGGGCAGCTAGTCAGTTTACTGTTTTTTGGGAAAGGTCCAGGCTTATGGAGGCTTGGCTGGCCCGAGTGGAGCACCTGCTGCAGTTTTGTGTTTGGCAGAAAGAGAGAGGCCTCTCTGTGAAATCCATCAAGGGACAGCTGGCAGCGGTGGCCTTCCTTAGTAAGGCGCGGGGGTATCCGGAAGTGACTAAAGACTTCCATATTTCAAAAATGTTGGAGGGATGGTTGCGGGAGGCAGGGCAACCTGTTGACCGTAGGCAACCGATTTCCCCATCTATCCTCCGAGGGCTACATGCCACCTGGGCTCTGGTTTCTGCCTCTGTTTTTGAACAGGCACTATTTCATGCAGCCGCCTTGATGGCTTTTTTCGAGGCTTTGCAGGTGTCTGAGTTTGCGGCGCTCTCATGCAATGATACTTCATCTAGGGCTCTCCAGGTGGGGGATGTCAAATTTGTTGAGGGTCAGGTTGCTGTCCGGGTTTGTTGATCTAAGACGGATCAGAGGCAAAGGGGTTCCACAGTTACTTTAGGACCTTGCTCGGAGAAGAAGTTGTGTCCAGTGGCGGCCCTCAAGCATTATGTTAACTTGAGAGGCTGAGGCTGAGGTTCCTTTGTTTTGTCATAACGACTCAACCCACTTGACTAAATTTCAATTTTGGACCATTACAAGCCGGGCTTTGGGAAAATTGGGCCTTGGGGTGTGAAATTCAGCACTCATTCCTTTAGGATCAGGGCTGCATCTACAGGCATAGCTATGGGTTATGAGGGCGAGGCGATTCATCGTGTGGGACGGTGGAGGTCTGGGGCTTATCGGGCTTACATATGACCTTTACGGTCGTAAGGCAATTCCCCACTGTTGACACCTTCTTTCCATGGTTTAAGTGTTCTGTTCAGTTATGTTGGAATGAGTCCTAATGTTTTTTTCTTTTCTAGGTGCTGTGGCTGGCATGAAAAGGAGGAGGATCCTCATATGTGGCCACAGTGTCATTTTTTGGGCAGCACATCATGCTCAACGTGCGTCAGTCGGCTCTCAGGCCTGAGTGAGTGGGCTGTGATTGAGTGGCAAGGCTGACAGGGCATGAGGTGGTCGGGGCTCCTTCCACTTCTCTTTAAGGAAAGGAGGGGCCCTCCGCCGCATTTGTTGGTGAGTCACATGGGGGAGAATGATTTGGGCTTAATGAAGGGTAAGGCCCTTTCACTTCAGGCCTGGGATGACATCACCTTGATTGGTAAAAGGTGGCTAGGCATCCTCATCCTGTGGTCAGCCATGCTGCCGCGCCGGGAGTGGCGGGCGGCTTGGGATCCAGCAGGTTTGGAGCGAGCCCGGAAGAAGGCTAACAGGGCCTTGCAAATAGCCCTTGGGAGAGGGTTAGGAATTTATGTGCCTCATCCATCCATTAAGGCCTGTTGTGAGGACTTGTACAGGCCAGATAGGGTCCATCTTTTGTTAAAGGGCAACGAGGCCTTTTTGGCCGAGTTAAGGCAAGGGGTGGAACATGTTCTGGGTTAGTGTTGGGACAGTGGCCTAAGCTGAGGCTTGGCTCTGTCTGTGGCTGTTTACTGTTGGGAACATGTTGTGTGGGGTATTGGTGAGCTCCCGCGGCTCTGCACCATTGGGGTGAATGGCATCCCTGGGGTGACCATTAAGCTGTATGGCCCAAGGTCAGCTTCAGGGAGCCTTGAGATCCTGTCACTTGGAGTTGTCCACATCCCAGGCTGTATGGCTTGGGGGATGGTGGAGCTCAGATGAATGGGATCTTGTGCCTGGCCAGCCAGGTTTGAGCCGTTGGTTTGGCTCACACCCGGGGCCTGGGGCTCGCCCAGTTCTGGGTTAAGGAGGTGGTCTGGTACTGACCCCTGGCTTAACCTGTCCCCACTGTTTTCCCCTTGCTGTTAAATTAGTTAAATAAAGTGGCCCTTTAATCCATATTTGTGTCTGTCTCATTATTCCGACTGGGGTGGCAATAAGGCAAATGACCATGAAAGATGAAAAAGTCCACTTTGACCATGAAAGATGAAAAAGTCACCATCTAGGACATGTGTTTTTGCACAGTTGGTAGTTTCACACCTGCAATTAAAATTCCTTCTCTATTGATTCTTTTTTGTTCCCCCTCCTTTACAACAAAAAAATCCAGCATATTAATGTGAAATATATTTTGACACCGCTCAGTCTGCTTATGATTTCAGCTGCTGTGTGTAGGAGAAGGCAGCTCCAAAGTATTGGTTAGCAGCAACTTTGTATGCCATGAAATACAAACTGCAAACTGATACCATGGCTGAACATTCTGCTCCTTCTAACTGCAACTAGCAACAGGGAGTCACCATTAACAGTTATCATACGTAGAATAAAGTGCTTTAGATTATAAAGATTTTTCTGTGTCTCTCCAGTTGGCACAAAGTAATTGTACAATGCCTTTATTTCCCTTTAAAAAGGGACATTTATGAAAATAGCCTGTCCTGCCGAGCTGGGTTTTATTATTCCTTTGAAGGAGTTAATTTACTTGCGCTGGTGGGATGTATTTAAGTGGTAGCAGGGACAAATCTGAGCTATTTCTTTTCCTGGCTGGGGGAAGGAAAATCACCCCCTTTGAGGGCCACAGAAGAGTGGTACTTTTCAAAAGCCTATAAAACATTCCATTAGCAAACTTACTAGATTTTCCAGAACTTGCTATATAAAACTTATACACATATAGGATTTGGCTAATTAGCAGTGCAATCCTAAGCATTGACTTCAATGAACTTCAAAGGATGTAACTCTGCTTAGGACAACCCTGTAGGTCTACAGTCCAGGGAGCCAAGTCACGAAGTGATCAGTGGCACAGCAACTGCAATGCTTTTTCAGTAGTCACAGAGCACATGAGTACTGAAAGGCATGTACAGCAATATGACACCATGTGATCCTGTGATGCAGGACCTGATTTAGTTTTCAAATGACTAGGCTTGCCATGCTTCTAAACTGGTGATCAGCACTGTCGACATCTGCATGGATGACATACAAAACAATCCCACATATTCCAACACAAATCTTCGTAAAGTTTTTCTAAGCTGTCATGTTCATGAGAATTGTCCACAGACAATTGCAGACATATTCAGGACCTTTCTGGATCACATTGCATCTTCCATATGCTTGAGTCATGGGGAATGTCAGGGTGCATCACACAGAGGCACGCTGTTGATTCCAAGTTGACAAGAGTTTGCAAAAAAAAAAAAAGTGAAAGGAAGAATGTTTAAAAATTAAATATAAGAATGGAATATTCCAATCAGGAGCAGCTAATTTGAAAATGAATTTAATCTTTTTGTAACAATTCTATCCTGGTATTTAACCCAGAAAATCCTTGAAATGAATTTGGCTCAGAAAGATTTGCAAAATAAAGCGTAATAAGTCAAATAAAATTGAAACAAGATGATATAGGAGTGCAGTACATAAAACATGTAGGAAAAGATACCATGCATAGAAAGATGCACTTCAGGGGAGGCTGGATTCAGATAACCCTTAACAATTCCTTTATGTGATGATAATTGCATCACTGACCTTCCCAGTAATAGCTGCTACTTACAGAAAACAAAAGGACAATCTCGAAAGAGCAGCACCAAGGCTATCAGGCAATAACTGCAATCACCACAAGAACAACATGGTCACCTGAATCTATCATAAAATGTCTGGCCACATCAGCATGTATGTACCTGGACAATACCTGGTTGGGAGACAACTTAATAACCTTGTAGAGGCAGTCTAATCTCTCCTGAGGAAAACACAGAGGTAACATCAATTAAGAACTGCTTCTGTAATGTGCAGGGAGATAAGGTTCTGGTGTTGATTCTTCATAGGGTTGCCAAGTCCCCTCTGTCCATGGTGGGGGATGGGGGTTGCTAAATCCAGGTTAGGAAACTCCTGGAGATTTGGGGATGGAGCCTGGAGTGGATAGGGACTTCAGTGTGTACAATGCCAAAGAGCCCACCCTCCAAAACATCCATTTTCTCCAGGGGAATTGGTCTCTGGAGATGAGGTATAATTCCAGGGTATCCCCAGGTCCCACCTGGAGACAGGCATCCCTACTTAACCACATGGGAATCCAATTCAAATGGTTCTATAGCTAGGTGGAGCCTTAGTCAAGCCTCTGCAGTAAAACAGAACAGCCACAAAAAACTCAATATTAAAGAAGTGATTGGTAATGGAAGCTTTTGTTTGTCCTCTTTCTTTTCTCATCAGTCTAAATTTAAAACTCAACATACAAGAAGGGACAGAAGAATTCAGAATAGAAACTCTAATTCTTACATTTGCAGCTGTAATAGAAATCAATGAAAAATACACTTGATTAATCCTAAAGTAATATTGTTAAAACTCTCCACTTTCCCAAGTGAAGGGAAATTCTACAGACAGGACTTCCTGAATTGGTTTCTTTTGGAGTACAGAGCACTGGATCCTCTTGACATTTTTGAAATATTTGTTTTTACAAATATATAAGTAGAGCAGGCACTCCTAAGCACTCCTAGAAGGTATCAGATCCACTACCCACATGCCGCACCTCAAGGTACTTCACCCTTCAGCTAATTCCAGCCCTCTGCTTCTCCCTCTATCTTGTCTAAGCTCCAAATAGAAATGTTAATTCTTACCTTTCTGGAAATAATAGAAATTAATGAAAAATAAATTTCTAAAATCCTAAAATATTTTGCACAAATCACTAAAAGGTAACTGAAATACATTTGTGAAATATGGTCCTGGGCTTGTTTTATGGACACTTCAAGCTTCTACAAACTCTAATGAGGAAATGAAATGATTACTATGCCTGTCAGAAAAAGGACAGTGATTCATTGACTTCCCAATTTATTTCCCTGCTAGGCTGAATTTGATTAATTGCATTTCCTTTTCAAGTTTAACAGCCTATTGTGAGTAGGCTTTATTACAACAGACCTAACCTTTTTTCTCTTTCTGTACACTGTGATGCACCTCCCTTATGAACTGCAGATATTCCATTTTGAGCAACCCAAAGATGAAATTCCAGAACAGTGTATTACAAAATCCTCAGTCAAAATCATTTATAGAGAGAAAGCAGTAGGATATGAACTAGCAGCAAAGCTGAGGGGCAAGCAGACAAAAACATTAATTCTTGTTTTGTTGAACTGCAAGCACATTTGTGGCATATCTACATTTATTCCAATGAAGGACATTGGAGTATAGAAGTGTGAAGACATGGGAGTACTATATCAGCAATGCACAGAGAATAAACAATGGATTCAGACATGGGGCAACAAATTTATAATATGGTTGTCACTAGGGATGTGCAAAAAAAAATAAATTCGGAATTACACGGATTCGGAAGTATACAGGGAAAAAAAATCAGATTCCCCATATACTACTGAATACCGTATTCGGAATAGCCGCATATACGGTAATGCGTGGCTATTTCCGAATATACGGCCCTATTATACCCTATGGGCCATTGAAATCAATGGCAAATAGGGTATAATTGAAGCCACCTGGAAGGGAGGGGGTTTGAGGGAGAGCCCCCAAATTTGCAGGGGACCTGCAGGGG
This sequence comes from Heteronotia binoei, assembly GCF_032191835.1. Classification (NCBI taxonomy): domain Eukaryota; kingdom Metazoa; phylum Chordata; class Lepidosauria; order Squamata; family Gekkonidae; genus Heteronotia; species Heteronotia binoei. The sequence continues at coordinate 101,707,825 of NC_083226.1, read as the reverse complement.
ACTCTCCCCTCCAACCCCCCCAAGTCCCAAAAAGATTGGGCCAGTGGATCCCATTCCAGGGGCACCCAAAGAGGGTGCCCCTATTCCATCATTATACCCTATGGGCCATTGAAATCAATGGCAACATAGGGCATAATTAGAGGCTACTGGAGGGCAGGGGGTTTGAGGGAGAGCCCCCAAATTTTCAGGGGACTCTCCCCTCCAACCCCCCCAAGTCCCAAAATGATTGGGCCAGGGGGTCCCTGTCTTTGGGCTCCCCAAAAGGCCCATTGCTAACAATGATGGGGAAAGCCCAATTAGCCACTTCCTCACTGTAATTGTCGTGGGAAAAGTGGCTCTGGGGAGCAGGGGGTTTTGAGGAGAGCCCCCCAAACTGCTGTGCAGCTTCAGGGCACTGCCCCACACAAAACCCACAATGCCAAAAAAAATTGGACCAAGGGGTCCAATTCCTGGGGCACCCAAAGCCAAACCTAACCACATCAGAGAATCTCTATAGGACCCAAATGCACTACATCCCTCTATCTACTCTATGAACCCTGCAGGCCTGGAAGCAATATAAACCCAGTTGCTAACGTCACTGCCACACAAAACACAATCTGCTCAAGGTCTGCTCTGCAGACCTGGCTGCAGCAAACCCAGATGCCAGCTCTCCAGCCCTGCCCCAAACAACACGGGGAGAGCTGGCCAACCACAACAAACCTGCTGGTTCTGGGTCTCTCACCCAGGTGCCAGCTTCCCTGCCACAGAACACACAATCTACAGATGCCAGCTCTCCAGCCCTGCCCCAAACAACATGGGGAGAGCTGGCCAACCACAACAAACCTGCTGGTTCTGGGTCTCTCACCCAGGTGCCAGCTTCCCTGCCACAGAACACACAATGTACTCTATAAAAACAAGAAAGTGACCCAGCCCACACACACCCTCGCCAACCCCCACACCAACCAGAGGTAATTTTAAAAAACCAAAACAAAACCAGCAGAATCACAAAAGGCCAAATGTTAAAAAAGTGGCCTTTTCACCAACAAGAAAGCTCAGGCCAAATCAGTCAACAACACCCCCCCCCAATAACCTGAAGAGAAAAGTAACACAGCAGCAACACAACACAGCAGCAACAAATCAAACACTGAAACAGTAAAAAACTCAACTTTTAACAATACAGGAACTCCCCCCCCCAAAAAAAAAACCCCTTCACCCTAACCCCAAGAAATTCAAGCCACCCAAATCAGGAGAAGTAAAAGGACACTGCACTTTTAAAAGTCCTCTCACTAAATTAAGATATCGGCAAATTAGCAAAACCCCACCCCACCCCAGGCCCCCACCCCCAGCAGAACCTAACCCCAACCCCAAATAGGCTACCCACCCAGTACTCACCCACCCAAATCTGGACAAGTAAAGGGACTCTAGTCCTTTTACCAACAAAAACTAAAACAAGAACCCCAAAACTGTCTTACCTTGTCTTCTCTGAGTCCAGGGAAGTAAGGCTGAGTGAGAGAGCAGCAGGCAGCAGCAGGCTGAAGCCAAGGGCCAGCCACCAGCAGCAGCACAATCTCTCTCACACACACCAAGCCACACACCAACACAGCAATGGAGGAGTCCAGCAGGAAGACTCCTTAAGCAAGAGATCAAAATAACAACAATGTAGCTGATGGCTGGGCCATCAGCTACACAAAAGCCCTGCAAAGCATGCATTTGCAATGCATTTTGCAAATGCATGCTTTGGATTGGCTGCTGGGGCTCCTCTTCCCCCTCCCCCCCTCCCCAATCCCAGGGAGGCTATGGAAGAGGCGGGAAGAGGCCACTAAAGGCGGGAAAGCAGCTCCTTTGAGGCTGCAGAAGCCATTCCCGCCTTTTGCTTTGACAGCTTTGACAGCCGTATACTTCCGAATAGCTATTTGGAAGCATACGGCGAGCCGTATTCGGCTGCCGCATAATAGGCGGCAATGGGAATCGGCTACAGCCGATTCCGAATACAGCCGAATCAGTGTTGATTCGGCTGTATATTCGGTTCGGCCGAACCGAATGCACATCCCTAGTTGTCACCAATTACTCAACTGATCATCTGTTTTAGTAAATTAGTATCTTAAAACTGCATTAATTAGCATATGAGTACACAAGCTTAATCTGACAAAAAAACCCACTTCCTTTGTGTGAGGTATATATATGTCATAGCATGCATTCCTTTTGCTGTTAGACAGAGAAAAATGCAGGCTCTATAACGGTAGGCAACCGGCAGTGATTTTTGTAAGCATTTGTAATACAAATAATTAGACCCCTTAAAAAAATTATGTTAACAGGGACACATTTTAAACAATTAAAAGGACTTTAATTCAGTTTAATAAATAAATTTACTAACATTACAACTCATACTGTTGGGTATTTCTATGCAAAGTAGGGTTGCCAAGTTCAATTCAAGAAATATCTGGGGACTTTGGGGGTGGAGCCAGGAGACATTGGGGTGGAGCCAGGAGCAAAGTTGTGACAAGCATAATTGAACTCCAAAGGGAGTTCTGGCCATCACATTTAAATGCCTTCCCTCCATTGGAAATAATGAAGGATAGGGGCACCTTCTTTTGTGGTTCATAGAATTGGACCCCCTAGCCCAATCCTTTTGAAACTTGGAGGGTATTTTGAGCCGAGGCACTGGATGCTCTGCTGAAATTTCAGAAATGATGGTGGTGGAAAGTGCCATCAAGTCACAGATGACTTTTGAGGTGATTTGCCATTGCCTGCCTCTGCATAGTAACCTTGGATTTCCTTGGCACTCCCCCATCCAAGTACTAACCAAGGCCAACCTTATTTAGCTTCTGAGATCTGGTTAGATAGGGCTAGACTAGCCATCCAGATCACAGCAATATCAGAAATAAAATATTGCAGTTTAAGGAGGCACGTGTGGGATAGGATCAGAAGTGTGTATGTGAAAGTGAGTGCATGCAGAGTTATAACTTTCTACCAGGGCCAGAGAAAAATAGGAGTATCTTTCTGTTTTATTTCATTTATTTATTTTTGGCAGATGTGTTTGTCCCTGATTGTGTTTTATATGGCAATAAATCCAAACTCAAAATCCCTGAAGTTCCATAATTCAGCATCTTCAATTGGATTGTGAATGCACAAGCATGTTCCCATTTACCTTTTTTTTTGGGGGGGGGGACTAATTCGCTTGAGAAAGAGTCCTGAATATTATGGTATTTTTGTTAAACAACTTTTACATTATTATCTTCATTTGATATAAAAAGCATTTTTCTACAGCAATAGAAATATGTCACCTTAGTCCGGCAAGGTGATGCAGCTGAACACAACTTAGGTTGTGTACTGAGGTGTAGCACACTTGTCTTCCTACGGGTTCCCAAGCAAAACCATCATGGTTGAATTTGGGGCAGGGAATCACAGGAAGCTGCTGGAGGAAAATCTGCTCAGCTTCAAGCTTTACTGTATAAGCTAAACATAATAAAACAGACACTCCTTTGGGATACTAACTCATTTCTTCCACCAAATGCCTTTTTAAAAATTCTGTTTTCATTGTTAAAAAGTTGTTACTTTATATCTTTTTTGTTTGCTTGTTTTACCAAAGTTATCATATGATATTAATAAGAATTTCATCTTATTTTCCTTCCAAATCCTATTTTTCACAAAGTTTGGCTGAATTTTGAAGCCTTTTGTTATAGTTTTGTTACAGTTTGTTATTTTCTCTCCCTGCCCCCTCATCCAATTTTAACCAACTGCTTCAAACACTAGTGCACATAATTGCCCCTAGAGTCTAATTAGTGGATGACAATGAGCAAAGCAGCCAGTATGAAAACAACAAGTTATGGGCAGTGTTTGTGTGTCTATTGATTTCAAGAACATCTCAGCCAAACCATTTTCCTGAAGGGCAGCAGAAAAGAAGAAATTCTTACAATGGGAATGGAGAGGGAAGTCTGCTTTTACAAAACTATACCCAGGGTCGTTTTGTAGAAAAATAGGTGGTGGAGGTCATCCAGGGATTGTTATGCAGCTGCACCTACTATTCAATGGACAAGGTGGGAAGGAGGAGGTGGAACTCTCAGAAAGGTTCAGGAGCTGTGAGCTCCCGCTGAATCCAAGGCCTTTCAATGAGTTTGAGGTACAACACTTGCCCTCACTATGTATGCCCTTTCAGAGAATAGGCCTCCTTATAGTTTATAAACTGGGATTTGAGACATCAATACTATGAATAACGTTAAAACATCAGCATAATATTAGCATGGAACAGTAAAGAAACCAAAAATAATACAGCCAATACAGAAAACAACAGTTCTGGGTCTACATTAGAGGGCAACAACTAAAGGCTCCAACAAGTTCTCATCCAGCTCCTGAGGAGTGCCAGCTAATGTTTCAGTTGGTAATACAGGGGATAAAAAGAAGCGATGGCTGTGGCAATGGACATATCTGAATGCCTCTTTGGGGGGAATGGCTCTGGTGGTCAACACCTTCTTATAAACCTACCAATTGACCAGGAATCCATATAATGCTTTTTTCCCAGAAATAATGCAAAACCATGGTTTATTTTAATTATGGTTGGTTTGTGATACCAAGATTTAGTTCACAATCACTCAAATCTTTGTTTGCCTTAATAAACACTGGTTTCATTTCCTTCTCTCTGTTGCCTGAGTAAGTCATCAGAGAATACACCAAGATTAAACCAGGATACATGAATTCAAACATCACAGCAACCCTAGTTCTATTAAATCATGATTTTACACAATATCTGATGTTAGCCATTGAATGCTTTGTACCGTTCTCATTATTTCATCTACAAAAAGAGCAAAATGGAATACAAATACATAGAGAATGTTGAACAGATTCCATGCAAAGAAAGAATTCAATTATGGCATTTGCCAGATCACATCTTTCTGAAAAGAGAATGAGCTACACAATAAATACATAGGTGCTCTGTTTGCAGGGGAGGTTTTCTACACATATTGTTGAATAAATCTAAGGGAGAAATATGGGATTATCAAAGATTTCAGGTTTTCACGGCTGGTAACATCATTAGGGTTTGTAGAATCTTTCGGGCTCAAGTGCCGCAGTAGAACATGGCACTTGAGCCCGAAAGATTCTACAAACCCTAAATATGGGATTGTTTCTGAATTTTTGAAAAGAATTTAAGAATACCAAACAATAGCAAGTGAAATTCCACTTGATTAAGAGAGAACAGCACTGAGCCTGCTTTGGCGGGGAGGGCAGGATATAAATCAAATAAACCAAACCAAACCAAACTGGAGGGGAAAAGGGAATAAGACATGAACAAGGGTTTGATGGAAAAACAGGTGAAGCTGCCTAATCTGTCACTAGCTGAAATACAATCAGCAGGTCAAAGAAAGCCTCAGGCTGTGCCAATAACCTCAGGTTTTGACCTGGCACATTAACAAGTTGTAATAAATACTCACCTATTTACCTGTATTCCTTGCCAAGTAAGTGTCAAGTATGGGAAGTGAACAGGGCACACAGACACCTCAAGAGTTTACTCTCACACATGCTATATAATAGGCATTTGGACACTGTGATCTATGAAGAAGAGAAAGGGTGAAGGAAGTTAAAAGAATAGAGATAGACAAGCCAAAAATCCAGAAGGAGAAATTGACCAGGTATAGACATGGTTGCCAACCTCCAGGTGGAGCCTGGTGTTCTCCTGGAATTGCAACTGCCCATCAGACTCCAGAGATCAGCTCCCTTGGAGTCAACGGCAGTTTTGGAGGGTGACCTGTATGGCATCACATTGCTGATGAGCTCTTTCTTCTTCCCAACCTCCACTCCCAATAGCTAGCAATTTCCCAACCTATTTTAATGTTTCAAGTCACTCTTTTTGAGATAAGGGAAGTTTTCCTTTATGGGCTTGTTTCTTGGGGGGGTGGGCACAATGTTATTATCTTAGTGTGTATCTGTTATTCATTTCTTATTCATAGGGGACCACATATATCTGAAAATATTCTGATTCAAGGATATCACATTTTCTACACATACTAAAATCATTTGCAGTTTCTCCCTTGAACTGAGTACATTTCAAAGAACAGCATATCAACATATTTTAAGAGATTTAACTGTTCTGCATATCATTATATTGAATTCGGAATTTGGTCTTAGAGTGTGGGTTAAGAAATTCATGCAACAAGGCTAGAGACAAATGGGAGATTTTTTTTTCTACAAACATGAGGAAAACTCTGGGTTTGCAGAAAATGCTGCCATTTACATTTTAGTAGCAATAACAGAAACAATGCCTGTAGATTTAAGAGATGAATGTCCACCAAGATCTCATGAATTGTGAGATATTGGTTGCCATTTTGAGAGTTCCTAGGCAACCACAACAATATTGCTTGCCAAACCTTCCAAGGTTGTTTTCTCTCAGTAAAAGGCAAGAGGAAGACACTGAAAAATGTAAAAGACAGAAGGGAGAAAAGGAATCAAGGAAAGAAGTGAAACAAAAAAGAAACTGGAAAAGTAAGTTAAATGGATGGGAGAGAAGTAAAGGGGAGATGGCTGCGAGGGTTAGGGTAGGACAGACAGTTGAAGACTGGGAAGGGGCACATAGTAATTGGATGGGTGGGTTGAAGGGAGAGAAACTGTCAGGAGGAGGGAAAGTAAATTACATGCCCTTACAAGGTCCTCTGCCTCTCATGTCCCATCTAAAGTATTGCCTAACCAAGTTGCCCTATCCTTACCCTTACACATCACAAAACTGATCACAGCTGCTGATGTTTGAGTAAAGATGCTCAGAAGTTTGTTTTTTAAAAAAACTTCTGGAGAGAACATAATTTCTTGAGCCCTCAATTTCATCAGGTTTTTTTTTTAAAAAAAGATCACTTTTGTTGTCCTAAAGGAGAGATGGAAAAGAAACTATATTTTTCAACATAAAGAAATCTAAACTTCTGACTCTTGGAAGGAGAAAATGACAAAATGATGAGGATATTACATTTCAAAGTGATTTTAAAAATGAATAAGATGCTCCTTGACAGTCACCCTTTTCTAAACTAGTTTATTTTTGCATTTTATTCTTTCTATTTGTGTGAGTTTTTCTTTCTTGTTAGAAGCTAATCACCACTCTGGCCCTATGTTCTCTAAAGCAACTGAACATTGTCTAGGCCAGATGTATTCAATCTGAGGCTTGCAGAGAGCCACATTTACAGCTATCATCAACCAGAAGAGCCACATTTATTTTTGTTGTTAGCATGAGGCCTGCACCTCAGGAAGGCCCACAACTTACTCATTCCTGCAATGGCAGCTATTTCAGGTTGAGAACCAACTAACAACTTGAAACCCTACTTGACAAGGGCCTTGCCCTCTTTCCTGAAACATGGGACAAGTGCCATATTGGGGAACAGAGAGCCGCAGGTGGCATGTCAAAGAGCATTGTCAGCAGATCAGCAGGAGAACACAATTGGTTTTTAAGTGATAATTATGCATTTCAGCATCAAGATCACCAGAACAGAGCAGGCTATACATGATATCCAAACAGTCAGACATAAGACAGATTCTGAGACAGGACGGGGGCTGGGGGGTGGGGAACATAGGCCCTTTTGATTGACAATATGCTGATAGTGCAATATCTCCCTGTTTAATCCTTTTGTGCTTTGAAGACCTTCATGCCTTCTTTGACTGCCTACTGCACCCAGAAAATTTGCATGTTTATCATGAATTTTCCAAAATGTAAAGCAAAGCTGACAGCTTCAAAATACTATCAATTTAGCTTGTAAAATCCATAATGTTCTCATTTTCCATGCTTTGCTAGGTCCTTGTTCTGGTTTTTATTGAAAGAAGATTGTAAGATTTTAGTAGCCTAGGCTAAACGTACTGTGTCTTGCTGTAGACTTGTCAAGATATGATTAAGCTAGTTGAAAATGTATCACCCTGAGTATATTAGCTAATTTAGTACAAACTCAAAAGATGGCATTCAAGTTATTCAGGACAGATTATTTATTATCCCTTGTGACAAAAACAAGCAGAACTTACAGTCTGAGGCTCAGGTTTTATGATAATACTTGTGTTACTTAGGAATTGTCACTTCACAGTCAATTTTTTAATATATAATTTGTCTTGTCGTTGCAAAGAGCATAAGACTTTCAGGGTAAACACATAACTATCACACGTAGCTCTACTTCTAATGACAAAACATACTTTATACTTGATTATAACATCCTACACAATTATAGTCACCTATAATTGCAGCAGTTGGAACACCTCTTCAAGGGACCTTTCTGGGTTACAGGGTGAGTTTACAGAGTCCTAGCATGGGGAAGAAAAAGTGGCTAAGAAGGAGCCCAGATCTATACTCCCCCACTCAAATCAGCCAAACATCTATGTACTGATGATCTGCTAATGAAAGAATTAGTAAGAGAAATTGCTACTTTCTCCTCTAATAAGTACAAGGCTTTGGATCAAGATGGGGAATTAATTATCCAGTTATCTCCAGGCTACCATTCCCCATACCACCATTTACTTGTGGCTAATGAATCTTACAAGGAAAACAAGCAAATAGACACACAACCAACCCCCAACCCCCATGTCAGGAAGGGAAATTCTCTGAGATTGGGGAATATTGCCAGGATCCTCAAAGAGGTATTTGTAGGAAATCACTGCCTGCTTAATGGTGAAACTGTTGTGGCAGTCTTCCAACTAGGGTTTTCAGGTCACCTCTGACGACAGGTGGGGGGGGGGGGTGAGGATGGCCAGCTGCAGGCTGAAAAACTCCTAGAGATTTGGGGATGGAGCCTGGGGGAGGGGGAGAGGTAATGCTAGTCCAGATCCAATGTTAGTAGTGCAATACCTTATTATGTTCCTAGCTCTGAGATCTTCAGAAGTGGCTTTGTTTTAACATGTCATCACTATATGTGGTGATGGTAATAGGGCTTTTTTGTAGAAAAAGCTCAGCAGGAACTCATTTCCATATTAGGCCACACATCCCTGACACCAATCCAGCTGGAACTGCATTCCTGTGCATTCCTGCTCATAAAAAGCCCCGGTGGTAGTGATGAGGAGATAGGCCTTCTCCATGGCATTTCTCTTTAAGAAGGCTATTGGACCAGCTCATTGGAGAGCTTTTGGATGCTCTGTGTAATTAGAAAGGTTATAGTTTGTCAGCATGCTACTACTGATCAATGGCAATTTAGCCTTTGTACTACTGTGGTTTTACAGTATTACTGCATTAATCAGTGTTCCTTGAACACCAGTCATCAGCAAAAATTTTTGCAAAGAGCACATGGTTCTCCCTTTGCCAGTTTCCCTCTTGCAAGCAACAGAATCTCAGCCAAGTGAAGTCAGAAAGGGCAACCATGGCAGGGAGGTCTCATTTTATCTTCCCCATGCATACTTTCTTTGCAGGTGTTATGGAATTTATACTTTTCTTTGCTCCCAGTTCAATTCAGGGGCTAAAGGAAACTGAAGATTCCACAATATACACCAAGAAATGATGGCCAACAAGGATGGAATTTGTATTGTCTGACCCCTGTCCTATATCTAACGAACTCTCTTCACTAGCTAGCAATGGTAGAAGGGAGGCAAATGCTATTGCAAGCCAGAGTTTTTGCAGTGGTGTTGAACTCAATTGTTATGAGGGCATTGTTGGGTCAGGCCATGTGTGCCATAAAACATTTTTTTTTTGTTATTTATACTTTATTAAGTTTTCCATAAAGCATATCACGGACATTCATTCCGTCGAACGAACAGAGGCACTCATCCAACACCTTGTGCACCGCCACCACATATTCTCCTAATCTGAACTGCCTGAACTGATCAAGTTAATTAGATGCCGGCGTGCCAGTTCCCCAGCTCAAGAGCCCCCGGGTAAACAAGTCCCAGACTTCAAAATGCAGAGCTTTAAACATTAGATGCTTCTAGAAAAGCCGCCCAAATCTCTTCAAATTGTTGTTGTTGACATTGCCGGCGATATGCTATCCTTTCTTGCACAGCCAAAGCATACATTCACTCTAGCCAAGTAGTAATTGTGCCGGTGAAGTCTTCACGCCACTGCAGCAGGATAAGCCGCTTCGCAATCATTATCGCACGTGCCGCCCATCTTCGCTGCCAACGAGTCAGTGACCAGGTCGTCGGGAAGTAATTCAGTAATATCTGCATGGCAGAAATAGACTGGTCAATGTTAAGTACCTTTTGCATCCATCGAGCAATCCCATCCCAGAAATTTTTTAACATCGGGCATTTCCACAGCATATGAACCAGACCCGCCTCTGAGCGTAGACACCGCCAACAAATGTGTGCCATAAAACATAATGCCAGGTGCCAGAGATATAAACTGTTTAAAGGACAGCAGCTGGTATGCTCAGAGTTGGTGTATCCTCCTTGCAAGGCTCCATGGGCTAGGAGGAGGGTGCAGAGAAAAAACCCACATGGGTGGACTGGAGAGCCAGTGGTGCAGCATTGGGCAGAAATTACAGGCCAGTCAGTCTGACTGGGAAATTACAGGCCAGTCAGTCTGACTGGGAAATTACAGGCCAGTCAGTCTGACTTCAATACCGGGAAAGTTGGTAGAAACCATTATCAAGGACAGAATGAGTAGGCACATTGATGAACACGGGTTATTGAGGAAGACTCAGCATGGGTTCTGTAAGGGAAGATCTTGCCTCACTAACCTGTTACATTTCTTTGAGGGGGTGAACAAACATGTGGACAAAGGAGACCCGATAGATGTTGTTTACCTTGACTTCCAGAAAGCTTTTGATAAAGTTCCTCATCAAAGGCTCCTTAGAAAGCTTGAGAGTCATGGAGTAAAAGGACAGGTCCTCTTGTGGATCAAAAACTGGCTGAGTAATAGGAAGCAGAGAGTGAGTATAAATGGGCAGTCTTCACAATGGAGGACAGTAAGCAGTGGGGTGCCGCAGGGCTTGGTACTGGGTCCCATGCTCTTTAACTTGTTCATAAATGATTTAGAGTTGGGAGTGAGCAGTGAAGTGGCTAAGTTTGCAGATGACACTAAATTGTTCAGGGTGGTGAGAACCAGAGAGGATTGTGAGGAACTCCAAAGGGACCTGTTGAGGCTGGGTGAGTGGGCGTCAACGTGGCAGATGCAGTTCAGTGTGGCCAAGTGCAAAGTAATGCACATTGGGGCCAAGAATCCCAGCTACAAATACAAGTTGATGGGGTGTGAACTGGCAGAGACTGACCAAGAGAAAGATCTTGGAGTCGTGGTAGATAACTCACTGAAAATGTCAAGACAGTGTGCATTTGCAATAAAAAAGGCCAACGCCATGCTGGGAATTATTAGGAAGGGAATTGAAAACAAATCAGCCAGTATCATAATGCCCCTGTATAAATCAATGGTGCAGTCTCATTTGGAGTATTGTGTGCAGTTCTGGTCGCCGCACCTCAAAAAGGATATTATAGCATTGGAGAAAGTCCAGAAAAGGGCAACTAGAATGATTAAAGGGCTGGAACACTTTCCCTATGAAGAAAGGTTGAAACGCTTGGGACTCTTTAGCTTGGAGAAACATCGACTGCAGGGTGACATGATAGAGGTTTACAAGATAATGCATGGGATGGAGAAAGTAGAGAAAGAGGTACTTTTCTCCCTTTCTCACAATACAAGAACTCGTGGGCATTCAATGAAATTGCTGAGCAGACAGGTTAAAACGGATAAAAGGAAGTACTTCTTCACCCAAAGGGTGATTAACATGTGGAATTCACTGCCACAGGAGGTGGTGGCGGCCACAAGCATGGCCACCTTCAAGAGGGGTTTAGATAAAAATATGAAGCAGAGGTCCATCAGTGGCTATTAGCCACAGTGTGTGTTTGTGTGTGTATATATATATATATATGTATGTATGTATACATATATATATGTATATGTATATGTGTGTGTATGTGTGTGTATGTGTGTGTATATATCTATATAATGTTGGCCACTGTGTGACACAGAGTGTTGGACTGGATGGGCCATTGGCCTGACCCAACATGACTTCTCTTATGTTCTTATGCTCCCACACAGCCTGACTTCTGTTAATGAAGTTGCTCCACTGTGTTGAAGCCACAATCAGAGTGGCTCCACCCAGCCCCCGAACAGCCTTCTTTTTTCTCCCTTGCACCAGTTGCTCATGGGCCACATAAGAGCCCTGAATGGGCTGCTTCCAGCCCTTGGGCCTTATGTTGGACACCCTAATCTAAAGGGCTAGGTCTGACTCAAAGTACAATCTTTGAATTGGAAAGGGATTCACATGAGCCTCCAGCTTGAAATTCAGCTGCATCACTAGTTTTAATCATATTTTAGCTTAGTTCTTCGACTTTATTTAGAAAAGTTATACCCCAACTCTCCAGTGACTTTCTCAGGGACTCATAAAGTTAAAAACAAAACAATAAAATAATAAAAACTGAGAAAGCACTGTTGTTGTTATTGTTGTACTAAAGCAAGCAAAGAAGCCACTGGGTCATAAAAACATAATATTCAGCATAAAAACAATCAAAGCATAACATAAAAGAAGCCCTCAGGCTAGATGATGGGCATAAAAAGTTGGAAGTAATTTCTTTATCCCCTTGCAATGGATAAAGAGAAGGAGGGGGACAGGAAGATGAATGATACTTAGTGCTTTTAATTTATTGAAAAAGATGTCACAAACAAGAATGTTTGGAAACACTGGCCTCTGATCCAGAACACTTTGACATAATCCGTCCCTAATCCAGAACACTTTGACATAATCCGTCCCTAATATGTGAAAACTCTGTACTGTGAGATGCAGTGATCTGCATTTGTTCAGGAGCCCTTTCATCTATTCGTATTCATATGCTCCAGTTGTAGAGCTCTGGGACTGAAAGAGTTGCCTTAGCTAAGTTCTATAATAATGCCAGGGAAGTCATGTATACAGCTTTTATCCTTTTTATTTTTAATGCATAGGCAAACCACCCCTGTAGTCTCTTGCCTTGAAACCCCTATGGAGTTGCCATAAGTCAGCTGAGACTTGACAGCATTTTACATAGACACACAAGTGCAGAAAGAGAGAAACTTCATTGTCTGAGGAAAAGATAAAGACCGATTTCGCACTAGTGTTTAAACCGAGGTGGCGTCCCATTTTTCTCCAGTTCATTTGTTGGATTTCACACATGTTAATCCACATCATTCTGATCCATGGCTTTACAATTTCCACCGTGTGGTATTTCGATGCTCATTTTTGTGGACTTTCCGAAAAGCTGCAGATCCAATCCGCAGAACTTTTAGTGGGAAAATCATCAAAATGTTCTGTGAAGCAGTAGGAAATGAGAACAGAGGAGGGAAAACCCATGCTGAGTTTCTTTGGAGTTGTTGTTTGTGTGACTGATTGGCTAGTTGGCTTCCAAGCATATGGAGGCCATTGGAGCAATTCTGCTACATGGGTACAGCAAGCTGAGTCAGCATTTTAAAACCATAAATTAGAGGTATTTTAAAACACCTTTTAAATGGTCCTAAAGTTGCAGTTATGGAAGAAGCAAGAATTACAGGCTGCTACTGATGTTACAAAAGGGTAAAGGTAGTCCCCTGTACAAGCACCAAGTCATTATTAACTTGTGGGGTGATGTCACATCATAATGTTTTCTTGGCAGACTTTTTTTACAGGGTCAATCAATCAATCAACATTTTATTTATATCCTGCCCTCCCCGCCGAGGCAGGCTCAGGGCGGCTAACAACATCAGGTGGTGGTTTGCTGTTGCCTTTCCCAGTCATCTACACTTTATCCCCAGCATTTTACCAACCTCAGAAGGATGGAAGGCTGAGTCAACCTTGAGCTAGCTACCTGAACCCAGCTTGCACTGCGATTGAATTCAGGTCATGAGCAGAGCTTGGACTGCAGTACTGCAGCTTACTACTCTGTGCCATAGGGACCCATAGTCAGGGGTTTCTCCCTCTCCTGAAAAAAGAGGTGCCAGAACTCTCAAGAGAAAAATGCAGGAGAAACACATAGCTGCCTCTCATGAACTTTTTAAAAATAATTCTGTTTCCCCATAAAGGTTCTGGAACTCCATTCTACCACATTTCTCCAGGAAAAAAGCCCTGCCCATAGTGATGTCACCAGGGCTGGCCTTAGGACCTGCAGCGCTTCAGGCAGCCCTGCCACGCCCCACCACCCCGCCCCACTCTCCCGTTGCAGTAGCAACGTGGGAAGACAGCAGCAATTCAGGGCGGGGAAGGAGGTGGGGAGAATCGGCGGCAACAGGGGGAAGACAGCAGCGATTTGAGGCAGGGAGGGAAGGGAAGGAGACAGGGAGAAGTGGTGGCAATGAGGGGAAGACAGCAGTGATTCAAGGTGGGGAGGGAGGGGAAGAAAATGATGAGAAGCAGCAGCTATGGAGGAAAGACAGAAGCAATTTGGGGCAGGGAGGGGAAGGAATTTTTTTAAACAAAAAGGTGGCCCCCCTCTGAGGCCAGTGTCCTAGGCAAATACCTAGTTTGCCTAGTGGAAGAGCCAGCCTTGGATGGCACAAGCACTACCAAAAAAGAACAAATTACACTGTCTTTCTGGTTACAACAGCATCCTGTTTTCAATAGCAGAAAACCACATACCTCCATTATTTACACGCAGGGCATGGTTGGTGGCCTCCTGTTACTTATTCTCTGTACCTAGTATTTTTAGGTATATAGTGTCCACCAGGGGTCATTTTGTAGAAAAATAGGTGGTGGAACTCATCCAGGGATTGTTATGCAGCAGCACCTACTATTCAAGAGGCAAGGTCAGAAGGAGGAGGGGGAACCCTCAGAAAGGTTCAGGAGCTGTGCTCCTGTGTGCTCCTGCTGAATTCAGGGTCTGGTGTCCACACAAAGAATTATCATCGCTAACAGCCACTCCTTTCCTTCAGGCATGAATTTGCTTAATACTGCAAAAAAACCAATCTTTGTACACTTAACTCAGCAGAAAGTCCAGCTTATCCAGTGTGTCTTACTAAGAATTGTATCTCTGGCCATCTTGACTGGTTGTTTAGTCAACACGTCACATGGAACTGAATTCAAGAAGATGATAATGTGTTGCATGAACAGTAGTTAATTATGCCTGCTCAACTGCATTGTGTTTCCTTACATTTTATCCTATGAAAGAGGCAGAAAAATTTCCCTTTACCTCACTTTCTAACATCATTTATAATTCTGTAGACTTCTATCATGTTATGTACTTCAATGTGTTGGACAAATGTAATCTTCAGTACATACTTGGGGGTTTTCCCTCTGCTTGTTGCCAAGCAACCCACTAGAATTAACAAGTGTATGTTTCTACTGGATTCTGCAACTTGGCTTAGATCTTCCACAACCAAAGTATTCACAGTTTATAACATATTTATTGCAAATGTCTGGTTTTGTTACACCTGAGATTTGAAATGTTCATACTGATTTAATTGCTCTGGTTTTACTAATGTAAAAGGTAGCCTAGAAATTTACTAAATAAATGTCTTGGTACTGTCTGGGATACTAAATACTTGGCAAGATACTAAATATCCGGCAAGTAACTATTTTAAAAAACCCAATTTCCCTCTTTCTCTAACATGCCACTGCCCTAGGGGTGCTTCACAAAGTAAAGTTTATCAATGCATATTGAACTTGCAATATGTCATGTGCCTGAATATCCAGATCTGATGTTTTCCAGGAGCTACTGATGCTTCCAGCAGAGTTAAGTGGGACTTCATCAGTCTGGGAAATGTCTGAGATCAAAAAGGTTTTTCCAGAGAGCTTAAAATGGTGTATAGTAACAGTCCTTTAAAAGCAAGGGCTGGAAATTTATTGCTTGTTTTTTGCCAGGCAGCACTTACTCTAGCTGTGACCTCATCTTCAGCACTGATAATTGGAAAGTTAGTATACAATAGACATAGTTCTCAACAGGAAGCTTGGAAGTGACATTCTGGGATGTGCATTTGTTCTCTCTTACATCTGTAAAATCAGCAGGAGTGGTTGTGCAATAAGGTGTTTTAATTTATATGTCTCAGAAAGTTAGATACTCGAGAAAACTTCAACATGAGCATATTGGCTTACATTTTAGAACAATTTCTTTATATGCAATGCATGTACTACAAAGAGTGACTGGGCCCTAAACTGCATGTGATGTTCAGGGACATATATTATTATTTCCATTTTTTCCCCAACCAAAAGCAGTCACAGTAAGCTATGAATTTCAACAGAGCACAGGCAAGCAGAAGATACTCCTTAACTTTTCCCCCTTCTGGTCATTTTCCTGCTCAAAAAGCCCTGTTCCCTACTTTTTTGTCCTGTAAGACAAAACATGTGAGTAACTTTACCTTTGCCCTTGAGAAGGAAAAACAATTCAGGGCACAAAGCTGCTGGACTGTATGTGGAAGCGTTAACCAGCTCTCCCTCCAGTTGTCCAATCACATCTGCAATCAGAACAGCTGTTTTTGATTTTAAAAATGGGAGACATGCCACTGACATCACATCCTGGGGGCATTAACATTTTTGAAACAGACACTAATTAACAATTAGAATAGATACTGCCAATTCATATGGCTGTCTATAAACATAACAAGGTTCTTAATCCATTTAGAGCTTGACAATAAACTAGATGTCTTATTTATTCACTTGGTTTATATCCTGCTTTCTCTTCAATGAGGACCCAATGTAGATTACAGCAGGGGTCTCCAACCCCCAGGCCGCAAACTACCACTGGGCCGTGGCCTGTACACAACCGGGCTGCGAATCCTGGCCAGCCCCCCCGCCACCCCCCACCAGCCCTCATGGTACTGCAATGGAGTTTAACTCCATGCCCCTCCTGCCACCGCCACCCTCCTGCCGTCATCTTCCCTCCCCGGTGCTGTAATGCAACGTAGCGCTCCATCATCGCCCTCCCTCCTTCAGATCACACTGCACTGAGCATCGCCAAAGCTGGGCCTTACCAGCTTTGATGCAGCCAGCGCGCCATCTAACACTTTGAAGTACGCGCGAGAAAAGGCTTCCCCCCCCCTTTCCTGGAACTGGAAGTGAGGGGGGAGAAGCCTTCTCTTGCATGTATTTCAAAGTGTTAGATGGCACGCCAGCCACATCGAAGCTGGGCCTTGCATCGAAGCTAGTAAGACCCAGCTTCCACGCTGTTCAGCTTGGCGCGATCTGAAAGAGGGAGGGAGGGTGACGACAGAGCGCCATGTTGCATTGTTGCACTTGGGAGGGAGGAAGGTGGCAGTGGGAGGGCAGAAGCAGGGAGGAGGCAACAGAGTTAAACTCCGGCTGGCTGCTTCTTCAGCAGGTTGCCCGCTGCTGCTGTGGCTGTTTTCCCAGCTGATCATGGGAGGGAGGGGTGTCAGCCTTTAAAAAGCCAGGGAAGGCAGTGTTTCACCACCCCTTTCCCAGCCTTAAAATTGTAACAACAGAGGGTGGAGGAGGCACCATGAGGGGAGGGAGCAGGGTGGCAAGGCTGCATGGCACGGGGGGGGGGGGGGCGGCGAGGCTGCACAGTGCCATGGGTGGCAGGGCCAAATTCAATGCAGTATGGTTGCCACTATGAGATAGTAAGGGGAGAGGTCCTGTCAGCTTCACTTCTGCCATTACCATGGGATGAATAACTCAGGAATGCTTTTTCCTACACATTCTCACCCAGTTTGTGGTGAAAACAGATGCATCACACCTGAAACAGCCTTAGGGTTGCCAAGTCTGACTCAAGAAACATCCGGGGACTTTGAGGGTGGAGCCAGGAGACTTTGGGGGTGGAGCCAAGAGCAAGGGTGTGACAAGCACAATTGAACGCAGACATTTCCCTCCCTCTCCCTGCTTTCTGACGACCGTGAAGTGGGGGGGGGGAGAGCTTCCACACTGGAGAATCCCCTACCCCCAATTGGGGATTGGCAACCCTAAACAGCCTATAGGTGGGGCTTAGCTGATTCCCATTCTACATCTCTGTTTTTGTGGAAGCAGCCAAAATTTTGTATTCATTTCCCCAGCAGACAATGTTATACAGATGAGGTTTCATACTTTATTTTAGAAATAGAATATAATTAGCATTAATAAACAAGACAATCATTTTATAAACACATGCAGAGTCCTCTTCATAGTCATTTAAAAGGCAGTGATTCAATCCTATATTTTAACTGCAATTTATAAAACTTATTTTATCAGAATCATTTTTTAAAAATCAAACAAGAGAATTGCATTCCAAACAGAAATGTACAGTTAATAAAGGGCATGTCTGCTTTCCCCCTGGTGTAAATGGTGGAGGCATTTAAAGTCCTTTAATCTATAACTAATATGAAAATATAAACTGCTTCAGGTATTTCATATTATTAACAACTAACTGACAAAACATTAAGTTAGTTCAGATAAATAACTGTAAAATCATAGTGAATATTATGGTAATACATTAGGCTTGCCAGCCCCCAGGTTCCAGTGTGTGTATGCCTTTAAATCTCAGCTGGAGGAAAGGTGCATGGGTGGGGTGAGCAAGCAGAGCCACATGGCTCTTCCCAGTGAGTGCGTGAACCATGTGAAACGGGAAGAGAAACCAGCACAGTCCCTCTGTTTGTTTTGCATTGGTTTTATAAGTTGTGTGTATAGGTCGTTTTCGCACTCACCTTAATCAGCAGCGACGACCCTCTTCACCGCGCAGGATCTGCGTGGATTTCGCACTAATTGCCGCGGAGCACCTAGAAGAGCTGGAAAGTCCCGGCGTTTTTGTGGTGCAAACGGAAACTGGTTTTTGGCGGTTTCCGTTTGCGCCGCAAAAGCGCCGGGACTTTCCGGCTCTTCTGGGTGCTCCGCAGCAATTAGTGCGAAATCCGCGCAGATCCTGCGCAGTGAAGAGGGTCGTCGCTGCTGATTAAGGTGAGTGCGAAAACGACCATAGTAAAATGGAGTTAACTAGAATCTGATTATCAGATGGAGGAAAACTCCATCCCCTAAGTTGCTCTCTTTTCATTTTCCTGTTAGTTTGAAAAAGTTGGTTGAAATACAGCAGATGGTTACATTCAGCAACTCTGATGAGTAAATTGCCCCAGTGAGATCAGAAATGTGTATAATTGCAAACTGTTTATTTTGGCTGCTTTGTGAGCCAGTATCTGTGTGTGTGTATGTTCACTTTCATTTAGTGGAAGTGCAGCTGCTGGGAGATGACAAAATGAAAACTTACTCAGGGGAACTACACTGCTGTATTTTTATTTATTTTATGGAATGGGAAAGTCTCCAGGCTCTACCCCCAAGGTCTCCAGATATTTTCTGAGTTGGATCTGGCAACTCTACGCCATTTTGTTAGATTTTGGCAGGTGGCTGCAGGCAGCTAGCACACTGGGTGCCTCTGCCTGACTTCATTAGCTTTGGTACTTTTATGAAATGTAAGAGAGAAGAACATTTTGAGCAGAAATCAGCTCCCCTGGAGAAAATAGCTGCTTTGAAGGATGGACTCTATTGCATTGTGCTAAGGCCCCTTCCCACTCCAAAACCCACCCTCTCCCAGATCTACCCCCAAAGTATCCAGGTATTTTCCAACCTAGATCTGGCAACCCTATAATATAGCCAGCCTTTCCAAGAGCTTCCTACTTATTTGCAAAGGTATTTGTTCCCATAAATAATTCCATCTATTTTATTAGTAAGTCCACAGTGAAAGGTTTCTCTAATGGAAGAAATATGTGGCTAAGGTCCAGCCATAAGAACATTGGAGCAGATTAGTTATAGGGCTGTTAATAAAGTTGCTTGATACCCAGATGAAATATAATTTGGTATACAAATTATCTTCTTTTTCATGTATACATGAGGGACATCCCTGAATGCTTCACCCCATATATATAAACCAAATCAATGCATAGTTTGAATGATCCAACTACGACAAAATCTAGCCATTAATTTTTGCATTAATTGTTCATGCCAATGTAGTCCTTTAATTTTTGTTCTCATTTGGAACATAGTGTAGAGCTCTGGCTAGAGTGCTAATGGACAACAATGAGTTATTTTCAGTGAGGCGCCTTATTGTAGTTTTTCTTCAGAGAGGGAAGAGAGACTGGAAGTAAACAGGGACCAAAATCTGATCTGCAAAAGCTTGCCTGTGGCTGTCAGAAAACTATAAGCACTCGCTGATTATGTCAAGAGAAGCAAGAGATAAGGAGGGTATTGCATACTTTGAGTTTGTAACCCACTTTTAAAGCTTCTTATTAGCCAAGAGGTTTTTACCAAAGTTCTGCTGTAGTTTATTTATTTTCCTTCAGATTTATTCTTCATTAAGATTTTGAGAAATGATTGCTTTCCCTGATGTTGCAATGCCACAGCTTTATTCCTCAAGGTTATTCTCTCACAAGTATATACACACTAGCAATGGCTTGAGATTCACCACCCTGTAGATGGATGATAAATTTGTAAGTCATAAACATTCAAGAGCACCGTGGCGCAGAGTAGTAAAGCTGCAGTACTGCAATCTGAACTCTCTGCTCATGAGTTCGATCCCAGCTGAAGCTGGGTTCAGGTAGCCGGCTTCAGGTTGACTCAGCCTTTCATCCTTCCGAGGTCGGTGGCTCAGTGGTAGAGCAGCTGCTTGGGAAGCAGAAGGTCCCAGGTTCAATCCCTGGCATCTCCAAAAAAAAAGGGTCCAGGCAAATAGGTGTGAAAAATCTCAGCTTGAGACCCTGGAGAGCTGCTGCCAGTCTGAGAAGACAATACTGACTTTGATGGACCAAAGGTCTGATTCAGTATAAGGCAGCTTCCTATGTCCTAAAATGAGTACCCAGCTTGCTGGGGGGGGGGGGGGAGTGTATATGACTGGGGAAGGCAATGGCAAACCACCCTGTAAAACGTCTGCCATGAAAACATGAAAGCAGCATCACCCCAGAGTTGAAAACAACTGGTGCTTGCACAGAGGACTACCTTTACCTTTAAATAGTGAAGAAACATAAACATTCAAGAAACAAGTTGACTAGGGATGATAGTTTAGATTATCTTAACTAAACTATGAGTCATGGGACTAGGTGTTTCATGACAAAATCCTTATCAGTTTTCTTAGAATCCCACGTTTTATTGATTCAATGGGACATTTTTGAACGCTTTTAGTTGTAAAGGAAAGCTTATCCTTCCCTAGGAGTTTCCCTTTCCACATTCACTTCCATGAAGATGGGAACTTCACATATGCAAGGGGATACTGGGCTACAGTGAAAAGGGGTGAAGGAATCTCCTTTCACCTCACACAAACACACAAACAAACAAATATCTATGGGATCTCCACAGATAAAAACCATATGGGATGGGTGCTATAATCAGGAGGTGTATTTAATGAGATTGAAGGAAAAGCTGGCTAGATCCAATCAAATACGTGCTGTTCCATTCACTGAACTTAACAAATGAGTTTACTTTGGCAGAAGTTCTGTGTGCATCACAGTACAATCCAAGCTCTGGATCAGAGTCAGCAGCTAATGATCTGGTGAAGGCACTAGGATAGCAGCAGGTGAGCTTTCAGTGCCCAGTAAAATAGGCTTCACTATTTTATGCTTTCTGTTTCTTTCCATTAACATCTAATCACCTACTTCTGTCTCATACCCACTAATACAGTGATTCCAACCACCATCTTCAGTTTGCAAGACCTGGGCAAAGCTGCTAATGACAGGATATTTTGGAGGTCATTAATTCACATGGTCGTCATAAGTCAGAAGCCACTTGATGGCACATACCTGCACAGCACTTCTTATCTTTAACACACCATTTTGCAATCAATCCTTTTTCCTTGCAGCTCAAAGCTCAGACCTTCAGGTATTATCCACCTATACCTAATTTCATTGTCATGTAGTTTTTCTGTCAATTTTTTGTATGCTTTTCTGTCATTTATCACTTGTCTTGGCAATTCTTTCATGATTCTTACTCTGCTGCCTCCCACTATCAATGTCTTTTCAAAAATTTTATTCAAGATTTTTTCCACCATTTCTTTTGTCATATATCTTATAACCACATCTCTTAGGAGGTTATTTTTCTTGGCATATAGTGAGTTCACTCTATACATATAGTCATACATGCTTCTAGTTCCTTCAGGATCTTCCTCCAAAAATTCTGCAATTATTCTTATTATATATCCTTTCAAATCAGTCTCTTCATCCTCAGGTACTCCTCTCAGACATATTTGGGTTTCCATCAATTTGCAGTCATGAATTGCCACTTTTTCTTGCATTTCTAGGAAGGTGGAATCATGTACTTTCACTCTCTCTTCCACCTCTTGCACTTTCTTTGATGTTACCACAGTCTCATTTCTGAGATCTTTTATATCTTTCCTTAGCTCTTCAATGTCTTTTCTAATTTCTTTTTTAGAAGCAGTTATCATGTCTCTCACCCCTTTCATCATCCTGGCTTCCATTGCTTCTAATTGCTCTTGCATATTCTCCATTGAGGCAGTCCTTGCAAGGGTTAACATGCTCTAACACTTAAAAAAACACCGAAAATTTTGACCTCTCCAAATTAAATTTAAACTATCAGGTTTGATAGAGTAAGGCTTGCCCTTTTCAATAAGCCTAATTTTGCCATCCTCAGAGCCTCCTGGGCTCAGATATTAATTTTTGAAGTTTTTATTTCTTCCAAAATGGCGGTCGTGACTTTCTGCTTCCCTTAAAAAAAATTTCCTTCAAAAGACTTCTAAAATAATTATCAGCGATAATGTCCAATAGTATTTACGTTATAATTGTCACCACTGTCAGCTCCATCAATTTTTAATGTCCCAAACACTTTAAAAACTTTGTTTAAATTTTGACCTCCTAGCAATGGCCGCCGATGTTTTTCTATGATATTATAGTCCTAGAGTAGGCTAGCTGCTTCAATGAGTTCCCTTTTCCATTCGACACTTCCTGCTTTTCTTGCCACCAAATCCCATTTTCACTGGTAAAAAGATCTCGCAATGTTTGACGTATTTCCTATGTTGACTGTGAGATCTGCAAATCTGTGATGATGGGGCTTTTTTCACCAAAACCGCAAGTAGACAAAACAATAAATTCCTTTCCACTTTTTAGCACTGTCCTTTAAATTTACAAAATTCAAATTTTGCCCCTTCTCCCTTTCTTCTTCCAAGCTTTCTGAATCTCTATTTCCCACCTTCTGATTTTATTTTGTTTAACTTTAAATAGTCCTGGAATGAAGATAGTCTTTTTCTGCAGTTATCCAGATCCAACACCGGTCTTGTATAGCTTTAGATGTTTAGCAGTCTCAAAGAAGGTTAGGATCCTGTCGAGCTTATGTCAAATAAATGACTCTGGAAGATCATCTCATTCTGCAGATGATGAATATGCAACTCATCTCCGGAGACCCCTCAAAGGAGCCCCCCCCCCCCCGGGACTCCCTTTTAGCCAAGGTAAATCTCCTCAGAGTTTCCTGTGCATATCTTGGACTGATCTCTGACTGAGAAAAATAGGCAGTAGGCATTAAATTGCCCTCCACTACCCCAAACAGAAGCCCCAGCCTGCTCCCCTTCTGAAAAGCAATTCAACTCGGCATTTTCCAACCCCAGAAGTTCCACACCATTTTGCAATCAAAACATACAACCTATCTTTTTTTTGTTTTAAACAATTTATTAATAACATATGGTTACAATATCTGTTCATGTCCTTACTATCCCTAACCCATATGATATTTTCTAATCCCCCTCCCTCCATTACTAGACTCACGTCAAAATTATATACTTAAGTTCACTTATAAAGGTACCCTTAACCAATCAAAGTTCAATTTCTCCCTTTTCTTATACTCATTATTAAAACATTGTCCAATGTCCTTTTAAGTTCCACTCTTTCTCTATATATCCTCTAAATTTCTTCCACTCCCTTTTAAACACTTCCAAATCATAGTCTCTTAAAGTTCTTGTTAGTCTGTCCATCTCACTCCACGATAAAACTTTCACGATCCAGTCCCATTTCTCTGGTATTTTTTCTTGCTTCCATAACTGCGCATACAATGTCCTAGCAGTTTAGAGCAAGTACCAGATTAAAGTTCTATCTTCTTTTGGAAATTTTTCCATTTGTAGTCCCAACAGAAAAGTCTCTGCCACTTTCTTAAAATCATATCCCAAAATTTTAGATATTTCTTGTTGTATCATCTGCCAAAACTTTTTCGCTTTTTCACAAGTCCACCACATATGATAAAAAGAACCTTCATGTTTCTTACATTTCCAACATCTATCCGACATCTTTTTACTCATCTTTGCCAGTTTTTCTGGAGTCATATACCACCTATACATCATCTTGAAACAGTTCTCTTTAATGCTCTGACATGTTGATATTCTCATTGAGTTCTTCCAAAGATATTCCCATGTATCCATCTGTATTTCCTTATTTATATTAATTGCCCATTTAATTATTTGAGATTTTACTACTTCTTCTTCTGTAGACCATTTCAACAATAATTTATATATTTTCGATATTAATTTTTCATTATCTCCAAACATAACCTTTTCCAATTCTGTTTGCTCATGTCTAATTCCAACAGATTTAATATCATTTTCCATCAAACTTTTTATTTGTTGCATTTGAAACCAGTCATACTTGTTGTTTAGCTCTTTGGCAGATTTTAATTCAACTATCACCTTGAATCTTTAGCAGTTGATTATATGATACCCCTCTCTCTTCATCAGATTCAGCTGTTATTTTTATTACTTCTGCTGGCACTATCCATAATGGCTTTCTTTTATCACCATATTTCTTATATTTTATCCATGTATTTAGTAAGTTATTTCTAATATAATGGTGAGAAGAAAGGCCATCCATCTTTTTTTCCCATAGTACATATAAGCATGCCAGCCAAATTTATTTCCATGAGCTTCTAACAATAAAAGCTTTTTATTTAACAACATCATCCAATTTTTTATCCACGTCAAACAAACTGCATCATGGTACAATCTTAAGTCTGGAAGTTGAAATCCTCCCCTCTCTTTAGCATCCGTTAAAATTTTCATCTTAATCCTTGGTTTTTTCCCAGCCCATACAAATTCTGAGATCTTCCTTTGCCATTTATTAAATTGCTTACTATCTTTCTCAATCAGAATAGTTTGGAACAAATACATTATTCTTGGCAAAATGCTCATCTTAATTGCAGCAATCCTACCCAACAAGGACAAGTCTATTCCATTTCAGTCTATTCCATTTCATCAATGTCTAAGTCTATTCCATTTCATCATATCTTCATCCATTTTATGCCATAACTTTTCATAGTTGTTTTTATACAAATCAATATTCTTCATAGTTATTTCTAGACCTAAATATCTAACTTTAGAAGTGACTTCGCATCCCGTCAAACTCTGCAATTCTTTCTGTTTATATAGTTGCATATTTTTACATAAAAATTTCGACTCCTCTTTATTTATATAGAGTCCTGCCATTTCTCCATATTCTTTTATCTTAGCTAGCAACAAAGGTACCACTTGTATCGGATTTTCAGTTATGAAAACAATATCGTCTGCAAATGCTTTATATTTATAAGAAAATCCTCTAATTTTCAATCTATCTCTTTATCGTCTTGTATTTGCATTAGCAGAATTTCAAGAGTCATTATAAACAACAATGGTGAAAGCGGACATCCTTGTCTTGTACCTTTGCTCACCTTCATTTCATTTGTAAGGTCTGCATTTATACACAATTTTGCGTGTTGATCCATGTATATTGCTTTTGTCATTCTTATAAAATATTCTCCCAGATATATTTTTTCCATTACTGCAAACATAAAGTCCCAGTTCAGATTATCAAAGGCTTTTTCTGCATCTACAAAAAATAACGCCGCCTCTTTTTCTGGATGCTTCTCATAATATTCTACAATATTTACAACAGTTCTTACATTGTCTTTTATTTGCCTTTTAGGGAGAAATCCCGCTTGATCTTCCTTTATAAAATTGATCAGATATTGCTTAAGTCGTTCTGCCAAAATTCTTGTGTATATCTTATAGTCATTGTTTAATAATGAAATTGGTCTATAGTTCTTTACATTTGTGACATCTCTATCTTCTTTGGGAATCAACGAGATTACAGCTTGTTTCCAAGTATTTGGAATTTCCCCTTTTAGTCTTATCGTATTCATCAATTTTTGCAATTTTGGTTCTATCTCATCTTTGAGAATTTTATAAAATTTAGTTGTATATCCATCCGGCCCGGGAGCCTTACCTACTTTCATTACATTTATTGCTGCTTCAATTTCAATTTTTTTCTATTGGATCATTCAAAATCTTTTTCATATACTCAGTCAGGGGTGCTATTTTAATATTTCGTAAATACTCTTCCATTTTTTCTTTTTTAATTTTCACACCTTTGAGTAAGTTTGCATAATATTTAAAAAAATCTCTTTTAATTCCTTCTTGGTCTACTATCTCTTTTCCGCTAGCCACAATTTTATTAATAATTTTATTTTCTTTCTTTTTCTTCAGTTGCCAAGCTAAATACTTCCCCGGTTTGTTCGCACCTTCAAACGATTTTTGTTGCAAACTTTTTAAATTCCATTCTAATTCTTTATTCAACAAATGTCTTACTTGGGCTTGTAATATAGTAATTTCCCTTATTAATTTCTTTTTCCCTGGTCTTTTTCTTAGTTCCCCTTCTTTTTTCTTTATTTCATTTTGTATGTCCAACATCTGCTTTTCTTTAGCCCTCTTATCTTTATTATTCAATGTAATCAATAGTCCTCTCATTACTGCTTTGTAAGTATCCCAAACCGTCTGGAATTCTATATCCTTAGTGTCATTTATTTGGAAAAACGCTATAGTTTCTTTTTCTAGAAAAGTCATAATGTCTTTATCCTGTAGCAAATCCTCATTTATTCTCCATCTTCTTGTTTTCTTTTGCAATTTTGTAGCCCAAAATATTGGATTATGATCTGCACATACCTTTGGTAGAATCTCCACTTTTCTAGTTATGAGGCCTAAACTTTTAGAGCCCCATAGCATATCTATTCTGGAAAAATTATTATGTCTTGCTGAAAAGAAAGTATAGTCTCTTACTTCAGGATTAAATTTTCTCCAAATATCTTCCAAGCTTTCTTGTTTAACCAACTCAAAAAATGATTTTGGCAGTCTCCCTTCTTTATTATTACTCTTTTGGCCAGACCTATCTGTATTGTTTTCTATTGTTCCATTAAAGTCACCCATCATCAAGATCTGGTCGTAGGACACATCATCCAACTGTTGATTAATGTCTTTAAAAAAAACATCTTTAGCACCATTTGGTGCATATAGTCCTAATAACAACGTTTTCTTTGCATCCACCATCACTTCCACTGCTATATATCTTCCATCTTTATCTTTAAATATCAATTTTGGTTCTAATTGCTCTTTAATGTAAAAGACCACACCCCTTTTCTTTTGATCTGCCAATGAAAAAAATTCCAACCCCAATTGTTTGTTCCACAAAAAGTTGTAATCCTTTTGTTGTTTATGAACTTCCTGTAAACAAATTATATTATATTTTTGTTTTTTAATCCAATGAAATGTTGCTTTTCATTTTTGTGGTGAATTTAGTCCATTTATATTCCAAGATAATAACTTGTATCCATTATGATGCAAAGTCTTTATTCTCTTCAAAAAAACTACACATCTCTTGCTCATTCCTTATTGTAATCCTTCTTCCACGTTGCTCAAAACCCAACCCTTCGGGTAGTATCCATCTATATCTCGTTCCCTCTGCATGTAGCTTCTCTGTTAATCGCTGTCTCCAATTAACACTTTCACCTTCCAGCCTAAACAGACCTTGTGAATGGGATCAAATTTTGTGAGAAATATCTAGCACAGATTAATTTCAGCTCTGAGATCAGCGCATCTAGTGAATCATGCAAAAATCATTTTCATAACTGTTGTCTATGAAGAGGAAGAAGAGATCACAGTGCCACTCAGCTATAGTTGGGGGTATTTGATATTATCTATTTCAAAAATTAATCACTTCAGATAAAATTACCTCTAATCAGCAATATTTGATGATGTGACACCCCATACTAACATATCTTAATCTAAATAAAATCTAAAAAGTAAATATTCAGTCAGTCAGTAAATGGTTTGTTTATTTATTTATTTATTTATTTATTTATTTATTTATTTATTTATGTTATTTATAGTCCTCCTTTCTCACTTAGACTCAAGGCAGATTACACAGAGTGAGTCAATATAATCAGGATGGGATATTCAGTGAACAATGTAATTGGATTAGGGTTGTAGAACCAACTAGAAGTCTAAAACCAGAACTGAAGTGAAACATAAGTATTAACGACATATTAAATGATGCAAAAATTACATAGTAGGATCCTAGTTTCAGCAAACTATACAAAATAGTATAGACCCTAGTCCTTAACAATTTATCCAAGTAACTTCGTGAATTATTTAATAGAATAATAGAAAAGAAGAAGATGGTGGTGGTGGTGATGATGATGATGATATTGGATTTATACCCCACTCCCCACTCTGAAGTGGCCCCGTGGTACAGAGTGGTAAAGCAGCAGTACTGCAGTACTGTGGTCTGAACTCTCTGCTCACGACCTGAGTTCAATTCCGGCGGAAGCTGGATTCAAGTAGCCGGCCCAGGGTTGACTCAGCCTTCTGTCCTTCCGAGGTCGGTAAAATGAGTACCCAGCTTGCGGGGGGGGGAGTGTAAAAAACTGGGGAAGGCAATGGCAAACCACCCCATAAAAAGTCTGCCGTGAAAACGTTGTGAAAGCAATGTCATGGAAATGACTGGTGCTTGCACAGGGAACCTTTCCTTTTCCTTTCCTCCACTCTGAATCTCAGAATCTCAGAGCGGCTCACAATCTCTTTTACCTTCCTCCCCCACAACAGACACCCTGTGATATAGGTGAGGCTGAGAAAGCTCTCACAGAAGCTGCCCTTTCAAGGACAATTCCTGCAAGAGCTATGGCTGACCCAAGGTCATTCTAGCAGCTACAACTGAAGGAGTGGGGAATCAAACCCAGTTCTCCCAGATAAGAGTCTGAACACTTAGCCACTACACCAGTTGGAATAGAGTTGGAAAGAGCCATACAGGCCATCTAGTCCAACCCCCTGCTCAATGCAAGATCAGCCTAGAGCATCCCTGACCAGTGTTCATCCAGCTGCTGCTTAAAGATTGCCAGTGAGGGGGAACTCACTACCTCCCTCAGTAGCTGATTCCACTGTTGAACAACTCTTACTGTAAGAAAGTTTTCCTAATATCCAGTCTATACCTTCCCATCCTTAATTTAAACTCATTATTATGAATCATTTGCTGCCAATAGGAACAGCTCCCTGCCCTCTTCTAAGTAACAGCTCTTCTAATACTTATAGAGAGAAATCATGTCCGCCCTCAACTTCCTCTTCTCCAGACTGAACATTCCCAAGTTCCTCGGCCTTTCCTCATAGGGCTTGGTCTCCAGGCCCCTGATCATCCTTGTCACTCTCCCCTGCACCTGCTCCATTCTGTCCATATCCTTCTTGAAGTGGAGCCTCCTGGTGTGGCCTGACCAACCCAGTGTACAGCAGAACTATGACATCTTGCAATCTGAAAGTTATGCCTCTGTTGATAACACCCCAAAATGGCATTTGCCTTTTTCGTCGCTGCACCATACTGGCTGCTCATATTTAACTCATGTCCACCTGTACCCCAAGATCTTATTTGCACACTGCTACCCAAAAGTGTATCCCCCATCCAGTATGTGTGTTTCTCATTTTTGTTACCCAGATGTAGAACTCGGCACTTATCCTTGTTAAATTGCATCTTGTTTTGCCCATTTTTCCAGTATGTCCAGATCTTGTTGAATTCTAACTCTATATTCCAGTGTATTCACTGCTCCTTCAATTTGATGTCATCTGCAAATTTAATGAGTAGCCCCTCCACACCCTCATCCAGATCATTGATAAAAATATTGAAAAGTACAGGGCCCAAAACTGAACTCTGTGGCACCCCACTGGACACCTCCCTCTATTCAGATATAATGCCATTGACAACTACTCTTTGGGCGTTTTCGCACTTACCTTTTACTGGCGTGACCAGCCTCCTCACGCCGGCGGATCTGCAGGGATTTCGCACCAGAAGCGCCGGCGCAGCCAAAAGAGCCGGCAACTTCCGTCGCGGAGCCAGCTCAAACGGAAACTGCCAAGAAGCAGGAAAACGTTTGAGCTGGCTCCGCGACGGAAGTTGCCGGCTCTTTTGGCTGCGCCGGCGCTTCTGGTGCGAAATCCCTGCAGATCCGCCGGCGTGAGGAGGCTGGTCGCACCAGTAAAAGGTAAGTGCGAAATCAGCCTTTGAGTGCAGTTCTCCAACCAGTTCCCTATCTACCTAACTATCCTAGAGTTCAGTCCACAATCCTCTAGTTTACCCATCAGAGCATCATTATAAAGTACAGCACAAGCCTGCATAGAATACAGTACAAGTCTGCAAAGAAAAAGCCCTCTTGAACAATTTAGTTTTGCATGAAAAGCCAGGAGAGTAAGAGCCTTCCTGACTTCCTCAGGTAGGTGATTCCAGAAGGTGATTCCACAAGGTGAGGGCAAGTGGAGAAGGCATGTGTCTGAGCAGCTGCTAATTTCCCCAATTTGCAGGTTGGCAATCGCAGAAGACCCTGCTCAGATGATCAAAGCTGATGTCATGAGCCTTGACAAGGAGGAGCTGGAAAGGTTAACAGACCTGGAAGAGTTGCCAGCCAGTTCCTCAGCTGAAAAAACAGCAGCTGGCCCATCAATCACTCTCCAGGCACCAGTGTCAGCTGTTGACGATCAATCTCCTCTAAGCTCTCCTCCTCCCATCTCAAGAGTTCGAAGCAGGCTCCAGAAAGAACTTTCAGAGTGAAGACATGAGGCACACCGATGCTTCAGGTCTCTCAGCCTTGAGTTCTAGAAAAGTCACTGCCACCCAGGGAGCAGGCTGATGGAGACTCCCATATAGCTCCCACACAGGACCTGGTAACCTTGTGGAAGCAACAAGTCTATTCTCTGGCTTGCATCCACGCACCTTCCTGATTCCTGATCCTGACCTGCTTGATTTCCTTGGCACCCTGACCTTTTGGCTTTTGGATATTGACTTCTGATTCTGGTTTGTGATTCTGCATTGATGACTTGGCTCCTGCTTGACTTCCTGGACTTTGACCTTGGATTGGCTTTGGACTTCTGCCTGCCTGCACCCTGAGAACATGACAGATTGCTTCTACCACACACACACACTCCACCAGATGGATGAAGAGGCAAGCGGAGGCTCTGGGCAGCTAGCAGCCTTGCTCACTCAGGTACAGCATCTCACTCAAATGGTCGCTCACCTGCAACAGCAGCAGCAAGCCACTGTCGCTGCCCCACCCAAGGGTGCTTCCCCTAGAGAAGTTCACTGGAAAGGTGGAGGAGTATCCTGCATCACTGGCACAGTGCAAACTGTATGTTGAATTACGTGCCAGAGACTTCCCCAATGACAAGACCAAGGTATGCTTCATTGTCGGCCTCTTAAAGGGGCAAGCAGCTAAATGGGCTACCCCCTTGCTTCTAGCCCCATCGCCCCTGCTGACCGACTACCAGGGCTTTCTGAATCATATGGCGGTAGCCTTTGCTAACCCCCAGCAAGCAGCCACCGCCAATCGGAAGATCCAGACCCTGAAGCAGGATACTGGGCTCATCCTTGCACCCTCGGTCTTCGCTGCCACCATGATTCGCCTGACCTTGGCTGCAGACATCCAGGCCAGCCAGGCCCAAGACCCCTGGGCTCAGCAACGCCTCCTGGAAGTGCAAGACGGCCTGGTTGGGGACCTCTCTACCCGCCAACATCTCCTCCTGCACCGTGAATGCCTATACTTGCCTCTGGGGCCCCTCTGGGCCAACGTGCTCCTCCTGACCCATGACTCCCCTCCTGTGGGGGCACTTCAGTCAACACAAGACCCTGCACCTGCTCACACGGAAGTTCTGGTGGCCTCGTGTCCATGCCAACGTGGCTCACTATGTCAGTTCCTGTGAGGTCTGCCAGCAGGCCAAGGATATACCGGCCGAGCCCCCAGGGCTTTTGCATCTTTTACCCACACCTGCAGGAGTCTGGGACTTTATCACCAAGGTCCCTGGACTTTATCACCAAGCTCCCCAGGTCCAAGGGGTACATTTGCATCCTGGTGATGGCGGACCTCTTCACCAAGATTTGTTCCATGTCCCAAGCTGCACATGGTTCCTGAAACAGCCCAGCTCAACCTCCAGCACATCTTTCAACTGCACGGGCTCCCGGCACACTTGATCTCAGACAGAGGCCCCCAGTTCACCTCCCAATTCTGGCAAGCCCTGCACTTTTGGCTTTTGAACATTGACTTCTGATTCCGGTTTGTGATTTTGCATTGGTGACTTGGCTCCTGCTTGACTTCCTGGACTTTGACCTTAGACTGGCTTTGGACTCCTACCTGCCTGCACCCTGAGAACGTGACAGCTGACATGATGGAGAATGGGGGAGAGGCAGTCTTGCAGATATGAGGGTCCAGGGCCATGAAAGGCTTTAAATTAATTAAATTGATTCTGGTAACTAATGGGCAGTTATTGGAGTGATTGCAGAATGGGAGTAATATGTGTGCTCTGTTTAATTCCCAATTATAGCCAGTATCATGGGATTTTGAAATACAGTTCAAATTTTGTATCATGCAAGTTGATTGTCACAAATTTTTATATTGAAATTAATATATATATTAAAATTATACCTCACCTCCAGCATTAATACTTTACAACAAAATTATAAATAATTGGAATTATTAAAAATTTCAAACTCACAGACAATCAGTAGTTACAACAATCAATTCCAGACATCAGCTGAAATAAAAGTATCTGATGTCTGGACAGGATTTAATTAGTTCCAAATCATTAATCTAGTTCATACTGTTATTGTGTTTTAAGGAAATGGAGAGTAGACAGACCAAGAAACAAAATAACATAGACTCCAAGTCAGAGAAATATGCAGATATACAGTGGAATTATCCTGTGCCAATTTCCTCATTGGCTCGTTTGTTCCATTTCCTCTTAAATTGGTAAATTGGGCCTCTTTACATTATCAATTTGTAGACATATGGATCAAATTATTTTTTTTGCTGCTCTTGACACATCAAGAAATGGTCATATAATTACTTCCACAAATGCAACTTACTGCACCACTCAAAATCTTCAGTAAAACAGACAAAATAGCAATATAAAGAAAGACTGATACAAGTTTGTCATATGTCCACAGATATTTCATTTTTTACTTGATCTATTAGTAGAGCCTGCATCCAGAGAACTGGCGAGGTATTTGAAATTAATTTGTGAATTCCAGCCAGCTTTACCTATTTAGCTTCTGGTCATGCACAAATCTCATCCAGTGGTCATTCTCTCTTCTAGCTTACCTTTTGTCAGAACTTCAAGTAAGGCCTAAGACTTAGTTGCAAAGTATAGGCGTTTATTGAGAACTACAGAGCTGAAGGTACAGGATAACACTGATAACGAAAGCTAGCAGTGGATACACTTTATGTGGTTCTGTTGACAACAATAAAACGATCTTTCACACGCTTGGAGACAACAGTCTGTTTCTCAGGGTTTGTTATCAGGCAGGGAGGATGGAATCCCGCTGAGAAAGCTCAGGCCGGCCTGGCTTCAAAGGCCATCTGCAGATGTTGACCCTGGGCTATCTGTTACCCTTCAGTGATCACAGTTTGTTTGAAATGCACAGAAATATACAGAATGCAGGCTGGTTAGTTACTGGGGCAAGGTTGCATGGGTTAGTATTGCTGTACAATCAGCACAGTCAACAACCATCTTCCTTATCTTCACACCCCTTCCAACCATCCCAGCAATTAACACAGAACAATGGGCACATTCAACAGCCAGTTTCCTTATCACTACACTTTCAGGAAGCCCCACCAAACAATGGGCACATCCACAAACCAATTGCCCTTTCACCACACCCCCTCCAGCCTAGAAATAGCAGTTCTCCAGCAGCCCTGGCTCCACTCAATGCAAAGGAGCCAAGAAGGTCAGAGCGCCTGCTCCGGCTGCAACACCACTGAGGATGTTCTCCGCAGCTGAGAACGAAACGTCTGGAAGGAAAACTTTCTCCAGTAGAACACGGCACTTGAGCCCGAAAGATTCTACACACCCTAATACTAAAAGGTCATTAACATTTTAAACATATCGTCTAATTTTTTTTAAAAAAAATTATTATTATTTCAAGTATAGTCAATCTGAACAGTTACTACAATAATGATGCATCATATCCAAGTAGTAAGCACCATTCAACAAAACTGTTATCATAAACCTAAATCATTTACTTGTTTTGGAATGTCTCCAACTTCAATAAGATATTCTAAGATAGGTAACCACACTGAAGTGAAATTGGTTTGAACACTGCAGTTTTCTAAATATTTAATGTTATCAGTAACTTTAGCTAACATGTACATATCGCACAGTTTCCCATGCCACTGTGCTAGTGTTAGTGGTGTTTTATTCTTCCAATGTTTAGCAATTATAAATTTTTCTGCATAAAGTAATACAGAGCCTCTTTCTATTGTTGCAGTAGTATATTGATGAGGTGCCCATTGATGCAAGAAAATATGGTCTGGTGTTAATGTCGTATGTATTTGGGTAATTGTTTTTATTTGTGTCACAACCAGAGTCCAGAAGTCTTTAATAACTGGGCAAGACAATCAACAATGCATATAATCTCCCACTAACCCACATTGTCTCCAGCATGTGGAAGAGGACAACTTATATTGTCTAATTTTTAAGGGGGCCCACTTCATCAGACGCCCACAAGGCCCACTTGCCATCAGGCATGCTGACACCCTGGCCGATCTACCACTGATCTCTACATCCATTACCAGTGAATTTCTTAAGTCAATTGTTCTTTGAATGAATTACTTCCCTTTTTGCTGTCCTATGTTTACTTCCCCTCAACTTCATTGAATGCTCCCCCTCCCGTCTTAATATTATGGGAAACAAAGAAAACATTCTTGCTATCCATTTTCTCTGCCCTACACATGAATTTGTAAACTTCTTAGCTTTTCCTTGTAGTGAAAATACTCCAAATTCTTAAGTGTTTTAGTTTTTCAGGGGAGGGGACCACAGCTCTGTGGTAGAACATTTGCTTGGCATGCAAGAGGTCCCAATTTCTCCCTGGCATCTCCAGCTAAAAAGGATCAAGTTGTAGGTGATGTAAAAGACCTCAGCCTGGGACCCTGGAGTCTAAGTAGACAATACCGATCTTGATGGCCCAATAGTCTGATTCAGTATAAGACAGCTTCATGTGTGTGTCCTTTCCTATACTTTTTTGGTTCTGTGGTATCTTTTTTTGAGATGGGATGACCAGAATTGTACACGACATTTCAAATGTAACCATGCTATCAATCTGTACAAGATCATGAGAATATTGGCCATTTAATTTACTAGGCTAATAACTTTAGCATAGAATTAGCCTTTCCCCTACTAGCACTCAGTATGTCAACATTTTCATTCAGTTCTCCAGCAAAACTCCAAATCTGATTCATGACAACTCCCAAATCAGATTCCACTAGTATATAAAAGAAGCCCCCCATTTGCAAAGCTTTAAATTTACTTACATTGAACTTTCTTTACTGCAAAGTTGTTGATTCAGTCAGCTCTTCACAAGTTGCTTTAGTATTCCCAGGATAGATTATTTAGCTCCTTAAATGGCTGTTATTTCCTGTCATACTCTCACTTCAAAGTTCTAACCTGTCCCCATCTATACTACCTGAACATTTACATTGTCACCCTTTAAGGATGAGTTGTCCCAAATTAGATGCTTCTCATCACTAATTGGTGTTCCCAGTGGGATTACTTTAAAATTACTCTATAACATTTTTTACACTATTTTGCAACAGTTGGGCTCTGCAGAGCTCATCTAATGTGAAACAATCACATGAAAATGTCTGTGACTGCAAGTTAATTATTGGCACTTATCTCTAAATGAATGCTCAGGTATAGAAACCACCACATACAAAAATTGTGCATGGGATATCATAAAAAAGACACTCAAAAGAATGGTGGTGGGAGAAAGTCACATCTGACTGATGGTGCTCCCCCAGGGCTTTTTTTTCCCTGGAAAAAAATGGTGACAGAACTCTCAAGAGGGAAATGAAGGAGAAACACATTGGGTGCCCCTCATGAACTTTTAAACATTTTTTGAGAATTTTGTTTCCATGAAGAACTCCATTCTGCCATGTTCCCCCAGAAAAAAAAGTTGTGGTGCCCTCTAGAGCCTGCATATTTGGAAATATGGATTATGAGCAGAGTGCATAAATCCATATGTAATTACTAAGGCACAGAGAATATTTATATCAGTACACTACATGAAAAAACAGTATTCCCTTGTAGGAGCCTATTATCTGCATTGAGCTAGAATATAATAGTTGAAATTCACGCCTTCATCTTTCAGTGGCATACAGCCCTAACATTTGACTTATAAACTTGCTTCTTGATGGTGCTAGTAGGGTGCTCTTTATCATCCTTATGAACCAGCTTTTGTGAGGAAACTTAACACTCATTTGTACACACAAAGGAAGCACCATGGGAGAGAAGAACAAAGACAGCATGAAAGGGGAACTCCCATGGCAACAAAGGTTTCTGTACAAGATGAAAGCACCATGGCTACCCTCATGTTTCTCTTCATAGGTCTGAATAAAAAAAAAAAGAAAATACACTAAATATTCCCTTTTAAGATAAAGGCAAATGTAATTTCTAAAAAAGATGGCCAATAAATACAGTTTTTAAAATTGCTGTATTTCCAGTGCAATCCTTCATTGCAATGCTGTTAAACATTTCTGAATTACTTATGCAAGAGGAGTAGAAGAGAATCTTATTATGGAACTGAGATAATGTTTTTAAAGGATTACTAAAATGGATGGTGTGTGTGATATTTATTTTTATACTGGTAGTTCTGGAGATTTTAATAAGGCTGCAAAAGGACATATGCCTAGAAAAGGGGAGAGGGTTCCTGTACCCTTAAGAACTAGACCTGTCTTTTGCAGTCAATTGCTCATTAAGCAGTTATCTGTAGAACCATGAGTTCTACAGATACAGTAAAGCAAATCTCACTCCTTTAAAGAATTTAAAATAAAGTACTAGCTGAAAAGGAGGCAACCAATACATATTCTGCAAAATGAGCCTTTAAATGCCATGGAGAGTTCAGTGCTGCAGACTGCAAAGAAAAGGGTTGCAATGCATGGAGGAAAACAGCTGAACCATCTACCAACATCAGGAGTGGCACGTGAGCTGTTTTTCTGTGGCAAGCCCATGAGCGTGCTGTGATATTAGGCTTATACAGGGTCACTACACATGGGAAACAGCTTCACTTGCAACACTGGCACACAAGAATAAAAGGCCCACCACAATGTGGATAGGGCAATTGTATGGAGTTTATTATACCTGTTTGGGATCAGGAGACAGAGGGCGTTTTCGCACTTACCTTAAGCCGGAGCGACGTCCCTCTTCACCGCGCAGCGTCTGCACGGTTTTCGCACTAATTGCTGCGGAGCACCTGGAAGAGCCGCAAAGTCCCGGGGCTTTTGCAGCGCAAATGTAAACCGGTTTTTGGCGGTTTACATTTGCGCCGCAAAAGCCGCGGGACTTTGCGGCTCTTCCAGGTGCTCCGCAGCAATTAGTGCGAAAACCGTGCAGATGCTGTGTGGTGAAGAGGGACGTCGCTCCGGCTTAAGGTAAGTGCGAAAACGCCCAGAATTTCATGAGAAGCTTGCAGGCCTTTAAAGCCTGCATCAATGACACACTGCTCTGATGCCTAGAAATCATCTGATGCATGTCTGAATGGATTTATTCAATTGGAGTAATTGTATAATTAGGACATTTGTATATTCATTGCAAATCATTGTGAATAAATATAAAGAATTGACTCCCCCCCCCCATTGACTTCCAAGGAATTTGCTAAAGCACAACTAGCGTACTACCATGCAAGGTGACTGAAATAAAAACAGGTGGCAGACAGTAATTAAACTCTACTTACCACTCTCAAAGACAGCAATTGTACATAGGCCCATAGCCAGGATTTTTTGGGGGGATGGGGAGGTGGTGGCAGGGACAGTTTAGTGTGGTGGAGCTTACTTCTGAGGAAACCTGCTAAGAGGATCAAGCTGTGCAAAGAAATGGAGAAGCTGCTCTTGTTTTGTTTTGACTGAGTAGCCTAGGTGGATCTATGCAAGGTCAGCATGTTATTGGGCTGGACAGAAATTGAGTCGCTGGAGGTGTGAACTGACCATTTCATTGTCTATGGCCAGGGAGGTCATTAGCAGTTCTAAAGTGTTGTTGGGTGAGGCTGGAGAATATTCTAT
This sequence comes from Heteronotia binoei, assembly GCF_032191835.1. Classification (NCBI taxonomy): domain Eukaryota; kingdom Metazoa; phylum Chordata; class Lepidosauria; order Squamata; family Gekkonidae; genus Heteronotia; species Heteronotia binoei. The sequence goes on along the minus strand of NC_083226.1, from coordinate 101,669,699 downwards.
ACTAAAAGAGAAAAACTTAAAAAAAAACATTTTTTTTTAAATGAAGGTGACAGTTTTGAACAACCCAAATCTCCAAAGTAGTAAATTGCTGCCCCTAGCTGGCGGAATGAGTTGCCAGAGGAGGTCAGGGCCCTACAAGAGTTCTCACAGTTCCACGGGGCCTGCAAAACTGCATTCTTCCACCATGCATTTTCATAACGTCAACACCTGCAGCAACAAGACAGGCCCATAAAATACTACCAATGACTCTGTATAGGATCATCATGCTATGGTGATCCGGGGACCTCTTAGAACATCTAATATTGACCATCTAGCTACTACTACCATTAGAATTCCAATTGTTGTCTGAAACCACTGTACTAGCTCCTGTGGATGTTCTCATAATTGTTCTTATGCTTTTATGTTTTTATTGTTGTTTTATCTTGCTTGGTCATGCTAATCCCATTGCGTGACCCTTAATCTGTGAGCCGCCCTAAGCCTGTCTTTGGTGGGTAGGGCGGGATATAAATTAAATAAATAAGTAGAATACATTTCTCCACAACTAAAGTTAATATGAAGTTTCCTATACACATTTGTTTGCAAGCCCAAAATTTTGTTGATCTCTAAGCTGCTGCTAGACTTGAATTTTGCTGTTCTACTGCAGAGGGTACTACAGTTACCCTCTAAAACTCTTTATATATCCAATCAATGTTCCCTCTAAGCTGTGTATGTGAGTGGCTGCTCATTAACACAGGAAGCCCCACTTAGCAGCAATCTAAAACTGCACCGTATATTGTACTGCCCATTGCCCATTTTAAGATTACAACAGTTATATTCTGCCCAGGATATGAACTGCTTTGTTAAGTGGGGGAGGGGGAGATAGAGGGAACATTGCATCCGATATGCATTTGCCAAAGATGAAGGGCATGGAAGAATCTGAAATACTTTTAAACCAAACAAAAATGCCCTTATGTTAAAAAGTTAAAGAGGAAAAAAATGTAATTTGCAATTGTTTTCAAACAGTATCTATTGATCTCATTTTAATACTATCCCACCCACCCATGATCCTCCCCTTCTCTATTTAATCTTCACAACAGCTGTTTAAGGTAAAATTAGACAGAGAGATGGGTGATGGGGGGTGATTGGGGGGTGATGGGGGGTGGGCTCCCTCTAGGAATCCTACCCCCCCAGGGAAAGTGCATGCGCAATACATAGCCTCTCCTCTCCCGGTGTAGTGAACGCCGCGTGGTCACTGTCTGGCTATGCCTGGCAGATGGTCACCGCAATGGCCTCTCCTGCATTACTGCATCCGTAGCAACACCTTCTCGCTGGTCCCCCCCGTTTTCACAGAGTTTGCTACGTCATGGTGCGACCGAAGTGTCCGGCGGTATAACCGGATGGGCAGGCTGGGCCCACCAACCTCGTCAGCCTAAGAGAAGGAAAACTCTAACATCAAACCCGGGCAGATTGAGCTCGTTAATGTAACACCTACCACCTGGAGGACTCACTGCCGGCGTCCCAGCTTACTGGGCCATGGCAGATGACCCCCAGGTGAAAGGGTGGAGCCAGTACCGCGCACACTGCGCTTCACCTAAAAAATTCCTCTGCGCAGGCCTGAAGGGCATATCCACACACACAACCCACAACGCATCAAGTCCTGCAGCGATAGGCAAGGGGCGAAACGGCAGGTGGAAGGTGCCACTGGAAGCCGCAGTCCCGATCCTGCATGTAGGCGGTTCAGGATATTGGTCGCCTGATGCTAACCCGGAGACGAAAGCATCTTTCGGCAGCACCCTGAACGACCAAGCAGCCTTATCTAGGGACAGCACTGCTTGCTCCACACGGAGAGGGGCCTAGAAAAGGTGGCCTAAACAAAGCTCGTCTCCCCCACCCCAGTTGGCTAGCCGCGGTCAACGGGCATCCTTACTTGCGGTCGAAAAATAACAACAAAGAAAAGGCATGCACCTGCCTCACAAAGTGTGCAAAGACTAAAGCTTGCGTGTTGGAACATCAGAACCATGCTTGACACAGTAGGCAGTGGTCGCCCTGAACGACGCTCTGCTCTAGTTGCCCACGAACTTCTCAGGTTGAATATCGACATAGCAGCTCTCAGTGAGGTCCGTTTCCCTGATGAAGGTAGTCTTCAAGAACACGGTGCTGGCTATACCCTCTACTGGTCGGGTAAGTCAAAGGCTGAGAGCCGCCTTTCTGGCGTTGGCTTCATGGTCAGGAACTCCATTGCCTCCAAACTCGAAAACCTTCCAACAGGTCACTCAGATCGCATCATGTCCATGCGCCTCCCACTTCAAAACAAGCAGCATGCAACACTCTTCAGTGTGTATGCCCCAACCCTCCAAGCAGATCCTGCAGAAAAGAACAAGTTCTATGCTGATCTACGCAACCTCGTACGGAAGACCCCTACAGAGGACAAGGTGATCATCCTTGGCGACTTCAATGCCAGAGTAGGTAAAGACTCGGAAGCCTGGAAAGGAGTACTTGGCAAACACGGCATTGGCAACTGCAATGACAACGGGCGCCTCCTGCTAGAATTCTGCATGGAGCACCAGCTCACCATCACCAACACTATCTTCCAGCAGAAGAACAGTCTGAAGACAACCTGGATGCACCCACGGTCCAAGCATTGGCACCTTATCGACTACATTCTGGTGCGCCAGAGAGACCTTCGAGATGTCTTACACACCCAAGTAATGCCCAGCGCAGAATGTCATACGGATCATCGTCTTGTACGCTGCAATCTCCGTCTTCACTTTAAACCCACACCCAGGAGAGGAGGTATCCCTCGGAGGAAGTTTCAGGTTGGCAGCCTCCAGTCAGCCGAAGTTAAAGCTGCCTTCCAGGCAAAACTCCAGTCAAGAATTGAGGACCTCAGTTGCCCCACAGACCCTTCTCCAGAAGCACTCTGGGAACACCTAAAAACTACCGTCCTGCAGATCTCTGAAGAAGTCCTCGGGTTCTCCACAAGGAAGAACAAGGACTGGTTTGATGAGAACAATCAAGAGATCCAAGAATTACTGGCAAAAAAGAGATCTGCCTACCAAGCACATCTTGCTCAGCCCTCCTGTCCTGGGAAAAAAGCAACCTTTCGCGCTGCATGTAGCAACCTCCAGCGCAAGCTTCGAGACATCCAGAGCGAGTGGTGGACCAAGCTTGCAGAGAGAACCCAGCTGTGTGCAGACACTGGTGATTTAAGAGGGTTCTACGAAGCCCTGAAGGCAGTATATGGTCCATCATATCAGGCTCAGAGTCCCTTGCATAGTGCAGACGGCCAAGTGCTCCTCACAGACAAGGCATCCATATTGAACCGGTGGTCGGAGTATTTTCAGGTTCTCTTCAGTGCCAACCGCGTAGTTCAAGATTCAGCAATCCACCTCACCCCACTTCAACCGGTGAAAACAGAGTTGGATGAGATCCCCACCCTAGAAGAGACTGTTAAAGCCATCAAGCAACTGAAAAGTGGCAAGGCAGCAGGAGTTGATGGAATTCCACCAGAGATCTGGAAGCATGGGGGCACAGTACTACATAGCTCACTTCACAAAGTACTTGTCACCTGCTGGGAACAAGGCAAATTACCACAGGACTTTCGCGATGCAATCATCATCACCCTATACAAGAACAAAGGGGAAAAGTCAGACTGCTCCAACTACCGGGGGATAACCCTGCTCTCCATCGCAGGCAAAATCCTTGCCAGAATACTCCTGAACAGACTGGTGCCCACCATTGCAGAAGAACTCCTCCCAGAGAGCCAGTGCGGCTTCAGAGCTAACAGGAGCACCACCGACATGGTATTTGTTCTCAGGCAGCTCCAAGAGAAATGCAGGGAACAGAACAAGGCTCTGTATGTGACTTTTGTCGACCTTACCAAAGCTTTCGATACCGTTAGCAGGAAAGGCCTGTGGCAAATCTTGGAACGTTTAGGATGTCCCCCAAGGTTCCTCAGCATGATCATCCAGCTACACGAAGACCAGCGAGGCCAAGTCAGACACTGCAACGACCTCTCGGAGCCCTTCCCAATAGGCACAGGTGTAAAGCAAGGCTGCGTTCTCGCGCCAACTCTCTTTACGATCTTCTTTAGCATGATGCTTCAAAGAGCCGCAGTAGATCTAGATGAGGACGATGGTGTCTACATCCGCTATCGCACCGATGGCAACCTGTTCAACCTGAGGCGACTAAAGGCACACTCCAAGACAATGGAAAAACTCATCCGAGAGCTACTGTTTGCTGATGATGCTGCACTCGTCTCCCACTCGGTATCAGCTCTGCAGCATATGACGTCCTGCTTTGCAGAGGCTGCCAAGCTATTCGGCCTAGAAGTTAGTCTGAAGAAGACAGAAGTTCTCCACCAGCCTGCACCCCAGGAAGATTATTACCCTCCCTGCATCACTGTGGGTGAATCAGTTCTGAAGACAGTCCAGCAGTTCAGCTACCTGGGGTGCATCATCTCCTCAGATGCCAAGATCGACAAGGAGATTGACAACAGGCTGGCAAAGGCAAACCGTGCATTTGGCCGACTGCACAAAAGAGTGTGGAGCAACAAGCATCTGAAAAAAGGCACAAAGATCAATGTTTACAAAGTGGTTGTGATGACAACCCTCATCTATGGCTCCGAATCGTGGGTTTTATACTGTCATCACCTGCGACTCCTTGAGCGCTTTCATCAGCGCTGCCTTCGCACCATCCTCAACATCCACTGGAGTGACTTTGTGACCAACACTGAAGTCCTCAAGCGGGCAGAGGTTACCAGCATCGAGGCACTGCTGTTGAAGACGCAGCTGCGCTGGGCAGGGCATATTTCTAGGATGGAAAACCACCGCCTTCCCAAGATTGCCCTGTATGGCGAACTCTCCACCGGCCATCGAAATAGAGGGGCACCAAAGAAGAGGTACAAGGACTCCTTGAAGAAATCCCTTAGCACCTGTCACATCAACCATCACCAGTGGTCTGACCTAGCCTCAGATCGCAAAGCATGGAGGCACACCATCCACCAGGCTGTCTCTTCCTTTGAGAACACACGCATAGCTGGTCTTGAGGACAAAAGGAGATTGAGGAAGAATCGCACTGCTACAGGACCAACCCTAAATCAGACTTTTCCCTGCAGCCGCTGTGGCCGGACCTGCCTGTCCCACATTGGTCTTGTCAGCCACCAGCGAGCCTGCAGCAAACGTGGACTATTGCACCCTTTTTAAATCTTCGTTCGCGAAGCCAAGCCGAGAGAGAGACAGAGAGAAAGCAACCAGCTCAAGGTCACCAAGAGAAGTTTCATTAAATGAGAATCTGAATTCAGGTCTCCTCAGTACCAATTCCACATCCCAACCACAACAATAGCTCTTTACAAAAGTAAAACTACTTTTACTTAATGTACATATTTAAGGAAATTATAAAGTACATAGCAGCTAAGATCTAATACTTTCTGTGTGGGCATGGTCTCTTCCCTAACAATCACTATGGAGAGCATTAGGAACAGGGGTGTGAGAAAAAGATCCCTAATTTCAGAACATCATAGTCACATGTTTGGTTGCCAGGATGCCTGGAGATGCAACTCACAGACATCTGCCAGGAGAACGTGGGTTTTGTCTACCAGAATGTAGGGACTTATGTGAGTACAAACAGCCATAACGTTGCAGTAGCACTCCATGTCTCTGGAAGAGTGCTAACCAGGAGAACAGATGGGTTTCCAGTCGCTCCGTGCAATCACCATCTCGGCTGTTGCAGCAGAAGAAGGTGCGCCGCCATGAACTGTCCAGGCAAGCGGTTTCCAGCCTTGACCATAGAATCCATATGGGAAGGCTAACATCACTAGCAGCTATCTTCCTGCAGTGCCAAACTCCATTACAGCAAAGCGGGAGGCTCATGTTCTCAACAGATATCACCTATGCATAAGGCCATCAAGTTTATCTTAGGCGTGGATCCTGTCAGACTGCCTATGCCTTTGTCCAACGGAACCCAAGACAAAGACTGGTGCCAGTAGAGGAATGAAGAAGAGGAAGAACATCTTCACCCAGGGTCAAGTTTCTTTGTATAGATCAGGTGTTACCTTAGGTAGCAATTTGGTCATCTATTGTCACCTTTTTAGATAAGTTTGATAGTTTTTAATCACTCCACCCCAACAATTTCTCCCATTCTTTCTTTTAATGGTCATCCTGGAGCCTCCCCCTTTGGCCCATTGTTACCTGGAAGTCCAATCAGGTAACCAGGGCTAAGTCTGCTCATTGGCCAGGTATGGGCATCCAATCAGGTGCCCCCAATAAACTGGCTATTGGCCTCCCCTTTTTCTGAGGTCATGTACCAGCTGACTACCTGTCATCCACCCTGTACCTCCCATTCCCTAAGGGCTCAAGGTAGTCCTTATAACCTGTGACCCGACTCCCCACAGGTGTGCATCTAGCAGTACCCCATTCCTGCTGTTTAGATACATCCCCGATTCCTGATCTGTTGAAGGTCCCTTCTCCCTAGTCCTTGTTTGTCGCCATTGGAGCCTTTCTTGAAGACTACGATCGGTAATTATCACCCTGTTTGTCCATCCTTATGTTACCTCTATGCATTTCTCTCTATTTTTATTAGGACTCTATGTGTGTTGTATGTATCCATTACCTTGTATGTATGTTCTATAATTTCTGTAATAAATTTTTAATTGTTTTACTTAATTAGTTTCCTTGGTAAATTTAGCAAGAATTTCTGGAGGTGGAATCCTGTATACATAGATTCTAGATCCTTTTTAAGCCAAAGGTGCCCACCTGTCAATTCCCCAACCTCTTTTGAGGGCATTTTGGCTTACAGGGTTTTTTTAATTATTCTCTTGTTCTCCTAAGAAATTTGAAAATAGATTTCAGAAGTTCTCACCTTACCAAATTCTACAGAAACAAAGATTCTTATTTCTAGAAGAATAAAATGGCAATACAAAGTATTTACCATTTGGATAAATTTTAAAAGGATGAGCAAGAAAGGTTATGTGTTATCTGATGTCTAGAATTTCTTCCAGCAAATAGATTTGTAGCAACAACAGCTAGCCTGCCAAAATCCTCAGAACAAAAAACACTGATGTCCAATAGGTAATCAAACACTGATAGGACAGGCAGATTACCTTCCTAAAAGAAATTCCATCCATCAGCTACAGCATTGAAACTGGGGCATGCACAAAAGCTTCCTATTCTTCATTGATAAGGATTAGAGTAGAGTGGAAGTGTGAAACACTATAACTGAAAACTATTAGAGTTTCCTTTTAACAATTTAACAATCAATTACCACCCTGCTTTATGATTACATTTTTCTCTACTGCTATTATGTTTAAGGGCAAGCGAACAGAAAAGTAACACTGAACTATGAGCTTACAATATTGACTTCATTACCTTGGAAGCTCTTCACATATGTAAATGCAGAGCATATGCAACAGAGAAAAGCCTAGAATATCCCCCTCCAGCATGGATCATTCTTCTAGCCAGCTGCGTCTTCCTTTGGTGGCAATGTGCTAGCTGTCCTAAGCATAACCCTCTCCCACTAGCAGAAAATTCTGAGAGCAACCCTTAACAAATTTAATCAGAAGTAAGTTCCATTTCACTCAACGGGAGTTGCTCCCTGGAAAGTGTTCTTGGTATTGAAGTCTTTAGTATTAAATTCCAGGTTAAGCTAAACAACAGTAATCAGCTCATATACAATAACCAAGAAATCCAAGCCTGTATCTCTATATATGTTTACTAATATTACTTTACAGGGTTGATCTACATAGTAATGTTCTGTTTTAGAAAGGAACTTGCGGATCTCTGCTTCCCATGCATGTTAGCTATTTTAAACATTAAGCTCCCAAAGCCATAAAACTTTGCTCATGAAGTGGACTGTATATTTCCACAAGCTATTTGTGTACACACTGAACATTTTGGTCAATATGTTCAGTTTTGACCATAAATATACTTATTTGGGGGGAGTGGGGAGATCAGAAATAAGTCTTCCATTGAAACAGAGATTAGTTTAGTTGAAAATGAACACAGCATCATCTATTTAGAAAATACAGACTTGCACCCCATCCTGCACTGTCCATATATACAGCACTGAGCAACAAATGTAAGAAATGGTACCTCTCCACCAATGAGATTCCCCCCCTCATAGAAATGAGGCCAAACTGAAGAGCACGCAAGAAAGAGCCTTTTCAATTGCAGCTCAACACTGGTGGAACCAACTACTGGATGAAGTGCAGGCCCTGCGGAGTCTTGATCAATTTCGTAGGGCCTGCAAGACTACCCTTTTTCAAATGGCCTTCGCTTAAATGTGGATTTAGTTTACTATATCCAGCCATCATAAACTACTGAGGAGAACATCTAGAATAGAGCACTGTAAATGTTAGTTTTAATTGTAATTTTGATGGTTTTAATTATAATGGTTTTAATTAGTAAATTATATATATTGCATTGAAATATTGTAATTTGTTTTTATATTGTAATATATTGTAATATTGTAAAAATATTGTAAAATATTGTAATTTGTTTTTATATTGTAATTTGTAAATTGTATAGGTTGTGAGCTGCCCTGAGTCTGCTTCGGCGGGGAGGGCGGGATATAAATAAAATATATTATTATTATTATTATTATTATTATTATTATTATTATTATTATTATTATTATTATTATTATTATTATTATTATTATTATTATATCTCCTTTCAAGTGTAGGTTGCCCTTGCTAAATCAAGACAAAGGTTTAAAAGACTGAATAAACTAGAAATCTAAATGAATGAATTGCTTTCTTCTTTGAGAAAAATAAATTATGCATAGTTAGCATTTATTTTGTCTGGGTGTATAAAGTGCCATCAAGTCACAGCTGATCTATGGCAACCCTGCTGGGTTTTCATGACAAGAGACTAACAGAGGTGATTCCAAGTACTAATCAAGGCTGATCCTACTTAGCAGCCAAAATCTGAAAAGATCAGGCTAGCCTGGGCCATCCTGCTGGATCAGACCAAAAGATCAAGCTGGCCTGGGCCATGCCTGCTGGATCAGACCAACGGTCCATCTAGTCCAGTATTCTGTCTCACAGAGTGACCAACCAGTTCCTCTGGAGGGCCAGCAACAGGGCCGAGAGCTCCCTCTGATGTTGTCTCCTGGCTCTGGGATTCAGAGGTTTAGTGCCTCTGAATGTGGAGGTTCCCCTCAGTCACTATGGCCATTGATAGACTTATCCCCCATTACTCCATCTAACCCCACTTTTAAAGCTATTCTGTGGCCATCACTACACCATCTGGCAGTGAATTCCACATTTTAATCACTCTCTGGGTAAAGTAATATTTCCTTTTGTCTGTCCTGAACCTACTGGCCATCAGCTTCACTGGATGCTCTTGAGCTCTAGTATTTTGGGAGAGGGAGAAAATGTTTTATTTATGAACTCTCTCCACCCCATGCATCATTTTATAAATCTCTACCATGGCCCCCTGTAGGCCACTGCACTATTCACGCCTAGTTCCAGATCATTAATAAATAAATTAAAGAGTACCAGCCCCAATACTGATCCTTGTGGGAACCCACTGATTATTACCCTCCATTGTGAGAACTGTCCATTTATTCCTATCATTCAACCAGTTTTTAATCCATAAGAGAATCTGCTTCCTATCATTCAACCAGTTTTTAATCCATAAGAGAACCTGTTCTCTTATCCCATGACTGCTAAGTTTACTCAGGAGACTTTGGTGAGGCACCTTGTCAAAAGCCTTTTGAAAGTCCAAGTATATAGTATCTACCAGGTCACCAATAGCTATGTACTTGTTCACTTTCTCAAAGAACTCAAAAAGTTTGGTGACGCAGTTCTCTTTGCAGAAGCCATGCTGATTTCCCCTCAGCACGCTTTGTTTCTCTATGTGCCCAAGAATTCTGTCTTTGATTACAGTTTCTGCTAATTTGCCTGGGACAGACATTAGGCTGAATAGCCTGTAATTTATTGATTCTCCTCAGGATCCCTTTTAAAAAACTGTTATAACATTTGCTACTCTCTAGTCTTCTGGTTGACTCAGCCTTCCATCCTTCCTAGGTTGGTAAAATGAGTACCCAGCTTGCTGTGGGGAAAGTGTAGATGACTGGGGGAGGCAATGGCAAACCACCCCATAAAAAGTCTGCCGTGAAAACGTTGTGAAAGTAACGTCACTCCAGAGTTGAAAACGACTGGTGCTTGCACAGGGGACTACCTTTTTTACCTTTTAGTCTTCTGGTACTGCAGCTGGATTTAGTAATAGGTTACATATAGTAGATCAATGATCTAACATTTGAGTTCTCTAAGAACTCTTGCGTGTATGCCATCAGAACCTGGAGACTTATCAGTTTTTAATTTCCCCAGTAGAGCTTCTTCTCTTGTTGCCTCAGTTTGGCTGTTCTTCAGACTCTCTTCCTAAAAATGGGGGCTGTGAAATGGGTATGTGTCCCACATTTTCCACAATGAACACAGAAGCAAAAAAGTCATTGAGATTCTCTGCCATCTCCCCATCTCTTTTTAGCAATCCTATTATTGCTTTGTCATCTAAAGGCCCCCCTGCTTCTCTGGCTGGTTTCCTGCTCCAGATACATCTTTTAAAATGTTTCTTGCTTTTTCTTGACACTTTTAGCAACCTATTCCTCAAAATCTCTATTTGCATGCCTATTAGTTTGTTTGTTTATTTATTTATTTAAATTTCTATCTCGCCCTCTCCGCAAGCGGACTCAGGGCGGCTGACAACATTCATGTTCACAAGTTAAAACCAATAAAAACCAATAAAACATAATTACATTTTAAGATTTTAAAACCATTTTGTGGTGCTGTACCACTGCAATATAAGCGAGTTCTTCTTTTCTGATGGTGATCACATAGTACTCTATAATGATGTAGGGTGGCAGTTCTCTTCCGGTTAGATATTAAAGGCCTGTTGGAACAATTTGGTCTTACAGGCCCTGCGGAAAGTAGAAAGATCCCACAGGGCCCTTATAGCCTCTGGGAGAGCATTCCACAATTCTGGTATTGATTTACATTTCTTTTGCCAGAGCCTGTGCTCCCTCTAATTCATTGAGGCAGACTTTCCACTTTTTAAAAGAAGCCTCTTTACTTTTTATAGCATCTTTGACTTGCATTGTTAATCATGCAGGCATTTTTAAAGATTTGGTAGTGTGTCTCCTAACCTGTGGAATACATTCTATTTGGGCTTCAATTAGTGAGTGTTGCAGGATTTTTGTTACCCAGCAACACAAACCCAAAACCAAAACCTACAGTTACCAAAACAACCTGCAGTTATCAGAAGACTAATACATACTCACATAAGTTTTAAGACCTCATAGATAAACTTTATTAGACTCCAAGTTTCTAAAAGCAAAACAGTATATTAGACTCCAAGGTTCTCCTTTGGACAGAAGGCTTAAAATATATGGATAGAAAAGCAAAACAGAAAACAGTTGTTTAGATAACTTTCACAAAACAGTTACACAGTTAGAATTCAGTCAAGCATAAAACATAGTTCTACAATAAAGCAGAGAGCATTATGAAAAATATAACAGGGACTTCACCCTATTAGTCACATTTTCCCATTTAAAAATCTAAGTCTCAAATCCCATTTGTTTGACCTGACCAGCCTAGGGACAGTCTCCTGTATCTGTTCAGATCAGGCTTGAAATTAACAATGAGTTGTTAAATTCAGAGCTGAGCAGCATGGAGGTCCCTGCCTCTAATGCCATCCAGCCAAGATTCTAAGTATATTAGCTTAGCACAATGGACACAGAGGGAGCCTCTTGTGCAGACCAGCAGCATGTGCTCAATTGCCCAGGGTTTTTAAAGGAAAACTATCACTTATTGTTATTTCATCTAATGCTATGAATTCCAGAAAATTTCCAACTGCAATTTAATATAAACAATAATACTGCCAACTCAAAACATTTCCCTCAGTACACTTTTACCACTAACGTACTTATACAAATGGCTAGTTCTCTTGCTTCCTGCCATACCATATAAAGATCATACCAAATAAGGAGGTTCCTGCCTTGAGACAGCCTAACCTAGATTTCCCACTTAACCATTTCTTTGAAAGAAATATAGAGGCTTAAGGTGTTTGAAGAGCTTAGAGCTGAAGAGCTCTCAGAACTCTTGTTGACCATTCCATAAAGAGAAGGCTAAGATCATAAAGAGGGCCAATTTAAAATAAATTTTGCCACAATGAGGTTGTAAACAGTTTCCAAGCATCCTTTAGGGGTTTGACTCTCTTGTGCTTCCTCTTCAGCTTCCATTTTACTATTCCCCTCATCTGGATCATAGCCTGAATAATCCCAGAGATTGGAGCTATTTTGTTCTATACCAGAAAGAGATACAGGGAAGCAACAACACCATATTTTTGTTTATAGTACCTGCAGTTTACCTCAGCATTGTTAAAATATTCCCCATGCATAAAGTATCCTTTGCTTAGAAGTTACAGACTGTGCCCTTTAGAAATGCACAAGTGAGGACCTGCAATGGTTTATGGAGGAATTTCATTTTCCCTCCCCCACTATTTCCCCTTTCCCTTCCCTAAAGGCCCCCATAGCCTCTACCCTTTTCCTGACTCATTTTCTCCTTCTCAGCCATTCACAAACCTACTTTTATCTGTCCTTCTTGTCTTCAACACCTCCAACAACTTCTACCTAGGAAAAATATAGTCCTGTTGTGTGGTGCAAGTTCACATCCACTTGCAAACTGTGATTTGAGCTAAAGGGGCCAATTTGTGGTTCATTCCAAACTGGTTCATCTGATTCTGCATCACCCAAACATGAACTGGCCTTCTTAGCCCGTCATTTGGTTTATGTTTACTTTGTTTTTCCAGACAGCCTGGCACCAGCACGATTCCCCAGCCTCTGCACTTCTGGTCAGTTTCCAGTGAAACTGACTAGAAACAGCAGTTGCACTATCCATAGGCCCCTGCCCTTCTGGAAGTGCACGGAGCTGAAAGGGCAGAGCTGCCACTTGTAGTCAGTTTCCAAGCTTCAGAAGGGGGGGGGGAGTGAAACTGACCAGAAGCTGCAGGGCAGCTTCTCTTTCTTTCCCCAACTTGACATACTCCTAGGAGAGAAGTTTGTTGGAGGCACCTGCTTTTGGGGAACACATATTCGGAAATATACGGGGGGGGGGGGAATATGGAATCCTGTATATTTCTGAATTCCTTAGTCGGAATAGCCGCATATACAGTAGATGTGCGGCTATTTCCGAATATTCGGCCCAATTATACCCTATGGGCCATTGAAATCAATGGCAAATAGGGTATATTTGAAGCCACCTGGAGGGGAGGTGGTTTGAGGAAGAGCCCCCAAATTTGCAGGGGACCTGCAGGGGACTCTCCCCTACAAACCCCCCAAGCCCCAAAAAGATTGGGCGAGGGGGTCCAATTCCTGGGGCACCCAAAGCCAAACCTAACTTCACACCAGAGAATCTCTATAGGATCCAAATGCACTATATACATCTATCTACTCTATGAACTCTGCCACACAAAACACAATCTGCTCAAGGCCCATCCAGTCCAACACTCTGTGTCACACAGTGGCCAATACACACACACACACACACACACACACATTGTGGCTAATAGCCACTGATGGACCTCTGCTCCATATTTTTATCTAAACTCCTATGCTTGTGGCTGCCACCACCTCCTGTGGCAGTAAATTCCACATGTTAATCACCCTTTGGGTGAAGATGTACTTCCTTTTATCCATTTTAACCTGACTGCTCAGCAATTTCATCGAATGCCCACGACTTCTTGTATTGTGAGAAAGGGAGAAAAGTACTTCTTTCTCTACTTTCTCCATCCCATGCATTATCTTGTAAACCTCTATCATGTCACCCCGCAGTCGACGTTTCTCCAAGCTAAAGAGTCCCAAGCGTTTCAACATTTCTTCATAGGGAAAGTGTTCCAGACCTTTAATCATTCTAGTTGCCCTTTTCTGGACTTTCTCCAATGCTATAATATCCTTTTTGAGGTGCGGCGACCAGAACTGCACACAGTACTCCAAATGAGACCGCACCATCGATTTATTCAGGGGCATTATGATACTGGCTGATTTGTTTTCAATTCCCTTCCTAATAATTTCCAGCATGGTGTTGGCCTTTTTTATTGCAAACGCACACTGCCTTGACATTTTCAGTGAGTTATCTACCACAACCCCAAGATCTCTCTCTTGGTCAGTCTCTGCCAGTTCACATCCCATCAACTTGTATTTGTAGCTGGGATTCTTGGCCCCAATGTGCATTACTTTGCACTTGGCCACATTGAACCGCATCTGCCACGTTGACGCCCACTCACCCAGCCTCAACAGATCCCTTTGGAGTTCCTCACAATCCTCTCTGGTTCTCACCACCCTGAACAATTTAGTGTCATCCGCAAACTTGGCCACTTCACTGCTCACTCCCAACTCAAAATCATTTATGCCAACTCTAAATCATTTATGCCTTCACAAACCAAATGAACCAACAAACCATGAATTGTTCAGTAAATTGAAAAAACCCACAAAACAAAACAAACCACTGATTTGGGCAACCTAATGAACCATGAAATGAAATGAACCACCATTCTCTCATTCCATGCACATCCCTAGTAGGGAACCCTCAAGGACTTTGGGGGAGTACATCACTTTCCCCATATCCCTCGTCCCACATTATTTCTGTTACCCAAATCAAGGTTTGTTGTGTGGTGTGCCAATAGCCAATTATGAATGCAGCCAGAAAAAGTCAAAGAAACAGACAAACATTTGCTTTTTCCATTCTCCTGGCAACCCTCATATTCCCTCTCTTTTCCCCGCCTCATTCTCTCCTCATCCATCCCAACTTACTCCCCTCCCCCACTGCATCTCCTTCCTCACAGCTCTACCTTCACCCTTGCTACTCTCACCCCCAGCCACATACCCCATTGTATCAGTCTGCCTGGCTGCCTCCCCTTCTCCCCCCCCCCCGCCTTTTCATGGGCTAGGCTCTTTCTGTGTCTCCAGGAACACATCAGAGAATTGCTCTGAGCCTTGGAGCAGCAGTGGTGAGGCTAGGAATTACACTGGCCCCCCACCTGCACTATCACCAGGCCCAGCATGGCTCTCAGCCACTGCCGCCACTGGACATCCGGAGGTAGGTGCATCTTTGCACTTGCTATTTTACTTTTGGAGGGATTCACCCTGTGTGACCCTGATGCTCAGATGTAGATATCTGCAGATAGGGGGCACATTTGAGAAATAGTATATGTAGCATATATGATGGTTAAGTTGCCGATACCATGTGGGAACTTATTCAGCAACATCTCTTTTTTGAAAAATTAATTTTTAAAAAATTCTGAATCTCATAGGGAAATCGTATAAGAATCCCACATATAGAATACCAGATGGTGGATCTAACCCAGTCAAATACCTAGACATTTGCTTATACAGACATATAGAATTGTTACCGTATTCACAACATGAGGTTTGGGGAGAGGATGACCTGGATTCCTAGGAGTTATACTGTTAATAGTTTAATTCTTAACTGGACTGAAAAAAAATCATCTAATTATCCTTAAAATGCACCTCAGTTCATATTGCAGAGACAGAGAATTCCCCACAACTGAGGTTCTCCTCTAAGACCCTGCATATAAAGTATGCTATTAGGCTGCTGCCCAAGAAGTGCTTAGTTAATTGAACATAATTGTTCTGCATCCTACTTTCAAATGCTAAAGCAGCTTCCCTTAGCCTCGTAATACAATATGCCTGAAAGCTCCAATTGTTGCCTGGTACATGTAATTCTTTCCTCTCCAGTACATTTCCTTCCGTAAGAAGGTAGCACTTTGCTGGGTGCTGATGATCTTTAAATATAATGCATGACGATCAGCTAAATTAGTAATGGAAGGCAGCTAAAGGCATTCCTTTTAAAACATGAATAGTTTTTCACTGAAGACTCGAGACTAGGAATATTTCATAGTTTTCTTTCTGTCATTAGCCATAAATAAATTAACATAACAGTCAATTAACTTTTCATCCTAATCTGAGATTGACAAACTCATAAAAAGCATGGGAGGTTAAAGGAGAATTACTTTCACTGAAAAGGAGACTTCAAATTTCAGTGTGCCTGTCTGGGGAAAATGTAGCCTTTCTCTGTTTGAAACATCTAGAATGCCAGTTGTGGGCCCAGGAGCACAGGGAGAATCACAGGCAAGGAAAGATACAACAATAACAAGTGATTTGAAGAAATAAACAGCCACAGATTTATTGAACACATTGCAGGAGCATTGGCATACCATGGGGGATGGATCCAGAATCAGGCAACTCACCTGTTGCCTAATTAACCCCAGCCCACCTGCTGGGGGTGTGACCAAGGAGTGGCAAACCCTGGGAGCTATGTGGGCACTGGTCACTGCATAGTTCCCTTGCCACCCGGTGGTGAGAGTCTTTCTGACAGCTCCCAAACTGGTCATGTTACTGAATTGGCTCCACCCTAAGACCCCTTAAAAGGTCCCAGAATTGCATATGCAGGCACCATATCCCTTGCCAAAACAATCCATCCCAATGCCCAAATCATCACAGCACTGGGGGATGATTCCTCCCCCCACTCCCAGCAAAACTCCTATACCTGCAATCACCAAAGCAAACCATCTCTAATGCCATGAAGCCAAATATTTGTGCCCCATTCAAATAAATGTGCACCATCTGTCCCATAGAGGACAGATTGCCTGTAACTGATTTCTGGCTGACCAAAGTCATGTCCACCCAACAATTCAAGCACACACACCATGCTACTTGCAATGCTCAAGGAAGCCATATCAGATCAAGCTAGTGTCAAACAACCAGGAATGAAGAGTTTCTAAGTCTACTACAATGGAGCAAGATAGCACCACCCATTGCTGTGCAGGAAGATTGTTTTCCCTAGCTGAATGACCAGGGTGCCTGGAGTTTTGAGATGTGATCCTTGATGCAAAACAGTAGAGAGGATGGGAGGCCAACACATCTCCCCCAATGCCCTAGCTTAGGTGATCTGTAGCTGTCAAGACCCAAGGCTTCTCCCCATCCAGACAATGAGGCGAACATCCTTGCCCTGAAGACAATGCTGGGGTCCAAGATTCACATTGATTTGAGGCCACCTGCTGGGGTTGAAAAAGGTGAACATTAACAACCTTATTGATTCAAGGGGTTATGCAGAAGAACAACATTGAAAGGAAAGGTAAATACAGTCAAAACCTTGGGGAAGCTTGGAGGCTATTTAAAACTACAATCCTAGAAGCTCAGATAAAATATATACCACAAGTTAGGAAAGGCACAAACAGGTATAAGAGAAGGCCTGCATGGTTAACAAACAAAGTAAAAGGTAAGAAGGACTCATTTAAGTGGTGGAAAGCTAGTCCAAATGAGATTAATAAAAAGGAACACAGGCATTTGCAAATCAAATGCAAGACTGTGATCAGGCAGGCAAAAAAAGACTATGAGGAGCATATTGCAAAAAACATAGAGACCAGCAATAAAAATTTCTTCAAATATATTAGAAGCAGGAAACCAGCCAGGGAGGCAGTGGGGCCCATGGATGACCAAGGGGTCAAAGGATTATTGAAGGAGGATAGGGAAATGTCTGAGAAGCTGAATGCATTTTTTGCCTCCGTCTTCACTGTGGAAGATGAGAAGTCTTTGCCTACTCCAGAACCACTTATATTGGAAGGGGTGTTGAAAGACCTGAGTCAGATTGACGTGACAAGAGAGGAGGTCCTACAACCGATAGATTAATTAAAAACTAATAAGTTACCAGGTCCGGATGGCATACATCCAAGAGTTCTGAAAGAACTCAAAGTTGAACTTGTGGATCTTCTGACAAAAATATGTAATCTTTCATTGAAATCTGCCTCCGTTCCTGAGGACTGGAAGGTAGCAAATGTCACCCCCATCTTTAAAAGGGGTTCCAGAGGAGATCTGGGAAATTACAGGCCAGTCAGTCTGACTTCAATACCAGGAAAGTTGGTAGAAACCATTATCAAGGACAGAATGAGTAGGCACATTGATGAACATGAGTTATTGAGGAAGACTCAGCATGGGTTCTGTAAGGAAAGCATGGGTTCTGTAAGGAAACTAACCTGTTACAGTTCTTTGAGGGGCTGAACAAACATGTGGACAAAGGAGACCTGATAGATATTGTTTAACTTGACTTCCAGAAAGCTTTTGATAAAGTTCCTCATCAAAGGCTTCTTAGTAAGCTCGAGAGTCATGGAGTAGAAGGACAGTCCTCTTGTGGATCAAAAACTGGCTAATTGATAGGAAGCAGAGAGTGAGTATAAACGGGCAGTCTTCACAGTGGAGAACAGTAAGCAGTGGAGTGCCACAGGGCTCAGTACTGGGTCCCATGCTCTTTAACTTGTTCATAAATGATTTGGAGCTGAGAGTAAGCAGTGAAGTGGCCAAGTTTGCAGATGACACTAAATTGTTCAGGGTGGTGAGAACCAGAGAGGATTGTGAGGAACTCCAAAGGGATCTGTTGAGGCTGGGTGAGTGGGCGTCAACATGGCAGATGAGGTTCAATGTGTCCAAGTGCAAAGTAATGCACATTGGGGCCAAGAATCCCAGCTACAAATACAAGTTGATGGGGTGTGAACTGGCAGAGACTGACCAAGAGAGAGATCTTGGGGTCGTGGTAGATAATTCACTGAAAATGTCAAGACAGTGTTAGGGATGTGCAAAAAAAAAAATCGGTAGTACACGGATGTGGAAGTATACGGGGGGGAAAAATACAGAATCCCGTATATTTCTGAATTCCGTAGTTGGAATAGCCGCATATACGGTAGATGCACGGCTATTTCCGAATATATGGCCCCATTATACCCTATGGGCCATTGAAATCAATGGCAGATAGGGTATATTTGAAGCCACCTGGAGGGGAGGGGGTTTGAGGGAGAGCCCCCATATTTGCAGGGGACCTGCAGGGGACTCTCCCCTACATACCCCCAAGTCCCAAAAAGATTGGGCCAGGGGGTCCCATTCCAGGGGCACCCAAAGAGGGTGCCCGTATCCCACCATTATACCCTATGGGCCATTGAAATCAATGGCAACATAGGGCATAATTAGAGGCTATTGGGGGGCAGGGGGTTTGAGGGAGAGCCCCAAAAACTGTAGGGAACCCGCAGGGGACTCTGTTCTACAAAACCCCCAAGTCCCAAAAAGATTGGGCCAGGGGGTCCCTGTCTTTGGACTCCCCAAAAGGCCCACTGCCAACAATGATAGGGAAAACCCAATTAGCCACTTCCTCCACTATAATTGCTGTGGGGAAAGTGGCTCTGGCCAGAGGGCAGTTAGAGGGAGAGTCCCCAAAACTGCAGGGCAACTTCAGGGGACTCCCCAGCATGAAACCCTCTTGGCCCAAAAAGACTGCACCATCTGTCAGCACCCCAAAAGGAACACTGCTCCCTATGGGGAGAAAAAATCAATTAGAGCCACTTCCTCACTGTAATTGTCATGGGAAAAGTGGCTCTGGGGAGCAGGAGGTTTTGAGGAGAGCCCCCCAAACTGCTGTGCAGCTGCAGGGCACTGTCCCACACAAAACCCACAAGGCCAAAAAAAAATTGGATTGGGGGTCCAATTCTAGGGGCGCCCAAAGCCAAACCTAACTTCACACTAGTACCCAAATGCACTACATCCCTCTATCTACTCTATGAACCCTGCAGGCCTGGAACCAATATAAACCCAGTTGCCAACGTCACTGCCACACAAAACATAATCTGCTCAAGGTCGGCTCTGCAGACCTGGCTGCAGCAAACCCAGATGCCAGCTCTCCAGCCCTGCCCCAAACAACACGGGGAGAGCTGGCCAACCACAACAAGCATGCTGGCTCTCGGTCTCTCACCCAGGTGCCAGCTTCCCTGCCTCAGAACACACAATCTGCAGATGCCAGCTCTCCAGCCCTGCCCCAAACAACACAGGGAGAGCTGCCAAGCACAACAAGCATGCTGTCTCTGGGTCTCTCACCCAGGTGCCAGCTTCCCTGCCACAGAACACACAATCTGCATATGCCAGCTCTCCAGCCCTGCCCCAAACAACACGGGGAGAGCTGGCCAAGCATAACAAGCATGCTGGCTCTGGGTCTCTCACCCAGGTGCCAGCTTCCCTGCCACAGAACACACAATCTGCAAATGCCAGCTCTGCATCCCTGCCCCAAACAACACAGGGAGAGCTGCCAAGCACAACAAGCATGCTGGCTCTGGGTCTCTCACCCAGGTGCCAGCTTCCCTGCCACAGAACACACAATCTGCAGATGCCAGCTCTCCAGCCCTGCCCCAAACAACATGGGGAGAGCTGGCCAAGCACAACAAACATGCTGGCTCTGAGTCTCTCACCCAGGTGCCAGCTTCCCTGCCACAGAACACACAATCTACAGATCCCAGTTCTCCAGCCCTGCCACAAACAACACAACTCTCAAACAAGAGAAGTGGTGGACCACCACACCTAGCTCCACATCATTCTGAATCTGACACAAAGCAAGAAGCATTTTGACTTACCTTGAGTAATGGATGGTTGGCTGGTCCAGGCTCTTTTGCGTTACCCATGAGGAGGCGAGCCAGAATTGCACCCCAAATGAGGAAGATCACTGGGAGGGCCTCAGATTGTGTGAGAGGAAGGCAACCATTCCTTCTCTCTCAGCTCAGCAACACACCAGTATCACTGTCCCATTAGAGGGACCTCAGCATTGGTATGGCTGCTGGCTGCCTGTCATCATCACTGGCACCTCCCTCTTTCTTCCTCCTTCCCCTGAAAAAAAACCTGGGTTATCCGGGCTGGGCCTGTGGGTGTTGTTGGTTACAGTTGGGGGCTGCAATGGCCCTTTCAGTATTATTAGGCATGGATGGATGGGGGACTGGAGAAATTTGGATCACTTTGCAGTTTTTAAACCAGCATTCACTTTTGGTTTGGGGAGGGATGAGCAGTGGGGGGGGGGATGCACCGCCAATCAATTTGTGAGTGAGTTTTTGTTTGTCTTTGGACTCTAGTCTATTTTTAGTGGAGGAGCGTTTTACAACCACCTTCCAAGCGCAGGCCAAGAGAGGATGCAGGCACAAGTAGATGCTCACTTCATTCACTCTCTAAGTCTACGTTTGGGGAGCCAAACAGGCAAGTTGACCTTCAGGAAGACCAACTGCTCAACTGTCCAGGGTTGCGGGCGATTGTGATGTGGGCAGACAATGTTGCCCATATGCGAAAAGACGCACTCGCTCTGCACGCTCGTCGGTGGGCATGAGAGGAACGCCTTGGCCACAGAGGAGAGGGCCAGCCAGACCTCCTCCTTCATGACCCAGTAGTCCAAAGGAGATGCTTCCTGCGGCTTGAGGAGCTCCAAAAGATAGTCCCTCACCATCGCAGCACCTGTCTTCGCTCTCGGTGCCCTACCGCTCCTAGAGGGGCCAACATCCTGCCTGATGAATGTCATCCCAGCACTCTTCGTGGCGTGAGTCTGGTGGGAAACACTGCCTAGCTGGGGAGGTTGGGGATGAACAACAGCAGTGGAAGTGGCAGATGAGCTGCTTCCACCCCCCTCCTCAACTACCAGCACTGGGCCCACCCTGACTCTGGAACGCTCGACCTTCTGGGAGAGCTCGTCTCACCAGCGATTGAGCTCATTGGCCCACTCTGCGACTGTGCCCTTAAGGCACGGGTCTAACATGGTCGCCATCATGAAGACCTTATCCTCGGTGAAAGTCTGAAAGCAGGCCTCAAGCCCTTCCTGCAGCCTAACAACCAGGGTGCGCACCACTAGAAGAAGGTCTGCATGGACTTGAGCTGGCACTAGAAATGAGGCCAGGTCCTCACAGGCCATCAGGACCATAGGGACGACCAGTGAGATGCTCGCCGTGTCAGACGAGAGCATTTCTGTGTGGGTCTTGAAGGGCCCAAGAACCTCCACAGTCTTAGAAATGACCACCCAATCCTCTTGGGTGAGACGGTTCTCATCCCGAAAGACCCTCGTCTCAGAGACAAAGGCATTCAGGGCTGCTCTCTGCTCCACCATGCGCTCCAGCATGGCACAGGTAGAGTTTCAGCGTGTGCTGACGTCACCGATCAGGCGGTGCCCTGGCATGCCTGTCAGTGTCTGTTTCTCACACAGCCGATACAAGTCCGTATTGCTGTGTGAGAAGCTACCCATGATGTGCTGACACTTCTGGAGCAGAAGTCGGTACTCATGGGTCACAGATAGATACTGACGATCCTGGCTTTTTGTCTGGCCCAATGCGTCCTTTACCACGAGGTGGAGAAGGTGGGCCACGCAAAGAAGGCGTTTTAGGCCCTGACGCTGGACAGCCACCTTGATGTTGGAGCCACCATCAGTCGCCACAAAGCCCGTGGCGACGTCCCCGCTGCCTACCCAGCCCTCTAACTGCCATGAGAGGATGGCTCTGAGAGTGTCCGCCATGTGCGGCGCGTCGACTGCTTCAGCGTGCAGCAAGGCCCAGCGATAGCTGGCCTGGCGGCCCTGACCCTGCCTGCTGCTACTACTGCCACCCCCACCCCCACACTGCACTGTCCCCAGCTCTCTGGGTTGCCACCAATGTGCAGTTAGGGAGAGATACCCCTTGAACACATGTTGGGAGCTCCAGATATTTGAGGTGAAAAGAACAGTCCCCCCGGCAGCACGGGACAAATGCTCCTTCACCACAGATCGGGTCGCCCTGAAAACAGCTGGCACAATGGTCCTGCTAATGGTGGTTCTCGCAGGAACTTTGTACCAGGGCGCCCCGTACTCGAGCAACCCTAGCACCCCAGGATTCTTGACCACTGAAAATGGAAGCCCATGGGCGATCGACCTGGCAAGGTTCCAGGTGATCACCCTCCTGCCATACCTGATTCCCCCTCTTGGCACACAGGTGCGTCCCCCACCAAACATCTCAGGCAGAGATGCCTGGCGTCCCTGTACTCCCATGGAACGCTCCTGGAGAGCGGAGGTAGTCACGATGGGACAGACCTCCTGGCTGGGTGGTGTTGGCCGGTTGGGCACCACAGCACCAGCCTGCTTCTCCCCCTTAAGAAGCACCCCCAGGTGGTGCTTCCACAGGTGATTCTGCATCCCCCCCCCCGGAGTCAGGTGGGCAGGGTCCCGCCCACGATCCGGGCCCTGCAGAGCTGGCACTGCGCATAGCGTGGATCCTCCATAAGTTGGAGATGTTTCCAGACTTCGGAGGTGAACAGATGCCCAAACTGACTGGCAGCTTGGGTGTCCAGAGCCACCTCCTTTGAAGTGCTCGGAACAGATACATTGTGTCTCAGGGTGGCAGGAGGGGCTGGCCGCCGGGGGGAAGTGGGCGGAGATGGAGGCGTGTGTTTCCATCTCTTCCCCCTCCACCCCATGCGGCCTCCCCTCCTGGCCATCCCCTGAAGAACTGCTGGTGCCTGAAGGAACTGAAGAAGGGGGCTGATCCTCATCAACCAGCTTCTCCTCCAGCTCCTGCACGACACTCTGCACCCTCCTTGGGGTGATTGTTTTGGACAGAAAACTGTCCCCAAAGCTCATCTCCAAGGAGGGCTGCTCTTTCTGCCCCTCCTCTGGCTGCTGAGGCCGAGCAACATCAGCTGGAGGAGAGACTGCCCGAGCAGCAGACCCCTGCTCAGTGCCAGCACCTAATGGCACCTCTGCTGGGGGCGCCCCAGCAGCAGCCTTGATGAAGGGCCCAAGGCGGGCCTTCTTCTTCATCACACTCTGGCCAGAGGGCGGAGTGCTGGTAGGCGGGTGTGGAGTGGCCCTATGCACAGGTGGGGGAGAGACCTGGGTCCTCCCCCTCCCCTCCACCCCTCTAGTCTTCTCCTTGGCCTTGTCCCCAGGGCCCCTCTTCTGCTGCCTGTCACTCAGGTCACCCTTGGCCAATCTGACACAACCTGAACTGACAGTGGTTTTTTTTTACAAACCTAACTCACTACACTGTACCGTGAACCAACAGGTGCCCTGACTTCTTTTTAAAAACCCTCCCACCAAAACTTGTTTGTTTGTTTTTTTGGTCCCTAACCTGTCCCTCTTTGGGTTGGGGTAGTCGTAGTCTGGTAAAGTTTAGGAGACTAGGTGATCCTGCCTCTACCTGGCTACAGTTTTTAAAAGGCTACCTTGAGATGAAGGCAATCCTTGTTATATCCTCCTAGTTAAACTTCTCCTAATTAGATCCTGGGACAAACCTGATTTCCTTGCAAACTAGAAATCAGGTGTCCCCTATAACTTGAGAGAAGCTGTGGTTTACCCTGTGGAAATCTAAGGATGCACCAGCTTTCAGTGGCTGAAAGCAAGATGCACTGCAACCCTAATCTCTTTAAAAGGGAGCCTGATGTGGCCTAGTAGTCACGCTGCCTTTTATGAGAAACCTAAAATCTTTTTAAATTACCCCTATCTGGCCTACTTGAATTTTGAAAGGAGATAAAGCCCTAAACTGGATTAATTTTTTTTTTAATTTCAAAAAACACAATCCCTAAAAACACCCTTATTAGTGGGGCAGCCTATTTAGTGGCCCTAGCCAAACCGAAAGCACACTCATACTCCAAAAATAACTCTATAAACACATGGAAGTGACCCAGCCCACACACCCCCTCACCAAACCCACACCAACCAGAGGTAATTTAAAAAAACCAAAATGTGACAGAAAGAAACTTAACTTTTAACTCATCCACCCACCCCACCCCCAGAAAAACCCAGCACAATCAGAAAAGGCCAAGCAACTCAACTGTTAAAAAAGTAGCCTTTTCACCAATAAGAAACCTCAGGCCGAATCAGTCAACAACACCCCCCCCCAAAAAAAAAAAACCAGAACCAGGAAAAGGGGAACAACAGGACAGGAGGATGCAAAACCTGCAGCAATAGAGAATAGATCTAAACAGAAGGCCAACACAAACTCAACTGTTAAAAAAGTGGCCTTTTAAACAATGAAAATTAGGCCAAACAGCACCCCCCACAAGAACCAGAACCAGAAGAGAAAAGGAACAACCGCAGCACAACACAGCAGCAACAAATCAAGCACAGAATCCTTTAAAAACAGCAAAAAACTTAACTTTTAACAATACAGGAACTTTACCAACCCCTCCCCCCCAGAAAAAAACCTTCTCCCTAACCCCAAGAAATCCAAGCCACCCAAATCTGGAAAAGTAAAAGGACACTGCACTTTTAAAAGTCCTCTCACTAAAGTAAGATATGGGCAAATTGGCAAAAAAAAACCCACCCCAGGACCCTTCCCCCAGCAGAACCCCCTAACCCTAACCCCAAATATGCTACCCACCACCCAAATCTGGATAAGTAAAGGAACTCTAAGTCTTAAAAAGTCCTTTTACCAACTAAAAAAAACAAACAAACCAAAGACTGTCTTACCTTAATCGTCTTCTCTACTCCAGGCAAGTCTGATAAGACTGAGAGAGAGCAGCAGCAGCTGAGGCCAAGGCCCAGCACAGCACAATCTCTCTCACACACCAACACACACCAAAACAGCAGCAATGGAGGAGTCCAGCCAGGCAGACTCCTTAAAAAGGTTCTCTGGCCCTGCAGAGAACAGTTTCAAAAAATAACACTGCTTTGTGATTGGCCAGACAACAGTGCTTACTTGGATACCCAAGTAAGCAAAAGATCAAAAGAACAACAATGTTGCTGATGGCTGGGGGATCAGCTACACAACAGCCCTGCAAAGCATGCATTTGCAATGCATTTTGCAAATGCATGCTTTGGATTGGCTGCTGGGGCTCCTCTTCCCACTCCCCCCCTCCCTGATCCCAGGGAGGCTATGGGAGAGGCGGGAAAAGGCTACCAAAGGTGGGAAAGGAGGCAAGCAACTCCCCTGAGGCTGCAGAAGTCCCTTTCTCGCCTTTTGCATTGAATTCCGTATACTTCCGAATATCTATATGGAAGTATACGGGGAGCCATACTCGGCTCCCGAATAATGGGCCCCAATTGGAATCGGCTGTATGCGATTCCGTATACAGCTGAATCAGAGGTGATTCAGCGGTTGATTCGGTTCGGCTGAACCGAATGCACACCCCTAAACAGTGTGTGATTGCAAAAAAAAGGCCAACGCCATGCTGGGAATTATTAGGAAGGGAACTGAAAACAAATCAGCCAGTATCATAATGCCCCTGTATAAATCAATGGTGCAGTCTCATTTGGAATACTGTGTGCAATTCTGGTCACCGCACCTCAAAAAGGATATCATAGCATTGGAAAAAGTGCAGAAAAAGGCAACTAGAATGATTAAAGGTTTGGAACACTTTCCCCATGAAGAAAGATTAAAACGCTTGGGGCTCTTTAGCTTGGAGAAACGTCGACTGCGGGGTGACATGATAGAGGTTTACAAGATTATGCATGGGATGGAGAAGGTAGAGAAAGAAGTACTTTTCTCCCTTTCTCACAAGAACTCGTGGGCATTTGTAAAGTACTGGGGTCGGCGCAGTAAGAGACCAGAGTCGGAGAGTGATTTCAGCAAGCTTTACTTCAGGAACACACACACAGACTGAGCTCTATTCAAACTTCCCGCTCCTTTATAAATTCTTGCCCCCTTCTGATTGGTCCTTAACTATGTACATGGATTGGCTATTTACAGGGCCCTAAGGGCCTATCAGGGTACAGTATGAGCCTAGATGTTGATTGGCTACTTATGTTTCAATCCTTCCCCTGATTGGGCACGCTTAGGCCTTCTCTGGAACCCTGGTGTGCAGTACAAGCTTTGGCTTGTTCAGCTTCCCTCTCAAAAGTAACAGTTCTCCCATTTGAGCCTAGGACACAACACCCCTCCCCCATAGTTCCAGCTATCAGGTGACATAGTCCTGGAGATATGCCGGAGGGCGGCGGTCTCATGTCGAGCGTCGGAGCTCCGAGGGGACTGGGCGTTCCGACTCGGTTGGTGGTTCCGCGGCTGCACAGCTGGAGACATCTGGGACGGCGGCCTCGGGAGACCTGGGTTCAGCTGCGCGATCGAGGGTCTCCTCCTGCTGGGCCGAAGCGGGCTCCACGGAACCCTGTTCTGTGTCAGGTTCTTGGGGACTTATGTTGTCCGGATCTGGAGCCTCTGACCTTGGCTCCCCGGCAGGCAGGCGACCTCAGAGTTGGTCGATGTGTCGCCTCAGGAGATGTCCACCCTCCAAGGCCACTGCATAGGAGACCGGTCCGGTGACGTGGTCCACCTTTCCAGGGAGCCAGGCGGGGCCAGTGGTGGCATAGTTCCGTGCCCACACTGTCTCACCTGTGTAAAACCCTCTGGGGGCTTTAAGGTGTTCCGGCGCCGGTCGCCTGTCTGGGGCTCAGTCAGGGTGCAGCTTGTCCAGCAGGGTGGTGATGCAGCAGCCCATGAGGAGTTCGGCTGGACTGCGACCTGTGGAGGCGGTGGGTGTGGTCCGGTAGGCCATTAGGAAACACGCCATGTCTTTTGGCCAGTCTGAGGGGCCCAGACGGTTCAAGGCCTCCTTTGCCGTGCGCACCATCCGCTCTGCCTGGCCGTTGGTGGCTGGATGAAACGGGGCAGAGCGAATGTGCCTGATGAGGTTCCTGGCCAAGAAGTCCTGGAACACTGCGGACGTGAATGCTGTGCCGTTGTCGGTGACGATGGTCTCTGGCAACCCGTGGGTTGCAAAGATGGCCCTAAGAGCTGTTATGGTCGCCTGCGACGATGGCGAGGGCACCTGGACCACCTCCAACCACTTGGAGTATGAATCCACTAGTATGAGTAGAGTCCGCCCATGGAAGGGGCCAGCAAAGTCCATATGCAGTCTTGACCAGGGGGTTTTGGTGGATTCCCATGATTGCACTGGGCCACGTGGGGGGTCAGGCCTTGACACCTGGCATGTCGGGCACCTTTTAACCCAAGCCTCAATTTCTGCTTTGAGGCCGGGCCACCAGACATAGCTCCGTGCGAGAGCCTTCATGCGGACTATGCCCGGGTGTGCCTCGTGCAGGGCTCTCAGCACTTGGTCTTGCAAGGGTTTGGGGATGACGACTCTGTTGCCCCATAGTAGGCAGCCTTTGTGGGTGGATAGTTCATCTTTCCGGGCTGCAAACGGAGTAAATTCCGGCCCAGTCGAGCCCTTGGGCCACCCCCTCCCCACCCAGTCCAAGACACGGGAGAGGACTGGATCACGAGCGGAGCGGGCAGCAACGTCGCGGGCGAGCAATGGCCTGTCCGGAAGCATGTCCATCAGTAGGATCTGATGAGCCAGGGCTGGATCAGGATCCACGTCAGGCAAGGGCAAGCGGCTCAGGGCGTCAGCATGGCCCATTGCCTTGCCCGGGCGATGCACTAGGGTGTAGGTGTAGCCGGCTAGAAAAATGTACCAACGGAGGACCCGTGGGGACAACACCTGAGGGGTCTGCCGGTCCGATGCAAAGAGGCCCAAGAGGGGTTTGTGGTCCGTATAGAGGGTAAAGGGCTGGCCGTAGATGTAATCATGAAATTTTTTGACGCCGGCCATGACTGCCAACCCTTCTTTGTCGATTTGGGCGTAGTTCCGCTCCGCCGACGAGAGGGTCCGCGAGTAGTACGCGACAGGGACTTCGGTCCCATCAGGGAGTTGGTGGCTCAGAACTGCCCCCACGCCAT
This sequence comes from Heteronotia binoei, assembly GCF_032191835.1. Classification (NCBI taxonomy): domain Eukaryota; kingdom Metazoa; phylum Chordata; class Lepidosauria; order Squamata; family Gekkonidae; genus Heteronotia; species Heteronotia binoei. The sequence goes on along the minus strand of NC_083226.1, from coordinate 101,641,221 downwards.
AAGGGGATGCATCGCATGCAAGGACCAAGGGCAGGGTCTCATCGAAATGGGCAAGGACGGAGTTGGACATCAGGAGGCCCTTGATATCCTGGAAGGCTTTAGCGTGCTGGCGGCCCCACGCCCAGGGTCGGTTCTTGTCTAGAAGCCGGTGCAGGGGTTCGGCCACCACTGCCTTGTGGGGGAGAAAAGCATGATAAAAGTTTAGGAGGCCGAGGAAGGCCTGGAGTTCTTGCTTGTTGGTGGGTGCTGGAGCATCTCTGATGGCACGCAGCTTGGCGTCGGAGGGGTGGACCCCCTGGGCATCGATGGCGAACCCCAGGAATTCCACCCGATCCACGCCCAGGAGGCACTTCTCCCGTTTGACCTTGAGGCCGGCTGTTTCAAAACGTTGTAGGACTCCTCTAAGGCGGGCGGCGAATTCTTCAGGCGAGGCTGCCGCGATCAGCACATCATCGAAGAATGGAGTGACTCCGGGAAGTCCTTTTAAAAGAGAGTCCATGAGTTCCTGGAACAACCCCGGAGCCACACTCATGCCAAATTGCAACCGCTTTACTCTAAAGGCCCCCCGGTGGGTCACTATTGTTTGGGCGTTGGCCGTGGCCTCATCCACCGGCAGCTGTTGGTAAGCTTGGGCCAAGTCCAACTTGCCAAAAATTTTTGCGCCAGCTAGGATGGCTAAAACGTGGCTGACGATGGGCACAGGGTATGCGTGGGCCTGAAGAGCCTTGTTGAGGGTGCACTTATAGTCTGCACAAATCCGCACTTCCCCACTGGGCTTGACTGGAGTCACGATGGGAGTTTCCCAGGTTGCGTGGGTGACAGGCTCTAGTATTCCCTGTGCAATCAGTTTATCCAGTTCCTCCTCAATTTTAGGCTTGAGCGCGAATGGAACTTGCCGCGCTTTAAGCCTAATAGGCCGCACTGTGGGTTCGAGGTGTAATGTAACCGGGGGACCCGTGTAGCAGCCCAAGGTGCCATCGAAAACGGCCGGGAACTCTTCGCAAACCTTGTTAAAGTCCACTCCGACAGTCTTATTGACCCCCCTGATCTCTATTCCCAGGGGCTTGAACCAGTCGAGACCCAAAAGGTTTGTAAGGTGGTTCTTGACCACTAGCACTTGTAGCTGGCCCTTGAACCCCTTGTATTGGACTGGGACCGGGCCCACTCCCAAGATAGGCACCTTATTCTTCTGGAAGTCCACTAAGGTAAACCCCGGGTCCCTGAGACGAGGCCTCAGCCTGGTGGGAATTTTAAAAAATGTCTCTGCTGCTATAATAGATGATGCTGACCCAGAGTCCACCTCCATTTGGCAGGGCACCCCCCCCCGATCCCTATATTGACCCGGATTTTGGAGGGCCTGACTGGCGAGGGTAGGTACTGTACCGGGTATGGATGGGCGTGGAGAGCGTCGGTCTCAAAGTCTGGCTGGCCTTCGGAGTGCGCAGATCTTTGCGGGACGCGTGCTCGGGATGTGGATCTGCAGGCACAGGCGATGTGGCCTTCCTTGTTGCAGAGTCGACAGGTGGCATTCCGGAATCGGCAGGTCTTTCGCTCGTGCTGGCCCCCGCAGCTTGCACATGCAGGTGGTGTCTTGTGTCTCATGCCCTGTGGGGCATGGGTGGTCTTCCTTCCTGCTGAACGATAGCCGGTTTGTAGAGCTCTGTCCTCGTCCGAGTCCTCCATAGATGGTTCAGGGTTGATCTGGTGTGTCGCAGCCTGTCTTGTCAGCCGCGGCTCTGCTGATCTGCCCTTCTCCCAGCTGGTGGCCACGTCGATTGCCTTTGTTAGGTCGCACTCGGAGAGGGACAGGAGTTTCTGTACTAGTTTTTCGTCCCTCAAGCCCCATACAAACTGGTCGAGCAGGGCTTCGTTGAGGTCTGCGAAACTGCATCGGCTTGCCACCCGGCGCAGGCTTGTCAAGAACGCCATGGTGGTTTCGCCTGCCTTCTGTGTCCTTTGTCGGAAGTCCCAGTGCCGGGTGAGCTTGGTTGGCTGGGGCTGGAAATACTTCTCCAGAGCGCTGATGATGTCGTCCACCAGCGTCTCTGAGAGCTTCCTGGGTTGGAGAAGAGCCCTGGCTAAGTCCACGGTCTCCGTGCCACACGTACTGATAAGCAGAGCTCTCTGCATGGTAGTCTCTGTAATCTTCCGGAAAGTCAGGTATGACTGGAAGCCTTCGACCCACGAGTCCCACAGCTCGGGGCGATGGATGCTAAAGGGCTGCAGGAGGTTGGCTGGAGCCTCCATTCTTGGCAGCGTGTCTGGGCGGCTTGCGAGATGGGGTGTGCGCAGAGCGGAGGTGCGGACCCAGATGGCTTGGATTTAGCCACCTTTCCGTGTTCCTGGTTCTGTTGCTGGTTCTTACCGGCATCCCATCCTCGTCGCCAGTGTAAAGTACTGGGGTCGGCGCAGTAAGAGACCAGAGTCGGAGAGTGATTTCAGCAAGCTTTACTTCAGGAACACACACACAGACTGAGCTCTATTCAAACGTCCCGCTCCTTTATACAATTCTTGCCCCCTTCTGATTGGTCCTTAACTATGTATATGGATTGGCTATTTACAGGGCCCTAAGGGCCTATCAGGGTACAGTATGAGCCTAGATGTTGATTGGCTACTTATGTTTCAATCCTTCCCCTGATTGGGCACGCTTAGGCCTTCTCTGGAACCCTGGTGTGGAGTACAAGCTTTGGCTTGTTCAGCTTCCCTCTCAAAAGTAACAGTTCCCTCCAAAAGTAACAGTTCTCCCATTTGAGCCTAGGACACAACAGCATTCAATGAAATTGCTGAGCAGTCGGGTTGTCGACTGCGGGGTGACATGATAGAGGTTTACAAGATAATGCATGGGATGGAGAAAGTAGAGAAAGAAGTACTTTTCTCCCTTTCTCACAATACAAAAAGTCATGGGCATTCGATGAAATTGCTGAGCAGACAGGTTAAAACAGATAAAAGGAAGTACTTCTTCACTGAAAGGGTGATTAACATGTGGAATTCACTGCCACAGGAGGTGGTGGTGGCCACAAGTATAGCCACCTTCAAGAGGGGTTTAGATAAAAATATGGAGCACAGGTCCATCAGTGGCTATTAGCCACAGTGTATGTGTGTATATAAATTTTTTTGCCACTGTGTGACACAGAGTGTTGGACTTGATGGGCCGTTGGCCTGATCCAACATGGCTTCTCTTATGTTCTTATGTTCTTATGCCCTTGGATTGCCAATGGCTGCTTCCTAAATGCCAGTCCTGAGAAGCAGCAAGAAATAGCTGTGACACAAGCCATACAATTCCAAACTCTTGCAAAGACATAATTCATGAAATAGCTTTTAGTTTTGTTTTATATCCATATCAGTACACCCACTGACAGGTCACTCAGTATCTGGAATCTAAAAGGATTCTAAGCACTCTTGAGAGATTTCTAAATGGAAAGGTCCAAACAGCAAATGACAGGATTAAGGAGGACTCTCTGCTCCTCTTTATTCTCGACACATGCTTTATATTCAAAACCTTTGGAGATTCAACTTATTTCTTCAAGGGGGCAAGGGAAGGAATACAAGCAGTGCTTTGGATAGTTTTTACAAAGTGTGAAATCTTATATGAGATGAAGCATTTTCTTCAACTGAACCATACTTTAAAAAGAAACACTTGCTCTGATAAAATAAGATATTGCCCTAATTCCACAAGAGAAATCTGCATGCTTGCAACTGATGCAGATGTACATCTGGAGGAGGATCATCATCCATATCATGATGCTCATCAAGGCTCATTAAATTTGATGGATGCATCTGCTGATACAGATGGATACACACTTCCCTATCCAGGATCACCGGCTGTAGGAAGAAGAGTGTCTGCTTTATCAGACATACCAGTAATGCCAAAAGGGTGCCATGGCAGTAAGCAACATTAAAAGCTGCTTCAGAGGCAGAGCTGCCATGAAATTGCTATCTATGCCTCTGCAAAGACACCTGTATACACCACTGGTCCTGTTCTAACCCTTTCCAATAATTCCCTCAGTAATGGCATGTGATTTCTCTTGGATTGTGACTCTTCTGCACTTTCCTCTCCACCCTCTATCCAGCAGACTTTCCCAACCACAGTGAAGTCAGTTGCTGGAACTGCAGGAATCACATGCAATAACAGCCACATGAGCCAGTGGACAACAGTGAGGGGTGAAAGAGCACAGAATTACTCTCTCCTGCCTTTTCTGTCAGTGCAGCTCCACTGTTCACTTCACATATGTCCTCCAGTCCCAAGAATCAACTTTCGTGGGGATGGAAATGGATATTGGGAGGAGGGGAAAGTGGAATGGATCAACAATGCCTTGCCCTCTGCCACCCAGACTAGATTATCTCTACTCCTGGTAGTTTTATGCAGAGGAAAGTGCATTTGCACATCTGTCTAATGTTTTCATTGCTATTAAGGAATAATCAGATCATGTTTTGAGGTGCCAAGCAAAAGACTATCTTGCTCTGAATTAAGGGGCAGGGGGGAGGTTGGGGCTATATATTCTTATTGTCAGATTACAGAGAATCTGCAGATAGGTCTGGAATATTCCCCAGCCCAGGTCAAAGAAGATACTCTAGAAGGTGGTGCTCCATAAAGACACAATGTCTTTATTGCCCCCTTTCATTCTGTTTTCAGTTTAGGTCTTGGCAAAGTAACTGGCATTTTAAGACTAAACAGTGCTGCCTGTTCCTTTCCCATTACCCTTTCCCTTTTGTAGTTTCTTTGAAAATGTACCCTAGGCACTTATTCCACTAAATCTTCTTCCCTCCCATTCTTCTGCCCCCTGCCAAATGATATATTTGCAAAGGGTTAATTTCCTCCTTGTGCTGATACTTGTCTTTCAATGCACTGGCCTATACCATGCATACTTCCGCCACTGCAGATTCCGCCCCCCCCCCTAAATTTCAGGCTGTCACATCAGTAATCTGACCCTCCCTCCACCCAGATGAAAAGAGCCAGTTGTTTGCTTAATTCAAGGCAGATTGTGCTAATGACTAGCTTAATTATTTTTCTGCCAGGAATGGGTGGCAATCACTCAGCAGTGCTGAGTGAAAATTGATGGGAGGTTTGAGAGCGGCAGTGAGCCTCATTTGGAGAATTCTGGGCTCCTGCAGGCTGAGTGAGGAAGAGGCAGTGATAGCCAACCTTCTTTAAATGTTCTCCAATGAAATGCCATTGCAGATGTAGTGGTTCATATATGCTTATAAACAGGACCAAGCTGTTATGTATTTATGCAATTTAATTTTGTGAAAGAGTTTGTCTTTACCCTAGGACTCCCCCCTAAGGATCTGATTGCCGTGCTGTGAAAAATTGTTCAGTGGTCAACCCTCTTCAGGTCATGACACATGAATTTATTCTGAAAAGGTAGCTGATTCTGCCTGGAGCCTTTGTTTCTTATGCATTACTCTCTGTTCCTCAGAGGGAGGGAGACCCTTTGCAGTTTGTTTACGTGGGGGCGAAAGGATTTTTAAAAACTGAGACTTTTCTGTTACATTTATTTCCCTCCTACCTAGAACAGGGACACAAAAGGACAAGCTGTCAGCCATGTATGGTGAGCTGTGAGGGGGTTTTGAAGCTAACGTAATTATTACAGAAATCACTGGAAATAACAGTTGCCCTTGAAAAGGACATAATTTTGCTCAGTTTGAGGCGTGAGACTGACTTTCAGAAAACAGCTTAGCTTAAATTACTAATGGAATTTTTAAAGTCTAAAATGTCAAATAGATGGTTATTCCTTGTATAATACAGAATAGAGCCACCATTACCCAACCTCCATTTACCTGAGGCAATTACCTGCCCTTTCAGGGGCACTCCTTCGGATTTGAGAAAGGGAGGCACAAAGATATTTCAGTGACAAAGGGGCAATTCTCAGAAAGGCTTAAAAGCCAACATTTTGATGTATTCAAGTTTAAAGGGCAAAAAAGTATATTTGCTAGTTTACTTTTTAAAATATCCCATAAAACATATATTGTACCTAGTATATGCTATTGTTACAGGTCAAAAGGTTACCTATTGCCACCATCTGCCGATTTGATAGGTTTGTGGACCTTTTAAAAAATCTTATAACCTTTCAGTAAAGGTACAGCAGTGATATATTTTAGTCAAACAATCAGCAATACTTAAAAAAAAAACCCTGTTGATTCATGTCACCTCCCTTTCCATGACAGTCACATTTTAAAATCTGTTACTTCCAAAACATTGGCCTTTGTCATCCCAATTTGACACAAAGCTTCTGATGCAGTAGCATTGTGCCCTGAGATGATCCATATAGTAGGGAAACTGAGCAACTGAAACAGATGAAGTCTGTCCACTGACAGAACACTTTGAATATGGGATACCTTCATGCTATATTGTTACTGGTATTCCAATGAGGCTGCATAGTTTGCACCATCTTAGATTGTGGCCCTTACAGATACTGGAAAGACAGTGGTGCCCAGTTTTATTTCTGGGGATATAGGCTGCAGCCTTAAACATACATCTGGGAGCAAGTCCTATTGCATACAGTGTGACATACTTCTGAGTGAATATTCATAGGAATGGTAGATATACCAGCAGATAGTGTGAGACCAGCTTTCAAATTATAGGTGTTACTTCTGGGTACCCCTTACATTGTGTGGGGAGGATGTTAATGTATAAGGAAGTAAAGCATCCAATTAAATGGGCTTTTGCTCTTGTCTAAACCATATTGTACATTTATAATGTAAAAACATGTAAGCCATTATAGAATAGTGGCTTGGACTTACAATTTAAGCTGCCATAATGGAGACTCCCAAGTTCCTTTAAGGAAGAATACACAACTGATGAATAAATAGAATGTGCATTGATTTAAAAGTTATACCGTTCTTCCTCTTATCTCTGATTAGCAGCATTCAAAGAAACAATGCCAGAAGGTTTGTTTGTTTTTTAAAGTGTTATGTGCCTCACAGAACTCTAACAGGTCTTGTTTCTGTTCTGTAAACTACTTTCTGCTTTTGGTAAATTAATAATAAAACTGTACAAGGTTTTCCCTGTCCTCCTCCCCCTCCTCAGTCAACTTACTACAATTTTGTTGATCATTATTGTATGTCAAGGATGAAATCAGAGGTACATTCAGAATTATAGGATAGGTTTCACTGCCCCATCTTATTTATCATACAGCAAACTTGCATAAAGACTAGTGGCTAGTCAGGAAATAGATTTTCATTACCATTCACATCATATTCAGCAATAGGTTAGGAACTCTACATCTTAGTATTACCAAAGATGATACTGCTATAATTCTGCACAAGTGAAGAAAGGCACAGAATTTGGTTTTCAATGCAGAATTCGTCTTCCTTAGAACCTTAATTTTCATTAAGGGAAAAAATGATCAAGATGGTTGTTAAGTGTCTGGAACACCTGATAAAATGTTAGAAGCTGGAGGGGTGACTGAATAAAGTTGCCAGAGGACAAGAAGTGAACTTCAGTTTTAGCCCTCCATTTCTCACAAACCTTTCCCAAGTAAGTGAACCAGAACAATAAAACTGCATAATTATGTAGAACAACAAATATATGAAAAGGGCATAATATATACAGGACAAAAATTCCACTAGGGGGTATAATTTGAGATTTCTTTGCCTCTCTTTTTTTCTGTCAAGTCACATCCTGCTAATGGTGATCCCATTGGATTTTCAAGGCAAGAAACATTCAGAGGCAATATGCCATTTTCTGGCTCTGTGTGGTGATCCTGGTATTCTTTGGTGGTTTTCCATTCAAATACTAATCAGGGCTGATGGTGCTTAGTTCCAAAGTCTGATGGGGCCAGGCTAGCCTGGGCTATCCAGGTTAGGACTCTACCTCATACAGTGCCTCATAGAACTTCACACAGCCTCTAAACCAGGGGTGTCAAACTCATTTGTTATGAAGGCTGGATCTGATATAAATAAGACGTCAGACCAGGCCATGCATGTCATAAAATGTAACGCCAGGTAGCAGAGATATAAACTTTATAAAGAACACAGACAAACACAATTAAATATTTTTTTAAAAAAAACCCTTAAAATAAAGCATGCTTAAAACATTAGCACTTCTTTAATCCCTGCTGTGCAATCCAGGGCACTGGGCAAAAGAAGCTCTGGCTCTTTCCTTCCTTCCCCAGGGGACAAGATGTGGGAGGACCATCATCCAATAGAAGAAAGAGGCTTGGCTCAGTAGTTCTGCTGTGCCATTGAGTAAGCCTGGCAAAACAAGCTATCCCTCTCCCCCTGTTCCTCCCCAAGGGAGGAGCCTCAGCCAGTGGAGAAAATAGAGGCTTAGCTCTATAGCTCCTGTGCTATTGAGCAAGCCTGGCAAAGCAAGCTGTGATGCAGAAAGAAGCAAGAGGGGGCCTTATTTGGTCCCAAGGCCGCATGCTTGACACCCCTGCTCTAAATTGTGAAAAACCCTAATAAGTGAGATAGTGGAATTCCTCTATAATTGTTTTTTGATATCATGCAATGATCTGTCTCTCAAACAAATAAAGAGTTCTTTTCACTGTCTTAGGAAAATGCATGAAATAGAAGCTGAGGGTTTGGTACAAATTGTGCCTAGAAAACTGACAGTTAATGGATCAAATGTCTTTGGTACCACTTAGGGAAAGAGATTACTAAAATAAAAAAAGAACGTTTCAATGAAAAAAATAGCCTATAAATTGAAAGCCACCTAAAGCCTATCTTACTAGATTTATCCTACTAAGAAAATTGCCTGTTTTAATTTTGTTACCAATTGTGAATGTGACAGAGAACAAAAGAGAACATAAGCTAAATGTTTGTAGCATTTTATTTTCTCTCACACAGCTCTCAGCATAAACTTTGCCCCTCAGACATGTCTCCAGTTGCTTTGTATCGCTCATGATCATTTTTCTGCCTCTCATTTACATTTTGGATGTCTCTGTCAATTTCCCCAACAGTTGTTCAAGACAATCTCATTAAAATCAGCAATTATTAAACACCTGTTTCTGGAGAGTTTAGCAAGGCTTGCTAAGATCATAAAGCTCAATTACTGTAACCATATATACTTTCCATTTCCTTGAGACAATTTGATGAACCTTATTTCCCACAGCAGAAGTAAATCTTAATAGTTTTCCACAACACAGAGAGTTTTGGCTTCAATGTATTCATTTGTTTTGCTAATTGAGATGTCATTTTTTAAATTGGCCTGTATCTGTGCACTGCTGGGAGATTTTTTTAGAGTACAAATGAAATGCTAATACTAATATCTTTTGTATGGATTCATGTACACAAGAGTGTCTGTGCCAAATAGCAACGTTACCAATTTTTTTCAGTGTACAACACACCACTGATCTTTAAGAACCTGATTTTTCTCTAATGGGAAGCACAGTGCACCAAGTTAATCAGCTGGAAAAAATGGATGCTTTAGTTTCCAGAATCAGAGTACAAAGAGCTATTCTGCATAGTAAAAGAAATGGTAGAGAAAGAGATAGAAACTGCTTTACCAGAAGGATGTAGGTTCTCAGCTAAAGAGATGGTTTCATGATTATCATACGTACAAGGCTTGGAGTTTGTCAATATGGGTCTCAAGGAATGGGGCCCACTGGTGGTCAGAACAACTCAAGTTATATTGCTGCCCCACATAACAATTATTCAGGACTTTCCTCCTCTTATCCTGCATATAGCATTGGAAAGATTCTCTTTCTTTCATAGGAGGTTCTCTGTTCCTCAACCCTACAAGTGAGACCTGCTGTGAACATGATGTTAGTATGAGTACCAAAAAGGAAAGAACACTGGGAGGTTACAAACCAAGAGAACAATGTTGTAAGCCGAAATGCCCTCAAAACCGAGGTTGGGGAATTGACAGGTGGGCACTTGACTTTAAAAGGATCAGAGCCTATGTATACAGGATCCATGTCCAGAAACTATTGCTCAAATATGCCAGGGACACTAATTAAGTAAAAGCAATTTGAATTTATTATAGAAAATATAGATCTCACACACAAGATAAAATACTCATAAAATCATACATACAGTCCTAAGAAAATTAAAGAGAGAGAGAGAGAAACACATGGGTAAACGAACAGGGTAATAATTACCAATCGTATTCTTCAAGGAAGGCCCCAATGGCGACGAGTGAGGACGAGGGAGAGGGGACACGAAACTAGGCCTCAGAATCGGGGATGGATCTAGACAGCAGAATTGGGATGCTGCTAGAAGCACACCTGTGGATAGCTAGGCCACAGGTTATAAGGACTACCTTGAGCCCTCAAGGAATAGGAGGTACAAGGGAGGAGGAAAGTGGTCAGCTGGTGCATGACCTCAGAAAAAGGGGAGGCTCCGCAGTGACCATAAGGGTTGGACTTGTGCGGTAGCCAATGGCTGGTTTGGAGGGGACACCTAATTGGCTGCCTGCTCCTGGCCAATGAGGTCTTGGCACTAGTTACCTGATTGGACCTCCAGGTAACAATGGGTCAAGGTGGGATGCTCCAGGGTAGCTGTCAAGGGAAAGAAAGGGTGAAACTACTGGGGTGGAGGTACATGGGAGTGGTTGAATTAGTTGCAATGGTGACAATAGATGGCCAAATTGATGCCTAAGGTAACACCCAGTCCACACAAAGACACTTGGCTCAGGGTGGAGATGGTCTTTTTCCTCCTCAATCTTCCATTGGCACCAGTCTTTGTCTAGAGTTCCATTGGACAAATGACTGGTGGTTGGACAGTTGTACACACCCAGGATAAGCTTGATTGCCGTATGTAAAGGTGATATCTGGTGAGTACGTGAGCCGGGGAGGGACGGTGGCTCAGTGGTAGAGCATCTGCTTGGGAAGCAGAAGGTCCCAGGTTTAATCCCTGGCATCTCCAAAAAAGGGTCCAGGCAAATAGGTGTGAAAAACCTCAGCTTGAGACCCTGGAGAGCCGCTGCCAGTCTGAGAAGACAAGACTGACTTTGATGGACCAAAGGTCTGATTCAGTATAAGGCAGCTTCATATGTTCATGTTCATATGTTCGCTTCACTGGAATGGAGTCTGGCATGGTAGGAACATAGCTGCGTGTGGTGTTAGCCTCCCGCGGTGGATTCCATGGTCAGTACTGAAAACCGCTCGCCTGGATAGTTCCTAGCAGCGCAACTTCTCCCGCTTCACGGCCAAGATGAACATCACACGGAGCGACGGGAAACCATCTATTATCCTGGTTAGCACTCTTTCACCGGTTTTGAGTGCTATAGTAGCGTTATGGTTGCTAGTACTGTACAAGTCCCTTCTGTGCCTGGTTAGGCAAACCCACACTCTCTGGCCAGACGTGTATGAGTTACTTCTCCAGGTGCTCTGGCAACCAGGCTGGTGACTATGATGTTCTGTAATGGTTTTTTTCCTCACAATGTGTTCTTAAAGTAACAATAACAACAAAATTTAGAAGCTCTCAAAAATATTCACAAGATGTTTGCTAACTTCTCAAGCTGGAACACCTTCCCTATGAAGAAAGGTTGAAACGCTTAGGGCTCTTTAGCTTGGAGAAACGTCGACTGAGGGGTGACATGATAGAGGTTTACAAGATAATGCATGGGATGGAGAAAGTAGAGAAAGAAGTACTTTTCTCCCTTTCTCACAATACGAGAACTCGTGGGCATTCGATGAAATTGCTGAGCAGACAGGTTAAAACGGATAAAAGGAAGTACTTCTTCACCCAAAGGGTGATAAACATGTGGAATTCACTGCCACAGGAGGTGGTGGCGGCCACAAGCATGGCCACCTTCAAGAGGGGGTTAGATAAAAATATGGAGCAGAGGTCCATCAGTGGCTATTAGCCACAGTGTGTATGTGTGTGTGTATATATATATATATATATATTTGGCCGCTGTGTGACACAGAATGTTGGACTGGATGGGCCATTGGCCTGATCTAACATGGCTTCTCTTATGTTCTTATGTTCTTATGTTCAAAGTAAATTTACTAATTACTTGACAACATTCTGATGAAGGCATTAACAAACAAACCACTGAAACATCGCATGTTTAGACACATTTAACATTGTCACAACAGACACCTTTACAGGAAAGATACCAAGACGTGTCAGTCACATGAGAGTCCAAAAAGACGTGCTACTCAAAAGTAGTAGTAATGTTGACACGCAGACTGTTCCTTATAGAAACCAAATAAATGTCCAGAAAATCAATTCAAAACAATTTCTTGCTAAGATTATTCAAACGTGGATTCAATTGTGGAAGAGAAGTATAATTGATAACACATATCCTAGGTAGAATTAACGTGTTTCAATCCAGCTTCATCTGATCAATATACTTCAAAAATCTGGAACCAATGCTCAAACAAAATATACAAGCAGTTAGTCAATTTCTCCAAATGGCATTAGCGGCATTAACAAATAAACATTGATTATCCAAGAACTATTTATTCTTTCTGGTAGCCATTCTTTATGATCTCAGAAAAAGGTCTTTCCTCGTCTTGTTATCTTGGACCATTTTTAGACCAGAAATGCCAAGGTTTGAAACCAGATACTTCACCCTGCTATGCATGTGCTCAACCATCAAGTTATGGCTACCAGCAGAAGTACCTATCTGGTTCCATTCCCACTGATTCTGGAACTAAATAGTTCAGATCCTCTCTCACCAGAGAAGCAGGTCCTAGCAAGGAAGTTGTCCAGTCAAATTCAGGTAGAATAGAGATTGCTGAAACAAATGAGGAGCTCTTCCTCTAGAAGGCTGGGCCTATAGATATATAACATGAGCTGACCTGCAAAGATGTCACACTGGTAGGGTCGAATCAGCTGCAGGAAGACTTTCTAGCTGGTCCTGCAGTTCCATCTCTTCCTGGTACATTAATAAAGATGTTGCTTGTCATATTTAAATTTGGTATATTTCTGTACAAGTAGAACTATCAAAAATGAAGCCTGATGTTACCAGATGAATGTTATACCATCTGGGATGGGCTTTAGTTCAGGCCTATTGCCTTCTTTGTTCTTGGGGTATAGGGTGAGATTTGTGGGGGTGGGAGTCCAGAAACTAGTGAGCCTTGGCAATTGACAATGGGTGTATTTCTGGCTTCTTTGCTCAGGAACACGCAAAGCTGCCTCATACTGAGTTGGCCCATTGGTCCATCAAAGTCAATATTGTCTACTCAGACTGGCAGATCTGCAGGGTCACAGGAAAATGCCTTTCACATCACCAGAACCATTAACTGGAGAAGTCAGGAAGTCAGGAAATGAACCTTGGACCTCCTGCATGCCAAGCAGATGCTCTGCCACTTAGCCATGGCCCTTCCCCCTTCTAAGACTGAGCATTCTCCATGGGTGTCACCCTCCATGCATGTTGTTCAGTGTTCTGTTCAGGGGAGTTGACTCCTCCTGGCTCCCAGCAGTACTGACAAATGCATGGGATCTGGTGAGTTTGCATTCTCCTCAGAGAATGAGTCGGGTTCTGGAAGGTTATATGATGTGAGCATATCCCTCATAATGCATGAAACAGAGAAGCTCTCTCCCCAAAAGAAAAAAACGTTCAAAAATACTAAAGTCTACTTTAAAAGGCAAATAAGTAAAAAGAAATCCTTTCATGCTTTAGCACTGGTTTTCAAGTGGTTTGTACAAATCATTTATCCACCATTATCAACAGTGGAACATTACAGGCTATAATGACTTCCTCTAAATAGCGTATGTTTTCTTCTCCCTCCCCATTTTCACTTCAAAAATTGTTATGCGAATGTCCTATCTCTGTGTTCATAAAACTCCAAAGGGGGTTTCTGGATATGAAATCGTTTTTAAAGCTCCACTTTCTACTTTTATGATGCACACAATTTATAGGGTAATTTGCATGCTATCCTATTCCTGACAGGGTGGGGGAAAGGCTTTAAAATGTCATTATGATGAACGCCATCACAGTGGGTGAGCAGACAACAGGATACAGGAGAGTGTGTGTTGTTGGAGTGCATAAATGGCTGCCATCAGATCTGAATCATTGTTCTCATAAGGCTTCAGTATGGCAGTTAATGGGAACTAATATAGGAAGGAATTACACCCAATTGCAAAGCAAATGTCTGCTAACGTATTCTTCTATTTTTCTATCTAGGAACTTGCTCCACCTCTAAGCATATTTGTTGTTGTTTTTACACGGCATCAGCATTGAGATTTAATTCCCGGCAGTTACACACAATGTGATTTGCTCTCATTGTGTGTAAAAATAATAATAAATGACCTGCAATGCAAACAGCAACACATCATTGTGTAAAAGGCTTTTTGAGCATTTGTAGCATTTTATGTTATCTTACCAACACTGAGGTTTTAGTACTGTTCACATTTATCTACAGCTAATCAATTAGTTCAATGAATAACCAGTTAAAAACAGTTTAAATAATTAAAAACTGATTTAAATGGAGTGATAGCTCACTCCACAGCAATACTGCTCACATCATATTTCTGATAGAACCTGCTCTGAGCCTGCCTTGCAGGAAATATAAATCAAAATAAATAAATATTTTGCCTCATAAGAGGAGAGCACAGATATCCATTCCCCCAAACTCCATTAACCTTCTTACAGGCCAGCATGTGAAACAAAGCCTATAATAACACATCAGAGCTTCCTGACTTCAGTGGGATTCGTGTAAGCATATACTGGGGAATCCTAAGAACACTTTTCTGGGAGTAAACCACGGCCGGATCTGGGGGGGAGCAGAGAGGGCGCTTGCCCCAGGCACCGCCGAAGGGGGGTGCCAAATTGGGTATGCCGTCTGTTCTGTTCTATGGGCCCATAAAATAGAATGGGCCCACAAGGCAGCATCATTTTTTAATTTTGCTCCCCCTCAAAAAATATGTAGATCTGGTCCTGAAGTAAACCCCACTGAATAAACCTAAGTAGAATTCTGAGTAGCACTGCTCAAACTGCTATCTTAATCACACAAAGCATAACACATTCTGTGTTGAAACACACACACAAAAATCTATTCCTTAAGAAGTTGAAAGGACGTCTTATGTCACTAGAACTTTTGAAACTGAAGTTCTCTTAAGGAAGATGCATATACTATCCAAAGTTCATAAAAGGCAGATGAAAAAATTGATGAGAAACAAGTTTCCCATATAGCCATATGCACTTCATCAAGTTGAGAATATGTACCAGGATACATTTTCTTGTGGTCATCTTTGATACCATCATCCTGATGAGGAAGTTCTGTTGTGGATTCCAACAAGATCATTTCAGGCAGAAGAGAAATAGTACAATCAGGTACCTGTAATAGAAAATAGGAAGTGCTCCATTGTTTGTAGGAGAATGTCTGCTCATTAGCATTAAGTATTATGCTCCAGCATGGTAGACAGAAAGGTAAAATTGAAGGCTTTGGATTGTCTTTGGTAAAGAGATCAGGAAATGGTTTCCGGTGAGCTGGGATTTCAAAACGATGACCATAAATATATTGGTGAATGTCTTCCTTTTCATAATGATATCCAAAGCTTCTTAGTCATTCTGGCCACAGATTCTCTCTACTAATATTCTTGTTCATAAGTAAGAGGCAGGAGGGTATATCAGAGCCATCAGCCAGCATGAAACTGAAGATAGTTCTAAGATCAAAGGATGTCATTATACTTAATGGACAGTGGCCTCAGTTCACTGTAGTTTGAGGTCAGTAGATTCCTGATAGTTGAAAGGTTTCACAGTACTGAAGACTCCATGTCTACAGACTCCTTTATCTAGCAACTGATGAAGCGGTTCTGCCCTGGTGACTTCACCTTCAAGAAGCTATTATAGAATCATAGAGTTGGAAGGGACCTCTAGGGTCATCTAGTCCAATGCAGGAAACTCACAAACACTTCCCCCTAAATTCACAGGATCTTCATTGCTGTCAGATGGCCATCTAGCCTCTGTTTAAAAACCTCCAAGGAAGGAGAACCCACCACCTCCTGAGGAAGCCTATTCCACTGAGGAATCGCTCTAACCATCAGGAAGTTCTTCCTAATGTTGAGCCGGAAACTCTTTTGATTTAATTTCAACCCACTGGTTCTGGTCCTACCTTCTGGGGCCACAGAAAATAATTCCACACCATCCTCTAGATGACAGCCCTTCAAGTACTTGAAGATGGTGATCATATCACCTCTCAGCCACCTCTCCAGGCGAAACATCCCCAGCTCCTTCAACCTTTCCTCATAGAACTTGGTCTTCAGACCCCTCACCATCTTTGTTGCCCTCCTCTGGACCCGTTCCAGCTTGTCTATATCCTTCTTAAAATGTGGTGCCCAAAACTGAACACAATACTCCAGGTGAGGTCTTACCAGAGCAGAGTAAAGTGATACCATCACATCACGTGATCTGGACACTATACTTCTGTTGATACAGCCCAAAATTGCATTTGCCTTTTTAGCCACAGCATCACACTGTTGACTCATCTTCAGCATATGATCCACTAAGACCCCTAGATCCTTTTCACACACACACACACACACACACTTGATCTTAGCCAAAAGGCCGAGAAGCGATTTTCACACACACTACTGCTAAGACAAGTCTCCCCCATCCTATAACCATGCATTGGATTTTTCCTACCTAAATGCAGAACTTTACATTATCCCTGTTAAAATTCATTTTATTGATTTTAGCCCAGTTTTCCAGCCTGTCAAGGTCATCCTGTATCCTGTTTCTGTCTTCTTCTGTGTTTGCAACCCTCCCAATTTAGTATCATCTGCAAATTTAATAAGCATTCCCTCTATTCCTTCATCCAAATCATTGATAAAGGTGTTGAACAAAACAGGTCTCAGGACAGATCCCTGAGGCACTCCACTTGTCACTCCTCTCCAAGAGGATGAGGAGACATTCACAAGAACTCTTTGGGTGCGATCTGTCAACCAGTTACAGATCTTCCAAATGGTAACAGGATCCAAACCACATTTTACCAACTTGTCAACAAGAATAGTATGTGGAACTTTATCAAAAGTCTAACTGAAATCAAGATAAACGATGTCTACAGCATTCGCCTGATTCAGCGAGGTAGTCGCTTTCTCAAAAAAAGAGATCAAGTTAGTCTGACATGACTTGTTCTTGAGAAACCCATGCTGGCTCTTAGTAATCACATTCATTCTTTCTAAATGTTCCAGGACCGACTGTTTGATGATTTGTTCTAAAACTTTTCCAGGTATAGACGTCAAGCTCATGGGTCAGTAGTTACCCGGATCATCTTTTTTCCCCTTCTTGAAGATGGGGACAACATTTGCCCACCTTTTGGCACCTCTCCTGTTCTCCAAAAATTCTCAAAAATAATAGCCAGAGGCT
The DNA here is from genome assembly GCF_032191835.1 of Heteronotia binoei. Classification (NCBI taxonomy): domain Eukaryota; kingdom Metazoa; phylum Chordata; class Lepidosauria; order Squamata; family Gekkonidae; genus Heteronotia; species Heteronotia binoei. The sequence goes on along the minus strand of NC_083226.1, from coordinate 101,624,015 downwards.
CAGAAATTACATCCGCAAGCTCTTTTAGAACCCTTGGATGCAATTCATCTGGCCCTGAGGATTTAGTTTCATTTACAGAAACTAGGTGTTTATGTACTAACCCTATGCTGATCCTAGGTTGGAACTTCATACCCTCCTTATAAGTTCTGTTTTTGCCATGTTGAGCACCGTTTCCCTCAGAAGAGAAGACTGAGGAAAAGTAGGAATTGAGCAGTTCGGCCCTCTCTTCATTACCTGTTACAATTTCACTTTCTTGCCCTCGCAATGGGCCTACCATGTCCTTGCTCTTTTTCTTACTCTAAACATAAGAAAAGAACCCTTTTTTGTTGTTTTTAGCATCTTCGGCCAGCCTAAGCTCATACTGAGCTTTAGCTTTCCTAACTTTTTCTCTATAAGCACTGGTGATTTGTTTATATTCATCCTTGGTTATAAGGCCCTCCTTCCAATTCCTAAAGGAGTCTTTTTTATTTCTCAAGTCTTTAGAGAGCGATTTATGGAGCTATTTCAGTTTCTTTAGGCTTTTTCCATTTTTTCTTCTCATAGGAATCATCTGTGATTGCGCTTTCACTTTTAAGAAACTCCCACCCCTCCTGAACCCCCTTCCTTCTAAGTATTTCTGACCATGGGGTTTTACCAGCATAGTTTTAAGTTTATCAAAGTTTGCCTTTCTGAAGTCCAACCTATGTCTAACTACATATAGCCTTTCCCTTCCCTTAGACTGTAAATTCCAAAATCACATGGTCACTACTCCCCAGGGTGCCCACTATTTCTACTTCTTCAATCAATTCTTCCTTGTTGGTGAGAATCAAATCCAAGATAGCAGATCCCCTTGTTTCTGTCTTCACTTTCTGGAAAAGGAAGTTGTCAGCAAGACAAGTCAGGAATCTATTTGACTTTTCATTTTTAGCAGAGTTGGACTTCCAACAGATGTCTGGGTAATTGAAATCTCCCATGATCACTTTATCCCTTCTCTTGGAGAACTTTGCAATCTGCTGTAGAAGTATCTCATCCAAGTCCTCTGCCTGACTCGGTGATCTATAGCAGACCCCCACAGTAATATCACTGTTATTTCTTACTCCTTTTATTTTTACCCAGAGACTCTCAACTGAGCTGCCATGCTCAGATTCACATATTTCCTCACAAGTATATACCTCCTTCACATATACTGCTACACCTCTGCCCTTTCTCATTTGCCTGTCCCTTTAAAATAAGTTGTACCCCTGAATCCTAATATTCCAGTTGTGAGTATCATCCCACCAAGTTTCAGTAAGGCCTATTATGTCATAGTCTCCTTCCTTTATTAGGACTTCCAGTTCCTCCTGTTTGTTTCTCATACTCTGTGCATTAGTGTAAAGACATCGGAATCCACGTTTTATGCATCCCGAGGGTTTGGTTTCCGTACAAGTTATAAAAGTTGAGAATAGGAAGCCTTGAGGAGCCTGCCTGGACCTTGACATCTTGATCTGATATCCCAAGGAAAGTGATGCTGGAAACTCCAATCTGACATTTCTCTTTCTCCATTCTGAAAGCTGATTGATCAAATCCACATAGACATGTCCTATCAGCCTGTGAGTTACTCTTCAGATGTTCAGGGCCGGTGTGTGGGAGTCGGCACAGTAGACGGTGGCCTGGAGCACTACCCCACTTGAGGGTGCCACCAGGTGCCCTCTAACTCATGCAGAGCACTCCTCCAACCCTGCCTTGAAGGCAGGATCGGGGAGCACTTTCCCCCTGCACTAAGCTCAGTGTACTGTTTTAGTGGTGCCAGTCGCTTTCAACCCAAAAATGACCGGCACCACTAAAACTGCACTGAGCTTAGTGCAGGGGGAAAGTGGCAGCACGGCAGCACTGTTGTGCACTGCCCATCACTCTCTCTCATCCCTGCCACTTTGTACAATGATGTCACATTTGGTGATGTCATTGTGCCACAAGCACGCAAAGCATGCACACAATATGAGCTCCATAAAGGGAGTTTGGGGGGGGGGCATGGTGCAGGGGGCTGCCTCGAGCAGCAGAACCCCTAGCAGCAGCCCTGCAGATGTTTCCTGCAGCTAGCTGTCATGTGGCAGACTTTCTCCATCTGGCCTTTCTTCTTGCAGGTATAACAGTATTCATAAATTTGAGTCATGTGCTCCTCAGATTCACAACATTTACCAAGACAGTTGCATTACCTTGAATGGCTTTTTGGTTTTTCTCTGCATAGGTTTCTAGTTTTGTTAAACAGCAGATTGACTTGGCAAAAGTGTGCCATCATCAAGGCAACTAATTCACTGTGGGTTTTAGAACAAGTCAAAGAGAACTAAAGGAGCAAACAAAGAGAAACTTTTTATCCCCAGTCAACAAGACTGCATGCTTCTGTTTCGTGGACTTGCTGTTCTGTTGATTTCTAGAAGATAGAATAGCCTTTCAGAACAAGAGTCTCAGTAATGATTCACATAGAATTCCTTTATGGAGCCCAATGCAACCATTTTAGAAACAACAGCAGTAGAAAATTTTAAAGAACGAAAGAAACTAGATTTTAGTGAAAAGCAGTGCATGTGATCACAGAAAGTTGTCACTCACAATCCCACAGCTCCCCTAAGCAAACAATTCCAGGCATAGCAGCAAAATATTTGTATTTTGAGAAAAGCTTTAGAGACCCTTTGGTGGTTAACTGCAAATTATTTATTAACAAAGCAAACTATCTACACAATCCAGGTAAAACGCATAAACCAAACAAACACATATTCTAATTTAAGGCCTAACTCTTCCTGACTCAAAATAATTGCAGCAAAACAGAAAGAAGCTTTTATGTGCTGAACTATTGTTTGATTACATCTGCAAAGCTGCCATAAAGCAACTGCTGAACAAGGGGAGGATTGTCTTCTAATGTTGTTAGCCACCCTGAGCCCGCCTAGACGGATAGGGTGGGATACAAATAAAATTTTACCTTACCTTACCTTCTATAGTAAAACATTTAGAATGGCTTTGGCCACTCCCTGCCTCATAGGTTGCCAATAACCAGTAGGAAGCCAACAAAAATAAACTCTTGAAAATTATCTATCTATCTATCTATCTATCTATCTATCTATCTATCTATCTATCTATCTATCTATCTATCTATCTATCTATCTATCTATCTATCTAGTTTATATCTCGCCCTCCCCACCAAAGCAGGCTCAGGACGGCTTACACTAGGAGGCCACAAGGCCAACATTAAAACATGATAAAACATAGGTGTATCATAAATAAAACATATAAAACAGTTACATAAAATAGTAATTATATATTGTCTATTTTTTCTATTGCTTTAGATTTATATGCCGCCCATTCCATGAGCGGACTCTGGGCAGCTAACAATCATGGTAAAAACAACGCAAATTACAATTATATAATAATAAAACACATATAAACAATTTAAAAACTACATTATTAGGTGCTATAAGAAGATTTCATAACAAAGGCGGTTTCTCCATATCTCAGTTCTCTGTTCCTTATATTACTCTATTACAGATGGTCTTACAGATGATATTGTTCAGTGACATAACAGTGGCAGCCTCCTCCCAAGTTAGTTGTTGTGGGTTTGATGAAAAAGTTCGGTTTTGCAGGCCCTGCAGAATTGGGAGAGATCCCGCAGGGCATTAGTGGCCTCTGGGAGAGCATTCCGTAATATTGGTGCTGCCACGGAGAAGGCCCTAACTTGTGTAGAGCTTAGTCTTGCCTCCCTTGGTCTGCAAATGGATAACAGATTTTGCCCTCCTGAACGCAGTGCTCTCTGGGGTATGTATGGGGAAAGGAGGTGCCTTAAATAGGCAGGTCCTTAGCCATATAGGGCTTTGAAAGTCAATACCAATACTTTGAAATGGATTCAGTATATAGTAGGCAGCCAGTGCAGTTCTTTTAGCACCGGTTGAATGTGCTCCCATTGGGGGAGCCCCATTAGCTATCGCGCCGCAGCATTCTGCACTAGCTACAGTTTCCGAGACAGAGTCAAAGGTAGCCCCATGCAGAGGGCATTACAGTAGTTTATCCTCCAGGTGACTGTAGCATGGATCACCATTGCTAAGTCACGTTACTCCAAGAAAAGGGCCAGCTGCTGTACCCACCACAGATGGAAAAAGGTGAACTTAGCAGTGGCAGCTACCTAGGCCTCACAGTCAAAGAGGACTCCAGGAGCACTCCCAGGCTCCTGACCTTAGGGGCTGGTATTAGTGGGGCCCCATCAAAGACCAGCAAGGTAATCTCCTTTCCCGGGCCACTGCAACTCAGATAGAGAACCTCTGTCTTCATCAGATTTAATTTCAATTGACTCAGCCTGAGCCAGGATGTCACGGCTTGAAGGGCCAGGTCCAAGTTGTATGAGGCACAGGCGGATCGGCCACCTATCAATAGATAGAGCTGGGTGTCATCTGCATATTGATGGCACTCTAGCCCATACCTCCTGACTATCTGGGCAAGGGGGCGTATGTAGATGTTAAATAATATTGAGGATAGAACCACCCTTTATGGCACACCACATGTGAGTGGAAGCCTCTGGGACAATTCTTCCCCTATCGCCACCCTTTGTCCCCAACCCTGAAGGAAAGAGACCAGCCATTGCAAGGTGGACCCCCGAATCCCCACGTCAGTGGGGTGACTAGCCAGTAACTGATGGTCAACCGTATCAAATGTGGCTGACAGATCTAATAAGAGTAGCACCGCTTAGCCACCTTGATCCAGAGGGCGCAGGAGGTCATCCATGAGGACAACGAAAACCATCTCCATCTCATGACCTGGATGAAAGCCGAACTGGAACGAATCCAGTGCAGAACCCCTGTGACTGAGCTGCTACAGCCCGCTCTATAACCTTGCCCAAAAAGGGTAGGTTCGACACCGGCTGATAGTTCGCCAATTTGGTCAGGTCAGCAGATTTTTTTTTTATGAGGGGGCGAACCACAGCCTGTTTAAGGGGAATGGGAAAGATCCCTTCACAGAATGTATTGATGATCACCTGTAATGGTTCACATAGCGTTGTCTGGCTAGCTTTCACTAGCCAGGACAGGCACAGATCCAACCCACAGGTGGTAGGGCGCACAGTAACAAGAGTCTTGTCAACTTCCTCTAGGCTGAGTGGAACGAAGGGATCCAAAAAAGGAACAGAAGACATGCTTGGTGCTTCGAGGTCACTCACTGTATCCAGTGTGACAGGGAGGTCATGGCGGAGCGTTGAGACCTTATCTGCGAAAAAACTCACAAAAGCCTCGCAGCCTATTTCCAATTCCCTAGCGTTTGGTTTACCTTGTGACAAGGTTATTAGTGACCGAATTATACTAATAATTGTGCCAGGCGTGAGGTCACAGACGCAATACGGGTTGCAAAGTAAGCCTTCTTTGTGGTTAGAACTGCCCTCTCATAAGTCCACATAAAGGACATGTAGAATGTTCTCGCTGCTTCATCAAGTGTACGCCACCACTGCCTCTCTAGTTGTCTAAATCGTTGTTTCATCGATTGAAGTTCTGGTTGAGTCCGACTCTTTGCAACCCCATGGACAAAGTCACACCAGGCCCTCCTGTCTTCCACCATTCTCCAAAGTCTGCTCAAATTCATGTCAGTTACATCAGTAATGCTGTCCAGTCATCTCATCTTTTGCTGTCCCCTTCTTCTTTTGCCTTCTGTCTTTCCCAACATCAGGATCTTCTCCAGTGAGTGCTGCCTTCTCATTTGGTGGCCAAAGTATTTGAGCTTCATCGTCAGCATCTGACCTTCCAGGGAACAGTCAGGGTTGATTTCCCTTAGGACTGACTGATTTGATCTTCTTGCAATCCAAGGGACTCTCAAGATTCTTTTCCAGCACAAAAGCATCTATTCTTCTGCGCTTGGCCTTCCTTATGGTCCAGCTCTCACAGCCATACATCACTACTGGGAATACCATAGCTTTGACGATACAGACTTTTATTGGCAGGATGATTTCTCTACTTTTTATTATACTCCCTAGGTTCGCTATCGCCATCCTCCCGAGGAACAAACATCTTTTAATTTCATGGCTACAGTCACCATCTGCAGTGATCTTGGATCCCAGAAATGTGAAGTCTGTCACTACTTCCATGTCTTCCCCTTCTATTTGCCAAGGTGTGATGGGGCTGGATGCCATGATCTTAGTTTTTTTGATGCTGAGTTTCAAGCCTACTTTTGTGCTCTCCTCTTTCACCCTCAACAAGACGTTCTTTAGGTTCTCTTCACTTTCTGCCATTAGAGTGGTGTCATCTTCATATCTGAGGTTGTTGATGTTTTTCCCAACAATTTTAATTCTGGCTTGTGCTTCATCCAGGTCAGCATTCCACATGATGTACTCTGCATATGAATTAAATAAGCAGGGTGACATTATACATCCTTGTCGAACTCCTTTTCCTATTTTAAACCAATCAGTTGTTCCATATCCCGTTCTGACAGTTGTTTCTTGACCCTTATACAGGTTTCTCAGGAGACATGTAAGGTGGGCTGGTACTCACATCTTATTTTTTTTTCAATAAACAATTTTATTGGTAACATATGGTAGCAAATCTATATCTATATCTAACAACTTAAAAAAGAAAAGATTTATCTACCCCATATCTTACTTTTTCCCCCACCCCTCCCCCCGTTACTTGACCCCCACCAGTGTTATTTACTTAAAGAAAAACAAATATTAAAGGTACCCTTAACTATTAAAAAACCCCAAAAGTTATATTCTTGTTTTAAAAAACTTAATCATTATCAAAGATTGTCCAATGTCCTTTTATTTTCCACTCTTTTTCTACGTATCTTCTGAACTTCTTCCAGTCCATCTTAAAAACTTCTAAATCGTAGTCTCTTAATATTCTTGTTAATTTGTCCATTTCACTCCATGACATAACTTTTATAATCCAATCCCATTTCTCTGGTATTTTTTCTTGCTTCCACAACTGCGCATACAATGTCCTAGCAGCTGAGAGCAAGTACCAGATTAAAGTTCTATCTTCTTTTGGAAATTTTTCCATTTGTAATCCCAACAGAAAAGTCTCTGCAACTTTGTTAAACTCATATCCCAAGATATTAGACATCTCTTGCTGGATCATCTGCCAAAACATTTTAGCTCTTTCACAAGTCCACCACATATGGTAGAAAGAACCTTCATGCTTTTTACATTTCCGACACCTGTCTGGCATCTTGTTATTCATCTTTGCTAATTTTTTAGGAGTCATATACCATCTATACATCTTAAAACAATTTTCTTTAATACTTTGACATGTTGTGAGTTTCATAGAGTTCTTCCACAAATATTCCCAAGATTCCATCTTTATTTCTTTATTTACATTAATTGCCCATTTTATCATTTGAGATTTCACTACTTCATCTGCTGTAGACCATTGTAAAACTAATTTGTATACTTTTGAAATTAGTTGCTCATTGTCTCCAAGCAGAACTTTTTCCATTTCTGTTTGTTCTTTCCTTATTCCTTCAGTTTTGATATCATTCTCCACCAAGCTTTTTATTTGTTGCATTTGAAACCAATCATATTTGTAACTCAGTTCTTCTGCAGTTTTCAGTTCCATTTTTCCACTTTGTATTTTTAATAATTGATTATACGACAGCCACTTTTCTTCGCCTGTCTTAGCTGTTATCTTTATCACTTCAGCTGGCACTATCCATAAAGGTCTTCTCTCATCTCCATATTTCTTATATTTTATCCATGTATTTAATAGGTTGCTTCTTATATAATGGTGAGAGAAAAGACCATCCATCCTCTTTTTTCCATAATATAAATATGCGTGCCAGCCAAATTTATTTCCGTGACCTTCCAACACTAAAAGTTTTTTGTTTAACAATGTTATCCATTCTTTCATCCATACTAAACAAATTGCTTCATGATACAATTTTAAATCTGGTAGTTGAAATCCGCCTCTCTCTTTTGCATCTGACAGAATTTTCATTTTAATCCTTGGCTTCTTCCCAGCCCACACAAATTCTGAAATTTTCCTACGCCATTTATCAAATTGTTTGGCATCCTTCACAATAGGAATAGTTTGAAACAAATACATTATCCTTGGTAGAATATTCATTTTTATTGCAGCTATTCTGCCCAGCAATGACAAATTAAGCTTGTTCCATTTTAGCATATCTTCATCCATTTTATGCCATAACTTCTCATAATTATTTTTAAACAGATCAATGTTTTTCATTGTTATCTCCACCCCTAGGTACTTTACCTTGGAGGTAACTTCACAGCCCGTTAGTCTTTGTAATTCTTGTTGTCTGTTCATCGGCATATGCTTACACAGAATTTTAGATTTTTCTCTATTTATAGAAAGTTCCACCAACTCCCCATATTCTTGTATTTTCGTTAACAATAAAGGTGTAACTTGTATGGGGTTTTCATTTATAAACATTATATCATCAGCAAATGCTCTACATTTGTAAGTACATCCTTTTATTTGTAAGCCTTCTATATCTTTTCCTTCTTGAATCTGCATCAATAAAATTTCAAGAATCATTATAAACAACAATGGTGAGAGCTGACAACCTTGTCTAGTACCTTTACTAATTTTCATTTCTTCTGTGAGATCTGCATTAACACACAGCCTTACCCTTTGTTCAGAGTATATTGCTTTTATCATTCTTATAAAACTTTCTCCCAGCTCCATCTTATCCATTACCGCAAACATAAAGTTCCAGCTTAAATTGTCAAATGCTTTCTCTGCATCTGCAAAGAATAATGCTACTTCTTTTTCTGGATGTCTTTCATAATATTCTACAATATTTACAACAGTCCTAATATTGTCTCTTATTTGTCTTTTGGGAAGAAACCCTGCTTGATCTTCCTTTATAAAGTTTATTAAATGTTGTTTAAACCGTTCTGCCAAGAGTCTTGTAAATATTTTATAGTCATTATTTAATAACGAAATTGGTCTGTAATTTTTTACATTTGTGGCATCTCTATCTTCTTTAGGTATCAAGGAAATAACAGCTTCTTTCCATGTATTTGGTACATTCCCTTTTATAATAATAATAATAATAATAATAATAATAATAATAATAATAATAATAATAATAATAATAATAATAATACCTTTTATTTATATCCCGCCCTCCCCGCCGAGGCAGGCTCAGGGCGGCTAACAACATCAATCAATATAACAAATGATACAGTACTTTAACAGTAGGTAACAATTAATTAAATTCTAAAAATAGTAAAACAATAAAATTAACATCTCGGTGCTATTCTGACAGATAACAAAATCATTTAAGCAGTCTCTCAGTGTTTAGTCGGTGAAGGCTTCACTAAAGAGGAAGGTCTTGCAGGCCCTGCGGAAACGGTCAAAGTCCTGCAGGGCTCGCACTTCCTCTGGGAGCTGGTTCCACAGGTGTGGGGCCACAACAGAGAAGGCTCGAGTGCGGGTACTCTGCAGTTTTGCTTCCTTCGGCCCAGGGATAGTCAACAGGTCTTTCCCTGCTAACCTCAGTGCTCTCTGGTGTTCATATGGGGAAAGATGGTCCCTCAGGTAGGCAGGTCCTCGGCCATATAGGGCTTTAAAAGTAATGACCAGCACTTTGTAACGAATTCGGTGTATAACAGGCAGCCAGTGCAGTCCGCGCAGCCCTGGCTGTATGTGCTCCCGTTTTGGGAGCCCCAATAACAGCCTAGCCACCGTGTTCTGCACCAGCTGCAGCTTCCAGATTCGGCACAGAGGCAGCCCCATGTAGAGGGCATTACAGTAATCCAGTCTCAAGGTGACCGTTGCATGAATCACTGTTGCGAGGTCCCAGCGCTCTAGGAAGGGGACCAGCTGCCTTGCCCACCTCAAATGGAAAAAGGCTGACTTAGCAGTGGCTGCTATCTGGGCCTCCATTGATAGTGAGGGTTCCAGTAGAACTCCCAAGCTCTTGACCCGGCACACCGCTTTCAGCGGCGCCCCATCAAAAACCAGGAGAGCTATTTCCCTCCCCAGAGCGCCCCGGCCCACGGAAAGGACTTCTGTCTTCACTGGATTGAGCTTCAGCCCACTCAGCCTTAACCAAGTTGCCACAGCCTGCAATGCCAGGTCCAAGTTCCCTGGGACGTAGCCAGGCCGGCCATCCATTAACAGATAGAGTTGGGTGTCATCTGCATATTGATGGCACCCAAGCCCATACCCCCAGGCAATCTGGGCAAGAGGGCGCATGTAGATATTAAATAGCATCGGTGAGAGAACCGCTCCCTGAGGCACACCACAATCTAGTGTGCGCCTCTGGGACAGCTCACCCCCGATTGCCACCCTTTGTCCCCGATCTTCGAAGAAGGAGGAGAGCCATTGTAAAGCCAACCCCCTAACCCCTATGTCGGCGAGGCGGTGGGTAAGTAGCCGGTGGTCGACTGTGTCGAACGTGGCCGACAGATCTAACAACAGCAGCACCGTCACGCCACCTCGATCCAGGTGCCGTTGGAGGTCATCTACCAAGGCGACCAGCACTGTCTCCATCCCGTGACCCGGGTGAAAGCTGGACTGGCAAGGGTCTAGGACGGAAGCGTCATCCAGAAATTCCTGCAACTGCAGCGCCACTGCCCTCTCAATAATTTTACCTAAAAACGGTAAATGCTTATTCTTATCATATTCATCAACTTCTGCAATTTTGGTATTAATTCGTCCTTAAAAGTTTTAAAATATTTAGCTGTATATCCATCTGGCCCGGGAGCTTTCCCATTTTTCATTGCGTTGATTGCTGCTTCAATTTCTATCTCTTCTATTGGATCATTCAAAACTTTTCTCATATTTTCAGTTAGGGGCTCTATTTTTAACTTTTGTAAATATTCATCTATCTTCTCTTTCTTTACTTTAACACCTTTAAACAGTTTGGCAAAGTACTTAAAAAATTCTCTTTTTATTCCCTCTTGAGTAACCACTTCTTTTCCATCTATCACAGTTCTATTAATAATTTTATTTTCTCTCTTTTTCTTCATTTGCCAAGCCAAATACTTTCCCGCTTTATTTGTCCCTTCAAACGATTTCTGCTGAAGTCTTTTCAAATTCCATTCCACTTCTTTATTTAACAAATGTCTCAATTGAGTTTGTAATATTGAAATTTCCCTTAGAATTTTCTTTTTCCCTGGTCTTTTTCTCAGCTCCCCTTCTTTTTTCTTTATTTCATTTTGAATGTCCAACAACTGTTTTTCTTTTGTCTTTATTATTCAAAGTAATCAACACCCCTTTCATTACTGCTTTATAAGCATCCCAGACCATCTGAAAATCAATATCTTCTTTATCATTCACTTGGAAAAAGGCTTTAGTTTCCTTTTCTAGAAATGTCACTGTTTCTTTATTCTGTAGCAAATCTTCATTCAATCTACATCTTCTCAATTTCTTGGACAATTTTGTAATCCACATTATTGGGTTATAGTCGGCCCCAATTTTAGGTAAAATCTCTATCTTCCTTGTTATAAGACTTAAGTCTTTAGTTCCCCACAGCATGTCAATTCTGGGAAAAGTTTTATGTCTTGCTGAAAAAAAAGTGTAATCTCGTACTTCTGGATTAAATTTCCTCCATATATCTTCTAAATTTTCTTGTTTAGCCAATTCAAAGAAAGACTTTGGCAATTTCCCTTATTTCCCATCATTTTTTTCCCTCCAGATTTATCCAATGAGTTCTTAACTGTTCCATTAAAGTCTCCCATTAACAATATTTGATCATAAATCAGCTCATCCAACTGTTGTGTAATGTCTTTAAAAAGGTATCCTTTGCACCATTAGGCACATACAGTCCCAATAACAACTTTTTTCCCATTTAATATTATCTCCACTGCTACAAATCTTCCATCCTTATCTTTAAATACTAATTTTGGCTCCAATTCTTGTTTAATATATAAAACCACTCCCCTTTTCTTCTGTTCAGCTAGTGAAAAAAACTCTACTCCCAATTGTTTGTTCCATAAAAATTTATAATCCTTTTGTTTAATGTGTACTTCTTGCAAACAAATTATATTACAATTTTGTTTCTTAATCCAATGAAATGTTGCCCTTCTTTTTTGCGGTCCATTAACATTCCAAGACAATAATTTGTAATCCATCATGGTGCAAATTCTTTATTTTCTTCAAAAAATCTACGCAACTCCTGAGCATTTGTAATAGTGACTCTTTTCCCCTGGAGTTCAAAGCTCAAACCTTCAGGTATTATCCATCTAAACCTTGTGCCATTGTCTCTCTGTTTTTCTGTCAACTTTTTGTATGTTCTCCTATCATTTATCACTTGCCTTGGCAACTCCTTCATGATTCTCACTTTACTGCCTCCCACTATCAATGCCTTTTCAAAAATTTTATTCACGATCCTTCCCACCATTTCCTTTGTCATATATCTTATAACAACATCTCTTGGTAGATTATTTTTCTTGGCAAAAAGTGAATTCATTCTGTACATATAGTCATACATATTTTTAGTCTCATCAGGATCTTCTTCTAGGAATTCTGCAATTATTTTTATTATATATCCTTTCAGATCACCAACCTCCACTTCAGGTACTCCTCTCAGACGTATCTGAGTTTCCATCAATTTGCAGTCATGAATTGTCACTTTTTCTTGAATTTTCAACAAGGTGGAATCATATACTTTCATTTTTCCTTTTTCTTCCTGCACTTTCTTAACTGTTTCCCCAGTTTCCTTTCTGAGATCTTCCATGTCTTTTTTAATCTCTGCAATAATTTATTCTTTCGATTCATCTATCATCTTTCTGAGCCCTCTCATCATTCTGGCTTCCATTGCATCCAATTGTTCCTGCATTTTCTCCATTAAAAGAGCCCTTGTTCGGGGCTGTTTGGCTTCAGACATTTAAAAAAAAAATCACCAAAAATTTTAATCTCACAAATTTCATATTCAGCTATCAGATTCAAGAGATTTGGGCTTACTTTTTATAATAAACTTTATTTCATCTTCCTCGGAGCTTCCTAGGCCAGGATATGATTTTTTAAAACTTTTAAACCCTTCAAAAAATAACAAAATTTTTGACCTCAGCAATTTTCAATTTGACTATCAGGTTCAATAGATTAGGACTTGCCCTTTATGGCAAGCCCAATTTCGCCATCCTCTGAGCCCCCAAAGTCCAGATATTTATTTTTAAAGTCTTTAAATTTTCCAAAATGGCGGCTGCAACTTTTTATTATTTCTTATAATTTCGTTTTTAAAAAAAAAAATTCCGAGGAGCCCACAAATAATATAACCAATAGTACTTATCTTCTTACCCTCTTTTCAGTTGATTCCAACAATTTTTAATGTCCCAGATTCTTTTAAAAACAATGTTTTTAATTTAGCCTCCCAGCAATGGCCACCGATGTTTCTCAATGGTATATATTCCTAGAGTAGGTTTTCTTTCTACTGCTTCCTGTTTTTGTTGCCACCAACTCACAAGGAGATCTCACGATACTTGACGTATTTCCTTTCTTGCTCAGATGTGCTGCAGGTCTGTTCCAGTATGACGATGTTGCTTTTACTTCCAAACCGCAAGTAGACAAAACAATAAATTCCTTCTCACTTTTTAGCAGTTTTAACACTGTCCTTTATATTTATAAAATCCAAATTTCGCCTCTTCCTTTTCTCTTCTTCCAAGCTTTCTATACTTTCTTTTTCCACCTTTTAACTTTGTCCCTTTAAGCTATAAATAGCTCCGGAATGAAAAAATAATCTTCTGTACCTTTTCTTCCAATTATTCAAGTTTCCACTGGTCTTTCAAAGCTTTAGATGTTTAGCAATGTCCAAGAAGGTTAGGATCCTGATGAGCTTATGTCAAATAAATGACTCTGGGCACTTCTGCAGATGATGACTATGCAACTTCCCCTGAGACCCCTCAAAGCCTCAAAGAAGTCCCACTCTGGGGCTCCCTTTAAGCCAAGGTAAATCTCCTTAAAGTTTTCCGTGCATGTCTTGGACTATTCTCTAACTGAGAAAAGTAGGCAGTAGGCATTAATTTGCCTTCCACTACCCCAAACAGAAGTTCCAGCCTGCTCCCGTTATGAGAGACAGCTCAGCTCGGCATTTTCTTCCCCCAGAAGTCCCGGTACTCACATCTTATTAAAGTCCTGCCACAGCTTGTTGTGAAAGATTAAAGAATCATCCAATATCCCAGATAAGCTTGAACTCCAAAGTTGGCAAGTCCAGTGAGGCAGAAAAGCATCCCAGCCATTATGCAGCACTTATGTTCTTTCCTGATCCTCTGGTCGATGTCAGCATACACCACTAACAGATCTGATTGACATTTTGATTTGCAAGCCATGATTGGAGAATCTTTCTCAGATGTTACCATCCAAAAGCTTTTTCGATGAACCAGTCAAAACTGAGGTCAACCACAGTTCCTGAATTTCCAGTGCTGGTATAGCTGGGATAGATGAAATGAGGGATAGCAGTGTGGTTCATGGCATTCACAGAAGGCCTGTGTTTCTCATTTTCTCTGTCCTAGAAAACAGCTTTCTCAAAGCATAATTTTCAAATCAGGCTACTAGTGTAGCATGTAGGGTTGCCGGGTGGATTCAACAAAAATACTGGATGCACTTGATGGTTGCCAGACAGATTCAATAAAAAATACTGGACACACTTGATTTTGATTTGATTTATTCAATTATTAGCCCAACCTTCCCAAGAATGGGCTCAGACTTAATTTAAAAATGTCAAACCCCTCCCCACCACCACCAAAATATACATGATATAGTAAGTTTATTGATAACTATCTATAATACATCTCATGTGTTACATTAGTTGTGTCACTTTCATCAAATTTTTAGCCCCTAAATCTTCAGTTCAGAAACACCTAAAGACAATTTTGCCTCACTACCAAAGGATAGGGTTGCCAACAACCTGGAGAACACATGCCCTGACCCTTTACAAAAATCTTAATATGATGTTAATTACCTCTCTGTTATGAAAAGCTTCAAGTGCCTATTTTCATATATTAAGCTTCTATTAAAGACTCAGAACACTTTATCTCCTGGTTTTTAGCAACCTACGAAGGAGAGAAGAGAGTGCTGTTAGTGTTTGATTGCTGGCTAATTCTACCATTAGCACAGCACAGAAATACAGAACAGGAACACAAGTCTAAAGTTACATTTATCAATAGTTAAGCAAATCAATTCTAAAAATTGTTTTATAAAACCTATTGGAAGCCAAAATCCAGAGTCCTGTAGACCTGACTCTGTTTTTGCCCTACAAATATGCCAGGATTCTTTGGCGCTATAACTTTGGCACTATATCAAATCATATTTGATTATGGATGGAGGAAAGTCATGAAAAGTAGTGTGTGGAAGTCAGTGGGCTGGCACTTTTCACTGACACATATGCACACACAATAATGACATATTCTACTAATAAGATCAAGCATTAAAATGGTTATTTTAAAAACTTTGTTGGCAAAAGATTGGGCAGTGTCTCCTGGGCAAACTTATTTTGAAACAAGTCATATAGTCAGATATAATTCTTAGTAAATTTAGGGTTTCAGGACTTGCTCCCAAGTATTGTCCAGTTTGTCAGTTGACTGAGAAATGTTTCTAAATATACACTTAAGTAATAAAATTTACAAAGCTGAAATAAATATGCATATATGTAGTGCAGTAGACATGTAGTTGGCTTGTAGGCAAGTTCTATCAATGCTGATAGATATAACAAAACTTATGATAATGGGTTTAAATTAAGAGTGGGAAGGTATCAACTGAATATTAGGGGGGGGGGAATTAACAGTAAAAGTGGCTGAATAGTGGAATCAGCTACCAAGGGAGATAGTGAGCTCCCCCTCACTGGCAAACTTTATGTAGCTGCTGGATGAACACTGGTCAGAGATGCTCTAGATTGATCCTGCATTGAGCAGAGATTGAATTAGATGGCCTGTGGCCCCTTCCTATAATTCTAAATTGCTAAATTCAGGAGTCTGAACCTATGTACCTTTATTCAAAGTAAGTCCCACTGAGTTCCTGTGGTTTTCTCCCATGCAACTATGCATAGAATTGCAGTCTTAAATAGAAGTGGGAAGGCTATATTACTGAAAGTCAGGGAGGGTTGTTATAGGGATTTAGGGGCAAGGGTCTTCATCCAGATAAGTTTCCTAAAAGGGGAGAATGGAAGTTGTCTTGATTATTTAAGCTTTAAATATAATGTATAAAATGGTGGGATTGGGTTTTAATTCTCTAGATAATTCTACAGTGATACAAGGAGTGATACAAAATTCTGAAAGGGATTCACACGTTCTGAGTCTCATAATCTCATGACTGCATTGATTCTCCAAGTCATTAAATTTTAATATTCTACAATCCCTCCCCCCATTCTGTTCTTTCTTTGACTCATCCAAGTGACCCTTCTGCAGCCAGAGAACTGAGCTCTTTTGTCAAATCTGTGTTAGCATTATTAAAAGACCAAAACATTTTCAAAGGTCTGTAATGTTTGCAGCTAAACCATGACAATAAAAGTGGGGGTTATCACCTGAAAGAAATTCCTACATTTCAAAAATTCAAAGAAGGCTGCCTATCTGGTTGTCCTATTCATGCTAAGTTGCATATCTTGGCTGCTCAAATGGAAAATAACGGACATTTATATGTCCGAAATTTTGTCATTTGCTTCCTAGACAGCAAGCAAAAATACTGGACTGTCTAGATGAAAACCAGTCTGCTGGCAACTCTAGTAGCAGGGGTGAGTGCTAATTAGGGTTGCCAACTTCCAGGTGGGGCCTGAAACTATTCCAGAATTATCAAAGATTTCAGGTTTTCATGGCTGGTAACATTATTAGGGTTTGTAGAATCTTTCGGGCTCAAGTGCCGTGTTCTACTGGAGAAAGTTTTTCTTCCAGACGTTTCATTCTCGGCTGCGGAGAACATCCTCAGTGGCGTTGCAGCTGGAGCAGGCGCTCTGACCTTCTTGGCTTCTGTGCATTGAGTATTCCAGAATTACAACATCTCCAGTTGACAGAGATTAGTTTCCCTGAAGAAAGTGGTTGCTTTGGAGAGCAGACTCCATGGCAGTATATACCTCTGTGGCATTATTCCTCTATGTCATTATCCCCAGACTCTACCCTGAAATCTCCAGGAATTTCTCAAACCAGAACTGGCAACCCAATGAGACAAACTTTAACAAGGTGGCTGAAAGGTTTCAAGGAGGAATAGGTGTTACAGAAACAATCCCTCTCAGATATTATGTCCATGCATATCCAGACTCCTGCAACCACACATATCAGGAATACGTGCCACCTGCAATATGCTCAAAGCAGACAGTTGCCATTGTGTCTGAATAGGGGCAATGCATGTATTTTTCATGTGTGTATAGCCTCACTATGTCTGAACCAGAACCCTAAAAACTTTGGTGGTCAGTTCAGAGATACCGAAGCTGTGGGTGCATTCAAAACAGTGTGTTGCCCCTGTTGAGACAACACAACGGTCATATTATCAGGATCTATGCACCATTAAGAGGCTTCCAGCATGCATGAATTAAATGTCTTAAATAAAATATCTACCATATCGCAGTAAAGTAAGCCCTATTGTTATTTGAAATGTATTGAAATATGTCACAACAAAGTAAATTTAACTTTGGACCAAATTCCTTTTAAACATGTTCATTTTCAGAGCTATCCAAGAGTAACCAGGTGCTTCATCTCATTTAGCCAAGAAAGATGGATTGAATAAACTGCCTCAAAGACTAGCTAGTTTGTAATACAGCTATCTACCTTTTGGGCCAGTGTGCAGTAGACAGGTACAGTAGGCACAGTGGATTGAAGAAAAAGGCAAGGTGTGAGAACAGTGTTAGCCAAATTGCCTTATAAATTAATTCGGGGAATCTTAGTTAGGTGGACAATATGATAAAATAATTAGGGAGCTATGGCCTGTGTATACAGGAGTCAGTATTTCCCATATTGTCAATAAGAAAAGTTTGTACTTAAATATAATTAATGTTATTGAAAAATAATCTCAGTACCACAATTAAAAATAAAATACACACTCAACACAAGCAAAACAGAACTAAGAAAATAGGTAGGAAAAGACAGAGACATTTGCATTAGCGGGATAACATTGAATCATGCTAAGTTGCATCCAGATAACTTTCTGGCAAGACGAGAGAAATGTCTGCAGTGAAAATGAAGTGAAAAGGGGTACTGTGAGACAACCAGCATCACCTGCAATAATGGGCCCAAACTGATCAAGAATGGGGGTGTCTCTGGCAGCAAGATAGGAGTACCATCAGAGTCACACCCAAATGGCCAAAGAGGTGGCCTTAAATAGCCAATTTCATATCTCAAGGCAGGATCTCATGATGGGACATTCCCGCCCGGTAATAGCTCCCAGGTGATTTTGATAAAAGATTCCCAGAGAGCAGAAATGGTTCTCTGAGCTAACTATTTGCTAAAACTAAGAAAAAGATATATGTTAATTTAGAGCCAATATCAATATATTGTAACACCTCCTGAGAAATATAGAAGAGACAAAAGGACAAAAGGGAGAGCCAGATTGGTGTAGTGGTTAAGTGTGCGGACTCTTATCTGGGAGAACCAGGTTTGATTCCCCACTCCTCCACTTGCACCTGCTAGCATGGCCTTGGGTCAGCCATAGCTCTGGCAGAGGTTGTCCTTGAAATGGCAGCTGCTGTGAGAGCCCTCTCCAGCCCCACCCACCTCACAGGGTGTTTGTTGTGGGGGAGGAAGGTAAAGGAGATTGTGAGCCGCTCTGAGACTCTTCGGAGTGGAGGGCGGGATATAAATCCAATATCTTCTTCTTCTTCTAAAAGGAAAGGAGATGCATGACAGGATCTGGTTGATGGCTCCAATGATGGTCTATTGACACAAGGTGATTTCCTGGCCAAGCGATAGACAGAGTGTATTGTTAACAGTCCTTTGTTAGTAGCAAGGCAGTAGTAGTAGTACATAAGTAAAGCTCATGCAGTGATGCTGGTATGCACTACATGCATCCGTCAGAGCATCTTCATGAGCAGGGAAAAATGTTGTCCTTTTTAGAATTCTCTAGGAGCATGGCTTCCCCTTGGTCTGTAGCTGCCCATGTTTATGGGAACTGAGATTGCAGTAGATGGTCTGTGTGGCTATGCAGTCAAGAAGTGAAGCACAATCTGGAGTAGTTA
This sequence comes from Heteronotia binoei, assembly GCF_032191835.1. Classification (NCBI taxonomy): domain Eukaryota; kingdom Metazoa; phylum Chordata; class Lepidosauria; order Squamata; family Gekkonidae; genus Heteronotia; species Heteronotia binoei. Next base: position 101,604,980 of record NC_083226.1, on the reverse strand, counting down.
TAGCTGGATAGACGTATTTGCTGGTTGTGTAGCAATGCAACCAGGAGTGTACTGAACCTGACCTGGTTTAACAGAACAACAGTCCATGTGGGCCTGGCTGCCCATAGCAGGCACAGTACAAATGCCAATTCATGTACACAGTCCATAATAGTCCAGTACATATATGGAGGTATGTTGAAAACACAATCTTGGGCTAATGACAAGACAATGTGGAAGAACAGTCTGCGGGCTCAAGATGGGATCCTGCTGCTCTTTGTTAGTGGGACTCGGACATATATTGGCTATTTTCATATATTCATCCCTTTTCACCTTATTGCCCACACCATTATCACAACAGTAAGGCTGAATACATGAAGAAATTCTATTAGGACTGTATGAAATGTATGTTCATGAAATGATGTTCATGAAGTAGTCATATTGTGGTTGTTGTGAGTGAGCTCTATGAATGATTGAATTGGATTGAACAATAGTGTATCAAGCTCACTACCTTTCATGTGCAATTAACTGATGTGCAATGCTTTGTATATTTAGATGAATTATTGGAGACACATATACAAAGAATATTGATTCTAGTTTATTCATTAATTTGTTCATGGTGTTCTTGTAATATTAGTGTCCTATTCATGCACATTGCACTCACCTCAGGGAAAGACATGGATAGTCATTCCAGCATTCTTCTTATCTAACCAAAGCAGGGGCAACAGAATACCTGCCTCTTCCTGGAGATATTCTTTGGTAGTCCTATACATCTTACAGTGCATACCCAGACTTGCTTGAATATTTACATAAACTGAATGGCATGATTTATACTGAAAGTTAAAGAAACTGTACAAGAGTTCTTATTTGTAATTATAATTGTATGTGCTCTGAGAGATTTGGGGGAGAGACATTTCAGTTAGATTCTCCATGTGATACATTATTTATGTGCAAAAGTTATATTAGATATGTGCAGAGGGTATTTTTAGAGTTTGGAAGAATGGGAGGTTGTCTGAAAAGTAAAATATGTTTATGGAAAAAGAGTTTGCAAATTGTTCTTCCTGGGTCTTCATAGATGTCAGAATAATTTGAATCAAATTTTTAGAGCAGGTTGTGAAACTGGATGGCATGTCTATAATTAAAATCTAATAAAATTAGATGTATAAGACCAAATTGAAGATATTGTATGCCTCACAAAGAAGAATGAATCATGATGTCATGTACTGACTATTAGTATCAAAAGTAGAATGTTTAAACATTAGTTTTTTTGTCTACAGCTTACTTTTTATCATTTCAGAAACTACTGTTTTAGATATGTTAGTATATTCCATGTTGGAAGGGATGGAGCACAAGGACGATAACAGCAGCGGCACTGTGGTGGTGATGCCACATCATCAGAGAGATTGAGGCTGCATCACTAACATAGGGATGCTGTCACATCATCAGGACAACAGGAGCATCAATGCAGTGCTACCAAATCAGATGGCAGGAGTAACAGTGGCACAGCAATGTAAGTAGTAGCAGCTTGGGTGAAGCATCAGGGACAGCTGGCTTCAGGGAAGCAGGGCCAAGCTAGTGTCATGTCTAATGAAGTGTGACATATCAAAGGGCCTGTAATGATGTGCTTGAAGATGTTGGCAGGTTGTGAGGATTGCCCTCAGGAAGAAGGAGTCGAATGACATGGGATGAAGGTTTCGTTGGTTCTAATCAGGTTGCAAATCTATGCCATTTACAGTCAAGAAGTTAAATTATACAATGTCCCCTTCAAACAATTGGAGTATATATGGGCTGAGTTTTGAAGATGTGAGAGAGTTGTTTATATGATATTTACACCATAGGCTATCCAAGAGGTAAAGCTCATTACTCAAATGCTCCAAAGCCAAGTCAAATAATTAGTACTACTAAGAAAAGTTAGACTTTTATAGCAAACTTTTAATAAGGCAGCTGTTACAGTCAATGTTCATTAGAGGACTTTTATTTATCACAATATTTATATTGTCATATTTCCCAAAATACTGGTCAGTAAAAAGAAACTAAACAAGGGAAAAATTTACTGTTTATGCTTCATACAGTGAGATTTTCCTGCTTTGCCCTCCCACAGCAGCTCCCACGCATACATTTTTCCCTGAGGTCAGGTGAGCCTTGAGAACACCATAAGAACAGACTGGTGGAGTGCAGTGGGGGAGTGCAGAGAAATTGCAACCCCTTTTCCAAAAACTTAAGTGCCCTTATGAATTTGGATAGTTGGATAGATGCCACTGAAAGCACAAAATATGAAAAACCCTCAACACATTAAAATTTTCCAGTATTGCTGCTAGTTTTCAGCAATCCCATAGCTATGTACAGGTCAATCAATTAAAGAAGGGGGGGCGGGGAGGAAAGCAGGAAAAACAGAAAAGCTGCAAGGGAGGAGGAAGGAAGGACAGGAGGGTAAGTGGAAAATGAGATGAGACAAGTAGGTGAAAGAGGAAAGGAACCAGAAAAAGGAATGAAACTAGGGTTACAATAGGGAGGAAAGAAGGGAATATTGAGACAGATTGAGGAGGATTGGGGTGCAGGAGAGATTAAGTTCCTCCACACAGATCTCACATTTGTACTGTTTGCTTAATTTTTTATGGAAAATGAAGATTTTATACTAAAGAGTTAATGAGGAAATAAAATACGGAGTGGAAAAAAATCCCAAAGTGTTTAAAAATGTCATGAGGTTTAGTACTTATAGGAGTTAAAATCCATAGCTCTTCGTTTTAAGAAGTAAGAATGTGAATATTCTGTGATTTTTTAAAAAAAAATCAGCGGGGGGGGAAACAAACACTTCTCAGGCCTGCAAAGCAAATTTTTAGATTTAGATTATGTCAGATGGATACATTCATTATGAAAGAGGAATGAAGAATAATATTGACTGGCCCTACACCAGATATTTTTAAAGATGACCTTAGTTACAAAGACATGCACCCTTTGCTATACATTACTTACTCAAACCATTGAATGCATCTTCCAGATCTTTCATCTAAATGCTTTGCCATTGATCTTGGTTCTAATGTTGATTTCTTCACAGGCCAACAGACTCAAACGTGTATATCAATAACTTGACCTCTGTGGGAAGCAATTTGGAAATAGCTTTTGAACTATTTTGTGATTAATGCTCCAAAATGCTTTCAATTAGTTTTGAGAAGTCTCTGGGGGTATTGATCACTTTGTGATGCCACTTTAAAATGATAAGTAGTCCTCTGTTAATTAAAGAGCCCTGTGTGTGAGGCTGGTATGGATTATATTTGGATCTTTGGTTTACTGGGTTACAACAGGATGATTTCACAAGCTTCCATCACAGTCTCATTTATGGGAAGTGCCTGAAAATGCTTGCACCATTTGGATAATAAGAAGCTCAGGTAACTGGAATGTGGTCTATATGCTATTAGACTGACATAGTTGAAATGTGATGAAGCTGGATCATGAGATTCCAACAAACTAAATTTTCTTGCCCTATTTAAAACAGGATTGGCTGTAGGGCTCTTGCCCGTCCACCCCTCTAATGAAACACAACACACTATGGGTTATTTAAATATAAGCTGATCTGCAACACATTAAAGCACAGGTTGTATTGTGCTTGCAGAGGAAGCATCCTAACAAGGCAAACCCACGCCAGCTCAGAGCCAGAGCCAGGATCCCTTACTCATCCAGGACCTTACTCATCATAGCCTGCACAATAGTGCATAGAGGGGAGGGAGTGCACATCCCAGTCCATGACTGCCAAGCCTTGGCTAATAATATGCTCCCCCAACCCTGAAGAGGCCCCCAACTGAGACACCCTGATTACAAAGCCCCCGTTTGAGGACCCCCTCTATTGCTGATATCTCGGGGTGCTTGCCAACTCAAAATCCCTTCAACCCGTGCTTTTCCCACCTTCCCAGTTAGGGCCTAACCAGCTTTGTCAGGTAGGCCTATTTATCCCTCACCCATTCTGACCATGTGGAGCAGGCGAAAAAAGGCCTCCTTCCCAGCCAATCTGAGTGAGGCCCAAAAAATTCCTGCTCAGCCCCAAATACTGGCGACTAGCTGACCCCACATGGTCTAAAAAGAGGGTGGGTGGGGAGCTTTCACTGGGCCAAATTGATGCTGAAAGGTGGCTAACGCCAGACCTGGCTGGCCAGCCAACATCTCATTGGCCAGCACTCTCGCACTGAGCCCCAGTTGGTTTTCCCCAGCCTCGTGCTTCCTTCCTTCCTTTATTTATTTTTTTTTATTTATTTATTTGTAATTTATATCCTGCCCTTCCCACCAGGTGGCTCAGGGCGGCTTTGAGGAGATTGGGGGCGGGGGGAGGGGGCTGGCAAATGTCACTGTCTGCTTCAGAAGAGGCAGCAGTCTTTGTTTTAAAGTGGGATTTAACTTCTGAATGCTTGTCATATCCTTTAACTGAAACCATAAAACTGTCTGAAATAGCAGGAAGAGTAATTCAAGTAGTTATGGTCCAGTAGTTCTACTGGCTGATGTGCATGTGATAACTGAGATGGCATATCTAAAGTTCTTTCAGACATACAACATGCAGGGAAAGCAGGAAGTGCAAGTGAACTCCTTACATTTCTATGTAACATCTGAAGTTTGGTGGGGGGGGGGGAAGGGACAGGTGCTCTTTTACCACCTGGAACTTGCACTTCTTTCTATGGAAAAGATACATGAGTTCCAGTTTTGAATCTATAAATAGGAAATGTTGGCATGCTTACAGTTCCCAGTTACTAAGCTTGCTGAACATACAAAGACACCATAAGAAGAAATTAAATATTTACAGATATATGACTGTTAATGACATATATATGGCATACATACTGAATTTATAACTTTATAAATGATTTGGATGAAGGAATAGAGGGAATGCTTATTAAATTTGCAGATGATACTACATTGGAAGGGGTAGCAAGTACAGTAGAAAACAGAGTCAAGATACAAGATGAATTTGACAGGCTGGAAAACTTAGCTAAAACAAATAAAATGGGTTTTAATGAGGATAAATGCAAACTTCTGCCTTTAGGTAGAAAAAATCAAATGCATAATTATAGGATGGAGGAGACTTGTCTTGGCAGTAGTATGAGTGAAAAGGATCTAGGGGTCTTAGTGGACCATACACTGAACATGAGTCAGCCATGATGTGGTAGCTAAAAAGGCACATGCAATTTTGGGCTGTATCAACAGAGGTATAGTATCGAGTTCATGCAAAGTGATGGTATCACTTTACTTTGGATTGGTTAGACCTCACCTATTGTGTTCAGTTTTGGGCACCACTATTTAAGGATATAAGAACATAAGAGAAGCCATGTTGGATCAGGCCGATGGCCTATCCAGTCCAACATTCTGTGTCACACAGTGGCCAAAAAATTATATATATATATACATATATATATACACACACACACACACACACGCTGTGGCTAATAGCCACTGATGGACCTCCGCTCCATATTTTTATCTAACCCCCTCTTAAAGCTGGCTATGCTTGTAGCCACCACCACCTCCTGTGGCAGTGAATTCCACATGTTAATCACCCTTTGGGTGAAGAAGTATTCCCTTTTATCCATTTTAACCTGACTGCTCAGCAATTTCATCAAATGCCCACGAGTTCTTGTATTGTGAGAAAAGTACTTCTTTCTTGACTTTCTCCATCCCATGCATTATCTTGTAAACCTCTATCATGTCACCCCTCAGTCAACATTTCTCCAAGCTAAAGAGCCCCAAGTGTTTTAACCTTTCTTCATAGGGAAAGTGTTCCAACCCTTTAATCATTCTAGTTGCCCTTTTCTGGACTTTTTCCAATATCCTTTTTGAGGTGCGGTGACCAGAATTGCACACAGTATTCCAAATGAGACCGCACCATCGATTTATACAGGGGCATTATGATACTGGCTGATTTGTTTTCAGTTCCCTTCCTAATAATTCCCAGCATGGTGTTGGCCTTTTTTATTGCAATCGCACAATGTCTTGACATTTTCAGTGAGTTATCTACCACGACCCCAAGATCTCTCTCTTGGTCAGTCTCTGCCAGTTCACACCCCATCAACTTGTATTTGTAGCTGGGATTCTTGGCCCCAATGTGCATTACTTTGCACTTGGCCACATTGAACCTCATCTGCCATGTTGACGCCCACTCACCCAGCCTCAACAGATCCCTTTGGAGTTCCTCACAATCCTCTCTGGTTCTCACCACCCTGAACAATTTAGTGTCATCTGCAAACTTGGCCACTTCACTGCTTACTCTCAACTCCAAATCATTAATGAACAAGTTAAAGAGCATGTGACCCTGTACTGAGCCCTGCGACACCCCACTGCTTACCGTCCTCCACTGCAAAGACTGCCCATTTATACTCACGCTCTGCTTCCTATTAATTAGCCAGTTTTTGATCCACAAGAGGACCTGTCCTTTTACTCCATGACTCTCGAGCTTTCTAAAGAGCCTTTGATGAGGAACTTTATCAAAAGCTTTTTGGAAGTCAAGGTAAACAACATCTATTGGGTCTCCTTTGTCCACATGTTTGTTCACCCCCTCAAAGAACTGTAACAGTGAGGCAGGATCTTCCCTTACAGAACCCATATAGACAAGCTGGAACTTGTCTAGAAGATGACAACAAAGATGCTGAGGGAGACCAGGTCTTTTGAGGAAAGGTTGCAGGAGCTGGATATGTTTAGCCTGGAGAAGAGACAACTGAGAGGAGATGTGATAACCATCTTCAAGTACTTAAAGGGCTGTCATATAGAGAATGGTGTGGTTTTCCATTGTCCCAGAAGGTTGGACCAGAACCAACAGATTGAAATTAAATCAAAAGAGTTTTCAGTTAAAAATTATGAAGGACTTCCTGACAGTTAAAGCAGTTTCTCAGTGAAACAAGGTTCCTTGGGAGGTGGTGGGTTTTCCTTCCTTGGAGGTTTTCAAACAGAGGCTAGATGGCCATCTGACAGCAATGCTGATTCTGTGAACTTAGGGAGAAGTATTTGTGAATTTCCTGCATTTTGTGGGAGGTTAACTAGATTATCTTCAAGGTACCTTCAAGTTCTATAATTCTATGATTCTATGAATTCAGGTAGCCAGAAGAATAGAAATAAATTGCAGAGGAACTCCCATGCACCACATACATATAGAGAAAGGCAGTTCCATTAGTTCCAGTACAAAATCTTTCATTCCTTTTTACCTGCATCCTAGCATTCTGCTCAGGAAGATCTGAAACCTTTTTCAAGTATTGAGAGATTTTTTTTTCCAACTTAAGCGGCTCTTCTGCCTAAGAGGGAGAACATGGGAGAAGGTAGTAGCTAGGGATGGGCATAGGTTTGTAGAAACAATATCTTCCCATCCCTGAGTTTTTGATATTCAGCATTAGATTTATGACAGTAGAGATACATTAATGACAGTATAGATACATTAAACCTTCTCCATCAAATTATCCAGTGTCTGCTACATGAAGGTCCTCCATATACAAAACACATGGTTGTTGACATTTCAGCTTTGCAGTGCCCTTTAATCATGTGCTGATGCCAAAAGCATTTGAAACAATGGGGTGAAAAATCTTCTAGTATTAACAATGCTTTTAATATTAACTTTCATTAACAATGAAAACCACATTATAGTGTGTGAAGATTTCTGAAACAATTGAAGCTCAACAGGAACAAAATAGCAATAATTATTATGTTTTCTTCTATCTTAAAAATCACATGCTGAAGAACAAAGGCAATATACCCTGATATGGGGGTGTACAGGCAGATTAGTTTGTACTGGGTTCAGAATAGGAGCTCTGGCATCATGTTGGAATGCATCCAAGCAAGGATCCCGATTCTGAGATTTACAGTGTGTGTGTAAATTGTGCCACCTACTTAGAGCTTTATGCATAGCAAATACAGAAGTTGCCATGTAATCAAAAACCGAAGCACAGAAGGTCCAGATCCAATAGAACATAGTTATGGAAAATAACATGCTATTTAAACTTTTATTCTTCTCCCTGCCTTGAGTTTTTCATACTGATTACAAATCAAATATGAATACACTGTTGGCAGAAGAAAAGAAGTTCTGGTTTTGCCAACAGTTCTCAGGGCTTATTGTTTCATTTGATTCTTTGCAGTGCCACAGAGGACTACGCAGAAGTCTCTCATTGCTGGCTGTGGTAGATTGCATTCCATGAGTGCTTTCGTAGGATGCTTTTCCCTGCTGTTGCCTGCCCACCAGTCTACCATCCTTTTGGAAGTGTGCAATGATCTCAGAGCTGTTCTGTTGTGATGGAGATAATGAATAGCAAAGGAAACATTTTTATTAGGGTTGAGCTGAAAAGGAAAAGCATTTTTTCAAAGTTTTCACAAGCCATTTAAACATTCCCCTCTCTCACACACATTTTCATCAGTCTTTTGAGCGGTCCAATGAAATGTCTGAAAATGCATTCCTACTAACCAGAATTAGTGGGGCAGTAGGCAGTATCACCATTGTTGAGGCTACTGGATTTATGTTTCTATTTTGCGATGAAGTAATGAAAATGCTTCAGCAGAGGATAGCAAAATAGGGAGTTATCAGCCCAGAAGCCTTAATAATGGTGATACATTTTCCTTCTACCTCACTTCGCATTTTGAGAAACAGCTGCACGTGCACTCAGCGATATGCTCATATCTGATGTGCTCTGTGCTGCCTGACACCATGACATTCACTGTGACCTCAAATTGGTTGGCTTCACAAAATGTAAATAATAACAACAACAACAACAACAACAACAACAACAACAACAACAACAACAACAAGAAGAAGAAGAAGAAGAAGAAGAAGAAGAAGAAGAAGAAGAAGAAGAAGAAGAAGAAGAAGGTCATAAAAAGAGGTTGTCAAGCAGCTGGAACTGTGGTTGGGGTGAAACAAATGGAAAAGGCATTAAGACAGACAAGATTTGGGGGAGCCTTATGTCCCCACAATATCATTCAGTTGAAATTCAGCGCAGTTCTCATTCTTATGTATATCAGTGATATGTCCATCTAGTGATTTTCATTCAGGATGACCAGATCATGTTCACAATTATCCCTTCTTGTAGGTTGTACTATCATCATCATCCCCAGTGTACTAAACTACAATAGCTCTTCAGTTTACTAGTTCCACATTACAACCCAAAGAAAGTATAGTTTACATAGCAGAGTATTCAGAATTCTAGGAGGGCAGGATTGAGTGCCATTGTCAGCAGAGGCATCTCTCTCCAATGCAAGACAGAAGGCATGGGGGCAATATACTCCAGAAAGAGGGGAGGAAATCTAGAAACATTTGGGAACCAAACAGAGGCAAACTATTGCTTGGCTAACAAAGCAGCCCTTGTAAAGGGGTCATTCAGCTTCTCAGCACCCAGCTAGCAGTGGGCAGGAGAAAAAGGACAAGGCTGTACTCATTATCATTAGCCATGTCCAAATAAAAGAGCCACTGGCGAAGGGCCACTTGGTTTGGATCAGGCCTTCAGCACTGTAGGGAATGACAGATGAACCTGTGCTCATTATCATGATTGGTCAGGTCTGGGCTAACCAGTTCCTGCCAAAGATGACAGATTCTGCAACTCATCCAATAAAAATATTCTTTGCTAACCCATCTACTGCTGCTTAATCTTAACTGACAATGTGCTATGTGACTGACCAGGTCTGTGTTAACTGGCAGGCCCTGGCTCTGCCTACCCCTCCTTAAATTCTGACCTAAAGGGGCTGTTTCACTCCACTGCTTCAGAGTATTGCTGCCACCACTGTCCCTGTCTTGGGCTCTGGTTAGGCAGGACACCCTCCTAACCTCCCTCCTGTGTCACTGGGAACCTGCCTTAGAACTTCTCATGGATCCTTGGGGCTCCCCTGGAGAGTGGGCAACTGACGCTTTTACCAATTTTCTCCTTCCTATGGATTCCCTGACCAACTCCTAGCATTACCAAGTGGTTGGGGAAACTATGTAGTACAGAGGAACTTCACTCCTTCAACAGCTAAAAGATTTATTTAAAAGTCACTATTTACGGGCATATCAGAAGTGAATGAAAAAATAAAATAACATGGGCAAAAGCACTCCATTTCTCTCTCCCCACTATAAACTCATGCTCTATCTACCTAAAATTTGATAGTCTCCTCCCATGCAACTCACAGACAGTTAAACCCACACACACAAAATGGTGTTTCTCCACATGGTATAACAGCATGATCATTTTCCTTTCTGTTATCTGAAATACATCCCTAAGAAGGAAGACCCAGCAACTTGGCTATGGGGGTGATTGCCTAAGGGTACCTCACAGCTCATTGGTGGTTGCAGTGTGAAGGGCTGGCACCATCGATCATACTGAGCATCAAAGGTACATCAGTGAATTTCCTGTGAGAGCCAGTTTGGTGTAATGGTTAAGAGAGGCAGACTAATCTGGAGAACTGGGTTTGATTCCCCACACCCCCACATGCACCTGCTGGGTAACATTGAGTCATTCACAATTCTCTCAGAGCTCTCTCAAACCCACCTACCTCACAGAATGTCTGTTGTGGGAAGAGGATGGAAAGGAGATTGCATGCTGCTCTAAAACTCCAAGTGAAGAGCAGGGTATAAATCCAACTCTTCCTTCTCCTCCTCCTCCTCAAGGCTGAGAGAGAACAAGCCACTCAGAAGAGTGAAACTACCTATGTGTCTCCCCCATCTTCCTTATGGAAAGCAGTACCCAAGGCAGCTTGCAATAAGTCACAGCCAATTAAACATATAGTTGATTTAAAATATAGAAAGTCTGCCAGCAATACTCTGTTCCCTAAGAGCAGCCACAGTAGTACCTCAAGCTCAGGATTTTGGTAAAAGTAAAAAAAGGATTTTTAAAACAAATGTACAAAAGTGGCTGAGTGATAATTTGTTGTACTAACTGGGGGAAATGCTGCACAGCTATCCCCTCTTGGCACCAAAACCACCTCCCTCCCACACACAAGAAAAAGAGGTGTGCATACACAAAACTATGCTCAGATCTGGAAGGATGTTGCAGGCTAGGACCCTCCATGTTCCCAGCCCTTCCCTTCCCCTTACTGCTCTGTAAAGACGCTTGCAGTCAAATCATCGGGAAGGGTGTAGGCCCTTCAGACAATGTTTCAGTCTGGGCTTAGACTCAGAACCCCTTGTACTGTCATGCCAGGGACAGATCCTTCTGCTGAGTTCTATGAGCTGCTTTCCAGAAGCATCCAGAATTGGTCTGTTAGTTACAGTCTCATGCGCTTCAGCAATGGATGCTTTAACAGGTGTTTGTGGTTTCTTAAAAGCAAGACATTTTTAAGTGTCTGTTCAAGTATTATTGAAATTCAATAAGTGAATTAAAGTATGAGAGAGGTACACTTTAAACTCAAGTGGTAATGGATGTTTGACTGAGCACATCTGGCATCTTTTGTTATCCATAGACAGTACTGGACAATACAGTTGATTTGTGCTGTTGAGGATTATGAAGTTAGAGGAAGCAGTGAGATGAGAGCTGTACAAAAATCAACAACACATGAAAGAAACAACCATTACTTTTTCCTTCTGACTTGTGTGCAGTGCTGACTGTCAGCAGGGAAAAAGGGCAAAGTTATGGGCTCTTTGGTTGAGAAAAAACAAACAGTGGAAAGGCACTGCATCATGAAAAGACAGTAGAGTTCAAGAAACAAAACAAAAAGTGAAGAATCTTCTAACCAAAACTAAAATATGACAGAGCTATTCAGCAATAAAACATGTCAGGGACAGAACACCCTAGTCAGAGAGACTGTAGAAATGCCTCCTGTGGAATTTTACAAGAATTCGTTTCTAGCAGCCAGCAGCACGCTGCTAGGCCGCTGGAACGTCTTTGCCTCCCTGTGAGGAAAGGGAGGACTTTTGCGGCCCATTTGGGTGTGCTTTTGAAGGGGCGGGGCTTGCTGTGATAGCAGCAGCTCCATCTGCCTCCTACCTCAGTCTCCAGGCTGAGATCGGGAGGCTGAGCAGCGTATTCACTTGCTCCTCTGCTGCCTGATTGGATCGTAGATAAGGTGCGCTCCTGAAGAGCGGCCTGGACGGAGACTGTAGGGGCTTGGCTGAAGTTCAGCTGCTGCAATCGGGCCTCTGATAAGGCCCCGCTGCTGGCTGTTTTTCGGTGTTGGACTGGTGGCATTTTAGAAGAGGAACTCCACTTCACGGCCTGTTATTTCTTCCCCTTCCCCCCCCCCCCCAACTAAGGATTTGAGGGTTGCCCCCCAAATTGGAATGAAGAGGATGACACTGTATATATGGTAAAATGGGCCACTTTATTGAACATAACCTTAATGTAACTGGCACGGCAAGGGTTACCTGAAGCAGGACAAACCCCGGGGTCATCCCATGACCCTTCCTTGTCCAGGTTTGAGCGAGCCACCCTGCCCCTGTCATGAGCCATAGATTTGGCTCATGGCAGGCCGGCCAGGCTAGATCATCCTATCCCACACTGGCATAATCACCCAGGAAGAGCCAGTCTTGTGGGGAGGCATCACACAATCGGCATTATGCAACATTGAGCCGTGGAGCCCATCTGCCGCTCCTGCCAATCACCTGCGCTCAACTGGTGCAGTGCCCTGGGTGCTCACCTGGGCTTCCGTAACCCCTTGCTCATTCTGCCAACAACTTACAGACTACTACCCTCTGTTCCCTCTCTATCAAGCAGTACAAGGTAGGCAAAAAATACCTCACCACAAGCCAGGTGAGTGTGAAAAAATTCTTACCTGGCCCCTAATAAGGCGACCGGTTAAACCTGTACTGTTGCAGGGTGGGTGGGTGGGCCGAGAGCCACAAAAGAACTGCGTGGCCCAGGGCGGGGTCAGGTCTCTTATAGTTCTGACGCTCTGCCCCCCAATGAAGCCCCGGATGCCCAGGAAGCCGGAGTAGCCTCCTCCTCCAACAAGGAGGGACACGCGGCCCCCCAGCCTACGGCCGCTATTGCAGCACAGCCGGAGATGGGCCGAATTGCCCCCCAAGTCGGAATGAAGAGGCTGACACTGTATATTTGGTAAAATGGGCCACTTTATTGAACATAGCCTTAATGTAACTGGTACGGCAAGGGTTACCTGAAGCAGGACAAGCCCCAGGTTCATCCCATGACCCTTCCTTGTCCAGGTTTGAGCGAGCCACCCTGCCCCTGGCATGAGCCACAAATTTGGCTCATGGCAGGCCAGCCAGGCCAGATCATCCTACCCCACACTGGCATAATCACCCAGGAAGAGCCAGTCTTGTGGGGAAGCATCACACAATCAGCATTATGCAACATTGAGCCGTGGAGCCCATCTGCCGCTCCTGCCGATCACCTGCACTTATCTGGTGCGGTGCCCTGGGTGCTCACCTGGGCTTCCGTAACCCCTTGCTCATTCTGCCAATGCAAATGCCAAGCCTCTGCTTAGGCATTAGCACCCCACCAGGCGGCTCAGAGCCACCCGAAGCCCTTGCCAAAGCTTCTCTAGAAAAGCCCGGTTACCTGCATCTGATGGATGCACATCATCAGGTCTATACAATGCAACACAGTCGGCTCGAATTGCCGGATGAGGCAAGAAATTCCCCAAACCCCTTTCCATTGCCTTTTGCAAGGCCCGGTTCACATTTCTCCTAGCCCTTTCAATGCCCGCTGGGTCCCAGGCCCCTCGCCAGACCCTACGAGGGAGGATCACAGACCAAATTAGGCGGACCCCAGGCCACCTCCCCATGATGACCTGCAGGTCCGCCACCGCCTGTAGAGAAAGGGCCTTCCCTTTCATCCACCCAAGGTCATTTCCACCAAGGTGTATGACCAGTATATCGGGAGGAGGACTCCTCCTTCCCTGAAATAAGAGAGGTAGTAAATCGGGCCACCGCAGCCCGCGGCAACCCTACCACTCAACCATGGCCCATTCCCTGAGACCCAATTGTGAACCAACTGAAGACCTCTGTGTGTAGTGGGCTGCCCAGAACACAAAACTGTGCCTGCAGACAAAGATACACAGCCTCTCCTGATGAGCCACAGCACCTGAAAGGAAAAAACAGTCAACCAAGACCCTAACTTGCCCAACATATGCATAACCTGGTAGCACAAGGTTTGCAATGCTCAAACTGGAGGAAGCAAAGGGCGCACATAAGAGCGATAGGCCGCAGAAAGCCACCAACCAACTCTCTGTACCAGGGTACCCCATCATCGCCACTGTGTAGGTCGCTCCGATCCTGAACAAATGGATACCAAATTTGACCCCCTTGAGCCCCAATTTGTCCAAAGCCCGTGCAGTTACAGCCCAAAATTGGAATTTGGTAAGCGGAGCCCCATCCTTATGACAAAATAATGGTCCATCTGCCTGCTCCCTAATTGAAACGTACTGCCACAGCGCTCTAACCGGCACAATTCAGACTCCCCACATGGTCCAAGTATAACAGCTGCATCCCTGCCTGTCTGATCTGTCTTGGATTGCCTAACCATTAATACCACTTGCTCACCCTTAAAGGTGATATTGCTGGCCCTCAAAGCACAGTTAGACTGATCCTTACGGGACTGTGACACCAGCTCATTAACTCTCAAGACCCCAAAAAAGGCTGTCAGCACTGCTGCATGAAACAAGGCAACTTCGTAGGGTGACACACACACCTTCGGCCAAATCCAACCCAACCCCCTAAGAATGGTGGGGGAAATAGGCTGCTGTGAGTCAGGCCTCAACCCCCTTTCCCAGGACCAACCCTCAAACATCTTCTTAACCCTAAAGTCTCTGGTTTTCTCAATAAATCCCTGGGCCTTACTGACAAAGGCAATGGCCGCCAGCTGCCCTCTTATGGATTTAACTGCTAGGCCCCTTTCCTTTTGATATACCAAAAACTGCATCAAATGGGGCACAGGCACAGGCCAAATGTCCTGCTGTCCTGTTGCAGTTCTAAACCCCTTAAATTGCCGGACAGCCTGCTCGTATGCTCTCCTGGTACTTAGCTCCAAGGCTAAATTGATTGCCCTACTAGCTTCAATCCTCCAAGCTGCCACAGGTCCTGGGGCATCCTGACCAGCAAGGGGTCAGCTTCCGGAGCCAGCTGGTGAAAACGTTCCATCTGTTGGTGAGACAGGGCATCCGCCACACCGTTACAAACCCCCAGAACATGCCTAGCCATAGAAGGCAGGTTCAATTGAAGGCAGCGCAGCGTAAAAGCTCTGACCAGATTCATTACTGGTGCAGATCTGGAGGACAATGAGTTAATCACATGGACCACTGCCAAATTGTCACACCAAAAATGCACCACATGGTTGGCCAGTTGATCCCCCCAGAGCCACAATGCCACAACAATGGGAAAAAATTCCAAAAATGTTAAATCTCTGCAGAGCCGGCCAGCCAACCATTCCCTGGGCCACCTTTCCACACACCAATGCCCCCGGAAAAATACCCCAAAACCAATGGAACCCGCCGCGTCAGAAGTTATCTGGAGGTCGGCTTCGATTCGCATGTCCTCCCTCCAAAAGGAGATCTCATTAAAGGATTCCAAAAATTTTTCCCAAACCTTCAGATCTTTTCGCATGCCTGCAGTTATCTTCATTCTGTGATGAGGCAAGTGGAGGGAACCCATTGCATCGCATAGTTGCCTAAGGAAAGCCCTTCCCGGGGCAACTACTCTACATGCAAAGTTCAAATGCCCTACAAGCTGCTGTAGCTCAAGCAAGGACATCTTACGCTGCCCCTTAAACATTGCAATGCGCAAACTCAGACCCTGGACCTTGTCCTCAGGAAGCTGTGAAGCTTGCCAACAAGTGTCCAACTCAATGTCCAAAAATGTCAAAACTGATGACGGGCCCTCTGTCTTTTCATGCGCCAATGGTACCCCAAGCTCCGCTGCCAGTTGAACAAATGCTTCCATTAATCTGGTGCATTGCCCAGAGCCCGACGGGCCCACGATGGTTTATTACCATTATCCCAGGTAATGAACCGTCTCGGTTAACCCCAACTTAACTTGGAGCGCCCATTCCAAAAAGGAACTGAAACACTCAAAGGCTGCACAGGAAATTGAGCAACCCATTGGCAGGGCACAGTCCATAAAATACTTACCTTTGAACATAAAACCCAACAACTCAAAATCCCTGGGGTGAACAGGTAACATGTGAAATGCTGACTTAATGTCGCATTTCGCCATTTAAGCACCTCTACCACACCCACGCACCACTTTGACCACCTGGTCAAAGGAGGTGTATCGCACAGAACAAAGCTGGTCAGGGATGGCGTCATTCACCAAGCCTCCCTTAGGGTATGACAGGTGGTGAATGAGGCGATACTTTCCGGGTGCCTTCTTTGGCACCATCCCGAGGTGCAACACCTTCAAGTTGGGCACAAGAGGGGCATCAAAGGGGCCGATCACCCAGCCCTCCCTGCATTCCTTGGCAATTTTTTCCCGCACAACTTGCTCCATACCCCTAACTGAACAAAGATTGGACGCCATACTAGGCACTCGGGTACCTTGATATGGAATCCAGAACCCATGGGTAAAACCCTAAAACAAGTAGATTCCATCTGCCACTAAAGGATACCCCACTAATAACTCCCTAAGTACTTTCAGACTAATGGGGCTGGGACCCTTTACCAGGCTGTGTAAGATTACCCCTACCCCCAGCTCGCTTGGTGCTGCTTCTTGTCTTGGCTTTTGTACAGGACGAAAAGGCATGCAACCCCCCCGCAAAGTGGGCATTCATGCTTGAACTTAAAAGCTTTCCTCGAGCAAACTCCCTGGGATGTAAATTCCCAACATAACAGTCGGGGTTGAACCGACTGGCCCGCCACAGCACGGGCTCCTGGCGTAGTTTCTGAACAATGTGACCACTATCAGCCTGATCACCAGCATTGGGTTTAGCTGGAGACATCAGCTGAAGCCACAACTATTGGTTTATCTGGTTCCATGGAAGAACCGGGTTAATCGCTGGCCTCATACAAAAGGCCTCATCGTACTGCAACCAGGCAGTGCCGACAAAGTTAGTATATGCCCGGTAACTGCTATCGCAGTACTGAAACAAAGGCGCAGCCCTAAAAGGCTGTGCCCACGCAATTACCCCAGTGTAGATCAGGAAACCAGGCAACCAGTTGGCCCAAGTCCTGTCCACCTTCCTGCATTTTAATTTATCCTTCTCTTTCTTCTCGAGGTCCTTCTTCTCCAGCTCCCTGTATAACAGGCTAAATACGTCCACGTATTTGCCCCGCAAAATCCTTTCACGAGTAGCCGGGGTTAAATGGTCCCCCAACGGCATCACTGTATCACCAAAGGGGAGGCCCTGAAATGGCACTGATCCATAAGGATTGGGCAAATAACCCCATGTGGTCCACTGACCATTAGGCCACCCTGTTTGCTGTGGTGGCATCATCTGCCCCCCCCCCCTCAATGGGAGAACACCAGGCGCTGTCTGCACTGGGACTCCCTGTGAAGATCCTGTTGCTGTAACCCCCGCTTGGGACTAGAGAACCCCTCCTAAGCCAATTTGGCTCATATTTTGGTGAGAAGGCCCTGCCACTGCCCATGATGGACCTGGTTGACCTGGATATGTCCACAGCGCACCATGCCCTGCAAGGGGAGAAGAAACACTAGCTGTATCAGACCCATTGGTGTTGAAGGGGGGGGGCAGGGCCCCAAGGCCATGGCTGCACCTGTTGTGGCTACAGGTACTTACCCTCAACCCCTGATGGCGTCACCACCACCGCCGCCGGTGCTAACTGGGCCGGTCGCTCCTGGTCCACACCTGGCTCCTGTACCTCTGCACCTCCATCTGACTCGACTTCAACATCCAGTTCCATCTCCAGGGTTTGTTCACTGGTCTGCTCCCTGCTGACACTGCTATCCTGCAATGCAGAGAGCCGTGCAAGTACCTCCCACTCAAAAGTCATAGTACCCGACCACCCTGTGAACCTAAAACGCCCAGTCCACACCAAAGACTCCCCAGCAGAACCCCTTTCTCGCTCTAAGGCCCCAATCCTATCAATGATTGCACACCACATGCATGTCGTGTCCTCTACCCCAGCATCCGGATTGGCTTTCTGCACCCTCTTCCTGAGGGGCTTAGCAGGCTGTTTCCCTTTGGGGACTCCCTGCCCCTTCTTTGGTCCCATCTTAACTGGGGGGGTGAGGGGGAGGGTAAAGGCAAAGCACACCTAATAAATGCCTCCCTCTTTACCAAATTATGACCGTTCAGCCCAACACAGTCAGCCACACTTCTCCAAACTGTATGCATGTGGGGGGAGGGGGTAGAGTAACGCCACTCACCACCTAACCCAATTCCCCCGCACAATACTCCAAGCCCCCAGCCACGGGGCCAGCCAATGGACGTAAGCCCCATGACTGGAATGCCCACCCACGCACAGGACTTACAGCCCCTGACCGAACGGCCCCGCAAACCAGCCAGCCAAGCTGCCGCCCGCCAGGACGATCGCTCCACCCCCACCTCAAAACTGGCTTCTTGCCGCCAGCCCAAACTCTCGGCCGACTGGAACGCTCCACCGCCGAGAGCAACGATCCTGCGCCGAGAACCACAAAAGAACTACATGGCGCAGGGCGGGGTCGGGACTCTTATAGTCCCGACGCTCCACCCCCAGTGAAGCCCCAGATGCCCAGGAAGCCAGAGCAGCCTCCTCCTCCAACAAGGAGGCAAACGCGGCCCCCCAGCCTATGGCCGCTGTTGCGGCGCGAACAGAGATGGGCTAAATTCTCTGCCACCTTTGTGTTTTTCTGCACAGCTTTTCCTTTTAGTTTAGCCAAGGAGAAGAGGATTTTGTTCGGGGCAAAAATTTTGTTTTCTGGGCTGCTTCAGACTGGGTCGGCCATATTTGCTTCTTCTTCATAAGGACAGCGACCATTTGGGAGGCAGTGGAGCAGAGGCCATTTTGGGGGTCTGTTTCAGTATAAGGCAGCTTCATATAGGCATCCAGTATCAGCTTCTGGTGGTTGTTCTTTGTGAAGGTGTAGTAGCCATTTTAAGTGGTGCCTGGCGGCAGCCATTTTAAAACAGCAGCCATTTTAGGTCAGTTTCAGTGAATTCAAGGGCAACAATTTTTTAGGGACATTTTGTTAGTTTTTATTCTTATCTTGGTTTGCAAAATGCCTGGGAAGAAAGGGTCTGGGAAGCCTAAAGGCAAGCAGCTGGCACCCAAGGCCCCTAAGACCCCGCCAAAAAGGCCAGCCCTCCTTTCATCTTCCGATGAGGAGGGCGATGAGGGGGTTAATACAGCTATTCTGCAAAGGCTTTCGGCATTGGAAAAGGTGGCGGGCATTCCTTCCTAGCAAAGGTCAGGCTTGGGCTTGGGAAAAACCTCTAAGGTGGCATTGCAGGCTGATATATTAACTAGGTTGTCCATCCTTGAGGGTAGGTCTGCAGGACTCGGTGCTGGAGGAGTCGAGGGCACTGGCGGTGCAGATGGAGGTGCAGCTTTGTTTCCAGCGGATGCCGGAGCAGGGTCAGCACTGGTGCTGATTGGATCCGGGGGTAAGGCTGGGGGCACTACACAATCATACATGGGCATGGCTTGGCCATGGGGTCCTTGGGTCCCCGCTTCTCAGGCGGTGCCAGGTGCCGCTGCTGGGGTTTCAGGTACCTCTCCCTCCATGGGCATGGGTCCACAGCAAGCTTGGTCATGGCCAATGGGCCAGTTTGGCTCCTATGGCCCCTGGACTGCGGCCGGTCAGCAAGGGATGCCATGCCCCTTTTCGGGAGGATGGGGCTGTTCCCTTCAGTTCGGTGCTGCATATGGGTCAGTCCCATTTACTGCCATGCCATTCGGGGACATAGCATTACCTTTAGGCGATCATTTGTTGCCTGCAACAAAGGATAAGATCCTAAAGGGTGAGTATGTTGACATTTTCTCCCTCCTCTTCCATGAATTGGAGAAGAAAGATAAAGAGGAGTTGGATGACAAAGAAAAAGAGAAACTGAAGAAGCGCAAAGTGGACCGGACTTGGGCGAATTGGCTGCCTGGGTTTTTTATATATGCTGGCATGGTTGCATGCGCCCAGCCTTGGTGAACGGCTGCGCTCATCCAGTATATGGATATCATTTATAAAGAGTACACGATGTTTAGTGGGTTCGCCTGGATTCAATATGATGAAGAATTCAGAATGAGGGCTACTTTGTACCCTTCCCTTCAGTGGGATCGCATCCACCAGCAGTTATGGCTTCAGGTCATGTTCCCAGCGCGACCAAATTTGGTTTGGTTGCTGGGACATCGGCTACGTTTTCTGCTCTTCCTGCAGTTCTGCAGGGCAGGCGGTTCAACGCCACTTGCTTTGCTGGAAGTTTGGCTCTCAAGGAGTGTACAGCAGGAAAGCTTGTCAGTTCAAGCATGAATGCCCCATGTGTGGTGGCCCGCACTCCTTTAGTAACTGCCCCAGAGCCCAGCCACGTAAGGGCCAAAAGAGACAAGGTGGGGGTGGAAGTACTTAACAAACTGGAAAAGGGGCCCAATAAAGGTGGGACCTTTTGAGCAGTGGCTGTAGAGGTACCCGCGAAGGGCTGATAGGGTTTACTTGTTAAAAGGTTTCACGTTTGGTTTTAGAATTTCTTTTAAGGGTCCCCAGGTTGCATTTCGGTCTGGGAACCTTAGTTCTGTTAAAGGTTTAGAGCATGTAGTTAAGGATAAGATTGCCAAGGAATTAGCAGAGGGCAGGATTTTGAGCCCATTTCTTCTGTGTTAAAACAATTTTTATTTAGTAACATATGGTAACAATATCTATTTCTTGCATCATTAATAACTTCGTTTTATCTATCCCATATGTTACTTTCTAACCACCCCTCCCCCCATTACTTGACTCCTGCTGGTGTTATTTACTTAAAATATTAATATTTAAAGGTACCCTTAACTAATGAGCCACTTGCTGGGAAGGGCGGGATATAAATCATAAAATAAATAAATAATAAAAACAAAGATTAATATCCTTCTTCCTTCTAATACTTAATCATTATCAAAAATTGTCCAATGTCCTTTTACTTTCCACTCTTTTTCTACATATCTTCTAAACTTTTTCCATTCCATCTTGAAAACTTCTAAATCATAGTCTCTTAAAATTCTTGTTAATTTGTCCATTTCACTTCATGTCATAACTTTTACGATCCAATCCCATTTCTCTGGTATTTTTTCTTGCTTTCACAATTGCGCATACAATGTCCTCGCAGCTGAAAGCAAGTACCAGATTATAGTTCTATCTTCTTTTGGAAATTTTTCCATTTGTAATCCCAACAGAAAAGTCTCTGCAACTTTCTTAAATTCATATCCCAAGATCCTAGAAATTTCTTGTTGAATCATCTGCCAATACTTTTTTGCTCTTTCACAAGTCCACCACATATGGTAGAAAGAACCTTCATGTTTTTTACATTTCCAACATCTATCTGGCATCTTATTGTTCATCTTTGCCAACTTTTTAGATGTCATATACCATCTATACATCATTTTAAAACAGTTCTCTTTAATACCATGACATGTCGAAAGCTTAATAGAATTCTTCCACAAATATTCCCAAGTTTCCATCTATATTTCTTTATTTACATTAATTGCCCACTTTATCATTTGAGATTTCACTACTTCATCTTCTGTAGACCATTTTTAGAAGTAATTTATATAATTTTGAAATTAATTTTTCATTATCTCCAAGCAGAACTCTTTCCATTTCTGTTTGCTCTTTTCCTATTCCTTCAGTTTTAATATCCTTTTCCACCAAGCTCTTTATTTGTTGCATTTGAAACCAATCATATTTATTATTCAGTTCTTCAGCAGTTTTCAATTCTATTTTGCCACTTAGTATTTTTAATAGTTGGTTGTATGACAACCACTTTTCTTCACCCATCTCAGCTGTTATTTTTATTACTTCTGCTGGCACTATCCATAACGGCTTTCTCTCATCCCCATATTTCTTATATTTCATCCACATATTTAACAGGCTGTTTCTTATATAATGGTGAGCAAAAAAAATCCATCTTTTTTTTTCCATAATACATATAAGTGTGCCAGCCAAATTTATTTCCATGACCTTCCAACGCTAAGAGTTCTTTGTCTAACAGCATCATCCATTCTTTTATCCACACTAAGCAAACTGCTTCATGATATAATTTTAAGTCTGGTAATTGAAATCCACCTCTCTCTTTTGTATCTGTTAAAATTTTCATTTTAATTTTTGGTTTCTTCCCAGCCCACACAAATTCTGAAAATTTTCTTTGCCGATTTTGAGCCCATTTCTTAATTCTCCAGTGCCTAACCTTAAGGTTTCTCCCTTGGGAGTGGTGCCAAAGAAGGCACCTGGTGAATTTTGTTTGATTCACCACCTTTCCAACTCCAAGGGTGCATCAGTTAATGATGGGATTCCTGAGCATTTATGCTCAGGTATACCAGCTTTGATCAGGCCGTGGGCATTGCACGACGCTGTGGAAAGGGGACAGAGATGGCTAAATGTGATATTAAGTCTGAGTTTCACCTTCTATCTGTCCATCCGGCTGATTTTGAGCTTTTAGGATTTTTCTTTGAGGGGCAATTTTACATGGGCAGAGCTTTGCCAATGGGCTGTTTTGTCTCATGTGTGGCTTTTGAGTGTTTCAGCATGTTCTTGGAATGGGCTGTTCACAAGAAAGTTGGATCTCAGGATGCTGTTCATTATGACTACCTCTTTGTGGGTCCTGCAGGGACTGGGTGTTGCGCACGGCTGTTGTCTGACTTCATTGAGCTTGCTGCAGAACTGGGGGTTTCGTTGGGCCAGGAAATAACAAAAGGTGAGGCCCCAAAACTTATTTTTTTAAAGGGTTGAGCTGGATACCCTGGCACAATTATCCAGAATTCCTATTCAAAAAGTGGAAGATTTGAGGAGTAGAATTAATTCCTTCCTTCTTAAGAAAAAGGTCACATTGCTTGAGTTCCAGCAGCTGGTTGGGCATCTTAACTTTGCTTGCAAAGTGGTTGCTCCTGGATGAGCTTTTCTTTGTAGGCTATGTGATGCTATGGCAGGCCTCTGCCTGCCCCAACATAGTACACGGGTTACCAGCAGCATGAGGGAAGATTTAAGGGTATGGCAAGAATTTGTGGAGTCCTTTAATGGTATTTCTTTTTGAGAGATGACATGAGACTTGAGGCGGAGCTTCAGGTCATGTCTGATGCTGCTGGGTCTTTAGGTTTTGGGGTTTATTTCCGTGGACATTGGTGCGCAGACACATGGCCAGAGTCATGGGATCAGACAGGTTTGAACTGAGGAATAACATTTCTCGAGTTTTTTCCCATTCTTGTTGCAGTTTGGCTATGGGGGAATTATATGACCAATCATACAATTCATTTTTGGTGCGATAACATGTCATTAATTCCCTTTCATCCAAATCTCAAAGGGCTATGAAATTGGTGAGGGCCTTCACTTTGCGCTGTCTGCAGCTTAACATACTGTTTTTAGTCAAGCATGTTCCTGGAGTAGATAACAGGGTAGCTGACGCTCTCTCTCGTAAACAGATGGAGAGGTTTCGTCAGCTGGCCCCAGATGCCAATCGAGAACCGGCACCAATGCCCCAGGAGCTATGGCTGATTGGAGAGCCAAGGCTTGCAGAGCGATAGGCCTAGCCATTGCACCTAGCACCAGGAAGTCTTACGAACGTGTTGTGCGGCAGTTTGAGGACTTTAGGGCTGAGGTAGGGTATCGCATTGTTTGGCCCCTCCCGGTGCAGCAGTTGCTCCACTACAGTGTTTCTCTAAAAGGTAAGGGATTGGCCATGCGAGCCATTAGGGGATGTGTAACGTACTCGAAGCGGAGACGAGAGTAGGGCAACATAGTTTATTAGGAGCACGTTGCAAGAGAGAGAGCACGCGGGCCGGGCCCCGCTTATATACAATTCCCGGTACAGCCTACTGGGTCGGTCAGGCCAATCCTGACCTGTTGAACTACCCGCCGCAGCTGTTGATTGGCGGGTGATTCCGCGCCCTGCGCTGGAGGCTTCTGGGACAGCCCAGTTGCCTCCGCGCGGGCGCATGTTGTTGCTGATACATTACACCCCTACCCCCCTAGTTAAGGAACATAGTCCTTGAGATACGCGGGAGGTCGGCGCTCCCGGGTGGACCGCCTGGGGAGGTCCGGTGGGGGAGGCGCTGCTTCCGCGGTTGGTGCTTCGGCGACCCGTGGTGTGGCCGAAGGCGGCGGGACTGGTTCCACGGGTCTTTCGGGCTCGGACCGTTCTGGTGTTCGCTGCGTCGGCGTGATGGGCGTCGGGGCCTCGTCCACGGGTCGGCTCTCGGTTGGCCCCTCCCCGGACCACGCCTCTTCTGCGTCCGCCGGCTCCACCGGTAGCGTGCAGCGGCGCAACTGGTCTATGTGCCGCCGTAATACCTGGCCCCCCTCGGTGGATATGTCATAGTGGCGGGACCCCGTCACTCGTAGCACTCGGCCCGCCACCCAATCAGGCCCCCTTGCATAGTTCCGGGCATAAACTGGGTCGCCCGCAAAGAACCCCCTGACTGCGTCCCAAACCTCGGGGCTCTCGTGGGTGTCTGACGCCCGGTCGGGGTGTAGTCTGTCCAGTCGGGTTCTCAGCTTGCGACCCATTAGGAGCTCTGCCGGGCTCACCCCTGTGACCGGGTTGGGGGTGACCCTATTATCGAAAAGGAACGCCGCTAATCGGTGGTCCCAGTCCCCCTGCACAATTCGGCCCAGGGCTTCTTTCGTGGTGCGGACCATCCGCTCCGCCTGGCCGTTGGTGGCTGGGTGGAAGGGGGCAGATCTTATGTGCCTAATCAGGTATCTATGGAGGAACGCCTGGAAGTCTGCAGACGTGAACGCGGCCCCGTTGTCTGAGACTATGGTGTCCGGGATACCGTGTGTGCAAAAGACCCTGCGCAGCGCTCGGGTTGCGGCGGCGGATGAGGTGGACCCTACGGGGATGACCTCCAACCACTTGGTGTAGGCGTCCACTATTATCATGAAGATCTGCCCCTGGAGTGGCCCCGCGAAATCGAGGTGGAGTCTCGACCATGGTTTCCGGGTTGACTCCCACCTAGTGGCGGGGGCGCTGGGGGGCTCGGGCCGTGACTCTTGACACGTTTGGCACCGTCGGACCCAGCTCTCTATCTCCCCATCCATCCCCGGCCACCAGACGTAGCTTCTGGCCAAGGCCTTCATTCGGACTATGCCGGGATGGGTCTCGTGTAAGGATTCTAGGACACGCTTTTGCAGCGGGGGCGGAATCACCACCCTACTTCCCCATAACAGGCACCCCTTGTGGGCTGCTAGTTCCTCCCTCCTGGTCTTATATGGCTTGAATTCTTCCCCCATGTTCCCCTCCGGCCAGCCCCTCACCACCCAGTCTAGCACCCGTGCAAGTGTCCTGTGTTTCCGGGTGGCCTTGGCGACCTCCGCTGCATGTAGGGGTGGCTCCGGGAGGCTCTCCATTAGCATGACCTGGTGTGCGGGGGCGGGGTCTGGACCCGTTTCTGGAAGCGGCAAGCGGCTGAGTGCGTCCGCGTGACCCATAGCCTTGCCGGCCCTGTGTACCAGTGTGTAAGTGTAGGAGTTGAGGGATTGGTTCCACCTCAACACGCGCTGCGACAGTATTTGGGGGGTTTGACAGTCGGGGGCCAGCAGGCCTAAGAGGGGCTTGTGGTCCGTGGCTATGGTGAACCTCCGCCCATACAGGTATTCATGGAACTTGCGGACCCCCGCAACGATTGCCAGAGCCTCCTTGTCTATTTGCGCGTAGTTGCGCTCGGCTGGTGTCAGTGTGCGGGAGTAGTATGCGACCGGTACCTCCCTCCCGTCGGGGAGTTGGTGCCCCAGGACTGCTCCCACCCCGTATGGCGACGCATCGCAAGCCAGGATGACGGGGAGGCCCTCGTCAAAATGGTGGAGCACCGCGTTAGACACCAAAACATCCTTGACTGCCTGAAACGCGGCTGCTTGGCGTTTGCCCCAAACCCAAGGGGCTTTTTTGTCCAGCAGGCGGTGCAGGGGCTCTGCTAGGGCCGCTTTGTGGGGGAGAAATGAATGGTAAAAGTTAAGCATCCCAAGAAGCTTTGTAGCTCCGCTTTGCAGGTGGGGGCTGGCGCCTTCACAATGGCTCGGGTCTTCTCTTCCGTTGGGTGGATTCCCGCTGCGTCTACGGCGAACCCCAGGAACTCCACCCGTGGGACCCCCAACAGGCATTTCTCCCTCTTGACTTTGAGCCCCGCTGCCTGGAACCGGCGGAGTACCTCTCTTAAACGGTTGCCGAATTCTTCGGGGTCCGGGGCGGCGACTAGCACGTCATCAAAAAACGGCTGGACCCCCGGGATCCCTTTCAGGAGAGCGTCCATTATACTTTGGAAGATCCCGGGAGCGACGCTAACCCCGAATTGAAGCCTCCTCACCCGGAAGGCCCCCCTGTGTGTCACTATCGTTTGGGCTTCCGCCGTCTTAGCATCTACCGGGAGCTGTTGATAGGCCTGTGCCAGGTCCAGCTTCCCGAAGATCTTGGACCCCGCTAGGGCAGCCAGAACATGGCTCACCACCGGCACTGGGTAGGGGTTATCCTGCAGTGCCTTGTTTATCGTGCATTTATAGTCTGCGCAGATCCGCACCTCCCCGTTTGGCTTGATAGGGGTTACGATGGGGGTCTCCCAGGTGGCATAGTCCACAGGCTCCAGGACTCCCTGGGCTGTGAGGCGGTCTAGTTCGGCCTCTATTTTTGGCTTTAAAGTGAACGGGACCCTCCTCGCCTTGAGCCGAATCGGCCTGACCGTGGGGTCTAGCGGTAGGGAGATGGCCGGCCCTTTGTAGCTCCCTAGAGAACCATCGAACACGTCAGGGAACTCCTGGCATATCTCCCCGAACCCCCTGGGTGTTAGGGTTTGCCCCACCCCTTCCACCCGGATCCCCAAGGGTTTGAACCACGCCAGTCCTAGCAGGGTGGCAAGCTGGCGCTTTACCACCAGGATGTCCAGCGGGCCGTAGAAGGACCCCCGCTCGACTTGCACCCGCGCCCACCCCGTGATTTGCACCGGATTCTTCTGAAAGTCCCGGAGTATGAAGTTCGCCGGCCTTAGTTGCAGCCGCTGGGGGGGGCACAGCTTCCTCAGGGTTTCCTCCGCTATAATGGAGATGGAGGAACCAGAGTCCACTTCCATTTGGCAGGGGTTCCCCTCGATGAGGACCGCCATTTTGATTTTATCGGGGGTGGAGAGGGGCAAGTTCAGTACCTGCAGGGACGTGGAGTCCGTGGAGTGGAACTCCGCCAACTCGTGATGCGTGGTCGGCCTCCGGCGGTTGGGCTTGGCTCGGCAAGCCCTCGCAATGTGGCCCGTTTTTCCGCAGCTCCGGCAGTCCCAGGTCCGGTATCGGCAGTCCCGCCTGTCGTGGGGGTCGCCGCAGCTGGCGCACTTGGTGGCCGGGACCCTCTCCGTCGCTGGGGGTCGTTCGGCCACTCGGGGGCGTTGGGGGGCTCTGCTGGGTGGCCCGGCTGGGCGGCGCAGCTGGTGGGCTTCTTCCTCCTCTGGGCAGTCGTGGTCCAGCTCCTCGTGGTGGGCGGCTTCTGTCCGGGCCTTGGGGAAGGTCCTGGAGGTCCTCTCGAACGCCACCGCCTCGCTGAAGGCGCTCTGGAGGGTGAGCTCTTCTTTGGCGAAGAGCTTCTGCTGGAGCCTCTCGTCGCGGAGGCCCCACGTAAATCGGTCGGCCAGGGTGTCTTCCAGCTGGGGGAAGTTGCAGTTCCCGGCGATCTTGCGGAGAGCCGCCAGGTAGTCGGCGGCCGATTCCCCCACGGCCTGGTCCCTTCTGTGGAACAGGAACCGACGGGCCACCCGCGAAGGTTGTGGCGAGAAATGG
Source organism: Heteronotia binoei (assembly GCF_032191835.1). Classification (NCBI taxonomy): domain Eukaryota; kingdom Metazoa; phylum Chordata; class Lepidosauria; order Squamata; family Gekkonidae; genus Heteronotia; species Heteronotia binoei. The sequence continues at coordinate 101,577,274 of NC_083226.1, read as the reverse complement.
CCGGTGAGGAGTCTGATGATCTCCTCGTAGGACTTCTCCGTGAGGCGGGCGGGAGCCGAGAGACCCTTGGCGATCTCGAACGTGGCTGGCCCGCAGACGCTCAGGAGAACGTCCCTCTTTGTGCCTGCGTCGGTGACCTTGTTGGCCCTGAGGTAGAACTCGACCCTCTCCACGTAGGACTCCCAGCCCTCGGGATTGGCGGGGTCGAACGTCTCGATGTAGCCGGTGGTTCCGTTCTGTGTGGCCATGGCGGCGGCGGTCAGGACTCGTGGTTGCCCTAGATCTCCGTGTTAGCTGCTGAGGCTATGATCCCACCTTCGTCGCCAGTGTAACGTACTCGAAGCGGAGACGAGAGTAGGGCAACATAGTTTATTAGGAGCACGTTGCAAGAGAGAGAGCACGCGGGCCGGGCCCCGCTTATATACAATTCCCGGTACAGCCTACTGGGTCGGTCAGGCCAATCCTGACCTGTTGAACTACCCGCCGCAGCTGTTGATTGGCGGGTGATTCCGCGCCCTGCGCTGGAGGCTTCTGGGACAGCCCAGTTGCCTCCGCGCGGGCGCATGTTGTTGCTGATACATTACAGGATGCCTGTCTGCCTTGGCTTTTGCTAGCAAGGCGTTGGGATTCAAGGAGGAAACAGCAGACTTTCGGCTCTGAAAGATGCTGGAGAGATGGGCCAGAGAGGCTGGGACTAATCTCAATACTAGGAAGCCTATTTTCCCTCTGATTCTTAAGGGTTTGAAGGGGGTTTCGGGCACAGTGTGTGCATCTTATTTTGAGTCCGCACTGTTCCATGCTGCTTCCCTGGTTGCCTTTTTTGGGGCCCTTAGAGTTAGAGAGTTAGTGGCAGGCTCCAGAAATGATGTTTCTGGTAATGCTTTGTTGCTACAGGACCTGAGGTTAGTTGAAGGTAAGGCGGTCATTACCGTTCGACGCTCTAAGACTGACCAGTGTCGCAAAGGGACCGTGTTGGAGCTAGGCATGTGCTCTTAGCTTGAGTTGTGCCCAGTTTCTGCTTTGGCTGCTTATTTTGCAGTTTGGGGGACCAATGATTGGGTTTTTATTTTGTCACCTTAACGGCAGCCCACTGACAAAGCATCAGTTTTGGGCCGTGACCTCTCGGGCTTTAGCTAAGCTGGGGTTGTCCGGGGTGCGGTTTGGTACCCACTCCTTTAGAATTGGGGCAGCCTCTACAGCTGCTGCCCTGGGATATCCTTCTTCCTCCATTCAGCGCCTGGGCCGTTGGCGGTCATTGGCCTATAAATCTTATGTTCGTGTTCTGCTCAGTTCCTAGCTTCATTGTTTGTAATTGAGATGTTATGGTTCTTGTTTCTAGTTTGACTGTTTTTTCTTTTTAGATGCTGTTGTTCCTGGTCAGAGGAGCCGAGTTCTCGTCTGTGAACACAGCTATGTGTTTTGGGCCGCACATCAGGCTCGGAGAACTTCAGTTAGCTCTCAGCTGCGACTCAGCCAATATGTTACTGTTGAATGGCATGGCCACCAGGGTTTTCAGTGGCCTGGCCTGTTGCCATTGTTATTTCATGGGAATGCAGGCCCTCCTCCTGAGGTTTTAATCATCCATCTGGGAGGGAAAGATCTAGGGCTAGTAAAAGGCAAGGCTTTGGTCTTGTAGGCCCGTGAAGATTTTTGGTACATTAGGAAGAGATGGCCCGGGACTACTATAATTTGGTCAGCCATGATCCCCCGCCTTGTTTGGCGTAGTGCTTGGGGCACTGCAGGTATAGAGCTAACAAAGAAATTAGGAAGGCATTGCAAGGCGGGGGGATTGGGCCACTTTCTGCCCCACCTGGATATTTCTACGTAATTTCCTGACCTCTACAGAGAGGATCGGGTGCATCTCTCTGAAAAAGGTAACATGGTTTTCTTGAGAGATCTCTGGCAAGGGCTGCGGATGGCCTTGGGCCTCCTGATGGGTGCTAAGCCCTAAGTAGAGACTTGGCCTTAGTAGTGGCAGATTGTTAATGGGTTTATGGTTCTATGCAGCTAAGGGAGGACCAGAAAGCATCCCCATTTTGGGGAGTTAGGGGTCTGGCAGGCTCAACCTTAGGGTTTGATGACCTGGGGTGTGAAAATGCAGACCGTCCTGGAGGCTCGACTAAAGGGTGCCTTCCATTGAGATGTGCATCTGGTGGTTGGGCCCTCTGGGGCTTGCCTCCTTGCTGGGCCGGCCTGGTGGGAGCTGTGCCACACAGCTCCGGCTGGGGGGCTGGGTCTCTCGCCCGCTAATGGCAGGGGAGCGGTCTGTTGAGACCCCTGGCTCTGACCAGGCTGGAGTTCTTGTTGCCCTTGCCATTTATTATTATACTTAATAAAGTGGCCCTTAGTATCCAACTCTTCATTCCAACTTGGGGAGCAAAACCACAAACTACACAGGGACCACTAAGCTCAGTGAAGTGCAGAAGAGGCAACAGGGCGCCTGGGCCCATTATTGCCATGGACAAGGCCTGTGGGGATGACTCAGCTTCACTTTTCCAGGGCCACCTTAATGGCCCAATCCACCTTTTCCCCAAATTCCTTCTCACATAACACGGTTAAAAGTCCAGGAAGCCTGTCATCTCTAAACAGCTATCCAATCTTGCTCTACTACATTTTAACAGGATGGATAGTTCCACAAAGTGCACACAAGAGGCAGAATATATCAAACCAGGGCTTTTTTTGAGCAGGAATGTACAGGAACACAGTTCCAGCTGGCTTGGTGTTAGCGGGTATGGCCTAATATGCAAATGAGTTCCTGCTGGGCTTTTTCTACAAAAGAGCCCTGTGGGAAACAATGGTAACATCAGTGGTTGTGGTCTAATATGCAAATAAATTCCTGCTGGGATTTTTCTACCAAAAAAGCCCTGTATCAAACTATGAGTAGAATGAGTTCCTAGAAAGGATCTCTGGGGTATAGGACCTTAAGGTCTATCCGGGCTGCAGCCTTCTAAAAGCTGCTCCTGAATCTCCAAGGTAACATTTGGAAACTGTGCTGATGGGCTATGTGCAAGTTTCCACTACAGGGCAAATAGTGGTGGTGGAAAATGCCATCTAGTCTCAGCCAGGTTACAGTGACCTTGTAGGGTTTTCAAGGCAAAAGATGACCAGAGGTGGTTTGCCAGCCCTGCTTAGCTTCTGCGATCTGATAAGTTTGGGCTAGTTTGGGCCATCCAGGTCAGGGTAGGACAAATTGTACTCCTTGAATATTTCAGGTCAGGAAGTTATTGCAGGGGGGAAGGTGTATTTAATAGTTTGTTTATTTAGAGTAGTCTCAGTCTGGCTTTAGACTATGCCACTTCCTCAGAATTTAATTGTAAGCCTGCTCAAGGCAGTTTACACAATGTAATAGCATAAAACAAACCATTTTAAAAGCCATTAAAAACAAATAATTGAACATAAACAACATAAAAACTGTCCATAAAACAGAAACGGACCATTAAAACACTGGTTTTTGTTTTTTTTTTAAAGTGCAGTATTCCCACACACTGGAGTCCCAATCTGAATAGGTCCACATGTCTGGGAACTGAGTTCCAATGGCAGAACTCGCAATACTCATCTGATCCATAGACCAAAGAAGTCACAAAGAAAACATACTGTGTAGTTAGATCTTTATGCATTAACTAGGATTGCCAGTCTCTAGATGGTAGCTGGAAATCTCCCATAGTTGCAACTGGTCTCCAGATAAAAGAGATCAATTCCCCTGGATAAAAGGGCTGTTTTGGAAAGTGGATTTCATGGCATTACACTCCACTGAGGGCTCCTCCATTCCCCAAACACCACCTTCCCTAGGCTCCACCACCCAAATCTCCAGTAATTTCACAAGCCAGAACTGGCAACTTTATACATTACAGGTAGATTATGGTTTTGATTTTGAAAAAGTGCTCACCAACTTCTCTTTTCTCTTCCTTCAGTCCTCTTTTTTTTCTTTATGTGATTACAAAATTTGCAAAAAATACAAGAAAAAAATATATTATTAATAACATTAGTTGTGATTCTCTATAAAAACATTCCATACAATTTAGTGCAAAGTCCAGACCTTCCTAGCTGCACAGCTGTGTGTATTTAGCTTCTTCTGTCAACTCCATTCAAACAATTAAATATATCTTAATGTTAGCAGTCTTAATGTTAGTCCTTCTCCAAATGAAGGGCAGTTTATAGGTTAAAAGAGCCAGAAATACCCCTCCCGATACCTAAAGTGCAGGGCACTGCATGGGCCAGAATGGACCAAGATGGATGTCAGCTAGACATCAGCTTGGGTAAACAGTTTTCAAAGCACAAGTCAGAGCAGCTGGCTGGCTGGCTAATATCTCCTCCTTGCCCTGGAGAGATGCATGACTTTAGAACAATGGGTCATCCAGGACCTTTTGATTCATTCAGCATAATCCCATCAGCACCCCAGTCTCACTTCCCCTCACCTATCACTCCCTGATTAAGCAGCAATTAATCAACACTAAAATCTTTTCATTTTCCCAATTGCCCTTTCTGTCCAGTGCTTGTAGAGCTATCAAGTCCATTAAGTAATTAGTTTCTGGCAAGCATGTCATCCCCACCCAAGGGTATGTTTTGCCCTATAACTATAGCTTGCTACTACCCAGCAGATTGTGTGTCTCTGTGTGTGTATTCCTGCTATCAACCACTTTGTGGGTTCTCTTCTCTTTTGTCTCCTGAAGTACTGACCATTTTGCACCTCAACTTTCTGCTTCTATGGACCTTGTCAACATTGGTTGTTGTCCTTCCCTAAAAATCTCTACCCTTTCTCCCCGTTTTCTTAGTTAGTTCTTCTGTGTTTCAGTGTGTGCATGTATTTTTGTTTATTTTCATTTTCTTTTTAATAAAAATCTTTCCATTTGAACATCTGCCTGTTTTATTTTGAGAGTTCTCTTACAGGAAAAAGTCATGGTATATACAGGTGGAGATTCCAATTACTCGCCTCTGGCTCTTTTAGTTAATTCCCTCAACTAATTGGGAGACTGCCTATTCAGCTAACATTATTATAGCTTCTCTGACCTATTCTTTTGACTTATGTCTATTCCAGTATCTAATAAATGAACTCCAAAGTTCAACAAATAGTTCCTGGAAGCCCCTTTTTTCTGCATGGATTTGACTGCAACCAACAAGTTTTTAATTAAGTATTTTTCCTTTTCTGAAAGGTTATCTGGTAGAATGTTCAGCATGACTATCTTGGTTTAAATTTGTTTTAAATGTGAATTATAGGTTTTTATTGTTCAATTTATGTCGTGATCCAGCATGAGCTCTTTATGGGAAAGGGTGGAATATAAGCCTGCTAAATAAATTAAAATAAATTTTAAAATCATGCAGCTGCTTGCAATTAAGGACATCATCAGTTTCCCTAAGTATGCTGCTCTAGAAGTCAGTGAGCATTGTCACCAAATATGGAAGCAGGTCCCTGCTTCCTATTACATCACTAGCATAAATTGGACTTGCTTCCTGATACCTTAGCAATCCTATAGGGTGTGAAAGACCACCTATATATCATCTTTGTAATATTTTCTCTCATGCTAATCATCTTTATGCAGTTCTCTTCCCTCGTCTTCTCAAGAACTCTGATTTTCTTCTCATGTCCTAGTTATCGTGAGCCTGCAGCCTGCAGTGTAGCTGCTAGGCTGCGTCGGCTCTGTTTGCCTCCCTGGGAGGGAGGAGGCAGAGCTCGCCCGTTTGGGTGCGCAATGTGGGGGGTGGGGCCAGCCGCTTTAACGGCTGGCTCCTGCTTCCCCCAGCAGTCCTTCGTCAATCGGTCGAAGGAGCAGGTCGTTGTTGCGGTCGGGAGCCTGAGCAGCGTCTGAGGAGTTCTCTGGCCTGGAAGCGTCAGGCTGAGTGACAGCATCGTCGCGTTGAGAGGCGTCTGAGGCTGCTTTCAGGCTGAAGAGCGTGCAGCCGGCGTGCTTGCCAGTGGCGGCTGCTGCGTCGGCGGAGCATCGTGTTGGCTGAGTCTTGGCTGGAGCGGGGGGTTGTTTGAGTAAAGGGAGGGCCATGGTGTCCCCCCCCCTTTTTTAACTGGTAACTCTGGCCTGGCTGCCTGTGCTGCCCTTCTTTTGCAGTTGAGGGTGTTTATGGTGTGCTTTGGCTCAAGGGGTCTGGTGATCTGTTCCCCCCCTTTTTCTCCCCCCCCCCTTTTTCAGTCAGAAGCAGAAGGCCTGAAGGAGTTAGGGGCTCATTAGCAGAGCATCAGCTTGGTAGGCAGATTGTCATAGGTTTAATACCTGGCATCTCCTACTGGGGAGGGTGTAGGTAGGCTGTGAGGAGAACATCAGCCTGAGACTCTTGAGAGCCGCTGCCAGTATTGGCGGGCCTATAGGGGGCCATTGCTAGCTCATTTAAATTGTGTATCTGCACAGAAAGTGTTCTCTGGGCAGAAAGTGGTGGCCATTTGCTGGCTCATTTAAATAGTGTCTCTGGGCAGAAAGTGGGCGGTGGCCATTTGCTGGCTCATTTAAATAGTGTCTCTGGGCAGAAAGTGGGTGGTGGCCATTTTAACTCCTTGTGAAAGGTGTGAAAGGCTGTTGGCGGCCATTTTAAGTCTTTTTTTTTTCATTAAAGGTGGGTGGCGGCCATTTTAGAAGTGTTTCTTTGGCATAAGTTGGTGCAGTTACCTTGTGAGAAATGGCTGGGGGTAAAGGCTCAGGTAAGTCTAAGGGCAAGAAGCCTGCGCCTAGGCCATCTAAGGTACCTCTAAGAGGCCACCTCCCCTGTCTTCCTCGTCGGACGAGGAGGGTGAAGCAGCAGTGGACTCTAATATTTTAAGTAGATTGAGGGCGCTTGAGCAGGCGTCGGGTGTCCCTCCTCTAAGTGGGGGGGGAAGCGGTAAGCAATCCAAAAAGGTGAGGCAGGCTAATATACTCACAAGACTGTCTATGCTTGAGAGCAGGTCTAGTGGAGTCGGGCCTGGCTGGGATGTCAGTACCGGTGGTCCTGATGCTGTGGCTGGAACGTCTGGTGGCAGTTTGCCATTGGTGCCTGCTGGATTTGGAGGTAGGTTTGGGGACGCCTCACAAATTGGGTCAGTACAGGGTTGGCCATGGGGGACATGGGGGCCGGCTTCAGCGGCTGGGCAGGGTATGTCAGGGGTGCCTGCATCTTCGGGAGTAGGAATACCGCAGAATTGGCCGTGGCCAGGTGGGCAGGGTATGCCTTGGGCATGTCCATCTACAGGGCAGATGAATTTAGTGGGTTCTGTTATGGGGGCACCTTCTCCGTATGGAATGGTGCCTTTCGCAGCCTTGCCCTTTGGGGAGGTTGCTTTGCCGCTGGGGGATCATCTGCTGCCGGCCACCAGGGAGAAGATTTTAAAAGGAGAGTATGTAGATATATTTTCGCTTCTCTATCGTGAGATTGAAAAGAAGGACAAGGAAGAGTTAGATGAGAAGGAAAAGGAGAAGTTGAAAAAGAGGAAGGTGGATAGGACCTGGGCGAATTGGCTTCCTGGGTTCTGTATCTATGCTGGGGTGATTGCCAGGGCGCAGCCATGGTGGGCGGCGTCTTTGTTCCAGTACCTGGACATAATTTATAAAGGCTATACGGCCTTTAGTGGACCAGCCTGGTTGCAATATGACCAGGAATTTCGTATGAGGGCCGCCCTGTATCCATCCCTTCAGTGGGATCGGATCCATCAGCAGCTTTGGCTGCAGGTGATGTCCCCGGCCAGGCCTAATCTGGGTGATCGCTCTGACAGCGGTCACTTGGTAAGTAGGTCGTCCATTGCCGCTTCAGTTTCAGCAGGCTCTCCCCACGCTACAGCAGGGCAGGCGGTTCAACCCCGCTCACTCTGCTGGGATTTTGGAGCGCTCGGGGTATGCAACAGGAAAGCGTGCCAATTTAAGCACGAGTGCCCCATGTGCAGGGGATCCCATTCTTTTGATGAATGCCCTAAAGCCCGGGGGCGTAGGAATCCAAAGAAACCTGGAGGGAGTGGGGGAGCCTTTCCGCCCAAAAAAGGGACCCAGCCCGGTAAGGGTGGGTCCTCTTGAGCAGTGGCTGGCAAGGTATCCTAGACGAGTTGATGGGTTGTATTTGTTGGAGGGTTTTAAGTTCGGTTTTAGGATACCTTTTAGGGGACTGAGAGTTCAGTTTGTGTCAGGAAACCTTAAGTCAGTTCAGGGTTTGGAACAGGTTGTGAGGGACAAGATTGCTAAGGAACTGGCTGAGGGTAGGATTTTGGCCCCCTTTTCACATCCTCCAGTGAGTACTCTTAGAGTCTCACCCTTGGGTGTGGTCCCTAAAAAGACGCCTGGTGAATTTCGTTTGATTCATCATTTGTCTTTTCCCAAGGGTAACTCAGTGAACAATGGGATTCCGGAGCACTTGTGCTCTGTAAGGTACACCAGCTTCGGCCAGGCTATTGCCGTGGTCAGGCGTTGTGGGGTGGGAGCAGAATTGGCTAAATGCGATATTAAGTCTGCATTTCGCCTTTTGCCTGTCCACCCCGACGATTTTGAGCTCTTGGGGTTTTCATTTGAAGGCTTTATTTCCGCGGACATTGGTGCGCGGTTAGTTGGCCTGATTCGTGGGCACGGGTAGGAGTGAACCGGGATCTCACGTTTCTCGAGTTCTTTCCCATTTTAGTCGCGGTTTGGCTGTGGGGGAAGGATATGGCCAATCACACAGTTCATTTTTGGTGTGATAATATGGCGGTGGTCCACGTCATTAATTCCCTCTCATCCAAATCGGGGAGGGTTATGAGATTGGTGAGAGCCTTCACTCTGCATTGTTTGCGGCTGAATATTTTGTTTTTAGCCAAACATGTTCCTGGGGTAAGTAACGGGGTAGCTGACGCTCTATCTCGTAAACAGATGGGGAGATTTCGTCAGCTGGCACCGGAAGCAGACGGAGAGCCGGTGCCAATGCCCCAGGAGCTATGGCTGATTGGAGAGCCGAAGCCTGCAGAGCGATAGGTCTAGCCATTGCACCTAGCACTCGGAAGTCTTATGAACGGGCTGTGCGGCAGTTTGAAGACTTTAGGGCTGAGGTAGGGTATCGCAGGGTTTGGCCCCTTCCGGTGGAGGAATTGCTCCATTACTGTGTCTCGCTGAGAGGTAAGGGGTTGGCAGTGCGATCCATCAAGGGGCGCTTGTCTGCTCTGGCTTTTGCCAGCAAAGCGCTGGGTTATAGGGAGGATACAGCAGACTTTCGTCTGCGAAAAATGTTGGAGGGGTGGTCTAGAGAGGCCGGTCCCAGGGTTGATACGCGGAATCCTGTGTCTCCTTTGATTCTGCGTGGTTTAAGGAGGGTATGGGACGTGGTGTGTGCTTTGTCTTTTGAAGCTTGCTTGTTTCATGCCGCGTCCTTAGTGGCCTTTTTCGGGGTTCTTAGGGTAAGTGAGCTGGTGGCTCAGTCTGGGAATGATGTCTCTGGCAGGGCTCTGCGGTTGGGGGACTTGCAGCTGTCTGGGGGTAAGGCAGTCATTACTGTCCGTCGTTCCAAGACGGATCAGTGGCAGCGTGGTACTACGCTCGAGCTTGGTAGTTGTTCCGAGCTTGAGATTTGCCCGGTTACCGCGTTGGCTGCTTATTTAGCAGTCAGGGGCCCCAAGGATGGGTTTTTGTTTATGCATGTGGATGGTAAGCCATTAACAAGACATCAGTTTTGGGCCGTGACATCCCAGGCTTTGGGTGAGCTGGGGTTGTCAGGAGTGCGGTTTGGGACCCACTCCTTTAGGATCGGGGCGGCCTCTACGGCGGCCGCCATGGGGTATCCTTCCACCTCTATTCAGAGGTTGGGCCGGTGGCATTCTTCAGCCTATAAGACATATGTGCGACCTTTTTTCAGGCCGTGAGTGGCTTGTGGGTTGGAAGTTTATTGTTCTGGTTGTGTTTAACTGTTTCTTTCTCTTTAGATGCTGCTGTTCCTGGCCAGAGGAGCCGGAGCCGAGTTCTCATCTGCGGCCATAGCCACGTGTTTTGGGGTGCTCTTCAAGCACGGAGAACTGCGGCTGGCTCTCAGCTGGGACTCAGTCAGCATGCTGTTATCGAATGGCAGGGGCGTCGGGGCCTTAAGTGGCCGGGCCTGCTGTCTTTATTGTTTAATGATAGAACGGGTCCTCCTCCTCAGATCTTACTTGTTCATCTGGGTGGTAATGATCTGGGGTTATTGAAGGGCAAGGCCTTAGTTTGGCAAGCCCGAGATGATTTCCAGCACATTCGGGAGCGATGGCCGGGGACCATCATTGTGTGGTCAGCCATGCTGCCCCGCCTGGTGTGGCGTTGTGCTTTGGACCCTGCAGCTATAGAGAGGGCCAGGTATAAGGCAAACAAGGAGATTAAAAAGGCGCTGGAAAGGGGGTTGGGCCACTTTTTGCCCCATCCGGACATTTCGGTGAAATGTCCTGACCTCTACAGGGGGGATGGGGTCCATCTCTCGGAAAAGGGTAATATGCTTTTCCTGAGAGATTTGCAGCAAGGGTTGCGGGTGGCTTTGGGCCTCCCGGTGGGCGCTAAGCCCTAAGTAGAGACTTGGCCTTAGTAGTGGCAGGTTTTTGGGGTTTAGGACACTATGCGACTAGGGGAGGACTGCGAAGCATCCCCCTTTTGGGGGATTTGGGGTCTGGCATGAACAACCTTGGGGTTTGGAGACCCGGGTTGGAGATTGCAGACTGTCCAGGAGGCTTGGCTAGAGGGTGCCTTTCCGCCGAGACGTGCGTCTGGGTTTGGGCCCTCTGGTGCGGGCCTCCCTGCTGGGCCTGCCTGGAGGGAGCTGAGTTGCTCAGCTCCGGCTGGGGGGCTGGGTCTCTCGCCCGTTAATGGCAGGGGAGCGGTCGCGGTGACCCCTAGCCCTGGCCAGGCCGCTGGTGGGGTTCCCTTGCTGTTTATGCTGTTAATTAATAAAGTGGCCCAAATTTTATTCCAATGCATTGTGTCTGACTCTTCATTCCGACCTTGGGGGGCAAACATTATTCATATAGTGCCATCCTTAGCAGGTCTACTCAGAGTCCTACTCAAGTTTATTCAATGTGGCTTACTTTTAGGGAAGTATTCTTAGAATTGCACTGATAATTAAGCAAAAATCAGAATCAGGAAAACAATTATCTCATGTGAGGTTTTGCTTTATTTCAGAAAAAGAGTGATGATTTTTATTAGAAAGCAAATTTCACAGAAACCCTTCAAGGACAGTAGTAAACCACAAGTGATTTCCCCCTTTCTCTTAATAATTTTCCAAATTCAGAAACTCAAATTGTTTCCAGCTATGAATGAATGATATGAAATTAAACGGATCTCTCTTGCTCCATTTCTTCTGAATGAGTCACCTCAACTATTAAAATATCAGAATGACATACAAAAGTAAGAAAGATTATTTTCTTCAAAGTTGTAATTCAATTAAATAAAATGTGATTAGTAACTGAAAAGAATGCTGCTGGGATACCATGCAATTAATTTTCCAGCACAGTTTTACTCTAAAATGATGGGTGCCTTCTTTTCACTCCATCAGCTTTAGTTAAAGTTTAAAGCAGGAGTTAATGGATTTTTTATAATATAGGTTATATAAGATAGTTTCAGGGGGTAGCTTGGTCTGTAGTAGCAGAACAGAATTGTGTCAGTAGCACCTTAAAGAACAACAAAAGATTTCCAGGGTATAATAGCATTGCCAGGTTCCCCCTGGCCACCAGTAGGGGAAGAGGAATAGCATTGCCAGATCCAGGTTGAGAAATTCCTGGAAAATGGGGGGTGGAGCCTAGGGAGGACAGGAATCTCAATCAGGTACAGTGCCATAGAGTCCGCCCCCCAAAGCATTCATTTTCTCCAGGGAAACTGATCTTTGTAACCTGGAGATGAGCTGTAATTCCAGGGGATTCCCAGGTCCTACCTGGATGCTGGCATCCCTAGATAATCTTTCGTGAGTCAAAGATCACTTTGTCAGATATGAAGGATAATAAGAGGCAGACTCCTCACTCCAGCAAAGGAGATCAGTGCCTATAAGGTCATCCATGTGAAAACAACTTGCTGTTTGGAGAATCGCAGACAAATGAAATACACTTTCAGCTCCTGTGGCTATTTGGAGCTGGCCTGAAACCCCAGGGTAGGGGAATCACTGCACAGTGCAATTTCATTCCACTTTGGGTTGGGTAGATGCCAAATATGTCCAGATTAAAAGGTGTCTTGTCAAGTTCAACATCCTCCTCAAATATATTCCATGTTAATACTCACCCCAGGAGAACACGACATTTTAATCAAGCAAAATGAATGTTGGCCAGGTTTTGGATTTTATAACATATTTTTTGTTATCCTCAGAAGTATGGCCTGTATGTTACTCTGAGGTCAGGTGATTGAGATCAGTTAGTAAATCTCTACTGGCTATATTCCATGCAGCTGGAACACAGCTCATTACTACCAAAACCATGTACCCTGTCCTAAACTCATTTGCATAGAAGAAAGGCCTAGTGACTTCAAGTGTGTTTGGGCATGGAGTCTTGCAGTATAATTCTATGCTCTAGAGAGCTGCAGGATGGTTAGTAATTCCCTCACACCAGAATATCTTCCAAAATACATTGGCATTTTGAATGTCTGCATACTGCTCTAAAGTTGCTACATTATACATCTATATTATATTATACACATTATCTATATTATACACATTGGAGTAGCCTGGACTGTAAGACTTCATTGTCTGTCTGTGACCAGGAGTATATCCGCATTACAGACTTACACTAGTTTTATGCTATTTCAGCTGTTATGACACCCTTTCTCACACACACATGCACACATTCAAATACAAGATCCTGGGAGTCATATTGTGAGAGTGATGAGAATTCTCTCCTGGAAATCTCTTAGGGATCTCTAGCCCCTGTCACAGAACAACAGTTCTCAGGGTGCCACTAAAACATGGAAGAGGTAGCACACTGACTACTATCCTACTCAATTTTGTATCAAATAGTTTCACTTAAATTAATAGGCTTTATTTTCATACTTAGCATAGTAGTGTTATGATTCTCTATTTCAATGACAAACACAAGAAGTCCACAATGACTTTAGCATTGCATATTATATTACATCATATCTTATTATGAGTTTATTTGTTTAGATATTTCTCCCCAGTGTGGACCCAAAGCAGCTTACCAGATGGCTATATCCTCTATTTTATTTCACAACAACAAAGATACTGTAGGCGTCTGGGGCAGTGGTTACCACTGAATTTACCAGCAGAGAGGGAGACTAGATAGGCACTGGGGGAGAGAATGGGCTGCAAAACTCCAGGGAATAGGGGGTAGTCGCCAGCACCACTGGGGTATCCCTCACTTAATGTGGGAGCAAGCCAGGAGTGCCTGGCCTTCCCTGAGCCATGGCAGAACACAGAGGAAACCAACAGCAGTGGGGGGAAGGAAGGAGCAGGCAGGAGCATTGACAGCTGCTGGTACACCAGCAGGGTGGAGGCTGGGCTGGCAGTCCCAGCCCACACCAAGGGTAAGAAAGGGGGTGGGGACAAAGAGGAAGAGCTCCACCGAGCACAAAGGATTCCATTACACAAGCCCCACCTGGGAAGGGGAAATTGGAGAGCTCAGTCACATCCTGCCTCAAGGGAGAGCTCTTAAGCAACAGGCATGGAACAGGCTGGGGAGGAAGAGCGTGGGCAATACCTAATACTGGGAGAACTACTAGGCTACTGCATTATCTGAGGCCAGAGAAGAGTAAGCTTGCTAAAAGTCCTGCCTGCTCATTTGGCCTGCTGGCAAAGTGACTGCAAGGGATAGATGTAGTTCCTGATGTTTGCTTACTGGGAATCACCAAGGACTGGAATGATCATTTTTTGGGTTGGTCATAGGCTCTGGTCTAGGGCCATCCCCTCTCACAACTGTTTTGCATTGTTGCTGCCCAAAGCATCTATATTTGTTTCGGTGAGATGAGTTCTGGCGCTACTGTTGCAACGTTTTTCTCAAAACTAGTTTTGATCCAGTCATTTCTCTACAGGCGTTTCAAACTTGTATTGTAGAAGTTTTCATGCATTTTAAAAGACTCCTCCAAAAGCCACAAGGTGCAGTAATTTGCATGAGAACTGACAGCACTTGAATTTTTTTACACATCGTTGCTTGTCTCATCTTGTAATTTAAATTTGTATTGTTTTTGCAGTGTTTACACGATTTCCAAGCAATCGTGTACATTTAACTAGGCACTGGTATTCCGTCTGCCCTCTGATCAGAGACACACACACACACACACCCAAAACTGAAACGCTTTCAGTAGGAAATATAGAAGTTTGGATATGCAAAATGAGCAGAGCAAGTCCACCAATGTAAAAGGAAAATAATTAAAACGGAACAGTGGCAGGCGATTTGAAGACTCTAAAACTCCCTTTTAGATAAAAACACCCTTAGAGATTAAGTAACACACACACACTCCACCACCCCACCACCAGAGATACAGTGCCACCAATATGGCAATGACATGCAGCTCTCTCTTCCCTCATTCCAGCTGAGCTGTTGAGTTCATTTTTGGACATCAATAAACTGTGTGACAGTAAATTGGTACTTAATTCAAACATACAAAAGTATTTCCTTTGTTCTAGGGAGGTATTACACTTCCCCTGAAAGCAAGTGTCCAAAGTTGCCTGGAACACCTTTTATCTACATCATCAAAGTTTGTCAATTTCAAGGTTTCCTGGAGAAAGCCAATTTGGCCACTATTGTCTGTGCCTTGGTAACATCCACATTAAACAGTTTTAACCAGCTATTCCAGTGTTGAGAAACTGCAGTTAGTTCAAAATGTGACTAAAGGTCTCTCAAGGAAATGCGCTAAAATTATTACATCAAGTTCAAGTTGTTGCAATTTTCAGTTTATTTCTGAGTCCAACTCAGGCTTTGACCTCTTTAAGCAAGCTCACATTCTCGGCCAACCCAATCCAGATATAAGTGGCAGCTGGCCGCTCAGGCATGGGAGGATCTACAGCACCACTTGCTGGCTTCCAAAGGGGTTTGGGGCGTCAGAGCACAGCATGGCCAAGCTTCGGCTACCTGTAGATGTGTAAAATATGCTGGAGCATGGCCTCCCTGAGCTGCGTTAAGGCAGGGACAAGAGGGGGCGCTTCCACAAGGACGGCAGGAATTGGCTGGCGGCGGCCAGGGAGTCAGCCCATGTGACACTCGCCGGCGGAGAGAGTGCTCCCTGGTCGTAGGCTGCCCGCATGCCCCACTCCCCTCACACACACACCCAGCCCCATGGTGTGGCTGTGTAATCCTTGGGGAAATATCCAGTCAGCACTTACCACTAGCTCCATGGAGCAGCCTACCCGCCAAAGGGGCAAAGCCGAGCCCCTGTCAGTGTCCCTCCTGTGGGCTGCATGGCCGGATGGCATCCCAGATGCTGCGGGGGCCCCCTGCCAGGACACAATAGGCCACTCACTGCAGGCACCCATGTACCAAAGGTGCTGGTGACAGTCCCCATGGTGGCTTGTGCTCGTGCCCACCCCTAGAGAATCGGACACCCATGAGGGGCGCAAGACGGTTTCAAAGTGCCATGTGCAGGACTCGCCTCCCCCCACCCCCAGATCCCCCTTGAATAAGGACTCAACGCAATGTGCAGGGATAAGATTTATTAAAGCGTCGGGCTGCAGAGGGGCTGCTGCCCGGCCCCTTCATAGGAAGCTGCCTCAAGCCGCGGTGAGCACAGTTGGCTGGCTGAGGGGCGGAGCCATGGGGCAGGCGGTCTCCTGTCAGGGGCTGGCACGGCGTCCCAGATGGCGTCCCTGATGGAGTCCGCATGCAGCATCTCCCTGCCTGCCTCAACAGGAAGGGCCGCCTCAGGACCGGCAGGAGCAGCCCCACTGCTGCTGACCAGAAACTGGTTGATATTGGCAAGCAGCCGCTCCACCCTTGTGCCCCACTCCAGGAGACTGGACAGGTGGCCACTGGCCATGGACATGGTCCCCTCCATCCTTGCCATCCAGTGTTGGCCTGCGACCGTGGCCTCCCGCCATTCCCGGTGCCCCTCCAGCCAGTCCCACTCTATGGCTGACCCCATGGAGGATACAGTGGCGGGAATTCTTTGAGCTGGCCGTGGTCCCGGAGCCTTGGGTCCCGGGTCCCCGCCACCTGCACAGCCTTCTGCATTGTTGCCACCTTCCAGATCCTCCAGCGGCTCCCCCTGGTTAGGGGTTGGGGCCGGAGGGGGGCCAGGAGCCACCCTGCGCTCAAATTTGCCACGGCCAGCCCCCCTGGATTCCTGGCCCCTGGGGCATGGGGAGGGGATGTGGGCAGATCCAGGGTCTGCAGCATGAGGGAGGCAGCTAGGGCCGACCGTCTGCGTGGGGACACCCTTTGTAGGTTCTCCACCACATCAGCCATCAGTGTCATGGTGTGGCTACCTGCAGAATGGGACAGGGGTCAGATGCTGACATGAGCGGCTAGTCATGGACGCCCCACGCTCCTTGTCGCAACTTGAGGGGACTCAGATTGCTCATCATCTGTGGACAGACAGAGGTTACCCACCGTGGCATCCATGACCTCCTCACTCCATGTGTCCTCCCCCTGATTTGGTGCCTCCTGACAGCTGTCCGGACATTCTGGGGGTGGCAGGGGGCACTAGACCTGCCAACCTCCCATCGCGCAGATGCTTGGCAGCCAGCCCAGTCTTTGGCTGTCTCGCTAGAGCACACTCCCGCCTCTGAGTCCACAGTGGAGCGCAAGTCAGCCCACGACTATTCCTGGAAGTCCCACGGTGGTGAGGATGGAGGGGAGAAGGTGCCAACATTCCGCAGATCACCTCAATGCCGTGGCCAGCCACAGCATTAGATGAGGGGTCCCATGATTGCCTCAGAGCTGGTCAAAGCCACAGTGCACTCCACCGCCACAGTGCAACCCATACATAGAGAGTGGGGAGGATGTGCAGCAGCCACACTTGGAGGGGCTCTGGTGGCGGGATGAGGGGGCACCACCCTCCAAAGGCCCCCATGGTTTGCGCGATGTGGCACGGGCTGCGGTGCCCGTGCTGCCACCCCGATGCGCTCCACCACAGCTTCCAGACACCGCTGGAGCTGTGAGGGGCCCTGTACGAGTGGCAGCATGGGGCTGTTGAGACCAACAGATGCCCTGCTGGTCAAAGCCTGGGCCACCACCTCCTCATAGGTCGAGCTCTCAGCAATGACATACCGGACCCGCTTCTTGGCAGGGCCGAATGAGTCATTACAATGCTTCAGGGTGGACGGCTCTGTGCAGGGGACCTGGCTTACAGAGGACACTTGCTCTGCCACCATATGCCAGAAACCCCGCCGACAGGAGTTCTCCCCACCAGTTCTTGTGGCAGCGAGCGCCACCGCAGCATTCTCGGCCACCAAGTCAAAGTGGAGCACCTTCTCTGCCTTAGTTCAGTTCGGTTGGCGGTGACTCTGAGTCGATGCCACTCTGTCTGCCACCATTCCTCCCACGGGCAGTGAAATGCGGGGGCTGCTGACCGCAGCTGGTTAATAGTGGTCGCTCTCATGCCACCCCACCCAGCTTTCCCATACACTTTATATGACACACTGTGGAGTCCAAATGTCAATAACTTAGTAACAATTATAGACAACTCATTTCTGGGCAATGCAACACAAGTCTGAAAAAAACATAAACCGAAATTAACTCCAGAAATGACAAAATTGGCATCTATAACAAGTCAGACCTGGTTTATACCAGGCCAAGGTAAATAAATCTTCTCATCACAGACTGAGTTGAAGACAATAACAATTGAACATACTACATAAAGGGAAAAGTTTAACATAATCACAATTAGAAACAATATTGAACCAAAAAGTACAAAGGTTCACATACCTACAACTTAAACACTTTCTTCAATTGCTGCAAATACAAGACTTAGTGTATAAACCAATAACAAAATTTGAAACAATATTAAAAAATGGGTAAACACAAAAACCAAGACTAATCACAAAGGGTTACAAATTATTAACAGCACAGGAGAGAAAAAGCAACTGACATATCAAAAGAAATGGCAGGCAGACCTAAACATTAACTGGTCAAATCAAGAGTGGAAAAAAATTTGAACATCTCCCAATTTTACCTCCAAAATCGTTGCTGTGAAACTACAAATGATTAAAATCCTGACCAGGTGGTATCTACCACCCTCAATAATGTCCCAGATTGACAAGCAATTCTCTCCAAACTGTAACAAAATAAATGAAAATATGGGTCTGAAGCAAATTTTTTCCACTGTTGATGGCAGTGCCTTGCTATAACAGATTTTTGGTCACAAGTAGTAAAAATGATAAAAGAAATAATTAATATATCTCTGCCAATTACTCCTGAAATATTGCTACTAGAAAATTTAACTCATCTTCACATAGATGGGGCAAAACAAGAATTAATCTCTATTTAACTTTCAATAGCAAGAAATATAATCGCAACAAAATGGCTCAATATTTTTGGTTACAAAAATTATGGGATTACTTTATTCTGTCAAAACTTGCATATTTGCATATTTGAGTTCAAATTTGTCTCCAAAAATTATGAAGCAAAATTTGGTTTCCAGTATTTGATTACTTAGCTCCAAAAATATAATTCCAAACAACCCATTGTATCAGACAACGATTTATTTTTAATATTAGAGATTTCACCTATGATGTCATTAATAATAGTAGAAATGCTTTTCATTGCAGATTTGTTTTCTAATTTTGTATGAATTATGATTTTGTCTTATATGTTAATTTTGTTGCTAAAAGAATAGAAAATATAAATATAAAAAAATAAAAATAAAAAAGCTAGAGTGGTACCTCAGTGGAACAGGCTTTCTCGGGAGGTGGTGGGTTCTCCTTCTTTGGAAGTTTTTAAACAGAGGATAGATGGCCATCTGACAGCAATGCTGGCTCTGTGAACTTAGGCAGAATGTGATTCTGTGGTTCTCCCTCTGCTTTTTATTTGACCTCTGCCTTTTTCAGAAGGTCCTTTCCTTACTAACATAAAAATAAAATATTGTACTGTGGCTATAGGCATTTACCTTCTGGAACAAATCCAAATTCTACTTAGGCTGGCATTCTGTTTCCAGCACAGCCGTGCCAGATGTCTCCAGGAAATTAGGGCTTGAAAGCCACTGGCTTCCTCAGTGGTTTGGTGCTCCCCAGTCGGCAATTTCATATGAACATAAGAACATAAGAGAAGCCATGTTAGATCAGGCCAATGGCCCATCCAGTCCAACATTCTGTGTCACACAGCGGCCAAATATATATATATATATATATATATATATATATATATATATATATATATATATATATATATATATATATATATATATATATATATATATATAATTAAACCCACGTCTGGCTCATTCATAATTATTGATGTATTGGAATTGCTTGTATATTGCTTATCTGTGCACATAGGGTTATAGGGAGTTTGGCTCTGGTCTGGGGATGAGTCATAGGAGGAGATGTGCTGACAACTCAAGATAAAAAGTTCAGAACGGGAGGCTTTGTGCTTTGGTAAGACGGATAGCAAAAGGCTACTGCTTCGTGGGAAAAGAATGCAGAATGTGAGGGGAGGAGGGGGCTGTTGCTTTGCTCTAGATTGTGAATTCTGTTGGCCAGTTTTGGCCGCAGGAGCAGAGAAGGAAAGGGGAGGGGGGAAATGCTTTTAAAACCAGCAGCTTATGCTAACAAGACTGAGAGAGAGGAACAGCCTAGCCTGAGATCTCTCTCCCATTTGCAAATGTGCTTTTTCTTCTTCTTTTACAAATAAACCTTTGGATTTTTGAGCAAAAAGTCTCCGCCCGGTGATTGTTGGGTTTCAGGGGCATTGGGCCCCAGAAACCGGTGTGTGTGTGTATATATATATATATATATATATATATATATATATATATATATAATACACACACACACACACACACTGTGGCTAATAGCCACTGATGGACCTCTGCTCCATATTTTTATCTAACCCCCTCTTGAAGGTGGCCATGCTTGTGGCCGCCACCATTTCCTGTGGCAGTGAATTCCACATGTTAATCACCCTTTGGGTGAAGAAGTACTTCCTTTTATCCGTTTTAACCTGTCCGCTCAGCAATTTCATCGAATGCCCACGAGTTCTTGTATTGTGAGAAAGGGAGAAAAGTACTTCTTTCTCTGGCTTGGCTTTGTGGCTAGTGGCAGCTGAAAACTGTCAGAAGGAATTCTTTCCAAGCCAGTGTTGCAGTTACCCAAAAATGCTAGAAAGAACAGAGCTCCACATGTTGATTTAAAAAAAAAAAAAATCATGAAATATAAAGTTAATCATGTTCTTAAAAATTACACTTCTGTTAACTGAACTATTAGTAGCCCAGTCCACAAACCTGTAATACCAGGTGAATTAAACTAAACCAATTTCATAGATAGCATCAAAGGTATTGGATTTAACCATTGTAAGGCCTGTCCACACAATCAGTTTTTTGTATAAGTTTTTATTTGCTGTGCATCTCCCCCCCTCCCCATCTTCTCTTCAACTTGTCTTTCTGTTGTAGAGTGATTGCTTTGTCTCAGCACTCAAAACAGCAGTATTGTGAACTAGGAAAAGATTGTATTTACCTCACACAGGACACCTGTCATTATTGTGACTGCTGTTTGGAATGTAGCTTTACAAATAGCACAGCTAGTTATTAGATATTCCCTGCTATGCAATAAGTTATAAGTAACACAGTTGACTCCATATCCACTATACTCACAAACATGCTTTTAAAACCTTACTTCATTTTTTTAAAATGGTGTATTCCACAGCACAGTTCATCCAGCAATACGTTGAAAATGTCAAAAATAGCAAGGTTTTCTCTCTCTTCTCTCTCTTTCTCACACACAAACATAATATCCTTTTAAACTTAATTTTCTTTAAAGAGCCTATGCTAGAGCACACATGCACACAGACTTGAGGAAAAGGGATGGAAAAGAACCACACCACTATTGTGAATGTTTCTCCCCTCCCACCCATGGCAGGTGGAGTACTTCGGCTGCAATACTAAAGACACAAGAACATAAGAGAAGCCATGTTGGATCAGGCCAATGGCCCATCCAGTCCAACACTCTGTGTCACACAGTGGCCAAAAACAAAACAAAAAAACCAAAAACATAAAAGACACCTTTGCAGAAGTAAGCGCCATTTAATAAAATTGGTCTTACTTTAGAGTAGATGTGCTCATTTGCTTCCATACTGTGCTATGTTTGCTATATAGGCAGTTTGTGGAAATATTGCACAAAGATTACCATGTAACTTGGCCATACTTTTATCATACAGAAAATCCTACACTGTCATCGATTTCTGTAAGGGCAGATGAATCCATGTCCTTCCATTCCAATGATTTGTGGATCTAGCTGCCCCAAATGGATTATAGCAATGTAAAACTCCCTCAAAGGATAATAAAGGGCCAAAGATTTGATTCTGCAAGTGAACTGTTGGCTTCTATTAATTTAATATAACCAATGAAAGATTACTATCTAATATACTGTGAGTTGAAGATTGATGCTGCTCCTCATTTTTCTAGTTACAAAATGACAGAATCTTTTCAATCTATTCGTAATTATTATCTTTGAGATGGAATTTATAACCTTGTCTGAGTTCCTGCTCACTTGGAATAACTGCAAACATTTTAGACCAGGCTAGGCAAAATACTGGGCTTCTTTTGTACTTATGTCTAAATATATAATCCCCCAATATAGAGAATCTCATTGGCCACAGCAGGCTGCAGAAAAGAATCTCCCTGATGAATATATATTGCTATCAGTTTTGACAGAGCTAACAATCCACTGATGGGTGGAGGTGTCTGGAATTAGTTTCCATCCATATCATTTCTCCCTGGAAGAGGCACTGGGGTTTTTTGAGCTGTAAGTGCCAATAACCTCTTCAGTGGGGTATTCCTAGTTCTGATTCAGACAAAAGGATCACAAATATGGACTTTGTTATGTCCTGCATTCTAATCCCTATGTACAGCAAAGCGCACGCTACAGAGGCGACCAGTGGAACCCCACTGGTCCCCGGATGTAGCTCGCTAATATGCACTGCCAATCAAAATCTGTGGCGGGAAGTTTAACTGACCAGGATTGGACCTGGCCTCACGGAGGGTTGTTCCGGGGCATGTATATAATCGGGACCCGGCCCGCCATTCTCCCTCTTGTGATGAACCCGCTAATAAAGTATGTTGCCTTCAACACGTCTCGTCACTGAGTACATTACAGACTCCATGTGCAGGACCCAGTCTAGCAAGATAATCTTCACTCAGAGACATGTGTACATATACAAATCTACTCTACTAGACAGAGTCAATTCTGCACCTGTTTGGGACAATAATATAATTTTGTGGCAAAAATGTTAGAAAAGTAGATTTGCCATCTGAGTGGTTTGAAATTTTCCTGACCAAGTTTTTGTGTTTTGTTGTTTTGGATGGGTTAGCAACTTCAGTTAAAGTCAATAAGTAGTTTAAAATTTGGATTTTTAAAATAAAGGAATCAACAGATAGAGAAGATCCTGGGCCTTTGGGGATAAAGTCAGCTTTAACTGAATATGTGAAAATAACTCAGGCAAATATATCAGTTCATGGAGCACAGTTTGGTTGAAGAGCCACATTCCTAGTACTTATAGGTGTTTCATCTTGGTATCTTTTTCCCTGCAAAGTAGCTGAACTGGGCTGCTTTCCATGTTGATGTTAAAGGCCCTTTGCCCTCCCCCTACTGCTAGGAAAGCAACAACCGATACAGAAATAATCTGTACTTCATAAGTGGACTGAAGTGCCCTCTTGTGTTTCTTCTCTCACCCTGCTGGCTCTGTAGAAAAACCTTTTCTTCTTTAGAGATGCTTAGGTTAAAATACCATGGGATTCCTCTTAGCAAATCTTTCCTCTGACACTGCAAACAATGCATGTTTTAGGTCATACTGAAAACGTTCCAAAGTGACACCAAGAAAACATATTTTCCAGATAGCCAGAGAACTATATTGATAGACTATCAGTATCTTGCGTTTCAGTTTGGGTACCAAAGCAAAGATAAGAACAGTAAATAACAAATTAGCCAAAGTGTAAGAAGAATTGATTCATGATAAAACACCAAAAGTGCAAATCTGAGAAAAGAATCTTGAGTACTAGCATGCCCATTGTACACGCACACATACACAAACACAAACACACACTAAATAACCCTGGATCCATAGCAAAAGCCAAGGCCATTTCACAACAAAATAATGTTAGACATTGTGCAAGTTCTCAAGGATTCTTTATCAGGATGGATGTTCCAATGATAGGACATTTTGGAGTACATTAAGTCACAGGTTTCCATATGTCAGAAGCAACTAGCCAGCACTTAACACATACGTAATAGTGGTTATTACCTTAAAATGAGTGTTTGTTGTTTCTGTAACGGAACCTAACCCATAGGAAACGGTTTCCTAAAAGTTCTCTGTGTTAGAGATATCTCTCATAAAATGGAGAAGGTGACATCCGACAGCTAAAAGGCAGGGAGGAAGAGAGGGCTTCTACCCACAGCAGGCTGAAACTAGAGGTGCAGCCTTGAAGAATGCGCACAATATGTTCTCAGGCAAGTAATCTTCTTCCTTGAGCTAGTTATCCTGCACTCGTGTTTTCTGTGTATATTTGTCAATAAAGCAAAAACACCATAAATCTCCAGTGTTTTCTCATTAAAGGGAAAGTAAACATGATAGTTCTGCCCCAGAATATCTTACAGTTTCAGCATTTCAACCTCTAGGGGAATGACTAAATCTCAGAGCACGAGGTCAGAATCAAGCGGGTGGATTACTTTTTGCTTGGAAATTGTAAGACTGCCCCCTGCTTGGAACCCCTGAACAAATTCCCAGACCTGTGAGTCCTTGAGGATACATGCATACAAGAAAACCCGATCTTTTAAAGGTGTATAAAATTTATTAAATTATTACAAGAATTGACTAAGCAGTACAGTCTCTTTGGTTCAGCAGCAAGAAAACAAAAAAGCAAAATCTTTTATATATTACATGGCAAACCTTGGTATTAGATGGCAAATCTCTTGCAGTATAAAATCCAAGCAGTAGCATAAAAGCATTCTACGGCTGAGTCCATGCTGTCGACTCAGGGCAGCAGCAAGCTGGCCCAGAAGTGAGCCTGCAGAAAGAGGAGCACCCAGGAACATCCAAATGGAGTGTGGCCTGCCCCTGGAATGCCAAGTCTAAATCAGAAAATATCTGGGGACTTTGGGGGTGGAGTCACAAGACTTTAGGACGGAGTTAGGACTTTCCCATTCCCAAAATAAATAAATATTTTCAAATAAGAGTTTTTCCATTCCTTGAATCCAGTCTTCACTTCCTCCTCTTTTTTGCTTTTTCCACTAACTGAAAGTGTCATTTGTTGTATCCCACATCCACAAGCTCCTTGTCAAGGTCTGGTAGCATTTCCAAGCATGGCTTTATTACGGGGCACACACACTGCCGCCAAAATAAACAATTAATCTGCAACACAGTTTTGCAAGCGCCCAGCGTGCTCAGCACAGCACCTTAAGCAAGGGCAAAGAGGCACTTCCTACCCAAGTTATATTTAAAGCAAAAATAAGGCTTTTATTTTCTTCTCCATACAGTGTTCTGCCCCCCTAAAAAAACAACACCCTATTTACACAATAAACAGAGACACTTTGGAGAAACCATGGAGAGACTTGCTCCATGCCTGTTTCCCTCCCCTGCCCCTTTCTTTTTGCAGAGATTTTAAAGGGGTTGCCTGGGCTGGGTGAGAAAGAGACTTCTTGGAAAAACTACAGAGGGGCTGTTTTCTCTTTCTCTGGATCACTGCAGCCTCACACCAGAAGAGCAACATTGCTCCGTGCCTGCTTCCACCCCCACTTTCTTCTTCCAGAGATTTTTAAGAAGCCTGCCTGACTCAGAGGGAAAGAGACTTCTTAGTAAGCAAAGGCACATTGGAAAACCTACAAGGGACTGTTCTCTCCCTCTCTTTGGATCAGTGCAGCTTCACATCATCACCTAGAAGAGTAACATTGCTCCCTGCCTGCCTCCCCCACCCCTTCCCTGTTGCAGATTTTAAGGATGGGTAGGAAAGAGACTTCTCTCCCTCTCTCTGGTAGTCATTTCCAACTCACAGCAGCGGCAAGAAGAGATAGCAGCTGTACCGCGGGCTTGTCCTGGCAGGATTGGGGGCTGCTGGAGCTGGGGGTGGGGCTTAGCTGTCCATGAACAGAGCTTCACATTGTCACCAGATTTTTCTTCACCAGCTGCTCTAGCCTGCCCACCCACCCTCCTTTTTGCTTTTAAAATTTTTTTACTAGCTCTCCACTTTCAAAATGAGGTCCTGGGATGCATGGGGAGGGAGACAGCTTTGGGAGCCACAGAGGAGACTTTAAGGAGCCACATACATTTGGCTCCTGAGCCACCGTTTGGCCACCCCTGCTCTAGTTCTAAAGTGGAAAGGCAGGTGCTGGCTGTGGGAGTGGGGCTTCCCCCTGCTGGCCAGCTGACGGGGGGTGGGAAGGAGGCTTCAAAAGCGGGGAATCCCCCTCTGGAACCTGGAGATTGGCACGCCTACTCCCAGCCACAATAGATACGGGATGGCAGGCAGGGGAGGGAAACATTTGGACACACTTTTTAGATCTGCTTGCCTGTTGTCCCCGGGGCGGTTTAAACCACCCGTCTATAACCAGCCTTTATGTACCATTCCATTATGATGAAGCATAACATATCTAAGCATACTAGAATGGTGTTAACATAACTATTATGGCCTATCTCTGGCCTATACCCTTATTATAGCTTTTTTTTTTGCCCAATGGCATCAAATGGTCTCTCAGATCCAATCAAGAATCTTTTTCTCAGGAATTTTCCAGAGGTTGTTGGCAACTGCTCCTAATCCTCCCCCCCCCCCCCAAATCTGGTTATACAACTGAGCACCGTTTTTCACGATTTGCCCAATTACTACATTCATGTGTCCAGCATTGAAAAAGACATGGTGGTTGCAGGGACACTGAAATCACAAACACCTGTGAGTA